>NC_137540.1:20321505-21550005 GCF_963082525.1 Nesoenas mayeri
GGGGGCCGGCGGCCGCGGGGGGCAGCAGGGTGATGCGGCAGCGCCGGCCGGGCTTCCCCTGGGGGAAGCCCAACACCTTGTCGTGCAGAGGGGCGCTGAGCCCCCGCAGCTTCTCCACCGGGTTGCGGGTGAGCAGGCGCAGCTGCTGGAAAAGCATCTCTACCTCCAGCGTGAATGGCACAGCCAGAGTCCGGCGGGGCGAGTCGTAGCGGATTTGGAGGCGCAGACGGTACCGGCCGGGGCTGCGAGTCCTGAAGTGGGTGTAGCTGAACTGCCCGCGGGAGAGGGCGCAGGAGAAACGCGGGGGAGACAGAGCGCCAGCGGTCCCCAGCACCGCCGCGGCACACCTGTCCCCCGGCCGCACCCGCAGCGCCAGGTCCGCCGCCGGGTCCAGCAAGACGGAGCGGCCGAGAGGGACACACAGCCCCCTCTTGGAAACCAGGCCAGCAGTGACATCAGGCTCCCGCGGGGCCTCCGCCGCGCCCGGCGCACTCGGGATGCCGAGCAGCAGCAGCGCTGCCGCGGCCGGCAGCTCTCGGGGCTTCCCCGGCCACGGCCCGGCTGCTGCGGGGCGCTCTGCGCCGCCCCCAGCCCCGCCGCCGCCACTGAAGTGCCGGGGCACCGCCCTGGGGCGGAGGGGGAGAACGGTCCTCCCCCGGCTCTGCAGCTGGACCACTGCCCCCGGCTGGGACTCTGGAGGCGCCCGTACGCCTGGCGCGGCGGCAAGGTGCGGGTTGAGGCCCGAATAAGCCCGCCCCTGCCCCCGGACCTCTCCCGGTGCAGGCACGGCCGCAGACTCGCTCCCTCGGGCGGTGCGACAGCGAGAGGATGCAGCAAGATCAAGGGCCGAAAATAAGGATAGGTAGATGAGGCAGGAGAGGGGGAGCGACCAGATCAGGAGGAGCGAGGGAGAGATTGAAGTAGAGGCAGCGGGGAGCAGGCACCTAAGGAGGGCTCAGCCGAAGCTCCCCGGGCGGGGACGGGGCTTGTCCCGCTGCCAGAGTAGAGAAGGCTGCATAGGCTCCAGCAAGTGCCTGCAACTATCCAGCTGAAAACCCAACATGCAAGTCTGCCCTGGACATGACCACCCCTTCGTGCTCTAAAAAAGCCTATAGATACTTATCTCTTTGTACAGACAGAATTTTTCCTCCTTCACCCCCAAACTTGGCATACGGTCCATGCTACGTGCAGCCAGCAAAAGGGAAGGGGGAATTGGTAAAACCATATAGACTTTAGGATGGTTGCTTACTGCTAAGCCTAGGCAGTTTCCACTTTGCTTGGGACCATTCCTATTCAGTTTCACAGAATCACAGAATGTTAGGGATCGGAAGGGACCTCAAAAGATCGTCTAGTCCAATCCCCCTGTCAGAGCAGGAACACCTAGATGAGGTTACACAGGAAGGTGTCCAGCTGGGTTTTGAATGTCTCCAGAGAAGGAGACTCCACAACCTCCCTGGGCAGCCTGTTCCAGTGTTCTGTCACCCTCACTGAGAAGAAGTTTCTTCTCAAATTTATAGTGGAACCTCCTGTGTTCCAGTTTGTACCCACTGCCACTTGTCCTACCATTGGTTGTCACAGAGAAGAGCCTGGCTCCATCCTCATGGCACTCACCCTTTATGTATTTATAAACATTAATGAGGTCACCCCTCAGTCTCCTCCAAGCTAAAGAGACCCAGCTCCCTCAGCCTTTCCTCATAAGGGAGATGCTCCACTCCCTTAATCATCTTTGTTGCCCTCCGCTGGACTCTCTCCAGCAGTTCCCTGTCCTTCTTGAACTGAGGGGCCCAGAACTGGACACAATATTCCAGATGGGGTCTCACCAGGGCAGAGTAGAGGGGCAGGAGAACCTCTCTCGACCCACTAACCACAGCCCTTCTAATACACCCCAGGATGCCCTTGGCCTTTCTGCCACAAGGGCACAGTGCTGGCTCATGGTCATCCTGCTGTGCACCCCCAGGTCCCTTTCCCCTATGCTGCTTTCTAATAGATCATTCTCCAACTTATACTGGAACTTGGGGTTGTTCCTACCCAGATGCAGGACTCTACACTTGCCCTTGTTATATTTCATTAAATTTTTCCCCACCCAACTCTCCAGCCCGTCCAGGTCTCTGGATGGCAGCATAGCCTTCTGGCGTGTCACCCACTCCTCACAGCTTGGTGTCATCAGCAAACTTGCTGACAGTGCACTCTATTCCCTCATCCAAGTCGCTGATGAATATATTGAATAATACCGGCCCCAGTACTGACCCTTGAGGCACTCCACTAGATACAGGCCTCCAACTGGACTCTGCCCCATTGACCACAACTCTTTGGCTTCTCTCCTTCAGCCAGTTCGCAGTCCACCTCACTACCTGATCATCCAGACCACACTTCCTCAGTTTAGCAGCGAGGATGCTGTGGGAAACTGTGTCAAATGCTTTACTGAAATCAAGATAGACCACATCCACTACTCTGCCATCATCTGTCCACCTAGTTATGTCCTCATAAAAGGCTATAAGGTTGGTCAAGCATGACTTCCCCTTGGTGAAGCCATGTTGACTGCCCCTAATGACCCTCTTATCCCTGATATGCCTTGAGATGGCACCAAAGATAAGTCGTTCCATCACTTTCCCAGGGATGGAGGTGAGGCTGACCAGTCTATAATTACCCGGGCCCTCTTTCTTGCCTTTTTGAAGAATGGAGTGACATTTGCTTTCCTCCAGTCCTCAGGCACCTGTTCCGTTTCCCACAACTTAGTGAAGATGATGGAGAGTGGCCTAGCAATGACTTGAGCCCGCTCCCTCAGCACCCATTGGTGCATCCCATCCGGACCCATGAATTTATGGATGTCCAGATTGCTTAACTGCTCCATAACCCAGTCCTCATCAACCAAGGCAAACTCCTCCATTGTCCTGCCTTCCTCTGGGGCCTCAGCGGTACGGGGCTCCTCAGGACAGCCTCCGGCAGAGTAGACAGAGACAAAGAAGGCATTCAGTAATTCTGCCTTCTCTGTATCTTCTGTCACCAGGGCAGCCACCCCATTAATCAGAGGGCCTGCATTGCCAAATTCTGTTCTTTGGCAGAACGGTGTAACCAATAACCTAAGTTACCACTGAAACCTATATACATCTACATATACACACAAGCATGCAAAGGTCAAAAAATTTACATTTTTTCCATAATTAATCAAATCCAGGCATTTGTTCTATAAGAAACAGTGCCAGTATACAAGGTCTGTGTGAAACTCAGAGATTGTACACTGTTTCCATCAATGTTCCTGTAAGGAAAACAAATTTTCCCATTAAAATAAATGGAACGAGAAATGTGTTCAATCATAATTTTTCTCTGAGGAATGTGTCGAGCAGGAAGAGGTACAGAATTGCTTTCCCATGTATTTGTGCTCAACCTGCTTCTACCTTTCAGTTTGTTGCGAGGTAGTGTAATTTATCAGAAATATCAAAGTACACCATTAGAGGAATTCAGAAAAAAAAAAAGTAGATAATATTTTATGAAGTTACAGAAGCCTGACATTAAAGTGTTGACGAACTAAATCCAAACCACATTGAATGGTTCTGACTGCCTTGCTCACGTCTATCCTTGACTTTGTGCATGGTACAAGAATAGTTTTCTCCTCTTTCTGTTTCACTAGCTTTTAAAATATTACATCTTGCTTATGTCACTGAAGCCCAGTCCTGTAAGCACGTAGACATAGGTGCTCACATTACATGTTAAAATCAGAGGAAATGCTTTCATATATATTTGCAGAAAAGGACTGTTTTTACAGCTCTCAGGACCTGGTTTTAAGCCCTCTAAATCCTGCAATCATCTTTTAGTTGACTTTGAACAGGCTTTGGATCTATATGCTAGTTATACAAGATATTTATAATCAAGTTCAAAGAACTGTTAAACAAGAATAAAGTTTTACTTGAGCAAGTAGCTTCATTGCACCTCGAACACAGCCAAGTCGTTTCCGTCATACAGTCATATTCCAGTTAAAAGCAGACCACTGTAGTGCAAAATTAAAGCAAATTATGATTAATCGTAAAGATCAGCTAGTCAATAAAACATGAATGCTTGATATCAGTGAAAGATTCAAGAGGTTCTGATGTATTACCATGTCAGTCCAGTGTTATGGTAGTGTAACTGCAACTAAAAAATGGAAGTTGCCCATTTTCCTTCTATCTTCTACATATCTTTTGTTAATAATCCTGATCCCAAATGAGGTTAAATAACACTTCTGTTCTACATTCACAGAAGAGCATTCGTAAATAGGAGACAGTACAAACTTTGGTGCAGCACAACATATAGAAGTAGGTCCTCAAGTTCTAAGTCTGGGTCATTGAAAATCAAACAAAAATAGTTGCTTACAGGGTTCATTATGCTAGACAGTCTTCGCCTGTTCCATTAAAAACATTGTATCTTAGTTTAAGTGTCACACTGATAAACTGTGTTTAAAAAAGTGCAGTTAAGGAGCTCCCTGCAGATGTTTCCTTCCGAATCAAAGTCTTTCTTAAAATCACACAATTATAATTAATTTTGGATCCACAAGCACTCATGCATCTTTTAACCTTTAGTAGCCAAGCAGGTTGAGCCAATCTGACAGTTCACTGTGGCAATCCTTTGATGTGTTGGAAGTTAAGATTTCAGAGCCAATTATGACCTGCCACCCAAAACAACAGACAGATTTTCCACAGAATTAGACTTGCAGTAATCACACCAAGATCCTTTTTCACAATCACACAAATATACATAAAATCACACACAGAAAATGTTTGAATTAATATTTGCTACATAAGTGATGCGTGAGCACTTTAATAAACAGACAATACATCTTCCAGTAACTCTGATGATTAGGTTATTTCTCACACTTAACATTATCATAGAATCATAGGATAGTTTGGGTTGGAAGGTACCTACAAAGGTTGTCTGGTCCAATTCCCCTGCCATGAGCAGGGACATCTTCAACCAGATCAGGTTGCTCAGAGCCCCATCCAGCCTGGCCTGGAATGTTTCCAGGGATGGGGCATCTACCACCTCTCCGGGCAACCTGGGCCAGTATAAGTGAGTCTTCACAAGCTTCAGACAAGTTTGTGGAAATATAGAGATACAGCAATTGATGAATGTTTTTTCTTACCTTGAAATCTGTTGCCCAGGCATTCTCAAAGGGATTCAAATTGGAAAAATGTGAATAAATCTGAAAAACACAATCGAAGTGTAAAAAAGAGTAAATTGTGTTCATTAGGTGAATTTAAGAACTATTTTGCTAAATGCATAACTTCATCTGTGTTGTTTTTCTTTTAATACATTTGTTTCATTTATGAATGGCAGTATGAGATGCAGAAATGAGCAAATTAGAGATCTGTGTCCCACCCTGGAAGTAGATCTTAACTGCACAGAAGCAATGTGAGTCAAACACTGTTTTGCAAGGCAGAGCACACTAGTGCTACTGTCACTTAACGTGCTTTTGATAACAACTAAAAGTCAGATCAGGTTCCCTTTAAAAAAAAATAAATAAAATCTGTCTAATGCAGTTGAGATGCTCTGGTTTGGAAGTGCCAAGACCCCTCCCAATATCTTACGAGATCGTAATGCATGCTCTACCTTTCTCATGTCCACATACCAGGTGCCAAACACCAATCCCTGGCACTGCCAGGGTTTCTACATGCATATTTGCATTCATCTGCATACTACCTTTGAATTTCATACAGGGCTTTGGTGGCCCAAAAAAATTAATGTAGGTCCAACACAATCTGTCATGTTTATCCTCAGGAGAAGAGAAAATCTATCATACAGTATTACATGATGCTAGGACAAATTGAGCTATACTGTATCATGCCATGAGGTCTAACTAGATGAATGAATGAGAGCCAGCATGTACCTGCACTTCCAGGCAGCAGACTTGCTGGACTTTACAGCTTGCAGAGAACCAAGTACTTAAGAAGAAAGTAGACTGCAAGATCTCATACTATGAAATACATGTATCTGTTCATAAGATGTTGGAATGCTTCTGTCGTGCCTTCTGCAGTGCTCTCTACTGGGAACACTTGTCCTGATGAGCTGTCTATGTGTGTATAGATGAACATGGGTATGTACATGTGTGTATACATGTACAAATTTGATTTCTAAAACTCAGCAGCTTTATAGGACTTTGGGGATGGCAAAGTTATAGTCCTTAAAAACTCAAGAACCAGAACCAGGTTATAAATCTCATTTCCAGGCTAGGATCTTAGGACTGCATTACTGAAGTAATTTGTTCTGTTGTGTTTCACTAAACAAAAAGCGGGGGGAAACCTTTGGAGTAGAAAGTATCATTGAAGATCCTTCCCTAAATTCAAGGTACATCACAGCTGAACAGAGCACTAAGCCCAGAGACAAATCAGCCCATAGAATTTGGCTGTTTGGGCTATATATGAACACCTACACAGAGGAACATCTGCTGCAACTTTCCATATAAAACATATACTTTCAAAGTTTGTTTTAGGAAGTGTCTAAAAGCCCTTAGCACATTTGTCAATTCTTTTGAGGAGTTTTAAAAAAGAAAAGCTTTCATAGTTCCTAACAAATTTCCTTCTGATTGCTGCACTGGCTGAAGTCTTGTCAACATGAGGAGGTATAGCTTGGTTTTCTAACAAACTTTAGCACAAACCCAGATCTATCCACTTTTCGCATCTTTTTTAGCCTACTTACCCTAACAGATCTTCCTCCAACACTACATGTCTAAGTGGAATGACAGACTATCCTTGGTAAGCAAAAATCTACTTACAAATCCTAACAAACATCAAGTTAACTTGTACAATGTTTAATTTGTATAGGTCTATGTTTCATTTCAGATAAATAAGCATTTCACAGCAGATGCTTAAGAATATTTTGTTATATCAGTGCATTGATTCCTCACTTTTTAAATAATTAGAGGAAAACAAAAGTATCCAAGAGGTTATTTAAATAGTGATAGGAATAACCTTAAGATTAACATATTTGACTCTCAAACTCCTTATATTGAAGGATAGTAGGACCTTGTACACTTGTTCCTTCTTCCTTCTCCTCTCTCCATAAAACAACAAGGATTTACTATAATGGTTAACAGCCCTCAGATGCACTTATCGTCAAGGAAAAAGGAGACCATTCACATTAAAGAGTCCATATCCATGAGATTTACTCTTTCTTACTTAACCTGATGCTGTCAGTCTTGCAAGATGCAGGGACATTTGTTAAGGGTTGTTTCCCCAAGGTTATTTCAAATACGCATGATGTCATGGGATGCAAAATGATCATTTGTGCAACACTCCCTACACCTGGTCACTTGAAATGCCAACTTGCACACTTCATGTGAAAGCACACTAATTTGAAGGTTTTAATGTAAAATTATTTTAGAGTTAAATCATAGTACTACTATGAGGACATAAGGTACCTAAATCCACATGTAGAGTAAGAGAGCTCCCTCTGAAGTTTACTTAAGTCAATTTATGAATGGTCAGTCTCCACTTAAAATTGAGAATCTTCCAACATTGTACAAGTGCATATGACTGCTTTGTGATGTTCATACAACAATTTTTCTTATTAATGTAAAAATACAATTACTAATTAAGAACCTTGTAGTTATTACAAAACAGTCACAAAATTTGTGATGACATTTCAGAAGAAAACAGCTAAAGCTACATACAGGTTCTTCCTTCTATATTAACATTGAAAATATAAACACTAGGTAGTCCATCTGTATTATTATTTTCCTCACTGACTGGTTAGTTCTTAGTTAAATGTAATTTAAAAAACAGATAGCAATTTGAAAGTGATTAAATACTATTTAGCTTTTAGAAAGGTCTATTCCATTTAAGCAAGTAAAAAAAAAAACAGCTGCCAACCTTATGACCTCTTTAGACTCTCTCCATCTTACAGCCACAGAGCACAGAAAGTCCAGGAGCTCCCTATGGAATGCTCCAGTAGGCATTTCATAAGGTAACTCTCCCCTACAATGGAGCCAGTGGCTTCACTGAGTTTGATTGACCAGGTAGAGCAATTGGGCAGTGACACATACAAACAAGACTCCTAAATCCATGGCTTTGCTGTTCCTTTGCTAGCTTGCAGTAGCATCCTGGGGTACATAGACAAGACTTGGACACAGTTAAGGATTTTGAAAAGACCAGCTTTTACTTGCGTAATCTTCGTCATCAATGTCAGATAGAAGCATTTTGCCCAGACAAAAAGGTATTCTATCGCAAGGAGGGGGTAAAAAAGTCTCTTGTATCTGGCTGCAGGTTCCAGATACACCCTTCCTCACAAAGATTTGGTGAAGTGGAAAGGCAGTCACCTAAAATCACGTGTTCTTGCACGCACAACAGTTCTACCCTGCACAGTATGAAGCCAACAAGCATATCCAGTGACTGTCCATGAAAATAAGATCAGGGATAAATTCTCCAACCACACATGATAGTTCAGAGCAGAAACAGATATTGCCTTACTCTTCAATTAAGAGAAGAAAGTAGTTAAGACCATGACTGAAGACTTTAACCACTTCACCTTAACCACTATTTCATACATTCATATTTCATTCATAGATACACCTCACTTAACAGAGAGAAGTTAAAGACTGTGGCCAAAGCCTAGACACTACTATTCCAAACTTTCATATTTCTATAAAAATATGTAACATTCCAAAAAGCTGCCAGTGCCAGTCTTTTAGAACTGTACTTATATACAAATGTAACGAGATCCCAGTGGTTGTGTGCATCTCTGAAGAAGTAAAACACAAACCACCCTTTTATTCTGCCCACTCAAGTTTCAAAAACATTTCAGCATACACACATTTCATCTGTGCTTGATTTCTGGTGGCCAAGTAGCTACCCAGGCATGTTTACCAAGTGCACAGCACAAGTTTCCTTCCCTTCCTACTGCAGGTGTTCTCTCTGTGACATTTTCTGATTTAAAAACAAGATACATGGACAAACTTCTGCCAAGGTAGGTCAGGTTGCTAATTTATCTAATATTCTGCTGCCTATAATCTTTCATCTTAAATATCTCAAACCATGCACTGAGTTCTTTGAAATGAATAGGCTAGTCATCCTTTCCTTAATACTTCTTGGTACTCTTTAGAATAACTAGGAAAAGGTCAACAAGGTTGTTCACATGAGCACTACCAACAACAGATAGGATTTCAGAATCAATATCTGCCCTCAGAGGTCTGCTCAGGTAGACCAGGCAGCCTTTCATGCCAGCAGCCCATTGTACCCTGCCCAAAACTGCTCTGACAAGAGAAAGGACTGAGAAGCTTTAACTCTTCTCACACATAGCAGAGCTACCTATTCACCTCTCTGTGGAGCAGACAGAAAGCTTGTGGAGTAGAACATGAGTACATTTGTGATCCATCATGGCAACAAAACCACTTCTCAGGGTTTATATGTCAAGGAAGAAAGAGTATACCAGAGTTCAACCTGGAGGTTTTGCTCATTTCTTTTGACAAAAAGGTTCTCTTCCAAAAGAAAGCATCAGTTTGACAGGAAAAACACCTTTTCAACATAGACATGTAATTTTAGTGGTATGAAGTAGAAACTTCTGATGAGGAGAGCACTTATTAAACCTGTGGAACTGTCTGACTCCAGGCAGGACTCAGTAGACAGGTTCAAGGCTGGGCTCCAGGCAGCACTGCTGCATGAGAGGATGCTGCCAAAATGAAAACATATGGCACACGTCCTCCAAGGTTCCCCTGCAGAATCTCAGGTCACCCTAAACACGGCGTAACATATTTTTCCCTTCTGACATCTCAGCACACAGTTTCTTGCCTACTCTAGTCACCACATCGCTGTAGAGAAACAGCAAGAGACTTGAAAAATTCACTTTTTTCATGCCTCAACTTTGATAAAATAGTTTCTGATTTAAGTCCAAACCAATAAAATCTACGAAAACCACACATAACAAGACAAATATTTTTTGACATGAAGGTCCATATTAGGATGTTCATGCACCATGCATATGCACTCAAATTAGCTGTTGCACATACCTATGCACAGAAGTTCATCTTGATTCAGCTGATGCTCCTTTACCAATACCGGTAAAGAACTATAGTAGAGATGTTGCAAATATCATTAGAAACATACTGCTCACTGAGAACACATGCAAAAGAAATAACTGATGCAGTGTCTCTTCTTTTTCTACCTACCTCCCCAAGAAGAGAGTAATCTTTGCCTTTCAATGAGTACATCTGACCTCTCACCCCCCACTTATTTTATACAATCATTCTTCTATTAACAAGAACTTGCACAAATAACGAAAGGCAAGGAAACTTTGTGAAAAGGAAGATCATTACAGTAAGATTAAACAGATATAAGGCTAAAAATAATAGTAATAAAAATAAAAGAGAGACAGTAAAGTGAAAGAGGTCTCCCATCAAAGCAAGAAAAATATTTTAAACTGTTTTGCTTGGGTGGAGGCACCACCAGTCACTGACCAAAACATCATGTGTAAGACACCACGCACAAAACTGTCACAGTTTGTCTCCCATGATCCTCAACTATACATGGAAAGCTAAAAAACAGGCCTCCAGCTAAGACAGGAGGTGTATCAACCCATCTCTCCAGTACTATATTGCTATATAGTCAATGTATCAATGATCTACCTTACATATTAGTCAATATACACACAGTGACTATATGTAGTGAATCAGTAATAGAGAGATTAATCAGATACTACAGACACGATATGAGCCTCCCATAACAGTCCTACTTTCCTCCAAGGCCCCTCTCCAGAAGCAGACACCATCACTAGAGCAGTAACAACTTAACAATAGCCCCTCAACAATGCACATATTTATGCAGCACTATATTAAATCTAATTCTCATTGCCAGTTTTGTCTCCAAAAAAGTTAAAGAAGATAACAACCTTTTCAAGTGCTCCCAGTTGATTTTTAATATATTTCAGCAATATTCTTGAGGTTAGCATTTGGCAGTTTAATTTCCTAACATGGATGTTGTCATATTTTGTCTCTCCAGGACAAGTCTCAAATAGATAATCAGAATCCAACACTGCAGAAGTAGCAATCATTTCCTTCTGAACAATTGTTTCTCTTCCTAACATTTTAATATCTCATATTTGAGATTGTTTTTGAAGTGTGATGGTTCTATGGTCTGCAATCCAACAGATTTATGCTTTATGTTGAATACATACACACAGAAAACTGCACTGAAAGCTGTGTCTAGATTTTCATATATCTTATCAGAACTCAATGTAAAACTACAACTCCGTTCAACTCAAACTATATTAGAAAAGTCTGACACAGACTGTTAAAGAACCATATTTTATTATTCTGCCACACTGTGCTGTAGCTGTTAAGTATCAGGAAATACAAACCCCTAAATACCAAATGAGATCTTTCATGCTAGGAACTGCAGACAGTGTTTAAGAGCAAATTGCTTCCCTGAACTTTCATAAAAGTTCAGAAAGTCTGCTAGGCTAATATTAAAATCCTCATTAACACTGCTTTGCAGCAGCTAAGGGTGCAGATACAGTTTAAGCTGAACCAGGAAATACATAGGAGCTCCAGCAGCAGCAAGAACACTTTTCTTCCATCTGGAGAGCTTATTTTCAATTTGGAATACTTTGTCAAGACTAACAGGTACAGTTCAATGGAGAAGCTATTGCATTTAAGATTAAGAGTGTTCAGCAATACAATACTTAACATCACCAGTGTAAACAGGAAGACAAATATCAACATTATACAACATAGAAAATGTATAATAATCTAGTAAGATGTGGGTATTGGCATCACTAATGCCTTCATTCTATACTGCTGAGCTCTCTAATTATTGATTTCATACCTCAGTAAAGAAATTAAGTACAGTGTCACACTGAAACAATCATCCTATATCTTCAGAAGCCACTTCTTTGGATAGGGACAAAGAGTTTATGGACAACACTTCATAGCAACCTGCAAGGTCCACAATGCACCCCAGGAGCTCACAAGCAGTTTAAACACAAGTGTGAGCAATTAGGGGCTTAAGCAGAACTGGCTGTGCACAAGTACAACAGCAAACACAAGGCATCTGTTATATAAGCAAAGTTGTTTTTTTAATTTGTAGTTGCATATAATTGTAGTTTTCATTTGGAAAGTAAGATTCAAATTGATTCAGTATGACTGCAAAATATAAGTACTGCCCTAACCCTGATAACAACTTAGTAAGAGCTAACAGCTATACTGATTTTTTGGTTATATAAAGTCAGGATAGGGCTACACTAGTTAAAAACATCACATAGCATTTTAGGTTCAACTGTTTACGTTGCATGCCCTAGGGCACACACCAAGAGAATACCCTATACCATGCCACCATCACAGCAGGTTTTAGCTAGGAGTGTAACTGTGGCATACAGAGAGCTCCAGGTAAGTGAACTTGGCTTTTGTATCAGAAAAACAATCTCCTAAGAAATAAATGCTACAGAGCTTTTTCTTGTTCTCTCCCTTGATAAAACAGGATTAGATAGTCTATGCCTTCTAAGCTTTTTGGCTATTTAGTTTCTAAAACCAGACTAACCAAACATCTCCACTCCCTTCCCCATCCCCCTAACCCACAAAACAAAATCTGTTTCTAATATGAAAGAGAAGCTAAGTAAAGGAACATAATTTCTAAGACTAATTTCAGAGATATTCTAGTTGGCTTATCAGAAAAACAAACCTTCCCAAGTTTAGAAATGCAGAAAATTTGAGAGAAAACATACCCAAATCATTCAAATCTATAGAAAGAAGAGCTGCTTAACTCTACAGCTGGTAGCAAGTACTCCTTTTCACAGACTTACTAGCACTTTTTTAAAACTTCTGCACTCGCGAGTTAGCTCTACCTACAAAAGCAATGACCTCTGCAAACCACAGCTTTAAGGTCTGATTCTGCTTTTAGGTGTTAGGAGCAGGTGCTGCTCAATTGACTTGATTGGCACCAGCTTTCATCTATACCAGGGGAAGGTGCTGCCCAGCCCTAACCAAAGCAGATGAGATCAATAGAGTCGTTATATACATGAAACTGCACCCTTGCTCTGAGTCTGCAAAACCAGAGGCTAAATAAGAAAATAAAGCTTTGGATCTATCTATCTATCTTTCTTTCTTTCTTTTAAATTAAACTTACAAGTTTTGAGAGGAAGAGGCTTTACAACAAAACCTTCTACAATTTGTAGCTGCTTTGAAGGCGGAAAGGGAAGCTTTAGATCACAGAACAATCACTTTCACAGTATCACAGTATGTTTGGGATTGGAAGGGACCTCAAAAGATCATCTAGTCCAATCCCCCTAAACATTGAAGTCCTTTATTTGAAAAAACCCACACACCCTCAACACTGAAGTAACCACCTCATCAAAACTACTTCTTCCTCCATCCTAACAATGTGTGTGGGAACAATGAACAAGAAGAGCAATTCATTTCAGGCTGCAGTGTGCATACAAGCACTCATCATAGCTTATATTTGCAAGCTATTCTTCATTGCCAGCATTGAGTTTCACAACAGTTAGATGAGTTTATGAATTTATGTGCTTTGATGAACAAGATGCAAGCTATTTTAACTTAGTTCCTCTGACAATTGTTTAAATCTTTGATTTGAACAACCACTCAGAGGTCATGTGGCCAAAAGTTCTCAGCTGAAGAATACCACTGCTATACTATAGATGTACTTACACATTTCTAACTACTCAGTTAACCTTAGGAGCATGATAAAGTTCATAATAAACAAAAGTATGCCACAGCACTGCATTTTCTCAAAGCCTTTACATTATCTGTTTTCTAAATTCAGTACCTCTCTTATTATCATAAATATTAGAAATCTGTGCTGCCAGTATCTGTGCTTGCCATGACAAAAGCTACAAAAAGGTAAGATCATCTTCCTGCTTCTGTCAATTACTGTCTTGGTTATACATCCAGCATTTGCATTAACCTTCTTAATCACACTTGAAAACTCACACTGAGTTATGCTCTGGGTCTGCTTGCCTTCCATGATATGGACCTGAATTCCTTGCTCTTAAATGCATGATTCATGGTCTTTTTTCCTCAGGTAATACTAGAAACTGTAGTGCTTGTATGCCTCAGACTGGATCCATGCATCTTTATACTGAATACTATACAACCTTAGATTGATGTTATGATTTTCTACTTGCTTTTATTAAGTGAAAAAAGAATTCTTCAAGTAGCACAGGGTTATAAGTCATCTTTTGTATGTCTGGTATAATTTCTGCCTCAATAGTTTGCTAGATAGGATTTCTAAATTCTTACAGATTATTTTTTCCGAGAAGGCATAAAACTCCCCTGCAATCAGTGTTGCTTTACCTAAAAGCACATGCCTCAGTGGATATACAAAGTATTAAGGGCATCAAAAGAGCTTGGAATTCCTACCTAAACTATTCCAGAAAACCAAGTCCACCATGGTGTTCAGGGCAAAAACATCACATCACTTTGTCATCTTTCCCTCCTAAAGCTACTGACAATTGTTAAATTGAGCTTAATTCAGCAACAGCCAAGAAGATGAAGAATCATCTCTGAAAAGCTAAAGCTTTCAAGCAAGTGTAATAGATCATCACAGAATTAGAAAATAGGTATAAAACTTACTGCAAATAAAGGCATATGATTCAGAGCAAGATTTTCAGGATCATTTGAACAGTTAAAGATGCTATTAGGTGTTTAAATAATTTTACATAGCTGGTTTTTAAAATACTACTGAAGCTTTCAATCTAATGTCACACAGGCTGGTCAAAATGCTGACCTTTCCTTCATCCCTCCAGTTTTTCAACTGGCATGGGCAAGAACTGTCAAAAATTGCCACAGAAAGGACAGAAAATATACTCTCTCTTCAAGAAGACCCAAAGAGATTTTAATCAGGGTCTGCTGAGCCATTTTGGATTTGTGACAGATGACAGATTAGCAGCTGCAAGGAGTCACCTCTTTGAATGCTTGCAATCATGAATGCCACATATTAGATACAAATTATCAGAAGCTTGCTCAGTCACCTTTATTACAAGTAGAAGGGATGGTGTCTTTCAGCTGAAACTACCACTGGAATAACAGATTGTTTCAGCTCCTCAGAGTACCAGTTCCCTAGATCAGGTTCCATAATACACATAGAAAAATCAATGGAGTCAATTTTCCAGACAGAGTCAAGGTAAACATTGAATAGAACCAGTGTTTTTTAATTTTCTGAACAAACACTATTTGTTATACTTTTGTATTTTCTACTACTTTTTTTTTTTTTTTAATCACACTGGAAATACCATGCACAAATTTCTTCTAATTCTAGAAAATTTAAAGATAAACTACATCCTTTTTCATAGAACTTTGAGATAAAATACGGATTTGTGGATGCGGCAGTTGCACATCCCCCTGAGATCCAGAGTCTTCAATGAGGTTGTTGATGGCTCTTGAGCACCCTTTGTGCCCCACTGTGCCCGTCCAGACATACACATCTAGGGTGGTACCAAGGTGCTGACAGTCACATCATCCCCTACTCTGGGGCAGGGTGACTTCACCTCCACTAGCTGGGGAGGGGCAGGAGGGGTGGGACCCTCAGTCAATTGACAGGGTCCTTTACAAAGGAGGTGCCCAGAGTAGCTGTGAAGCTTCTGGACTACACTGTAATGCCCACAGCCAGATCTGACCAGGCTATAAAACAGATTTTGAGTGGTCTTCTTGGAGCAGTGGGTCTGTGAACTGGAGCCCTTTCCTTAGACTGGGACACCGTCTAAGGAGACTTCCCACGATTGAGAACACCTCACCTCCTTTTGTGGTCAGTGGTTATTTACTGGTTATATTCTTGTATAAGTCCTTGCCTAACCCAGGCAAGTGATTATTTTCTTGTGGGTACCCTGGAGTGGCAGGCCCCTGATTTTGTTTCTTGTGAGCGTATGAGTTCACGTTGTGGATCCTCATTATTCTTATGTTGTCATACCCAAATAATCTCCTCAGCTGATATCCAAACCTGTATTTTATGTTTTTGGAGTGCTAAATAGTTGTATAAACCCTGTTTTTAGTCAGTTTATTGGCTACACTTTTCTGGCTAGAATATAGTCTGTTTCGGAACTTGTTGGCTGCCTAAAATTGACTTTTGGGGTACCTCCATTACAGTAGATTTCAAGGAATATGAGATTTTAACTTTTATCTAACTACAGTTCATATTAAAATTTACCAGCTAATTAAAAGAATTAGGATATTTTTTCCATGCTTGCTTTGCAGCCTGAGTGCCTCAGTTCTAAAACATGTCACTGATTCTTGAAGAGAAATACTATTTAATTTTGATACACATTTCAGTTCTTTGTCAAGAGGCGCTCTCCTGCCAACACTTTTTCTTTGCAGAGCACTGGTCTCTAGTTCAGAGACATGAAGAATGTTGTGGTGAATTTCTTTATTTCATTAGTAATTAATGAAAGACAGAGATGAAGGATTATTATCCTATTATACATTGCCACACAGGAACAACCACCCAGGCAGACACAGGCACACCTCCCATGTGATAATTACACAGCAGCTTTGCTTTCAACTGTTATATATTACCTCATGCTATATCATCCTATTGAGGCTTTTGTGGGTGTGAAGCAATTAATTTAAAATCATGGCAAATGCTACCAAGTTCTGTACTGTTTCAGAAGCAGAAGATGCTCCAGCTGTATGCAAGCAGAGTTTATGTACTGTGTTGTGTTTCGACTGATCAGGACGTTCAAATGCTTCCAGTGCTGACAGGTACTGGTTGCACAGGCTGCTTCAAAAGGAAGTGCCTTTTCAAACATGTTCTTTCTGTATTTCTGTAATCTCTTTTCTGGCCAAATTAACTTCCTCTCCCATACTACCATTACTATCAAGTTTTTAAAAACCTGAGACGTATCACATTCATTCAGTCATAAGCTTTACCAGGGCTCCCACCCCCAAGGACCTGGCTCAAGAACATGCAATGTCGTAATAGTTTTGTTGTTATCACCCTGACCCAGTTCCTCCTTGTCACTGAGAATGTCTGATAAGAAAAATTTCCTTCAGCATGTCTACATAATTGGACAGGAAACACTCTTCCAATCTAACAAATGCTTGAGTCTAAAAGAGTATTTCCTTTTCTCACTAGGGAATTTACTTTGCTACCTTCCATAACTAAAAAAACCCATAAAGTCGCAATGAATAACACCCAAAGAATGATTACATCAACTGACAATCAAATTACTTCATTTCTTCCACTGGCTTGGGTAATACAGCTCAGGAGTAAATGGTCAAATTGGTAGCAAGGATTCTGAGATTACCTTCTCTGAAAGACACCAAGATTATTTGAAAACCAACACACCCATAGCAACTTCCTTTCTTTGCTGTGTTTATCTCACAAACAGGAAGACTAGCCAGCTTAGATGCTGCTTCTCTCTCTTGATATTTACACAGTCTCCCTTGTCTAGGGACAATGTAAACCACTCACACAATCACAGTACGGTTAGGGCTGGAATGGACCTCTGGAGATCATCTAGTCCAACCCAAACCTCAGAGTGAACAAGCAGCCGTCTCTTTCTTTGGTTGCCTGAAGCTGCTAGAAAACTTGTCAGGATTGAAGCATCTTGCCTTGAAGCTAATGCACAGCACTAGGTTTTCTGGCACGAACAGATGTAAGATTAATAACCAACCCACAGCCGAGCTTCTTGGCCCAAAATGAGTTTTGCAAGCTGTTATACATCCCTAGCCTCCAGATACTGCTTGTTGAAGCAGTGGTGATTTTTTTTACATTTAAATCTCTGTAGCCTCTGGGACAGAGTATCTGCACTTAACGTTTTTCTCCAAGGAATACTGGGATGGGAACACAATGGGCAAGTTATATAGACAATATGACTGCATGGTAGTTAACGGTCAGCTCATGCTTGTCTGATAGGCTAAAACCAGCACTGGAAATCTAGACTTTCTTTAGTTACCCATAACAAAACAGCATTCCCAAACCTCACGGGAAACTTTAAGGACATGGTCATAGGACTTCAAGAAAAATTCATGTTCTAATTTGGTTTTGCTTCAGGCTTAGGCTGGACTTGGTTTAGTCTCTTGATAGATGTTTCTAACAGGGGTTTCTGTTTTGCATTTTGCTTGTTACTTTTTGTTATAACTGTAGTTTTGATTGCTATGGAATGCTGCCTAGCACCACACATTTCTCAGATCTAAATATAAGCAAACTTACAGCAGCAACACAGTGGCACTCATTCTTCAAAAGGCAGCCTGCAAGGCACTCCCTAGTAATCTACAGCTGACTAAACAGCTCTAGCTCTTTCCTTTTGTCCTCTTGCATAACAAAAGAAGAAAAAAAATGCAATCAAACTAATTTCTAAACAAGCAGCTCACATATTCAAACCCAGAACTAGAACTCTGATTGCTGTGACAAGGAGCACAAACTGAAAACAATGCCTGTGCCATGTCTCTGTACCACACTCTCACCAACGCATAATAGAGCAGCTTTGAGCATTTCTGGATCAAAGTCCTACCAACTCTTTGCCACCTTTCAACAATTAGCTCCATCACAAAGCTGAAAATCACCTTGGCACAGAACAGAATGACAGGTGAGAAGACAGCTAATCCACTAACTCATTTCATGGGTCCATTACCACACCCATCTCTTTAGCCAATTGAACAAAATCCATGAATGACTCTCAAGATTCTGTTTTCCAGCTTAAGCTAGAGCTGTCTCAACTACATTTGGCTGGCCCTGTCCTGCCTTCTCCCCTCCACCCCACACCTTCATTCTTCACTGGACATTTGCCAGGAAATTTAGGTCCTGGGGTGAAACAATACCCAACTATGCATAAGCCATGGGGCAAGATATTGCATAAGCCCAAACCCAGTCCTGTGACAGGTGCCCCACTACTGCTCCAGTTGTAACAACTGGACAGAAGTCTTTCAAGACTCTCTGCAGCACAGAGAGAAAGATATCAAAACAAACAAAAAAATTTCATTAAAATCCCTGTGGGGTATAGTATGAATGAGAATTCACAATACTTTCGAGATTGCAAGAAATAATTCTCATCCTTAGAAAGTGTGAAGGTTAGGCATAATGAGATGCCTATTTTAAGGCTGCTTGCCTGATTGGTGTTCAGAAGAACGTGTTTCGAGTTTGCAAATGTTCTATAAATGCAGAACCACATCATCCATACGGCAATATAAGAACATGGGCCTGAAAGACATTATATTGTTGCAGAAATGTAATTTTTACTTATTGCCACAGCTGCAGTCCAGCCATCAAGCAGTGGGAATTTAGCATACAAGAACATAACTTCCACGCTCGGAGATCTCTCTTACTTCCCTGTTTTAAGATGACAATAGCAAGCGTTTCATTCTCCCCTACAGTCTGGATTTCTAGCCATATGAATAGCTGTTCAATTGTATGATTACTCAGACCCTCTCCTGGATTTTAATTCACTGTATTGTGTGCTTCTTCATGGCTAACAGTTACACGATTCCATTATTTCAGTTTGTCTCTGACCAGCTGCATACACAGATCAATCATTGTTCC
Source organism: Nesoenas mayeri (assembly GCF_963082525.1). Classification (NCBI taxonomy): domain Eukaryota; kingdom Metazoa; phylum Chordata; class Aves; order Columbiformes; family Columbidae; genus Nesoenas; species Nesoenas mayeri. Next base: position 20,340,951 of record NC_137540.1, read on the forward strand.
TAATCCAATTGAGGAAGCAGGTAACTGACTTACTGTCATGAAAAGCTCCATAAATATTACCAAAGTTTTTCAAAGCATGTGCATTTGCCTAAAGTCTCTGGAAGAGATAGTTACAAGCGTGCCAAGTTAATACTTCAAAATCTGTTTTGGATTTTGCTCCCTTTATCTATCTGCCATCAACCTCCATTCTTGATTTGAGGGAGTTCAGGTTACTCTATCTGAAGATTTTCCTACTCCCTTTAGGTTTAAGCACAGTACAGATTTTTCTTAATTTCCCTGTAAGACATTTCTAACAGCTGTAACAAACATATGGAGGACATCCTAATTTACAGGAAAGAGGAAAACAGATACCTACTCTTTTGGCAAATCACCTGCAAAGTCAGATATTTCTGTCTGCATGAGAGCTTTGCTATGCTAACAGTAAGATTCTGATTTCAACTCTTGAACTTTGTATTTCCTCCTACCAAATGTATTTCATCTCTTTCCATATCCCACAGGTTAGAAGTAACATTTACATGTGCCCAAGCAACAGACTTGGATCAAAAGTTCAGCTGCTTAATCACTGCTCTGCTTCAGAAGCAGTTCTGCCCAGAAAGTGTCTGCTGCATTAGACATTTCCAATAGCGCTTGCCCTGAAGCATGTTCACTGGCACTTTAACTCAGAGGCCTTTGGAGAGCAAGAAAGAGGCCTGTTAAAAACTTACTGACAATTTAACAGAACTTGTAAATGGTCTTAGAGAGAGTAGAATAGCAGACGTTTCTAAAGTGACTCGAGAAGGGGCATTATATTGAGGCATGCATAACATTTATGTTTACTAGAATGGAGTTTTCAAAGCAGTCCCTGCAACTTCCTCTGGGACCTGTCTACATTTTGGATTCTGAAACTCCACAGAGTAAAACTCTTACATTTATTTTGTCTGCACTGAAGTTTTGGCAAGACTGCTATAATCCCCTAAACCTCTCGGTTCTCAGGTGTACTGCATTGGGAGAAACAAACCCTGAAATTGCAATACAGAGCTGTTTTCTTCTCACATCAGCTCACCTGTTCCTACAAACATAACAATCTCACTAAAAGCTAGAGGACTTTTTAAAGAAAAATTTTCTATTTGCTTTGAGCTGTAGTTAGTTTGCATTAGAAATTACTTGGAGGCCCTGGCTTAATTTAAGGGGTTCCCTTCCTTCAAAAGGGAGTTATATAGATAAAGATGCTGTTGGTTCCCATGCTAATTTTCCTCCTTCTCCTCTTGCTTCTGCAAAACATATGTTCTCCAGTTTATCCAGAGGAGAAAAAAAAGACACATTTTATTTTAGTTGTACTAAGTCAGTGAGGCAGTTGTCTGCATCTTCCCCTGACCACCATGAAAGAATAAAGATTTCTGGCACCCCATTAGGAACACCCAGCATCATGATGTTCCCAATGGTTCATATAGCAATATACATAGCAGGGTTTCATTTGTTCCTTTGCTGGCATACACTCTTTCCGTGCTGGCTGGCTCAGCAGTATTTTGCAATTGTTCCTTGCTTATGTGGAAATATTTCTTGGATTAGAATTCGATCTCTCTGTGAAGCTTATTTGTTGAACTATACAGTAATAGAAATGTTATTTCGCCCTTAATAATTGTTAACAGAAACATAACCATGACCGAACTATCTTGGATATACATATGATATTCAATATAATATATAACAAAGGGCACTGTATTGAAAATTTCTATTGAGTGTCAATGGTTTTAGTTACAACCTATAAAATTACACATAATGAACCCCATAATGTTTCACCTACTAGTGTTTCTGTCTATAAGAAATACTAAACTGGGAGCTGCATAAGGAGTACCACACCAATTGTCATAATAAAAGGGTTCACTGCAGTCATTCTACATAATCCTACATAACTTGGAGTTTCCAGGTTTGTGATCCTTTGATGCTTATTTGGCTACAAAAAGAAAGCCACGTCTCCAAATAAGGAAGAGAAGGTTGTCCTGGACCATTTGATGCCTGAGAATGTTCGATTTTTTCATTGCTTACAGCTAGGCTTGTAAAGGATCAAATAGATTTTCCCAAAACTTGCTTAGTGTGAAGGCTTATTTCTGATTTGTAGCACAACCAGTAACCATAAAAAAGGTAGTAATACACATAGTATTGCACATAGTAATTAAAGAGCAGATCATTGCATAAAACAGGCAGAGGGAATAGAGAGATTTTTCAATATGGAAAAAACTTCAAGTGTGCTCTTAATTTTAGCCAGAAAGCTTGAATTCCCCTAGAAGCTAAGATCTCTGTTTACTGAAGCCTTCAATTTCTTCTCGCTCTTTTTCACTTGTTCTGGAAATCAGCAGACACCCAGATTGCCATTAATGACTGCATCCTATTTCCTTCACGAATCCATGCCTAATTATTCAAGTGAAGCACTAAGAGTAAAATAGATCAAAAAAAAGTTTGCAGTTCAGACGTCCATTGAAATTTATCTCCATGGGTACAAAATTTTCATCCTATCAGGATGTTAAGTGTTACAGCATATAGAAATGGAAAAGAATTCCACCAGTGTTGTAACAATCCTTACTATGTTCTCTTATTTTCAAAGGTACATTAATGCAAAGCAGCAGGATGCATAGGCAGCTAAGCCCAGCATATCAAACACTATTAAAAGAAGGACATTTGGATCCCACACAAAAGAGCAAAAGAGATAATGGCAGACTAGGAATGCATGATGTCCTGTTTATGATAGATAGATTAGTATCTATGCAGCTGAACTAAAAAAACAAGATTGAAACAAGGGCAAAGATAAACACCTGATGCATACTGCTTCAAAGGAATTCAGACTATTTATGGCCTCATTTAAGTGAAAGCAGCTTGTATTTCCTGACCAGACCCTAGGATCAGGGTTATGGTATACTTGGGTTTGTGAGCTTTGTTCTACCTGGGTTTGTGTGAAGAGAATAGACATTATTTCCAAAGGAGCGTAAGTATGAAATGCAGTTTTATGTAAGGAAGACAGAGAGCCGTAAATAACCTGGCGGTAAACTCCACTGTTTGGGGTCTGATCTATGCATTTTACATCTCTTAGGTGTAGTACCTCGCCATCCTATTTTCTGGACAAACAATTAAAGAGCTTAAAAAGGTAAGGGTGGACATTAGCACCATCATTTGCACTTCTGGTTTAAGAGAAGGTCTCCACATACATATTCTGTGGTGACCCAATCCTTTCTGTAAGACTAGAACAGATGAGAATTTTTAAAATACTAGTCCCAGTTCGCAATCATAAAAGATCAGATGACTTTTCCCCCCAAAAGTAATGTGTTAACCCTAGTTAACCCTTGTTAAATTTGCAGATCTACTACTTAGTGTCTTGCTACTTACTTACCCCTTTTGAGCTGCATAGATTGTAGATTCAGCTTTGTACTTCGTACTTTGAAGATGCTCAAGGAATCTGCTATTTCAGATCCAAAGCACCAGAAGGTTTCTATTTTAGAAGGTACTCTCTCTACCCTGAAGATGCCTACCTAGATTACACAAGTAAACAACATCCCTAGACATCAAGGTAACTGCATGAGGCTTTACCTAGCCTTAAAAACAGTTCAGCCTTTATAATCCGAATATGAAATATCTGCAGCACAGCAGACTTAGAGAAGTGGGTTTTGCTTGTGTTAACTGAAGTGTTGCAAGATCTGGCGTGATCTGAGGTCACACACAGATCAAGCAAGCCTCGTCTCGCACAGACAGCTCTAGAGAAAGCCGTGTGCTGCCACGCTGCAAAGAACCACCACCAGCAGTCCCGGGTGCAGCACTGTGGCGTCAGGACAGAGCAGGGTCATGCACAGGGGGCAGAGACTAGTTCAGCATAGCTGTGCATTGTACCACAGCCTCAACAGATACACATCTTTTAAGGTCTTATGCTATGATGCCAACTGAAAGCAAAAGGAGAACAGAAACATAAAGAAGCTCCTGAGCTCTGAATAGCAGTTACCCAGCTATCGAAAAAGAAATAGATCTCTGCCTCTTATGGTGATAATTGCTACCAAAAAATTCTGTGCACTAGTAGTGTGTAAACTACTACCTAGAAAATCTTCACCATATTTTCAGCGCGCACTTTATGGCTCTCAAAATATTCTGACTTGACAAAGGGTAGAAAAATCACAATTAAACACATGGTTTCTAAAAAAAAGCTTGATTTACAACAGATTGTATTTAACTCTGTTTACAGAGAATTCTGCTGCTGGGAGAAATTGATCTCGGCACTGACATACTAATATAATGCTACCAAGGGTGAAAATGAACCACCAACATCACAGCTATGAGAATGTGCAAGTAGTACTGGCTGCTAGGTTTATATATACATGTGCAAATTACTATATCACTAATCACAGTGCTACAAAACATTTGTAGGAAGAATTAATATTGCTACAGAGAATATTCTCAACCTCTTTACATAAATAATAGAAGTGTCTTGCTTTTTGCACCTATTTCTTCCTGCTAATTACTGAGGTTATATGTGTTGAGCGTAAGTCATTTTACAACCTGGAGAATGCAAGAGATAAGAACACTTTAACTTCTTATTAAGAAGAAATATCCTGCTTTTTAAAGTGCTTTAAGATGACTACGGATTTCAGAATTTATGTGAGTACTGTTCTGCCATTACTCTGGTACACACAAAGGACAGACACAATGAAAAAAGTTTATCCATCTCTCTGGCCTGGATTTATTATTTAGTAAGACTATAAGAGTGGAAATGAAGAAAGTGCTTAGTCCTGCAGCAGTCAGCACAAATTTTGAGTGATTTTGTTTGTTTGATCTCTGAATCTTTTAAAGTGGTTACTAAAATCCTCTTCTCCTAAACACTAACATTCCCACTCAAATATGAGCTTATATATTAAGAAAAAGACTTGGTTTGTACCCTTGTAACTTACATATAAAGCTGGAATTTTTAAAACTTCAGAACTAAGCTAAGACATATTTATTTGGAGAAAACAATACAACAAGATATTAAGACAGTCAACTAAGAATACGATACGTGTTACAATTTGGTAAAGAAACATGAGGAGGAGAGGCACTCAGCTGATTAAGTTCTCTTATTATTACTAGTCTTTCATCAACACTTTTGTTTTTTTCAGCTGCTTCTCAGACAGTTGATGTTTATCAAAACAACACACTCCAGTTAGAACAAATAATAGCTTTTCCCTTTTACGTGGGATTGTATTATTACAACCCTTCTAGCATACGAGGATATGTGGTAAAATGCTCCTTCAAATAATGTGCAAAAGGAAGCACGCTCTTTATGCCATCTGTGAGCTATATTAAAAATATGTTGAAGCGGGCGAGAGAAACTACAAAATAAACAGGATATGCTACATTTCACAGAAATCTTTTGGATCCTGCCATGAACACAGACAACGCTCACACTGCAAGTTCCTCCTGAAGGGAAAAAAAAAATATTTACTGTACATGAGATCTAAGCATGTGAGGGACATGTCTGTAAATTTAGGTTTCCAAAAAACAACTGATGCTAATGTCACACTCAGCCTTTCCAAAATCCAGGCTGCAGAAACCATTGTGGGTTAAGAAGACCTGACAGTAATTGCAGCAGCCAACACTGCCCCCCAGTGTGGCTTATTCCAACTTCATTCTACGAAGGCTTTTTCAGGCTTAATAAACACATTTGGAGGGCGTTGTTGACTATGTCATTCCATTACTTAATTTAATAAAATAATTTTTAAAAGCTAGTGTTTTTCAACCGTTACTCTCCTTCTTTCTATGAATTACTGAAAAAATATAAAGGAATGTGTAAATATAGAATTATTGGTTTTGTCACTTATACTTGCCATACATTGTGTTTAGTATTTTTTAAGTTCTACAGGCCTAGTGGATCAGCTGCACAGATGATGTGCAATATGGTGCAGATTTGCTTTCTCTAAACATATTTCTATATATTCTATCCATATGCAAATTTGACAGTGCTTACAGAGGTCTATCAAAAAGCTGACAGAACATACCTGTCTACTCAATGAATGCCATTAGCTTGTGCATCAGAAGAGCAGGTGACTTTGCATATAGGGACCTAATACAAAATTCACTGACATCAACAAAAACTTTTTGGTGCACTTTGGGAGAGACAAAGGACTTCATACTTTTATATTCTCAGCACTCAAACTATGACTTAACACAAATCACACAAAGTACCTCCAGAAAATGTCATACTCTACAGAAGCAGTTCTGCAGAAATCAAGACTCTTCAGAAGGCAGCATTATGAGCCTGCGAGCAACCGCTCTACCCGCTGCCTCTGAACTGTCCTGCCACACCAGCACCCCTGAGCACTCAGGCTGGGGACCACCACAGACAACCCAACTAGTTAGCGTTATCCCAACAGAGCAAGCAAAAACATTGGTAGAGCTGTTAATCTCTAAATGTATAATTTATCTCATAGTCAACACACTGCATGTATATACACAAATATGCATCTCAATCTCATTTATAAATAACTGGAATCCAGTTATAGGCATAGCTGATTTTAATTTATGATTGAATTACCTTTTTTTTCTATTATACCTCTAGAACATACTACTGAATATCAATCGTGAATTGCAATAAAAGACAGCGTTAATGCAACACTAAGGTAATATGCTCAAGTACTCCCAATCAAAAAGTTGCAGAAAGGTGAATTTAGCCACATATTCTCTGTATATTATATTAACATCTTGAACAATTACGGGAGTTTGCATTTAATAAGGAAAAGTTGTTCCCAGGTAGCTGTGCTGCTAGCAATGCAAAGAAAGTTTCCATATATTTTAGATTGATCATAACTTAAAATCACTGATGTGTGTCTGCAAGATTTCAGTATTTCTACCACTGCAGAAAGCACTGAAGAGAATAATTTCTGTAATCCAAAACATATACAGCTGTGCATGAACCCATACCTCAGATATCAAGGAAACAAGAGCTGGTCAAAATTGTCAACCTCAGGGACTGCTTTCTGCAGATTTTGTGCAAACACTTCACTACACTTTCATCTGAGTATTGTGCTACATTCTTCCACTGTAAAAAACCACATATTTTCCTAAATTAAGAGACTTCCCAGAATTATTCAAGGAAACGATAGCCTGAAGAAAAGGTAAGCACCAAGGACAGTGTGGTCCAAGTACAAGCTATGGTGTAGTAAGTTCAGTATAAAATTAAATTGGAGCTTGCTAAAAATCGTTCTGATATTAATTTTCCTAAAAGAGCCAGTAATAGTACATATGTTGGAGAACTGTAAGTATTACGGAAATGCAGTGTTTTGGTGGTCTAGGAGGAATAAGGAATATGGGTTTGACCTACACATGTAGAGCTGAAAATTCATACTGAGACTGCCAGAGGAAGCCACTAAATAGCATAAGACAGTCAAGGTTCTGTAATTCTGTACTAACATACACCATAGAAAAGAGGCTGGAAAGAGCATTATAATCAAGAGGAAAAGTAACTAAGCTATGATTTCATCTTCAGTTTTCATGAGAAAAATTAATTATCCCATTGTTTCCAATCACTACAGAACAGCTGTTTGTAGCTGTACCTGAGCACCAGGCTGTGAAGTAGCCACGTCCTCCAATACTCTTCTTTCCTACATTATGTGGCGCAAACCCCTCAGTTCTGGTGCACACTGCTACGCTGAGCTGCCAGGTTTGGTTTGCACTTCATCTGGTCTTTGAATAAGCAAATTCTGATGGAATTGCTGGTCAGCTTAGCTTCTCCTCACCCTCCTGCTGGCACCAGCAGTTATTCTCAGTCTTTCTGCTGCTGGCAGTGCAGGAGGTTTCATGCCAGGCAATTGCAACTGCTACTGTCAAGGGTCAGCTCCACAGCCTCTTGTCTTTGTCACCAGCTCTCACAGCTGGCTGGCATCAATTTGTTCTGTTCTTTCAGGAGTTTACAATCAGCTTGAGACTTTCTTCCACACAAAATTTGCTTCCCTGTGCAATCTTAGTAACCTTTACTTGAAATAATTTATATTGGTAAATCCTGAGGTAGTTTGGCTGTGTCCCCAGGCATCAATTCAGTTTCTGCATCCTTTCAACAGCCTTGTGCACGTATACAGAGTTGTCAGATGCCATCAAGTGGTGGAACACATGTCACAGTTTTCTACTCTGCGCCGACACAGCCCTAGTATTGATCCCTGGGGTACCAAACTAACGACTGGCCTCCAGCTGGACTTGATGCTGCTGATCACAACTCTTCGAGGTCAGAAGCTCAGTCAGTTTTCAATCTAGCTCACTAGTCTGTACTTCATCAGCTCATCTATAAGGATGTCATGGGAGACACGTGTCAATAACTTTGCCAAAGTCAAAGTATACAACATCCACTGCTCTCACTTCCTCCAAGCCAGCCATCACATTGGAGAAAGCTATCAGGCTAGAGAAGGATGACTTCTCTTTCATAAATCCTTGCTGGCTACTCCTGATAACCATCTTGTCCTTATGTTTGGAAGCTGCTTCCAGGATTAGTTGTTCCATCACCTCCTCAGGATCAAGGAGAGACTGACCCACCTGTAGGTCCTCACATCCTCCTTCTTGCCCTTCTTGAAGGCAGGGGTGACACCTCTTTCTTACAGTCCTCAGGGATCTTCCCTGATCCCCATGACCACTTGAAGACTATTGAGAACGGTCTCCTAGTCACTCTTCACACAACAGCAGCAGTGTCTCTGTTCTGGATTCATTAGTTGTGGGCTCCTCATTTTTAAGGTTACAACAGCAGCATAGAAAAAAAAATCCTCATCTTTAACTTTCCACAGATAAATGTCTACACTGGAGCACCAATGGAATAAATACTAATTTACAGATTATTAGTCCCAAGGCGCTAATGTGAAGTCACTAAAGAATGTAAGCCAAACTCACATTACTCCATCTGGCAAAGGCAAAAGCTGAATGTCCACTTCAACAATGGCCGTTAAACAGACACATTCTGCCACTGTTTTGCATGTTCCCTAAGAAAAAGACCCGTGGGGAAAAAATGCTGGTGTTGTACTTGACCCCTCTCCAAAGGCATTTCTTGACTTGAAATGCGAGATCAGTTCTCTGAGCACTGTCTTCAAACACCATCTCATTGTTCCAAGTCATTCCAGTGGGCAGCTGGAAACCTCTGGAAAAATGGAAATTCAAATTTGCTCAAGAGTGATGATAAAAGTGTCTCTCATTGCACAATGTTTTAAGAGTTTTAGTGAAACTGGAGTTATGCTACGGTATAGCTCTGTATCTCTTATGCAGATAAGTTCCCTTAGTAAGTAGCTAAAATGTGAATTCATAAACCTCCTTCCTCTCAATTTTTCCACATGAAATTCTAAAACTCCAAGATGATAAATAATTTTGCCCTTCGGTTTTTAAGTAAAAACGCTGAAGTCCTATTATGCTTTACTAGGGCTCAAACTTCACTGGAAAAAGCGGGAGAGCTTTATTCCCTGCAACAAGTCTGCAATGAGCCTGTGGGGAGGCAGTCTGTGGCACAAGTATGAACAGCACTGTACTCCAGACCCAGTCAGAGAGCCCTGAAGTAGGTTGTTCTTCCCTCTTAAATATTTTTTCTTTTCTCCCACTTTAGTTTACTTTTGCATAATCTCCTTTATTCTGTTCAAGTGAAGCAGCAAGAGGTTTTTCCCCTCCTCTTTTTATTACTCTCTCTCCCCTCCCTTTTGTTTTTTTTGAGTAGAACTGCTGGTACTCTGGTGGGAAAAAGCACACATACAGACACAGTCCTGGCTCACTTCTCCCGCATTATTCGCTCTCATACAGTTAGAAGCCAACATGCACTAATTGCTATGATCTCTCCATTTGGCTTTTAACTTAAATAACCATCTATAGGAGAATCTCAGCTGTTTCAGCAGCCAGAAGCACTTGAAAACAGCAGCCTCCTAACATTAATTTTTACAACTTTGAGGTCACGAAAGAGACCACTAACTGTTTCAATGAAACTCCATAGGATTGGCTTGGCTGGATGATTTGTTTCTGCTTTAAGATTTAATTTGAACAATATGGACTTTTCCCCATTAGCATAAAATAAATCAGCACTTTGCACTAGTTTCCCACCCATCACTTTCAACAGGCTGCCAACATTAGCATCATGTGGATAGATGACAAGCACTCAAACTACTTACATCTATTATAGTCCATTGGTCATATCAGCTCTTGATTTTAATCATTCTTTAAGCTGTAGGTCACTGTTACTTGCTTCCCACAGTCACTCGGTTTAATATGCACACACACATGCCTTGTAATTCAGCCACAGAGCATATTTAGACAGTCATAAATTCCAATCAGGTAACAGGGGCTTGAATAATGTAAGACAGTTTCCCTCAGTAAGGCAGTTATTTGAAATACCCCACAGCTGTACTTGCAAGATTTCAAGCAGATCAAGTATCAGAATTCATATTTTCCTTCCACAGCTCTCCATGCTCATGTTAGCACATAAAATGCTGCTTTATAGATAAACGATTCTGTTCCACAAGTCTGACTGAGATATTTGAGACTTACTGAACTAGTGTCCAGTTATGTCAGTTCATCTTAAAAATAATTCAAATAAATGATCCAAGCTAATAAAGGTAAGCCATTGAGTTAGGTGGAAAAAACCAGGATATTTTCTACAAAAGTCTCTCTGATTTCTTCCCCCCTCGCACCACTCCGGCCTTATTGCACCATGCCATAGGAGACACCACAAGGAGACAAGGAAGTGCACTGGGGTTATGCAAAAACCAAAAAATTCGCATGTTCTAGATGCTCCTACCACTGATGAGCTGTACCACCTCACACCTTTACCAACCAGGAGGCACACGAGGCTGCGTGCAAACTCAGCGTGCAGACTGGAGGTCAACACTCTACAGACAGCTCAGTTTCACACAGATGGCTTCAGCCTGTAATGGCAGACTCCTCCTAGCCCCCCTCTGTAATGGCGGCCCTCCTGCCTCCCCACAGGCCTACCTGCCTGACCCATCCCAGCCCGCTCCTGGGGAGCTCGTAACCATTTTCTACACAAAAGAAGGGGAACAACAACTCACCTAACGCTGTGGGATGCAGCAGCAAGCTCTGCAAAAAGCCACCTGGGATTTTTGGGGCAGTGCCCCAGGTGCCACAGCTGGCAGCAATCAGGCTGATTGCCAAGGGGCTGTCTCCTCAGCATGGGGGGAGAGGGGAAGGAAGATAAAGCTAAGCAGAAAGTGAGCTAGGGCATTCCTGGCCCTGGTTCCAGCAATGCTGGTGATCTTCTGGGTGTGTCTGTGATGGAGGGATTGTCTACAGTTTTGAAAACTACAGCAGAGGTCCAAACTATTTACAAAACACTCAGAAACACAGACTGTCACTCAGCTTTCTGTACTAAGGGAAAATATGTACCCCATCCATCTTCTGGGACTTTACCTATACCTAGATGTTCCTATAATCATCTTTTCAGATCCACTTATCTCCGGTCCAAATTGTCTGTAATGCTTCTTATCTAGACTAGTCTGTATATTGTATATGTAAACTTATACGCCAGTTTTAATTATAAAAGAAAGATGGACTTGCCGATGAAAGAGGTTGAATATATGCAAATACTACAATAAAACAAACTGCAGATGCTTCTCTGAAAATCATGGCAGATTAAATACACTTTTTTTCTAAACACTTGATGTTTCAATTGGCAGCTATAAGCCAAATTACTCTGCCTAACCCCAAAACAGCACTTATACAGAAGCATCACATTTTCATACACAAATGTTTTTTGAAAATGAGGGAATTTTTTGGTAAGGCTTTACATGGCTAGACTAAACATCTCCAGATTTTTTTTAAATATACAAAAATCAGATGCTGTCCACCTGCTAATCACTGAGGTCAGATAGAAAAAAACCCCAAATTGCTCCACATTCTCGTCTGTGTATGTATAAAAACTTAATGTTCTTCGTGTTGTACAACCGTTAAAGCACTTCGGATTAAATCAAATATAGAACCAAAGATGTAGCTTCAGATTTGTTTCTAACAAGTGATCATTTTCCCTGTATTGTGGGAGAATTCCAGCACAGCTGCAACCAGCCTCGTTGGATGCAAAGTCTTCCCTTCTTGGATTTGCTGACATTCCAGTGCTTCAACAGCTGAAAGATTGGTTTTTTTATATCTTGGTAGGAGTGCAATAATTCTTCAGAATGTGCGTATGTTTGGATATGCAGAGTAGGTTACAGCTGGAAAAGAAAGGGTAATTTTTTGTTTTATGGGAGAAAAGGAGAAAGACAAGTGCTCTAGACAAGCATTTCATTAAAAGGAAGAAATCGCAGTTCTCCAAAGGAAAAAAAATAAGCTTTGCTTGAAGATCTTTCATGAAACAATTTGTGTGGTCTTTATCATTTCAGTCTCTTAATGAGTGATAGCTGCAGACTTACGAGATTGTCTGACCTGGCTTTGACATTTGAGTTCTTCTTTAGCCTATTTAAGTCCCAAATGCTATTCCAACCAAGTAATTTTGATCAAAAAGCTGTTGTACTAGCATGTAATCTTCCAATGAAATCTATCAAAACCACAGCAATATGCCTAAAATAAGCCGCTAAAACCTGACAATCAGAAAAATTAGCTGCAATTATGTATCATTGTCTCATACTCACTACACGTTCTAAAGCAGTCATCACCTAAAGCACACACAGAGCATGTTTTTGCATGTCTTCAAATATTTTCATGATCCTAAAGTATGACAGAAGAGTCTCTCAGTGATGTTAAAATTTTGGGAGCAGCAGAAGAAATTGAGCTATTTTTCATGTCAGAAAGTGAAACAATCTGAATTAGTGAAGTGAAATGAAACAAAAAATTGGTTAAGATAGAACAAAAGCAACTTTTCTACATCTTACTTTCCATTATTTTAAAACTTTGTGTAGTTTGGTTTATGGCATTTTTCACTTTCCTTTTCCAGATAAAAGTGAAAACGTTTGGTTAAAAATAAGGCAATGCAGAAATGAAACTTTCTATAACATTTATGAAGTATCTCTCCATGTAAAAGATGAAATCTTTTGTTGCCTTTAAAATCTCCTTTCCTCTCTATTGTGGCTGAATCTGTGTGCCAAAATAGATGCATGTTTTATGGTGGTATTCTTTGTGCTTACTGATAAGGCTATGAAGCAGTATAAGAGAGCAGGAGCCGCTGTCTCAGAGCACATATAAGTGGGTTATTTTTGAGGGAAATATTCTAATACATAAAATTGGTATTATCTAGTTGTTATTAGTGCTTTTCACTTGTATATCTCAAAGCATCCCTTAGTAGGGGGCCTGCTATTGTTTGCTAAATGACAGAAACATCATCTACAAGGAGCATGTTAGCGAACAAACACTAACAATGGAGACTAATAATGAATCAACTGCTGTACTCATTATACCTTCGTAAAGCAAGACGGAACAATTTGAAAGAATTCTAAGAATTGACTGGAACAACAATGGAAACACTGAGAAACCTTCTTACATTTTACTGAAGCAGAAACTGGCATCTGACCACACACATGAAAAATCACATTGGTAAACGTGGCTGCACACCGAACTCAGGTATTTTCAAACCTAGCCTAATACTCAGACATCTAGTTAAACAGCTGCATGTCTTGACACCCCAGTTTTTCATACAGTTATTTAGATAGCTTAGACATATAGATGTTTTTGCCAACTTCTACTCTAATCTGCTTTCACTAAAGGAGAGGCAATGACCTAGTTGATATTACTTCACTTTTAATTAAGGCACCAAGACAGGAGGTGAGTGAAAAATGAGGAAAAGAGACAGAAAATGTCATTCTAGACTACCTGGCCATATTTACTAAAATTTCTTTAGACAAAACTGGCTCCTCTGAAGACCTCCAAAAGTTCCTCCACTGATTATGTAGGAATGCTATAAGAAATACGACGTGACTTCTACTACTTGGGATCCAGACTGTTTTACTTCCTGAAGATAGATGCCAGTGAAATAACTCTTAAAAATAATAGAAAATATAATGCCAATGGGTAACACCAGTGCCAGTTCTAATATAATTTTGCTTTTCTGCATAATAGTCTAGCGGGTAACAGCATTGTCTGGGAAGTAAGAAAAAATCTATGCCCTATCCTCTAACCAGCAAGCTGGTACCAATGTACTGCTTAAATATAACTGAAACCTGTGCCTAACAGCTGTGTTTGCAAAGCTGCTGAAGGCACAATTTTATTTTATTTTATTTTATTTTATTTTATTTTATTTTATTTTATTTTATCTTTAAAGCAGAATGTTTACATTATCAATATTTGGGCCTAAATACCCTGAGTTCTGGATGACTTCAAACTACAGGTTTGGTTTTCCCATTATAAAGACAGTCCTTGTTTCCAGTACTGGAGTCACATACAAGCTATTATTCTGACACACATTGCTCCTTTCTAACATTTGGACACTTCAAATCAATACTTCTTATTTCAGTTTGCACTCTTCTTTAGTTTTCCAAGGATAAATGTTCAGTTACTTGATTTCACTCCCTTTTTAAATCCCAGCATTTCCTTTCCCCTTTCATCGATGTTAAACCTTCAGCCTTGCAAGCCTTCACCTCCAACTGTGTTCCCTCACTTTGGAAATCTCTTCTTCCCAGACCTCCTGAAGGCGGCTTTCAGCCTTCAAATCTCTATACCCCATCTCTTCTTCCAGTCACTGGTCTTTTTGTACTCTTTTTGCTATTTCATTCTTATACTCTTCTGGACTTCCTAGACCCATTTCTTCCCCTCCCCTGCCCCAGGCATCTTACATTGTCACTGAAGCCTTTACCGCTGAACCAGAATATTTATCCCATAGTATTGCTTAATCTCTCCATTTCATTTATTTTTCACATGCTCCCAGCTCTTACTTCAAATTGAAAACACAGCTTTCTGCTGTAGCATTTCCGAACTGTGCCTTTTGATTTCTTACATCTTAGCAAAGGGGGGCATCCGTATCTGTATTATTTATATGCAGAAAGCTTTTTGGTCATACATTTCTTGTGACTACAGAAAAATTGCATTGTTCTGTCTCTCCCCACCACCTCGGAGGGTTCCAGGATTCTGTGTGGTGAAAGGCACAAGGGATCGTATTTTCCACTGGCAGCTCATTCTGAGCTGCAGTGAGTACATACAGCAGTGACATTTTTAGCTGTGTTTCCAACTGATAATTTTTTTAATAGTAAAAGTCAAGCTAACCCTAGTATTCAATGGTCTGCTGCTTTATCCACTTCCTTCTGTTAATACTTGTCCCAACCACATCTACCTCTAACCTCACATTCAGCTCCAGTATTGTGGGTTTTGTTCTTTTAATTTGGCACAATCTACATAGCTGCAAAATACTTAGCGCCAGCCTCCACTAGTCTGGAGTTGTCATTAAAGCATACCTAATATTTCTTACAGACAGGAAGCCAAAGATTCTGTGAAAAGTAGATATTTTCTCAAAAAGACAGATCCTGCCATCAGATATCGCCTAGGACGGATATGTAGCATCTCAGTTGTACAGTGCACAATCTTGCACCCACGTGCAATGCATCCCCAGTGCAGAGGTGCTGCCCCATTTCTTGAGTTTGGGTGAAAAAACAGTAGGAGAAAGTTCCTGGTGTTTTTCCCTCACTTGTACCAATGTAAAGGGCAGAGAATGAAGGATCTAGCCGGAGAAGAGCATTATAAAACTCATTCCCTGATGAATATGGATGAACTCCCTGACCAATTTTTTTCCTTAATTGGCTGGATTTTGTCCAGAATACAGCATTGAACAGAACTCATTAACTGTAACGTTAATGAAGTCCATGTAGGTTGGGCTCAGACATCCGTTTGTTCAGTAGTTTGAGTACCTGAATCCAATACAAACATTTTGTAGAAGAGCAGTGACGGGGATTACAATATTGTCATATAGTTCATTACTTTCTTCCAAGACTTTTCTTCTAGGCTCCATTCACATTTGCATCTCACTTCTTGCATTCTCTGTGAACGCCCTTCATTGCCCACGAAGTAACAGGGTCTGGAACCATGAAGATGGAAAAGCACAGATTTTCCATCCTTGCTTGTTTTCTCCTCTAAAGCCAAGCTGTTAGTTTTGCGCAGTCATATCTAAAGTTGCCAATTTAAGCCATTTTATGGGATATGGAGAACTGTACCTGCCATAACCTCTTGAACACACCGCATTGCTCTGTTTTACCTGGATGAAAGTGAAGGGCTTTGTTGCTAAACCCCACAAACACTTCCATGACTGGCAAGTATTAAAGCAACCACCTTTATTTTGGGTTCCAGATATCTTTCCACTACTAATCTATGACTTTTTGTTATGTTTGTATGGGCAAGCAGATCATTCAGGCAGATGAGAGCTGCACTCACAAGACACGATCTTTGTGCATTTCAGAACTCTGCTCACAAGAGAAGAGCAGACAGTTCAGCATGGCATACAAGTTGCGATTTTGCCATGAATTTATTATTGGTGAGAAACTGGCGGCCTCAGCTGGCACGGGTACAGCCAGCACCAAACTGAAAGCCTGAACTTGGCTGAGGAGCTGAACCACTAGGCCACAAAAAGGTGCCAAAACATCTATCAATGTTCTGGATCATTTTCACCTGAAGTCAGATTTTCAACTATTTTCCCCACTAGCATGCAATCCAATTGTGTTGCAAATATCAGCACACACAAACCTGCTTCATTTTCTCAGTTGTCTTCCTAGCAAATACATATGTATAGGGAAAAAAGCATGCCCCTTATTGGTCCTGGCTCCAGGTACTGCAGCTGGTGGCCACCTTCTCCTTTCTGGGATGGCAATCCACCCCTCAGTCTTTCTCTATTATTCCTAATTCATTCATTGCTTTTCATACATACAGGGCATTCCTGCAAATGCATGTCTGAAAGCAAACACTTCGAAACATCAGCCACTACAAATCCCAGAAACTGATTCAGCTTCTTAAACAAAAATATTATAAATAAGTTTTGACTAGAAACTTAGAGGGTTTAATAAGATCTGAAAATACCAGGTAGGCATCTTTTAAAATGCAGCTTCCCGCTCCTCCCACCCCCTGGGTCTACATTGTGCCTGATTGTATGACAAAGGCAAATCCTGAACAGAATATATTTGTCATTTTCTTTGAAAACCTCAAACATGCTATCCCCTAATTACAACTGTATATGTTCCCTGATTCCATTCCAGCTCAGCTACTACATTAAAGCTAGCCATAACCTCCTCTGTCTAGTACTGAATCTAGTACTTCAAAGTCGATACTTCCTTTTTTTTCAAAGCTTTTTGCAATGTAATTATTATTATTATGAGAATCTTTTTGATGATTACTGACTATTTTTCTATCATCAAGATCTATCATCAGTCTTGAAATTCAATGTGCAGGTAAGAAAGCAAATCCAGCCTTCTGAGTCACTAGAATGTCTCAAGATGCTAAGATTCAAAGTGCAGTTGTGGTCAATACGTTCTCCTTCTAATCATAGTAGAATCAGAATTTGGGATGCCATGTTAATAATCCCCACAATAATTCCATCTTAAAATGTACTTTTTTAATGCCAGGATTATACATCTTGATCAAAATGTGTTCTCGAGTTACAACAGTATGCCTATAACAGGGCACAGAGTGCCCAGGTGTAATGAGGCTGATGGATGAATAACAATGTCACTATTCATATACCCAGACCCCTCTTATCTGAGCCATCTGCTGCTGAAATTGCAAAACTGTACTGAAGAATGTTTTTTTTTTTTCTATTATTCAGACAGCAATATTCACTGTATCTATGCTGACTTGTTCTAAGTGAGAATCTGAGATTGACTTTTTACCACAGAAGACACTTTGCAATCTCAGAATAACATGCAACTGTGAAATTCCTTAAAAGAATATGCCTAACTGGATTAAACTTTAAAAGGAATACCTTTGTTAACACAAATGAGATCTAAAACTAGAGTTTTAGTTGTAAAGAAGTTGTATGGGAGCAGAAAATTGCAACGCAATATATATAGCACTAAGCAAGAGAAATGAAGGTCAATAAATTGCTCACATGAATGGTCTTGATGACTCCAGTGGATTGCTGATGTGAGAAAATTTTGTACAGTTTGGCCTACAGTTACAGTGAAAATTAATTTCAGAAGTCATCTGCAATACTTCTGCCAAAACCTCCTGAATGCTTGGGGCTTGCCAACCAAGAGGCACAAAGCAGTATGGGTGACTTCTGCAAAGGACACACAGTTGTTTAACATCAGTCAACGTCAGCCACTAGTGTTGCAGAACAATACAAAACCTGTGCTAGACGAAGACGTGGTCTTCGTGCAATGATTAGATTTTTGCCAACTATTATAACTGAGGGAAGAAATGATATCTATCTATCTATCTATCTATCTATCTATCTATCTATCTATCTTTTCCTATAAAACAACGGCTAGTTTACACTTTGTGATTCACACTTCGAATACTGCTATTTACTGTTTGATAACAGTAGATTATTGTAGTTCACTACTATTCCAGAGTGCCCGGTTAGTAGTACCTATGTATCCGAAAGCCTGTTACAGTCACTTACTCACTAAAGAGATTTGATTCCGCTGCATACTTTGAGTCACTTATATTTTGTTTAGAAGAGTGGGAGTTGGACTTTGTTTCACAGAGTTGACTTTTTATTGATGTTATCTTTTATTTAAAAAAACAAATAAAAAAGTGTTTGCACAACTTCAGTTTCCAAAGGTCCCTTCCAGCCTCAGCCGTTCTGTGACTCTTTGACTCCAAGTGTAGGTGTTCATGCGCACAAAACTCCCTAATCCTAACAGTGCATGTGACTCTACCCTCAAGGGGAATTTTTTAATGAACAAGCAGCACGTTCCGTTATCCCCAATCACCCCGCAACAGCAATAAGAGAAACCACCAAAGCATCCCTATACGTGCACAGTGCCGTGGTTGGACAGTCTTTTTAAGGTGCTCACCTATTTTCCTTAATGGTCTTTCTCAGAACCCAGGATTTTCCAGAATTTAATCACAGCACAGCTTCTAGGGCTCATGTATTCTTGAACCTTTACTGGCATCATCTGCAGTTTCACACAGCATATAGCATTCTACACTTCATCTCTCATTTTGGTAGAGATCCAGCATAATCTCTTTTTTCACTCAGAGAGTAATCATACAGTGTCATCCCTGGTAATGTTTGTTGTGGAACAGACTTCATTAAGTTCGTCAAAATCCATGTACCACAGGTCAACTCAGCATAATTCTGACAACTGGAGGCTACCTCCTCAGTAAATTAATGACAGCATACGTAACGACTATGTTAACCAGAGTGTGTGAAACACAGAAATTTTTCTACATTACTTACACATACCTATGTTTATCTACTCAGTCTGAAATATTAATCTTTCCAAATTACTGCTGGAGGTAGCTAACAAATACAACAGTCAGCTGGCTGAAAATTTTAAGGCAACATTGCTCCAGAAATTTCTTGTTTTGTTTAAATGGAGGTACAAATATGCTGCCAGGTATACCTGAAATACATATGAAGTCATTCCACTAAAGTTAGCACAGGCATTTCTCTTACTAAGGCTATACTACAGCTATTGAAAATGATGCCTCATCAGCTACAGATTTCAGGAAAAATTCTCCTTGTCTGGAGTTCTTTTCATGGCACAAACCTGGCAAATGCACCTCTGTTGCTTCTTGTTCAAAACATCCTTTGTATGCAGAAAAAACCAACCAAACAAACATAAAAAAAGGCTCTGTCTAGTGTAAAGTGAAAAACAGGGTGTTCACAGGTTAACTGAGGCCAAGGGAGGGGCACAGGAGAACATATCTTTGCAGGGAGATCTCACACGAACCCTATCAATAACACACACTAGGATACACCCTTTCCTACTCTTGTCGGCAGACACCTTTCTCCAGTGCTTCTCTCCACTGTACTTGAGCACACACAGGAAGGAATAGAAAGCCAGTGTTGATTAGTCAAATACTATTAAAACATGCATAGAGTGATGTCTGAGAGCAAAAGTCAGTGTTTTGAAAACAACTGGTTTGAAATCCTGTCAATGGACCCATTTCTTTCTATCAAAAGAACAAGTGCTACCAACAAAAAGCGTCAGGTTTGTCTCTAACACGGAGGCTTCCAGCCACCCAGCCTGGTTTGAAGCTTGCTCGCAGGAATGGCTATGAGGCAGACAGATACTTCTTGTGTTTGTGTGTGTGTCTATGTAAGGCTTTGCGCCTTGGCAAGGACTGCTGAAGAACAGAAGCAGTCCTACTGATTTTTGACAATTCACTGCAAGGTGCTTTCATGGTCTTTTTTGAGATGGCGTGAAATGGCCTGTCGGTGATCACATCTATTGTCTGCCTAAAGACAGGCACACAAATTGCTAATGATACCCTGGGCCCTGCAGTCCCTTCTCACCTTGTCTCACATTTACCATCTACAATATTCTGTCTGGTTTCATTTATAGATTAGACCTCTTTAGACAGGGAAACAGTCTGGCTGCTGCTGGGCCTGCTTCTAGCAGGGAAAGGGGAATAGAAAACACTAGTAGACACAAATAAAATGTTAAAGGCCTAAAGGATGACTTTGCATAAGAAAGGGTTTAAGGGTTACAAATGTCTAAGTTTTTACTGCCAGGCTTTCGATTTTAATGATATTGTAAATGTTTTCCTCTGTTTATGAGATACAGGGTAACGCAACCTATGGGAGAATCCTTCAATTTGTCTTCATTGTTATGTGATGCAAAAGTAAGTTTTTCGATTGACCAAGATGGCTAATTTGTATAAAAAGAGGGATGATACATAACCAATATGAGGTAATATATAAAATCCTGTCAATGTTCTTTAGCAAAACGTACTCGAACTGAAGCAGCATACTTTTTTTGCCTATAACTTGTGTTCTCCACCATAAGTACAGACACTAACTTTTAAACAATTTGTAGAAACTGTAAAAACTAAAATTGTTACCTCAGAAAGTACAGTAAGCTTGCAATTTTCAGCCTCTAGTTATTAAAAGCAGAAGTGCTTGCACATTTCTAAAGTGCTGAACTTTAAATCAATCCAGTATAAGCAGCACTGTCACTTTCGGGAACAAAGCTGTTATGCTAGAGGGCTGTAATATCATGAATGACATGGAAAAGTGAGAGCATAACTGTCCACTGGTTTTGTACATAGTAAAAAGACAAAGAGGACAATGAATATGCCTATTAGACAGCAGATTAAAAAAAAAAAAAACAGAGGGAAAGAGAAAAGAGATCTTGAGTTGTGGAACACATGTCTTCAGCATGTTGTACAGGTCAAGTCTATACTGCTGAAAATGCAGTAAAGTTGGAAGGGTCTGAATGCAAAGGGAGGAAGGTTATTACGCTCACCTGGTTTTAGGCACCTGTTAGTAGTGTTGCTGGCTGCAGGGTACCGGGCTCGGTGGGCTCTCAGCGTTTCCACTTTTTGCAAGTTATTCACAAATGGAGCTGGCTATTGCATAAACACAGCTAGCTAGCTGTGGTATCTGTTAGAAATCGGAAATTCAGAGCTTGAAGAGACCTGCAGAGACTATTCAGTATAACCTTCTTCTCATTGTGCTGGGAACAGGGGTATTTTGTGCAATCTGTTTTTAAAAGGTTCCAGCAGCAGTTTCAGTAGTTTGCTTTTTCCTTCTTGCACTCAAAAAGATTTCTCTCCCATCTGATCTAAAACCTCCTGCAAACTGAGACAATTCTCATATTTTTTATACTGGGAAAAAAAAGTATGAGTAAACTAACTTAAAATAGGCTTACCAATCAAATTAATATAACGGCCATCAAACCATAGGTAGCATGTACTGCTGGTCTGATTTCCATGCCCCCTGCTTCCGCAAATCAGGGCTTTCCTGATTGCCTCCCACTTTTCCCTTTCCCTTTTAATAAACACTTCACCTCCCCCACCTCATGCCAATCCCCTCTAGCTTTCCCATATCATCCACTTCATTTCCAAATCAGAGCCACAGAACACTGTTCTTTTCACTTTTCTGCTGTCTTGCTGTCTGAACCTGCTTTTCAACATTATCTCCCCACTGCTTCCCAGCAAGCTGCTGCTGCCACCTACCCCATCGGCCCATAACGCCTGTCAGTCTCTCAGCTGATCGGCACCGCAATGTAACCACAGTGCAGTGAGCCAAACAAACTGCTTGGTGAGCGCATGTGTCAGGCCATATGCTGCACAGACTTCATTTACACAAATAATTCCAAGTTCACAGGTAGTTTAACTGCTAAGTAGTCAGCATCCACTCTTGTGGGACCGGTCACCCAAGCCAGAGGAATATTTTTTTGATTACTTCAGCAATCACAAACATTTTGAACAGCGCAATAACAAAATGTGAACACCAAATAGCAAAGAGTAAATATTATTTTAGTACAGAAATTCTGTAAAAGTTCAGACAAAACACAACCACTCTGAAAACATTTCCAAAAGCAGAATCATTCACATAGAGGTCTCAGACATCAATTAAAAAGTACTGTAAACATGGTTCGTATTCATTATTCCTGGCAAATGTTTGTTTTTCTTACTTCCTCTGCATTCAACTAGTTTGATTCCAAAGGCACTCTTGATCTAGAATCTAAAAAAGCATTCAAGCTCTTACTGAATGTCTGTTTAATGGAAGGAAAACAAATGTACATTAAAAAAACACACAAGAAGCAGATATAGCACAATCTCCCACCCCTAATAAATATCACTGCAGATATAATTCATATAGTTACCTCATCTTAAACTCAGAATAAGCACATGGAAATGAAGAAGATATCTTTATCTATTGAGCAATGGAAAAAGTGATGAACTTTTAATTATTCTTTTGCATAGATAGTGAATTTTTCTTTCATGGAAGTCAGCTGAAAATACCTCTTTGGTTTTCATGAGGTAAGTGCAAACCCCAGCAAGAAACTGCTTTTATTTGCATAGAATGTCAGTCAGTATCTGAAACTGAAAGCTGACAGCATTCTTCTTTTCTATTACTGAGGAAAATTACTGGCCCGAGAAGCTTGTTCAGGTTATAGAATTTCTCTAGGTACTAGTGGCAGCCTTCTCGCAACACAGGTTTTCACACAGATTAATTTACACATACTTGCAATGTCATAGGCAAGGATATGAATGTATATTGCACTAGTGATTTCTGAGCTTTGGCTTCAGGTCAGGGTGTGAGACTATTCTGTTACTCCATTCTATGAGAGCATCTGCCTAGTGAGAGAGTGCAACACAGTTCAGCCTAAGGTACCATAACAAGCTTTTAGCAATGAGCCTTACATTGGAGCCACTGGCCTTTTAGACAGCTACAATACAACAGAAGAAACAGCACAGCAAATAAACGAAATTGTGCAGTGGCCTGCTTTGATTAATGACTGCTAATAAATGTCAATGAATGAGTATCTAAATCAAAAATGCAGTAGTAGTTTAAAAATAGCCTTAAACAATAACACTGTGTATATAGACCAGTAAATTAAACACAGCCTAGGAAACTCCCCGGCACTGGAATACTACTGTTGATGCTGGTAAATTGGTTTTTGACCCTAGCTAAATTTTGGAAGCTAGAGCTCTCCAGGAACCGTTCCCAATAGGCATTTCACACACATGCAAATATAAACATGGGCTATACCAGCTCATCTCAATAGTAGCAATGTTCCTGTGCAGGTTTGATTTATTGGAACAGACATAGCCTAAGTGTGCCGTTTTCTGTAATTAGGATCTCTTTAATTTCAAGAATTGAACTTTTATGAAGATACAGCTCTTTCGGGGAGCGCTGTTTAAATAGCTACAACAGAGGATTTTCCTTTCTTCTTTTCTCCTAAAAATAACATAAGAAAAGAAAAACATAGAAAAATATTACTGGAAGAAAAGTAGGATAGAAATACACCTCATTTCAATATATAACAGATTAAATACACAGCAAAGGCCATAAATACCAATGATTAAGTCTCCCAGAGTCCGTAGTATCACACAGTTCTCAGAATTGGATTTAGTTACGGTATTGATGAGGAAAGAGATTATAAGGCTTGAGGCTTTGCAGCGGTTTGACCTTTCTCTTGTTACGCTACAGGCAATGCATGTCACGTCAGGAGGCATTTCAGAACCTCCCTGGTTTTAATGTTTCCCCCAGTTTTCATGCTTTACTTAATAGCATTGACTGAGACTCTGTTGGTAACAGGATTTTCTTGTTAACTGACATTTGAAATCATTTTGAAGTGATTTGAAAGGCTCATCGAAAAAGGGAAAATTACTGACCCGAAGTCCCATGGTATATGCAGCTTTGCCATACAGGTGCACAGACCAAAAGGTCATGCAACAGCGCTTCCACTGTCAGCGTAATGTGTTTCCAAAAGGCCACTCATGTTGGTTTTCAAGTGTTGAAAATCTTTTAAGGCCACCCCAGGTTCACCAGAGGGGTCAGAATTGTTTTCAACCAAACTTCCCTGTGCAAGAAATACAAATATGTTATTATCACTGCAGTATGCATGTGAGCTACAGAAAAGAACAAAATCGGTAATGTTAATATAATATTAGTATTCGTTCTGCTGATACTTTTCCTTATATGAATTTGTTTCATTAATACAGTAGGCTGTCTTCACACACCTGAACCTATAGTGTTACTGTATTTATTCTAATTATTAGATAAGTAACCTAATATTTTAATTTCTTAACAATATTAACATATTACAGATAAGACTGCAGTTGCAAAATAATTATAGTATTCAAAGGAACTCAGACAGCAAAAACTCACTTGAACTGTTCAATAGTTATCTCTGATGCAGGATCTTTAATGACAAAAACTGTCATTAAAGGGAAAATAAAACCACAAACCAGGAACTATGCCAACTAAAATGTGAGCAGATACGACCCAGGAAGGGAGGCACAGCTAAGGTAGATTAAACCTTGATTACAAGATGACTAATTTTAAGAGTGCCATCCATGGCAAAAAATCCTAGTGGAAAAGCAGCTCCAGTGCAAATGAACGCAATAAATCTGAGTGAAAAGTGAAAAAATTGGGAAGCTTACACTATATATTCTGTAACATACACAGATAAATATACACACATAAACAAATATCCAAAGGTAAAAACTTGCACTTACTTACCTTTGATTTTTTCCATACATAACAAGCACCAATAATTACAAGAATGAAAAGGAACACAACAGTCATGCTGACTCCTGCCACTAGAAGAGAAAAAAGGAAGGTAATAATTACTCTAAGCCATTGAGAAAATGAAAAAATAATACCTACATTCATGATGGATAATAATGCCGTACAAAATGGTTATATGTGACGTTAAAATCTAGCTATTTATTTTTCCTACAAATAAAAATCTCATTCAAGTCTGGATTTGTACAGAAATGAACTCTGCCTATTACAGCTCATTACAGTCAATTATTTTTGGCAGTGCAAAGTATGTGCATCTCCAATCTTAATATACCAACAGTTATTGCTGCTCACAGTATTATTTGTACTACAGATTTTATTGAAAGAAAAAGCCCCAAATACTAATTATGGTAATAAGAAAGTAAATTACTACTATTTAGTCTAGTAGAGTGATATTCTTATAACTCAAATCACCACGATTTGCAGTTAAGGAGTGTCTTTAATACTTTTCCATAAAAACAGAGGTTTCAGGCTAACGTAAGCAAGTCCATACATAGGTTCTTTTTTTTTTTTTATATAACCAAGTGCAGTAAAAGAAGTGAAAAGTTCAAAACTTAGGTAAAGAAAAGAAATATTTAAGCAGGAGTATACATACTGAAGTTTTCAACCTACCTATCAGAGATGACAGCTGTTCTTCTGTTAGAAGGGAAAGAATGAAAATTAGAAACATGAGAAAACTGTACAACTATGTGTTAGGAAGCTAAAGCTGTTTTCCCTACTTTTTTTTTTTGCGATTACAAAACACTGAGATTATAGTCAGTTATTAGAAGGAAACTAGCTCATTATCTCTTGCCAAAATAACAAGGTGCAGCATTAACTACTCTGTACCTACATTCATCATACTTGTACGCTGATTTCTGTTTACACTCCTTCATACATGCTTGGTGGGTAAGGCTTTGTGTGCTGGAGCGCACTCGTATATTCAGAGAGCTGTGGATTTATGTATATTTATAATTAGTCTAACTAAGCCCAAGTAACAACAGCAGCTTTCTTCAGAGCCCACCATACTGAATGAGGAAGGATTATATATTTCTGCTAAATCGGTTTGTGTTTGCGATTTTTTTTAATGCTTTTGGATAGAAAGAGTCATTGGATGGAAAACAACAGGAAAAACAGCGAATTGACAAGACTTGGGTCTGCAAACCAAGGGAAGAACTGACTCAGGATTTGGAGGAAGCAATAAATTCAAAAACAGACCTGGAGCGGGATTGCTCTCATGTCGTGGTATTTTCAATTCAGGAGCTTGTGTGGCTTTGGCAGTAGATAAGGAAGTACTTGGTGGTGAGGTGTTTGCAGCAACATTCATATTGGTATGAAGGCATCCTAAAATAGAAAAAAAACCCCAAAATTGCTGAAGTATGTCATACCATTTATTATTAAGGTTGTTTGATAATTTCTGTTAAAAAATCCTGCTTTCAAATGCTCATAATTTTATAACCTTGCCTGCTATTTTACATGTGGGATGTTTCCCTCCATCTGACTTTTCAGTATGAACATTTCACATTGAAATTTCTAAGACATTTCTCAGAAAAAGTTTTGAAAAAAAGAAGACTGTCATTTACTCAGCTTAAAAATAAAAAATTATATATGTATTCTTCTCAGATACTGTTTCATTGCTTTGGAGTAAGAAAATGAAACCCATAAAGGAATATTAGCAGAGCTATAGCCTCTGTGCACTCTGTGCAAATTAGCAAAATTATTTTCATTTGCTTTCATGAGGCTTGACAGGATACAGCAGCTAAATTCATCTGGGATGTTGTTTATTGGTATTTACTCTCATTCTCGCTTTTCATCTTGCCTTATATGCTTTTCAGATGAGAAGCAATGACTTTAATACAGATGATGACGCTCACTAGCTTGCTTTAGTTAGCAAATGAAAACACTCTTTCTTTCACATTCCTCCTCATCTTCAATTGCAAATTAATGAAAAAAAGAGGTTTTGGGAGGGTTGAAAAATACTTTTGCTGAACTTTTTCTGAATGACAGGAAGAGAGGAAAGCTATACCTTTTGTTAAGTTATTGGAGCATTAAGCAGATGCTTTCTTACACAGTCTCAGTTGTGACATGAAAAACAAAATAAGACTTATTCCACGGCAGCAAGTTCAGCCAGTGAAGTTCTGGAAGGTGCCACATGGGAAATAACTCTGAAACAGCACAGGGGACAACGCTGTGCCACATGAGTTTCACCGGCGTACAAGTTTTAAAAAATCGACACCATAAAACATCTTACATAATTCTGGTGTCCCCTGAGACCTCATTATCTAATAAAGCTCTTCCTAGAATTATGGCATCATATCCAGGCATAACAGCAACAGGTTCTCTGGAAGGGAGCAAACAGATGCAGCCGTGATGCTGCAATAAAGAATAACAGTATTTACAGGCAGATGCTGCCTCTCTTGTTGAGAACAGCAACGGGTTTAAGTTGCTCAGTGGGTAGGAGAAAAACCTGCTTTGTCACTGTGAGGCTTTCATAGGACTCTGCCAAGCAGAGCACAGCTCTACAGAGTGGGCCTGCTGATATACATATCTGCATGAACTCCCTTGAATGGCATAAATTCTCAGCCAGGCTTGTGATCTTGAAAGCATGTGTACATTCACGATAAGAAGGTCCATTAGCCAAACCCCTCCAACTTTTAGCACCTTCTTCTTATAAATTCTTCCTCTGTTGCTGCCTTTAGTGGGACAGAGGTGTAAAGAAAAAAGCGCCTTATGTTGTTGCACCAATTTAGACCAATTATTTTTCTTTTTACAAGGAAACAATGTTCTAGTGAAAATGTATGAAAGTGATCCAGCTAGTCAAATATTCTAACTGCTAAATATAAAAATCCTTTCACTATTGTCTAATATTAGACACAAATGATGTAAGAGGTCTCTGTTTTATCAAACCCAGTCACAAATTTTGAGTATTAAACATTTTCATTAGACAGAAATTATACAAGGCACTGAGGTCCTGTCAGCCCTAATAATGCAAATGGTGCAGTTGGGAAGGTTGTAGAACTTGCAGAGTGAGATATCACCTCCTTACTACTACTCTGTAAATTTACAAAGTCTTTGTGGGATGATTAGGAAGTCTTGGTGCTTAAGGTTATATGGCCAGAAATCATTCAATATTTTGCTTTCTTTGCAGCATCACTGAGATCCTGCTGCTTTACCTGTAACTAGCAGTGCTGACAGAAAAAGGGGATGATCTCTATACGTTGTCATTTCTCTAGTTCTACTACTGATTTTCAGAATACTGATCATAATCCATATTAACATTTATTTTTGTCGTTCATTAATGAATATAAGATGACTAATGTTGTAAGAACTCTTGCCTTTCATTGGCACATGTGTCTTTCTGTACCTGCAGAAGATTTCTTTAAAATATAATAACCTGACTTATTCTTGAAGTTTTATTATTAGGGGTGCTACAGATATGAATATGGCAAAATAACTGTATGATTTTAGTGAGTTATATCTTACTGATAGAGACGTAACTAAAGTAATCATTCATGTGGTACAAAATACTAATGAAAAGAGAAAAGTCATTCAATTATTGTACAATGATTTACAGATCAAGTCATGTGAACTAACATTTAGAACAGACTTAGGAATATCTTCAAAAAGTAATTGCAAATATTGAAGAGATAGCAATAGCTGAGGGAAAAAAAAAAAAGATGTTCACTCACCTGTAAACAACAGAATGAATGTAGGTATTGTCTTATACATTGTCATTTTTCCCTTTTGCATCCAACACAGCACAAAAATGACAGAAAACAAACCTGAGCTCCTCCTGTCACTGTCCCCACAGTTGTGGTTGTCACCCTCCAAAGCAAGAGCCCTCAAAAGCCCGTCCCTGCTGCACTTATCATTTCCTCAGCTGCTTATTGGCCAAACCAGACCATTTCCTAAAACAGCTGTTACAAGTGCTTAGATGTCACAGAGGTTGTTTAACACCAGGAGCTTTGGATGTACTGAAAAGTATTTACTTATTACAAAGTGACGTGTGCAGGGAGCACAAAAACTACGAAAGCAACAGCTAAATGACAAGTTCTGTTCATATGTAAACCAAGTTCTGAACCGCGCATTTACTGAAACTTTCTAGTTATGATGAGGATATTTTCAGATCTTATAACTACACAGAGACTTTGTGCAGATCTCAAAGCTCTCTGTATGCATGGAAAATGTATCCTTTCACAGATGGAAAAGCCTGGGCACAGGGATGTGATCACAGCCTGTTAATCACAAAAGACAACCATTTTCTTTTGCACTAGTCACAGATTATAATATATTCCTAATTATTCAGTGCACCATAAAAATAAGTATTAAAAGGAAAACCATTTCCAGCCTGTAAAGTGTCATGATAAGTCACACCCCTAGTTATTGAGGACCCTTTTAGGAAACAGTATTATGCCTTCCATAACTGCTTCCCAAGTGCATCTCAGAATTGTTGGTCAGTATTCTAGGTGGTCTGACACAGGTTTGTGCTTCATCCAAGGGTGTACCACAGATGATGCCGAGTTAACTGTTGATAATTTAAGTAAAAAGGAAATACATTTGTCAAGCAAAGGGAGTTTGCTTGGCAATAGATCATCCTGCTGTCAAAAATTTCACCCTCTTCCTCTTCTGAAACTATTTCTTTCAAAGTACACAACAGTACAACATGGAATACTTCTGTCTCTATGGACTCTCTGTACTACCACTCATTGTTAGAAGGCTTTTCCTGGATGTTCTGCTGCCATGAACCTCCACACATGGAAAAACATAACAGTTAGACTTTCACGAGTGACAAGTTGCTGTCTCAGCAAATATTATCCCAAAACCCCACTACTTTCTACAGTCTCTCCATATCAATAAGATCGCCAAATGGTGCTAAAACCAAACAAACAGGGGTAACAAACATTTGGACAGACACCTCCATTCCACAAGACAGAATAATGCTTGCAACGATGTTACATTAACAGCTTTTTTTTCTGTGCATGCATTCTTATCTTTTTTTCTGAACATTTCTTTATCAGGCCATAGCAGACCTTTGCAGTAAGAAATGCTGGCACAGAGCTTTCTGCCCTCCAAGTCTGTTGCTAATCAGCACAAGAAACCACTTTCGTTATGCATCCTTCTTCTTTGAAAGACTCCTCCCAAATTATAACAGACGTTTTCTTCTAAGACTTTGTTTGAAGAATATCTCCAGTAACAACAATGTTTTATGTCCGTTCTAATAATACCTTATGAATATTTTTCATGGAGTAAGAAATTAATATCTTTATGCATCTCCTGTGTACATCAGAAAAAGTATTCATGCAAATTCAGTACACAGCTGGAGAACCAGCTCCTTCTACAGCCAATGGAAAGAGGCAATTCAGAGGGAGAGCCCCAAAAGGGAACTGTGAGTTTCTGAAGTGCCAAAGCTTGTTCCCCAGTTCAGATGGATCCTAGACTGGCCTCTTGTGCCTGAAGCCTGACCATCTGTTTAACCTGTCTAAAAGCTGTCCACTCTGCCTACCTTTTCCACCTCCAGACACTCCTCACTTACAAACACTAAGGAGGACAAAGGTGCAAATAATGAATGCAGCTACCCACAGGGGAGGAAGAGGGTATATAAAATGTGTAGGATGCTCATTTGCAACTAAATGTAACAGAAAGCTTCCCTCGGACCACAGAGGAGCTCCGTAACCCACAACTGTCAGCTCTGTATTGACAGGACTTCTGTTTCCTCTGGCTTCAAAGCATAAATCTCTTAAGTCCACTGTTCTCTGACAAAAACGTCTCACTACTGACAAAATCTCTTTTCAGTGTACACTTCATAAAGTGGTGACAAAACACCCAGACCTCCTTTTTAGGAGAGACTCCTCATCTAGGCAACCTGACTTCACCAAGGAGTACTGATCCTTATTATTTCCCAACCTTGCCTGAATTACTGCCTGTCATATAAGCACTTTCAGAAGGAAGGACTGGAGGTGTGTGTATGAGACATTTCCATCTCTTTACAGAGATCAAAGGTTTAAAGGAGAAATATATTTAATGCTTTAGGATCACTGTGCATTGTACTGAATTCATAACCAATAAACATCATGCCTACTAGATCACCTACACTTTGCTGAATGATACAAGATCTACACAGTGTTACAAAAGAGGGGAAAAGAGATCTATGCATGTCTGAGTCTGTTTTTTCTAACTACTTCCTCTTCCACACTGGCTTTGGAAAGGCCAGTTAGATGGCCAGGTAATTATATAGTTGGTGGCTACTGTATCTCCATTTCCCCTCAAGCTTTACAGCAATCAATTAGATGTTTTGCCACAGGTACAGGTTCTTTCCCTATTAGCTCCTCTCCTAGCTTTTGAGATGTGCTTTGTTTGCTCCTATTTGAATTGTTTGGAAAAAAAAATTCCTATTTTTGTTAGAATGTTTTATAATGTTTTGATTTTGAAATAGTTTTGGGGATGGCTCAGTTCCAATAAAACTTTGACAGAAAACCATTACATTTCTCCCTGCCTAGAAAGCTGTGCTCCCAGGGTATGCCACTGCATGGCAGACATACATGGGGATTCTTTGGGACATGGGAATGCACAGAAGACAGGCTCAAAGCAGCCTGATGATAGGTAGCCCCACAGCCAGGATTTTTAGAGTTCCCAGATGTATCATATGCAAGAAACAAGGTTAGAAGTTTTAACTGAGAAGGCATCCTTCCCAGGTTTCTAGCCCTTCATCATCTGGAGACCGAAGTGAGCCCTGAAATCCTAGAATCTGTGGGTGAGCAATACTGCAGACCTGCATTTGTGGCACTCCGCATTTAAAAAACAAAGTAAGGTGCTTAACTAAGTCATGTATCTCTGAAATCAAGCATGATACAAAACCTATGGCAAATCAAACAATTGCTTTGCAGAAATTATTGATATATGCATTTGGCCATGCATGCCAAATTTTATTTATTCTCAGTAGAAATCATAGGAACAATGGATTATTTTTTAAATTAAAAAAGTGGGCAGTAGTTATTATGCGTTATCTGTCTAAAAGACATACTTGATGGCCACCATGTAATTCCACATAGTCTCCTAGAATGTGCAGTGCCATGCTGTACAGATGCTTGAACAGGAAACAATGCTTGCTCAAGAAATGCTTGAGCTTCACATCTCTGACTCTATATACCAGACACATAGTCTACAGACATCTGGATTCAAATGCAGCTGCCTGAACAAGTGTTTAGGACTCCGCTGACCTGATTCCAGGCCAGTGAGTTCAGATTCAGCTGTAATTCTGTTCTCAGGTACAGAGACAAAATACTGAGCAGGCTGTTAATGTAGAATACATTCCTTTCCCCCTTGCAGGGATCATGAGTCTCCCCTGAAGGTGGCATCACATACAGATCTTCCGCACAGAAAAGCAACAGCCAAAATGTCAGTGGAATTGTCATTGAGTGGTTATTGACTGCTGAAGAACAGATGAATTTTGCTTCTAGTGTGATTTTATGATCTTGATCCTTAT
The DNA here is from genome assembly GCF_963082525.1 of Nesoenas mayeri. Classification (NCBI taxonomy): domain Eukaryota; kingdom Metazoa; phylum Chordata; class Aves; order Columbiformes; family Columbidae; genus Nesoenas; species Nesoenas mayeri. Next base: position 20,373,482 of record NC_137540.1, read on the forward strand.
ATCAGATCCTCCATCTCTCTTAGAGCCCATATTCTCTATAGAATGCTCTTAATCTTCACACTTGTCAATCTCTCTGCTTCAGTTGCCTTACATTGCATTTCTGAAATCTGCTGTCATTGTCACTGCTAGCAAGAATGCTAAAGTAAATCCAGTCTTCTAAATCTAAAAAGTGATAGAGCAGCAATAGATGCCCTGCATGACAAACAGTGATCTAAGAAACAAAGCAGAAATTGGAGAGAAAATTCAGAAAGCCACCTGTAAGCAACTGAGATGAAAGTGTATAATTAAGATTTTGTCAGCCCAGTTCTCCCTAATGAGTTGTCTAAATATCTGGAACCCTTCTCCAACTCTTCTCAGCTCCATTTGTAGTTATTTTCTTGTCCTCACACATTCAAATATAGGTACCTCAGAATTCCTGGAGTGACAGCAAATATAGATACAAACAACAGAGAAATAATTAGCCAAGAAAACAGACCATATTCATGGTGGCAGCAAACTCTCAGCACCCTGAGGTTCAGGTTAAAGTAGCTCACTGGGCCAACGTACAATTGAGCTAAGGTAATGCAAGGAAGAACACAAATCAGTACCCTTAACTCTTCACATAAGTACATTATCAGTAACAAAGAGTTATCTACAGTGGCTGACATATTGCCAGCTGGTGCAATCCTGCCCTGGAGGAAATGATGAGCCATTACCATCAGTGGAGTTGCATTAGCTACTGCTCCTGAGGAACAAAATTGTAAAAGGTAAGAGTACCATCATGTATGAAGAACAAAAAGCAACTAAATATAGTATGTTACTACTAGAAAAGTTGCCTTTTCTATTTCTAGAGCCTGTTAGCCTCTAGCAGTAATTCTGTTAAACATGAAATAGAAACTACTAACACTGTAGGGCAGAAAGCTTGTCTCCAAAGTTGTGCATAAAGAGGCTGGCTTCTATATGCTGTAGAAATCAACTGTCTTTGGTAATAAATGGTCCTGGCAACAAGTACTGGAGAATAATATGAAATTATGCTTACAGAGTAACTTGTAAAATGTCTGAAAAATTAAATATTTTTCCAATTACTTCAGTGTCATGTGATCATTCAACGGCGTGCTACAGCTTTTAAAAAACGTACATCCTGAAGTTCTAAAATTCTGGGTTTTTGCAGACTAACACTGCCAACAAGAAGGTCCAAGTTGCAAGCTGAAGAAACCTCTCTTATTTGCCATGTACCTTGTGGTAATGCCATGTTATGTCAAAACAAATCAATGTGTGATTCTTTCTATGTTCTAAACAGACCTCTTAAAGCTTAATTTTTTAAAAAAATATGCACTAGGAAGCACTCACATGACTCGGTGTTACCAGTACTGCTTTGCATCCTACGTAGTAGGTTAAGTCCTACTTATGGAATGTGATTGTTACTTTTTTTCAATAGTGCAGAACCCTCCAGGTATTTAGAAACATCTCAAGTGTAATATGATTGCAAATAGTAGATTGTGCATCACAGGTCACACACATTGATTTTCATGTCTACACTACTGTATGCAGCTGGGAGAGGTGAATGATGCGAAGTAGGAGACTGGTATGAACAGAAAATTATGACTGGGAAAAATAATAACCATTAAATTAGAAACTATCACATTTAATGATCTACTTACAACACATCTATTTACTTACAAAATAATAAGTGGCATACCTCCTAAACCAATAGACACTTGTAACAAGATATTTCCTATAAGGTGACTCAAAATCATTGTTGCTGCAGATTAAGTCATTATAGTCTACTGATCTCTTTTTCTGGTGCTCATACGTATATACATGTACACCCACACTTATGGTTCTTTTTCCAAGTGAGGCTAAGGAGGAGCTCCAGGGAGATCCTTGCTGAGTTTTCCTTAGAATTATTCAATTGAAGAAGCAGAACTTAACCCCCCGAGCAATGAGCTGCCAGATAACTTCATGGAACAGACTTCTTGAAGCTAGGTGGTTAATGAACAACATGGTTGTCACATGTGGAAGAAATTTTGTCTAATCTGATCCACAGCAACTTACTGGTAGGTTCTCTCTTGAAAATTTATGCAGTGCCTAGCGGATATAGAAAATGGAGGTAAATAGTTCATTCCCCTTCCTGCTTACCTTGGCATAACTACTGACAGCACACAGGGAATCCCAGTATTGGGGATAGCAAGAAGAAATGACTGATGTCTTCCACCTCATATTTGGAGAACTTAAAAATTCATCTTATTATCTTTGCTTGGTAAATGGAAAGTAACACATTGGCCTTTTACATTAACTCATCATCCCAGTTGTCTGTACCAGGGCACCAAATGTAGTTTAATTTGAAGAAACTGTCCTCTTTATACTAGATAATGCAGACCCGTGAAAAGCAAAATTTCTATCTCAAAGCATTTTTGTCATTTATGTCTGTCCTGTTTCTCCTACCTGCCAAAACTATGGATTCCCCATAACACCTACAGGAATGGAGGAGATTGATCTGTATATTATTAAATTCCCTAGAAGTTATTCCACAAAACGATCCCCTTTATTGAGGAAGGATCTTTCACAGGCCTGGTGAAAAACTGACTCTTAAACCAGACAAAGTTTGCCACCTGTAGCAAATGTCTCATACAGCTCTCATTTTCGTGTTTCCATGTTTGTTTTACAGTGGCATAGTCCTTCATTCACAGACTGCAGGTAGTAGTTTGAATTCAGCACCATATACAAGTTGCTGAAGTGAGAGACTGTCGGCTATTTATTTTTTCACGTATGAGCATTTCATTCAGGAACTATAAAATGCTTCATCCGCTCTGCATTTTGTAACGGAGAATAACATTGAGCCCCTTGTGTTTTAGTTCCCTTGATCTATTGACCACACATTTTAAGGAGAGGCTGACAGCTAGCATGTGAGTTATTTTCAGATATCTGTCTCTGTCAAATTCAGAAATCCCAAGAAAATAAACCAAGTGCAGGATTATAAATACATATGAAATCAGAGCTGTCATCACTCTCAAGGATTTTCCATTGTGCATGCTGCACTATTTTTAAGCTAAGATTTCCCAGATGTTTAGTAGGAATGTTTAGAGAGTAAAGCATTTCATTTTTTGATGGTTGCAAGATTCTTAAATTTAACCTATTTAAAACTGAGTTTTTGCACCTGACAATTGTACAAGTAAACAGAATACTAAAAACAAAGTTTAGCAGGCCTACACAGCTCTTGATGGTTTGAAAGCTGTTTCAAAGTTTTAGGTACTTAGTTATTCAGAAGAATAAGATGTGACAGAGACCACCTGAAAGGATGTTCCTCATTTGTGCTCACGCTGGTCTTCCAAGTCCAGCACTGGGTCTGTATTTCTCTCAGCCATAGAGAGGCAGAGCAGGAATTATATTCCACATTGTGTTCCTTCTGCTGACTTGTGGTTTACTGAATGCAGCTCCGATGAAACTGATTTAAATTACATATTTGAATTATGATTTAAATTAGGAAGAAGGAAATTTTATCTAAAATGTTTATCTTATTTTACCTTGCAAATCCTTACAACTGAATACCTTCATCCTTCTGGTCAAGCAGGAGGATAGCAATACATTTTAATATAAGTAAATATAGTTTGAACATACTTGGAAACCTAATTTTTATGCTGGTTGAGAATGCTGACTGACTCATTTTCTACATCCCCTAAAATGGTTCATTTTACTTGCTTTCTTTTTTTTGTCAAATTGCATTTGGAAGGAGATTGGATTCCACTTGAAAATATAGAAAACAATTGTTCTAGTGGAACTGTACTGCAGAATTGTACTGTGGGAGTAGTTACATTTATACAGTCCTAAAATTACGTTCGGTCCTTTGAAGGCAACCACGAGGCTGATGTGGCCCCCGGTGAAAATGAGTTTGACACCCCTGAACTAGAACTAGTAGATCCTATATCCTTATACTCATAATGAGTTCTCTTGTGAATTTTACTCTCATTTAGGCTCAGACTATAGATGATCCAGCCACTAACACAATTTTAAAAGCAGGAAGTATCCCCTCTGAATCTTCAGAAGAGGCTGCCGTTGTCAGAATAGGTCTAAGGTATCCATAGCCTGCAGGGCTTGAACAGTGATGCTCCCATCAGAGCAGTGCTTTGACTTTCTTTAAAACAACAGCAGTACACATTTACTACCTGCATAGGATTTTTTAAAAGTTTATAACAGTGACTTAGCTCTCAAACTAAGTTCCCAGGCTTCAGATTCAGCTGTATATGGCTGCTAGGTATGACATGGGACATATGGCAGACAAGTGCCTTCTAGAGTATTAAGGTATTGTAAGATATGGCAAGTGATACTATGCATGGTGGGCAACTGAGTCAAGCCCCTACAGAAGGTTTAGTAATAAACTCCTGTAAGAATAAGCAGGAGAATCTCCTACTCCTATAATAGATCGATAATACTCAGATTTGTTTTTCCACAGACTCTCACGAAGACTGGGGACTGCTGCAGGTTTCATCTTCATTGGGTTATGCCAGGCATGACAGGTAAATTGTGCATGACAAGCAGGGATGACAAACAGGCTCTCAGGGGCAAAGGGGCTAACTACAGCAATGTACTCTCATTTCTGTGACACATGAATCCATATACACTAGTCGTAACTTGTACCACTGTACTTCTTCCAAATGCGTGCTTCTTGTGCTCCTCAGGCAACATTTGCAGCGCTCTGGATCACTATCACCTTGCAGATCATAGTCAGAGGACCACTGCTAGACAGCCAACATGACAACACAACAAAATCGTTTACCTTAAGAATGTTCTGCTTACATCTGACTCAAGATTCAAGCTGTTGACTATGCCTTTATCATAATAAAGACGTTTCCCAGTTCCAAAGTTTTGCTGCAATTCGTATGCAGCAAGCAACTGTCCGGTAAGGTATTATGTAAGCTGCAGAAAGTAAAACCGTTGTAGCTCGGTACCTTGTGTTCACTGCCCACAGTCATGAAATTACATCAGAAATGAAGTCATGTAATTGGCTTTGCCACCCAACACACAGATTTTAAGATTGCACTTATGTCTCCGTTTGTGTAAGTGGATTTGGCACAGTTTATACTACAGGGAAGACTTAGCTTCTGTACACACCTTCTTTTCTTCTCACACACATACATACATATGCTTTTACTCAAGTGATGTTCAATAACTATAACGATAAAGTTCTTCGACCCTAGGTCATTAGCCCTCTCATGACAGATCCAATAAACAATTGAAACAGCTAAGGGTTTTAGGTTTTAGGAGAAAACACCAGAAACCTGCAGAAGATGTCTGTGAGACAAAGGCAAGTTGGAGTGGCAACCTACAGGGCTTGCATGCTGATCTGTGCGTTACCATCTCATCGGAAATGTTCATTCTGCAACAGCAATGGCTGAGCCTCTCTGTAGCTTAGACACTCAACACAGTGCTGCAGGAAGAGGCCTTCAGTTCATCCAGGATCTTCAATTAACAATCCACCTCAGGATCCTTATCTTTTAAAATATAATCAGAGAAGAGGCCAACTGCCCACCTCTTCTGTAACAGGTTACATTCCAGAGCACTCAGAGATTCAATTCCTTTATCAACGCGAGAAGACTCAAGTCCGCATTGCCAGTGTCCTTTATCACCAACAAGGAGACTACTGTGAGTCTTTCTTTTAAAATTGGATTACAGTGCAGCAAAGTGCTTAAGAACAGTGGGCAGGATGCAGCAGCAAAACTCTCCTTGCTGCTTGTTAGGGTAGTCCTGGAAGGAGAGATCTGAGATTCTTAGCCCTGCTGTAAGCATCCCTTCTTTTACTTTATCTTGTTTCTATTAAAATATATACCGCAACAGTATCCACATATACATTCAGCTACTAACTCCTTTATGTATAATTTTCTAGTACTGCTTCTCTTAGAGCATAGTTTAATACACTTAAGACTGTTAAACATGAATTATCTGTTATTTGCACGTCACCAAGTTAACATTGGCCAAAGAAAATTTGCCTTTACTTAAAGTTTCAGTGAAGTACAGAGATTCACTTCAAGGGAGAGATCTATACATCCTTTAGAAGTTATATCTACCAAGGCACTTTGCCTAAGTGACACAGAGTGCCTGGACCTTTCTAGCTGCCCACTGCTTCCCCAGCTGACCACACAGCTGGGAGGTTCACAATTGCTTTGCATTTTGATTTCCATTCAACAATATTGTTGTGAAGGAAAAACATGAGATAGATTTTCTTATCTTTATGTCTTCCCATGGCAAACAATAGCCTGATCTCACACCACAGCATGCTATAATAAAAAAAGACGTCATAATAAAGTCTCAGGCTCTGAACTATTGTGGTCTTTGTCACTACTTTTACAAGGGGGTACTTAAGTATCCCATTTTCCCAGCTAAATTCCAACTGGGTAATAACATTATCTACTCAAGCCTCATGCATAGCTTGACGGACATGTTGAGTTTCTGGCTGAAGCAGGACATTTCCAACGTAATTTTGGTTCCCTTTCAGAGAGTGAAGAAGTGACAAATGCCTGAAATAGATTAATGAAATGTGAATATTCTTGCACAAAATCCATTTTTACAAGTATAATTCTCTGCAGTCTTACAATTAGCATAAATCTTTTCACTTCCCCTAATACACTAAGTTGCTATAGTATTACTTTGTATGGGAAGTATTGCAAACTGAAAGCTGATGTCAGAATTTTTAGCACCGAAAAAAAGGACGTGACTGTATTTCATGTTCTTGCAAACAAATGCTTTGCAGAAACTTTGAATACCTGTTCTCCTCCTTGGGCACTAGAGGTCACCAGTGGTACAGAGACGGGGAGAGGGATTGGTTTTATGATCTTCAGCAATACAGACAGAGGCCTCAATCCCTCTCCTGTGACTTTCATTTAAGTTGTTACTGGAAGTCCTTTGGCATTTCGATTTTTGGAAGAGCAAGAAGATTAAACTATTTCTTTCAAGTGCAATACGCCTCAGATGTATAGCTGTGTATCTCCTTGAAAGGGATGGGTGTTTCTTGAAAATATGATTTATTCGTCCCTCTGATACTTGAGAGTTCCTTGGCTGATACCTGCTGTATTTGAGCTCTGAGTAATGTTGTTGAGACAGAACCACAGAACACCCAGCAGAAACACATGTTGTTTCAAACGAAACAGCATGGCCCATTTCATGAAAGAAACAGTGCTCCTTTACTGGTTCCATGTGTGGCGTGTGAAGGGTTCACTGAAGCAGAACGTTCAAGAACACCAGTTGCGTTATTTGACTAGGAGACCACACCATCTTTTAATACATTCAGGACTTACTGTTTCTATGAGTGACGCTTATGACAAAATACCCCAAGTCCTTGTGCATGTGAAAAGGCTCAGAAATGCTCAAAAATTTATCCTAGAACACAGCCATTCCTTAGAGAAAATACATCCAACTTTTAACCCCTAAAAGATGGAAATTTGCTTAAAATATTTTTTTATCAGATCGGTAGTTAAATTTAACAACCATAAAGTTTATACACTCTATCAGCTATTTATATTATGCATGATACTAATATAATCCTAAATAAGAAGCAGGTTTTTCAGCAATGATTCATTTCATAAAAGTGTTGAACTGGTACAGTGTAATAAACATACTGTGATTATGGAGACTGACAAAGTCTTTTTGGCACGTTTAAAACTATTCCCATGTTAAATATCAACTCAAAGATTGTTTTGTCAAAAGATTTCATAAGATTTTGGATATTAAGCCTATCACAGATTCAAATTTTGGTGGAATGTCTATCGGAACTCTATAAACCCTGAAACCTGCATTAAGTAGCAATACCACACTGGGTTTTTTCATGCTTGCTTTCTTCACTGAGGTTTCATCTAACTCTGAACTCTTTTTACTTTGAAGTGCAGTACGTAAAGAATTTTAAATGTTACACAAAATCAAAAATCAGGCAGGCAGAAATCCTGCCCTTCAAAGATGTAAAAACAACTGGACACTATATGCTACATATTTTCACTACTTTGTTTAAAATAGCATAGTGATGTACTTAAAACACTTCAGATCTGTGTATTGTTTATGATGCTGTAAACTTACAGAAAAGCATGAAAGTCACATTTTCCACCACATCCAAGGAGATAAATTTAAAATTACAGCTATTGGAAATCTGTTTTATGAGCTATGTGAAAGGTGTGGTTAAATGCAGTGCTATAAACTCTGGTCTACAATACCCTACATGTTGCAACTCCTTGACAGTGTTAACTAAGAAAAATCAATTTAGATTGAGACTTCTAGCTACATTCTAATTTTTTTACATCCTTTTGAAAGGAATGTGAGGGCATGTGCCAATCTAGCCCACATCTTATACATCCTTGTATTAGCAAGACACAAAAGAAGAATACAGCAATATACAAGTTAATGCACTACTTATGATCAAAGGTAAGCAGGGAAGACAGCTCAGCTCAGTGGGGAAGACTGTCAGGGGGTTGTGTGAAGCTTTGTGAGTCAGGCAGCAGATCTGGGACACAGAACTTGGTGGAGGGTCTTTTCTTGTGAGCTCCTACAGCTTCTGCTCATGGGCTTTTTTCTTTTCTCTGTTCTTCCCCCTTCTCTCACCCACTCACAGCAAACATCAGCTGAGCAGAGCGCAATGTCACACACCTAAAATACTGCCATGCCTGTGCCCAACCCAGGGTATCTTTGCCAGACACACATGGGAAGGAGGATGAAGCACCAGCAATAGCTGAGAACTGTGCTTGCATGGGGAATTCACCATGGGGCAAATCTAATTGCTTTCAGCTTCTTTTGGGCAACTCACCTTTGCAATGCAGCATCAACACGTATCAGATATGGTCTTCACTGCCCACAGTATTGATGCAGTAAGTCTGAACTGGACTGATTTAAACAAATGTTGGTTTTTTTGCTTAGTGCATTCAGGCTGGTATCTGTGAAGAAAATTAGTTAGGTACTGGATTAAGAGATACAGCTCTACAATCACTCTACAACGAAAACATGTCAGCTTTCACCTGGATCAGTTCCCCATTGCGTGTACCCTGCAGCTGGGGAAGTGTGTGTTATATTGGCACAAATGCTGGTGCTGGCACAAGACACCAAACACAGGAAGGGACGGATGGGCCAGCCCTTTTGGCAGAAGTCTGAATTAGCTTGACTGAAGAGTCATCATTGAACTGCAGCACGTATTTTACAAATATGCCCATGAAAGACAGAAGTTGGCATCAAGAGACATGAGAGAGGGCCTTAAATTTACCCTTTAATGTAAAACATCGAGGGATGTTGATATTCAGGATATGCTACTAAGTTCATCACAAAGCTTTGTGGATGTGGGTACCAGCAGAGGGTAAGAGTATTAGCATATAAAATGGGGCTATGTAGCTGGGTTTGAAGAACCCAGGCTTTTTTCTTTGCTGATTTCAGAGCAGCTTCTGACATTTTTACTGTAATAATTTACTACAGTTTTCACATTTGGTGAATATATGTAGGTCCTGGAAAAGCTCTTCTGTATTTACATAAATCTACTATAAATAAGGCACATTTGCCTTCATCCACCCATCATACAGCTCTGGAACTAGAGGAAGTAAATATTGGACCTGGCAAATATAATATTTTATGCCTCTAGTCGCTTCCCATTTTCTTAACTTTTATCATCTTCCAAAATTATGTTTCTATTTCAATTATTCAGTTGTTCGTTTTTTTCCCCTTAAAGACATCTGCTTGATGAGAAAGCTCCATTCAGATGGAAAACAGCATTCTGATTAGGAGAATATCTGTTCAGATCAGTGAACCCAACAGATGGGCCAAGTTCATCAGTTTCCAGATTCTTTCCTCTAAGTAGCTGAAACCCTCACTGTTTTCGGCAGGGGATCAATGTATTTCTCAAATCCTTAGCCTTGCTCTACCTGCTTTGCAGACCTTGCAGAGTTAGGTAGTTCAACTGGACATTTGTGGCTGTCTCTAGAGGCTTTAAGTAGCTCCCCTCCCTTGGGCCCAGGTCTGTGCTCAAAGAAAAGAGGCTGCACCCATCAGCGCGCTGGCTCAGAGGAACCTGGCTGCTCCCGTTTCTTAACAGCTCTGTTTTGCTGAATATGTCAGGGTAACTTTCGGCACGTAGAAATTGCTCAGACTTGAGAGCGGAGCACATAGCCCTGCAGCATCAGGGAGGTGACAGAGGTGGCTCAGAGCTCCCTGTGTGCTTTGTTCACGGACCTCAGCGTGCATCCCCAAAGTTGTTAAGGTTTTCCACCAGACTTGTGCCATACCAGGAGTGAAGTTAACCATCACAGCTACCTTTGCTGTCAGAGACCCTGCAGTCAAGGCAGGAATGCAAGTCCAGGCTGATAGCCAGCTATCCTGAGCCTGTGTAGTTGCTGGACTTCAAAAGAAATGAACTTGTAACACAGAGACTATGTTGGTGGGGGAAGGGACAGCACTCTATCCATGGCCACCCACTGCCTAGAAAAAGTCTGGCAACAGGGGTGTTATTCTTGTTCCATTGGCAATCGTGGGACTTCTGCTAGACTTGATCCTAAATGAATGCATTTTTCTGACTCGGCGTCCTTTTATGTGGTTCGGCATGGAAAAGTGCCATGGTATTTGTCACAAAAAGTCCTTGCTGGCTAATCTGTTTTTAGGATTGTTGATGGTTTATAAATTAGAATTATTAGTCAAACATTGCTCTGTGTGTGCAAACTCTCAGGACAGACTGGGGCTATAGGGACAGCATGGAACCACCTTTCTATGTATGGTAAATTATTCTGATACAAGAAAAAGCTAGTCGGAGCAAAAAGAGAAGGACACATAAGCATTTTACCCTGGACACATACTTTAATATGTACTGGCCACAGAACATTTATGTATCTCCAATAAAAGAGAACTTATGTACAAAAGCCCTGGCAGGTCCCATGTAAATATTCCTTATGCTCTGTGGCAATTAACTGCTTTGTTGGTACTTCTTTGCATGTTAAACAGGGACACATTAACAATTTAAAGATTACAGAGGCAAAACTATATGAGTCTACTCATTCTTTTTAATCAAAGGACACCTCCTTCAGTAGAGCACCAGCCTGCCGTTCCTAGGCATGGAGGATGCTCATCCTAGAGGTGAGCTGAAAGAAGTATTAGGTGGTCAAGAACCCTTCCCGGGCATTTGACCAAGTGAAGGAGGTTCTGTTACTGACAGCGGACTGAAATAATGACAAAACTAAAGTTGGCAGGCACTTAGGTATGTCCATGTGTTGCCGTGCTAACCAGATTTCAGATGTCACACTGCCAGATTCTCTTACTCCCTTTATATTCCAAATGCCTTGTTTATCCAATTAGCATGAGAAAAAATGTATAAAAATATACATATACTGCTAAATTCTATGAAAGATGTAGATCTGAGTCTAGAACTGCAGAACGTTCAAAACAGCAAGGAACTCTCAAATCAGGTAGACCCTGTAATATTTTGTCATTCTGCACTGGGCTGAGTTTTGAAGGCCCTTTGCCTGTTCTCTGAATGGACCTTATTACATTAAAACGTTCTTGGTGAAATGCAGAGTCGATGATAAACCTAAAACCACTTTGGTTTCATTTTAAAAAATTTGGTATTTTTTTCCCCCATGTACCTCCCCGCTCCTAAAATTCAAAGCTTGAAACTCAGAAATGGGGAATGTCATCGAATGTGGAAGAAAAAGACCATGTTAGCTGCTCATGAAGCTCTAAAGGTTGGCCACTTGCAACTGGATAATGTTTCAAATGGAACATGGATCTTTCATACCAAGTACCGTATGAAAATCTGTCCTTGCAGCTGCTGGTAACTATTTTTTGCATCAGACTGGTTCTGATGAATTTTATTTTTATTTTTTTTTTCGGTCATCTCCACACAAACAGATATTCGAAACTTTGGGAGAATGACTTCCTTGACCCGTAGTTTTTCGGGTGACGGAATCCAAATTCTGTACATTCCACTCTTTTTCCAGGAACGCTAACTACAAAATTAATACAATGTGCAAAACACAGGACAAATCTAAAGATCAAATGGAGGAGGAAAAACACCAAAACCAAACTCCTGTTTACAATAAGACAGAGTTTAAAACCACAGAGTAACTATGCTTGTCATTCCCCCCACTCCATTTAATAACCTACTAAATATATTTGCTTTGATTTGCATTTCAACCAAAGGATTTCATTCTCTTTTCTTTTAATAGGCAACCTGAAATACGTTATTTGTTCTGTGTTTAGCAGAAGATTTTAGAAAGATTAGAAAGGTTTGTATTATTCACAGTCACATTAGAGTGAGAGCACATGGCAGCTGCTAACTGCTTTGCACTGAGCTTTCCATACACGTAAGTGCGTGTGTATAAAAAATAAATGAATAAATATACACACACACACACAGACACACACACACGCACACACACACACACACATATACAGAAGATAAAAGCATACAAGGTCAGCTTCCAGATAATTCCTCTAGAGCATTTGATACAGCTGCCGACAGAAGTAAGGCTGCAAAGCTATATGAACAACTGGCAAATCTATAGTGGCAACTACTCCTTGCCAAAATTCGTTGGGCAACTTCTCATGTAGAGGAGGGTCCTGAAGCAGTGACTTGAATGGTCTGAACCCTCACCTTGCTCAGAACCCCACACTGTTTTTAATCCTTTTCACCTTGGAGAGGATAAAGGATCTTCAGACCTCTGTTACCTCCCTAAAGGATGTGCAAATGTCTGAGTGGGGATCAGACTTCCTTGGATTTCTGCGCACTGGAGGCCTTAATGGCATAGTGTGAAAGGAAGGAGATGCTGTCTTTCCTTACTAGCACTTGATGTTGTTTTTTAATCTCTATCTACCACTGTCAAAAGCCAAGTTACGACACACAACTAAGAGAATTCATTTCATATGAAGTCTATGACCCTGGAGATATGCTCAGGTTCCAAAACACAAACATAAACTCCCTTAGAACGACGATCTCCAACAGTACCATTTAATGTCGCCTAATAGACATTCTTATTTCCTTGATATCAAACAACTCTAAAGGACGCTCTGTGCAGACTAGAACAAAACCTGCTGTTTCAATAGGTGACAATGTGTGAAGTTGAGCTAATACTCCACATGTGCAGAGTAAGATAATATGCACAGAGTACAGCCTACCACACATTCTACCATGTAAATGAACATATATTATCCTTGTCTACAATTACAGCTAACTGAGGATAAGCACCCATTCATTTGCATCTTTTAGAGGTACACAGTGTCAGCAACGGGTGATTTTTGAAGTGTTAATGTGCAAACTTAAGACATTTGCAGTCACAAAGGATTATTTTATTTTTTCTAAAAAAAAAGGTGAACATGTGAAAACAGGAAAAAAACCCTTAAATTGCTGAAATATGCAAACTCAGACTATACAGAACTGACTGTCAGACTGACTGCCATTTACAACAGTGTGCTGTATCTAGAGAAGAACTGAAAAAACTTAAAGCCTATAAAGTGGCTGAGGCTGAACCTGAGATGTTAATTTGGTTAAAATATTTCCTGCTTTTTGTGGGTTTTGTTGCTTTTGTTGGTGGTGTTGTTTTCTCAGTTTAGCTCACCTCTGTGAGTCAGCCCAAGTTAAGACTGATTTTTGCAGTAATGGACACAGCTCACATGTCAAGGGTAGTGGTGATTAATACACCAACATTTTTCCAAGTCTGGCTAAACCTGCACAATCTTTCTTTCCTTTCTCTTTCTCAACCTCTCCTTCTTTCATTTAGAAGATTCTCTAAAACTTAAGCTTGATCCCGACTAGAGAAAGAAAGGGAGTTTCATGACTGGCCAGAGATACACTGGATCTAAAATACAGAAATTACTAAATTTGACATTAACTGTGGTTGCTTACAAGCCATTGCCTCAGTCATGGTTTAATAGTGTTTACAAGAAAAGGAAAGGAATGGTCAACATATGTTGTGGAAACAATGAGTGACCCTGGTGGAATGGGTATCAGAGATCATGTATATTGCTCACCAGCAAAACATCTGTTTTCAACTATGGGGCTTTTATTCAAGAACTGATGAATAAATTCTCATGATATCTAAGCACCATTGCTAAGTCTTGTGACAGTCACAGATTTTCCCTCAGTGTCAGCCCTGTCACCCTGCACCAGGGACGCTGCCCATGCCAGCCTGTTTGCAAAGTGTACCACAGGCAGGATATGTGCATGTTTGACTTCTAACTTGGAGTTACTACTACTACATTTCAGTTATCATGCCAGTTCAGGCCATCCTGAACCTAAGTCAAATTAATTTAAAAACTGAAATTAGAGCAGGACATGGAAGTGGTATTACATATCTGCAAAAGAATTAACCCACACAATCTTCCTCCCCATTTTGCTAAAAACATTCCTTCAAAAATACAAGTCTGAAATTTACCTGCACATTGCCACTGATCTGGTTTGCTGATATATAGGAACCTTTACAATAAAGAAAAAAATCAATTAAATATCCTTTGAAAGGACAGTCAGATGTAATGCAGACAAAACGCAAACAAGCATCAGTTTTTTTAAAAGTTAATTCACTGTTATTGGTAGAAAGGAGATGTTTAGAGTAGTCTTATCCCAAAAGGCCACCACGTACAATATTCCCACTGACTTTAATAGTTATAGTAGGTGTAGATTTATGGTTGGGTGTAAGGATGTTTCAGCCTTCACCTCTTCACCTCTCATTAGCACTTGTCTTCTGCTTCCTTGCCACAGTTTAAGCAGTCCCAGATGCTGTTCAGTCTCAAAGCTCCCCACTAGTTCCCATAAAACCAGGAAAAAAACCTGTGCCACAGAGTATATTGTGAGTGGTAGAGATGGGGCAAGAGGGCCTGGAATATGACCTGATCAGCAAAGGATAGTCTCAGCTCACTGTTAGTTAAAGTCTAGCCTTGCCCTGAATATATTAAAATGTTCAAGCTTCAGTACTTTCATTAGTATAAGTATCTTCAGCAAAGCTCAATCCACTTAATTTAATTTCTCAGTAAGAGAATATAACAGTGAGGGAATAATGCATGGTAACAACCTATCTATCTGAAATATGAAAAACCAAGCACATACTAAATTAAAACAATTATAAAGTTTTCACTGCCTTAATGAATGAATCTGTTTAGGCATTACAAAATTATAGCAATTTGGCCAGTTATAATTTCAGTGATTAGGATAAATGAAACTATGAATGCTTTATATAAAATAAAATAATCAAAGCTAATGCCATTTTATCTGAATAAGAATGCTTGGATTTATTTTATCCTAAATTTGCCATTCAAAAATATCACTAACGTTGCTCTAAATCTGGAAGAGGTTCCTACAAAATGTCTTGGCCTGTAAAGTAGCATGGAGAAATGGATATGATTCTCTCTGGAGATGAATATATTCTTCTTGGAGTATTACAAGTCTTACAGTTATGAATGATACTTTCCACAGTGCTGCGGTAAATAGGAATTTTAGCTGACCATACTCTAGCTATAATTAAGAAAGATGGTTTAGTCCTATGTCTCTTTCTAGTGCTGCCAGAAGGTCAAGATTCATATAAAGATACACAACCATCTCTCCAGTATTCTTTTCTTAGTAGCTAAATGCCTCTCCCTTTTCTGGCAATCACACTCAGCCCTTGTTATTGTGGAGTCAGAGATTCTGCCTTTAATATTACTATTAAAATGGCACACAAGGGGCAATAGATAAGACAATGACACGCATCCGTTGAATGCCATCGCTACACATTTTTGAAACTCCTTCAATTTTTTCTAAGCTATTCCCTACATCAATAAATAGAAGCCACAACACAAAAATACCTTTGTCTTATTAGACTGCCAGAGATCCCAAAATCTAGTTGATATCTGTTTCCAATTTGTCTTTGTGGAAAGGACGCCAAAGAGTTGCTTTTCTTCCTCCTTGCAGAATGCAGCCAAAATGTAGCCTAACCTGGGTGCACCCACCCACACTCACCAGTGTGTGCATTCTAGTCATGACTCAAGTTAATAAATTTGATTAGCTCGTACAGTACTCCAAGCCAGCACCCACAAGGCAGGTTCAACCAATACCTTTTCTTCACTCACTGCTCTCAGCAGACCACCAAGGCTCTAGTTTGTATTTTTAAACCTGGGTTAAATTGTGGCATAACCACAAACCATTGTATGCGATTAACAGTGGGGTTCCAATGACAGACTGACAAACAAAATCTTAGCACACTGAGTCTGCTTCTCCCAGTAGTAAACACATGTTATTAATGAAATGATTCTAACAGGCTACACAATTGGAAGCGTTTTTCTTGATTGACAGACTATGCTCTTCTTAACAGGCCAAATAAAGAAGGCATAAAGAGTATACTTGTATTTTTTAGTTTGTGAAGTGAAGATATAAAATTATTGCAATAACTTCTCCATTCAGTTATAACCTAATGGAATGTTTCTCTGGCCAGTCACGGAGTGATGCCTTACCTCGCTACACGCACTTTGTTACTCTGAGCAGAAGAGACTATCATTTTTAAAAAGCGCCACCTTCAAATCTCTATTGCTTCCTTTCCACCGCTGACCAACACCTCTGTCATTGCCAACATAGCTTAACAGGAGAACAGTTGATAGGAAAAAAAAGAGTCAGCAACATGCATGTATCATGAGATCATGACACCATCACTCAAAACTACTGCAGACTGGTACAGTTTAATTGCCAGCTGCTCGAAACAACACTTGCTAATCTAGACTGGGTGTTCAGCAGCAGGAGCAAACAGATGGGCCTGCTCATACGTAGACCCTGTAGTTCCTACTCTTCAGAAGAAACAGCAATGGCCAAAAACCAGGATGAGAAATGTTAAACGATTTCACCATGCTTTTTTTCTTTCCAGGCAGAGTGGATGAACTATGTATCCAACACATCTTTAATGACACAATTCATACCAAAATCGTCATCACAACTGTCAAGGCCCCTAAATTGGACCTACAACATTCAGGCACGGCATTTTGTTACACATTCAGTAGCTGTGTTCTTCAGGCTATTATTAAGCAGTCCTTGCTGCTTCAGTCTCTGCCTTGACTGTTCGTATTTGCTACTACAGCATCATTTGCCAGACTGGTGGAGGACAGCGAGAAAGAGAGAAAGGAAGCAAGGCTTTCTGTCAGCACTGCTGTCAAAAGATAAAAACACAAGTTGAACTCTTGCCTAAATCTAATGAAACTGCCCTAATTTATGGGCAGTTCACCCGTCTGGATAATCATTACATCCAACAATGCTACTGGACAGTAAAGAGGAACACACATGCATAAGCTCACGGTAAACTTGTGCTTAAAAAGAAGGTTTGGAATCTCTGTTTTAATTGGTTTGTCATGCTAATCTGTACAACAAAGCCACTATCATTACGCCACATGCTTGGCCTCCAGAGCTGCAAAGAGAGGATGAGATTAAATACTTGACTTTCATGGAATGTTCTTACTGGGGAACAGAGAAGCAGTATTTTATACTGAGCACATTCAGTACTCTACTGACATCACTATCTCATGCCTTTTTTTTTTTTTTTTAATATGCAATAAAGCAGCAACTAAAATAAAAGGTCAATATTAATATTGCTATTTTGAGGTTATTATAAGAAATTGTTCTGTAGCATCACTTACATGTAAATGGCATTTTTGTTGGAGGTAACAGTCAGTTTTCATAGGATTCTTGGCTTAATTTTAAAGAAACAAGTGGTGAATGCTGAAGGAAGATTTCTTCCATGTAAAAGGTCAGAGTGCACGTTAGAGCAATCCATCACAGCCGAGTCAGTGACATTTCCATGCTGCACTATTCTCCCTGTTTGTGGTGTACAGCATGCTGAACTGCTGGAGTTGGTAAGGTCAGGTAGAAAACGGTTTGGTCAGTAACTTTTATTTATTATTGACCTCCCTCCTGGAGATAGATCTCGCATCTCCCAACTTTGCAGCCGTCTTGGGCAAAGGAGTTAATTTGTGGGTGGGAGGAAACAGCAACTTAGAAAGGAAGGACCAGAGGCAATGGAACAGCAGTGGTGCAGTCAGGCAGGATTATCTGTCAGTCTGTGACTCTACCTTCCTCTAAAGGTCCACAAGGGATGGTGTGGATTCCCTCCAAACAACTAATGCAGATTTTCCTGGATGGTTCCTGTAGTCTGATATCTACTGCATGTTCCTGCACCCACTCTTGTCCTTACCGCTTCCTGTCCAGCTGGGAATAAAGGACTTCTTGCTCTTCCACTTGGAGAAGTGGCCAAACCCAGAAACTCAGTTATACCACTACTGCTGCTCACCACCACCTCCTTTTTGTAGCTTAAGTAGTAGCCACGGTCTCAACCTAGAAGTTCTCTTCAGATTCTGCTCTCGAGGAAGTCTCTTCTCAAGAAAAGAATAATTTATCTTCAAATGGAACTTCAAGGAAACAGCTAAATTGCTTTTTGCCTGCTCAGTCAGTGCTGCGTTATCTTCTGTCTCCCTCATTGGTAACAGAGAGGCAAACAACACTGCCCCACCTTCCACAGAGAAGGAATGGCAAATAACAGAAAATGATCCAGCTGTAAATTGCTTTAAATACTAGACTTGAGCAAGGATTTCAGTCAAGGCACTTTTGTATCCCTCACAGCACAGAGTATTCTGAAAAAAGGTGACAACCTCACATTAAGCCTTAGAAATTAACAAGTAATGGTTTTAAACCTTAAATTTGATTAAAGCAGTTTCAATGGGATTAATGGCTTAAATGAACTGGTATAAATGTTGATATTAATTTTCATTATTATATATTAGGAATCATGCTAAAGGTAATCTGAGATATTGCAAACCAGGGATTCCTGCCTCTCAAGGACGGAAGAGCGAGAATATGAAGTCTGAGTTTTATTGCTCCAGCTTGGCTGGCTGTGATGAGGGCTTGGTTCTCCTACCATAAAGCACAGACACATCCTGCTGTCAATTAGACTCACCGGCGTTCTGTGGCAGCAGCATAGGGCCCCTGGGATGTTATATAGTTTGTTTTGCTATGTAAACAGCATGAAGTAATCCAGGCAGTGAAGGACACAGATGAACAGCCAATTTGCAGCATACTAAGTAAAAGAATAAAAGGCTGTGACTGTGAGTCAGAGAATAAACAGTAACAACATCCCTGGGATACAATATCCACTGCTCTGGGGTCATCAAAAACATATACAAAAGGAAGTTCAGGGATTCATGAAAATAAAATATACCTGTTCTTTTGCTTCTGTGGACAGAGCAAGAGAAGGACTTAGTGCAGGGAAAAAAGAATTGTTACTCATTTTGATTTTAACACATATCAAATATCTTCCAGGTGGATTTTTTTAATATAGCACTTATTCTGGGACCTGATCCAAAACTCAATCAATTTGCTGAAAATGTTTGCCCTCCCTTGTTTTCACTAGGCTTTGAATCAGGTTATAGAACTCAATGTTCATTCTGTACCTGTTTATTTATCTTGTTTGTGAAAGTAAAAAGGTAATATCCTTAGACACTTTTTGGTTTTTTATTTGTGCAACTTAGGCCCCCTTGGTTTGAAAACACAGTCCCATATTGTATTAGAGAAATCTCTGTATTTGTGATACTGCCATAAGCTTGTGAGACTGCAACAGATTAAAGAATGTTCTCCTGAGTCTTTCTTCCTCTCTTTTTGGACACACAGAAAGGGGATACGTAGGAAGTTTAAAATCTATCAGAGTTCATTGATCAAAGAAAACATATTAATCCATGTTTATTAACAATGTTTGTGTTTAAATAAAATTTTCCACAGCACACAAACATAAAAATATTTCCCTTAGTTCCTTGGCGCTCGTTGCTTATGGCATTCATCATACAGTGCACCTTCCCACTCTCTCATTTATAAATAGTGCTTCCCTGTTGGTAGTTTTCTATTATCAATTTTACACCAGCATGTCATTCTGGTTTTGAAATTTTTAGATAATACTGTGGAAAAATTGTTCAGGGTTTTGAACACAGGACTGAGAACCAGGACTCCTGGTTTCTACTCCTCTCTCTGTCAGCACTTCGCTGGGTGACTGTGGCCACATTACTCATCTTTTCTACTCTTTGTTCTGCTACATCTGCTACTTTCCAGATCCCTCATCCTTCGTAATTTCAGATAGACTGTTCTCTCACAGCTTACAATAAACCAGAAACTACTGAAGGCAAGGATAAAAAAGATACTCTCTGCCCTGATAGATTTTTTTTTTGTAGTGAAAAGACCATGAAATAAAACCCAGCCAGCAATGAAAACAGCCCTATGCACTATCCGATGCAACCAGGAAGGAGCAGCTGAGCACTCAGGAAAAAAATGTGGGAAGAAAAGATGTGGAGATGCATGACAAAGCAAGAAATTCAGCAAGGAGAGGGAGAAAAAGGTAAAAAAAAAAGGTAAAGAAAGGAACTTTCCCTGCCACCTTCCATCAAACAAAAGTATAGAAAATAGGGGGATAATGCAGAGTAGAAAGGAAGGACAACATTAATGAGTGAGGATGTTAACAGGTAAATCAAAACCCAGGTGTTGTGAAGGTTCAGAAATGAGAGCCACAAGCAGTAGCCAGGGAGTGGAGACTGAGGAGTGCTCCTGATATTACAGGAAAATTTCCTTTAAAATTTACATGGAATTCACATGGAATGTCCTCACTCTACATTTTTACATTTCAAGCTCTAAAAGGCACATGCCTCAAAGACTGGAGAGGCAGCTCACAGAAAGGTTCACAGCCAGGAGAAGCCCATGGCTTCCCAGAGACAGCTGTGCGGATGGCAGGGACACAGCTGGCCATGCAGCACAATGCCAGGACAACCATCAGCGCTGGCCCTGGTGGCTCCTGCTGCTTCGTCCCACAGCCAGGGAAGTCAATAACCAGCAGCCCATGATCATCCAGTTGTTGCTGATCAGTTGGCATTGTCTGGCATGGAAAATGGGCTTAAACTGCTCAATAACTGCAGGAAGCTCTACAGCAACAGCTTGGACATCCCTCTGACAGACAGCATTAAAATTGCTTGCTAAGAATTCTCCTCAGCGTTTAACTTTCTTCTCTCTGCCCCTCATTCATTCCTATCAGAATGAAAATGTCAGCTCCTCTTTGGAGAAGGCCATTGCAAAAAGAGTTGACAGAGAGTGAGCATCTCACAAGGACTTTTTATAGTCTTTTCCATAGGGAAACTTTTGAGGACTCAATAAGCAATATGGTTGTAAAGGAACTAAAATCTCCTCTTTTGCTAAAAGCATCTCACATTTTATACAGAGATGGGAGTTTAGCTTTCTAGAAAAGACTGAAATGTAAGTCACCATTCTAGAAACAGTGAATTAATGGGGAGGTAGTGCACACACAGATTCAAACTTGACATTTTTTTTTTTAGCTCACACAAAGCATAAAAAAATAGATCTTTTTATGACAGTGTGAGCAATGGATATGCCAAGCTGAATTTAAACTCAGCTCCATAACAGAAATACATCCCATCAAGTGGCGTGACACATAATATTTCATTTTCTGGCTCACTACTACATCGTCTGCAAGAAAACATAAAAACAGTATATTTGCAGACTCTATTATTCACATATTCTGAAAATGTGTGGTATTAATTAATCAGAAAGGAAGACAGAATTCTTATATGAAATATCTTTCCATTTTAATCCTAATTAAAACAAGCTGAGCCCAAAAATTGTAAGAACTGATTAAGATTACTAATTGCAAAAGAGGAAATAAGAAATATAGTTACCAAAAAGATATCCATTGATTCACTTTTAACTTTTTTTTTTCTTGAATGAGTAACAGAAAGATGATTTTTTTGCATTTAAATTAATCTTTTATTAGTAAAATTTAAATATTCTAATTTTTGATCACTTCTATTTAATATTGTACTGGAGAGTAAGTTTCAGAACATGACAGTTAGTTTGTAGTTAGAGAAATGATTGCATTACTTTAAAGCCATCTAAAACCCCAACTTCCCCTGCTGGCACTACAGAGCTTTTGGGACTTCCAGAATTCAAGTAGTGCTAGCAAAGATGCCCTTCCTTGAACATATATCCCATATTTTTCATTGATGTCTGTATATATTTATATTGCTCAGCATGTGGATTTTGATGAGGTAATTGTCCAACTCTTTAAATAATTAATAGGACATGCTAGTACATAGGATATAATGTAACTAAAAATAAGCATCCTTCAATTATGACGTTTCAAATTCTGCAGATGGACAGTGTCAGGTCTGAAGTGATTAGGTAGTTTACTGCATTATACCAACATCCAAAATTGAAAGCATTCATCAATAATTATTGTCTAGACAAAAAACATATTTCTGAGGTACAAAATTGCAAATTGTGTCAAAAGCATACACTGAGCAAGATCCATGTTTGTGAAACATGAACCAACTAAAAGTATAGTAGCAGAGCAATACAGCTTCAGAGAAATGTTATAGTTGGCTCCTATGATATGTACCTTCACTTCTTCATTAAAAAAAAATAAAATTTCTATTAGCACGGGAAATGAAAACCGATGACAAATAGACAACTGACTGCTAAGTCAGTTTAGATCTTCAATAAAAACCAGTGCTCATAAGCACAGAAGGATAGCGTTCCTTGGAACCATGTTATGTCCATTTTAATTTCTAGATGAAATACCTAACAGACAGATCTCCTATTTTTTCAGGCACAAAACACTTGTCAATCTAGAGGAGGTTTGCTTGGTGGTGAAGGCAGAGAAAGAGTGGTGTTTCTCCCAGCCTCGTGCTGCTGCTCTCCAGCACTCCTTCACATCTCTGACCCTTCTGAAATAAGCACCCCAGCTCCCTGCTGAGGACATTTCATACGACAGTGTGAAAGTATTACATTCCAGTCCTTCTTCCAGCTCCTTCTCAAAGGACCCATTGATTTGGGCAAAGAGGATAGCAAAGGGGAAACAATCCAGGAATATCTGGGGGAGGATACAGGAACAGAAAGAGAAAAAAACATGAGTCATTGCATTCTCTGTGCCATCTGGCAAAACTCCTCTGAGGATGTTCCTAGGGTGGGACCTGGTGAAGACCTATTTACAGATGAGTTCTGGGAAGTAACATTGCTTTTCCTTGTTTTCCTCATTCAGTATTGAGTTTTTATTCACTGTCTGGACTGTATTTTAGCCCATCAGACAAAATAGTTCTTCCAGAGCTCTCTGTATACTTCCTGGGCTCCTGGGATGGAGTCACAAGCTGTCATGTGTATCATTTACTACTTACTCCAGAGGAATCCAACTGTACAGACAGATGTTTGGTTTGCTTTGCTTCCTCCAGAGCCCTTCTCCAAGAACTGAAGCCTTAGGAGACTTCTGTGCATTTTCATAGGAAAACAATGTTTCTAGATTTTCATTGTTGCCTTCTTCATTTATAACAGCAATATCGTACTTACAGGTTCATATATACATTTGAGCTGCTGTGAATACAGCATCCCAGTAGTCCCCTAAATACACTAGAGAATGCATCTTTTTCAGACAAAATCTGAAGCAATTCAGACCTGAAGAGTGACAATAAAACCACTGAACTTAGAATGCTGACCACAGAAGAACTTATAACCAAAGGTTCAGAAAGGTTATTATTTTACTTCCAAATCTACCCAAACAGTAAGCATGTTTCCAATAAAAAGGACACAGAAAACTGAAGGGTGCTGATATTAAGAAGTTGTTTGAAGCTTAAGGGAAAACAAACAAACAAACAAACACTTGGCCAAATTTTTTTTATCCCTGAAAAACTTTGCGGAGCATGAAATTTCTCATAATTTGCCACTTCAAGACTATTTTAAAGTGGTTAGGAGTTGCCACAGATAATGTACTGTTCTTTGACCAACATAAAGAAGGAAAACCAGATAGAAATGTGCCCAAAACATGAAAATAATCGTGGATTTCCAATGGCCCACCCACAGACTCAGAAGTAGAGTGAGTTACAATATTTCTTCCTAGACTACAGGAACTTTTGCACATCCTTGATGCAATAAACATCAGTGTAGCATCCTGTTAATGTAATACAGGCTGTTCACTACAATAAATTGCTCTTAAGAGATGACAGAGTCCATTGAGTACTACACTGGGTCTGGGATGATTCTGTTGCTGGTTATCGTAAAAGTCTATTATGATCTTAGAAAATGACCCTGCTGCTTTCTGCCTCAGAGCAAGAGTTCGCAATAACACCTTCCTGCCTCTTCATATTATTTAGTTATCTACACATGAGGGTGTATTCTTCTTCCTATGTATTTCATGGTACATATATTTTATACCAGAAATTCTAGAATTTGGTAGATTTTCACAGAGTAATAAAAATCTGCATCTCTTTCTCTGCCAATACACCAACTTGACTATTTTAACATAAATATTTTGTATTATTTCTCTGCTCTTCTCTGTAGCATAAGAAACACAAGCAATACATGTGACTCAATAGGAATATTTGTACAGACTGTCGAACTAAATCAAATGAAGCACACCCTAGCTGAGTCCTCGAGTCTACTTATGGGTACTGAGGATATCTAAACCCAGCAAGATGCACATAAGCAATAGTAGCTGTTTGCAATCTGCCACACAATCTCAGTCTGACTGGTACAGACACCTCACCAAGAGTTTACCACACAGTACAGGAGTTCACACTGCACATAGCAATGGGAAAGCCCACTGCACTCTCTCCTGCAGTAGATTTGACCCTAGAAGTTATCTTGGTTTTCTGTATGTTTTCAAGACAAAGAGCAAAACAGCAAACTCTCTCTTTTAGACACGTGGAGTAGAATCTCACACCACTGAAGAAAATGCCAGTATTTCCTATTAATTTAATGGGTTCCTGGTTTCCTTAGGGATGAAATTGCATCAAGTATCCCTTCTTTGCTCCTTGTTGTGAAGGGGCAATGCTGAGGAGTGGGCTTTGGAACTTTTTTGGGAAGGGAGAAGTTGCTCTAGTTTCTAGTCTTCAGTGGTGTCTTGCCAGTTACGCTAACTGTGCTATTAATACATGGCATAATAGAGAAAACAGAGTCACTCCAGGCTGTTAAACTCATTTTCACTTTTCAGTGAAATAAGTTTTAACCAATTTTTTAAAAGGTGAAAAGCCAGTGCATTAACATAGCAATTCCAACTGTGAGGTTTGCAGTCTAGAATTTAAAGTTTTCCTTTGTAAACCCAAGTAACATACTACATGCCATATAGATTAAGCTGATACCTTAGCCACCTCTGTTCCAGGGACTGAGTGTCACCCTCCGTGGCATGAAATTCTCAAATCTCTGTGGAGAAAGGATCCTTTTACAGAGGAAGAAAATATATCCTAAAGAGAATATCTGCTGGAAATACTGTAAATGCATGACACATAACAAAGATGACCGGTAACTCCTTCAGTATCCTCAGGAAGAACAAACCCAAAGCCAAACCAGTGTCAAATTACTTCAAGGCTTTCCTTTGCCTTCTGGATGAAAACTTGAGGTTTTATAATAAAGGGAGAAAACTGGAAACTGAACTAACTGGCTTGCAATCGTTGAGAAAAGGCATCAACATCTGTTTCTGGTCTTTTGCTCAAGAATCCCTCCAGCTGATCATTTGGATTGAAAATATATTGGTTTGTTTTCATAGGTCCATTTCTTCCAAGTTCGGATAAAACAAACCTCTCCTGTGGGCCTGATGGTTTCTGTTCTGAATTCTTGGTTCATGTGGCAGAGGTTCTCTGTATTATATTGCTAACATATTATCTTGAAGAATACAAAGCTGGCTATGACCTGGCGTGTTTCTCTAATTTTCCTTGTCTAGTTAAAAGATCTTGTGAAAGCATGAAAATGGGATCTTGATAAATTCCCTATGGTCAGGGAAAAATGTCTGTGCCTGTGTGTTTATATATATATGTATATATATACACCTAAAATGACATTTGTCACAAATTTAAGCTACAGCATTCTAGAAAGAGATCTAGCAGTAGTTCTCTGCTAGCAAATTCTATTCCTAGACAAGATAAATGCTGTTTAATTCACATTACAGCACTGCCTTAGCCATGAATTCAAGGCTTGGATTTAAGATTCCTCCAAGTTAGTGCCTATGTGTATCTGGAATTATGTTCAAGTCCCTTATCCAACAAATAGCAATTCAAAAATAACTCTGCAGTCTTATCCCCTTTATGCAGATTTTCTCAAGTTTTCCTGAATGCCTGAATAGCAAAATGACAGTTTAAAAAGTTCATCCTGGAGAAGGATTTCAATCTCTTTCTGCAAAGTAAAATGAAAACATAAAACGTGAATCCTAAAATGAAATTCCTGATCTGATGATTCTTCATGGTGCTAAATACTTTCTTAAGAGTAGAAAAATGTAAAGTCACCAGAATTTCAATTGGGGAGACAAAATTACAAATATATACCCATTCTAAAGCTTTGATTTGTAGTGAAATACTTTACTTGAGCACTGTAATAAATGAAAAGTAAGTTTTCAGTTTCTTTACATATCAGTGGAAGGACTACTAACACAAGAAGAAACAGGAAACTACCAACTCTAATTTATAATAAATATATTATGGTTTCCATAATTCATCAACAGGAGCAATTCTATTGAAGATGTGCTTTCTAAGCAGCTGTGTAATTTTTGAAAATATTATTTACATTGGGCAGCTACACTCAAGAAGCTGGTTAGGGAAAAAAAAGTAGTATTCTAATGTAGGTTAACATCTTGATATAGGATGAATGAGACTAATACTTATTTATCATCTTTTTTATCTCCAGACTGATTATATTTACAGGATTATATTTGCAGTTTCATAATCTTACTTCCTATGAAAGAAGAGCAAGTATTTTCTTTATTTTTTATCACAGTACTAAAACCTCAGAGAACAAATGGAAAGCACGAACATTTTGCTTACAACACATTCAGTTCAGGCTGCCATGGCTGTTTGAACGCGTTCAGAAGGGCGCAATGGCAGCTGAGGTCCTGCCATTGCAAACAGTGAGAGTGAGAAAGGGCTGTCATTGACCATGGTGTTCCTCCCTGGTCTGGCGTGTTTTTGAGGAGGTTTGGCAGAGCGCTGTTGTCAGGCAGCTGGTGGCACCACCCACCTCATCCCTTAGCGTCCTCCCTGCTGACTTACAACCTTCTGAAGGGCCTGTGGCCATTCCATGGCAAGCTCCACGCAAGCAACCTGCTCGTACGTGTAGACTACAACCTCCTTTCTATGCCATTCTGTAGGACAGAAATGCATGAAATGCATGTTTTAGTGCACCTCAAGCTTGCCTTTTTTTTTTTTTTTTTTTTTTCTGATTGGGGTTTTGTTTTAAGGAGAAACTATATATTTTAACTATTTTAAAGAAAAAGCTGATTAATTCTATTTTCATCAAAAAATGGAAAACACTGATAACTCCAATAGGTCTCAACTGCCCCCTATGATTTTCAGCAGCATGTGCATTAGATTCACTAAATAAATACAATAACAGTTGTGCTGAAAAAAAGATTAGCTTCTGAAATGTCTTTAGATAAGTCAAGGTTTAAATGGGCAAAAAAAGCCCCCATTTTCCAGTATCAATAGCATTTGTATAATAAATGCAACCAAATTCTAAGTGCAGTGAGCCATAGAGGTAAAATAAAACACAAAAGTACCATCAAAATACTACCTTTTGTTATTCAGTGTAGGCTATACACAGACTTTAAAGTGCCAACTGAAGAAGACTCAAAGCTTTAGTTTGATTTTGAGTCAACGTGTACAAACACAGACTTCTGCATACATAATGCGTACATGGTTTTGTCTGGAACCTAATCTTAATTTCATTGCACCGAATATAAAAAACAGTTACAATTTACTGAGAGGTGGTTCCTACCTTTGCCAGGTAGCAAAAGAAGAAAATAAAATTCATTCGACTAAACAGTTTAAATGCTTCATTTAAAAATTCTAGGGAAATGCTTACAGACATTTCCAAAAACTCAGTGAAATCTGCTCTGAGAATATAGACCTCAAGAACCCCTTCTGATGTGCAGAAAATCCAACAAGAGTGGCATGTTCTTGTCAAAAACGTTATTTACAGTGTGAAGCAAAACATGGGCAACCTGCCATGACACAGTTACCCAAAGTTCTCTAGTACGAAATCCAAAAGGAGGAGATTGTGTCTGCAGACATCTATGAAGAGGCAAAATAACTATACAGGTTAAAATTTTAGAATTTCAGAGTAAGAAACTTCAAAGTATTTCAAGGTTTTGAAGAATCCTGCAATTTCCATCACCATTCCAGTGAATCTTCAAGTGTCAGCTAAATTTTATTTTGAGCATATTACCTCCCGAAAAGTAACACTGCAGATCCTACTATTAGAAAAAAAAAAATGCTTTACAGCTGAGTAGGCAAAAATCTCCATGTACTTAACTAATAAGGCATATAAGGCATTAATATCTGATATAAAAAATACCTGAAATATACGAAACAATGTCTTTATGTACATACCTGTGAAAACCAGAAATAAAGCAGCACTAGGCAATTGCTTTTCTTGCACTGAAAGATAGAGGGCATGGAGTAGATAGAAAAGAATAAAAATTCAAAATGTCATTAAACATTAATTAGAGCACTACAAAAAAAATTGTTCCAGTGGTAATTTTAAATTTCAAACTGCTTGCCTGCTGTTGACCATCACCACAATAATGCTAATAATTTCAAGGCAAAATTAAGAGAAATTAAACTGTTGGGCTGTTCAATACCAGAGTATTGAAAGACAGCCAGCGATGGGTGGGACATAGGTTGTTACATCTGAGACAATTCTCAAGAATCCCTTTATAGCCCGTGGAGAATAATCAGGCCTGAGACATGTCATTTCAAGGCTACACAGGTTAGATGATACACATACCAGAAATGTCTATTTCTTGGCACTGATTTTAAAGAGAAAGCAACTAGTTCATATATTGGTCCTAAACTGCTGATGTTTAGATAACCAAGGTGAATCCTGCCCAGAATATCTGAACGGGAGCTATGGGACAACAGAAAGGAACATGATGATTTGAGCCTCTGACACTACGTGAGAAAGTAGGAACAGAGCCTGGATCTGAGAAGTTTCATGAACATGTTTAACTTTCTTAGTACATAAATGAACCAAACCACAGAAATTTGAGGCTTGCCCTTCGTGAGTTGGCAGATTAATTTTTTTTTGGCACTCTATTTTTGTGATGATGTCAGATTGATTACTTTACGGTAATCAAAATTTCAATGTATATGACATTTTGTTTATGCCAGTCCTCTTTGTGTTCTCCATGTGTATAAACAGATATACCAGTGCCAAACAACTACAATTTTGTGTCATGGACACAGATGTGGAGCAGTGCGGAGGCTTTCAAAAAGTTTCAAGTTCCTAAAAATAATCTTCCACCTATTATCTTACACAACAGCATTTCAGAAGACTGTGTACACCTCACAGACTGCAACCTACATCAAGAAAAGCTAGTATTTTGTAGGATTTTATTGCACAACAAAGAAGATGGCACACCTACAAGTTCTACAATGAACATATACCTAAATATATTTTAATGAAGTTCCAGCTTCATTCTAAATGTCTGAATTTTATCAGAAATTCACAGTGCTGAGATATATAATTTGAAAAAGTTTAATGCTGCCCATACTGTAAGAGTAAACTGCATCTTAATGTGTTCAGCAATGTTCCTGGGCTCTGCAACAAAGGCGTTAGTTGTGGTGTTCTTCCACAAATACATGGGCTATTAAAAGCTCCTTATTTCATAAACAGCTTTAAAAAAAAAAACAACCTAGAGCCTGCAATCCACAAAGGTGAAGCTCTCACTGAAAGTATGTTTATCAAACCAAACAGCAGCTTCCTTATCCGTTGGTTCTTTGGTGTGTCTTTAACAAAAATGTGCCTACTCTGCAGCCAGAGGTGGGACAGGGGTACGTTCAGGCACCCTGAGCTCCCTGATCTTGCCAACAGCACCGTAAATGGAGCAGCAAAGTTTCCGCACCGGCTGTGTAACCCCAGGAGATGGTGGTACTGGTGCCAGCTGAGGTAAAGCTCGCCGGGATTCGTCTCCCTCTGCTGCAGGCACGCTTCTGATGGATTGCTTTGCAGATGTACGTCACCCTGCTTGACTTTGTGTATCTATGACTGTGTCAAACTTTTCTTATGCTACCAAGCCTTATGCTGTCAGGCTTTCTTTCTGTGTACAGTGAGCCAATATACCCCAACTCTATTTTCAAGATTCTAGAAAGACAAGGCTGGGAAAGCAGCATAAATCATTCCATATTTGAAGTAATTACTTACATTTGAATTCCTCCATCCTTATTTGAACAAAACTCACATAGACTGTAGTGGGAGTTTAGCTCAATTAATGACTGAAGTACTTGGCCCTTAATTCCTTTTTCTGCCCTGCTATCAGATATATTATTATTACAAGGAACATCTGTAATAATACTTTACACTTCCATAGCCCCGACATCTGGAGGCTTCAAGAAACTCTCTCTGAAATTACTGTTAGGTGTTCTTATGTTACTAAGGATGTCAAGTAATTTCCCCAAGCCAGAGATACAATGCTTGTGCTTTATGCAGCTCTTAAAAAATTAAGTTGAATTGATACATACCATCCATTACACACCCCATGTCTTTATTAACCAACTGGACACAAAGACTAATAAAAAAGACTGATGCTGAAGATTAAAAAGAACTGTGGACACTTAATATCAAATAATGTCAAATTCAGCTATCCTTACTTGAAAATTCTTGTTTTGCTTTTCAGACTCTAGAAATCACTTAACAAACATGAGGCCAGAAGTCTGAGTGGGACAATAATGTGGTTACTGTTTATGCTTGCTGGCTTGTCTGTCTGTGTTTATCTGTGGGCTGCAGCTAACTGATCACATACCATATCTGTTCCACTGTGGCAGACCAGCACTATTTGCCTCTTTTTTATTTTCCTTTCTCCTTCCTCGAGGTACTTTTTAAAATGCTTCCAGACATCAAGCAACCAATTATTTTAGGACATCTTGGATCCGATCATGTTCCATCACACAAAATATGGCACGTGGTAAGCAAATGCTACAAAATGCCCATGGAATGAGGTGCACAATGTACATGTACTCATCTCAAAAGACAAGCCAACAAACCTGTGTACCGAAGGGAAAGAAATTACAGACTCATCTCATTATATGAGGGTAAAAAACCAGACAAGCTGTAATATCATGAAGAAACTGGCAAATTGATCATAAACAGCAACATGTTCATGACAATGAAGGGGAAGGGTCTATTTTTAGTCCACGGGTAGTTACAATTCATTCCTCATCACATGACACTCTGTTATCAAGACTCAAAAATTATGGTTCATTGTTCTGTTAGTTCTTTCAGACTTCCAGTGCCATAGCATTGCAATTCTGCTCTGAATCTCCCCCTGTCACTGTAAAAATACAGAATACTTTACATCTATGTATGTCAGCAGTTATAACCCCTTGTACCTTCTTTATGTGGGCTCTCAGAGTGATAAGGAAACACAGTACCTCACTTTATGGACACTTCTAGCTGTAATTTCTCCTTTATCAGATGAAGAAATAATGCATTAAGGCTGAGAGTAGCTGTTATACTGTAACATGAATGGGCACCGACCCAAAACAACTACTTCTGCTTTAAAATATAATGTATGACTTACCTGTATTAACATAATAATATAACAATCAACAGAAAGAAACAGATCCAGCTGTCTTAAAAATCTGCTAGGCTGCGGTGCCTTGCTGAAGCATTTGGATGGCTCAGAAATGTAAAATGCATGTCTCACAACCCGAAGTCCCCATATGTATGTTCTTTCAAGGGTAGAGGTCTGTCTGGAAGCGCTGCCTTAAAGGAGGGGGAGTGAAAGAAAGTGAGACCAAGTGTGTTGCCTAGCTGCCTACAACTTTTGGCAGTGGATCAGACAAACAAGTTCAGCAGAAAGTCGATGTAATTTTATTGGACCACACTGTCTCAAGCAATTAGAAAAATATTTGTAAAACATCAGATGAGAAGGAGAAACGTGGAGCCCAATAATGCAAAACAATGTTTATAAGACAGAAATTGTGAAACTCGAAGAATAAACACAATTACTCTATCAGCACCTCCAGTTCTTCTGAAGATTACTTAGCTTAAAAGCAAAACATTTTCCTGTTGCATTTAAAAGAATTCATAGTTAAAAAAAACTTTACAAATGTACACATATATTAAAAAGTGTTATGTGTTATATATGGATTTTTACTGTGAAGCTGTCAGTGCTCATCAACAGAAAATTATACGCTACATGAATGCACTTCATGTACTGACATTCGCATGCATATTATTTGGGCAAGGAATTCAGATCCACGGTTGTGCAAGAAGGATAATTTTTAGATCCACAGACTCTTTCTAGAAGAACTACAGATCATCCAATGTATGCGTAAGCTGCTCAGATAAATTCATACTGTGTAAGGTAAAAATCTGTTTTTGCAATTATTATTTCCCCCATTGAAATACTATGCCTTGCACAACAGTTTTGACAAGTTGCATAGCGCAATCTCAGACACACACAACAGTAAAAAGATGGTCATATACATTTCTTTCTAAGTTCTCAGCAAGTCAGAAATTTATCTGTATCCTAAGTTGGGACATTGGTTCTTTTCTACCAAGTAGAGGTATTTCATTTTCTGCCCCAATTAACATCATAAGACTTGTCACGTTAACAGTCCTACTAAAACTCCAGCTACTTAGGCATTAGCACATGGGGAAGATTTATCTGTTAATTCTAGGATAACGCAGTACTGCCTGACTGCTGGCAGTTATCTGAGTAATAGGATTGGACAAAATGCAAATATTACTATGTCCATTAGAGGCTCTATCAAGATTAATGATGGCCGTTAATGAATCAGAAGATGACTCTGAGCTCCCTGGAATTCAGACGTATTGTGCATAGCGATTCAAATCCATCTTCAGCCAAGATGGAAACCTGTTGCCCATGTTTATTCTTTGTGTAAAGAGTCAAAGAACTGAAGCTGTCGAAAGGACTGTTTTGACCCGAGTCTTAATGAAACACTCAGTATGACAAACAGGAGAGACACTCAGGTGAAAGAAGGGTGTCCTGAGTAAAGATTCGTGGTGCTGAGTGACAGAGGCAGGCAGGCTGTTCACAAATACAAGCTGCTTCAAGATTATGAGATGCCAGCCCAGGATCTTGAAGAATGCTGCTGTTCCAACACTGGATAGAATTCTCAGTATAGCAAAGATAGGCATCCAGGAGCTGGAACTGCTATGAATTTCAATAGTTTATAGACTACTACATTTACTCAGTTGCAACCTCAGCAAAAGCAGGAACAGCCCTTCATAACACCAACCATCAAGTTTACCTTCCAGGCTTGAATCCAGTGCCAACATAGTCAAATAAAATCCAGAGAGAAGAGCCTGTGTTGCCCAGTCTACTGGTACCTAGCTATACAGCAATGACTTCTGGGCAACGGTGAAAATTATCTACAGTATAACAGACCTTTCCCACAGGCACATTCACAATGAAAACAAGCTGTGAATTTCAGGATAAACGTAAGTCTAGAGAAAGCAGCTCTGTTTGAACTCATGTTTACAGTGAAACTTTGGCAGTCCCAAAAAAACAGCTAAGCTCTGATTTCCGTACATCTATATGCTCTGCAATATATCTTGTGTGGACTAGAAATGAATCCTTTGCATTCCAGAAGCATCAAAGAACGACTGCTGAAGAAGACTAAAACTTCTGTGATTGCTGGTGGGAACGGGGGGGATGATATGGCTGTAACCAGACAGGACATTAAGTGTCCCAGCAGAGCTGTTGCTTACACACATCCTTCAGTGTACTGTTAACACTGGAAAATAATCTGCGCTGGAAAATACTGAGAAATTGTGTTTTTCAGAACATATTACATAGTTGACTGAGCTACGAAGTAAAAGCACATGAATAAAAAGCTGATACACTAAGTTCAGCCAGATGCATGGAAAAAATCATGAAGACAAAAATTGACAGAGAAAAGGAACTAGGCAGATGAAATGGGGCATGGAAGATAGCAGAGAGAGATTTGTATGAACAGGCTATATATAGGCTTTGTATGATTTTAAGAAAAATGTTTAAAGAAGCACGTCATAAAAGCAAATTTCATTTTGAGAGAAGCACTTCAGCAGATCCATTTTCTACTGGATGTCTTCATTGACCACACAAGATTTTTTTTTTCAAGGATTAATGCTGAGCAAATACAGGGTCAAGAAACACTTTACAAGAAGTATTTACAAACATCGATTTGAATAAAACCACAAGTACTTCAGATGGTATTTGGTTTACCTCATCATTCATACTCTAATGAAAATTACTTATATTTGCAGAGAAAAAAAATCTCCATTAATACTTTTGAAAATATTAAATAGAATTAAAACCACAATAACACCTTTAAAGTTTGTGTCTGGAGCATATAAAGGGTGCAGATGCAATGACTATGTTCATAAAGCCTTTCAGGAAAAACTGCATGAGCATGAATATTCTTGACTTTCCCACTTTCTATACATATGCACTTCACCTCTTCAGGTAATTATCTGTGTGGCATACCAAAGTACCAAATAACAGAGTGAGCCATCGTATACATCACACACGCTGGCTCCCACATTTGCAGGCTCACTGTCTATTTGGAGAGCAAATCTGGCCTTAGCAGAGCATTCAAAGAGCAGTCCAGTGGCTACCCAGTGCTTTCCTGTCATGGTAAGGACAGCCTCATTCCTAAAATCCAGGGCAAAGGCACTAGAAGAGCTATCAAAACACATCTGACAAGGTATCCTGTTCTTAGGAGACCCTGAACCTCACTAGCCTGATTCCTTGAACAATTAATTCCACATAGGTAGTGTCCTCCATAGATGGATCTTTCCTATACAGGCATATTTTAAAATTTAGGATTCACAAATTTAGCCAGAAAAGAAGAACATTTAAAATTTCCTGTAGTGATTGTCTCCTGCTCTCCTACTCTTGAAGAGGTCCCATCCCATCCTTGAAAGAAAAAGAGCTTGCTGGAGTTTTTCAAGATGTCCTCCTCCTTAGAATGCAATGTTGCTTGATTAGAAATAACTACATTCTCAGGGAATTCAAGAAAGAGAAAGATTAGAAATGTCTGTGGACAATCAAAATATCAAAAGCTACATTAAATTTTACTTTATTTAGGAACAGTATAAACTAATGTACTTCAAGAAATATGTTAACCTGTAAATATATGAGGATAGAAAGTTCCTTTCTGAACATAATACCCTCAGTGTTCCACTAAGGGGGGCAGGGGTGTTTGTATCTTCGTGGAGCATTTGCTATTGGCCACTTGTCAGGACAGAGCATTGGCCTAGATAGCTCAAAGTCTTACTCCAATAGAACAATTCCTGTGTTGTAGGCATTAAATCAACAGTCTGCCTTGACAGAGTACTTCTTCCAATCCAAAGTGGGGGAAAGAATCATGCTGCCAATTTTTACTGCCTTACAAGTCATTGGTTTTCTTGTTAATCTCTCTGCATCTTTTCTTCAGAGCATCTCTCTGGAACACAAGCAGGATCGTTTTTACAAGGCAGGAAGCAATCTCATTCTCCTTGTAAGGACACAACCTCACAATCAGAGTAAGTGACAGAGCCAGTGAGAGGGGTCCCAATGTATCTTCCCACAGAGGGGCATCAACTCCCCTGAAGCACTGGGATATTGTCCCTGTATTCCTCATCTTTCCTTTCATATTCTTGATGTACTGGTGGGGTTGAGGGACATTAAAATTAATATATTAACTTAATGAACTTAATAAATGCTTATCTTCTTTGATGTCGGTAAATAAGGCAAGAAAATTTCTTCTGAAAATAATACCTTTTCAAACAAGCACAGAACAGAGACTAATTCTGAGTCGGTTTTGCTTCTAATGGAAGAACATTAAGTTACGCTATACCAAATTTTAATTTTTCTACACAACCTCTTTTTTCAGCTTTGAAAACTTGCTTCTAGGGGAAGCTGAGGATGTTTTATCTTTGTGAGGTCTGCATAGGTGGCTGTCCAGCCAGTGCTACTGTGCAGTTTGTAAGCAGCTTTTCCACAGCAAACAGACATTTCTGCTCCACGATATATGAAAAGTAAGTGTGTAATTTTCTAGATGTACATTTACTATCCCTGTACTGTACATTTGATTTGTGCACGCACAATAACTGCACTGCTTCTCAAGTACATTAGATCTGCTCATGTGCACTTCCCTGCTGTGTCCATGCATTAGATCAAACAGTTGCCACATATACTTTCCTAATGCTCTAAACTGTATTTGTGTGTATTCCTCTACTGGAAAACTCAGGTGCAAACTTGGTAGCCTTACATGTTGGATGCCTGAGATGTAAATATTAGTGGCTTACCTCAAGCTGAATTCAAGCAGCCCACCTTTCTGAAACATGCAGGTTAAGGCCCGAAAACAACCATTCTTCAATATTGCAATGAAATGTAAGACAATACGGAAAACAGTCTAAAATATGAATACTGTTTTCCCACTATCACATTAATCTACTTTACTCTCATAGTAAAGAAGTGAGAACAGAAAAAACGCTTTAATTGGGATACTCTCTAAATTACTCAAAAATTAGGGATGTTCCACAAAGGCTTCTAACACAGCTTTTGATTAAGTGGCATTGTTTCAGTCTTCTTCAAATACAAACCACCATTTTTCAACAGCTTTTTTTCTCCCCTCACATCTCTTATGATCTCAAGAGATACCTATTCTAAGTCCACACCTACTCCAAGGTAGAGCATAAAAGGGAACGATTACGGTGGTCTTTCTGCTGATGTATTTAGCTAACCTGGCAGAGTATACACTATTACATAATTGCAAACATCTCAGTATACGAGATACTCAAGTACAAGATGAAAATACCATTTCTGAAAACATTTCAAACAATCCAGGGCACGCTTGTGAGAAAGTTCATACTCTTTTCCTCCTTTCCCGTCTTAATTACCTGCACAAAAATGTCAACTGCATTCGGTAATAGATGAAGAGTAGAAAACTACAATACAGTGAAAACACAGGACTAGGAAAATGCTGTTTCAATGGAAACTAGTTTAAATTGCTTTAAAGACTTGCATGTTAACTTCACCTAGAGTAAGTTACTAATCCTGAATGCCAGTTCATTCAAGCTGTTTAGGTATGAGGCAGTGAAACAACCCATGAACAAGAAAAATACACACAGTGGTTCTGTAGTATGTGCTAAATAATCTGAAGCAGAAGGCAGCAACAGCGGTTCTATCTTGCAAGTTCCTGCAGTAGTTCTTTGAAGAAATTCAGACAGAAAATGTACAGATCATACTTTTACATTGAAAAAAGTAAATGGAAGAGGTTTCAAACTGGTCATACACAGACACATTAGCTTAAACCTCTCAAAGAAAAAAAAGAAAACCAAACAAAGCCATCTTTGTCTTGCTTACTTGCATCAGATGACAATCACAGTCCATCACAATCAGCTTATACTCAGGTATAATAAACAGTATTGAGGAGGTTATATTTTAATGTGAGAGATGTAATTTGCTGCTGGTAAGTGACAGGTTCAAACCATGCCTGTAAACTCATCATATAACACATTCTCTTTTAGTCATACTTAGATTAAAAATAATAACACTGAAGGATAGGTTTTGGCTTTCGTATTCACTGCAGGCATTCAAAAAGACACACGGGGAAACTGGATGCATTTCGATTGACTCATCCAGAGGGCTTTCTGGGTGCATCCGAAAAAACAACATGCTCCCATCACATAATGGTGCTCCATTACTTCAGCGCATGTGTGGATATGCATGTCTGTGTAGGAGACAAAGACACAGAAGGAGGAAACTTCTCACCCCATTAGGCACTGAGTGTTTCCAGCAGCTCTGCAAACCATAACAGCAATTTCCCTCCCTGCCCTGCCCCCAGGGTTCATCAAGTCCTTGCACCATCATAAAAGTGGGAAAGCTGTAGAATCACACAATTCGTGCCCTGTTTCTTACACAAGCATCTTCCTGTTGACATCTCAGGTTAAACAGACCTCTGGACTGCTCCAGTACAAGCATTGTTACATTCTGATGTTATGTTCTTCTCTTTTCCTTTGTGGTGAAAAAAACTGTGAAGCCAAGCTGAAGAAATTCCTGCTTTCACGTATTCTCTTGTATCAAAGGACATAGTATTACAAATTAACTGCCCCAAAACTGTAAACTTAACAGATTTAATAAATCTGAATAATCATTTGCCTCAAATAAGTCTGAGAAAACCAGTTTGCTTCCAAATATTTGCCCCAAAACTAAAACAAGTCAAGCCTTCAAAAAATTTAGGCGGCTTATTTCAATATTATGTTCCATTTTTCTATTCCTGGCAATAACCACATTAGGTCTGTAAGGCTGGAACTTTTGCAAGGAAGTTTGCCTTCTCAGATGGCCTAGTCCCCACCTGAAATTCTGAATGTCAGGGCAGTTTAGATAATTGTTCATGATTTTAGGCACCTATCCAAGTCTGTTCCTGTTTGCTTATTAGGATATAAAAAGTTAATTGGAAGGACACACTTTTCCTTAGTGGTAGAAGCAACTGATTGATTACATTATGCGTAATCTCCTATTCACAGAAACAGCAGAACACAGTATTCTACAGCCTGAGATAAAGAGTGTTTGTGTGTGTGTGGCTGAGGGGAAGGGGCACAGCAGGGGAGTAAAATACTAAGAATATCGGTGCACCAGATGAGATGTCAGTGGAATAGAAAGTCATCACAGGATAATGGTCTCCTGCTGCTAAATGAAGGCCAAGGCAAAGCAGATGTTGACTCAGAGCAAAGAAGTTTATTTTTAAAGCACAAGACACTGATCCTGTCGTAGCAGTTACTCTGCTAAACTGCCGGTGAAGTATCATTCATTTCACTTGACAGACATTTTTAAGAAAAGCATTACTTATTCTATGTAATTATTGAGTTGTTATATTTTTATTGACTTAGGGAAAAAAAAATTAAAAACCCCACCAACTTACTGTTATGTTTAAGCAAGCAGAAATGAAACTAGTAGTGAAAGGACAACCTTACTTGAAAATTGCACTGAACTTTCATGGTTCTGCAACTTTCTGACTGAGGCTGGTTTACTAAAAGGTTTCAAGCAATTAAAAGTTATCTAACAGCCCAACTGTCTGACTTTGGCTACATCTACTCTTGTAAAAATCAATCAGTTGTCCTAAGGTGAAAATGTAGGAAGGAAAAAAGAATGTTTCAACAAGTAATCTGATATTTTCACTACATCAGACACTTCTGTTTTTAAAGCTCAGACTAGACTGCCAGTTCTAGGTAGACATCTTGCCTGAAATCTTGGTTCCATTTACATCAGTGGCAATATACCCATTGATCCACAGGGACTAATTATTTCATCCCATTAGTCTGCAAAATAGATGTAGATGCAAAATGGCCAGTGCTTGACATTCTTCTGTCTGCTGCCCACTAATGTGCTTCAGCTTTGCTGTTGGCAAACCATGTCCGTGAGGGATCTAGTTTCTTCTCTCATTTGTTTATGGGCTTTGGCAAATCCTTTAATCCACAGTTTCTCATTTGTACATAATACAATCCTCTGTCTATCTTTATTTTGGTTACAGGATCTTCAGAGTAGGGACTGTCCTGAACAAAAAATGCATGGAGAGTGGCTTAAATTCTCAGGCACTGATCTCAGCTATTGCCACTGAAACTACTACGCCAAAAGATAATAAAAACATATCCGACACCTCATCCAGTATGCTTGTCTGTTCACTGGCATACTATTGAATGCAAAGACAAATGAAAGGCCTTGACTGTCACATTCAAAATCTACAGATTTGGATATGGTTATTTGAAGAATTATCTCAACTTGAGTTATGAGTTTTCATCAAAACTACATTTGTTTGGAAGAAGAGAACTCCTAGACCAAGATGACAAGAAACTTCCCTGGTAAGTTCCAAACAGCCGTGTTTCAGAAGAACTCTACTCTGGAAGAAACCATCCTAACTACAAACTCAGTGTCTTCTTCTGGGATCCATTAGAAAATCCTTCTTCAAAGATCATATTTAAAAAAAATCATGGATACTTATGAGCAGAGGTCTCCTTAAAAACCAATGCAAACCAGGCTCCCAAGTGTCTGTGTTGCTCTAGTAAAACACAGTTACACTTTTAAGTCACTCAGGTGCTTCAGAATTGTTCGGCTGTGCATCTCTCAATTATAGCTTCCTAAGCATGCCTAAAAAATGAGCTCATCTGTTAAAATTCTCTAACCAATTCAATAGAAGTATCAGACAAATCAATTTAATCTGGTTTTCATTTTGAATCTGATGTATATTGACCGCCTCTTTACTAAATTAAACACACTGTACTAAATTAAACAACTGTACTATAATTTTCATACTTCTCCCAGCATATTCCCGTTGATCAAAGGACAGTTCAAATGTTAACACAGAATGCATGCTCTTACAAAAATCTCAACTGCAAAAAAGAAATCAGTATCGCATATAATTAATGTAATTAATTATGTCAGAACTAGTTGGAAACATACACATATTGCAGTGCCAGTAAATTGCAGCTCTAAGAAAAAAATAGTTGTTAGTCACAAAATAGTAGCTATATCATTGACCACAGTCAGTTTTTAAATATTATCCATTTGTACATTCTGGTCATCAAGAGATGACTAACGATGGATTCATTAAAATGTGTTAGCTAATTCACCTGCTAAACTCACTTTAGTTTTTCAGTCTAGACAGAGTTTTAGTCTGTTAGAATTTTGGTTCGTCCAGCTGTAAATAGAGTATAATGATACTTTCTTTCCTCTAATTTTTAACTTGTCTATATAGACTGCAGGAATTATCTCACTGGGCACTTTACAGCACCCATCATAGTGTGCAAGTAATTCTGGCTTGTGCATTGAGATACTATTATATTATGAATCATCATTTTTCAGTGCTCCTAACAAAATCTGTATTTGAGTGAGTCCATTTTATTGTTAGGTATTTTGTCTGTTTATTTTATGTTTGTTTTGTTCATTGGTTTTAGTTTGGTTTGGTAATTTCCTTTTTGTTTTTGCAAATGAAATAAAGATGATGGCATGTCTCTTGAAAAATCGATTGGGAATCATCTGTGTAAGAAGAATCATATCAAAAATTACAAAAAGATATTGCATTGTCAATTAGGCAAGCAATCATTAAGAAGGTAGCCATACTTCAGAAATAACCCAACTATATTTTTAAACAGAAGCAGTATGGTACTGTAAAACAAAGAAAGAAAATATAACAGGGTTTCCTCCCTGGGGACAGTGGGAATAATATAAACTTTTCAGGAATGCAATTATTTCAAATGCAAATATTCTCACTGCAGTTAAGGATAGTTCAATAGCTAAATGTTTTAGTCTCTGCTTTGTCTTCAAATGCATGAGCTATACAATATCCACTGAAGTCCCTGGGAGCTGTGAACATGTATCTGAGAATATAACTAAACCAACTAAGTCTAAAACTGGGCCAAAAATGTGTTAAGTTTTTGCCAAATATTTGGTGGTGCTGCTGTTGTTGCCATCCACAGCTAGAAGTTCAGAGGCATGCATAAAAGAAAAATAACTAGAACAAGAACTAACATAAAAATTATATGAACTTTGATTCTGAAATTTAGTAGAGATTTATTACTGTAATTTAACACTGGCAATGGATTTGGCTTAACACAAGACATAAAGGTCATTTAATGAGGGCACCCTGCCGGTATAATAGATCGTCGTGTGGCATTGATCCAGCTGGTGGTCTAGATTGAATGGGTTTCCACAACTCCTAGTAACCACTGGTTCTGCCACAATAAAACTTTACT
The DNA here is from genome assembly GCF_963082525.1 of Nesoenas mayeri. Taxonomy (NCBI): domain Eukaryota; kingdom Metazoa; phylum Chordata; class Aves; order Columbiformes; family Columbidae; genus Nesoenas; species Nesoenas mayeri. Next base: position 20,415,171 of record NC_137540.1, read on the forward strand.
ATTTCAATAGGGTGTTTCACTTAGTTTAAATATTTATTTAAACAAAATTGGAGACTATCAGTAGCACCACTGGCAGCTTGAAGCTGGCTTTGCTTGAACAGCTTCATAACATCTCACTAACTCATAGAATGCAGAAAAGCACTTATCTGACAAAAGAAACAAGAAAAAAATTCAAGCAGACAAACCTCCTAGGATAAAATAATAAGCAATCAGAATACTAACTTGAAACCTCAACTGGAATGCTCTGGAGTAGTGTCTAGTGTTTAAATTAACCATGCACGGACTTCTACATGCAATCTTCTACATTTGCTTCATAGGCAGCAGGTCAACACCCAAGTACGTACATTCAGATTCTCACCTGCATAAATCATTATCAACTCATGTAAGCTAAGCAAGCTCTGAAAACTCATGCCATAAGAGCATCTACTCCTGAGAATTTTTTTTTAAAAAAAGGACACCGAGTATAATATAAGCAACTGAGATACATATTTTTCTTAAAAAGAATCAAGTATTGCATCCACACAGAATAGTAAATTGAAGAAGAATTGAATAATTTCAATAACAAAGTATGACCATGAAAACAGGATTAATCTCACCCAATTCCAGCTATCCAAAAATCAGCCATCTGATCTGTCAGCTGGGCTCCTAGTACAATGAGTAGAAGAAATAAGTAATTTCAGATGCAAACCATCTTATCTATCCATGTTTTGCCTTTAAAGTGGGATGGAAATTTGTTAAGTCCTATGGATATCTTACCCCGGAATAGAGAGAATCTTGATAGCTACTAACTTAGTTTTGTTGTCTTAACTTAAAAAGTGGCTAAAATCAGAAAAATACCACTCCAAATGTCTAACTTTAGACACCTTGTTGCAAAAATTCTGTATTGGTAAGTTCTGATAGTGTGCAATTTTTCTATTGCTTTGATTGATGAAGAAGAATAAGCACTACATTTAGCCATTGTCAATTTATGAAATGCCACAAGATTAAATTAGGTAATTTTGCTATATTCCAGTTTATAATTTTATGACTGACAACATACTACTTGAAAATATTTAATACTTGGAATAAAATATTATTTTAAGCTTTCTTCCTGATAGCTACAATAACACTCAGAAACATGAGATAGAAGCAGAATGTGCATTCATGACTTTTTAAAGCATGTTAAATAATGATAGCATTTGCTAGTATAGCTAAGATACTGTTGCATATTTGCCCCATGTTTCTAGAAAAATGTAACTTTTAAGTTGTGGCACATCATCTACCATGAAAGGACATTAGAGACAGGAAATGGAAAGATATATATAATTTCAATCAATCATTACTCATAAAAGATTTTTGTTTAAGAACCTGAAGAACTTGGTTACAACTGAGAAACTCATTTGTCCTTTAGATATTTCAGATGAACCTTCAAATTACTTTAACATTACCCGGTGATAACAGGAATGAAAAAATACTTTGAAAGCAAGTTGATTTTTTCACAGACATTAAACTGAGATATTAGCACTAGTTAACACAGATGAAGTAAAAATGTTTTAAGGATGAGTGTTTTTATCAGTAGAAGACTTCAGATTATATCTAAAATGTATTACTTAAATGCTACTTAATTTAGTTTCTAGTTAAACACCATTTTCTACTGTACGCAGTATAGGTAAAAGTTGGCTGTCTTCTGAAACCTCCTTTTTGGAAGTGGCTTTGAATCTCCTTTGCTCTTGTCCACCTCAATCATGTTCTCTTGTCATCAGAGATTCATGGGGCTGTGCCAAAGAACAGCAAATCCCTCATCATTGATTCCCTGGTTATTCTATATGTCGTTCTGCAGGTAACCCCTGCAGATGTTATTAAAAAACAAACAACTAAACAAAACGTTTAAGAATTCGTGATTGGAAAAACTAAGAGGGACAAAAGGATTTCAGGGTTAAAAATCACTCCGGGAATTACATGTCACTGTCCGAGCTGCACAACAGAATTAATTGATTGAACCATCACTCACCAGGTGCATAATATTACACGTAAAGCATGAGATAAGATGATGGGCAACGAGTTCGCATTTTGGATATAGCTGATTGCAAGTGAGAACTTCATTGAACACTCACAAAAGTGAAGGGGGGTACACACACAAGCAGGAAAGGGACAGAGTGAGCACACACAGAGCCTCATTCAGGTGACTCTGAGGGGTTGGTGGAAAGCCTGGTGAATGCAGATTTCACCATCTGGAAATGAAGCTGCTATATGTTTACTAGAGTTCTAACAAAGAAGATTGATCATTTCCAGATTTCCCATTTGGTTGGGATGGATTAACATCTGGAGAAAAGAAAAGCCGTCTTAGCTCTTCTAGAAATTTCTAATAGTTATATGCATTTATTGAAGCTTGCAAAGTCCTGGGATATCAGAGATTTCAACTGCTGACCAAGTCTTTGCACTTCCTAGATAGTGAAATTAAGTCAAGAAGGATTTTGCTTGTTCTTAGTGAAATAGTTACTGCTACTACATAGAATAATAGCATATATCTGACTTTGAGAAGTTTATGTGAGATACTTGTTCAAGAAAAAGTCTCATAACATCTGTGCTTTTGTCGAAATCAGTTTCAGTGAAAGCAATGGTGGGGAATTTTTTATATGAGAGACAGTCAAGTCTCATCACTATCAATCTGCTAGGTTTTGTTGCGATCTCTTTTGAGTAACTCTTCAGAGTTCTGCATGACAATTATTCACAAATTATAAATATTTAAAGAATCAAGTACGTACTTATTATCATTGATACCATGGATTAATGACTTGTGTATCAAAGTCTTTTTGGACAGAAGAGTTAGCGCTAATAAAAACCAAAGATTTGCATTTTTATTTAGCCATTAAGCAAACTACCTATTTTGTAGATTGCTTTACTTAACATTATGAGTATGAATCACAAGAAGACATTTTTCTGAAAACCTCTGTTTCAGATATTTTTCCTAGTATAATCTGGAATACTCCTTGCACATGAATGAGAATCTGTGATGGTTTTGGACAAGCTTTATGGCTCACCTCCTTTATTTCAGATTTTTTTTTTTTTTAAAGATGGAAGACATTTCTTATGAGAAAGCATGAACGTAAAAGCTAATGTATTGATGGAAACAAATGAAAGTTATTTTGTAAAGAAAATGGGACATCATTTTTAGAAATTAGAGAGAGCTTCTTATCTTCAGTCTGATTAGGAATTGCCTCTATAGATTTCACAGGAAAAAAACCCCATAGCTTTTATAAGCTCTAAATTAGTAGTTTGTTTGTACTCAGGAAAGTGATTTAGTACATGTTTAACTTTAGACACATGCTTAAATGCCATTGATTCCGATGGAAATAAAGCAGATGTGCTTGGAGTTGATCACATGCTTAAATAGTGCTGAATTAGGGCCTTTATACTTTTCACGTTCAATATACTAAATGTTAATTAATCCTCACTGCACTTCTCAAGGAATGTCTCATTACTAAATGCAACTAGTGGGAGTGGAGATTGCCTAATAACTCATGTAGTAACTAATTAGTTTGTGCTACAAAATGTAACTGCAGACCTCCTAAGCTGTCTCATTTTTCTTGCACTGCATAACTGTGGATAGGAAGAAGGTGCTAATGGTAAAAAAGTAGTTTCTTGTCAATAGGATAACTCCACTGAATGCTTCTGTGTTTGTGTGTGCATTCATAGCCCATATTTCAATCATTGTTGCTGATACACTGAGAATGAGAAAATAAATACATGCACTGTATAGGCAGAACGTATAAAATATAAATAGGAGGCGAGGAAGAATGATAGGGAAGAGAATTTGATAGCACACTACAAAAAACTAAAGCCTCATTATTGTGGAAGTGTCTAAAACAGCTAGATTCTGGCAGTAAAATCTTTCAGACCTTTTAAAACAAATAATTATAAACAACAGCTTGTGAAGCATTTAATTGAAACTTGCCATTACTTCATAAGCATAGTCTACGTAAGAGAGTAGGAGGGCATGTCCATCACGTCGAGCTGAGTAAAAAGGAGAGTCTTTATATTTTAAGTAGTTCATGGTCAACACAGTTAAAACTCTGAACCAAAGACAACCAGGCTTTCACCAATCCCACAACAAGTTTTCAGGGTTGATTTCATTAACAAATATACATATGCCTCCAGCTAGATATTTCAGTTAGTTGACTCAATCAAGAATAGATTAAGCTTTATAGTTCTAGTACAAGACATATCAGACTTAAACCAATTCTGTAAGGTCATTTTCTACAACGCTTTGATAACACACCACTTTATTACTAGATCTACATAGTCGCGCCTTCATCTAAACCCTCCTTACATCAGAGTTTGTCAGTAATTAACATTGCCATAGGTAAAGGTCTTTCAGGATTCATCAATACCAGAGGGAAGCCGTATTCAGCCTCCTTTGCACAGAGAAAAGTCTGTCTGAAAGTGCTGGGACATCTGACTTCCCACTCTCTCCCCAGTAATTTAAAGAATGGATTTGAAAAACATTAATGGAGAGTATTTTAAAATTAATAGCTCAGTTCCCTTATAATTTTTCTTCCCCTCATCCCAAACAGTCTTAATGTGCATGAGGTTTCTAAAGAAAATACCAGCACACAGCCTTATTTACTTCGAAAAGCAAGAATCTGATGTGGAATAAAGCATTCATTAGAAACAGGACATCATGAGGAGCTAGACTGCTTTTACTCATACTCCTAAAGTTTCTTTAAACATGTGCTACCTAAATTCATTTTTCCATACTCACTCTGTGCTACATCCTTCTGACAAAATACCCTCCATGACAGCTCCCTTTAACAGGTTCTGTCACAAAAAAAAAGCAAAAAGCAGCCTTCCTTAGGAATCTCTAGTGCCAATACTGAAAATGTGACTATGGACAAGAAATCTGTTGTCTGATTTATATTTCCTGGTGTAAACTGGGGTAAAAGGTTTCCCAATGCCAACGGGTTGGCTCATTGGAATAAACATAGTGGTCAGTGGCTTGAACCTCCTGTGGCCAAGTGTGTCATTAAAACTTGGTGGTCCATGTGTAAGGTGAAACCACGGCCATATAAACACACATGCCATTTCCCACACGTCCAAAGGAATGCTAGAACCTCCTACTTCCCCACTGAGTGATGCTGTTTTGTGGGCACTGGGACCTGGGAAGCAAACGTAACAGGCTGCCTTTTTGCTCCCTTCAGTATAAAATTCGATCGCTCCCCAGAAATACTTCTGAGGTAGTGCAAATAACCAAACGGAGCATCAAAGATCATTTCCACAGCAAAAAAGGCTGATTAAACTGGATCACACCAAATACAAGATTTCCCTCCAAGGCATGTTCCTGGATAAACACTTCTCCATCAGTGAAACAGAACATTTAACATAGAATCACAGAATAGTTTGGGTTGGAAAGGACCTTCAAGGTCATCTAGTAAACATGAGAATTGTACCATTAAACCACAAACTCTTGATGATCCTAATTTTAACTGTCATTTGACATCAAGGCCAGAACACCAAGACTGGAAAAAGGAGGTGACTGGTGACAGCCAACATGGCTTCACTAAGGGCACTGGACTAGCTGGATCGTTGGGCTGAGGCCAACTGTATGAGGTTTAACAAGGCCAAGTGCCGGGTCCTGCACTTGGGACACAACAACTCAGGCAACGCTACAGGCTCGGGGAAGAGTGGGTGGAAAGCTGCCTGGCAGAGAGGGATCTGGGGGTGCTGATTGACAGCTGGCTGAACACGAGCCAGCAGTGTGCCCAGGTGGCCAAAAAGGCCAACAGCATCCTGGCTTGTATCAGAAATAGTGTGGCCAGCAGGACTAGAGAAGTGATTGTGCCACTGTACTCAGCACTGGTGAGGCCCCACCTTGAATCCTGTGTTCAGTTTTGGGCCCCTCATCATAAGAAGGACATTGAAATACTAGGGAGAGTGCAGAGGAGGTGACGAAGCTGGTGAGGGGCCTGGAGCACAAGTCTGATGAGGAGCAGCTGAGGGAACTGGGGCTGTTTAGCCTGGAGAAAAGGAGGCTGAGGGGAGGCCTTATTGCTGTCTACAGCTACCTGAAAGGAGGTTGTAGCATGGAGGGTGTTGGTCTCTTCTCCCAAGTAGCAAGTGACAGGACAAGAGGAAATGGCCTCAAGTTGTGCCAGGGGAGGTTTAGATTGGATATTAGGAAAAAATTATTCACAGAAAGGGTTGTCAGGTGTTGGAACAGGATGTCCAGAGAGATGGTGGAGTCACCATCCCTGAAGGTGTTTAAAAGGCATTTAGACGAGGTTCTCAGGGACATGGTTTAGTGCTAGAGCTAGGTTGCAGTTGGACTTGATGATCCTGAGGGTCTCTTCCAACTGAATGATTCTATGATTCCTGACAAATTTGGTGGCCTCCTATGACAGGGTTACAGTGTTGGTGGATAATAAAGAGCAATGGATATCACCTACCTGGATTTGTGGAAAGCATTTGATACTGCCCTGCACAACATCCTTGTCTCTAAATTGGAAAGACCTGGGTTTGATGGATGGACCACTCGATGGATAAGAAATTCACAGGATGGTCGCACTCAAATAGCTTGATGTCCAAATGGAGACCAGTGATGGGTGGCATTCCTCAGGAGTTGGTATTGGGACCAGCACTGTTTAACATCATTGTTGGCAACATGGACAGTGGGACTGAGCACACCCTCAGCCAGTTTGCTGATGACACCAAGATGTGTGGTGTGGTCAACACGCTGGAGGGAAAGGATGCCATCCAGAGGGACCTTGACAGGCTGGAGAAGTGGGCTCGTGCAAACCTCATGAAGTTGATCACGACCAAATGCAAGGTCCTGCACATGGGTTGGGGCAATCCCAAGCACAAATACAGGCTGAGAGGAGAATGGATTCAGAGCTGCTCTGAGGAGAAGGACTTGCGGGTGTTGCTTGATGAAAAGCTCAACATGACCCAGCAATGTGTGCTTCGCAGCCCAGAAAGCCAACTGTATCCTGGGCTGCATTAAAAGAAGCGTGACCAGCAGGTTGAGGGAGATGACTCTCTCCCTCTGCTCCACTCTCATGAGACCCCACTTGGAGTACTGTGTCCAGCTCTGGGGCGCCCAACATGACAAATACGTGGAGCTGTTGGAGCAAGTGCAGAGGTGGGTCATGAAGATGATCAGCGGGCTGGAACACCTCTCCTATGAAAACAGGGTAAGAGAGTTGGGAAGTTCAGCCTGAAGAGTAGAAGGCTCTAGGAAGACCTTATAGCAGTTTTCCAGCACATAAAGGGGACCTAGAAGAAAGCTGGAGAGGGAGTTTTTACAAGGCTATGTGGTGATAGGGCAAGGGGTAATGGTTGCCCCATCCCTGGGAGTGTTCAAGGCCAGGTTGGACGGGGCTTTGAGCAAGCTGGTCTAGTCGAAGGTGTCCCTGCCCATTGCAGGGGGGTTGGAACTAGATGATTTTTAAGGTCCCTTCCAACCCAAACCATTTTATGATTCTATGACATCGCCACAGGATCAAGGCCAGGTTTAATCTAAGAGTAGTACCCATCCTTGTACAACAATTTGGTGCAGTGACACAGAAAGAACAATGTGCTACAAAACAAAATAGAAAGCTGATGCAGCAGTAACTAGTCCTTTTCCAAAGAAAACCTATGAAGTTTCTAACTGGCTAGCTGCTTGCTTATCATTGCCTTCAACTCTAATATGTTACTTGACAGGCACTATCAAATCAAGTATCATGGTCAAGAACCTGGTAGGGGTAGGATTGAAGATTAGAAAAGAGTTAAGTCTTGCTCTAGTTCTTGCTGATTGCAAGAGTTGTTCCCTCTTCTGCCAGGAATGGAAGGAATACTGAAAATGACAAGAAATAATCCAGAAAAAACCCCAAACAGAAGAAAATATGACCAAAAAAAAAATTAAACAGAAATAAAAATATGAAACTGTGTTGGTAGAGCTGTAGGAAGAGAGACCAGCACACACTTTATCAGTTCTTGGCACATGCAGCCCTGCTCCCCACAGATCTAGAGAAACTGTTTTCAGAATGAGAGTGAAAAAAGATGGGGCAACATCCCTAGTGGCAATTTTGGGATGACTTTTCTAAAGCTTACACAGGTTTCTCTGCCTGGGAACAAGTTTTGCTCAGAAGAGGCTTTATTTCCACTACAAATTCTGCCACGCAGTACCTCAAACCTGATCTGATAGTGCTGCCTGTAGAATTATCCAGGCAGTAGCTATGCATCTCATTTAGGATAATAATTTCCTCTGTAGTCCCTTTAGAGGCATCAACTGCAGCAAAAGCCTGCTTTTCTTTGACACTCCATGCAAGCCAAAAAGAAACAACAACCTAGTGGCAGAATTATCCCAAAAGTATTTACATGCTGATATATTTTAAGAATACTAATTATTTACTTTAGAATGGCTCTTTGTTCTAATTTTCCTAATTTGGAATGGTCTTTCGTTAATGCTTTAGAAGTCATATGCTGTAGTAAGGCCCAAAATAATGTTTAATATGTATCTTAAAAGCTGCAGTGAGCGGTGCAAAGTAAACACTTATGTTTTGATTAGCTCCATTCCATGCTATGTGTCAGAACAAAAACTCTTCAAAACATTGGCCCTACTGTATTGTAGGACCTATGCATAATTATTTCAAAACACACAGAAAGTGGCACACAGAAAAGTAATGAATAAAATATGCAAAAAAAAAAAAAATCAAGAGAAGTTTTAGATATGACAAACAAAGCTCTTTCTGTAGGACTAACTTCTTTTAAACCCAACATATTTATAAGGGTACACTGCTTTAAAAAAAGAAAGAAGCTGTATATAAACTAGATAGCATACATAGCTGCTCTGTTTAGAAAACAGCAAAGTACCATGTAAAAAACTCTCTGTTTAGTCAGCCCACCCACTATGAAAGGAAAAAAAAAAAAAAGCTGACATTTAGAAAACAGGATATACTGAGCAGTTTTCACAATTGTGCCCAGCAAATCTAATAGAGCTTTTTGTGCAAATTCGACAGCATGGGCCCAATCCTGCAAGCTTCCACCTATTGGGAATGAAAGGTGTTCGGGAAAAAAATTAAAAGAGTATTGTAAGCCCAACCTTCTTTACAATATGACCTTTAAAAAAACCACTAGTTATCAATGAAACAGGAAATCAAACAGTAAGTGTGAGGCAAATATCAAAACAATCCCACCTTTTGGAAGAGTGATCTTTTCAGTCCTACTATAGATATGACAAAATATTGTTACTGACAGACCAAAAGAGAGGTTAAAAGACCTGTAAAGCCCAAGTAAGTACATACAAACATGAGAAGAGAATCCAAGTACTGTTAAGTGAAATTTTCAGAGCACAGATTTTTTTTTTTAAGTGTTTGGGAAATGCGAAACACAATGAGGTCCAGATGCTGATTTGAGCCATAGAGCTTAACGCAAAGCAAATACTGCACAGAATTATTCTGTGCGTCACTTTCTCCACAAGGCTGGCTGCCGCAGGGGCAGCCCACGGGTGCTGCTTCGGGCAGTCTTGATCTGGCTGTGAGGTCAGCACTCTGATGTTGCCATGAATTAAGCACGTCACAGTTTGGCTGCAAGTGATCTCCTGAGAGCAGGTATCCTGTGAGTGACATTCCACCTCTGAAACCACATCAATATACACAATCTGTCAAGTTTCAGACTTTCAACAGTCACCAAGTCTGTATTTATACACACACATGTATACATGAAATACATGCATTTCTGGTTGAAAATACTGCAATATGGAGCACATCTATTGTTTGGTGGGGAGGGAAGGCAATGTCACTCTTTATGTAGCCAATCCAAAATCATTCCTAAGGACTGGGCCTACCTTTGACTCCGCTTCTGGCTTGTCTGCCTGCATTCCTTTCCCCCTGCCCCCAGCCTCTAGTACTTGGCAGCTTGACCTAGAAGGTTAATAGGAACATGCATATGCAACTAATAATGCTGAGCTTATGTATACAAAGCCCTCCCTAGTCTCCACTGAGCCAGCTAAGGAGCTCTCAGCTCCTCATCACTGTCCTCCAAAAGAGCCTAATCAGACCCTAAGATTGGGCAGCAGAGATGCTCATCTGGGCCCTCCAGCCTGTTCTCCTCTATGTGAGATGGGTTAATTTAAACAGCAGGTCTCTTCTATCTCCATCAGACCTACGAATGATAAAGGGCATAGTCAACAGATAAGGAACAGCTTTAAACATTGCAGAAACATAAACAAAACTTAAACTGCAAGCTGAGTGATTTTTTTTTTTAAACTGTACACAGTCCAACAGAGCCATCCTATGCTAAAAATTCCAATATACAATTCCTGTAAAAGGCAAAATCCAGTGCCAAGGAGTCTCCCCTTGAGTATTCACTGAACCTTACTAACTAGACAGCGGTTGAAGGGGGTTCTGCTGGGGCACTCACAAAACCAGCCCTTGTACAGATTTGTGTCAGCCTCGCATCCCAGGAACAGAGTAGTCTCGGAAAACAGCAGCACGCTGTCAAGCCAACGGCAGGCCCAGCAATTCCGCTCCTGACAGGTTAAAACAGTGCTCATTGTCTGAGCGGCAAGCCAGGAAAAACTTCCACAGAAGAGACCAGTGGCTGAACTTCAAGGAACAGAGGAGGTTACACTGAGGAATCCACTGCTTCTTTTCTCCTTCTGGGAGGGAAAAGAAGGTTGGAGCTGTTGTGGAGTCTGGCAGGGAGAGTAACAAAATGAAGGAAGCTTCCCTTTAGCTCCTTCTCATCCAAAATTATAGTGGTTCTCTCACTTAGTTTCTTTTAATACTGCTGAAAGAAAAATTACTCTAAAAGCAAATGTCTTCCCTTTGTCTTCTGAACAGAGGTAGACGATTTAACTCTTTGAACTCAACTAACTGCAAGATCAAGGGTACATTCAGTAAGAATGCGTTTGCTAAGCTTTAAATCACCTTATTTTGGGGAATCTTAAATTCAAATTATAAATTCAATAAGGACAGAAAGAGTACACACACAATTTTCATTAGTGTCTCTCCAAGTTTAAAAAGATATTTCATCCTTCTCTTGTTCAGTTAATGGGCACTTAGTATCTGTATGTCCCACCAAGCAGATGTACATCAGACAGTGAGATGCATTACAAGTGACTGAGTTCTATTAAAAAGCCTTAAGCCATTAAAAATGCTGTCAAAATATATAAAATTTTAGATGCATAAGCTATTGTTTCCACAATGAAATCTTCTAAAATTTTTCAGAAACAGACACTCAACAGTTAAAAACTGGAATTCATTAATGTAGGGTTCAGATAACAAGTCTGACCGTCAATATTTGCCATCTACTTGCCCTGGAAGAAGCAATGGCATTTCCATTAAAAATTGTAATTGAAAATGTTCAGAATTTTCATGACTCACTTCATGCTTCTTCAACTGAATTTTTATCATACTTGAAGACATGCACATTTGGAGTTTGGTCTAAATGTGGCAGAACTGGGAGCAAACAAAACTAATCCAAGTGTTATTGAATAATGATATACAGGAAGAGAAGATGAGCAGATGATTAAATCCTTGTTTTTTTTCCTGGAGTCTCAAAGACTGCAAACTTCAGGAAACTTCTGATGCTTTTTGGTTAGTGGACAAACTCCAGGTATAGAAAACTGCTAAATCCATGCCCCTGTTCTCATTAACAACTTCTCTTTTAGAGTTATAAAGAGTTCCTTGGCAGTACCAGAAGGGAGGGATAAGTTCTGTTCTTTGCCTATGCCATATCTAGAACCATTATAGAAAGTGGTAAGAAGACATGTTTCTTTTGCCTCCTCTGCCAAATTCTATGGTTACTCCCTGTCTGTCTCTAAACCGATTGGGTCATTGTTATCTATGTAACTGTACTTGTATATGTTGAATTAAATGACTAACACAGTAAAGAACTTGCAGTCTGGCAACTGGATTGAACGGGGTGGCTAACAGCAGGCAATATATGTCAGAAACTGTACATTATCTTAAAACAGAGCCTTCAAAATGTCTTGCACAAAACCAGGTAAAGGTGCAATACCATTATCAACGAAAAGCAAAGTAGAATCTATTCACTCTGAAACCTGATAAAGTCTCACTAAATGTAAGGACTATCATTCTGTATCTTTGTTAAATGTGGTCTTAAAAATATTTACTAAATGGCTAACCACGAGACTAAACACAAGCATTACCACCATTGTAAATCAAGATCAAGGCAGTTTCATGCCAGGCAGGGAGGCAGTTGATAATTTAAGAAGAGTGCTACAGATATTATGAGAGGTGAGAGATGATGACAATCCCATTGCTGCTTTTTCGTGAGATGCTGAAAATGTATTTAATAGGGTAGGATCAAATGCTGATATCTACAATATGCCTCTTGCAAGTTTTGTTTTGGATTAAAACTCAGAAATCTAATTAAAACAATTTACTTTCACCCATTAGCCTTAATCCTTATGAATGGCTTACTGTCTTCTCTGGTTATTTTACCAAGAGGCACTCGAAAATGATGTCCCCCCTCTCCTGTCCTATTTTGCACTTGACCTTGAACCTCTGGTCATTTCCTGCATTTTTATTCTGAAAAAAGTATTTGGCATCCAGAAACTATTGGTATGTGTAGGTGACATCCAGACAGTTATTAAAAGGCATTTTCAAAGAACAAGAAGACTTCTGAAGAAAAAGTTTGGTTTCATTTTCATTTACAATAGTATCCTCTTTCATTCCCTTGTAAGACCAACCTATAGCTCTATTACAGTGCACTGGTGCACCAGGGCCATAATATCTAAAATATTGAAGTATCTAAAATTTTGTCTAGACATACAAATAGCTGCTTTGCAGGACTGCAGATTAGGGCCTAACTCCCACTGAGATCAATTAGTGTTAAGAACTTTGCTTGGTTAGGGTTTTTTTAAAAAAAATATAGTAGATGCCCAACTTTTTAAAAATATGGGTTACTTCTCTCAGAATCAGGTCTATCACAATTTAATAGTTCAAAGAAATAAAGCTCTGCCAACTGCACAATGACATTCCTAATTCTAAGCACTTAGCTTTTAATCTTCAATAAGTTTTCCGAAGTGTAAAATGCTTACAAGCAAATTTGGAACTCAAACAGAAGGAAGAGAGATATACAACAAATGATAAAAGCACAGAAAATCATTTAAAAGGTTTCAAAACTAAGATCCTCTGAACTATAGCCTTTCAAAGAGACTGTTAACACTAAGAAGCTTATATAGAGACAGCTTAAGTTCTTCTTCATTCGCAAGCAATATACAGTTCATCCATTTGTTCTAAAGAAACAAAATATACTTCTAGGGGAATAAATTCATACCCCTGGGAAGTACATGAACTGTTGTTTCTGTACCTGGCTTACCCAGGTTCCTACTCTGTCATCAAAGAAGAAACTCATCTAACTAAAAAGATGTTTCCAACTAAATCCCTAGTAGCACAGTTACAGACACGAAAGGAGAAAAAAAGAGGATTCAGGTCGTGTGATATACCTCAATCTAGGGTGACCCACAGATTTCTTAGGGGAGGGTTATAAGTCTCCCAATGCAAATTCTACTCATTCTAAAGAACAAAACAATTAAAGGCTTTGTCATGCTACTGCAATACTGTTTCAAAAGACAGCCTTCTATCCATTACTAATCTCAATATATAATAGTGAAAGGGCCTTCTTGGCAACATAATTTTACCTGCTTGCAGCAGAAAATGTATTTTATATTATGAAGAATTTTTCAATGTTGCCTTATTTTTAGATTTCTAGCAGCAACATTCAGATTGGTTTTTGGCAAAGGTCTTGGCCAGGTTTCAAAGTCTACTGAGCCAGTATATACAAAAATCTCACCTATGACCAAGCAAAAGACACAGCTGATTGGGCTTTATGACTCACTCAATGGATCTGTGCACGTCAGAGACTGTCAACAGCTTTGAAAATATCAGTAATCCATGTACAGTAGCATTTCCAGCTTTTAAGAAAAAACAAGACTCACTCTTTGGTAAAACTGAGAAAACTGGATGTTGTTGAAAGAAATGTCCTTGAAAAATCTTTAAACACCGAGAAAACTAAATTAAAAACTGAACAAAGATATTATTGCTGAATATTTTCTTCATTAGGAATAATTTTTAAACCCTGTCACCATACTGGAAAGTCAAGCCCACCAGTATGTGCTTTTGCCCTCACAGGCACTCGCTGCTACTCTGCCTACCAAGCATCAGCTCAGTAAGATGCACATTGTTGACTTCTGTTTCTTTCTGCCATTTTAAAATTATTAAACTCTTTATAAAACCTTACCTCACTTGACATATTTTTCTCTCTGTGCATACATCCAGCTAGACAAAAAATACAGATAGGTTTCTAGGTAAAAGCCACAGAATTCCTGAGGTTGGAAGGAACTTCTGGAGGACACCATGCTCAGAGCAGGGTCACCTACAGCAGGTTGCCCAAGACCATGTCCAGCTGGGTTTTGAGTGTCTTCAAGGACAGAGACTCCACAATCTCTCTGGGCAACCTGCACTAGAGCGTGAGTGCTCTCATGGTAAAAAACAAACAGACAAATAAAAAAGAAAAACCCCCAAACCAACATCCCCCTCCCAAACCAAAAAAAGCCACAGCACTATTTCAAAAGTAAACCATATATTATGACCTTTCTTCCACTAAAAGAAAAAAATTACAAACTGTGTGTGACTACTTATTAAGCACATGCAAATAGGAGTACCTAGACACCTCCATATACACAATTGTCTTCTGTATTAAGGAAAAAAAAATCAATATGAAATTATCCATTCATTTAAAACCTTTTATCTCCAATGTTCACAGAATCACACGTGTTCACAGATATACACGTATCCAATGTTGTCCTAAGGCAGGACAGAGACAAGACGGGAATATGTATCAGTATACATTTCAACATAGAAAACATGTTAAAAACAGCTGCGCACTTTATCTTCTTGAGAACAGAAACTGTATATCCCGCTGAGCTGAAATATAATATATTTAGTGTAATATCTGACATTGTGCTATTCAATATATGAACTTCTATTACCATACACATTTTCAAATATTCTTCTTGTGACTGGGTGTAGAGCATATTTATTAGCTAATATATCAAGTGCAATGCATATAATTCTGTATCTAGAAATTGATTTGGTAAGTTCCATTTTGAAGAAAAGGATGGGCAGAATAATGATTTATGCATGACACATTTCACTACAACATAGGAAAAGAACAGTTTTCAACAAAGAAAAATAGGTGAATCCCTCTTCTTAGGAAACATGCCATTGTTTTCTTAAATTTCTAGATGGAGCATAAGAAAATGTAATTTTTAAGTCTCAGCTGATGTTTGCCATCACTGCTGTAAACCCCAGGTTCACGTTTATTGAGCACAACAGCAATCTCTCTCTTTCTTAAAAGTTTTTACTTGTTGGTAGTTGTCCTCCCCTTCCCTTAAGGCCCTGAAATATGTGACTTTGCTCTGTTCTGAACTGCTCTGCATTTAGAAGCTCTGAGAAAGATCACATTTGCTCAGTAGTGTCATATCAGGGAGCTTGGCTAGAGGCTTTTTGAAAGAGAAGATACCCAATTCCCACTGATTTTCTACAGCACTTACTCTTAGGAAAACCTCCGTTCTTGCATATACTTTCTAGCAATGACTGCTTTATACACTCTAAGTCTCTACCTACTGCTGCAGATAGTCCTCATGACTTGAACACCCACAATGATTTTCTCTGACTACTTTTGTGTAAAGGTTATAATAAATTTCACCTGTTCAAATCCAACACTCTGACATTTATTGTTGCCAAAAAGTTCAAATGTCTTTTCAGCCAATAATAATACTGGCATCAGCTGCCAGGTCCTTTCCTTTGTGGACTTTTGCCCATTTAAATTAATGGTGTCTTATTTGTTTTATGACTGTATTTTTTTCTAGTAGCTGCTCTTCTGTGAATCCCTCTCTTGGCTACAAAAGTCATACACCAATCTGGAGGACACCTGTTTTTTAGTACTTGCTGCCAGACCTATCTGAAAAGTCAGATCTCTGCTAAGCACATCAAACACTCTGGTCTCACTAGATCAGAAACACCGTGAGTTGTTTAAGAATGTGGCTTGACGTTATACATAATCAGGTCTAGCTGCAGGTGGCTGCCAAAAGGGGAAATCCTGCTCCCTACCCCCAGCCCATGAGCTGAATGCTCTTTCCCTCCCCTCGCTTCCATTTGGAAGAAATGGTCCTGAGGCCCCTGGCTGAATCAGTTCAGCGAGCTGCTCAAATGGAAAACTCATTTCTCCCTCATCCAGTAATGAATGATGTTTGCTGAACTGACACCCTGGCAGCGGCACAAACTGCTTGACCGAATGTCAGGGAGAATGAATCCCTCGACAGGACTGAAGGGAAGATGACAGGAGCAGCTCCTCTTCTGATGGTGACCAGCATTGGGCCGTTACATCAGGCAGGAGAAAATGTCAAGCAGCAAGTACATGAGCAACAGGTAAAACAATGAGCCGAGAAAGGATACAGAGTTGAGGACAAATATGAGAATCAGGTGACGTACAGACATAATGCAATTTCTTGTAAAATATTTTGGCAAAGAAAGATGGTATTGATTAGAAAGATAAATACAACAGAGAATTTTCTGAGCTTTGAACCTCCATCCCGGCTGCAGTTTTCTTAGGTAGAGTAGGATCTAAGTAGCTTCAAGGTCAATTCTTAGAAAATTTTTCCCAAGACTGTTTGTAATCTACTATTCACAGACTGAGCTTTGCTCTTTTGTATTGCAGAACACAGAGTCTCAAAAGGGCAGATAGGGGAAATGATCATCCCATCCCAAGACTGCAAAATACACCTGGCAAACCACCATATGGGAGATAAATATCTATATAGAAAAATACAGATGAAGGCAAGAGTTAGTGCAATGAATAGAAAATGTATTTTAAAAGCAATGCGAAAAATAAGCAATAAGCTAGGTGTAGAAATTATAGGGTCAGGATCTGCATCTAGCATTTGCAAGTGTTGACAATTGATTCTAAATCTGAAAAAGGTCATTTTAAATTAGGTAAAGATGGACATAGTGACTTTCATAGTGATTTTCATCTGAGGATCTGCAAATGTTTGGCCTCTAGTAAGGAACTAAAACGCACAGATCACTTGTCTGTTTAGGAAATATTCATATAAACATTTCAATAAGAAGAAATTAAATACCAACCAGAATGTGACATGCCCACAAATACTTTATGACAAAACCAAAAATAAAACCCAAATCACTTGCCTCTTGAAGTCCTGTACAAATTCAAGCAATTATATGATAGGCAAAAACATCTACATTATTTAATATTTCAACATATTTATTGGTGACAGGAAAAATTCCAAATTGTTTATTAATAGAAAACCTTCTCCTGGACAACTGCATCACTGACTTAAATGTTGCATATTATTAACAATAGTTTGGTCCAAGAAGGTGCATGTAATAATCTCTGTGCTATAGAGACTGACAGCCCACTAAGAATGTTCAACAAACCTACTGTATTATATTCATAGAGCAGCTCCCTGGACAAGAAAAGTAAACCTCTAGGATGAAGAAACAGGCTAGAGCCTGACTTTGGCTATAATACTTAAACCATACTAAACACCCTGAAACTGTTTCAGAAATTCCAGCAAGCAAAGGCATCTTAGCTTAGGTTTTGGTGACAAGGGAGTCAAAGACAATGTTCCCATAAAGTAACAGATCAATATCTTCCAGATCTTATGACTCGCTAACAGAGAATCATGCGAGAACTCTGCCCTATAACTCAAGAGCAAAACCAAGCTGTATGGGAAATGCCAGAATGTGAACCAAAGGAGAACAAGCAGAAGAAGTTACCGTTTTCTTTAAGTAAGTGATGGCTATCACTGTACAAACAGCAAAAGCAAACTGAGCATGCAGAGAATGTGGCAGCGAGGGCTGGCAGAGTGAACCACGAAATCCAGAGTACAGATTACACAAATGGACAGGGAAGAGCCACTAGCTGATTAAATGGGCCACCAACTGATTAAACGGCTCAGATCTCTTTGTCTTGCCTTACGAATTCTGTATGCCATGAACGTGCACAATCAATTCTATAGCCTCCATGAGCAAGCACTGAACATTATGGTTCCAACATGGCCCATGGCCTTGTCAAACTAAAAAAAAAAAAGGTTGATGAGATTTCAGTATAATGTATATGCCACATGAAGACAGATTCAATTCTCAAGTGGCATCTGGCAGTAATACTGTACTATAGCTAATAAAATAACAGTAATAATAATTTACATTTCTATATACTGCCCTTTAAGGCATCTGAAACTGGCTACTGTCAGAGAACAGATGTAGGACTGAACGGCATGTGTCCAATATAGATGAAAAACCTGATTCCCGACTGCTACTTTTATATGAGGAGAAAAAGAAAAACAAACAAACAAAAAAAGCAGAAATGAGCAAAACCAGCTTTTAACTGTAGTATTTACGTGGGGACAGGCAGACTCCAGTAATTTATACTAGGACCTCATTATCAAAAGCCTAAATTGCACAAAACAGTGAAGTTAAGCCAGCGGATCACAGAACACAACTGCCTACACTTCTGAGTTGGTCTGTATTTTGACTTATTTGAGAATATCCCAAGAGCTACTCTAGCTTTTACCAGTTGTCAACCACTACTAAGAATTTCAGAAATTCAAATAACTTCTCCATGTCCTTCACATTTTAGTCACAGAAAGCAGCTGCTGTCATGATATCTGGAAAATATTATCTTTAGAAAAGATGTTCCCAAGGGAGGATCTGAAGCTACTGAATGTATAGCCGCTTTACATCACCAAAGCAGTTCATAGCAACACAAGTCACTATGTAACTTCCCAGAGAAAAAGAAACCCTAAAGAAGAGAAAGTTGAGGTTTTCGGTCAAGAAAGCTCAGAGTCAAGTTTACAGCTTGCAACCTGGAACTCCTGGAGTACTAACACAATCCTCATAAGTCAAAAAACGAAGAGGCTGTCTTCACAGGAGAGAGAAAAACATCCCAAGTCTGTACCATTTGATTTATACTTGCAAAGGAAAGCTGAGCCAGTTATAATGTGTAAACAGGGGTTAAGCTGATGTGTTGCTTCTCTCCTCTTCCATTCTGGGAAATGACTGTGGGTGATCCCTCTTCTTTCTTTACCTCCCACTGTCTCTTCCTCCTCCACCAGAGGAAAAAAAAAAAAAAACCAGGAAAAAAAAATGTGTTTGCCAGTAGACAGTGTGAATACCAGCTGAACCACCTGCACGCCAGACACAGCCAGCTGTCCTCTCCCATGCCTCTTGCTGACAAGGCATCTGTCCTGCACACCACACACACCAGTTTGCATGCTGTAGGTAAGCAGACTTTTAGTGTTATTATTCCCGCTGCTCTTGTACAGTTCTCTACCATCCCCCAAAGCCTGAAGAGGGGAACTTCTCCACAAGGTATGGCAGCCCAGCAAAAATGCACTGTAGAACCCAAAGCAACGACTTTCCAAATTCTCTTATGGTACAACCAACACATCATTCTCATGTTGGGTTACAGGGCAGCATAAAATCAGATCCCTCTTCTAAACAGGAAATACAAACATTTATAAGGTTAAAAACAGGCCTAATCCTCTACTGCAGAAGCCCCTTGCTTCATTTTCACAAATTTCTGTGCTTAGATAAGAGCATCACTGCTGATTTCTTCACATTTTTTCTTCCTGGTTGTGCAAGAATCAAGAATAAAGTAAGGACAGCAGGAAGCCTTCCATGTTTAGATTTCTAACCTTATGTCAGAAGTCCCAGAAAACTGGACAGGAAGGATAAACTTCAAACTAGAGTGAAGCAAAAATGTCAAACCTCTGTGTCTTAAAATTATGAAATAGAACTGTATGAATAACTTCTTTCAGTTCCTGCCTAAAGGGAAAAAAGGATTTTTTAAAATGGTTTCAGATTAACAACTTATTTTCAGGAGTTTCATTTGACAAGATACAACCAACGTTTTGGAATTCATTAAAACCAAAGTACTACACATACACAATACTGTTTCAAAATGCAAAGCTGAAGTATTTTCTTTTAATAAATGTAAAAATAATATCCTTCGATGCTTTCAACTAATATTTTTTACCAAATAATTCATCATATTTGCCCAAGTATATATGATCTTTCATTTGATGCCCAAATTCGACTTTCTGTAAATACAAATGTTGCATGACTTTTTTTCCCTGTAATATTTATGAGTTTAAATCGCCTGAATTACAAAACTACAAAACTTGCAGCAGTCTTTTAGTTCAACTACTTGTGTTCTATCGGTTCTCAGCATTTGTAGAAATTGATGCCTGCATCCAGAGATATGGATTTAGGATCCTAACATCTGTTATGTAGATTTTAAAAATTTGGCTACAAAGACTGTGAGGCAATTGCGAGACAAAATGCAAAGACATATACACAAGGTATTGCTCTTTACATAAAATCTGTTAAATTTTAATTTTTCTCATTTTCCAAAACTTAGTGATAAAAAATGGCCACTTTTGCTTTGTCAGATATTTGCTACTAAAAGGACATATTACATTATATACTTGGTTTTATTTTTCCTTTCTCTACATGCTTGCCAATACTTCAGTAACTAAAATGAATGCTAATGCCAAATCCTGCTTTCAGTTTTACTGTATTGCCTTGTACGTAATGAAGCTGACCAACATCTAACTATGGGATGGAAGGAATCTGGAACATCAGTTCCTAGAGCTCTGTATTTTTTCCATTTTCTTCTAGATCTCTTTATAAAAGCCATGTTCACCTTTTTCAGTATTTTTTTTTTCAGAAAACAAACAAAACCACAAGCAAGGTGTTCGTGATTAATTTTTAATGTTCCACTGGTTTTCTTAAATAGCATGAAGAAAGGTATTAGTGCTGGAAACACAGAATTTCTAACTGCCTTCTATAGACTACAAAACACCTTAAACTTTTTTTGCTCTCAATATAGATGACGGTGGCTTTGTTTTTAGTTTATCCATGTAAAGACAGTTACCTATACCAGTAGGTAAAAATATACAGATTACCATAACCCGCTGTTGAAAGTTAGCAAAACCGAGTAAAACTAGTGGCAGTGTTGCCATAATAAACCAGACTGATTTTGATTTCTTCCCAATGAAGAAAATGTGGTTTTGCCATTCTCTCGAATAAGGACAGAAACAGACTCCTAATCTAGCCCACAGTTTCTTCCTTTAAATCAGAAACAGTAGTGTAACCAGTCTCAAGCAATGATGCTTAAATTTTGTTCAAACCTGTTTTCCTTTATAGTTCTAAGCAATATATAAAGAAAAAGTCTTAGAAAGTCATGTTAACATAAATAAAAGTAGGAGATGGGAAAATGTAAACAATAAGCCCCATAAAACTCATGAACAAATCCGTAGATTTTTAATTGCTCTTGGGTAACTGATGAAAAAAAGTGTTATGAGGCAAATCCTTCACTGGGTCACTCACTGAGGAGACTGGTAAAAATAAATTGCACAGCTCTAATTTTCCTAGCAGCTTCCATGCTATTCTTTGAAACTGAGTAAGAAACCCTTGGCCTAATCCCAAGAGCCAATCTATAGTAAATAGTGCACACTTAATGCCTAAGTTCCTTTTTAGCACCATTCAGACAGTGACTTCAGCCACACAGCTTAGTCATAGCAGACATTTTTGTGGTGAAAGCATTAAACCCACATGCAGCTCTCTTTCTGTGGCCACTGGGGGTCATGCTCCTTTCCCATTAGCTGAATAAATCATAAAGTCTGCACAGACCACACAAGAAGCAAGGCTAGCGAGCCACAGGCAGTGCCTACAGCCTGCTATTTCTTTTCAGAATTAAAAAAAAAAAAGGAAGAAAAGAAAAACAGGAGAAAAACACAGCAAAACAGCCTAGCTTTAAGAAATTATTTGCCCTTTATTTTTTCCTTAATTTGATCTCTTTGAAGTCCACAGAGATTTGTTTGTTTGTTTGTCTTTTAACCCAAGCAACTACAGTGAAGAATAAAAGCAGAGAAAAATAAAGAGAGCACCACGGAATTCCTTTGTCCTATGTTGCAACAGCAGAAGGTAAAAAAATCCTGGTAGTCTGTTAAATAGAGCCTGTCATACCATGTAGGACCTCATCAGATACACACAGAAAACAAAACAGATGCTGACAGATAATACAGTAATATTAGGCTGAACAAGGAATCGAAAAAGTGCATAATATTTTTCACATGAAATGATTTACTCTGCCAGTGAAAATGACAGCAACTGAGCAAGGTCTGGAAGTCTAGAGGTTGGTTCAAGTTCCCATCAATCAGGAAACACGATAAGAAGGAATTTTAAACACAGCCATTAGCATGCAACTAATGAACATGGAGAAGATATGCACAGCTCATTATGCTAAGGAGCCTTTCTTAAGGGTTTCTTCAAAATGTACCAAACGCCGAAATATTTTAAAAAGTGCACTGAACTTTAGAGAGACTTTACATAACAGCTTGATTGGCAACTAGAACATGCCCTGATTTTCAAAGAACCCAGATGAGGCAGGCGGGGGGACCATGTGGGAGGGTGGCTTTTCAAACTATGGTTCTGTTCCACGATCCCATCTAGATCATTTGGACATGCAGTATTTAGAAAATAACATTTACATGCTTCGCTGTCTACGTGCTGAAAAACTTTTTTGAGCAGGGAAGACAGCTGAATCAAAAATTGCTCAGTCTATTTATGCACTCTGAGCTGAACCTTTGTTTGCTATCCTATTCCGTGTTGGCTTTTTTGGTGCAACCCAGGATATTTTTCAGCACAACAAAAAAAGCACACCAGAGAAAAAAAAAAAACCAAACAACAAACCAAAAATCAAAACCACCCAAACCAAAAAAAGCCCAAAGGACAACAGAAAAAGAAAAAAAAAAAAAGAAATAAAAGAAAGTAAGCAGCAGCTAGGGTCACATAGGCTTAGACCAGTGTTTTGAAAGCTCCGTCAACCAGCTCTAACAGTAATCCTATATCCTTACCTGCAATATAACTTGCTTTTTAGCTGTTATAGTCCTCCTGAGCAAAGACAGATAATCATGTTGAATTGTGACAAATTATACGGTGGTTTTGAGATGTGAGCAAGCACTCACAAGGGAGTAGGGCAAGACCACTTAAATCCATTTCATTTGTGACTTAATATTGTGGGTTAAAACTTGCGTGACCTTTGCCAAAGACATCTCATATATGTGCAGGAGAAAAATCAAATCCCAAGTCTCAAAAGATTCCTAGCAATAAGATATATAGTTTCTGACAGGTCACCCAAGGCACAGCCTGAATTTTATCATGGAATTCTTACTGATGGATTAAGTACCACTTTAACCAGAATAACAATAAATAAAAATCCCTTAGTGGAAAAATGTAGGACTGTGCAAAAATTAGGATTTCACTCATTCCAGTGGAACAGCTAGCTTTTAAGATCTTCATACATGTATTTTCCACACCAGTAAAAGTATAAAACATTCTTAGACAGTTCATATAGAGCATCCTTCCTGAAATGAGTGCTCAAAAGATCTCTAACTCTTGAGATTTCAAACAGATGCAGTTACCAAAAGAAGTTGAGTGAAGCACAACTCCCTTCTGGCCATCATAAGCCAAATTTTTAACCTTTTTCTTGGGCAAAACTTGTGTTGATCTCACTAGGAGATTTGCTCGAGTGACGACAGCAATATTAAACTCTACTAGCAGCAAGAACCACTTCAATAATTTTAAAATGAAAACCATATAAACATACTTGTTTTGTCCAAATGTATATGAACATTAGTAACATAAAACATTTCATAAGCCTGTGTAATACAAGGATAGCTACAGATTCAAACTTGGCCCCTTACAAAGCACTCTTTACTTGTAATGCAAACACAATGCAAACATTATGAGGCCAAATTCTCTCTCCAGAACCTGGCATGAGTACATGAGCCCAGGCTAGGGCAAGGCAATACGTGTAAGGGAAGGGAAGAAAGCCTTTCTCACGGCAAGCAGAAGGGAACCTAAAAGGTCCAGATGAAGGAGAAAAGGCCACGCTTCCCCTCTCACTATTGCACGCTGCCTGAGGGCTGTAGTGCGGAAAGAGTAAGCGTAGCTCAAACAAAGCTTCCAATTTTTAGCTCTGGCATTCCCAGAATGCAGAAATTCTCATGAATTTCTGCCCTTCTGCAAACAAAGAGATGGGGAAATGGTTTCATCCTTAAAAATACATGTGCTGCAAGCAACATAGGACCAGGCTTCCGTCTTCAGACATGCTGATAAGAAAATATACAAATGTTTGAGATAGCAAGGGTTACAGCATACAATAACCAGAACAATCACATTGATTCCCATCATATACCATCATTTTACCTTTGCAAATGAACTTAAGGTTCAAGATAATTAAATGAAATAATAGCATCTGACAATTTATTGGTTTCTTTTGTACCATCAACAGTGAAACACAATCATACAAATCCCAGAAGACAGAAGTTGTCCTGAGTAAATATGGAATTTTCCACCCTCACTGATCAAATAAATGCCATTAACAGCCTAAGTGCATTAAAACTCACATCTTCATGCAGCGCAAACCAACCAACATACTGAAGTGTATAAAAAAATGATACGAGCATCTCCCATTCATGTAAAGGCTGAGAGAGCTGGGGTTGCGTAGCTTAGTGAAGGCTTAGGAGGTGGGGGGTGTGTCTTATCAATGTATATAAATACCTTGTGAGTGGGTGCAAAGACAGGGCCAGGCTTTTTACAGCAGTGCCCAGTGACAGGACCAGAGGCAATGGGCACGTGCTGAGACACAAGTTTCCCTCTGAACATCAGAAACCATGTTTTTACTGTGAGGCTGACTGAGCACTGGCACAGGTTGCCCAGAGAGGATGTGGAGTCTCCATCCCTGGAGATATTCAAAAGCTGTCTTGACACGGTCCTGGGCAACTAGCCCTGGGTGGCCCTGCTGGAGCCCTGAGTTGGATCCGCTGCCCTCCAGAGATCCCTTCCAACCTCAACCATTCTGTGATTATGTTGATTTAAAAAAAAAACCTGAAATTTTCACATTTCCAGGGTGAATTTGTAATATTAAAATACCTTTCCACTTTTAGGCCACAAATTCTAAACAAAACCATTTTATTACTAATTGTACTGAAGAAATATGAAAGCGTGTGCTTCCATGTGCTGCATGAATGGGTAAGCCAGTCACTAAAGGTTCATGTTTTCTGTATTTTTGAAGAAGATACTAACAGAGTACATTCTTTTACAACACAATACAAAAATCAGCTGACTCTGCAACAACAGTTCAATACAAAAATAATGTTGCTCACTCTGTAATTCTGTATTAAGTGTGACTCCATGTACATTACATTTCAAGGACTCTGAAGTCTCTCATTACTGTTTTCCAATAAGCACAAGCTCATGCACATAAAATACAGTGTCTCTTTCCAGAAGAGGTCTTGTAAAAGCACAAGGATAAATCGAAGGATATGGCTATGACATGTGGCCACTCCTGTTTTAAAGGTACCTACTCCATGTTGAACTTGAAATATCCAAGATGAGGACTGTCTCACACTAACCACTTTCTCCATTGTGCCTAATTGCTTAATTACTCTTTTGCTACCTTCCTCTGCATCTTCACCACTCCTTATCATTACAACAAGATTTCTTTTCCATCTTACTCTTTTTGATCTCAGGATCTTACTAAGTTGATAAAATTAGGAAAACTCTTAAAAGTATGCTATTCACAATAATATAGGTAGGTATAGTCACAAAATAGAGAAGCATTCTTTCATTATTACATAACTATTTAGAACCAATGGGCAATATCCACAGGTATTGTGCACTGTGATTCCATTAATTTTATAGGAAATTATTGAGGATATAAGGAGCATGCACAGCTATGAAGTACCATTTGCCTACATCCCACCAGTTAAGATTAGACCTTAAAATTTATTATAACAATGAATGATTATTTTATATTCTTGAATCCAAATGCTACAAGAGTTATACACAGAGGCTCATATTCTGGTATGCAATGGTAGTAAAACAAGACTAAATTTGGTTATTTGTTAGATACTTATCAAAAAGGTAGAAAGTGTTGAAGTTTTTTTTAAAAAAATGTTTCTTCAAAAATGCAATACAATTGGATTAATTTGGTTTCTAAGAATACTGCTGTAGACCAGGTTCGGAGACTGTTATTCAGAGTAAAAGGTATTTATACAAATATGCCTAATTTTGAAAATGCTGCTATAAGAACTGCCTAATGAAAGAATAGCAGATCGTTCTTTTTAAATGCCAAAACTAAAATGCTGTCCCAATTGGTCAAATATTTTGCTAGGGAAAAAATACAGGAAATAAGCCATCTCCCTGAAATTATCATAAGAAATCCTATCAGTGTAAAACATACTTATCTAACTCTTTATTTGTCAATAAGGGTATTGCCACGAACTTAAGACACTGTTTCTGCTGTGTCTTATTATGAATTGTTGCTGCTGCACCCCTTCTCCTATTTAAAATCACTTCACTTAGAATGATATATATTTTGAGCATTGGAGTATATTTGTAAAACTAGTAGTTGTGGTAACAAGACGAGGTTTACATGTCTGTCCGCATCAGCACCATGTACTCAAGATGGATTTCAGCTGCCAAAAAGGTCAATCCAAACTGCTTGCACAAACCTGTCTTTATGCTCCTGTTTATTATGCTCCCATGTAGTAGATGTCTCGTGCACTAAAACAGTGCAGCCATATGTCAACATCTCTCTGGTGGTTCCGAATGTTCTAAACAAGAGCGAGGGTGCACTGAACCTCCCATGTAAACTTTATACAACAGATTCAGCAGAACTGTAATTATTTACAAAATGATGGCATGAGAAATCTCTGGATTTATATCTCACTTTAAAGTAACAGGGATTGTGTCCACATAATTCTCGAGTTCATGGTAGGTTTTTAATTTACTTTCTTATTTTTGGTATTATATGACAGAACTCGGCACTCTTTAAAAAAATCGATGTCATTATATTTCCTTTGAAATAGCACTTTTTCTTTTTTTTTTTTTCTTTTTAAATAAAAGCACTGTATTTATTTACAGATGAACCTGTGTGTTAAGTTATTGGCACTACATGACACTTGCATCTTGGATTCCAGTTACTCCCTGGATAGAAAGGAGCAGGTAACAAGGAGAGCACAGAATTCACTCATCTGCAGAGGTACAAAGCACGATTGGTAGGTAAATTCCACTAAACTCAATTTTCAAGCTTCTCTCAAAGCCTGACACATTTGTCATTATGTTAGGTCCTCAACTGAAAACCAAATTATTTTGCCTTTTCCATTGTGATTTATAGACAGATTGAAAAGAACAGCAGAGTCAGGCCTGCCTGAAACAAAATGCACTCAGGGATCCTGACCCCAAAAGATACCAGTTTCAGAGGATTATACCTCACCAGTCCTCCCATGCTCTGAACTTAATATCTGTCCCTCTCTCAGTCCTCTTGCTTCTTCCTTTTAATATTATTTTCCCTCCCCCAAAGCAGTATTTGTACAATGAATCAAGTTGTTTCTGTAAGACCAGACAAAGTGACTAAGTAAATATGACACCTTGGTTTTTAACTTCATTATACATCTTCTACAGATAGCCAAAATGTTTATGACTATTTACATCAACTGCTTTTCATTTACTTTAACATTTTCATATGCAATTTATATTTTAAGTCATTCCTACATAATGTATATTAAATTACCTTTACTCCATGTACAAATGTCTTTGGTTGTTTTTGTTGCAGAGCTAATACATAACAAAATAATAATGATTATTTGTAATACAGTGATTCTTGTCTTAGGATCTCAAATAATTGAGTATAATGAAGTATTTATTATTTCTAGTTCAGGACAAGCAAACAGTGTTAAATGGCTTCTCCAGAATCCAGGGCTTATGGTCCTCTGCTCCAGCCACTCTTCTACTACAGTTTGTTATTTCTCTATGCTGGTGGGCCTCTTGCCTGACTTTAAGACAGTTAAATAATGTAATTAAACAATTAAGAAGATTGTCCTTAAATGATCAATTAAGACAGAATTCTAAACATGCTTCCTCATTTGGAATTTAGCCTACTTTCTATTGCCTTCTGTGTATCAAAGACAAGGCAGCTAGGCTAAATCCTGAAACCACTGCACTTCATTTATTATATGCTTTATCCAAAGCTTGTACAAGTGCTACGTGGTGAGTGCTGTTTTCTCAGGGCTTGAGAAAATTTCTGTCTACACAACCAGTCAATGCAGCCATCAGATGCATTGATTTAACATGAGATAATATTTCTTTCTTGCTGTACTGTATATATGTTATTTCCTCAATACCTGGCAAATCTAACAAATAAATTCTAGAGTTGCAATGAATGTCCATGTTAAGCATCTGAAGTCTTCTGAAATAAACTTTATAAGCCTACATAGAACACTTCGCTAATTGCATTTACACTGGGGGAATAAAAACCAAAGCCAGCAATAGCAGTTACCATACCTGTATTGAAATAATTACCAGGCAGAACTGAGCTGATATAAATAGAGAGGCTACTGGGATTTTGTAATATGTAAATAAAACCAGCATGCCTAAAACATGCTTAATCTCTAATTGCAGATATTGCTATATAATTAAAAAGGAATAGAAGATTAGCTACTTAAACAAGTTTTCTCTCCAAGCCTCCCTCTCTCAGTTTTAAATCACTCTGTTTAGATCCTTGCAGAACTGTTGTCTTTCTTTACTACTTTCTTTCTGTATCATAAACATTCACTGTTAGTACAGACATCATGGTATCAAACTCCAGATAGTCTGAGACTTTAGGGAAAAATATTAGACTATTTAAAGTGATTATAACTTTCCACTTGATAGTATAACATTCTACAATCATTACTGAGTCTGCAGGCACCGTTAACCTGTTCTGGTGAGACAAACGTGTCTTTTCTAATGTTTACTGAGATATTCTAAATTACTTAACGTACAGCAGAGTATGTTTTTCTCAGTTAATCTAGATCTGATCCCTGAGGAGCTATTTATTACATATGTATACAACCTGTCTGTAGAAGTGAAGTTAATGTAATATGACACAAGTAGCACACATTGTTTAAATGTGTTCCAGAAAGTTAGCAAATTTAGTTAAAAGAATACTTACATGCTCTTCTGCCTGGAAAACAATGAGGAAAAGGGTTCTAAATATTAAACACTGCTGTTCACTGTAGGTGGCCAATTAATACACTGTATCCAAGCTGGAACAAATCCTTCAAATATATACATAAAGCATATAATCTCTTATCTGCTTAGGCATTATCAAATTTTTAACAAATCCTAGTAACTTCAAACACAGCTTTAATGGGATGTGGTACTAAAACATGCAAAGTAAAGAACAGAGTTTTTAAGAACATAATCTGTTTTAGAATGTTTCAAGAGAACTGCTTTGAAATGCAATTATAATCTTAACCCATAAGTAAATGTGTGCCATCTTGCAGAATTACATTACACGAATATATATATAAAGAGATAGTCTCGTGTTCCTAACGCCTATCACAATCTGAAAATGAGAGTTTAGACAGAAGTATCTTGAGATGGTTCTAAAGAGTAGCTATGTCTGAACACAGGAGCACATTTATTGCTACAAGTTGGGTCCCTGTAAATGTTTTATTTGATGATGAGAGAGAGTTTACTTGAGAGAAAATTCTAGCAGGATCTTACAGCTATTCTAACCCTGATAAACAGTTGGAATGTATTTTAATAGAATCTATCTGTACTTTTGGGTCTTTATCTCGCTAGCCTAAAATTACCACAATGCATCTCTTTCTCAGGGTGCACAAAGGTCAGTGTGTGAGTTGCAGCTCCTTAAGACTACCTCGGCTTTCCCATACAGTGAAATCTCTTCTTTCAAAGGCTACACTTTCAGGTTGCCTCTTGTATGCAGAATACAAGTTTTTCACACTTGTTCATCTCTTTTTGTTCTGGTTGACTTGTCTGCATGACTGACATAAATGAGACCTATTTTGAAAACAGCAACAGGGGTTTAAAATCAGTTATATCACTTTGAAGACAAAGTGACAAACTGTTTCAGGTCAGTATGTTCTGTACAGATAGGTACAGTTCGGACTCACTGCTTTTTGTCCTGAGACAAAAATCATTACCTTATAAATTAAATTTACCATCTTTTCAAAAAATAAGTTGCAATTCTTAATTAAGAAAAGAAATACACTGTATGCACGTGATGCAGGCCTTGTGCTTTAATATAATAAGCAAACCTTTAGACTATGTACAGACCACGCTGTTGAAGAGCATCAGTGAACTCAGTGAAGATGCTCCTTCTAGTGCTTTGATGTTAGGAGGATAGTCAAAACCAGTGGGTATTGGGCACGTACGGTAACTGTGCAAGGTGTGGTTTTGATCTTTATTCAGTGAACAGCTGTGGCCAGATGCAAAAACAAACCCCAAATAAACAAAAACAAACAAAAAACCAAACCCAAAACAAGCAAACAAAATCACACCCACAACAACAACAACAAGCTGTCAAAAATGTAATTGAAATTTAGAAGGAATTTAGGCGATCCTGGAAAGGATATTCAGCTACCACCAAATATAATCAAACTCTAAAAGCACCTCAGTTTTCATTTTTAAGAGTCCTGAGTGCCTTCATTGCTATTTTCATGCCTGCCTTTAAACACACCAGTTAACACAGAGCAAAGCATCTCAGACCAGAGTTTGTAGACTTTCTCAATTAGGTTCCAAATCCCATGCAACAGTAACCGCAGCTGCCTTTTTTTTTAAAGATCTGGGAAAAGGTTAGGCTACCGCTTCTTTTTATTAACAGTTCAGCACTTCCAGAATCCTCCATCTATGAAAGTGGTATAGTTCCAGCTCCATCCTCTGCTTAAATGGATTAAAACCTTGATTGCTCACTTGCAAGGAAGTTCCCACTGAAGAGTGGAGAAGAAAGGCACATGTATGTGTGAAGAACAAGAATCATTCTAACAGAAGGAAGTGGTTACCTCTCAAATATCCTAAGGCAGGATTCAACACCGACCTCTGCTTTCACCACCCTCTACTAAATCACTGCAGATGCTCAGTGGCTCTGGTGCTTTCCAAGGCCCTTCTCTCGCTGTACACAATATTACTGATTTAAGTCTACTGTGCTTGTCACATATATAAAATTGCACATTGCAGGACACCAGAGTGGCAGTATGGAGTAGTGAGCTCTGCCCCCTTTCTAGATCAGGCCCTTCGTGTGGAATGACGCTGCTTGTACCTTAGCATCTGTGTGTTTTTCAAAACATAGCACATCCTGCCTAGGTTTGCAAGTGCCAAGCTATTATTCACTAGATATTTCCTGGTTTTGGCACTACTTTTATTCCTAATGAACAGCATCCTACATAGTAGAGGGAGAAGAGCTTAAAGTGAAGCTAGTTGTTTCCTCTTCAAATTATTAAGTAAGCTGTTTTGATTTTTGCCTAATTTTTGCTATAAAGATGATACTATTTGTTCCATGTTGTACTACACGACATGCTGATTTAAACTACATTTATTACAAACCAGATTTACATAGCTTTCTATGCCTAAAATAGCTCTTGTTCTAAAGGGAGTAACGGGGATGTCAAGTATCTGAACAGAAGTAATTCCTTTCATAGTTGGTATAAAGCAGGGGCCACAAAGTATTCTGCAGTAATCTATACTAGTTTGGGAGTGTCTCTAAAATGCAGACAAGATTCCAAAATAGGATCTTCATCCAAATCCCAGTAAGTTTAACTGAGAGACCCCCCACCAAGCAGGGTAAATTCAGTAGGTTTTTAATTAGGTCCTAATATCTTTACAGTGATTTGCATGCTCTTTTCTATGTTAATGAAAGGTGATGAGCTTCTTCAGGTATAACACTGTAACCTCGGACTCCTGGTCCCAGTAAAGTCTCTGCAAGTTGTATGAACCTGAAAAATATGTTTATGTGGAAGTCTTCTTCCATAGCTTCAATGCTATAATCACTTTATGAGTCAACACTTCCTTAGCACTGTTTGACTAATAGCTAAATCCTTCTATCAATGACATATACAATAAGGGTTATTTTATTAAAATACTCCTACATGATATGACTATTTTGCTTTGAAGAGTTCCACATAAAATACAAATATTTATAAGATTTTTTTTTTACAAAAGGAGACACTTAAGAATAGGGAGAAAACAATTTTCTTAGTATTTCACAAGCAAGGAGCAGGTTATTAGGTCACAACCAACCATGGAAATTGTCCTGTCTGATCTCATGAATAACACCGGTCAAAGACTCTCCAGAGTTTCCCTTGTTTCAAATAAAGCATATCTTCTCAAAATAAATGAAGAGAAGAAATAAACGTATAATTTAAAAATGTCCAGTGATAGATAATTTATCACAATTGTTCTGTTCATGCAGTATTCCAAAGGTTGATTACCTTCTTTCCTCAAAATAACACCTTAGTTGAAGTCAAAATTTTTATGGCTAAGCTATCAGTTGCACAAACTTCTAACTTTGCTCGCTAGAATGAAGTGCTCCTTATTAGAAGATTTCTGCTCCATATATACATACTTATATGGATGAAAATGCAAGAATAGAATTTCAGTTTTCTGTCTGATTGGCAGGAAGCCACTGTCACTACAGTCCCCCAGGACATCCTCCCACAGCTATTGCTAAGTATAGTTTTACATTCGCTTTTGAAAATAATGCCTCATACATATTACTTTGATATAAAATGAAATGGCATACAGAACACACAATGTATCTTTACAACAAATTAAATTGGATTGTATTGAAGTTACAAGGGAATTAAAAAAGGCATCTTATCTCACCTTCTCTGTAGACCTTTACTTCATCAGCTTGTTTTCCGTAAATTATTGCCACACTTTCAAGCCTATACAGAGATTTTTAGCCATGCATTTATATGGACTACGTAAATCTGTCTTTTAATAAAACATGAAAAAAAAAATCTTCCTGTATTGAGTAGTGCTACAGCATTTCTCCACAAAAAACCCTGAAAATTGTACAGCAAATCTCTGGCCTACTTAGGACAGTATATGACATGAAACTATGCTGCCTCACCGCAACTTCTACCACAGCCTTTCTCTTCACTTCAGAGGTGATGAGAGGTACATTAGGTCTGATCAGTCCCACCTGATCTAAGTTCCCCAGATCCACCAATGCTACAAGCATGAAGAATAAACTGAATCTAATCTTAATAACAGCACAGTCTAGCAAGCAAAATTTCTGTCTATATGAACAAATTCAGTTCACATTTTATGTTAATGTTAGACCAAATTACTTAATGAACATGTATCACTATAGTATACATATAAATTGTTTGTCTGATTTCTGAAAGAAAAAAAAAAGTGTTACAGATTTCCTAAAGGCTGTAGAGCAGAGCTTATCTTGCTTTACATTAGAGAAGGGAGTGAATTTCTATTTGGAGAACAGCTATCTTTTTTAAATTTTATGAAGTGCTCTTCAGCTCAGGAAAACACAAAGGAAAAAAGAAACATCCAAGAACTTGGTCTGCAATTTACCTCAAGAAATCCAGTACATATACTTGCTAAATTATAATTTATTGTGTACTTTTCACATTTATAACTATTTTGCTTATAAAGGTACAGATGGCCCATTGCATCCAAAATTAGGAAAAGAAGGGATTAAAAATAACAAGAACAGTGTCTAGGTCTGTTTGGTGCCCTGCCAGCATTTATTCTAAATACTTAACATGATACAGGCTATTTAAAGACACTTAATTGAAGTACCCAGTCACCTTACTTAAATCACACGAGAATCAAACCTAAGGTGCATTCCATACTGAGAAAAAGATTAATAAAGGTGAAAACCAGATCATGTTTCTCCAGTTACCCTCTTGTCAACTCTGTAGGTCTAGATGATATCAAGATGCTTTGAGAGAACCAAGTACTCCAGCTAAATAACTGGTAAGGTATTTGTTTTATCAAAATCTGCACACACAAAATTACTTGAAACTTCACCACCCAGAACAAATACCTAGGTCCTTACAGATTTGTTTTTCTTCATTTTCATTTTCTAAGAGTAATAAAGACCTCGTGGCAGGGCATTTCCTTTGGATTAAAAATGACTGGCTGGGGTTAATGGCCAGGAGCTGTTCTTTGGGCCATCAACTCTTCTCAGCCGGTCATTAATCCCCAGGAAATGCTCTGTGCCTCAATCATTATTGCTTAATTTCAGCACAAACAAAATACTGTGGCAGACAGCATGCTGTATGCTATCCCTTAAACACAAGGAGCACAGATCCAGTTAATCAATTGTTTACACTAAGGTCTATTTTCTCTAGCAAGATGAAATCACAGATCTTTTGACTGTTCTATGAAATCCATTGATTGGTTGTATGATCATTTGGTAGACCAGACTATTTCTGCATGAGTTATTCTGTTTGACACTTCTGTCGTCATTGTTATTAACTATAAACTGGATGGCCATTGTTCACTTCATTTCCTGTCAAAACTTAAATAAATGCCCTAAACATTATTCGCAAAACGCATTTTCCAATGGCAGTGTTACCTACACATGAACACACCTCATCTTAAGTATGAGGTTATTAAATTTTACAGGATACCTCATTTGATACGTCTTGACATTTACTGTACCATTTCAGGCGTGCCATAGAGTTATTAAATTATCAACAGTAAAATATAACATGGACTTTCTCCAGGCTTGTGCTATACAAATATTTACTAGAGCACAGAACTTTGTTATATTTCTCTAGTCTACTTGATAATCCCCTGATTAGACATACACATGCTTGGTGGAGCCAAAGAAAAACTGTAAATGGTCAAAGGCAATGCAGCATATTTGTTTTTAAAGGCTAACTTTACAATAGTTTGACTTAAGAACACTATTTAATCAAACTGGCCAACCTCATTGATTTCTCAGCTTCGGGATTAAACAAAAGGATTCAAAGAAGCTATTAGTGGTAACTGAAAGCCACTTTTACTACAGCTTTAAAAGCTGAAAACTTTCAGAATGTAGATACCACTAACTATTCAGGGCACTTATCCTCTGTCTTTCATGTGAAAAACAGTGTTAAAACTTCAAAATATAGACAATAGGTAGATGCTTATGGTCAAAAGTGTTTATTCTTTTCCAAACCTTTACTCTTAATTTAAATACTAGTATAAGGACAATACTATGCTGAAATAAGTGGAATGGAATAAATGGAATAAATGGAATTGAAATGACCATTGTCAAATACCTTGTATATCTTTCACAGTCAGAAGAATGTGCCATGTATGAAACTTCTCTGTGGTATGAAAAGTGTCTGCACATCTTTCCTGTGATTAACCAGCCTTACATTGCTGTGCTAAGGCACTTCAGTGACTCCTCAGAACCCAAGAGAAGGTGAAGCTGTGAAGACAGCGACAGAAGGAGGTTGGCTAATAAAAATTCTTCATCATTCTCATCTTCATCTTGACTAGGCAGAACTTGAAGTATAAAACCTAAACAGACATCTAGGCTGCATTTCCAAGCAAGTTTATCTAACTCGCATAGCAATAAGAGTTCCTAGGAGATATGCAGGAGGCTGTGTTACTCTGTTCTACTACTGCTACTCTGCTAGAAGGCATTCGAACTCCAAGGTTGTGCGGCACATCCATGAAGGTCCTGGGCTGAAATCTTGCTAATAAATTTGAGTAGAAGCTAGTGGGGCAGGGAGGCCCCTTGCTGAATGCCCTCACTTTTTTTCCCTTGAAGGACAGGGTATGTCTCAAGTTGGCTTTTATAAGAGTCTGCAGCTTAGGAGGTTGTTTCGGGTAATTCTATTCTTTCAAATGTTAATACATATAGGACAAAATATCTCCACAAAGCGTTGCCCTACTTATCTAGACTACAATAATGGGAACACACACACTTCTACATAAAAACCAGTTTGATATATACTATGTTGAAGAAGGTTGCCAAGACGAAAAGGTATGATAGAGCTCAAAGCAAAGAGCTTTGTTAAGATTGTAGGAATGGAAAGAAGTGCAAAACAGCTTAAAAAAAAATGGCACTAAATATATTTCAGATCCAAATATAGCATTTTAATCTAAAAAATATGAACAATTGGTTGAATGAAGTCACCCAGGTTATACTAAGCATACAGATGTCAGGTATTGAAAAACGCTATTGCACTTTGATTCTCTGAACAAGAATTTCCAGTCTTTTTCTGCATGGTTTTGCTTTCAAGTATAAGCAGACCACATTCATTAAAACCAGATGCTACTGTCTCTTTGCTCCATCTCAGTTATCAATATCATGTTTGAAAGATTCAAACATTTTAATAAAAATTTGACTGCATTTGCGATCACATCAGACGAGGCTAAGTTAAGATGCCAAAATCCATAGGCTTTCTTGCAAAGAGAAAGGAAACATCCAGATAATTCAAACTGTACATTCCCTTCTTCTTTAAAACAGTTTTAAAACTACTTATGCATTCCAGAGCAAAAAGTGAACAAATAAAGAAATCATCAAACCCAAACAAAGGCTAAAACCCTAGGTAATAAGAAAACATATGTGATCTGACGGCACACCCTGGGGACTTTGTCAGCTAGATGCAGTACTAGCCATGCTCTTTCTCTGTTTTCTTCTACCATGGGAGGCCTCAGAGGAGGAAAATACAGAATATATCTACTTGGGCTTTGCTTTCTACTTCACTAGTGAATGCTACTCTAGAGGGATCTATCCTCTTCTTCCTGCATGTTACTCCAATAGCTGAAATGGAGGTGGTCCAGAAAAATCACGTGTTCAAAGCCTGGATGCTCAGTTTGCAGCTCAAGCCCATTCCCACATTCTGAGATCTACTAGGCTCAAGGGTTTATGCCAAAGTTCAGAAATCATTGCTCTAATTTAGGTTATTATCATTATGGGAGCTTTTAATGGATTAGTGTTCTACATTTTCCTTGTTCAGGCAAACACACACAGTATGGTGCTTGGCATTGCTCCGAGCTGCTACATTTTGATCTTTTAATTTCTCTGATTTCTTATGATTTACCAGGTAACAGCTACAATATTATTCTCAAACATTCCATTGCTGGCAGTTGTTAGATATGACTCTGTAGCCTGTTCAGATCCCATTACCTTTTGATTTGGTGATTTTTCCTCTCTTTGTTGTTGCTTTTCTACAGAGCAGTTTTTCTACCTTATAATTATGTTACAGATAACAAGAATGGCTCCTTCATTTCTTTCACACATAGTGGTTATTTTTTGTTTCAAGTATCTGTATTTGCAAGAAGCTACTGTCCTCCTCCCTCAGAACCTCGTAATACATCACTGGATCTGTCCTACTTCATGGTGAACACTTGCTTCAGTCACAGAACAACTCTAGAGAAAGACAGTCTTGGTTCGAGTCATAACAGCTGAGTCCTGACATCAGTGAATTAAACAGTAAAAATACTTGTTTCACCCAGGCCAGAATTTCACTCCAGAATTGGAATAAAAACAACATGAGGATGGGATTGAGGCATATTTATGTCAGGAAACTCGAAAATATGTCCTAAAAGTCCTAATTCTTTAAATGGTATGTCTACTGAACTTCACACCCCTAAAACAACACATAATGGATCTTTAAGTGAGATTATGATACTTCAATAGCAGGTAAGGATCCATTGTTATTTTTATTTTATTTTTTTGCCTATTTAAAAAAAAAAAAAAAACAAACGCTATTGGATTGATATGAGAGTAAATAGGTAGTGATGTGAGTAACTTTAGTGATCCTTTCTCTGAGAAAGACATAATTTCCTTAAAATTCTCTACTTCACAAGGGTACATTGCTCTGGAAACATATGTTAGGAAACCTCCCTTTGATACATTCACACACTTTAGATTTCAGGATACTTACATGTACATATATCAAAATTAATGTGAATAAAATGCAGCTCTGAAACAAGGAACACCTTGTTAAAGAATCACTCTGTTTCAGTCTTCTATGAGTCTCATTTTAGACAATTCATTTTGAAATTGTCACATACCCAAGGCCTTAAAAAAGGCTATGAAAAATATAATCCTGACAGGACTGTCCTGACAGATTGCGAAATTTGGCTCATGTGCACTGCTAAGTCACAGACCTTTATTGCAGAGGTCACAAACATTCTGCTCAGTAATACAGTTCTACCCCCTCATCATTTCTATCTACTAAATCCTAATTAAATGCTGTTAAAACAGAAGATTCTGTCTGCACAGTTGCAAATTGGAGGGTCCCACTGTGATCATGAATTGGATGAAACATACTTTGTGTGACCGCAAACATGTTAAGAAGCACTATGTACAACCACTTCTTTATTTTGAGGTGATCCACACCAAAAATGATTGGAAACCTTGAGGTAGGAGAATGTACCATGAACTGTACGCATTTTCAGGTAGGCTGAATTAGATTTTGTAAATAAAGACAGTTTGAAAGAAATAGATCTTTCCAAAGAAAAACTGAATGACTTTTCTTTAGTTCATTGCTTTGTGGTACCATGGCCACTTTAGCATCTATAAAAAAACTGGTGACGATTTCTGGTTTATTTTCCTGTGTTGAAACTAAAGTTGAGATACCGTACATCTTAGTTCTCCCAGCCATTGCATCCTTTTTCCAGCTGTAAATTTTGCCTGGGCAGATAAAGTCGACTCTAATGATTTGTCAGAACGGTCAGAAGAGAAGCTTTAACTGTAGACCTGGTCTGCATCTGCACAAACTATCTGGGCAGTACATGTGCAGTTGATCAAATACAGAATGGCCTTGTTGGGCTCTCTGTGTATGCACTACCTGATACCTATGCAAAGATTTCTCTTCAGAAAGAGTCAGACAGAGGTATCAGGAATCTTGAAAATCTTGTTTAGTAAAATCCCAATCATCCTAAAAACAGTGTTCCCTGAGTGGGAATTTTAATTGTTTTAATTGTAGTTTACTTTGTTGCTCCTTTTTTTCCTCTAACCAATTTCAGAGTTTTCCATTCTCTCACAGCGTAAATACTATTAAACTTACCTCATTCAAATGGAGCAAGTAAGAAATAGACATAGATGTTCTCTCTGGGATAAAGAACTTCCTTAGCTATTGGGTGGCAGTGAAATCCATTTGTCCACCCTGGACACAAACTTTGTAACCACATTTAGAATGTAGATTAGTACTTTTTAGTGTCAAGATGACATAACAAATTCCCATTTCTCCAGGGGGCCAAGATGTCTAGGCATGAGTTTTTGAGGGATTTTCTCTGGAAGAAATGAAGAATTCCTTAAATAGAAGGCATTCTGTCTCACATGCCATGACTTCAGGGTGTGGCCACTCTTACTTGGAAACCTTCACTTCTCAGATTAACTCAGATGATTTACATAGCACTGAAGACACAGTTGTCTAAATAAGAGAAAGGAAGGAAAATCACATTGTAGGGCCACCGTGATGGTTAAAAGAGTAGCTAAATTCAAGCAAATGCTCTTACAAAATTGTCCTGTTTACCAAGTAAAACCTATAATAGTCACATATCGTCTACCCAGCCAATTTCACTCCAAGGTCTTCCTTTCTGTTGGGGTTTTTGATGTTTTTAAAGCTTTATCTACAATCTCTTCAGGCAGTCTGTGCTGTAGTTTGTACTTCCTCAGATCACATGCTATGTGTATTTGAAACAGAAGGAATCACAAAAGACTACAACTGCAAAGGAACATTCTGTGTAACAAGTACCCCAGGCTACTCTCTGTGTCCATCTATTCCTGAGATGCCATGCATATCAGCTTTGAGAAAGGGTCCTCATGTAGCTCACATCTGATATTTGTGGATAACTCTTCAGTAACTGTAGTGCACAAAGGAAGTCAATGATTGTGATGCTCCTTAAAATTCTGGGTATTTTCTAAAATAAATGTGGCTTGTCTGCATTCACACTTATCGAGCCACATGGAATTTTAAAAGCTCAAGGATTTTACATTTCTGGATTTAATTTCTGTCTAAGGACCAAATTACTCTACCTAGAAGAATGAGTTACTAAAAGCTGGAGAAAAACATGCAATGTCATCAGCAATGCTTCTTTTGTTTCTTCCTACTGTCATCACTGGCACATGTAAGTAAAAGCTCACCTATCAATAAAATGGCAAATCATTGCTAGACAGCAATGGATCACTAAAAAATAAAGTGATGACGCTGGGATATCTTGACACACCATTAAAGCTTTCCCTTGTCACGCATCATGAAGCATCTGCTACGCTGTATGGTGCTAAGTGAAGGCTAATGATCCTTTAGGTCCCCTGGCAAGCTCTCCTTGACAACAAAGCATAAATGGCTCTTTAATACAGCCAACTCCTATTGAATTGAACCTTCTAAAGCCAGCAAGTAGTACTGGGGTCTTCTTTAGCACAGCATCTTATCTCTTTGGGACTGCAGTGAAGGAGAGGGCCTAAGGCAGCTGAAAAATTATTTATGTCAGCTTTACACGTGAACAGTAACTTCTAAGTCCCTAAGTTCTGTGATTTACTGTAAGACTCCTTGTAGGTGCAGCACATCTTGACTGTTGTACATAAGACAGTGAATCAGAAGGACAAAAGTTTTCCAAATTAAGCAGCAGAGAAAGGTTTACCTAAAGGAAAAGAAGCTGAAAGCTACGCAAGAAGTTAGCCTCTTTTTAGTTATACCAAAAGAAACCTAGAAAATAAGAGAGATACAAAAACCTAGTATATATATATAGCTGCCTTGGAATTTCCTTAAATATAAACTCACGGACACTGAAACAGTTTTTCTGGGACCAAAAAAAGAAATCATTTTACTCAATTGTTGGATGTGAAAATAAGCAGCAGGACTCTGGCTTAATTTCAGATCTGCCATTATCCTGATTAGCAACCTTTACATAGTAATTTACTCCAGTTTCATTATTTCTCAAATGGGAATAAAAAGTAATCTTATAGAGAAAATTTTACAGCTTCTCTTTTATAATGATTTAAAGATGAAAAGTCCCATTTCAAAGGCTATTAATGCAGAAAGTATGTTCTTTTATTGAACAGTTTATAGAGGCTCCACCAAAAGTCTGGAGCACATGACATTAGAGAAGAAGCTGAGAGCTGAGTTAGTGAAGACAAGTCTTAGGGTTTCTAGTCGTTGCCTTCAGTTACCTGGTGGGCAGCTATCTTGAAAAGAGTCAGGCTCTTTGCAGAATATAGAGTAAAAAATAATGAGATTCTGATTGCATGTAAGTCACAAAATATTGAAAATACAGCGGCTATGCAGAGAATAAGCTAGTTAGGCTATGAAATGTCTATCCTTGGATGTGTTCAAAGCTTTGCTACGTGAGGCATGGAGCAACCTGATAAAACATAGACATTAGACCTGCTTAGAGAAGGGGACTAGA
Source organism: Nesoenas mayeri (assembly GCF_963082525.1). Taxonomy (NCBI): domain Eukaryota; kingdom Metazoa; phylum Chordata; class Aves; order Columbiformes; family Columbidae; genus Nesoenas; species Nesoenas mayeri. The sequence goes on from NC_137540.1 coordinate 20,456,420, forward strand.
CTAGACGACATTCAGACTTAAAACAGTCTAGGATCCTATATACATGTACATTGATACTATATTTTGATGCACAGACCTCAAGAAAATTTTATTGACCAAAAGCATCGCATATCCCACCAAATCCCATTCAGCATAACAGTCTTCACTATTATTGATCAGTTATTAAACTGTTTAATTGTTGGTAACTATCATGAAAGACAAGCCATCAATTATTACTATATCCTCTTGTCTAAGTTCCTTAAAGTGTCTATTAAGGTATTACAGTTACTACTATACAGTTAAACTATAAGCAGACATAACCTTAAATTAGAATATCAGAAACAATCCTCTGAACTTGTGCAAAAGCCGGATCCATAGCCAAACTTAGAAACACTAAGCTTTTAACACCCTGAATTTAAGAGGGGCTTATTTTGTCAATGTCCTAAAAGAAATTGTTTGCCCGACTCCTCTAGGAAGCATAAAGGAATGAAATCTTGGCACCACTAACATGATAGGAATTTTGTCATAGACCTGGCAATGAAATTAAGATTTCCTAAGTTTGTAAATTTTGTAGCCTCAAAGTTTGTTCGCTTTATTCAGGCATCTTTTTGATGCAAATGTGATTTATATGAGCAACGCACAGAGAATTTGGAGCAATCTTTGGAAAATGTCCCATGGGCTCTTCAAGAACTTTCAGAAAGATTCTGCTTTAAATCTCTGGATTTATAAAATATGCATATTATCACCAATTATTTTAGTCTTGACAAGAGCATATGAATTTAAAGAATGTGAGTCATAAAGGCAAAACTTTGGTTAGATAGCAGAATCCAATTTAAGGATTCCATTAACTTGCATGTTACAACACTGAGTGAACTTTATTTCACTTTCTCGAGCAGTACATTCCGAAGCAGTATTTCAGTCAGAACAACAGTAAACATTAATAGAAAGTGTTGTCTTCTCTATGTTCAAGTAACAGATGATGCTGGATGCTGCGTGAGGATTCCTTTAAGTCAAAACGATTACAGCTTACTGTTCAACTGAACTGCAATGTGTAGGAAATGCCTCTGGGAAGTGCTTATATCAAGTAAACTTAGGAGAGTAAGTACAAAGAAAAAGGTGGGTCATCCATTGACAAATTTCTACTTCTTCAATAAACAACTGATGCCAAGCAAGATATTGCACTATTAATTCAACTTCAGATAAACTGTTCATTGTAATGGCTCAGTCTTTGAAACACTGTATGTAAAATGCAAATAATAGGATCTCCCTCCTAAGCAAGATTTGTAGTATCTTTGTGAGATTCATGCAACTACTGAAAAACATTAAAATGCATGTGTTTTGGGTATCAATATCACCACAAACATCTATATTTACTGATTGATTGACACAAATTTAATGCATAGATCTTATGCTATTCCAGAAAGAGCCATATCTAGTACAGCTGCTTGCTTAGTATTCTTGTGGAGAGGGCTCTAAAGAGAAGTGAATGATAGTGATACTGTACTCACACTACCTCCTAGAGTTACAGTGGTCCTGGAGATACATCCGACCATGAAACATCTCTACTGAAAACCTACTAAATGGGAGTACTTCCAGAGCTGTGGAAGTGACTCCTGCATGAAAAGTAGTGCAGGAGACTGCTCCACTTGTGAACATTTTCAGTTAACCTAGAAAGACTAACAGCTTTGTTACTTCAGGAAAGGAAGACATTAGAATATTTTAAAATTGTACATGCAATCTGTTTCATTCAAGAAAAGCCAGACTGAGGCTTTACCTATATGTAAAGGAATGCTTTTTTGCAGTATACAATCTGTTTGCTATGAGTGAAAGGCAACCTATCGTCTATGAGAATCTTTAAATTCCAGTGAATTAGAGGAACTTAGATTTTGCCATGCTATACCTATCCCAAGACCGGTGTGGTGCTTCTTCATATGCTGCACCACGTGTTTTTTTCACTATCATATTCAGTGTATTAGGCAATACATATATTTATATGTATATTTGAAAGAGACCTCTTCACATGTTTAAAATGATATTAGCACTACTTTTTTTTTTCCCCCTGGTAAAGATGGCAAGGTAAGTGGACCCTAATATAAAAACCTCTTTTAAAAAATTGTCTAAGTGTTTTGTATTTATTGTCTTTGTTGCAGCCTGCATTGCAGTAGAACATGTCTTAAGGGTTATAAAACTATTCTTATCCAATCTAACATTTAATATTCTCAGTTAGTGTTTTTCTCTGTAGTGAGTAAGCACTGGCAATGTATAATGCATAAGCCTAGTTATTAACAGGTTCAAAATATCTGTCCATTAAAGCCTGGGTTCGTGGCACTTGAAGAATTCATTAAAATATACAGAATCCAGTAAAAACAGATGGTAGTTAATACAGATTTGGAGAAGACTTAAGCCAGGAAAAAGAAGATATTCATCACTGAGTATCATTTTCGGACGAAGAAACAGACAGCAATTCCTTGTTTATGAGAACATTCTTTCAGTCATCTATGTCTGAGAAAGAACAGAGTTTTTACTAAATGATTTTCAAATATTTTGGTTATCCTGTAGGAAACCATTAATGAGCAAAGATGGTAAATTACAGTATCACTATCCTTCACGGGTCTTCCAGACGGACTTTCAGTTGAGACAGACTTAATGTTTCCTTCCAACATAGCTGAGAAGAGAATCTCTTGGCTCAGTCAGGAGATTCAAACATCTGAATCACATCTCAAAGATGATCACATGAAGGACACACAGCTTGCCCTCAGTTTCACTCACCCTCCATCTGAGCACTCCCTCAAGTTAGCTGTGCCTGATATAAAGAATAGCTACGTTACATGATCTTCAGAGAAAGAGTTGTATTCAAATACGCAACCAACTGCAAAATCCAGGTTTATTATTTTCAACACCAACCTAAATTCCTCAGTTTCTACATACCTATTTAGAAGATTAACAAAAATGGCTTGATTTTCACAGGTTTCTGCACCTGCTCCTAAAATAGGCTTAAATACATTAATACTTTTGAAACTGCCAACAACATCTAGGAATGAAAAAGATCCAGTTGCGAATAGTATATTCCTACAAGATGACACACTGGGTGACAGCCTAAGATTTGTTACTGCATCACTATAAATTACGGGGTTTATAATAATTTATATGGAAAATATTTTCTCTAAAATCAATGACCTGCGAAAATTCCAGAAAAATATCCACGACAAGATCATTAACACTCTATCAAAAAACCCAAAATGCATATTGAATGTTTGTGCTCTCTTACTGGTTTGAACCAAATAATTATATAGCAGCATTCCCCCTGGTTCACAGCTGATATACAGAAAACAACTATTCTCACTCAAAATGGCAGAGCAGACTGATGGAAATTGAGCATATGAGATGACAAAACCCTCTGAATTAGAATCTGCAATCAGCTTTCTAAAGCATTGCTGATGACTCTTGACAGTCAGGGGTGGTATCTTGCTAATATTCCTGAAGTTAGAATCTTACTGTTATTTTGCACAGCAACATCAGGACAGATCTTGAAGTGACATCTGAAAAGATGCACTCTTCGTGCCACTGGTGAGTCTCACTATCTTCAGCATTATTTGAGTTAACCAGGAAAATCAAAACTCAGACTTAGAGACTAATATGAATGACAGCTAATGCAATACATGGCATGGCAGTGGGGACTTCTCTCACTGTGAATATTTTTGAAGATTTTTTTTTCCTGTTAAACTTGTTAAATAAATATTAACTTGTTAATTAAAAACCAGCCACAAATGTGCATTAAGGGTCTGTGTGTGTACTTACTTCTTAATTCTAGGAATTACCAATATACTCCCTTTTACCCAAACAACTCCATGCTCACACTGGAACCTGCAATCTGGCGTTACAGAATCTTTTAAAAACAATGACCAAAGCAGAAATGGTGTATTTCTTTAAATGTGTAGGATGTCTCATGCTTTATCTGCAACTACCCAAAAGAAAGAATTATAGACATAAAAGTGTGGTTGGTCTATAGGCTAGTGGAGCAGTGATATTGAAAATCATGGTACAGTCACTATGTACTGGTTTTGATAAAACAGGCAGAAGGTATCTCAGACCCTGAATGGAATTTCTGATGAAAACTGGAGAGGAAGAAATACATATCTTCATTTAAATACACAATACCTCGGTGGCAAAGGTTTTTGCCTACCATGTAAAACATCAAACGAATTTGAACCAGTATGAACCAGAAGGACTCACACTGCAGCCAAGTCTCTCAGCAACCTGGCAGTCTTAGGGTATCTGTCTTATGTCCCCGTTATTTACTGCTACAATACTGACAATTTACTTGCTAGCTCCTGATTCAGTGGCGTGAGATTCCTGTATTCAGCCAGCATAAACTCTTACCAGGCAGAACAGAGAAATCCTTGAACAGAGATTTTCTTCATTAAATCTGACATATCAGTTCATTCCATGGCAGGGCTCTTTAATTTCTCTTTTCACAACAAACTCTTATTAAGTGTACTACAATATAAGAACACTCAGGCTAACTAAAAGGAGCTAGTTTGGGTCACAGTAACAACGCAGCTTTGGAATCAGCTCAGCTGTTTTATCCTGCCGAAGATACAGAACAGGAAATTTTTTTATCTCAACATTTTATATGACAGGAAGCCACTTCCCATCAAGCTCTAGTGTTTACTTAGGTAAGAGTGCTGGAAGCCCCGCTCACTTATGGTTCATTACAAATATCTACATTCTTTCACCTTGAAGTGATACTTTCATGGCATCTTTGAAGAGACTATTTTTCACTTGGAGATCTTGCATGACTCAGTCACTCACTACTATCCATAACATCTTTGCTTTGCTTTATTTATCCTTTGCTTTCATTGCTCAAATTCTTATAATTGGGTTGCCTTCCAGAGCTCCTTCATATCTTATATTCTCTCTTAGGTGGACAAAAACTGAGAAAGTCCACTCAGTTAAGTTAGGCTATGCTAACTGACAGCAGCAGAAGATATGCAGACCCATACCCATAGTTTATCTGTACCTTGCACAGCACCAATTATGACCTGGCTTCAATATGGCAAAAGACTAAAGGTGAGCTAGCTGAGTTTTCAGCTGCTGGTTCTTTGTGGTCTGTCTTGGAATAGTGCATGAAGAACACCTACAACATTTCTAACTCGTCACAGTATTAGCCATTTGCATGGGTTTTAACACCAAAGACTTAAGTGGAAAACATGATGGTGGCTTTGAGCGGTAATAAATTCTGATGAAATATCTCCTGCCCCTGCAGATCACCTTAATCTCTTTCAGGCATGTACTGGATAACTTCAGGGAAGACCAGCACTCTGCTGGAGTAATAGAAAAAGGAGGAAAAACCTGTGGATGATAGTCCAGCTGAGAGACAGAACTCACCAACTTTCTTTGAAAATGATCTTTGTATACAAACCAAACAAAATAATTTTAAAGACTGGCATGTCAAGGTAACACATAAAACAATTTTCTGCTTTCTGTGTCAATGCATCAAAAGGTTGTGATCAAGAATCACTCCACATTTGAATGGGCAACTTAATGCCATACTCCACCAGAAGAAGGAAATCACAATTTCACGTAGTTGGGGGAAAAAAAGGAAAGAGGTTCTTGTAGCAGAAAATAAAAGAATCATACTGCTTTTCATTATTTTAATGCTACTAAATAACTACTCTGAATACTTTCAAATTATTTCTTCCCACAAAAGCCTCAACTCCCCTTTTTTTTTTTTTTAAAATTAGCACAGTAGCAAAGGTAACGTGCTTCTTGTTGGGAACTACTTCTCTAAAGGAAACCTCAAACTGACAATTTAGATACCTAAATACTTTAAATTAGAAACTTATTTCCTGTATATAGTGGAGAGATCCTGTAGGAACAAAAAAAAATCTGCAGAGCCAGCAACTAGACTGACAGAAATGGCTCTTGCACTTACTACTGTTCATCTTGTTCTTTTTGCTTCTCCTGAATAAACACCTCAATAAATTAGAAGATAGGATGATGAAGCTCAATATTAAAAATAGGTGCATTCTAGTAATGAAGTCAAGACAGGCTTTTGCACATCATGAGCAGAGAATAGCAGCAGTAGAATAAGGTAAGCAGTGCCGTAAGGCAATGTTCAATATTACCAACAGCAGTATTCAACTTCATTATTTCCACAGTACATACTTTTTGAAAAGATATTCACACCACAGTGCCTGTCTTTTACAAAGATATTCACAACATACTAGGCAATAATGATTGGATAGTATAATGTCCATAGTCTACCATCCCCAAACTCCATGTTATTTAGCTCATAAGCTTTCTACAGAACACTTGCAGGTGAAGTAAGCTAGTCTTTATCAATCAAAATTTAGTTTGCTTATTTTAAGTCCAGTACAAAACTCAGAAAGTCAAAGAATTTCCTTCCAACAGACAAAGATGTCATGGTGGAAACTACTGGCTGAATTGTAAAAATATCTTTCAAATTACTGTCTTACAGAAATTGCACAAACCATTTATAAGTATAAAAGCCAGCAGATGTATTTTCAGCTATTTTGTACATCACATAATGCTACTGCACGTCTCCATTACTGAAGATTAACAAGTTAGTCTGGATAAAAGAAAAATGCTTAAATCCTAGCATCACCTGGACTATGACTATGTATGTATAATGACAATTATTCTAATGCCAGAGTGCTGAGTGAAAACCAAGTTTTATTTCCAAGCTTTCAAAGACTTAGGTTAGCTGAAACGAAGAAGTAAAATATCATTCTCCACACTTTCTGACCTCATTGGGAAGTGGAAGTATCAAATATCTGCAAGAGAGACTATCTCAGTGATATTTCTGACACGTCTGAAGCCAGAATACTCATGAAACACCCTGGTGCAAGAATTCCAGAGCAAAAGGTTAGGAATTCAAATACGCAAATGTTTTTTCCCTCTCTGACTGTGGAATCACAAGAACTACCAAAACTATTCTGTTATTTTGTGGGCATTTTTCTCCTCTATACTTAAGAGTAATATAACCATAGTAATAAAAAAGCAGCTAAAAGTGGCAGCTGGAGGCAATGGGAATGACTTGTTTGCTGCAAATCATCAATATTCTGTAGCAAGTATACACATAATATCAAAAATTGCCATGTAACATCTTTAATTCTTAAAATTCTTTTCAGCTTCAGTTATTTGACATCTAAGAAGCATTCTGGTTAGCGATCTAACTTCTTCATTAAACTAAGTTTGGGAAATATGTAATTTAATCACAGTTAATAGGTTTCCCATCATTGATTATTAACATCTACATTTAAAAATATAAGAACAGGGAAATGTCATACTGGGTGAGACCTATGGTCCATCTTAGCCTGGGATCCTCAACAGCAGCAACAGGAGATACTAACTAGGGAGAATACGTAAGCCTAGTCTTTATCTGGGGTCATTCCCTGTTCCTAAACAACCAAAATCTCCAGACCAGGAATGTTAAAGAGTACCTCCTTGTCTAATTTGCTCAGTGTATGTTTATATGTTTAAAACATATGTTTATGTTTTAGTTTATGTTTATATTCACAGATTCATTTAAGCCCTTTTGAACTCACTGACACTGTCTCCACAGTCTTTCATGGCAACACATACCAAAATTAGTTATCTGCCTTGTAAGAAAGCATTATCTATTATATTTTAAATAGATCTCCTGTTAGTTTCAACCAGTGCCTTCTAATTCTAACATCACCATGATAGCAGCTAACTAACATTTTGCATTCACCTTATCACGTCTTAGTAAACCTTGATGATAATCCCTTCCAGCCTTCTCTGTTTCAAACCGAACAGTCCTAGATGTTTCTGTTGCTCCTCATAATGCACATGCTCCATCCCCATTATCATTTAAGTGCTCTCCTATGAACCTTTTTTTACCTCCACTATCTCCTCTTGAAATGCAGAAATCAGAAGTACACAGTACTCAGCATGTGGGCACATCAAGGTTTTAGGTAATTAGGCTCTCTGGCCTGTTCTCTGTATCCTTCCTGATAATGCCAGCAACTTATTGGCTTTTTGTTTTGTTTTGTTTTGTTTTTTTGTTTGTTTGGCTGCTGCTGCACACTGAGATGGTGATTTCACAGGACTTTCAATTACGACTCTGGATTCTGTTTCTTGAGGTGTAACTGCCAGCTCTGATGCAGCTTCATGTAAGCATTATTCAATGATCTTTTATTTACCATATTGCATTTAAAACTATACAGTTACTCAGGACTCAGAATTCCTCTGACTAGTATCCATGAACACACACTTGCGTAAGAAAGCCTATGCCAACTTAATGCATCATATGTTTCAAGAATGACCTCTGTAGAAACTTGCAAATCAAAATGCTGCAAAGCACACAATTTTATAATGACCTTTTTGTTCCTTGCATTACTTCTTGTGGCCCATGATAGCTCCAAAGAAATAACAATCAAAGAGAAATAATGGAACCTTAACCACTGCTTTCCTCCTACCAAGGCAGTAGCAGCCTCCATTAAGATGGTTGCTCTAGATACCTTAGTTCAGCAATGTGTCAGAGGCCATCATTTTTGTTGCCCTCCAGAAAACTTGCTACAAATAGTGTTAGAGTACTCCACTTAGGCCCAACAAATCATGTCAAGAACGTAATTTCATGCTATGTATTGACATTCATGGGTTCAGTTGAGACTCTTAATGTAATTTGACTAGTAGTTCTCCTGTGGTTGACCTTTTCTGTGGTTGACTTTTATGGGTAACACATTTCCCCTCCAGTTTTGGACCTGGCAGAAACCAGGTTGACTAAAACCACACAGAATTCCAAAATCGGTAGCCCAGGTACCCACATCAAAGTGGCAGGAATTACCATACTGGTGGTTCTGGCCACACATCAAAGCCAGGCCTTCTATACTTCATCATTCCTAGCAGTAAACTTAAACCTATTATATCTTCAGTAGCTTTAAGTCAGCACTTGTTGAACACTTATTGTTTACAGTCCTTCTGGTATTTCTTTTAAATTTCAGGACCTCCTGGAGTCTTTATTAGCCTTCCACATATTTGATTCACTCACGTGTTCTCCTGGATGCATTTCAGACACCTCTTCACATTAGATGCCGTGGCTATATCTTTAGATTATTCTACTGAAAACCACTTCTAAGATGGAAATGTCCCTTTCTAATGTGCTCAAGAGTTACTACTTATCCACTGATTCTTTGTGGTTTTGACCACATTATAAACTAAAGCCAGGGACCTTTTTTTTTAATGGGGATAGACAAAATATTGAGCAATCTTCAGCTTACACAATGTTTTAAGCCCTTATTTGATGTCTCTATGTTAGTCATGCCTTAAGGCCCTGTAGAGAATTGTAGTGCAGTCCTAAGCCTTAATGCAACCATACCGATGCACAAGAGAAAATAACAAAATATAAACTGTTCTTCACCTTCAATACCTAACGAGAAGCACAAGTGTTTGTACGTTGGTGCCTTCAGTTGTCTCACTGCTGCCACCATCTTCTTTCCAAAGAGCCACCGATAATATTTTGAAGGAATTTTCCTTCTGCTTGCTGGAGAAGGAGGCATTCCTATTCCTGGTTGTAACCAGACACACTTCAAGCTAGTACAAAGTCTAAGTTGAATTTGACTATTTGGACTGGGTGGAAGATGCTCCCTAAAACCTGTGTGTCCTGCTCATAAGGTTTAAATCATTTAAGCAACTTTACTGCAGTTCCTACAGTAACTTAAAAGAGTCCAGAAGCTCAGCAGGAACACTGAAGAAGCAGAGGCAGGCTGACAGACATGGTGGAGGATATTATACTGTTTCTTACCACCAACATAAGACCACCAGAGCAGTACAACAGACCCAAACAGAAGGGATAAAGCAAAATAAAATAAAGAAACAATTCTGAATCAATGCAAACATTTGAAAAAGGCTTGGAACTAGTCTGTAAACATTTTAAAACAACAGACTGGGTTTGTTTGTTTTTCTAAATCAGTTCACCCTTTCCTAATTCACTTAAGACCAAAAAGTATCTTTTGAGGGTTACCTCTGCAAAAGCGTACATCGGCCACATAGTGCATGCGATATGGCAGGGCTCTGAGCACACTACTTGGCCTGAATGGCCCCAACCAGTCTCTTTTGGGCCCATACTCAAACATTCTGCCCATTTTTCATTCAGAAAAACAGAAAATGGTGTCTGGAAACAGTAAAAAATTCTTATTCTCTCTGCTCGCCTTTGACAAGAAATGAAGTGATCTAATAATAAATTCTTCCCCATATCCATCATTGAACTTTAAAAAGAAATCCATTCCTACAAACCCCCATAATAGCTCTGCCTTCATTACATCGATACCTGAATTTAGATTCATTCTGAAAGGTGAAGGACAAGTTTAGTAAAACTACCAAGAGAAATGATGGTAATAATGAGTATAGCCCACAGTCCTCCTTGGCCTTTAGGACAATCAAAGTAAAATAAATTAAAAGTCAGAGTACATTTAATCACATTTAATCAGATCTGTAAGTTGTTAGGAAAAAAAAAAAATGGTAGGAGCCACCTTCAAAGAAACCAACCAAATAAAATACCAAAAAGAGGTTATTTTTCATGCTAGGAGTACTAATTCTTTACAACTCCTTGACAAAGGGTGTGAAAGCAAAATGTTTTCATGGACTCAAAGAAAGACTGTATAAAGACTTGAGAGAAAGATCTGTGGCAGGCAACTAAGCAGGCAAGTCACACTAGGCTTCCAAAATCCTAAGCTAAAATTTATTGGTGGCTGAAAAAGTAGTAGAGGGGTCACATATGTTCCTACTTCTAATCTTCCCTAGCCACTGTCTTAGGGCTGACAAAACCAAAATACTGTTGAAATAAGCACTTGTGTTGAAAGCAGAATGCTAGACCAGATGGACCCTTGACTCTGAACTGGTAAAACTGCTCTTAATACCTACTGAGTAAAACTAGGAAAACAAATGCTACGACACTTTACCTCTCATTTCACATTTTCTTATAAAGTCAGGTTTTCCTTCAAGAATCTCAAAGATACACCCGTATACATGCCAGTGCTCCCATGTTTGAGGTGGGGTTTTTTAATTATTTTTTTAGTATACTAAATACAAGCCCATCTACCTCTGCAATCTTTGAGAAAAACACAGATGTATTATTTTAAGAGCACCTGTTTTAAATACAGCTCCTCACAGATGTCCGCACTCTAACCTAAGGACAATGTCTGACCCAGTTTTGTCTTCCATACTGCAGCAGAAATGGCTCCTTCTGTGGCATCTTTGCAAGACAGGTAGGCTGCTGCCAGCTGCTTCTATGTGTTCTGTTATTTTCACAAGTTACGTGAGGCAGAGATACGAGAGGAACCCAGCACAAAGCAGCAATAAGGGAGTGCTTTGCACCAAAAGGAAATGTGGGATAAGAACTATATTAAGACTGAAAGGGTAAGCAAAGAGTTTGTGGCTTAAAGCAGTGCAATGTGTCAGCAAGAGAAAACAGCAGCCTTGCTGGCACCGTTGCAGACCAGAGCCTTAATCTGTAAATCACTGTGCAGCCAGCACGTCAAAAAAGTTTGGCCACCCCAGTGTACAGGCATCGAGCAACAAAATAACCTACTGTGCTAACCTCCAGCGGATAACCATGCAGGCACGCAAAACACCCAGCAGTCTAAGAAAGAGGAAAAGTAAAATTGCCAAAGTCCAATTACTTTGAATCAAGAGGCCAAAAGTGACAAGAGCATGTCCTATAATCTTAATGGAGAAAAAAGTCTCAAGAACAGTAGACTGTAAATTTCCTCATCTCCATTTGGGAAAGCACTGTAGAATTTTTGGCACTAAGATGAGACGTCAGTAGTAATTTAACTGTCAAATATTACTGCCAAGCATTGGTAGTTATTTCAAGGTATAAATCCAGGTTGCCCTGAAAGCCTGGACTGCTACCTTCTTCCCCACTATCACCACTGGTATTTTATAGGGATCATTTAGTCATGCCAGAGAGGTTCAGATTTTTAAATAAAATCAGAGATTTGCAAATTTTAAGTTGCCCTAGCAGTACCGCTTTGAAATCGGGTCCATCTTTCTGAAACACCCTGTATTACCCTTCCCAGGGCTGACTTCTGCTTTCTGTATTAACAGATGTCTGTCCAGTGAAACAGTAAGGACAAATACAGTTCCACTTTTAACGGCAATTCAGGAAAAGGTAAAAATCTTTAGACCAGCATAACAGGGCCTCCAGTGCTAATTCATAAATGAGATGAGAATCTAAGATACTCACTAAAAACCTGATGGTCTAGTAGCAATATTTTAACAGCCAGATTTTACGCTTTCTAAAATATATGTGTCATCACGGTCACAGCAAGCACACACCTGCCTCACAGTGCTAGCATCCTGATATTTTTAGAACTCTTTCTTTAAAAAAAAAAAAATTGAAGTGTTCTTCTATTCAAAGCTAGCACACGTATTAATAATATTCAGTGAATGTAGCTGCAATAGAACAGACTTGTTTCTGTGCCAACTGCCAAACATTTAGTAAGTCAAGTTCATATTGGCATAAAAAATTATTTAAGAAAATATAATATTCTTTGAAAATTTTGTAATACCTCAACATTTTGGCTAGCATGCAAGTACCCATAAATGAGTCAGACCTTGTTTTCCTTCTTAGGAGATATTGTTTTAACTTAATTGAAAATTGTAGCAGAAATTCCATGAGGATATGGCATTTTGCTTAATTTCAATATAAGAAAGGGATATTTTAAATTAAGGAGATAAGTTTTCAAATCATTTAACACATTGAGTTTTTATAAAAATTGAAATTTAAGAAAGGTCTTCCACTGAGAACTCTAATCCATCATAGTTAAGCACAGAACCAAAAATGGTGTTTCATTTTTTCCAACAAATTTGGAACCAAGATGTTGAACTATTCGAATTTCCTGTGGTACGAATGTCATCTTTCTTGGTCACCTCTAAATGAATCTGAAATCGAAAGACTGCCAGGCAGAAACTACCACTGACAATTATTTATCTGGGCTTGGTTTGAAACATAAATCTTAATGAGCTACACAGCTACCAACATAAGGTACCAATTCTCCAAAACTTCTATTTGAATACTGTTCATGAGAACTATGAAGAAAAAACAAACAAACAAACAAACAACAAGCTAGGAAATTGTTTTGTGTCCAAAGGATTTATGACTGAATCTAAATGGAGTCATTAAAGGATGTTCTTGGCTACAATTGTATGTCTTTTAGTAGCTGTATCAGACTTCAGGCTCATATTTACTGGCTTGAACCAACAGTTCCCACATCACTAGGCTTTATTTGTCTATAGTATCAGCTACATCCACATGGAGCAGGGCTACATTTGGGTTCACCACCTGTCACTAACACCTTTATGCCTATGTATGTCTACCATTTCCCAAGGTACTATAATGATATCAATGAAAGGGACTCTAACACCTCATAATAAAGACTCTAGTAGACCACTGTGGCTTTGTGTGGACAACACGCTGGGGTATATAAAAGATTGCTGTGTAACGAGAATTTGGGCATCTTCATGCTTGGCCAGACTGCTATAGACAGCAACATTATGAGGTACCAGGTGGCAATTTGCATTGGACCCAATACAGACATCGTCCTTCTGGAAACTGTTGCACAACCCCAGCTAAGCAAGAGTAACTCTCACAGGCTCTTCAAATAAGTTTCTAGTTCCTACTAAGTCATCATATGGCTTCTGGATTGCTAGAGGAAAAACGGAGAACTGCAGTAGTTGTGCACCTGGGCACTGGTATCTCCAATGCTGCTCACATTCCCCTAGCACACCAGGCCATTTCACCAAAACTAGCACTGTAGTAAAGATTCCTAGGCATACGCTCATATAGTCCAACACGTCTAGAGGCAGTGGCCTCGCTGCAAAGGAGTGCAGTCTATGAGGCTGAACTTGTCTACATTGCACCAGACAACTGCTACAGGTACCTAGGTAAAAAGACATAGGCCATCATGGCCTGAAGGATTGCTCCCTGCCAGTCTTTCATCATTTCCTTCTCTCTCTCCTTCAGTCGTTCTTTCCTTCTGTTCCAGCTGCCATAAACAGTGGTCTTTTCTTCCTCTAGTTCTCCCTGGAAGAGACAGTTGTTTTCTGGAATGTTTTCACCAAAGGTGAAGAATACAACTGCTCCTTGGTTTCTGGGAAGTCTCGGTTGCACCTACTATGACTTTGTAGGTGCAGCATGGTAGCATAAGCAAAGACCAACCTGTTTCTTCTGACCTGTTGGTCTTGCTGAATAATCTTCAGAAAATAGGGAAAGGCAGCTAACAATGTCAATTAGGTGTTGGTTATTTCCATACAGCTGCTAGCACCAGAGTTTGGACTAGTTCACCATCAGTGTGTACGTTTCTCTCCATTTTAAAGTGAGTCAGAGTATGATTCAACATTGTAGACATTTGCAGTTCAGACTAAATGATAGACATTGTGTTTTAATTATCTTCTTCCATAGTTAACAGTTTTTTTGCTCCTCAGAGACTACTACAGAATGAATCACTCACCCTCTTCTACGCGCAAACTTAAAATTCATGTGCCTTCCACTTTTTTTTTTTTTTTAATTAATCAACTTTCAGGTTAAAACTTTCTCTTGAATACTTACTGTTTGACAAGGCAAAAATCATACGCCACCTTACAAAAAGGGCCCAGAGAGTGCTGGTGAATGGGGCTGCCTCTAGCTGGCGGCCAGTCACTAGTGGTGTTCCCCAGGGGTCAGTGTTGGGTCCAGTCCTGTTTAACATGTTTATTGACGAATTAGATGAGGGGATTGAGACCGTCATCAGCAAATTTGCTGATGACACCAAGTTGGGAGGGAGTGTCGACCTGCTGGAAGGCAGGAGGGCTCTGCAGAGGGGTCTGGATAGACTGGAAAAATGGGCCGATTCCAATGGGATGAAGTTCAATAAGGCCAAGAGCCGGGTGCTGCACTTTGGTCACAACAACCCCCTGCAGTGCTACAGGCTGGGCACAGAGTGGCTGGAGAGCAGTCAGGCAGAAAGGGACCTGGGGGTACTAATTGACAGGAAGTTCAACATGAGCCATCAGTGTGCCCAGGTGGCCAAGAAGGCCAATGGCATCCTGTCCTGTATCAAAAATAGCGTGGTCAGCAGGACAAGGGAAGTGATCCTTCCCCTGTACTCTGCATTGGTGAGGCCACACCTGGAGTGTTGTGTTCAGTTCTGGGCCCCTCAGTTCAGGAAAGACATTGAAGTGCTGGAGTGGGTCCAGAGAAGAGCAACACAACTGGTGAAGGGACTTGAACATAAGACCTATGGGGAGAGGCTGAGGGAGCTGGGATTGTTTAGTCTGGAGAAGAGGAGGCTCAGAGGTGACCTCATCACTCTCTGTAACTACCTGAAGGGAAGTTATAGCCAGGTAGGGATTGGTCTCTTCTCCCAGGCAGTCAGCAATAGGACAAGGGGCCATGGGCTTAAACTCTGCCAGGGGAAATTTAGGCTGGATATTAGAAAGAAATTCTTTACAGAGAGAGTGGTCAGGCATTGGAATGGCCTGCCCAGGGAGGTGGTGGACTCGCCATCCCTGGAGGTTTTTAAACTCAGATTGGACATGGCACTTAGTGCCATGATCTAATAAACAGACTAGAGTTGGACCAAGGGTTGGACTCGATGATCTCTGAGGTCTTTTCTAGCCCAGTCTATTCTGTGATTCTGTGAAAAAGGTTATTAACTGCATTGCAGATAGTATGAGCTTACCTTAAAACAATCTATTGTGATAACACATGGGACTCCAAAAATGGCAGTAAAGGCATCAATGCAGGTTAGTTTAGACATAACTCCAAGTATAGCATCATACAAGTTTGTCAAACATTCCATTCAGAAGAGCCATGTGAACTTTCATTGTGTAAGAAGCTGTTCTTAGCACATTATTATAAAATACACAATCTTTGAAAATAAAGTTTGGATTAAAACAAATGTCTTGCTGGCTCTCAAGTCAGCTAGCTGCCTGAAAAACAATATCTTTTGGGGATACATTAGTTGTGTGGAAGCTTACCTAAGAGACTGCAACTGATTTCTATCCCACTCTAACAACAGTCTAACAGAAGAAGTGCTTAGTTCCCACACTGCTTCTACATCAAGTGAATATAGTCCAAACACTTCCCTCTCTAGGCCCTTTTTTTGCAAACACACAGTAGTGGCTACAAAGCATAAATCAAAGTGCAAGCACTCTTCTGAGTTTGGCTACTTGGTGTGTTTTTTCATTGCTAGACCAGCCAGTTTTGTCCCTTATTCCCTTATTTAGGGGTTCCCCCATTTTCCTTGACAAGACAGAAACACAGAAGTTCTTTTATACTCCTGTATTAAAACACTAGGCCTGGATGGTCTAATGGCAGCATGAGTTTGCAAAACCACCCATGTCTGGGTAGGGTCCTATGAATACTTGGTATTCCTCTAATAATAATCTCTTTGTATTATTAAGCTAGTTTGATTGATTGCCCAGTGTTGATACTCAGTATTTTATGGTATATTGTGTGGCCTGTCACAAAATCTGTTACTTGTCAACAAGTAGGCCACCAGCAGCAGTATGCCAAATGTTGTGGAATGACAAATGTAATTACAAATGGTATTCTGAAATGCATCTCACAGTTTCAATGTGTAGCAGGATTTATTCAGTATTTTATTCAGATTTTATTCAATATTCTTAGAAAAGCCTAGCAATAGAAATGCAGAGAAGGAATCTGAGAACTCAGAATGCAAAAGGGAAGTCCATTACACGCTTCAAAATAATCCAAGAATCAGATGGCACATGTGTGCTAAGGCATTTAATATAAAAGCACAGCATATCTATCCATTGACATATGAATATACTGAAATTGAGGAAGCAGCAGAGAGCAAAGGGAAAGCACTAAGGATATATCAACAGTGGACGGAAAGCGTATTGCTTTCACCTACTAGAAAGATAAAGCACATTACAGAAACAAACTGTGTGGGCAGACAAAGACAGGTTGAAGTAGAAGGAACATGAAGAACACAAAAGGAGGGATCATAAAACCAAGCGAGTCAGATGCAGAGGTTCAAGTTATTGAGAAAACCCAGAGGAGTGACTGTAACATGCTTAATATATTCCATGTGAATATATGCCTGCCAGTTCCCTTTCACCATCCACTGTTCCTATACCCCACCGCATTTCTCCTGTGGAAGAACCTGCTCTGAAAGGCCTCAGATAGAAGACTTGCCACACACCCTATGTGGGTCTTCCCACATACTCCATGTATAATTCACTTCACATTATCTGGGGCCGGTTTACAGAAGCTGGGATGAAGAAACAACATAAAAATCTTTATTGAAAAATAGGGAAAGTTGAACATATGTTTCAGTGAAGTTTACTAAGTCCTGTAAAAAAGTACTGTGTGTACTATTCCCAAACTATTGTCCTATGGAAAACCTTAAATTAGAAATATCTGGAGTGCAACAGAAAGAGGATCTGTTCCCTCTGGCCTGTATAATCCTTCCTAGCTTACACCACCCACTCAATTCAACATCGCTCCATCATAAAGTTGGCAAAAGCATATGCAGAGGTCAAGATAATATATTGCTAGAAGATTGTTTTAATCACATTTCCTATTCAAGAGTCTCCTTTCCTAATAAATATCCTAGTGATCTGTGGTTTTGACTTTTGCATGCAGTTCTATGAATACTAATAAGAAATTGTCAAGTGCACAGTGAAAACTGGGTGGGCAATAACAAGTGGTGATAGATCTAATGGCAATTGGGAACTAGCTGCAGCACTCTCTTCATTCCTAGGTTTTCCTCATATTTGGGGGTTTAGAAGTGTAGACATTTTAAGGGTGTACATTGCTTTGGGTTGTTGGTAGGGGTCCATTAAAAAACTTGTGTTTTTTTCTGCTTATCACCAACCACTGTTGTTCTCAGTGTTCTGCTGGTTGAGAGATGTAGTTGCCAAAGGGGAAGGGCATGGTGATGTTGGGGTGGTTGGTCAGAGATGACAAAAAGTACTCCCTGAACAGCAGAAGCACATCATAGGGGATTGTTTCTATTCACTAAAGATGATCAAATCCAGAATATGAATTTGATTGACTCAGGTATCATTAACCTCTTTTTTATTCTTTCTGAGCTGTCTCATTGAATCTAACTTATTTTTCTCAATTCCTATGCAATGTCTCAGTGGCAGTCATTATTACTTCATATGGAGGACAACAACCTGTATGTCAACAATATCTGTAATCCACAATGAAGAAATACGTTGTCATGATATGCCATGACTTTTCAACTACATGACCTGAGACAGCACTCAGCCAGTGCATAACCAACATTTAAGAGATACACTGGTTTAATTAGAGAGAAGAAGAGATCACCATGTTGTTGCTCGAAAACAAGACTAATCCATCAATCTCTTGCTAACACATAATTTAACCCCTTGTGTCCAGGCAAATGTATGAGCCATAGTTGTGGTCATTCTCATTATATTTTTTTTTCCCGACATAGAAACAGTCCAGGATATAACCCATTATTTCCTGTAAACAATGCCTTCTTGATACGTCATTTCATATTCATTACACTCTCAATCACAGCTAACTTGACTTCTTTCGTAAGTGCTATTTTTGACCAGGTGCCTCTTCAAAATTATGCAAATAAAAAAAAGTTCTTGTCCAAACCAGTCATTACTGTAGTTTTCTTTGAGTGCCAGAGACTGAATTCAGTGATGTTGTTAAATAATTCTGAGACACACATCCAGACATCTCCTTTTTTTTTTGGTCCAGTACTTTGATATAGAAACCAAGATTACAAGACAGTTTCATCAAAACTCAAAAAACATAACTAGACTTCAAAGTACATGACTGGAGGACTGCAGCATGTTCCTAAGAAAAAGCAAGGAAGACTGTAGCGTGAATAATTTGCTTGTGAAGTCACACGTCTTGCAGCAAAAACCTACTGGAATTAGTTGAAATGAACTGAACAAACACATAAAGGCATAGGGCCTGGTCTTGCTCCTATTTGATCATAGCCACTTTTGAAAACTGATGGGTTGCACAAATGTGGCAGTAAACTGAAAATACATTACTGAGTCATGCTCCCTGCAACATGCTGCAACTAAGGACAACAGGCCCTGCAAGGACATGCAGTCCTTTGAAGAAAGTATTCTGGCAAGCTCCCAGCCTTTCCCTCTTCGGAAATCTCACCACTGCATAGCATTTCTTTTTGTGCTTTTTTGGCAACCCTAGATCCAGTGTGTTGTAGAACTGCTGGCATGTCACAGATTTTAAATTGCTGTGTCAGCTCTGGTTTTTGCATCATAGCAAATAACCTCTCAAAATAAGCATAAGTGAGGTGCAAGATATGTTGTCCTGGCACTTGAAGAATTGTAAGCAGATGGCAAATAAAAATAGAGTTCCTCCTATCAATACTTTTCATTGTAAAATTATTGACAATACACTGCAATTCTGCACAGACAATACTGAGACACAGTGGTCCCGTTTCAGTTATCTCTAAAACTGGAATACAGAGGTGAGTCACTTGTATAAGCTATATATTTTAAATAATTGTATTGAAATAGATTGTTTGACAGGATCACAGTACTAATATCTCAAAACCAGACTAAATCTAAATTGCCCAGATTCCAAAACTAAATACTCATTACCTCAGAAGCCTGTTCTGTTAAGCAAGTAAATGTAAACATGATTTTAGTGACATCAGTGGAGCAACTCCCATCCTTAAGTACATGCCTCATTAAATGGCCTTGGCCAGGGCTGAAGAGAGAACCTCAGGTATTTCTTCAGGAAGTATTAAAGCTATAAGTTTTAATTCTGAACTATGATACCTTTGGTCAAAATACTATTTAAGAGAGTCACAAGAAAGGCAGAGGCTCTAAAGAGTAAAGAAGAATAGATACTCCTCTAAGTCATTAGTCTTTTGTCACTCTTCAGTGTTGAAATCCATGTAGTCCAGTGCCTGACAGATTAAATACTAGAAATACTTCTTCACTACAAGGGAGGTGAGGCACTGGAACTGGGTGCTCAGAGAAGCTGTGGAAGCCCCATCCGTGGAAATGTTCAAGACCAGGTTGGATGGGGCTTTGAGCAACCTGGTCTAGTGGAAGGTGTCCCTGCCCATGGCAGGGGGGTTGGAACTAGATCATCTTGAAGGACCCTTCCAGCACAAATCATTCCATGATTTGATGAAATAGAAGTACTACAGGATATGTTTTTAAGTAAATCATGTGTTTCTTCCCTATTTTGTTCTCCAAAACACACATCCCTGTTTTATATTTGATTGTAAATGTTTCAGTTAAAGAATATGTCTAGTACTTTGAAAAAACTTAGCATCCTACACAGAGAAGCAGAAGTGTATGTGATAACTCTTTAAAATAATAATTTGAAATATTACTATTTTGCTAAGTATTTAGTGATACAGAACTCACAGTTCTTACTGTTAACTTCACTAAAGGTGGAAATTTAAAAACTAAACAAACTGAAAAGTACTTCAAGATTTAGTTAAAAAGAAATAATTTTTGACAAAATAGTAAAGTCTAAATCTTAAACAAATATGCAAAACTTCCACTAAATCAATAGTGGAGTGAAAATTAGATAAGCAGGCTTTACTAAAACCTTAAAAATTTATATTCTAAACATATATTTTCCTAGAGAAACATCACAGGGTAGTGCAGTGATTCAGGAGATTCTGATTTCTGAGAGTATTTTTGCTTTACCTCTCAGCTGGCCCGGACGTAGAATTGCAGCAATGCTATATTGCTGCTGTGTAAATGTTTTAGAGCTTTTTTCAAACAATTGTTTTATAGCAAGAGTACTACCTTGGAGCTGACAATTAGTAAAGCCCATTAGAGAGTATTTTACACCATGCCTGCCATATCCTACTGTCCTTTTTTTCCTCCCAAATAATTACTTGTAATATACATAACATACATTTAAATTGGTTTTGGAGCATGACTAACAAATTAATAAATCTGAACTCCATCTAAGCATATTCCAGAACCAGGATCCTTCCAGTCACTAACTGTCTTCTTCTTGAGAGGCTAGAAGGCTGCTGGTTTTTTCAGCTTTGAGACTTGTTTGATGAAAAACAAACGGGCATCAAAATACTTCTCTCTCACATGCCCCCGTTATCTGGAGAAAGTCAGCAAAGGATAAGAGGTGCTGGAACAGCAATCATGGCCTTTATAAACTGAAGCCAGTATATTGCTTTTTTCTTCAAAACTCAGTAGCATATTGACTTTTTTCTTAAATTAAACATATGTATGGGCATCAGTTTGAGTGAAATAATTCTCCAGTACAAAATAAATTTGCATAATCCAGAAAGAAGACATAATCTACATGATGGCTGTAGAATGGCATTCTGCTTTTCTCTTTAATACTTAAAATTAGTAGTAGAGCTATAGGCAACGAAAAAGATGATCGCTGGATTCAGTAGCTATGATTCACACAAGACAGCATAATTTTGTTCCATGTCTGTCTTCTGGTATGGAAAACCAGGCATGAAATGAGAAACAAACTGAAGACTAATAGCATGACTATGTCTTCTTACAGGATAAAAAGATAGTAAAAAGGCTAGACAAGATGCATAACCACACGGGCAAAAACTACAGACCGAAGAATATAAAGATGGATATTTGAATAAAGAGTCTCTTCATTTTCCTAAGAAAGCTTAAAAAAAAAAGGTTTGGACAAATATTAATTCTCCAACTAAGTCTGGTTATGAAAAATTAAATTATAATCCTGATTCAGCAAAATTATTAACTTTGAACACATGTGCAAATTATTCAGTAACATTTACTAAATATGTGATTAACTTAAGAAGATTAGAATTAACCCATATGTAAGTTAAGGGAGGACACTATAATTCTTGACAAAGGCTAACTGATAAATTGGCAACACATCAATATACAGAAATAAAAACAAAAAATCCCAGCACTGATTATGTCAGAGATGGAAAACTTTGCCAAGCAATGACACCTTAATTAGTACCACTGTCAGCTGCAAAAGGTCATCTGTTTTCAACGGCAATAGCAGCATTGTACAAATTATGGTTGGCAGACTGGTATCTCCTCAATCAAAATAAAACATAAAGTGATCCTTAGTGGACCAACTGCAGCTGTCCAATCATAATAAACAAAATTCCTTAGTTGATTTCTTTTTCTCAATATATGTTTTCTTCACCTTTTCCAAAAATTAAACAGATAGAAGAGAGGTGAAGCAAACGACATTTTAGGCTGATTTCTGTATGTGTTGGGTTATCTGAGATACACAGATAAATCTGGGTGTTAGTGTGAAAATTAAGCAGTGTCAGTTTCAAAATAAATAATGTTAATGGTATTTTCATGATCAGCGTTTTTTTTATGTTAATTGCAAAAGCATTTAGACTGTGGTACTCATAATGTGGGTGGTGAAGAGAGTTACTTCTACACATTTGTCGTTTCTAGAGAACCTATTGCATGTTGGTTTAGAGCACTGCATGCAAAAATTAATGTAATTAACCTCAATGTTGGTATAATGCAAAAGAGCACATTAAACAAGGCACTTAAAATAATGGAATTAGTAATTAAATATTGAGTTTGAAATGTTTACAGCAACTGGCCTAAGGAAATGCTGTAGAAAGAGCAAATAAAGTGTGTGTTTTTCCAAGTCAAATCTGTTTGGGCAAAAATCTGAAGGCCTTGGTAACACAGTAGCAATTTACTCCACAAGTCTCATAAATTTATCTGACGAAAATACAACCCACCCATGACATACCATCAGTAGGCTTAAGCTAAAACACAGTAACGATATCATAATTTCTCACTGGATCTATCATTGCATGCTCAAGTTATAAACAGATGAAAAAGTTTGAAAGTGGAGTATGCACACCCCATTTCTTTTATCATGAAATAAATTATGGATGTGCACAGTTGCTCTGTCACAGATCAATACCAGCAATTTTCAGTTGATTTCATGTAACTTTGAATTCTCAAGCTGTTCTATCAGTTATTACATGTATTTGCCTAATTTTACTCATGAGTGATTTATGTGAATCTAAGAATAACACCTAAGCTGTTACACACTGTAAGGTATCCCGCTCAGACAGTATTTATTAAATAGCACATATACATTCAGCACGGAATGTACAAGTAAATACAAAAAATCTTGCCTCTAAGGTCTCAGATAAACAGAACATGGTCTGGTCTACTGGAATCCAGTAAGTGATAACAATAAACCTTTGACACTCATTAAAAATGTATTACATTATGAGTGGCGTTTATCTCACCTAACTCTAATAACTGCACCTGGACTAAATTTACAATCTCAACTCCATTTCTAGTAGATTCAGAGAGACAAGCACTTACACAGGATGATTTTTCCTATCTCTATTTGAGATTTTAGATAAGACTATGCTTAAACTTAAAATATAGGCAAAATTTGCTTCAATCCACAAAGGTCTGACCCCAGCCTAAACAAAATGAACAGTGTTACTGAGAATGGAAAGAATGCCTATAGAATATCTGTTATTTTTAAGAGTTTTTAAGTTATTCCGTACCTTATTTCAAGACAGTCTCCAGTCACAGTTTGTCATTGTAGATCCCTTTAGAGAAATTTAATAAACTTTTACTTATTATTCACAGCTAAGAAGCAATGACTAAATTAATTTCATAGCAGATCTTCCTTTAAACCTCTCAGGCAGAGAAAAGTTTTATTGCAGATCTAAGTTTAATCCTCCTTCTCAGAAGCTACTGGGTTTTATGCTCTTTGATCTTTTCCTCAGCATCATCTTCCCACTAGCCCTGTGTCTAATATCCTTAATGGATGAGCCTCGAGTGTTCTTAAAGTCCTTTCCTTCAGCCTCCAATACAGATCAGTAAAATATCCCTGTAGGTAGCAACTTTATTCTGCCATTCTTCAACCAAAAGCTGGCAGTCAGACAAATACTCATTCCATGGTCATTCCTAGCAACCAGCTGGGCCTTTATGGAAGCTTTTGATGATAAATACCAACCACAAGTTTCATTTTCCACAATCCTATATATAAAAATACGATTAACTCACCACTTTACCTAATTGTTTTCTCACCTTGCTTTCTAACATACATTCCTTCAATTGCCAGATGCTCAGCGACCTACAGGCCAAGTAGCTGCATGTCAGTAACAAGGTTTGATAAAGATGAGCCAGAACTCAGAAAACAGGTATGATATAGTGAAAAGAATCTAAAATCATGATTCAACGGACTTAAATTCTAATCCTAGCTCTGTACCTGAGTTGCTAGATGGCCTTTATTTCTTGGCTCACTCTTCCACAATTTGTCTAAAGCATAAGTACTGTACCATGCCTTCAACAGAGACTATGGATTTAACTGGCTTTTCAACTCTCCTGCTGTTTCCAAGATTACATCCAAAGTTCCCTAGTGTGAACAGGTCACGAATGCCTGGTACAAGCTACAAAATTAAGCAGTGGTCATTGGAAGAGACTGGTACCATCACAATTGATCTATTGCCCAAAAGCAAGGAAATTTTTCAAAGGGAAGCTCCTGGAGAAAGAATCATCAAGGTGAGGTCATTCCATAGGACTGATTAAGCCAGTGGAAAGAGTGCTGCAGTAAATGTATTTCTCCATATATTCATCAAATTCCACAAACACAGACTTTTCAGGGTTAGGTAATGTCTATTTAAGTCAATGGTTCTCAGTCATTTTAGATGTGCAACATACTTCAAATAAGCTTAAAATGTTAAGGCATCATTTTCCTGATTTAAAAGTCTTCCATCAAAAAGAATTTTATTTAAAAGCAAATGTCTTCTCTAATTACCAGAAAGGCTGTAGGAAAAGCTACAAACACACATATGAAGTAAATGGATTTATGCTTCAGCATGATATTTTCTATTGATCTTTTCCATACAAAAGACTCTTTTTCAAACTAGTGTCTGAGGAATTGCTCCCAAAAAAATCCACAATTTCTGCTGCGTGAAGATCTCCCAGAGGCTTCTGCTGTTTGTTTTGCAGCATTTTAATGACTTTTTTTTCTTGATTATATTTTTTCAATTAAAATTTATATTTACACTGAAAGTATGAAAATGAACATTTTTGTCTATTTTCCAAGACAACAATCTTCATTAAATATTATTTCATTTTTCCCTGAAATATAATCCTGAGAAAAGATCTCATTAAGCAAAATTTGAAGATAACTAATAATCTCTGTTGATGAAAGTGCACAAAGAAAGACAAAGTATCTTGTATTTCAATTGCTGTCGTCCTCATGAGGGAGAAGGTATTAGGTGATACAATCCCATAGTTGGTTTTAGAAAAGCTGAATCTTAGGAGGCTTTTTACAATATTGTTTAATTCCACAGTGATAAAATAAGCAATTTTTTCTTAAGTGAGAGAAGTTTTAGAAGAAAAAAGATAAATTCCACAGTTACCTCTAGATCCTGCTCCTGTAAATGTTTAGAAGTTTCATAAATTTACATCTATAAGAATTTTCTTTATACCAACCACAATAAGTGTATCTGTGAAACAACTTCATTGGCCTGACAGCACCTGAAGTCACGGTGGAGGTGATGCTAGATGTTTGGGAGGGGAAAACAAGATTCCATTGCACTTGAGCATGACCTAGTGGCTGGTTCATTGAGTGGCATTTATGGTAGAAACAGAAAAGGCTGTTGTCTGGATAAAGGGAAAAAAATAGTGGCCTGAAATGAGGTGAGTAGATGAAAGACCTGCGCTCCCACACAAATTAGACAGTTGGGACTCATGTGCCTTGTGCTTGGACCCACCAAATGCACTATATTTTATGACTAAGAAAAATGTTCTAACAGATTTGCATGGAGGATCAAAATCTGTAAACTTCCTCATTCTTTCCAAAGTGTTCAGTATAAGGCCTATTTGAACTATATAAAGGCTTACTGGGCTAAAAAAACAGACTTAGTAGCACACAGTTAGTATCACTATTAAAACAGAGGTTTCATATTTTTTATATTCTGTATCTAAATTGTATATTATTCCAGTTAGACAACTGAAAACTCTGCTAGTAAAATAAATGGTAAAGGGGTATATAATCTATATTGTTTACATGTTCAAATCATATCTATAGTTTCTCCAGAAAGACTGTATACTTATTCTTTAAACCTAGGAAATAGTTTCCTCAAAGTTAGCCAAACTATTATTTGAGCACCCTGGATAAACTATCTGGTAGATCAAGCAACTGACATCTGTGCCTATTCAAGCTTTATTGATGCTACTTACATCATAAAAATGTAATGTGATTGCCTTCAATTGGGAAAAAATTAGTTTGTCTTAACCATGGAATAG
This sequence comes from Nesoenas mayeri, assembly GCF_963082525.1. Lineage (NCBI taxonomy): Eukaryota > Metazoa > Chordata > Aves > Columbiformes > Columbidae > Nesoenas > Nesoenas mayeri. Next base: position 20,482,655 of record NC_137540.1, read on the forward strand.
CCCACCCATAGCATACCCTACAAATCCAAGGCAATAAAATAAAAAGCCGTTTGGTCTGTACCAGTCAAACCAACATGGTAAATGGGCATATGTATTATGTTTTCATTACTGATTTTTAGCTAAATCCCTTGAAATGTAAAACAAACTCATGTTAGTGAAGCTGAAACAACTGTAATACTGTTGTGCCAACAGAATCTGAATGCCTGTTGACAATGATTGACAGACATATATTTCCAACATAAAAGGTTGTAAGCCTCCCATCCTCTTTATCCATGTCCTGTAACATCAAACAGGCTTTTGCACCTCTTCATTTTTGTGGCCAAAATACTTCCAGTCATGATCAAAATTACTGAGATGAACATTACATCAAGCCACTTAATCGCCCCAGCTACTCCTTGACGGTCATTCAACCACAAAATATTTACCTTGCTACCCAGATCTGACACCCAGTGAAGATTAAAATCTTGGCTCTGATCTACACTTTCATTTATTTTGCTGTCTTCTCCCTTAATAAATCAAGAGGATTCAAAAAAGAAATAAATTTAATGGTTTGGTCACATTTGTCTATGTTTCAGCAAGATACAGCTTGCCCTAACGTTGACCCTTAGTTCACAAACTCACAGGCAAAGACAGTAGGTATATAATTCTGTTTGCAAATCATTAAAGCCTAGACCTATTACTTTGACTATGAACTCTGATTTTAATCTTGGAAAACACTTCATATTAAAGCAGAAAACATACAATTATAGTGATTGGTATACTCCATTCTGAGTAAACATGTCATTTTAAGAAGGACAGAACACGTTGGGAGTGAGTAAATATATTCCCAAAAGAACTAAAATAACATTGTCTTTGGTCCTGATTCCTGAACGGGACGTACTGAAAAGCCTGGAAAAAAAATCATGCACTATGTCATCTCCTGTTTAACTAATGAAAAATTATTCTTAGTTGAGATAATTCTTCATAACACCACCCTACAGAGTTCATAAATCAAATTTATATGCAGCCTTTTTGGATGAGCAAACTGCACAAGGCTACTTACTGTACACAGGCTGCAAATACGTCAACCAAGGGAAAGGCAAGCCTACTTCACAAAGCCACATATGAAAGAGGAGAAACCTCCACAACAGGAAGTTGTGGAGCTGCCTGTGGGGTGGAAAGCACAAGGAACCAAGCTCCTTACCACCCACAGTCACAGTTTACTGGAGCCAGGTACAATCTCTTGTATGATTCCCTTCTGTGTCAGTGCTTCAGTAACTTTCCTGCACAGGCCTGCGTGCATGAAGGACATACTCTGTTAGTTTGCTTAGGGGACAAGGAGAAAGTGAGGAACATTTTGTGGTAAGAAATAATGCCTTCCTTTCCCTTCCCTCCCTCCTTCCCCAACTATCTTTTTGTTTTAGTTGGATTTGTTGTAATGAAATGGCCAATATAGTTCTGCACCGAACATCCACAGCTATGTAATTGTCAGCAGTCTTCAGGTTTCACATGAACAGAATTCGATAGAACCAGCAAATCCATCTCAGAAATGGAACGTAGTGACAGACCTATACTGATATTCAGGCATTACACAGCTGTTTCTAACAGAGAGACACACCTGTGTTACCTGTATAGTCCTCTGTATTTCTACCCAGTTCCTCCCAATCTTGAAGTATATGCTCATTTGCTCTTTGAACCCACACTTCACTTGCACTTGGTGGCAGGAACTGAAGTCCACACAGTGCTTTTGCTTGGGCTGGACCCCCCATCTGCAGTAAGGATGGCTTTTCAAGACATTTTCACACTTCTTACCAGAAGATTACGCAGATTCTTCTGCAGCAGACCTAAATAACTAAAAGAATCCTAGCTTTCCGTACAAAATCAGAGGGTTGTATGGACTGCACACATAAGAAGAGCACATCAGTGCTTTTGTGTAAATGAATGAAGCCCACCTAACTTGTTCTATAGATCCCTCACAACTGATACTTCAGCAAGTGCTTAGCTGGGCAACAGTTGATGGCTTTTTGCTGTAGAAAGACAGTAGGAAAAGAAAGAGGATAAGAAGAAAGCAACCACAAATAAGCAAAGAACTCTGATTCATGAATGAGAAAACACTGATCTTGGCAGTCTTACAAGAGTAATATTTTCACTAGAATGAACTGTTCTCAAACAATTTCTCCAATATGTTAGATACAAACAAGTTCTCCTTCAGTATGAAGTATGCATGTCTTCTCTTTCCACCTCTTTTTTTAAGTTCCAACCCCAAATTTATTGTGGCCAAAAACTGTCAAAAAAAATCCCAGTTTCTGTTTGTATTTTAGCTGTGTTTCTCTCTCATGGTATACCAGAGCAGTGACGCAGTACGGGATCTCATTCCAGAACAATGTTTCTTTTCCTCTGTCCTCTTTTAATAGTCCCTTGCCACAGAGAAACTACTAGCATTGAGTGAGTTTCTATGCCAGTAGTACTCAGTTTTGGAAATGAATGAGATTTTCTTTGACTCTCAATGATATTCGTAACTCAAAGAAATACTAATGCTTTGACAAACTCATAGTAACCAATAACATGTTATGGATTACTTAAACCACAAGTGAAACAGAACTGCCTGTGGGAGGAAATGTGGTAATTGTTAAACAGTGGTTAGCTTCAGAAACACTTTCAAAGTTTAGACAAGACACAAAGTAAAGAACTCAGCTTAACTGAGACTGAAAAGGTGATGCAGACAGGCAATCAAACCTGGATCTTGGCCACAACTGATTCCCCTGCTTTTGCAGATACAGCTTAATATCTGCATATGATGAAAGCCACCAGTTTGCCATTCTGGGGAAATCCAACTCAGCTGTTATCTAAAAAGATGCAATTCCAACTGTTTCCAGGGGGAAATTACATACAGCCTTCTAATTGCAAAAGCGCTGTATTAGGGGACTTGCTTTGCTATTGATTCAGATGAGAAACCTGAAATTTAGCACTACTGCTCATGAGGGCAGCCTGAGGGGATCTCTACTTAAAATATAGATATTGTAAGTGAAAATTACATACTCTGTCTTCATTGCCCTGAGAAGATAGTGAGAACAGCAGCAAACAGCTTCCTGTTGGGTACCATGAGTGCAGGTTCTGGTGACATCTTGGGGCAGGGGCAGAACTGGTGGGGAAGGCTCTTCTTCCACTGCTCTGGCTATATTTTCTCCACTGAGGCATTACTAGAAACTGAATTCAAGTTGCATTAAGGTCTAGCACTGAAAACAGGGTTCCAATTTAATAAGGGAAAGCAATAGCTTTTGTCCTCCCTACCCAGAATGACAGCAGTTTAACAGTACTTACTGTTAGAATAGAAAATACGTAACTTAGAAAGCTAGCAATAAATAAACCCAGTAGTTTTCTGTGCTCAAAACAGCTGAACTGACATCCCTGGCCTACTCTTGGTTTGTGTTATGCCACCTTACTAACAGCTCTGCTTTAATAACAAGATTTTTGTTAGATGAAACTCTAAACAAACCAATGCATTATTTTTAAACAATAGCCCTGTTACATTTTTTACTGTGTCTCCTGATTTCCACATTTCTGAGGTTCTTAGATATTTTAAAAAGTAAGAACTTTCACTGAGAATTAATCTTATAATGTCCTAAAAAGTATGACAAGAAATTGGCTATAGCCCATTATATTAAACTAACTGCCAAAGTCTCTTTTCAGTGGATTCATTTTCTATTTATTACTTGAAAAACTTAGAAACTAGAAAAAAGTCTTAGAGTGTCTCATGAAAGAAGACAATATTTCTAAGAATATTTTAGTACAGTATAGAGTTGTCAACACTTGGTTTTCATTGCAACTTTAACTCTGTTCTTACCTTTCTCCATATCAATATTATCTTTATCACTGAAAAAACTGGTGTGTGAGGTTTTTGCAAGAAAAAGACATGTTTCAACCACAGAAAGTTCATAGATATACACCTCAATCATATAAATTATTTGGAGCAAGAAAACCTTTACTCCAAAATACTCTGTAAAGTAACGGTGAGACTTCATGTTTGAATGATGGTCTGTCACATCATGGATCTAAAGTAAATTTTTGAAGCTTTAAGAGATTTGAAGAGAACCCAGCATGGTTATGGAAATATATGGTTAATAGAAAATCAGATGAAAATGGGACTAATGAGCTACAACGCATACACAAGCTGAACATTTTGGGGTTTACATAGGTGTAAGTCATTTAAATATGTTTATCTGAACAGTGTCGGGAAGTAAAACCTAGCAGAAGGCAGTTTTGGTGGCAGTGACTTCAGCAGTGGGAGATTAACTGAAAGGAGTAAAAGGTCAGAGAAAAAATCTGAGTGGATTAAGAATGCAAAGGAATTCCCAGAATGAAAATAGGATTTTAGATAGAGATGTCTGCTTGTCTGTCGGTGAATTTACATTGTCCCTATCACCATAAAATCCCCAAAGCTGGAAATCTCAGGGGTAAAAAGGAAAAAACAAATATTGCCTGCTGTGCCTCTGAGACAGCGCTACATCACCTATATAACTCTTGGTTGAGATTATGAGCTCTTTACATAGACCAATAAGGAAATGACTGAATGTTCTAACTGAAAATCATTATTGTCAGACCCATAAAGTATGGGTTCTCAGAATTTTGGCTAGAGTCTCACCATGTTGTATGACAGTGATCTACCACAGACTTTCCTGGCTATGTAACAGCAAAATGAATGGTTATACTTTACATCACAGCAATTTAACATTTTGCATTGCTGAACAATAAACATAGGATAGAAAGTATGGCATAAGTTCAAAAAGGAGTTTTGTTGTCTAACTTCTGTAGTATTCCACTGGAATCTTACTATGCACAGTAAGAGTATGTGAAGTGTGTGTGTAAATTTAATGAAGCAGAAAAATGTACAGAAAGACCTAGAGTCAAGAAAATATCTTATTTGTCATGTAAAGCTAATTAATCCCTGCAATTTCATATGCAAACCCCTCTGATATTGCAAGTCCACTCAAGCAGCACCTTGGATTAAAACTGTATTTACCTATGTATGAAGTAACATAGATTGCAAAGCACAATACCATGTGCTAAGTTCATATTATTATCCATAGATCAGAATACTCAACCTTTCACCTGCATGTCTTATAGTGTTCAGTTTGACAAAGTTAACTCCTGGCACCCCTTTTTGGCAATGGGCTGGGAAGGTTCCCAAGTCAAATTGTTATTTTGGATATATTTCTAGTCATACAATGGAATAGGGACCAAGGGACACTCAGGAAATGCAAGGGCTAACTTGTACTTGTTCCTTGGAAGTTACCAAAAAGAGATGAATTTACATGAATTATTCTGATACTGGCAGTCAAAGTCTGATTATTCCTGAGACTGGTGAGACTCTCCAGCGAATTTCTGAAGAATACACCCTATCAGTTTTTGAGAAATGTCCAATATACTGCTCACGTAACACCAGGTTGCAATGGTCTACTCTTTCCAAGTAGTAACAGAAAAGACTGGGGACTGTAGCCCTAGACTACACATACAAATGTAGGAATAAATGTTCTCATTCAGAGCTTCTCTGGAACAAAAGAAACACTTCGACACATGTAATAAAGACAGCAAAAGCATTCCACAGTTCCAGTCCTTTCTTTCTCTCTCTCTCCTTCCCTCCATTGGTCTACATTCCAGGAGATTTTTTAATTATCAACCTTTAAGGTCTGAATGTTTGTTGGGTCTCCTGTACTGGAGCTGTTCCACCTTGTGTTAACATTTATATATTAAAGTGAGAAAAAATGCTTCTACAGTCCTAGAGACTCAACAAGGCAACTCAACAAGGAAAGAATTCCAGTTCTAACACACCAATAACTGTGTCAGTCCTCTGGCCCTGCAGGCAGGACAGAGAGCACAATGCTCGTTTCACAAATCCTGATGGGATGTTAGCACGAGCAATGTAGCTATTTATCCAGGTCAGTCAACGCTAAGGCAATCGTAGACTTGAATAGAGCACACACTCAGAAGATTGTAGAAGTGAAAATTCAACCAGCTATCGCCATTACACACTCTCAGCAGTAGCAAAAGCTAAGGGTCTTGCTCATAGAAACTTCAGAACTTATAGAAACTTAAAGTTAACAAAAGTGAGCTGCCAACACCATACAACCATAACAAAATTAACGTGTTTCTGGGTCAGAGAATGGTCTACTGAGCCTGCTGCTCTGCTTTCAACAGTGGCAGTAGCAGATGCCATTTCGGTAGACTACTCAAGCCTGGCCCTTATCTGTGAGTACCTTTTTTTTAATGCCTTGTTTTAATGACATTCTCAATATTGCATGCTTTTGCTTCACGTGCTTATTTATGAACTAACAAGAAGCTTGAAAGAAACCATACATGAGTATAAAACACAAATCAATTTGCAATATAAAGCAAAAGGATTTCTCTAGGTGTTTCCATCGAAACCTAGTGTGAACAAAAATTAGCCTTCTAAATAGAAATATAACAACTACAACCAAAGACTGATTTGATAATAGATATTTGAAAAGCAGCTACGTTAGAGCAGCTGCAATAGCTTAATAAAGTCTGGGTCCTAAAGATATATTTAAGTTATGAGTAAATAAATCAAAACATCAATTTAGATCAGTATTTATGAATACTGCTTATCAGCATTTTCATATGTTGCTTCCATTTTACAAATGCTGCTAAAATACAATGGAATTTCAGATGCTCTCCACATTGACTTAACTCATCTGTTACGGAAATCAATGGGGGATTCTTTTGAATGTCCTACTTACAAGAGAACAATTTCACCAGCTCATCCATGTCTCCAAAAGCCAGAGTTCCAGTGTAGTAGCTTGCTGTTACAATTCAAATATTTCCATAAAACCAAATGTCAGAAGATTTTCTGAATATGTAGTGAAAATTGAAAACATGTTATAAACAGACTGAATTACTGTATAATTAGGATTTCCAGGAATGCAGCTTGCAGGCTAGTCAGCATTTTAAAGATGCAGAAATAATAAATAATGGGATTGTTCATGTACTAACTTCCAAACAAATACAATGCAGATTCAACTGACATGGATCCAACATTTTACACCTTTTCTAAATCAGTATTTCTTAGTCTGTGATTCCATCTGCTTTATCAAAAAACAGTAGAGTATGAAAATAGTCTATCAAGGTGAAGTTCTAAAATACTACGAAATGAACAGAATACTGTGGAAATTTGTGTTGCACCAGTAACAAGTGCAGGTGGCTGAACATAGAGGTATAGAACATTTTTCAACTAATTCTCATTATATATTAATATATACCACTTACTTCTATGTTCTACCTCTGTAAAATACAGATGTGCTCCTCCTGGTCTGATCATACAAGTTTAAACTTGGTGAGTTCAGCTCAGTCAGAAATCTGGAGTTAAAGGATATTATATGCTATATGGTGTAATATAGAGATACACATCAGGCTCCTTCACTATTTTTTGAGCAGCATTCTCCTCTTGAGAATCTCTGTCTGCCTCAGTGGCAGTTTTCACTCAGCTGAACTGTAGCAAGACGATATTTTAGGATTTGTTTGATCTGACTAATCTCCTTGACTTGCTGTTGGCAATGAACCAGGATCATCCTTAAGAAGCTGTTAACAAATAGATTCATTAAATTGTTTTAAATTTTATTTCTCAGTCTGCACTTCAATAAATTAAAATTATAGAGGAACTGTGGGAATGGAAAACAATAATTAAAGTTTACAAATATAAATTGACTTCTGATTTAACTTGGCTAAGGAATACAGTCCACCCTTTTGCTTGGTTTATCGGGACAATGGCTGTCAGTCAACGCAGTGCAACTATTTAAGAACTTAACTTATTGCTGATATAAACTACCAAATAATGTTGTGTCACTAGACTAAAAAGTGATACATGCAGGGTACTCCAGGGATGAGCTGACTGTAAATTCTAAAAACTAATGACTTCCTTGAAAATGCTCCTGTAATTTCAGTGGATGTAAACCTTGGAACAATTTTTAAATCACTCTAGTACAATTTATTTTTTTCTCCAAGCATAAATTTATACATAAGAATAAATAATTACCAGTTCTTGTGTTCTTTACACATTAAAAATAGACAAGAGTTATGGTTATTATTTCATTGCACAGAATCTTAACTGACAGGGCTGGTGTTGTTTGGGTGAGTAATTTGAATATAGTAATATGTGTAGCACTTTGTTTTTAAAATACAGAAAGAAATGAAAAGCACAGAAGAGCTTAATCCTGCCATTTTTTTAAGGCCATGAAATATCACAGATGTTAAAACTGCAAGGTGTTGCAAGAGTAGGCTGTAATACGCCCGTCATCTCACTATACTATTTACTACACATCTCGGGAGATGCATCACACTCCCAATAACCTGTCCCTAGCAGTACAATCTCCGTATATCACATCTTCCTCCAGGGTGATGTCTCATCAAGTGCAATTGCTCTTTCTTTCTCTGAGGTGGTGATTGAAATTACATAGTCCTGTTCTTAAATATGAAGCCACTAGAACAAATCGGAGTATTCACATCAGAAGGGTCAGGTACTGAATGTATTAATCCCAGAATTACAGGGATTTTTATAAATCAAGCTACTAAACCATGCCATGTATGTCTCTCAGGGACACTGTAAAGTTGGCCACTTTTGTCTATCTACCTGCCTCTGACAAGTAAGCAGCAATTTGTCACTTTGTCAGCCTAGAACCTTATCTGTTATCATTCTTCACACCTGGGACCACTACCATACTGGCCCTTATTGCATCTGCTGAAGCAGCACGTTCCTATGACTATTCTTATTGTGTCTGACACTTCAGAAGGTATTTTGTCAAATAATATTTTAATGCACTTATATCAGTTATGTAGGTAGCAGCCATGTAAATACAACTAATTTTCATCATTTCTTCCAATTTTGGTGCTTGTTACTTTTTGAGCTACTAAATCCCTGTAATAGTTTATAGGAGTAATCATGCACAGGATCTGGTTTTTACCTGGTAGCCATGTGGTCAATACATCAAAACTGCAAGCAAAACTTGCACTTTCCAAGCAAGCAAATGTGCAGGTACATATCGCTATTAAAAATAGCTTCATGTAAAACGATAAGTAACAAAGCACACAGTAGAAAAACGCAGCACCCGGCCAAAGACGAGAAACACTGAAAGTACTCTGAGATACCAAAAGTACTTTACATGAACCACCCCTTTAAATGTTTCACCTGTGTTTTTGAAAAGGGATTGATGGTGAATCAAAGGAAAATTATTCTGTTAACTGTCAGATACCAGGAGCGAATGCTGCCATGAACAGCAATACACTTTTGAAAGGTGAGTGAGGAAAGGAAGAAGAAACGACAGCAAGTTCACGTTGAAAGCTAAAAGCAGCATTGCTACTAAGCAATGAAGAATAAGATAATGTCTGCATCTTGTGGACCTTTCTGAAGATCAGAACAAGATCAGAGAACCTGAGCTGACTGATTTTCCTCATTTGCATGTATTTGTTTAAATTACTTGTCACATTACTGCTTTGTGAGTAGTAAGGAGGGGGGAAACCTTGCTTTATCTCTTTGACGTGACAAAAGCCAAATACCAACTGCATATATGATCAGTAAAAGAAATTCAGATCTACCAAATTGGGCTAACACAAGGAAACAAAATGTGAAGTTTCATTTTAAAAATTGTTTTCCTACTAACGTTCAATGCCTTCACAACTTGCTTCTAAAAACAACAGTATGTATTAGCAACAGCCAGAACTCTTTCTCTGCCATGGTCATCTGTTAGATAAACTGATACAAAAGTTGGAACGATTTATTACCAACACGATCTTGATATTTAGTCAGAGTGATATTATAGTTTTGACAACATTTTCCTTCAGTTCCAAACTCCAGTTATTCACTATAAAGGCACTTTGTCAAAGATTAGCCTCACACTCCATATCAATTGTTAATCTAAAGAGTGCCCAGCACTGACTGGCTCAGTATTTCAAAACTCTTCTTAGTTGTGGATACAACACATACTGAGGTCATAATTTTATTTTCCTACAGATAATTATTCAGAGAGTATCCCCTTTATCAACACAAGGAAACAGATGAAAAGAGTTATGCATGTTGGTAAATGTTAATGGATTTAGGCTTCTATTATATTTATGTTTCTCCAGAAGTGTTTCATTATTAAAAAATAACTAAAATATGGTGTAGTAAAGGCCTGCATCTCCTGGTCCCATGTACCCTGCTTAAGCCTCACAATTTTTCAGAACTATTTTTAAGCAATTTTCTATCTCCCCAAAGAATCAGTTGGCAGTGACGAATTCAATACCCAAAATTAAGTGTTTGTTTTAATGTAAAAGTCATTTAATCTCTAATTTGCATATTTTGTTATGTCTTTTTAGCTGCCAAATTTACAACAAAGTGAAAAATAGAGCCTCCTAAGGGATTTATTTCAATTAAGCTTGGCTTCATGGTGGTCCCTATTTCAGTCAAAACTAGAAAATTGATGCTTGATTTCCAAAGCTAAAAGCACACCAAGCTACACAAAAATAATTCATTCTAACATTTTCCAGAGTTTCACTGATGTGTGTTCATGGTATATTCCACATTTTATTAATTGTTTACGCATTTCAATACTGCATTTCCAACAATCTGTAAAAAAATCTTTAAATGTGGCTGTAAGAAATAGCACAGATGACATACCCTTTAATTTCTTTTTCTTCTAACTTGGATTCTTTCAGTGAACCTTCGTCTAAGCTAACATAATGTGACTTTTTTTGTTAAAGGCTATTACAGAGTACTAGAAAACATTCAAACAATTAATGAGACTAAACCACTAAAACTTTTTTTCAGTCAAATATCTCCAGGAAAAGAACAAGCATAAGGAATCAAACTAGAAAATTTAAGATATTAGAATACAGGAATTACGGTTTAGTGTTTAAATGCAAAAGAAAATCACAACATTTTTCCAGCTTATTTTAAAATGCAACATTACATTCCATGAAAATGTTTTTGAGCAAACGTGATGGGTTTCACATGAGTTGTGATGTTTCTAAACATCTTCATATTTGTCACAGAGTTAGACAACAACAGTTACCCTCCCACCTTGCTTCCAGTACAATATTTACAAATTTGTTGAATGTTTTCATCTGACCGGAAAACATCAACGCAGTAAAAACAATTGATTGGCCCCTCTATTCACAATTGCATTGCGAGTGTATTGATAACAGTTGAGGCATACTAACTTGCCCCTGGATTTCTTTCATGTTTTCATACATATAGCATGTGTTTCTGAAGTCTACCCTTCATCTATTCTGGTAAATCTGTGTGTACATTTTATTTAAATGTTTGAAGTTGCATGCATACTTCTCTCTCAGATCAGAGGTTGTCCATTCTTTTGGGCCAGGTTTTCTAACGTGAATTAAAGATCTTTAGTACTTTCAGAAAACTATCGCTAGCTCCTTCATAGACAGCTCCAAAATTCTGCAAGATACAAATGGGCTAAGACAATAGTATACAAAATTGTAATTTACCCAAAGAGCCATTCCTATGGCCATATATAGCTGCTTCATAGCTTTAGCAGATAATAGAAACTACTAAGCAGAGTTGCAGAAATATGAAGATATACACAGGCATATATTGCATATGTACATACTTATTTTGGACATAAAATATTTGCTTCTTGGCAGCTGTGTCTCTGGCCATCAATTCACAGTTCAATGTTACACTTACTGGTGCAATTACTATGCATCCTGGGGGAGGAAGAAAACAATTTCAGTCTCCTGCATAACTACATCTCTACACATGTAGAGATGACTTTCAGAAGTACAGTGATTCCCATGTTGGTCACAGAACATAACAAAACAAAGTGGCCATTTCTGTTCCTGTGATGAGATCCCTCCATACTTTGTGATAAAGCAGTTTAACTCCAGAGCTTTAATATTCTGCTTCCTTTGAACAACAGTATTGGCTTCAGTAGGAGGCTTGACAACATGACCAAAGGTGATCAAAATCTTTCTTCTCTTTTATTAATGCTTTTAGATTAAATTTGTGGAAGTTAGCACCACCTTGCATACTGGAAACACCTGGGTACAAATGCTCCTATTTGGACTAAACACTAAGACCATATGAGTATAATCAGATAATAAAGCTGCTGAATGTTATCATCCACAGAAACAACTGATCTTACATCCAACTTGATAGCCACAAAAGTACATGCTGTATTTTAAAGAAATCATGTCCTTTGGATCTAAATGCCAGTGTTCTAGAAAGTAATGGTAAGTTTTCAGGGAGAGGACTAAAACAGAATTGTAGCATTTACTGATGTCAAAGACATGGTATTATCAGTTTATGTCTTGCCACAGTTTGTAGAGCAATACGCCCATTTGTTTATAATGTAGCCAAATAAATATTTATCTTCATTTTTGTCAATTGAAATAGTCTCTCCAACTATCTTAAATATTTTGGCTTACCCTGTAATACTCTTTCTAGAAGCAAGTATTAAAGATTTTAACATTCACATTAAAATGGCATTTTTAGTGAAATTTTCTGTTACTCCAATTTACTTAGAAGTCATAACATGAAGATTCAAAGATTAAAAACTCCTATCTGTTGTAATGCTATTGCTTTAGCAAGTGTCTGACTCAAAATAAAATCTTCTAGTCATGATTAGAGAAACAGACTTCAAGAAGTAGTACCTGACATGACTATACATCACGATCCCAAACACTGTTTCATCACTTACACCAGTAATGAGTAACTGCACAACATTACAAACAGTAGTTTCCATCAGTTCGATTTCTGCCAAAAGACACAAGAATGACTTTTCCAGATAAAAATTGAAACAGTAAAAGTATGTCCTGTGGTATAAACAGAGAAGCTCCAGGCACATGCCAAAGAATGGAAGATGTTACATTCATCTCTCAAAACTAATTCTGAACAAAATAAGCCCTTTACACTTCCCAGTTCCCATCTCAGAGCTGAGCCCAATAGGACTGAAGTCAATTTTGCTAGTCATCAGCTTAGCTGGGAGAAGTATCATGCCCAAAACATGCCTTAAAATATTTTTCATGCCCCAGTTCCAAATAAACCATATGGGATGTTTGATTCTAGGATAAAAACATCAGAGGCAGAAAAAATGCTATAGATAACCACAAAGAAGGAGAGCAATATTATTTTGGTACTTTCAGTGAGTGTGCCAGAAACATTGGTCAAGCATATTCGCTTTTACTCTCCAAGTGTTTCTGTTCCAACATTTAACAGGGATGAGCCAGTCATGAATGGCTGCAGTGAGCTTTCTTCTTCCTGCAGTTCCCACCAGCATCACTGCTCTGTGTGTTATGAGATATTACAGGCTGGCAGAGTTACAAGGTCACCTCAACCAGCCCTCATCCATTCAAAACCTGTTTCTCCTGTTCACTTGCACTCTGTCCTGAGTAGACTGCAGCAACAGGACCTCTCCTGATTCCTACAGAAATTTATTCTTTAGGCTCCTAGGGAGCGTTTTATTTTCTCCTTGATATTTTCACCTTTCATGCATTCTGCTCTATCAGACATTGTCACATTATCTTTCTGTTCATTCTTTTTAAGACTCTGCTCATCATTATGGCATTGTGTGGTATGATTAACTTCTATGTTTAATTGTTGAAAGTGCTACAAAAAATTTTCTCTAAATATCTGTCCATGTTTTAAGATAGTTTCTCTGCATGACGTGCTGATTGTACTGAATGCAGCCACATTAAGAGTCTCTGCCTTGATGATCAGGGTGGTGGGTAGGAACAACTCTCATTAAACTTCACATGCATCGCCTAGAAGAAGAGCATTGGCCTTACAAACTCCAAGTAGCTGCCTAACCAACATCCCAGACTACAACAATCCAGCTGCAACTGCTTGTATAGGAGAAGTAATGGGCTGTCCTGCATCTTAGGTCACTGTGCATATGATACATAAAAGTATCCTGCATTCTAACTGCACAGTTTGGATCTGAGGATGTCATCTGAAGATGACTTCAATCAATAACTTGAACAGAATAGCCATTTATATACCAAGACAGCCTTTAAGATAAGACAGTAGGCCATTTCAAAATGGCTGAGTCCCTGTTTTCTCCACCCACAATTTATTTCCCACTCTTCCAGTTCCGAGATGAATCACTACCAGAGTCTGGTTCCCAGGCTGCTTCACTGTTCAACTCAGAGAGTCATAGCCCACCACTACTTCTGAACAGAGCCATGGACACTCTTTTCTTCTCCCTAGCACTTCTTTATATTTGCACAATGCAGAGTTCTTACATATATCCTCATCCTGCTCTGGTTGCTGCTGTTCATTCCCTGCAGCAATTCCATATGAACTAGGAGATTAGGCACTGAACTCTGAGATGAAACAAGCAGATCTCTGGTGTACACGGAGCCCTTCTCCTAAGACACTTCTTGAAATAAACTTCCTAATACACAAACTCCTAAGAACATCCGCCATAGACACCACTGATAAGATGACCAAAATGAAGGTCTGTATAGGAGTCTGTCCAATAACAATGACAGCTAACTGAGATTAGTCACTTTATAGCCGAATATGCCACTTTGCTGATTATTTCAGGTCACAAAAGTCACGTAGGAGGGCCAAATGTTTAGGGTCAGCTGGTCCAGTTAATTACACATTGTACGGCAATCATCAGAAAGGTCAAGGACTTCAAAAAGTATCACAGGAACTTATGCTACTTGGCCAGGTGCCATAGGACGTAGTAAACTAGAAAGGAGTAAATAGCATAGTCTGTCTGGAACGAAGTAACTGCCTTTGAACCAGAAATTTGCAGCACTGTGTAAAGCCCACTGTGATGACTAGACTCCAGAAATGGCACTCTTCATACCACAGAATTGAAGACTGCATAGGAAAAAGATGGATGTGCATCTGGGTTTCTTCCTTGTTTGATATGCCTTCTCTCGCAGGTAACAAGAGAAATAACTACAAAACAACATGGGCATATGCAGCCAATACTGTGGCCTACCTTATGTAATCCAAAGTTGACAAATAATGACAGCTTCCCCAACATAACCATTGTCTCCTCACATTCATTTCCAGGAAACCAGGTGTTTATCAGCTTATTGTGAAAGTTCTGGTACATGATCTGTTCAGATTATGTTCAGAATAAGCAACAGGAGATACTGGACAGTAAAATGTGCCTAAAAAATGATACCACTATGCATAACACATTTTCACGACCTGAGAGCAGATAAACAGGGTAGCAGAACAGTTGGAAATATCTGCTGCCTGGAGGGCACTAACGAAAATGTCAGCTTGGCTCAAGCATATCTCAAGGCTGGGCTGGAATCAGCTTGTACACAGATTCCAGAAACCTGACACAGGTATGTAAAATAGGGGTTGGTATCAGAGACAGTAATTATATTCATACCATATGTCCACTATCATCTGATGAGGCCACAGCTGGGATTAATGGAATTTTTTAATACTTATTCAGGTCCTGCTACGTGTCCATACTATCCTCAAATATTGTCTTTCCTGAAAATTCTTGTATGGTCAGTGTTCAGTTTTCCAAATGCCCAAGGAACTTGATTTGTTCTTCTCACTATTTGCTAGTTTTTTTAATTCTCCAAGCATCTTACAGGCCATGGATTAGTCAATGTGGACTGATAGGCTGTGCAGGGCAATACTCATCAAAGACTTTGATGGAGGTAGTCAAAGGCATCCCAGAACTGAGGGTGGGCCTGTTCCACAACTAAGCTCTGCATAGCCTCAGTTTGCTCAGTAATCCTATTCAATTCAAGCCTCCCCCGTGGGGCTGGGAAAGCCGGAGTAGGTGGCCTGCTCGTCCTCTGCCAAGCTTGTTTCCCCAGCTCCTCCAAATGACCCGACACAACTAAAGGAAAACATACTGGATAAGTCACCAAGTCTGCTTTCTCCTACTCTTTCCACCCACTGACCCCCCCTGTCCCATACCTCTAACCTGAGTTTAGATGCTCTTGTATCCAGTCTCATAGTCAGTCTTACCACCCCACTTGTCTCTTACACAATACACACCTTCCCCCCATATCCCTGATAGATCTGCTGCTATTTCCCAGTCTATTCCATCTCTCCTAACACATACCTTCTGTGTCTCTGCTCAAACAGTCTGCTAACCCAAAAGCCTGGATGAGCATGAGGGAATAATGGCTTTTATACTGGTGGGCAAGCCTTGTTCCCAGTTTGGGAGCCTTGGTTCTGATCTTCCTGGGTGGGCTAGTCATGACCCTGTCTTGACAAGAATTAAGGACTTTCCACATGGGTTGGGCAATATTTAGGCACGCGGCATGAGGGAAATGAATTAAAACAGGGATGGGTGGAGGACAGAAGGCTGAGTTAGCAGGGGAGAATCGTATGAATGTGAGAAAAGCAACTCAGAAGGCCAGAGCACTTTAAAAATCTCATTGTGGATGGCTATCTGACTTCGATGAGTAGTGGTGCATCCTTGGGAGGTGAGGTTCAGCAAAAGAGGATATGGACAGCAAGACTTAGCTACTGACCTTCACCTAACTAGCTATATGAGAAACAGAATCCTAATATTAATGTCAAGAATCTTTGCCAGGAAAGCATATTACTCACCAGTTATATTGAAAACATATAATCTTATCTTTTAAAACATTTCTGTAGCCTAGTCTCTTGACTGCATTTTCCAAGGTTTCTGGAAATATGATGCTTAGAAGTAAGCTGCAGTTTTCTAGGATAAACACTATAATCTCCCAACATCCATGAAGATACATGCAGTGTACAAATTAACTATTTATGTTAACATTCATATTGCATTCATTTCAGCAAGTACTGACCATTATGACCAACAAACTGATTTGAAACTTAAGTATCAGCGAAAAGCAAAATTAAAATGTGTCTGTTATAATAATTTGCATTAGAAATTAGAATTTAAGAGAATTACAGCATGCATTTGACCAGGACACAGTGGTAAAAGTGTATGTGTTTTCTGACCACTATTAGCCAAATAAAATAAACTTTAAATATATTTTTTTTTCAAACAGCAAGCCATATTATACTCCATATTTACAAAACGATTTGTTAATAGCTTTAGTTTCAAAAAACTATACTTAAGATCATTTCACTCATTTATGGATATTCAGTGATGGGTTTTTTTCCTTGGCAAACTTCTCACTACTATTTTTCTTTTAGCTATTCAATTGGAATCGTGTTAGCATCAAACAGAAATTGATCCATCTTACACCGAAAACATGGTAGTTTTTCTATGGACTCTGAAGAGAACTGGATTAGGCCCACAAAGAAGAAATATTTCCCTTTCACTCCATGATACAGTTTATAATCTTCAAAAGTGAATTTTCCGTTTCCTATGAGCACTTCCACTGATTATGCAGTACCCATTTACAACTTGCTAGTTCATTTTTTATTTCTCCATCCTCTCTAGAGCAAGCTGTTCATCACAATTCAGACACAGCTTCACAACTAGTTTATTTCACAATCCACGTCCAGGCTGCCACCAAAAGGGAAAGTTCTCCCTATGCTCTTAAGCTCTTGGCCCCTCCTTTGTGCCAGCACTGGATTGCTGGGATCAGATGGATTGACTCTATTCAGCTGAAAACTACCAAAATTCATTAATTAGTTTTCAGGCAGATCAGCTCTCTGATCCAACCAATTACACAGCTGCATGAATGTTGGTGCCAGCAGAAGAAAGGCATTATAATACATTGCCTCGAGCGGAAAAGTGGTGGGACAGTAGCAGAATAGACTTAAACTGGTTTACACCAATTGTGAAACTGCAGCCATGTAACTGGACTGAACATACTGATCACCATCTTCTTTAATTAAGGGGGTAATAAATAAAATGGGAGCTAACAAAATGAAAGATTCAAACGAAAGAGTACTTTGAATATTAAATAGTCAATTAAATAGTTGTTAATGTGACGGGGCCAATCTGTACAAACTAGATACTAACATGTGAATTTATGAAGCACTATATCACTATTTTACATTCCTCTTTTTTTTTTTAATTTCACTGAAAAAGGGACCTTTTAGATAAATTTTTGCTCCTCATCTATTTTTTCTGCTTCAGAAATGTTAATATTTATACCTTCTTACTAATACTTACCTAACAAAAAAATGCCAGGATTGCCCTTTCATTACACAATGAAAATGTTAAATAAATTTTATCCTCATCTTATGCCAAGTCAATTCCCTTAAAAACAATTGTTACTGTTACTATACATACAACAGCTATATCTTTTAAAAAATATTTGGAAACATATTGTTTTGATGAGTCCAATAATAATCCATATATTCATGAACAGGTTTCACTGTTCATATGTTTTGCTTTTTGTGTTTCCATAATTTTTGGCCCAATTGAAGATCCTAACAGGTAAACATAAATGGATATTGCATATATGAAATAAGAAAGAGGTATCAAGTAATGTAATTGACCAGGATAGACAGCAGTGATTTTCTAGAAATGTACTACTCCTATTTGTTGAAACTATTTTGCTTCTAAAAGGAAAAAAATGTTCAAACTCTCTTTTTTATCCCTTTCATCTCCATCATACGACACCTGGGATTCACTACTGGCTGTTGTTAATGTCCTTCAGCTCAGCTCTGGACCACTAGGCCATACTTCAAGTGAGCACCTCAGAATATTACTGCAGAGCTCTGGTGAAAAGTCAAAGTGGGTTTTCTCAAGGAACACTGAAGACTATTGTCACCTATTACATACTACTAGGGGGATGTTTGCCCCAATATACTGATGTGATTAACAAATCACTAGCTTCCTTTTCTCAAATATCAGATTCCCAGCTATTCTGGCAATAACTTTGTCTTGTTTAATTCCTCCTGTGGACCCCCTAGACCACCCTACCTAACATACTTAAAATCACAAAGCTACTTGACTGTAAGTGATATCCTTCTACTCTACCTAATTCCTTTACAGACCTATAAGACTTGCACTGATATCAGTATATTGCAATCAGGAATTTTTTTAAAAGCCAAGAAAAAAAATAATCTGAAAAGAGTAAGGGATTCTGGCTGTAGTTTTTCCATTTCACCTTAAAATGCCAGAAGTCATTTGTCACTCTTACTGAATTACCTCATATATGTTCAAAGTCCGCCAAGTCCTTTTTACTATTATTTCCATCAACCTTTTGATGTGATGACTAATCTGCTGCAGAACTACATGATGTAAGACAATGGTTAAAAATAGTAAGGAATATCTTTGCTTTCTTTTATTGCCAGTCATTTCCAAAGTTCTTCATGCCCTCATATAACTTTCTGTCCTTATAAATTTTTAAGCAGCTTTATGTCCTTCAGTTACACTCATCAATTTGCATGCTCACACTATAATGTGTATACATGCATGCATATGTATAATTACATACATGAAAAATTAAAAAATAATGTTAAGACCACAACATTAAGCACTGAAAAATTAGGAAATACTGGAGCTGGTCTTGTTGGTGCAAGCCTACTTAAAATGTTAGTGACAGAGGCCTTACAAAAATCTCTGAAAAAATGAATAATTCTGCCTTCAGATGAGGATTTGAAATGTCTGCAACAAGTAGGGCTTAGGGCCATACACATTATAAGGGCAAAGCAATATATTTAATAGCTGTTAATTAAGTGTATCCTGTGTGAAGTAGGAATTCTGTGGAAAAATTGTGTAATCTCACAATTAAGTAAACATATAAGGGGCCAACTTTACTCCATCAAAACCTCCCAGGATTTTTCTTCTTCCTTTTCCCTATCTATTATTGTAGCTCTGTTATCACTACTGTCCATGCCTCTCTAGTTCTTCTCCCAGTTTATTCCTTACATTTATATATGTTTCGCTTCCTCCTCTACATTGCACCAAGGTAACTCCTCCTCTATGTTTCCATGGAGGTATGTGCACAAACAGCACGTGCAAAACAGATTTCCTCATCTGTTCCAGCGACTGGACCTAGATCCAACCCAGTTTAAAACAGGGTACGGATGAATGTATACAAAGCAGGAGTTCGGTTCAAGATTATTACATCTAAAGAAGAATGTAACTGAAAACTTGATTTTGTCACAGATTGTACCGAACAACTTCAGTAATATACAATACCATCAGCTCACCTTCAGCAGCAGAAGTCATATCTTTGTGTTTGTCTGTTCTAAGCACTGTCGAACAGAAGTCGTGAGGTCATGTAGTTAAACACGGTGCGTACACAAAAGCTCAAATTGAGCTGTACAGGTCATGTTAATATATTAAGTCCTATTATTTTATTGCTGAACTTGGCAACACTAACAGTGTTCTTTAATACAGATTGTGTATGTGCCTGTGTTTGTACGTGATTTGTTTTACAAAAAAGAAGATTTGATTTATGTCCTTGAGATGCAGGAGGCTTGATTCTCTTCTCACACTGCTTTACATTGCAAAACTACTTTGATTTCAGTGAAGTTATGTCTGTTGCATATTAATCTGACAGTAAATTACTGCTTTCTTTTCATACAGATAAATACCTGTGCACGTACATCAGGTTTTATCCATGCAGTTGTATATGTACACACACCTGCATACTCAAATACGATAACAAAGAGTTAACAAAGCAATTTATGTCTGCTAAGTTTTGAATATTGCCATGTTTGACTACATTTGTTCTATTGTGTTTTCTGGATCATTATCTTACTAAGATCCTACTCAAGCTTGCTGGCAGAAAATTTCAGCTTTGCACTAAACCGAAAGCTAAACTAAGGCAATAAACTAAACTCACCTCTCACTTCTGGAAGGGGTCTAACAAAAAAAAAAGAACATAAAGGCTGCTTGTTCAGCTGTGTCACTCCTCTTTTAAAGCTATTGTATGACTGCCGTTATTTCAATGATGCATGCTGCCTCTCGGAAGGTGATAGTCTGTCATATTAATTAAAAGCAGTTTTGGTACTAAACAGTCTTAAGCAGCTAACTAAAGGCTGTGACATAAATCATGTACGACATTACAACACATGAAGAATGGTTTTCAAAGTAGTTGCCAACCAGTGACCCTATCATACAATATTTTTACAACACAAAATGGACAGAAAAATATTGAAGTACAGGGCAGAAGCTTCAAAACTTCTGAATATCAAAAGCCATCCTTCCCAGGAGTTGAATTTGATTTTGCCTCTCTTTGATAACTGAAAAGGTACACGATTTTGCAAGCTAGAAGCTTTCTATTAGCTATGCCTTTTGAGGGACTCATGATAATTGTTTTATCTAACAGCTTCTGCATCTGATTAACTGTTTTTTTAAGTGTTCCCAACTGCTGATCAAAACATGAAATACATTATGCTTTGGTTTTGAAGTACTTATTTAGTATACCTTTTCTGGGGGTAATCTTCTAATGCATTATTTTTTACACAGCAATAAAATAATAATAAAGACACAAATACCACCACTAATTTAAATTACAAAAAAGTCTGTACGAAAGACTGGAGTGCAGAGATGCCCAGGCTCATTTTAAGCCAGCCACAAGAAGCCATTCTGCTCTATGTCTATGGAGGAACATACCAGCTTATTTCTTTCCGAAACTTCCATGCTTCCCCAGCAAGATTTCTTCCAGTAGTTAAACTTCCTTATTTATCCAGGTCTTTGAATACCTACACATTGTAGTGAATGTACAGGTTACATTTACACATCTCTGGCCCTACCTGAATTTAACAAGACTTCTTGATTTGGCAGCAGCTGCCATGTTGCTGCTACTATAAACTTGTAAAGTTTCCCTTGGTGATCCCTAGTATGTGATCCTGATATCTGGTTCACATACACATTTTAAGTTCATAAACACACTAAGCATTATTTTTTCTTTGCTCTACCTAACAATGGTGCATTTACTGGGTTATCGCCATTAAAAATGCAGCAGATTTCACATATCTTCCTTTGAACAGTAAAACACAGGACCACGTATTTTATTTCGTAGTGTCCCTTTAACAGTATAATTCAGAATATTTTATGAGGCTAAATATTAAACATATTTGTGTTCATAAGAAAACCGAACAATTGCTTTGCAAAGAAAAGAAAAGTTGGTTTGGCTGCATAAGAAAACTGCAGGTGAAGAAGAAGCTCTATGGAAGTCCTCCTTACAATATTTACAGTAAAGCAAACCTGCAGCTCTATGGCTTGAGAGTATGGTAGAACAAAGAGACTTGATCTCTGCTTCGCTGAAGAAGAGTATGAAGAAAGTCAAGGGGCGCTGACAGTAGGAGCGCAGAGGTTGAAAGGAAGTCCTAAAACAAGCTGTTGCAGAACTTGAATATAAACCATTGGAATTGAATGGCTGTGAGACACAGTGCTGCTTACTGCTCTCTGCAAAGAGATAGACAGCAATGTTTGACACTGATTGAAGTATAGAAATGGTAGGTCTTCAGATCATGCAGTAAGAAAATACAGAGGTCTGAGGAAAAAAAGAGATGAAAGCTTAACGTACTGTCTGTACTACCTAGCAGTTCTCACATTAAATTCTGTTTCTTGTTCCTAGAGATGCCATTATCATTAGACTAAATAGAACAACTTCTGTAAAGCAATCAAAAGCACTCTCATATTAATAACATGAGTATTTTGTGGGTAACAACTTGGAATTTTAAACCTGGACAAGACATGACTTAGAATGACTGCTGCTGACAATTGTTTTGCTTCATCCTGTTTCTGGACATTGTAGCTGGGTGGTATATACTTCCTTTCCTGTGAAACTTCGAAATGTCAGAAAGATTTCTTCCCCACATTAGAATTAACTCTAGAAGTTTCAAAGATTTTCCACATAAAAGCCAGGAAGAGAGACTCCAGAACAGCAAAAAGGACATTGTTGTCAGCGCCTTTATTTTAAAAGTCAGCGCAGGGATTTGAAGCTTAGCCTTCTGCAACCCAGTTACATTGCTCCCTGCATTTTTTGTATTTTTCATTCATTTTTTTCCTTCTTCACTCCTAGTAAAAGTGTTTATGAATTAGCATTTCCAGACAAAAAAAAAAATCACTCCCTACAGCTTTCATAGAAACAAAGAGCAAAAATAGCCAGGCATTTTGCTTGCTCTTACTGCACCACACAAAACCAGGTATGTAAAGAAACATAACCATTTGCTTGGCAAAAATACATTTATTTTAAGCAACTTGAGAATATTAATCTAGTCAGTTCTAAGCTGTGAGTAAGGATGCAAAATATTCTGTTAAGTAAGATACTAAAATAAATCAACATACTATTAACAACAATTTCAAATATTCTAAATTAAATTGGGAGTGAAGAAATCAGTCTAAGTATTAACCAGGGAATTTTCACCACTCGTATGAATTTAAATTATTTAAGCCAGTTTCAACATTTGAAGAACTTTCCTACTCTGAAGGGAGGTATTAAACGTATACATCAGTAATTCACAGATTTCTGCAGCTGCTATGCATCAGAATCTGGCTTTAATTCCACCCAGTTAAAATTTCTCTTCAAATCAAGAGTGCTTACCTCACTAAAAACATCTCAAAATCAAACAGTGAAGAAATAATCTTACTAAAGGCAGACAGACTAAAATGATATCTTCCCTTTAGCACCTGAGAAAAGGAGGTGCCTGATTATCCAAACTATCTGGAGAGCAAACTGTAACTTAATTTACATAGTAGTAATGAGCACATAGCTTTCGTATGACTTCCTGAACCATTTGCACACTGAGTTGACTGAACCTGGAGTCTAGAGAGTAAGAAATAGGACAATACACAGAAAAGGAAACAGTCCAAGCAAAAGGAGGCAATAATAAACATATGGATGCAATTTACATGGGTGTGAGGAAAAAAAAAATGGGGTCATGCTGTAGCAAAGAGTTCAGTGATCTTCATTTCACACCCTTCACACAGTCTAGGGCTACTGTAATGCTGTTCTGTTCCCAGAAGAAAGAGAAGATGAGGTAGGGGTCTTGCCATCTTGGCCTGTGCTAGGCAGGGCTCTTGGCTTTGTCGTCTCTTCTTGGACAACAGTTTGGTTTCAGAATGGCCAGCGGAAGATGTAATATCATTAATTTGTCCGTTCATTCTCCTCAGCTGTTAATCAGGTAGGCAGGGACTTGCTCTTCTTTTCTCTCTGAAATTCTTTCGTACCATTCCTCAATAAACCTTGCTATCAAAGACAGATTTCAGAACAGTCACCAACCATGGAAGGGATTAACAAATCATTTTAGTGCTACATGGCTGTCTTGAGGAAAGGGGCTTTATACCCAAGATCTAATACATTTGCTGGACATACTGAAGCTTACCACACTATGAAACACCACATAGTTTTCCAGGAATGCATCGCTACGTAAGAACTAATTTACTTTTTTATTTATTGAACAGCAGGCTAAGTCACTCCTTTTTGATTTCTTTCTCAAAATGAGACCAAGTGTCACCTAGTATTTAGTGGAACTATGTTACTTTTACACCAGATGGAGACCTTTATTTGACGCAGAGAGTCAGATACGTGTTAAAAACTCCCACTCATATTTTGTTCCCAGAAAAAAATTTTTTGTTTTCTAGAAACTCCTGTTCTATGAATGAATCTGGAACTTTCTATAATGTTAGGCATATAATGCTGTCTCTAGGAGTCTTCTAAATCTGTGTGTGATTATACACTTTGATTTTATGGATTTAACCCCATTTCTGCAAAAGAACCAATAAAGAAGCTTAATTACACTCTTCTGCTCATGTTGAAAAATTCTTACAGCTGTTTCACTGAAAGGGTCTTCAACTTCCTTTCTTTGAAGAGAGGGCTTAAAATTTGGCAGGATGCTTTCTGCTGTCACTATGCAGTCACACCCTGTTTGGACAAGCTATGAACTTCTGACAAAAATCAAGAGTTTGCACGTGCTCAATGGAAACTTGTTAAAGGGTATCAAGCAACATTCTTTATGGAGTCTGTTTTCTCATTTTTGTCTTCCAGAACTGAACAGAGCTTTTCCTTGCAACAGCTCCTCATGGCTGCCAGAAACAATTATGGCACTGGGCACTGGAACAGAAAAGAGGCAAACAGTCTTCCTGTGTTCTCAGTGTTCCTCTTATTATACACACAGCTCAGAGAAAGACTCACTTGGGTTGGAAGACGCAGTGCTCATAAAAAAGTGAGTGAAAAGTGGATGGTAAGGTCTGACAGGAGAAAAAGGACTACCAGAAAATATTGCTGGCTGTGTGAGATGTGCTAAGGGACAAGACCAGAAGGAGCAAACTGGTGGGAAGACTGTGCAAAAAAATTAACTAGTACTGCTAATTACAACTTAGTACGACTAAGTACAACTACTTCCCACAAGAACCTGGAATATGACACACAGTTCTCAGTTTTCAACATTACTCTGCTGTAGGTATATGGTTGGGAAAGTCACTGCTGAACTGTATGCATCTTCTCCGTGCTGGGGCCAACCCACAAAAGAGATGAGAGCTTATGGTTGTTGCCAAAGACTTCATTTGGAGACATGCAAGAGTCTGTGCTACAGGTCTGTAAATTCTCCATTTAATATCAATGTAGCAGTCTGTAGAGCTCCATCTAATGACAATTCCATCTTTCAGGAAGGTCTTATTTTGTTTACTGTACCCTACTTTGCAAGATAGGATGATACATTAAAACCTGTATAAAATACTATACATGCTGCAAAATCTTATTGAAAATTGAGAACATATCAGCATTAAGTTCACTTGTTTAATCTCTAATTGCTTCCTGCATGCATAATGATTGTAATTTTTTTTCCACAAATATATTTTCTCCCAGATCCCTACTTCATTCAATATGCAGGAACTATAGTGTTTAGGGAATGTCAAAGATTTAGGCTTTCCATAAGGATGTTGTCATTTGACATCTGCGTCATTTGTTCCAGAAGGCAGACCGTGTCCTGGAAGGACCAGGCAAAATCAAAGATTGGTCTTCTCTTCCAAATATGAATTTTAAAAGTCTGTGTTGAGCTGAACAGGAGGAGATCCAGAGAGAAGGATGAGCCCTATAGCCACTGAGGAAGTAGACTCTGTCAAGAGAAAGGCAAGGGATGAGAAGCAAGGTCTCCCACTAATGCAATGGAAGGAACTGCATTCTGTCTCTGAAGTCTGCCAGAAGATCTGAATTCCTACAACAGCAGCGTAAGTCGAGAAGAGCTCTGTTTTTCCCACTTCAAGCTCTATGAGCAGCTCCAAACCATATGAGCAATCAGGCCCAAAGTCTCCTGCATTCTGAGGATTAGACATTTCTGATAGAAAGGATTTGCTCTCTCAGTGTTTCAAGGACACAGATACTTCTGTGGGGGCATGGAAAGCAGCTCGTTTTACAAAATAAATTATTTCTTGCTTGCAGAGAACTCATTTAATATAGCACTAATTGCACAGAAAATCCCACATGGAAATTAGTTACTCAAAGTAGGGTTTGGCTAGAGGTCACAAACAAAGCAAAAGGGGAAAACATTGATTATGCAACCACAAAGCTATGCTGTGTTGTCAACTCAATTGAGGTATATTTAACTGGAGCAGCACAGTACCATATACGGATAGACAAGCTTGCTCTCCACAACAGACACTGCTCCCTCTGGGCCAAAACACCCTACTGCTCTATGGGGCTAAGGAAATAAAAGATGCCTAAACTGATTAAAACAAACTTATGGTCCAAATTTACTGATATTCCTATAAACAACAGGTGCATGCTAGGAAATAGGAGGTGGGGCTACAGGAATGCAAAAGGACTAAAACATTCCCAGCTCCCACATCTGTTGCTGGGACTGTCAGCTCAGAAGTAGCCAAAATAATAGCGTCCTCAAATACTACTGCTTTTCTGCGCATTCAGTTTGGAAGCAGATGAACCCTTAAATCTCTGCCCTCCACTATAATCTGCTGCACCAGAACATAAAACTACAACATGTGTTACTCACATCGTGAATAACTTGGAGATAACATGGAGATACAGTATGGATTACAGTATGGATTGAGATACAGTATGGATTACAATTCTGTCTCTTTTGGAGAGTGGTAACTACATGTGATTTCCTCATAGGGGTTACACTTGAAAACACAACCAGCAACTGATTTAGTAACCTGTGTTACCCGGACAGGAGTAAATTCTGCTTATTGCAAAGAGTCCTGAATTCACAGAATGTTAAATTTATAAAGGACTGTATTCATGTCTGAGGATCAGATTGTTAAGGTCCAGTCTGAGTAAAAGTTGCTTACATGTCTCTTGGCTCAACTGAGGGACCACAAACATTGTGTACGATGGAGCCACTCAACATAATCTGAAGAGAATATTTCCTTCAGCATAGCTGCAAAATACCATAAATAGGCATTTTCTCAGCTTCCATTACAAAGAACAAAATCTCAAACTTGGCTCAGTAAATATCTGCTTCACTTGGGGGAGAGAATCCCCTTAATTTATTTCCTACAACTATTAGTATTCAATAAAAGCAATATTAAACAAAAAATATATATCTAAAAGATGAGTCTACATTTTGCTCATCATCTATCTTCATTTATATCTGTAAATAGATTACAACACCATACTGGAGTAATTTTCACTCCCTATATACCCTCAAAGAATATTTAATGCACAGCAAGGAAGGGGACAGAATAACATGGAGATCCAAGGGCTATTACGACCATTCTCTGTCCTACTTGCCCAAATCCTTTTATGGCTTGGAAGCTAAGGAAGGCTTTTTTCTGTCAAGTGGCTATTAACTTTGACAGATTAACTTGTCATGAAAATTGTTTAGGTATATACATTGTAGTAAGAAGGGACATACACGCATAGTTCAACCAGAAAATGAGACAATTTATGTTCCTTTGGTTTTCAATAAAGAAAATGTTGTCATCTATTTTATTTTTCTCTTCCTTGAGACAACAGTTGAAAACAGTTAGCATTTAAAACATATCTTACTCTTCATTCTTTATGTGCAAACCACTTGAGGGACACCACTCGTTGCTGGTTTCCATTCAGACACTGAGCCATTGACTGTAATTCTCTGGCTGTGCTCAGTCAATTCCTTATCCATCTAACAGTCCATCCACCAAACCCGTATCTCTCCAATTTAGAGGTGTGTATGTTGTGAGGGACCATGTCAAAGGCCTTACAGATGTCCAGATAGATGACATCAATAGCTCTTCCTTTATCCACTTGTGCAATTACTTCACTGTTGAAGGCCACAAGATTAGCCAGGCACACTTTGCCCTGGGTGAAGATTTGCCCTTGGTGAAGCTATGTTTGCTGTCTCTTACCTAATTTCTGTAAAATGTTGCTTACCTTGTTGATGCTTTAGTTAAAGATATGCTTCCTTCACCTTAATTTAACAAAACTCACAGTACTTGTGTGTGTGACACCAATTCCTAGCATAATACTTCCAGAAAACATGACTTTCAAGAAGAAAAATGTTCTGGCCACAAAGATTATGCTACTCAATTATTCACCATGCTGGGAAACTACAGAGGATTCATTGGTATTACTATCAGGTTTCCAGCAAGCAATACACTGTTAAAATACATACTCTTTGATAGCCAATGAGGGGTGACTAGGATTTTAGAAATGCTGGTGAAGCTGCTAAAATAATATTTTATTTTGGAAATCGAGTCTGTGCACATACTGCAATTGAAAAGCTTGTGACATTTTTATAGGACTGTTACTCCAGTTATGCCAGTGACTGGCTAGATTCTGCCTGGGGCTGTGATTTCACTAAATCAGGGTAACAACTCTGAGAATAAATTTCTGTTAGAAAACATAAATACAAGTAGCAAAATCTAGACAAAAACTTCGGATGTTCTCACCAATAAAATTTAAAAATATTGAGAAACCACTGTGCAACGGGTAACTGTGACCTAAATTCCTCTAGTTGAGTACTTTCTGCCATCCAGACAAGGAAGAATTTAATCAGTATGAACCATATTCTCTTTCAAACCCATTGGCTTCCTAGAACTTCATTGTCTTACCCAGATAGTTCTGCATCCTGCCTGAAATTAGTTTAATGAATAGTGTGTGCCTGGTATCCTCAGTAAGCTAGTTCTGCTGCCATTTCCACTGCTCCTGTTTTTTCCATCTT
The DNA here is from genome assembly GCF_963082525.1 of Nesoenas mayeri. Lineage (NCBI taxonomy): Eukaryota > Metazoa > Chordata > Aves > Columbiformes > Columbidae > Nesoenas > Nesoenas mayeri. The sequence goes on from NC_137540.1 coordinate 20,511,585, forward strand.
GTGTAACAGAATAATCACTGCTTGTTTCAGCTCTGTGCTACTTCTGTTTTTTAATCTCCCCCAAATAATTGATGCAGGATTTTATTGCCTCTGATTCACCATCTTTTCATATTTCATGTACAGCTGCATAGTTTACTTATCTTATTTCTGTATTTATTTATTTCACTAGCCTCTCCTTATCCTTCAGTGCCATTTCTTTCTCCATGAACATTTCCAGAAACACACACTCTACAACTGTTTAATAAGTATATTTAATAACTATAACTATGTCTTGCCATCTTAAGTTTTACCTATTTTTAATATGCTATCACATAGTCATTCTACAACATTGCTGCCTGTAATTTTTAAGTAAAATTCAGTTTCACTAATGAACAGTTAGCCATAAAAAAATCAGTCCTTTTTGTTGCTCTTCCTGTTTGATGCTTTCATTCAATTATTTATTCCTGAACAAACGTCTTATCTGAAAGTTAGGCTGTCTGAATTCCTTCAGCTGTTGTATTCCCTTCCTCTTTTCTGTCACCATCAGTCATCTCCGAGATGTAAGACAATGTTAGGAAAGAAAAAGGAAAATAAAGAGGGGTGTAGAGTAGCGCAGCAAAGTGAACATGGCAGAAAAGGGAAAAGACAGACTGAAGAACAGAAGGAAAAAGGTTGTGAGGGGAAGTGGAAGGAACACCAAAGGAAGACAGAGGTAAATCAGTGTGAAAAGAGGAGCTGAGTATGAAAGAGGAAGAGAAGGAAAAGGAAAGAAAGACTTGGGGAAAACACGGTAGCTATAGATAGCATAAATAGACAATGAGAAGAACAGATGAAGAGGAGACAGAAAATAAAGGAGATTAATCAAGATCCAAAAAAAAAGCCCTGGGGAGATGATCTGTATCAGAAATAAGGGGTTTTCTTAACCAAAATTGGAGATGCAGAGTATAATGGGGAACAGTACAGAAGAGTGTAGATGGCCTAGGACAATAAACAGAAGAAATATTTTCAAATAAATGAGCACAGAGTGAACAGAGCAGTTGTGCTGCTGTACACTCTAAATAGCAAAGAGGTTATAAGCTATGAACATTAATCTGGTGTTTCTCTACATCCTAAAAGGTAAGCGGGATGCTAAAAGGCATTAGCATAACACTAAGATGTTGTATTATGGTGTGTTGTTTTTTTTCCCTACTATATGCTCCTTGGCAACCCTATGTGCTACAGTGTATTGAATACTGATACTAAAACTAGCAGGCCTCTGCTGTCATCACACAATGTCATATGGTAACAGTAAATGTACATTTGGGTATAATGCTCCTGATTGCTTATTTCAGCCTTTTGCCAAGCTGTAGTCTGTCCCATTCCTGCTAAACATTGTAAATATATTTAATGGAAATGGTCGAAATATGCAATATTATTGTTTCATGAGGCACTGGTTATACCTTACGCTTAGTTGGGCTCATTTTACTACAGAAAAGTTACTAATGTACAACATAAAGGACTACGTGGGATAAATTCAGCTTAAGAGATAATTTTTTATGAAGAATTGCATGTTGACAGATGCACTGATTTCAAGTGAGGCACCCATGTGCATCTGAAGGTAAAGATATTCTCCAACAAAAAACGGCACAGTAGCCAAATGAAATCCTTTAAAATTATATTGTCAATTTGACAAAATATACTTGGTTCTCATGGTGCTTTCAACGCATTGTGCTTGGTTATTATTATGCTCATCTTGCGTAAGGGAAAAAGACAGAGTGACTTGTCAGAGGGCACTTATGGAAGTCAGATGCAAAACCAGAAACAATACCATGGATTAATAACATCAACTTTGTTGAAGTTGATACTAAAATTCTAGTTAGCTCCAACTGTCCTGGGGCTTAAGAACAGTTTCCTGTCACTCTGTCTATTAATTTATCAGTCTAACCAGGAAAAAAAACAGTGGCCCAGCTTTTTAGGGACAGCTGCTAGTTCCCACTTGTAGCACCCCCTTTGAAGACTGTTTTGAAAGGACAAACCAGGAGTTGGACTTGATGATGCTTATGGGTCCCTTCCAACATGAAATGTCCTATGATACTATGGCAACTAGTCTCTCTAGACACCCGACTGCCCAGGAAAAGGGATGTCTAGTGCCAGTCTTTTTTTCTGGGTGGAGATGGCACAACAGTTGGGATTTAAGCATGGTTATGCATCTGAGCGATAGGTAACATTTGCTTATGAAGACAGTGCATGCCCTTACAGGCATTTTCTAGCTCCTCCTTGGCAAATGCAGCAGGCCAGATGGAACTGTTCCTTGGGCTGCCAGTTGGACCACCCTGGTTTGTACCAAACAGGATTTTAAAAAACCCAAGGGGATGGAAAAAAGTCTGAAAATTAGCAACTAAAAATAAACAGGAAATGAAGGCAGAACTGTTTCACATGAAGTGCCGTAAGTACATGAAATAGAATTGTCCTGTTAAAATTATCGAAATGATGAATTTAAGTAAAAACACTGGGAACAGTGAAAATAATGCCACAGCAGAAGGGAAAAGAAGAGTTATATTTAAACAAAAAATCCTGAACAACCACAGCTACAACAACTAGCTATCACTAGAACCACACGTGGATATCTGCAATTTTGAGATAAAGTAATGTCTATGGGATTTTGAAGGTCTGAAACATGTTAACTTTAACAAGGTTCTTGTAACCTCCTTTGGAATTCCTTATTTGTTGCAGCAGCTATGGTCTGCAGCTTGATTTTTTTTTCCCTGTAAGCAATAGTTTTGAGATATTAAGACTCAGTCTAAGTAGATAAAGGAAGTTTGTATTCTATCACTTGTATGGCATAAGCATGAGCAGTTAAATAGGAGAAAGTTACTGCATCATAATAACAATAATAACAACCAAGATTTAATGAAGACTTTTTTTTCCAGATGGATATAAGATGCTGTTAGCCTTTGAGGACATGTTGTTTTCAATATACACTATTTAACGGAAACGTCAGGCCAAAGAGAAATAGCACTACCTACAATTTTATAGCACAATTTTAGAGCTGGAAAAGTCAGAAGCTCTCAAAAAATACAGGGCCCAATTCTGTATCGCCAAGATAAAACCTAGATGATCCACACATGACCTTTTTCCTTCTTCAGGTTCTGTTATCACAAAGAGCTACGAAACTGCCTTCTGACCATTCCATTTAACACTCACACCAACAAAATGTAATCTAGAAAATAAGTGTAAACTCACATTATTTATTGTGTACACTACTGTTGATATAATGAGTAAAATACTGCAATATGCTATTCCTTTCGGTATTTCACTCATCTGAGACCTCGAGACACTAAAGGCTGTGTTTTCTAATTTTGGAGTTTTACACAAATGTGGGCACTGGAGCACTTTTGTTATCTAAACAGTTCCCCAAACAATTTAAACACAGTGAAGCACAATCAAGTCTTATCAGATACATTATTAAGTAGGACTTGCTAGGATACTTGAACTGCTAACCAAAACAACATATGCAGCACGTTTGTGCAGCCTACTAGGAGCCTAAAAACATCTTCCTGTCCTGCAAGGTGAATTCACTCAATAACACTTTGTTCTGGGGGAAAAACAACTCAATCGAGAGATACTCCTTTCCTGCAGGACATACAGAACGCAAACCATGCAGGACAGCAAACAGCAGAAGTATCACTTCAGAGTTCTTTTGCTTTTGTGAACTCTCCCAACAGCTAAGGCCAGCAATACAATCAGAATCTCAGGTATTTCCATAGCATCTTTAAGTAACCACTTTTTTGGGTGGTTGGCTCTGAAATGTCATAGAAACAATCTCTCAGTAATTATGCTTGTATACTAAAGCTGTTAAGTTTGCAAGCAAAACAGCACTAGGTTTTTTGGGTTTGTTTTTGTTTGTTTGTTTGTTTGTTTGTTTAAGCCCCATCGCTACAAGTATAATCTGAAAATGATACTGTATTTTCCTGGTTTTCTCTGCCTTACTGGTAGTAACAGTATTTCTACATTTGGAATTTAAAGTAATGAGAAGACAGTAATCAATTATACAAGAGGTTGGTTAGCAAAGACGACAACGTAGGAGAATACAAGACTGTAGGTACCAACTGCATCCTGCTTTAGGTGGCAGGCCACCTTTGGTACTAAAATGTCACTACACTTTATACTTTGAAACAATAATGCACAATGTTGTTTCATGGCTATGGATTTTTGCCTTTCAAAGGAAGTAACACTGAAGGGTCTTTTAGAGAAAGGCCTTGGGGCAGACTCTTAGCTAGTAGAAATGATCAGAACTGAAATCAAGAGAGACATGACAGTTTCAAACAGCTGATGAGCCTCCTCTTTTCTTTCAGGAGTGGGTCCTAAATGTGGCCAGAAGAGGGTCACAGAAAGTCCCATCACAGAATTTCCATGCCACGAACAAGGACACAAATCTGCCTCTGCTACAGGTTCTAGAAAATGTGCTACTGGTTTTAATGAAACCCAATTATTTTTACTTCTCTGCTTGTTGGACACTTCAAAAGATTAGAATTTTTCAACTTTTCTGTACTTGAAAAATTTTCAGTCTCTCAGAGAAGTAATGGGTTATGTTTCCCTTTCCCAAATTTAAAATGTACATTAAGACCTACATAACCAATAAGTTAATTAATCAACCTACTAATTTAACATTTCTTTTTTTTTTTCCAATGACATGAAGTCTTTACTCATTTAGTTAAAATTATTCATAGGACAAAACCAAGAAATCAGCATTCTGAATATTATCTATAGCTCAGAGTTCACACCAGAGTTCAACAACTCTCAATTACTACCTACAGGTATTCAATTTGATAGTAGAAGGAAATATGCATTTTCTCCATTTACAACCCTATAATAATAAATGTTCCTTCTATAAGCTCTATACTTTCATTTCTAGAAAATTTACTCTAATATTACTGTACAGGCTAATGTAATATGAATTAGATGACAAAATAAAATGTAGATTGCCACTGTGCAGGGCAACATATACATACAATTTAAATAATAAATTTTATTAAAACAATTGTACTCACCTTTCTGTTTCATTATGTGCCTCATTTCAGTATCACACTGTAGTCAATAAGTTTCCAAAAGCTGTGTGATTCAGACACTGTTTCACCCATGCCACCATGTGAAAATAAAATTAATTTTGATGCACATTGTACCAGAAACTCTGTACAGGTCCTGTAAATAGTGTTCTGTAGCAATACTCATATATTTTAGTGTCAACTAAAGTTTTTTAGTGAAAATTCATTACCCATTCTCAGTATGAAACATCGATGGAGTTGGCGTGGGAATCATGCTTGGGTTGCAGCACTCCTCACCATCTCAGCCAAAATTCAAGCAGCCAAGAGCGTTGGCTACCTGTAAAACAGTGATATCATCATTTCCAATTGTCTCGTTTCTGAAGATATGTAAACAAAGACATTGTATCAACAATTAAGGCTCTTTGCAAAGCTGAATTTCCATGAGCAAAGTAAATTCAAGAAATTGCAATTCCAGGCTATTTTACATGTTTTGAAAATTTCAAACTACAACTACTAAAAAGAATGAATTTTTATCATTCACTTGAACAGGAATATTTGAGTATTTACCTGTTTCTGACATAAAATGAACCAAAAGAACCTCAGTTCTTTTCTGACAGGTTACTAGCATTATAAATATTCCCCAAAAGTTTATGAATGTGCAGGCTCATAATGCATTAAACCTATATATCAAAGCACAAGATACCTCAATTTTTGTTGCTTTATGTTAAAACAGTTATTCAGGGCACTTGACACCAATGAAAAAATGCATGTTTACCACATTTAATAATTTAATAATATAAACTGCAGTGCTACTGTTCTCTAGTTTGTGTATTGCCATACACAATGACTATATCTTACATGCCACATGAAGAAATGAAACATTATTCTCATTTAAACACTATAGAAAGCTCCAGCACAGCCTGGTTAAATAATTTACCAAGAAGATCTTAGGAAGTTTGGGAATGTAAGAAAAATTTCCTATTACAAACTGTACTTAGCACTTATGAAGTGCTTTGCGTTTTCACAATACTCCTCAAACAAGCATGTGTCAACTAAAGTTGTGTGCATTGTACAAGTACACTTACTGAAATGGACAACTTTCTCTAAGATTTAAAAATAAATGTTTTCTCAAATAAGAATCAGAATATGTTGCAATGGTTTCTCCATCAGACCTCAATTGTCCAAAAGTTAAGTGGTAGGTGACGCAATTTTATTTATCAATGCATGACTGAAAATATTACATACTAATGTAATATTAATAACATAAGTATCAAAATCAATGTAAGTATGTAAATAAACAGTTATTGTATACATAGCTAGCTAACATCTTTGCACTCGTAATAAAGTGTCAAGGTGTTGTAATGCTGAAGTTCAGGCCCAGCCTAGAAGCACATAAACAGTAAGAGAACCGATAAATTTAAGGGAACCTGTTCAATGGGCTTTAAAGCAAGCCACAACTGAGACTATAAAGCGTATATAAAAGAACCTTGACTTCATTATTCACTTTTACTTTTCTACCTTGTCATTAATTGTTATCATTTCTTTTTTCTGTTTTTCAGTGTTAGCCTCATTTTCCTTTTACTCATAAATTTTTGTTTTCTTCAGATACAGGGGTCATATCTTAGCTTGGCCCAACAATGGGTGAATTGCTGCCTAACTGGAGAAATGACATCAACATGCATAATTAACCCATTTAAATGTTATTTCTTTCCAGAATTTCATCTCATTCTAATGGCTGTAGGAAGGTGGATCTCAAGATACAGTGTGGAATCCTATTTGAGAAATCTCTAAGTTAAGGATCAGTAAGAAAGCAGCACAGGACTGTTTCCCCACCAAGTCCTTTTTCTAAAAGTGTCCTATTTATGTCTTATATAACTCCCTCCCTGTAGGAAAACTGAAAGGTAACTAACTCATAGTTACTATGTCATCTGCTTGAAATTACATTTTTAACATCATGTTTAAAATTACTATTAAGACTTTTTAAAACTCTGTCTCATACCCAAAAATACTGGAAACTTTTGAATTACTATGTGTCCACTCAGCTCTGTCAAAAAAAAAAATTAATTCTGCAAACTTCCAGACTAGTTCATTGATTTCTTGGTACAACAGCACTCTCAGGGAACATACAGCTGTCACTTAGAAGTGTTCCGCAAAGTTTTGTCTGTACAGATTATCCGCTCCTGAGACATGCAAGTGCCCTTGATGTTAAAGTTCAAACCCTCTGGAAAGCCATGCTTGGTGGAGCGATATACAAGCCTCCCAGAAGAACTGAACATTCAGTGTGAGGTTATATAAAAAAACACAGGTCCAGAGAGAACAGCCCACACAGTCCCTCTGCTCCTTCAAGCTGCCAGAGGCACAAGCTTTGAATGTCCTCAGGGCCTCCTTCCATCACATATACCCAAATAAGTTTATCATAAAAAGTTCCACTGAAAGTACAGTGCTAGTATCTCAGACTTTATATTAGGAAAAAAACCAAATGCAAACAAACAAAAAAATCCCAAACAAACAAAAAAATCAACCAACAAACAAACACACACACCCCGAACCCCTACTAGAACAAAGTATTCCCTTGTGAACAACCAGCTGACCCTTGAGTTTCCATAAAAAAATTGAATGGCAGCAGAAACTCATTTGACTCTCACCCATACTTGACTGATTTGCTAGCAGAATTCAACAAGTAGTCCATAACACGCACATTGTCCTGCAAATAATGTACTTCCATATTAAAAATCATTATATATCATTATTCCAGTGGATAGGTCTGAAAAAATGATCCTGATTATCATCCTTTATGGAAGTCAACACTGAAACCATTGATTGCTTATATCATATCTAAGTGTTGACCTATATCTACTAACCTTGTCCCAGACGTAGAAAGTAGTCTGTCACTTTGTACCATCCCTGGAACACTATGATTCCTGTTTCACATTGACCATTTAGGTTCTACTCTAAAAAATTATATCAGGAGTAGGAAAGGTTAAACTGCCAGAATCATGACTACTTTAAATCTTGTTTTTGCCAGAATAAGAACGGAACCTCTGAAGTAAGGGTTAAGTGCAGTCTGTTTACCTCATTCAAACAACATCTAGTCTGCAGTGACCATTCCTTGGGAAATTAGGGATTCCCTCACATCTGTAACAAATTACGTGGAGCGGTACAGCTCATCCTTAAAGTTCTTTTGATAGTGATTATAATACATGCCTTAAGGTTAGGACGGACTGCTTAACTCAATCACTTGATTATACAAAGAATTTCAAATGCAGTAGAAGCCTGGCTGCATATAAAAGTTCTGGGAAAGAGGATGACTCACCTGGAGATCAGGGCCATTACTGTTGGTGTCTCACCACAGGCAGACCACATTCATACAGAGAATACTACTACCTAAGGGGGAAACATACAATAGACTAGAAGTTGTTTTCTATTAGAGCTGTCCAGGAACAGATGGTTCCAGCATCTGCTATTGTGTCTCCTTATCCTGGGTTATTTATTTTTTAAAATATGGTTTGGCCTTAAGTTCAGTCAAAGTTCATCTGGCATCCACATCAGTGTACATCTTTATTCAAGGATCTTCTTTGTTCATACGTCTTAACAGTCAAATGAAATAAATGATTCACACATTGCCACTGCTTGTGAACCTACCACCTACTTCGATTTATTTCTCACCAAAGTTAATGGACTCTTCATCTCAAGGTTTAGAAGAACATACACAGTCCAATCTACCTTTGAAAACCACATTCTTGGCAAAATAGTATCAGCCTGCACAACCAGGGAGTCCCAAAACCCGACGGTTTGACGGCGCTCCATACAGATAAAGCAGCTTTATGACCACATCCTAAACTCCCAGCCAAATGGGTGTCTACATTCCATTTTAATTACAGTGAAGCTGAGCATCGCTTTTTAGTTAAAGGTTGACTACAGTAAATAATCTCAGATCCACATCCTTGAAATTTGCTGTGCATTACAGAGTATGGGGGAGGGCAAGCAGGCCAAACTCAGTCACTTCAATGACAGGTTCCCATAAAAAAGCCCCTGTAAGAATTAGCTGTTTACAAAATCACCTGCTTCTTCCAGCTTTTTCTTTGCATAACTAGGACTCGGACTATAGTTTTAATCCTCTACAGACTGACCTCATTCAGTCAGGATTTAGGCTGCTAACACAATGCTCCCAATGCCCCTTTAGAGAAGCAAGACAGAAGAAGTTACCAAGGGCAAAATTTGTAACTGCAGGTCAGTGCAGGCTAAAGGGACACTTCAGAAAGATGGTACTATGTCCACATTACAGTGGCACAGACAAGACAGCCTAGAAGTGCACGCAAGCCTGCAGAAGCACGTGTGATGCCAGAAACATGAGGATGCCAGAAATGTGAGGTAGCTTTCAGCACCATTCTGGAGTCAACACAGGCCAAAATGACTGATTTTGAGCATGCTGTTAGCATGTGTCTGAGTATGACCAGTACACTAGTACTTTCTTCCATAAGCCAGAGGACTTGGTAGTTCTGAGAATGATATGTCAGGAAGCCTACATATGTGGGATGAATTCCCTACTCTCTGAATGATAAATTATGCTACTGAATTAGATACACGTTTCTATTGCACATATCAATTAGATACATAGTGTTCTAGGAAAATATATGACAATGGTTGCTGACTCCATTGCTATCTTCTACCTGCAGGGGAAAAGTTGTTTTACTGTTTAGTGTTCTACTGTTTTTTACTGTTTGAAAAGTAGAGTTAATGTAGTATATGGTGCCTTAGCATCTATGAGGAATTTGCCAAAGCTTCCATATCAAATATGAATTGACTCACACTGACTTGTGTAACAGAGTGAAATGCAGATGCACTGCATCGACACAGAGAAAACCTGTCTGACACCCCATATCATTGGGCACCTGAGAGCAGAGCTTTGTAACTGCTTAGTTTGAACACTGCCAGGCTACAATTTCCATCCCCACACTTAGCAGGCAATAAAGAATACTAGGCACAAATATTTAGGCCCATTATTCAGTTCTGGCATGCACAATATCACTTATTCAGAAAGACCATTATTCCTTTGATAACCATTAGAAGTATTTCAGAGTTTCCTTGATGACATCTTGTACAAATTGTTCTTGCAGCAAGTCAAGGATACTTCAAACACTGGAGCAAGGGACAGCATCCATGTCATAGGAAAACTGCAGTAGGCAGTGGGATTACTACAGTCCTGGGTAAGAAAGAACTATTTTCCCACAGCAGCTTCCTTTGTCTCTTTGTAACATGCATAAATAGAGACACGTTGTTGAGGTGAATTACAGCAGGTAGTGAAAGCATGCAGACCATTGGCAAGGGGGCCTCTTGAGTCTTCATTCCCTCACAAAATGGTTTGCTTTATCTGCCTTATAGTTAGCCTAGCCTATGCTACAAAACTGAAGACACATAATTGAAAGTTTGTGTTAGCAGCTGACATGATGTGCTAAATTAATCTGTAGTTCATATTCCCTGATGGGCCAATCAAGTGGAGTTAACATCAGCCCAATACTGCTTTTGTGCCCAGACGGGACTCAGGGTTTTTTTTTTAAGTCATGTTCAGAGAGTAGACGCATTAGTTTACAGCCTCAAATAGTCCAGGTGGCTTCAGCTGGTTTAGAGGATTTCTAAGAGCCATGGGGAACTCTGTGGTAAAGACATACCCTAAAAACCTGTCTGTGACTGTCTGGGCACCTATTTTCCCATAAAAAATATCCTAACAAGTCTTGTTCATTCATGTTATACCAGCTTTCACACCTCGTATTTGTGGTATGCAAAGACAAGCAACATGTTATTCTCAACCCCATGAAATGATGTGGGCTATAGCATATGCTGAATAGAACCAACCAGAAATGTTCTGACCAAGCTGAAAAATTCTGTTACATCACAAACAGCAATATAAGAAAAAAAAATATAATGCTTTTATATACTTCTGACTAACCACAAGATGCTTTAATGAAACCACTCCAGCAGTTTTCCTTCTTCATTACCAGAGGAGCTCCTACAGCAAATGGACTTGCAGAGTTCACAGCTGTGGGGAATTCCTGCCATAAAGACTGTCCCGGAGTCAGGGTTTCCTGATATTGCAGCTCTCTGCCTTGAAGCCACAGGAACCCCAGCCCCAGTGATGCAGCAGCGAGCCAGAAAAAACTCTCAACTTCACTTCTAATGGGACTCTCAGGACAGTCGGGCTTTCACCGAAAAAAAGCCAGAAGCACCAGGGCCCAGACTGCCAAACCCTGAGATTCCTGCCCAAGTCCTCATTCCAAATTTCCAGATTCTTGGGTCTCCGTCCATCAAGCTGATGGAAAACAGGGAGATGGGACCTGTAAGTTTCAGGAGCCATGACTGAGGCAGAAGCCTCAGAGCTTGGGGTCTCAAGCTTGGTTGTGTTGCAAAGTAATTTAAATGAACTGACTACTTTAGAAAGATTTTTTTTTTCTACTTTCCTTTCTAAATGAAACATACAAAATTTAAGGCTTTTTTTTTTTTTTTCCAGAATTGAATCTGGAAATGGGACTCAAATTTTGAACATCTACAGTGGAGAACCTATGACTGTTTCTTGCTGGCATATGATATAAAGTGACCCCCAACAAGAACATGAGTAAATAAGAAATAATGTACAATCACTGGCTTCACAACACATCCCACAGTTTAGGTAGAGTGCTCTAAATAACAAGCATAATGTCATAATGGACTTGGTGAAAAGCGTAATGGTGATGAGATATGGAGTGATTCCACCCTCATTTAATCTGACAATGAAGTGATTCAGGGTGGGGGAAAGCTTTTTTTCTCTTAACAAAATAAATGGTAAGACAAAAGTGCATTTGAGAAGTTCAACTCAAATCCCAGCTAAAACAAAAGCAGAGCCACCCTCCAAGATCTGAAGTCCACCTGCTGCACCTAGTGAAGTGTCCCTGATACAGAGGGGTGATCCCCCTGTACCAGTATCTTAAATACCATAATTCCTCAGATGCAGACCAAGGTGAACATTGACTTGCCTCCTGGCCTGCTCCAACATTGCAAAGTTCCTCCTCATGGCACAGCACATATTTGCTACCAGTGTGGAAAGACTGAATTTAGCTCTGATAAAGCTGAGAAGACATCTCATATTGCATGGGCATAGCCATAAAAGTGAGGTGACCACATGTGAAGTTCTTCTGTGAATCACAGGAACATGTAAAGGTGTGCTGTCGTACAACACCTGTTGGGAGTTTAAGAATAATTTGATGCTACTGCTTCCTTCCATCAAGCCTGATGCCATGAGATTACTTTGCCCAGCTTCTGTTCCTATCTGCAAATTCATATGATAGCTATTAATTCCCAAAACTTAGACTAGCTTCTACTCTTAACTACACATTTCCTCTTGTGCTCAAACAACTGAAGAATTCACTAACTCTAAATCTTAAAGCAGGTTTCTTGGTACAACTAGATTCCCTTGCAAAATATGCATGACTGTCTGAGAACAAACATATAATAACCTGAAAAATAATAAGCTCAAGTGCATGCCACAATCAGCCTTATGCTCTTTGAAGGGACACATTTAATTCAGACAATGCAGGTGCTATTATGTATCACAATATAGATAGTAATATAGATAATTAATTTAATGGCATAAATAAGCAGAGTCTGCTTATCTCCTAGACAAAACAAACAAACAAACAATCTAGCTACATTAAAACACTATAGCAGTAATAGCTTCCTTTTTTAAAAAAACCTTTCTAACCCTTTCACAGGCAATTGGAACTCAAAGTTTCTCATCTACACCCTACACACTCTGAACAAATTACAGAATTTATTAATCTAATACTGCTACCATGTTTAACCATTTCCAGCAATGAGCTTCACATGACAGAATGCAGGTTGTCTTAAAAAAATGATGTGCTAATTAACTGTATTTCCTACGTATATGTTTTTACTTCATGAGTGCCACCTTATTTCTGTTCATGAGAGGCTGGAAGTTACCTGAGGTTGACACTCTGACATGGCATACACTAATACTGACCTTAAGTTTGCAAAAACTCTGCAAAAAGGTTTATGAATAAAATCCTGTATCAACCAGTCTTTTCACACAAAATGCCAAGAATCAGCCATTTCTATTCAGAGGTTTAAAAAAAAAATTCAAACGTCTTCAAATCTTGCTTATACATCTTTATATCACTCTATCACTACAGAGCTTGAGGCTTTGAGCACTTGATATTATACCAGGTCAACAGTACATTCCATAGAATTTCTGGGAAGTATCTCCATCACAGAACCCTGTAAAATTTTGATGTAGAAATGGACCTTCACAAACTTAGTTTGGCAACCTGATCTAATTCCCATTTTGGGAAATCATTCTCTAATTAATACACCTCAGACTCACCTCCTCTGAGAACTAGTACAGGTATACATAGAAATTGATGTTTATGCAGGCAGCACTTAAAGGAGGAAGAAAGGTTATTTACTAATAGCTGCATTACTTTGATCATACAGATTTATATTCCTCACTTCCTCTCGACTTCAGCAAGAGAGGAACTGTGAGGACTGGGCCACAACTGCTCAACAGAAATTTCCACTGAACATTTGTTTTTTCAAGAGGGCATTTGCCCCACGGTCACTGCTTTCTACTGAGTTCCAGTTCCCTGCTCCAGTAAGGGAGATGTAGGGCAGAAGTATGCAATCTGCTTGAAAAGTATGAGCACCTGCCTGCACAGGGAGACATACAGACCTCCAGCTGTGTCCTTTTGCCATTACAACTCTGCCAGCATAACCCTCTGTAAGGAGTCTGCTTGGGAATAAAAGCGACTTTATTCCCATACCGTTATGCTGCTTTATACCAGGACCTTTTTCTTTCAGGATAATCTCAGTAGTAATATAGAGTAATAAAAATGGCATAGCTGTTGTAGTATAATTACCTTGCTACAGTTCTGCCAGGCAGGCTGCTCATAGAACAAATTCACATATTGCAAAGCAGTACTTTCCTCTAAAACTAAAAAGCAAGAACACTGTATCCCCACTGCTGCTGAGCCCAAAGGGTGCTATCCTTATTTCACTCACCAGCATGCCTGCTGGGGCCCATGCTGCACCAAGAGGCCTCCCTCATTCATGTTCCCTTGGTCGGGAACATTTTCAGCCAAATGGGAGCCAGTGGTAAGACAAGTGGTGGTCATGAGTTTATGAACCACTAGCCTTCAAGAAATGCACTTAAAGGGAGAGGAAACAGTCTTTATGTCTACTCAGTGATTTATCTGATGTACTGTTTGTCCATGCCAAATTCCTATTTAGTTCAGTGCGGACTGTTTAAGAGTTCAAACGTAAATCTGAAGAGACTAATTTTCTTCAGTTAAAAATAAACACAAGGGGAACAGTAACAGGCCACAGTTGATTTAGAAACCCCACTACCGGACATCAGGAACTCCGTGCTATACGTCTCCTTTCTCCCTCCAAAGGGGGCTCTTTGGATGCAAGCGTTTTTTTTCCTCTATTTCAGGGATTGCCAGCAAGTCCCTGGTAAATACACCTCGGGGCTCTATTTGTCCAGCTGCCCTTTACCTCAAGTCAGCAGCTGCACCCGCACTACAGCTGCCTCTGAAGCCCCCCCGCTCCTTTCTCCCCTGGGGGGAAGATGCTAACACCCCTTGCTCTGCCCTGGCTCCCTCCTCCCAGCTGCGGGGCTCTGTCCCACCTCCCTCCCGGGGACCCTGGCCTCTGCCCCCCCGGGTTTGCAACTTTCTCTCTCCCAAAGTCACTTCACCTCCACTACCGTTTCTCCTGGCCTTCCAGGTGCTCTCTTGTCACCCACTGCCAGATGCTCGGTTCACGCCAGTCTTCCTGCATGCAGGTCTCCCATTCCCAGCACACCAGGAGGACGCTCACCGCTCTACACCCCGCTCCCTCCTACCATTAGCAGCGGCCGCAGTTACCAACCGGCCACACTTTGGACTCGGTTGGGATGGTGAGAACAAAGGCGGGAGTGTTGCTCTATTGGCAGACACCTGCACCTCCGGTGACTGCAGCAATGCTGGACATGGAGCTTGACTAAGAGCCACCGGGCGACCCCGGCAGCTCCCAGCCCTCTCCCCCGTGCGTCTGGAACCTTCCCTGGCACTTGGGGATGAGTCAGGGTTGCCGGACACGGTCACGGCCGAGCAGCCCCAGCGCTGCCCCTCTGCCGGGCTGCCCGAAGGGTGGCTGGGGCAGCCGCGGGCCGGGTACCTCGGCCGGCAGGGGAGCAGGACCCACCTACAGCGCTCGCGTCCCGCCGGGCACGGACGTGGCTCCACCGGTTCCCGCCAAGGCAGGGCCGGCTGAGATGGGGAAGGGGCCCGGCCGGGCACCCCGGCCGCCGTTTCGCCGGGGGGCGGATGCGGGGCCGAGGTGACGACCCCCGGGGCGCCGCAAAGACACCCTGACAGGGCGGGGCGCCGCCGCGTGCCCCGCGCCCGTGGCAGCTCGCGGCGAGGCGCGCGGCCCCGCGCCGCTCCCGCCCGGCCGCTCGCGCGCGGGCTCGGGCGCGCGGCCGCTTCCCGCCGGGCCCCCGCGGCGGCGCGCGCGGCCGGTGCCGCCGGGTGACGTGCAGGGCGCGCGGTGGCAGCACCTCCCCGCGCGCGGCTTAAAAAGAAGAAGAAAAGAGGGAGCGAAACATGAGAGCCCTGGTGAGCTGCAGCCGCCGCCGGCAGCAGCGGAGGGGGCATCGCCCGGCGCGGCCGCCGCCGTCCCACCGCGGGGACACCCTTCCTATGGGACGACAAGTGGAGGGCTGCTGCCGCTGCCGCTGCTGCCGCTGCCGCTGCTGCCGCCGCCCGCTGCCCGGCCCGCCCCGAGCCTCGGCGCCTCGGCGCGGCAGCGGGAGCTGTTAAACCTGTGCCACTTGCACAACTTGGCCGGCCCCGAGCATCCTCCCGCCGCGCCGCCGAGCTGGGGGCTCGGGGGTTGCTCCCCCGTTCCTGCCTTTTCGCGTCCGCCTCTTTGGGAGCGGGGGTGACCGAAGTGCTCTTCCTCCTTAGGCTTTTTAATTGCTACTGTTATTATTCTCCTCCAGACTTTCCCCTTCTGGGAGAGGGAGGTGGTTTCCTGATCCGAAGTGCAAAGAAAAGTCAGTGGGATTCCCCTCCTTCTCCTCCCACCCCCCCCTTTTTTGGGTGCATTCACACGCTCCCTCAGGCATGATGCTCAAGATGCTGCCGTTTAAGCTGCTGCTGGTGGCCGTGGTTCTGTGCTTCTTCGAGGGGGATGCCAAGTTTGGGGAGAGCGGCGCCCGGAGGAGAAGGTGCCTCAACGGGACCCCGCCGAGGCGGCTGAAGAAGCGGGACCGGCGGGTGCTGTCCCCGGAGGCCCCGGGCGGCGGGGAGGCGATGTGCCGCGGCCTCTACCCCCGCCTGTCTTGCTGCTCCCGCACTGACGCGCAGGGGCTGCTGCACGCCGAGGCGAAGGTAGGCACCTCTGAGGCTGCTTTGGTGTTCGGGGGGAGGTTTTTTGTTTTGTTTTGTTTTGTTTCCTCGCGGAGCCCGCGCACCAGCCGCTAACCTGCTGCGTTCCCGTGCGGTGGGATGCGGCGGCGGGGGGGGCGACCGTTTCTGCCTGGGAGGTGAGGGCGAAACAGAAACATGACACTGGTGCTGATTTATTTCCTCGGGAGTCGCGGGGAGCCTGGCTGCAGATCTGCTGCCCTGGAGGGGACGGGCGCTCGGCGGGGAGAGCGCTTTGCCAGCCGACAGCCGTGCGTGGAAGTTACTTTTTGTCCGCAGCGCCGGAGTTCCTGGCGGTGGCTGCGGTCCCGTCCCGGGGCGCCGCGGTGGAGCCGGTGCAGCGGGGCCGGGCCGCCCGCAGGTACCGCTGCCCGGGCGCGGCTCCGGGGAAAGGTGGAGGCGCTGGACGGGCTTTGGCTCCCGCCCCGCCACGGGCAGCAGGGCAGCTGGACCGTCCCCCGGCGGTGCTTTCCTGTTTATTTTTCTGGAGTGAGCTATCTTGTCCGGTTTGCTCCACGTGTTTAGTCAGGAAGGTTTTTGGAGAGCAGATGGTGCCGGTGTTGCAAAACTTTATGATCTCCACCCTCCTCGGGCCCTTGTGTTACTCACGAGTACGTCTATCACCTGCAAAAGACCCACGAAGTTTCCATTTTAGGACCCTGGTCTAACAGTTCTGGCTAATGACCGATGTCTCACACAAGGTGCTCTGAGCTATTTCTCCTTGCAACGTTACCTGGCAGCGCCCCTGCCCAATTTCAAACTGCGGCCATGTGAAGCACCTCCTCTCCTCACCGGTTTCTTAAAAACTGACAGTTCCCTGCATCCTTTAGCAAGTTAAAGCCTGTTTATCAGCCCGTTGCTTAGATTTTCAAACGCGTTGGTACCTAACCCTGCAGGACCGTGTTTGATAAGCTCTGCTGTGATGACCAGTGTGGCATCCAGGGTACGCACAGGCAGGGAAGTTGCTGAATAATGTCATTAAGAATCACTGCACGTGAAATAAACAATCAGGTGTTTTTTGGTTTGGTTGTGGGTTTTTTTGTTTTGGTTTGGTTTGTTTTTTTTTCATCCTGGTTTAGGTTTAATTAAGAATTCCTCAGTTAAAACTCTGTAGTTGTCAAGGTCTGAGAGACTCTTGGAAAACTTGTGTTTCACTCTTGCTGGCCCAAGCATAATAAAAAAAAATACCCAGCCTGAATCGAATTTTTATGCTCAGTTCACGGTAGATTTCACTCCATTCTCATGTAAACAGCTTCTACGAATCAACATATGTGTCTGGGTGGTATCTCTCACTTTGTTTTGTAACAAAAAGCCATATTGCATCATTTAATTTGCTCAAGTCATGCAAATAGGAAAAAATCAATAGGACAAAAAGGGGTCGACTTATCCTCCTCCCCACTAAACTGCTGCCCACACACAGAGTCCTGTTGCTTATGGCAAAAGAATAACAACAACACCATTGTGTTTGTTAGTTGGTTCACTAATGGGTGAAACTGGAGAACATCATTCTCCTTCAGTCCCCAGCTCTGTCCAAATGTTCATGCCTTTTGAGGGAGCATTTGTCCTTCCCCCTCTATTCCCAGATGAGTGAGAACTGTCTTACTGCAGGTTTTCAGCTGCAGATCTCTCTTTATTCATACCATATGCAGCAGCAGTTTGAGATTCAAGGCAGATATATTTCTTCATGTTGTCTAGAGACAGTGTCATTAAGCTCCTGTGTAATAACTGAATTAAACTATAAACTAACCACACACACATAACCTGAAAGATCTAGCTGGGGAAAAAAACAAAAAACAAACAAACAAACAAAAAACAACAACAAAAAAAGAATATGGACTGGAAAATATGTCCTTAATTCACCCTGTGTGCAATGGCTCAGTGGCATATATGGTACTGAGATTATTCAATGCTTGGAGATCCTTGTAGTAACTGGCTCAATGCAGTAAATTGGAAGTTGAATTTTGGTTAGTTTTCAATCTCCAGGGAGCTGAAGAGTGTATTCTCTTCTTACTATTCCTTGAAAATATCTTTTCATTCCATTTATTGTTGTTGTATGTTTTGTTTGTCTTTTCTTTCTAATGGTACTAAACACCTGATATAAATGTGAGATATTGACCATATATGCCACAGTAGCTATTTCTGAGCTGTTTAACCTGTTGTTTTTTGTTTAAATATATTCAGATAAAATACACTTTTTCAGGAATACCATTTACAAGGTTTTAAAATCAGACTATTTTTCACCAAAGATTAACATTTATGAGACTCGCAAATCTGCTTTATCATATCAATATGTGTGTAGAAAAAAAAAAGACAAAATATATGTCATTTATACTTGACAGAATGAGGTGGTCATTCCGTAAAAGTCAGGCAGCCTATTATGGAATACATTTGAACAGAATTTTTCAAAAAGGACATTTTTTTAAACTGTGTTCTACTACTGTTCCAAAACCAGCTTTTTAGAATGTTGTACTCCATCATATATCTACAGGATGGAGTGGCTATGACATTAACAGAAATCTGAGCACTAGCTTCTTGGGGAAAAAAAAAAAAAAGAAAAAAAAAGAGTTGAGCATGCTCAGTAGACATTTGTATAACAGTTCAGCTAAGATGCTGGGTCTTTGAGAATTTTTGATCAAATTATTGATCTGTGTTTCTAATGAAATCACAACCATTGCCTGCAGTTTTGGGAAATGGAGCTACTATAATGAGCAGATTCAGCATTGCAGTAGCTCAAGTCAGATTTTTGAATACTGTTGTTGACATTTAACTCTTTGTCTTCTACTTTTCCGCACCGTCCCCTTGTTTATGAAGGGCTACTACATCCCAGTCAAACATTGCAATATCAGGTTTTCTAAAAGTTTGATTACAACCTGACAGGCAAAGAAGTCCTCTCTACCTTGGATGGTTTCACAGCCAAGGCTGTCAAGGAATGGGTGAAAAGTAATTGTTTTCAAGTGTGCCCTTTTACAATCATTTGTTTGCTCTGGCTCTTTCACGAACAAAGGCTATTGTTGAACACATCCAACTAAACAAATAACTCATCTTGGGGTCCCTTTAACAGCTGCCTTAGTACAATGATCTATTTACATATTACCCTAAAATTGAAACTGAACTCTTTAATGACATAATCCAGCACTATAATACAGAAGAAGCATATGTTCAACCCAACAGCTGAACAATCTCATAAGCATATGATTTTTAGACATAAACGCTTGTATGTCAAATACAGCTTAAAGAAATAACTTATTTCACTGTGGTGTTTTTTTGTTTTGTTTTGTTTTTCTGTTGACATCAAATCTATACTGACTTTCTCAAACTAGATATGACAGGGTACACAAAATAGATGACAATATTCAATGTAAAGAATTTCTGTCTATTGTGTCTTCTGCCGTTGCTTGTTCTTTGCACTATTCTTTTTATTGATGAACCAATTTAGTATGCTATCCTTTCCTGTGCATTCCAGGATTTATTTTACCTTTAGTCCATGCATTTTACTTACATGTGGCTAGAGATTAAAGGATCATCTTACAGATGTTGTAAATTAGTCAGCAGAAGGCATGATCATTATTAGGCATGTTGCAATAAATGTTTGAAAGTTTTACATATTTTCCAGAGCACAGTTAGTTTAAACCACTGCAGTTTGATGGTTTCACATACGACTTTAAAAATTGAAGCAGGAAATTAGTTTACATTTGTCCAAAAGTCTAAAGCCATTGTCAACTTTAAGGTCATTCTCAAAGTAGAGATCCAATAGAAAAAGCTTAATTCAAGTAAGTATTTCAGCTTTTCCTTAGAACTGGTTTGATATACTCCAGGATAAATACATTATCAATTTACTGAAATTTAGAACAGAACAGTTGTCCTATCTCCTAGCCAGGACAGAGTTACACATCAGACCTCACACAGAGCAAATGTTACCACCCTATTTTGCTTGAGCATTCTAAAAGTTAAATAACATTGTACTTGATTTTCAGATAATTGATTGACTCTCATTCCTTAATCTTCCGATTAGCTATTATATGACCAAGATTCATTCCAGAAATGACATGAGGGGGTGAATTCCTGTGGTTAATTCCTGGATAGCAGCTGCTCAGGGGGATTAGGATCCTTTTGTCTTAACTTTGAGGACTGAAATGTTGGCAAGCATTGCTTCTCCTGTATCACCAGGCAATGTCAATTACATTTTCCACAAGAAACGGTAAATTAGCTTTTCTATCCTGTTTGGTGTGGGGTTTTTTTTGTTTGATTGTTTTTTTCCCCTGTTCGCAACGCATTCTGGAGTCTTCCAGTAGAAGTGCAGTTTTCTATCTGCATCGCTGTGTAGGTAATTCAACAAACACACTGAATATTTACCTAGTAATACCTAGTGTTTACTTGTACTTCCAAACACACCATCACACTGCTACCACAAGAAAGCCTACTGCCCGAGATCAGCTTCCTGATGGCAACATCTGAGACTTTTGCAAAGCAGGTGATACCACTGGATGCAGGCAAGCACTTTGCACAGTTTGTAGTCATGGTGCACTTTCCTTTGGTAGAAGCACCAAAAAAGGTAATTTCATCCCTACTTTAGGAGACCTCCCAGCCTCTTGGTGACATAATGTTCTTAATAAGTGGCACTTATGGATAGTGCTTTCAGTTATCCCCTACTGGCTTCAGACTTTGTTCTTTTTGGCAGACAATGACTTGCCTGAATTATACAGGCCACTTCCCATCTGAGCCCTAGCAATGCAAGGTAGCAAGGTCAGGATGCCATCACCGCTTAAGAAAGTCCAGCTAATGCAGAAGGTTGCCTCAGCAGTGTGGATTACTGCAAGCGTATAAAGCCTATTCTCTACTACCTGGATTGCAATCATAGAATAATTTGGGATGGAAGGGACCTTCAAAGGTCACCTAGTCCAACTCCCCTGCCATGAGCAGGGACATCTTCAACCAGACCAGGTTGCTCAGAGCCCTGTCCAGCCTGGCCTGGAATGTTTCCAGGGACAGGGCATCTACCACCTCTCTGGGCAACCTGGGCCACTGTTTCACCACCCTCATTGTAAAAAAATGTCTTCCTCATGTCTATGCTACGCAGTAATAAGTCAAGTTCAAAGTTTTAGTTATTATGTATTTTGGTTATATTTTATTTCAGTTATCATTATATTTGTAGTTCTTGTCTTCAAGGCATTTTTTTCCTAGATCTGAACCACATCTGAAGCTCAAGAAATGAGACTAAGGTTAACAGTTCTGCTCCTATGGCCCAAATGAGCAATCTAGCAAAAAGAATCTGAATGTTTTCAGGAGAGAAGGCACTGGTGCTGTGCAAAGAATTCCCCAAATAATTCAGGGCCAATGCAAACCTTTTGTCATACATGTAACATGCAATTAATTGATTACTGTCTTCGAGATTTAAAAGGAAAAAAAAAAAAAAAAGACAAACCCTTTCCAAAAAAAGATGTGAGACGAAGATGTGAGACAATCAGATTCCCAAGAAAGGTCTCAGGAGAGATAATAAACCATATGTGGCAGATGTTAGACACATTACTTAACTGCAGGTGCTATGAAGCCAAGGATAATCTGAGAATAGATAGTTTAAAGAACAGAACATTTAATGCATTTAGCGATCCTGGCAAATCTGGAGAACCTCTTTTTGAAGGCAATGGCAGCTCTTCCAGAATATGAGTAGAGGCCAAATGGTGTTCTAATCAGTGGTCTAACTTACACCACTAAACTTCAGTACACATTTCAGATGGCTTTTTGAAAATACGTAAGACTAAATTTTCCTGGAAAGAGTTTGCCTTTTCAATTAAGGTTCCTTTAAATAGGATTTTGTGTAAGTGTGCAGGCCATATATTATGTAATATTTTGAATACATATCTGTTTAAAACAACAGGGAGTGCACTTCTCTGAAGTGTTGATGTTTACGTAATTATGATCTGTAAATAAAATGCTGAGTTCAGAACCGTATTCTCAGAGTACTGCATCCTAGAAGAGAATTGACCTATGAGACAGCATACCCAAACATATCAAGAGTCTTAATGCATTAAATAACTTATTTTATCAAAAGTAATTTCAATAATTCCCATCCATGTTACGTTGCAAGAGAATGACATTGGAAAGTCTTCTTACAAATCAACTCAGAGATATGAACTATAGCAAAACTGTGTCAGTATTATCAAATGTGCTATTTACAACTACTTACAAACTTTACAGAATACAAATATTTACCACGTTAATATTTCTCAATATAAGTGCCTTATGGTCTTTGTTTATAACTGCATTAAACAAATAGCAGAAAGAACCTGAACTTTGTATTTGCTTTGGATCAGATTCAGTCCCTCTCAACTGAGAACACATTTCCCATTAGCCACCATTGGGATGAATGATCAAAAAACAATCCATGTGGTTAACAATAGATTAACAAAGTGCACTGCATTCAAAGACTAATAAAGACGACTATGCTGTTTTCCATTATTTTTCACGATTTGATGACATTGTGCTCCTTAGGCTCCTGCGTTTACTTAAACAGATCATCAATCGTGGTTTAGTGCTTCTTCAAGTACTATGCATAATATATGCTTTTTTTTTCAGGACAAAGTTACAGTTTCAATATTGAGACAAACAAGATGTTACGGGTGAATTCCACTTATAAAAAGAAGTGCCTGAAAACATACAACTTTTCCCACCTCCAAGTAGTTTGCATTAGAGAGAGCAAAAAGCAGAGCAGCATTTCAAGTATGAAAAATCCAAGGCACCTGCTGAACCCCACAGCAGTCATTTCAGTAGCCGGACTGTGGTATTGTTCAAGATAACATCTATTTAACAAATACCTAGATATACGTTTTTCCTGATGCATTTTTATGGGAGTATTTTAATTTTTAATCTCTAAATACTTGAATAGGTCACCTTACAAGTTAGGTTTTTAAGTATTTCATGTAAGAGAAGTGAGCAGAAGTCCCGCTGCTGTAGTTCTTCCTTGTATAAATGACCCCTTGAGTTCAGAGGTTGGCTACGTGATTAAGAGATTGCAGGCTTGAGTCCATAAAATAACTTGAGTACCACGATTCTTATCTGAGAAAGAGAAGCAAGCACTTAAAATCTCACTGTACGAATGACATATTGCACATTTCATGCCAATAATTTTTGCACTTCCAGAATGGTGATATGAAACATGATGCATTTATACTAACTGTGTTGGTTCTGTTAGCGTTATTTATTACATTAGATCATGCAATCATTTTTTTGTATAAGATGGGGAAACAGGTTATATGTTTATTTGTCTCTGGTTTGTGGCTTGCAGATACTTTCTGTTACCAACAACACAGAATGTGCGAAGCTACTGGAGGAAATCAAATGTGCACACTGCTCACCTCACGCTCAGAATCTATTCCACTCACCTGAGAAAGGGGAAACACCTGAACGAGAACTAACTCTTCCCTACCTGTGCAGAGACTATTGTAAAGAATTCTATTATACTTGCAGAGGTCACATACCAGGTAAAGCCTATAACAAAATACGGGTCTAAAGGATGTGTGGTTTGAACTGTTGATATTGCCTGAGCGGTCAGGAGATATCCCCATTAATATCCAGGGGATTTTGCCCATGCAAAGACAGCATACCTCAGCATCTTCACAGTGGATCTTATGTAGTGAGGCAAATATTTGCACTTTCTTGCCACCCTCCTATTAAACGCTCCATGAAAGATGGGATTGTTGCCAAAGGCACCTGAAACTATTACCTTTGCTAAAATATTAGCATGTTCTTCAAATCATATAAACAAGTAGCTGGCCATCCAAAAGGCTATTCTAAACAATAGATAGCTTTAAAATGCAAGATGAAAAGGATGCTGGCTGTTTGTTGTAGATTGTTTTTTTCTGGTTTTGTTACCCTAGAAACTGATGTTTTTTCCACAGGGTTTAAAGCCCATTGAAATCAAAGGGAGCTATTTGATAGACTTCTGTGATCTTTGAATCGCTTCCAATATGCTGTTAACAACCAAATTCTTAACTAAACTAACACTTCCTCACTGTAGTCAGTAGAGTTAGTTGGACAAAACCAAAACCAGAATTTGACCTGTGTTGTCTAAGGCAGTCACCAAATGTGTGCTATCACTTGTAACTATATCAACAAAATAACCACAGATGAAGGTTCTTCTAGAAATACTGTCTTAATACACTATTATGTTAAATAACATCTTTGGTATTCTCAATAGTAAATTATTTATATGTTTAAGACTGTCACTTTTAAACTATGCTTTTTTCCCCGTCCAAACACTACTTACAAATAATGCCACACAGGAGAAAATAATTAAACTGGTTAAGATTTTTTTCCTTTTTGCTAGCAGCGGAGACTGGAAAAAGGAGTTGATAATGGATATGAAAAATGAATTTGTGACTAGTCATTTCTGACATATGAACACAGCTTTGTAATATAATATAAACATATTTGAGTCAACGGGATAGTTTAAGTGGATGAGATTTGGAGGAGGGTTTTTTAATTGCGTGTGTACAGTGTGTACTTGTTTTCTCTGAAATCCCAAGAGCACAGGGATTTCTTGCAGCGTTCTTTTAGTGACTTGAGAAAACATTTTGTATTGACTTACTTTTTCCCTTTACTGTGGTTTAACATGTATCTCAACCCGTTCAAATATGAAAATATTATTATTGTCTTTATAAACTAAGAGATGTTTCTAAGGCTTTCTTAAACCAGCTGTTTCTTGCTCTTTATCACATTCCCCAAAGCAAAGCAGAATACATCACAGTTGCCAAGACTGCCTGCTGAACAGCGATAACAGATTAGATATTCTAAATGTTTGGCCCATATGAGAAGTCAGCACAAAGGCTTTTTTTGACATGAGTTTGTAGCTAGTGCAAATGATTCGTTTATTCTGCAGAGCAAATCCCTCATAGCTGTTCTGTGAAATTCTGTGTGTTTCTGAGGAAACAATTTGTTTAATTGGGAAAAGTGAAAGAAGGAGAAGGGAGAAATAAGGAGAAGGCGGAGGGAGAGAGAATGAGAAAGGGCTGAGCAGCACAGGAGCTGTAGCCACAGGAACCTCACTCCTCAGATCAACATATGTGGTGACGAATGACAAATTTATTTTTCTACAAAGTTTGTGTATATGTAAAACTGCTGAAGTGCATCAAGATGTCAAGTGCTTTGTGTGACCACCCAGGTTGCCTTGAAAGATAACCAGATGAAAGCATAACTTAGCACTGGACAGAGCACTGTGCTTTGCAGGGAAAGAGCTTACATACTTCAGCCCCAGTTAAACTAGGATTTTTCCTACATCAATCAGATGCTAATAATCGTTCTAAATACTTGTTCTGAAAGTGGGTTGTACTAACAGAAAGTTGTTGTATACTTACATCCACCAACAGGGTTAATTTGGTGACTTGACTGGTACATATGTTTCTTGATACCTTATACTAGTATTTCCTGAAGGTTTCCATTAAGATTCAGGTTCCTGTTTTTGAGAAGATGGGCCATAGGACTGCAATATACTTTAATATTCTTACACACTCTAAAATATAAATAATTAAAATAACAACTTATTTGGGTTTTCTATTTTACTTGTGAGACCCATATATCCATAACATTTTTCCTGTAAAAGAAAGAAAAAAACATAAAATTTGGAAGCTGTGTTTCTAGTTTAGCCTGGAGGATTAGAAAAAGAGTTGGAAATTAACAGCCCCCGGAACCCAAGGTCTCTGGCAATGATTCACTGTGCATTTGTTAAAAAGTCCAATAATTACTCATTCTCTATTAAGGAGCGCTAATTGTTTCTGAACACCAATACAAAGGAGTTTAAGGAAATTGCTGACTACAAAAATAATGTTATCCCTTAAGTCCTGCACAAATGAGAAATACTATTAGCCTTTTAAGATAGCAAGCATCTTTTCTGGAATTGAAATTTTAGCACTACTTATTAACCAAGACAACTGAGAAATTATACATGAGGTTTTTTGATGAGTTAGCTCCAGAAATGCATTCGTTGTTCTGTCTCATTTTGCAAAGATGAAAACTCCAGCAGATCCTTGCTTAACTCTTTTGAAGATAGCAGTTTGCCCACCAATTATGACTGTAGCCGAACTTCCTTTGACTTTTTTAGGAATATCCAAAGAAAAGGTGGACCCAATTCTTTATTCAAACAGAATAAGAACAACAGCTGTTAGGATAGTATGAATATGTTAATGCAGGAGGGTGTAATGTTTCACAAAGCCTATGAGGTTACAACTTCCCTGCTTCATCTCAGGTGACTGTTCTCATTAATTCTCATCTGATTTTTATTGTGAGCCTCAGTTGAAGTGATTACTGATGAGGACACTGGAGTCAAGTGGCTTAATGAAGTATCTTCTAACAATAAAAATTTTAAGTTTTCCAAGGTCATAAGAGAAGGCTGTCTAATATGTATTACGAATAGGGCTAGTAAAGAAAGGCACGGTTGGTTCTCCTTTTAGGCATGAGCAGAAACTTGATCCATGCCAGTGAAAGTGACACATTCTAAGGAACAAACCTCTGCCTCAGCCACGGTGTGTTCTGCCATCCAAGGACATCCGACAAGTTTTGAACTATGTGCTCCTCATAATTTTCATTTGAAGAAATGGGTTCCAGATGATTGTGGGTGAATCAGATCCAGCCCCAGATCTGAATCCAGGCATTACTAGAACAGATGCCCGATACAAATTTTTTAACTCCAAACAAAGGCACCCCAGCCCAAAACACTGGAAATCTAAGAAATTCTGCAATCCACGCAACACTTGCAGAAATGCTCATGTCGTCAACTAATAGTAGCAGTCACTATAGTCAACCTGCAGAAAAATAGTAGTGGCTCACAATGTTGCTGCTGCTAACAAGAGCATGAAGGGGATTAACCCTGGCGTTGCTTGTGTGCAGGCACATGCAATGCATGTAAGAAGAGGGCTGCTGGTCACTTGAAAAACTGTAGCAAGTGATGTGAGCTACCACCAAACTTACTACGTTTTGACAAAGTCTGGAATCACCTCTTTGATTCAGTTTTCACTAATAGTTGAGAAAAGATAGGAGAATGTGGTTTTTGTGAACAAATTCACATCTAGCTGGCAAAAGTGCAAACCAGAAAAACGAACAAACAAACAAAAAAACCAACAACCAAAAAAAAAAAACCCAGGCAAATGCTGTTCACACAATACTGAATAATAGTCAATAATAGCAGGAATAAAGCAGATGAGCCTGATCTCCAGATGTTCTCTAAGGCCATGTAGATCTCCTCAGATGAGTGGATGGTATTCCATCCTGTGTGAGGTACAAACAAGGAAGGGAGTGAATAGTAACTTGACATGCTGTACAGACCAGGACAAATGCTACCACAACATTTGAGCTGTATATCACAGAGAAGGGTGATGCGTATGCAGGGAATCCAGTGAAGTGGAATATGGTGAATGTAGGTTAGGAAGCAAGATAGAGTGTGAGGAAGAACTGGAGTGGAGAAAGGAGCTGAGGATCAACTGAGAGCAGAAGTTTTCCACTGAAAAGGCTTGAAATCCTGCAACTTATTCCCACAGTGTTTTAAAAAGGCAAACACAGAAAGCCTTCACTATAAATGCCTCAACTGAAAAGTCTGTAGTTTGATTCTTGTTAGGAAGACATAAAGTTTTAAAAGCATTGAAATGCAAGCCTGCACAAAATCGGACATGTATAACTCTTAATGTTTAATCTTCCTTTGTAATTTCAGTTTTCTTTGTTAACATGGGCACTGCTCTGTCAACATATACACAGTTGGGAAGACATTTGTAATGATACATATAAGTCTTTTAAAATAAAGAAGGAAGTGCACAAATTCACACAGGAGCAAACGTTGCAGTCCTTATTAGGCAGAGTTCTCATAAAGGACAGTGACAGAGCTGGATTTGAATAAATTCAGACTGCAAAAAATGATCTTTTCTTTTTTTTTCTCCAAACAATTTCAGTGCTTAGGGCACTTGTCAGGGGCCATTCTTCTGGACACTGTGCGAACACTAAACAAAATGGCAAACTTCTAAACTAGCAGAGACCTTATACAGTCTAAGCAGGGTAAAGAAAATATTACATGGCTACGAGCAGTTAGGAGAGTAGAGGCAAAATGTTTTTCTAATTGCCTTTGGTGAAGCTGTTAGTATGTTGAATTTAGCATTTATAACACAAGCAGATTTTTTTTTTTTTGTAAATTACTATGGTTTTTATAGGACAAAATTCCATTCTTAATACACAGGTGAAACTGTATTTACAGAGGTTACATTCCTTCCAGTAATGCAACATTTTAGCAATTTAATGATGTATTTTCCTAGTTTAATTCAAACTCCACTTTTTAAGAGCATTTCTAAGGAAAATGGAACAGAAGTCTTATCCTTTGTTGGAACCTGCTGATGTATTTCCTCAATAGCAAAAGGCAACTCCAGTATAGCACATACTGCTGAAGCGCATGATAAAAACATTTCATAAGAAAAAGGGATTAGACTTATACATAAGAAAAGGCATTGCATAAGGCATTAGTCAATTGAGTTGGCATCTGATTGTTATTTGAAATGAACATGTACCAAGTAAACAATATGATCATAATATGCTCTCAGTTTTTCTGACTAAAGACAACATTCAAGCCAAGGGTAGCTTGTCTTTAGTAAATAGTAGATGGTATGCTTGGAAAATTATAGAAATTCTTAGAAATTGTATGCCTCTGATTTGCTATTTCATTTTTTTTAAAGATCCCCTGTGCCTAGAGAAATAAATTATTAACAGCAAAACTGTGTATTCTTAGGTCAAATAATTAAACACTAAGATTCTAGATTACCTTTGATTTTGGCATTATTTCTACAAGCCTTGGAATACCAGTCTGTGATTATGTCAGAGTTCCTCCTCAGTTGTTCCACTTGAAATTATATCTCCCATTTTCTCCAAATAACTACTATAAATTAAAACCAGCTCTTCAGAAATTATATTTACTGAAGCTTCGAATCATGGTAATTAAACTTTTACACCACAACACACTACCATGTGTTTCCAGATATTATTTTGTAGAAACCAAAGGCAGGCTTTGTCATGTTATTTTTCCAATATTTTTAAAGGAAGATGCATATGAAAAGAAGTATAGTTGGGTGGGAAAGGTTTTCCACTCCACAAAAATTCTGGGATCTAAAAAATTTTCCTATTCCACATACGGAAGAAATTGAACTCTTTTGAAATTTTCCATGAAGAAAGCCACAGAGAGACCACCCCAGGATAGCTAATAAAGTGGTTGTTAGGACATTTACTTGGGAAATGGGAGACTTGGGGTCAAACTCTTGCCTGACAGATGAGGGGCATTGACCTGAATATTCCTCTTCCTAATGAAACACCCTAATTACAAGACATTGCAGTATAGTGATATGAGGTTTACTGTCTGTTTCGCTGATTTTCATTTAGATGAGAAGTTTTAATTTGGACCAGAAACGTCATGTTAACTAAAATTTTGTCAAAACTGATAATGTTTCTGAAGAAGCTTTGGTTTTAAGAAATTGGCATTTTCCAATGAAACACAGCTGTCCCTGATCAGCTCTTATTGTAAGTTGTAAGCCAGAGGCTTTATAGCCAAGATCTATGGATTACTGCATTATTCACAAGTGATAAAGCCATGCATAAATTAGGCCTCTCATTCCAATTAAGTGCTAATTCGGTGTATCCTATGAGTTATGTATGTCCTGGACCATAGTGCATCCTAACACAGTATGCCAATA
Source organism: Nesoenas mayeri (assembly GCF_963082525.1). Classification (NCBI taxonomy): domain Eukaryota; kingdom Metazoa; phylum Chordata; class Aves; order Columbiformes; family Columbidae; genus Nesoenas; species Nesoenas mayeri. The sequence goes on from NC_137540.1 coordinate 20,541,753, forward strand.
ATGCAAAGAGGAATGAAGGTAACTGAAGACACATTATCTTAACATCTGTTTTAGTAAAATAGTACATATATAACTAGCCAATTCTGTCTTCTTATATTTAATATTAATGATTAAAAACTGGATAGAAATGACTTTGTGGATAGAAATAGATATTTTTCCTGTCATTAAATATAGTGTAATATCAGTAGTGCTGGGGTTTTTCCTCAAAGGCTCTCATTTTACCAACTTTTTGTTTCCCTGAGTCTTCAAACTCCTTCCCATTTTAACCTACAACCTAAAGACCACCTTTCATCCAAGCCAGCTTAAAGCCGGCTCCAGTGCAGCATGTGACATATCCCTGTTGTCAGGGGGTGGGGGCCGAGGACATAGACCTCCCAACAGGACACTGTGTTCACCCACTGGAACATCGGGAGTCAACCAGAGGCCAACTGCACGTCACTACGGGGCAGGTTTCAGCAGCGCTTCTCGCTTTCTGAGACAACTCATTATTCACCTCTCCCATCGATGTCCTGTGCTGCCAGCAGTCCACAAAGTCTTCACTGCATGTCTTTTACCAAAGCCTGCACTGAAATTTTTAGTACAACAAACCACTTAGAAAAAGAAAAGTTAAACGGAAGCTGCTCCAGCTATTTTACAGCAGATACTACACTTGATTAACAGGGTTAAAACCAAGGAAAAGTGTATCACAGCCTCAGCTCTGAACTTTCTTAATTTTTTAATGAGCAAACTGTAGCGTAATTTTGAATGCATTGGGTTTCTTATTTAAGCCCACTGAAATGAAGGTTTAATACAAATACAGATGATTGAATTATAAAAGGTAACACTTTGTTTGTATTTATTCAGAGCAGGCCTTTTTTGCAAGTAGTGCTTTGTTTAAAATTACTCCTTTTTCCACTCAATATATCATCTATTTAAAAATTGGTTTGGCAGCATGAAACTGCGGACATGACAACACGCTAAATATTTGTATGCTCTTTTGCATTTTTAAGGTTTTCTCCAAACTACAGCTGATGAGTTTTGCTTTTACTATGCAAGAAAAGACGGTGGTGTATGCTTTCCAGACTTTCCAAGAAAACAAGTGCGAGGGCCAGCTTCTAACTCCCTGGACCACATGGAAGAATATGACAAAGAGGAAGAGATCAGCAGGTTCATAAAGATAAATGCTGTTTAATCTGAAAAAAAACCTTTGCAAAGCCTGTGGTTTTCACAGTGAACCAGCTCAGTGTGTGCTTATGCTCAGCAGCTGTGTTTTCCAGATGTTACTTTCTTTTGCCGCTGCTGGTGTACGTCAAAAAAGAAAGTTACTTTAGCTTCAATATTTCAGTACCATTTGACATTTGCCTTGCTGAAAAGGTGTTAGAATCCTGGTTTGATCCCCTCTCTGGATCTTACATAGTTCTAAGAAGTCATTTCTTCCTGAATTTAATATTCCTAAATGACTACAATAAGTTTAATAGTATAATACTTATTTCATTATTTTTAATTTATTTTTAATGTATTTTTCATTGTAAAAATAATCACATTAGGTTGTCCCATCATAAGTTGTTATTTTTAAATGGGTTCTAGAAGCCAAATTTTTTCAAATTCCTGGAATTTACTGTGCTTATTACACAGTAGAAATTGTGTGTTTATTAATTCTTTTGTGTTTTTTACCAATTTTTTCCCTCATATTCCTCTGTATTTCAGATCTAAGATAAATTAATTTTCTCTTTCTTGTATACAAACCAAATTTGGCTCTTGTGAAGTTCAAATTGATTTGCAGTATTATCTGCTTGCTTACATTCAAAGAAACCATTTATTCTGCATTATATAACTGTGTTTTTAATATCACTGCAGAATGATAATTTTATCTTCTAGGGACATTGTTGTGTCATGGTTACAAGAAAGAAGAAATTTCTCACTATTTTTTTAAATCTTTCTAGAAAACACAAGCACAACTGCTTCTGTATTCAGGAGGTTGTGAGTGGACTACGGCAGCCTGTTGGAGCAGTACATTGTGGGGATGGATCCCATCGCCTCTTCATTCTTGAGAAGGAAGGATATGTGAAGATCTTCAGTCCTGAAGGAGACATATTCAAGGAACCTTTTTTGGATATACACAAGCTTGTTCAAAGTGGAATAAAGGTTGGGTTTTTTACTTATCTCTATCTGTTTATATTTTAGCCTGTATATGGGGGAAAAGGGAAGAAACTTTTTTTCAGAAATTAAAGAGTTATGGCAACAGATCCTACAGGTCAATCTAGCAAAGAAGTGAAAACTTCCTTGTTTTGGAAAGGGAAACCATAGTGTCTTCTAACATTTTTCTCTTTCCCTTCATTTATTCCTCACTTTAAATTCAGAAGAAACTATCTAACATCAGCATCCCACAGCATTCTCTTTTCATCCTTTGGGCTCATTTCCATCCCACTCAATTCAGCTGAGTTTTGCTGTGATTCTCATGGGAGCAAGTTTGGTTCAGGGCCTCCCTTGACCTGCGGGTGCTGGGTGATGCCCTTGGAGGTTTGAGAGACTCCCAGGAGAGGGGCAGTGGTGCCCACTCCCCCTTGGCTCAACCTTCAATGTGGCACAAGCTGCCCTGGTTGGGAGGCTGCTTTAAATCGGCATGTAAGAAGTGACTGACCCTCCAGATTCAGATCTATGGGTGGGTCAGTGCAACAGCTTTCATCATGTTTACTGGGGAGACTTTCATGGTCAGGGGAGGGAATGGTGAACGGGCAATGATGGGAATACGTTGGGGGGCGGAGGTAAGAAATTACGTCTAGGTATGGGGTAAGTACTTAAGTACTACTGGAAAACTTATAAGTCTGTTGGGGGATATTTTACTTCGGAAATGTTGTAAGTGTTGTTCCATGTTGATTTCTTGTCACATTTTAGAGCGGTAATGCAAATAAAATCAAGATACATAAAGCATATTTTAAATTGTAATCTAGTTTTGCCTAGAACAGGCAGGACTGTACATCATAAAGCCTCCATGGATGAAAGATATATTGACATACTGTATTGATTTAAAATGCATAATCACTTTGTGTTTCAGCTATAAGGTCAGTAAGACTATTTAGGATAGTCTTTTCTGATAGGTTTTGGGTTGTGCTGAAAGAGAGCGAAAAATGAAATATATGACAACTTTTTCAGGAAAAGAACTGATCTGTGAGATTCTGTGATTTCTTGAACACTTCCCTTTCAGCCTCTGTAGGTAACCATTATGTTCAAGATGTTAGAACAGCAGGGACTTATCGGGGCTATTTTTTAACATCAGTCTAAAGCTGTTCTGTATTTCTTAACTCAAAATTCTGATTGTACTTGTGAAAAACTGACACTGAAACTTTCCACAGAACTGATACCAGTACCAAACAAGCTTTCCTCAAGACAACTTATATAGCTAGAGGCAAGGCTAAATCAAAAACTGATTTTCCTTGTTCTGAATAGGCAATAGCCTGGTTGATAAGACTCTGAAGAGCTACTCTCAGATTCAGATTCAACTTTTAGTTCTGTTTTAAATCAGAGCCCTGGTCTTTTTAGTCTTTAGTACCTTAACTATCATTTAATACTCCAAGCTGGATCTGTTTCAACTATAACATTTTGTGTAAATAATTTGATGCTCTCTAAGCTAGAAAGTCTAATTTAATTCCCTGAGATAACAGTCCAGTGACTGAGGATAATTGTATTGCAGTGTTTAATGCAGGCTGGCAAGAACAGAGGCTTTGTGTACTTCACAGGTAAGGAGAAAGGGAATGTGCCCAGAAGCAACCCTCCAGCTTTCAAATGCAAAGGGGAAAGTACAAGAATTTGAGGAATTAGTACATTATATAAAATAATAAATAAACAGAATAAAACAAAACCCACATGATGCAAATGGTAGTTTTAAACCACAGGTTCTAAAACATTTCCATGTTTATCCCCTGCAGTCTGATTTCTATAATTATTGTCCATGGTCCTTTACCTACAAGGATGCAAGATCACTGTGACAACGGTAGTAATTATTCTATCAAAATAGACTACTTGAGGGTATTTGATTTTACTTACCTGTTATACACTTTAAAACTAGGAACCAGTAATGGAGAATACTGTGTGGATAGACAATTTTCCAGAAGGCGATGCAGATCGTCTACAGCCAGCAATTAAACAAAAATTTACCTAAACCACTGCATCCATATGCAAAGTGTGAGAATTACTGAATGTGTCTCTGTGCCTTCTCAAGAAATGCTTGTAGTGTAAGGTAAATGGATTTGTATGTATATATTTTACTTGACGTTCTTCTCGTTTAGTGGTGTAAGTGAAAGAGTAAAATGAAATCAATGAATTTTCAGTTGTACCTGATCAAACTTAGGCCTGTATGTTCCAGTGAAGTGTTTTGCCACGGTAACAAGCTGCCTTTTTTTGAGTTCTCTGTTCATTTACACAGATTCATAGATGTTGAATCAAATATCTAGTCAATTCCTGTATCACATCATCCATATAATGTTATTCTTGAATTAGCATGGAGACTCTTCATTGAAGTAAACAAAAACTATTCACCTTTTTTCCAACACTTGAGCAATGGTAGCAAGAAGTGGCAAATGATTCTTTTCCCCTAAAAAGAGTGGGTTAGGACTTTAAGTGTGAAAATCTTGTCCCTTATATCCAAGTATCTGAAAATAGCAGTTTCTGTTCATTTTTTGTCAGTATCTGAAATACTAACAAATGCTTAACTCTAGTGACAATAATAAAAATATTTTTTCAAACTTTTATAGATATATGTTGTACTCAGTAAATAATAATAATTATGCAGCTGTGGTAGAATAAAAGGTAATTTAAATTGATACTCTGAAAAGCATTTTGGACAGCTATGACAAGAAGACATTTTTAATGTTGATAGATGGAGTAAAATAGTGGTAGGTGATTTTCACTTCTTTTTCTAATGTAAAGAGGAGATTTAGGAGCGATAAAATTGTCATATTGTCACAAAGCAGCAAATCTGTTGCCTGATGATTTTCCAAGGAATATACTTAAAACTATCTTAAGGCTGGTATAACCAAGAAACAGAAAAGACATATTTCCTTCATAAAAATAATCGTGGACTTCTTTAGTTCTGATCTCACATGATTTCACTCATCACAGCACTGGCAGTCACATAAGGAGGAAAACACTATGCAAAAACAGAGGATGAGGGCTGACAGCATTGTATAGCAATCAGCCAGGATACCCTCCTAAAATGACGCTGTTTCGTTCCTCTAATGGAACTAATGGTCCCTGTGTTGATGAAATTCATGTGGAGCCCCTGACGTTGCTGTGGGCAAGCTTGTAAGGGTTCTTCACTGGTCCTGCTAACCCAAGCACAAAACTAGGATTATCTCGAGTTGCTTCTTGTTGGTCACTTCTATGAAGGTCTGTGGATATAAGTAGAAATGAAGTAAGAAGAATGGTACAACCTGATGCATATGTTTTATTGGTCCATTGGCTTTTAATGTTCATTAAAGTCATGGAGCTCTCTGCTTAAAACTTGTTGCTTCAGTAAAATCTACTAACAGTTATGTGATTTAGTTTTAAGGAGTTTAAATGAAACAGAAGAAGTGATAATGTTATATGCTGCCAGTGTCTCAGAAGGAATTAGCACAAGTATGTGGAAGTATTTCATAACACAGAGACATGCCATGAATGGATGATGGTAGCTTGTGCTTCTTGGAGGCCCGACTCAAGAGAAAATTAGATGCAGGATTTCTGAAGAGTTAAGAAAAAAAAAGCTCTGAAGAGCTTAAGAAACAATTTTTCTCTGCACATCTCCCAGTTTCTAATCCTCTTTGGCAGCACAGTTAGCAGGAATGCTTTTTTGATCTTTTATTTTTCAACTTAGTTGTTGGAAGCCATGGATGGATCTTAACGAAGAAGCTGGTAATCCAAAATCTGTGGCCCTTTCCAATGTACTTTATGTCACACTGGCTACATAAGTATTGTAGTAGGTGTGGATGGACTGGGTACTTGGTCAAGTCCCTCCTGGCACACTTAGCCTTTTCTTCACTACCTCAAGAATGTGGAGAAAAGAAGGCAGCTGTGCACCTCAGCCTTGCCTCGAAGTTGAGTAAGGACAGGAGTGAGACATGCACCTGTAACTCAAATCTAGCACATGCACCTGGGCTCAACTATTTAGGAATATATGGCCCAGTGTAGTAGAGAAAATACCAATTCCATCCATCATCTGGGCCCATTAATATTACAACATACCCAGAGTATGTGGCATGTATGTAGAAGAAAAGAATTAAGCATTTGCCAGAAACAAAACAAAACAAAACAAAACATACCCTATGAGACTGCTTCCCTGTTCTAGTGAATTACTGCTCCATCACGTTGTGGTGAAGAGAGTTGTTAGTTACGGAGCAACATTTTACAGTTGTTCCTTCAAAGTTATGTGGCAAAGACAATTTTTATATGAAAATATTACCTGTTATTTTTCTTTGGGACTGCTTTTCACTACCATTTTTTTCTTTTTGTTTTAACCTGTTGCCAAGTGGAAGTGAGATGGAAAGTCTGAATAAGAAGCTATTGAACTAATAATGGTAATGCTTTGATTTCACTGATGCTTACTTGCATTTAATGATTTATTGAGACGTAGCAGTGCTGCATATGTAACTATTACAAGATCAGTCACCTTGTAGTCAAGATTCTATCCAACTTACAGAAAATGCTGAATGCTCTAGCAGTTCTCTAAATGTCCTTACTCCTGTGGCTCTATTTCATCTTATTAACTGTATTATTTCCTAAGATTTGGAAACCTTTAGATCAGTAGCAGCCACCATAAAGTGCAGCACAACCTATTACATTCGTTTTCACTCACTCTTGTGTCGTGAGCCCAATAACATATATTGGTCTAAAATGTATTTTTTTTTAATTATTTGGCAACAACAAAAAAGGGAGAGCCTACCAGTTCTCCTGGGAGTTAGATGCTATAATCACCTTTCAAAATACTTTCTGAAAAATAAGTAGCTTGAGGGCTGCCACACTAGAGAATTTCCCCTAGTCATTAAACCATTTTTGCCGTCCTTCCCTACAATCATTCAACTTTTCCAACATCCTTTTAAAATGAAGGACTTCAGACCCGGACAAACTAGCCAAGTCTCCATCTTACTACTGCCAGTGGTTAAATCAAGCCCTGTAGTTACAAGGTACTTTCCTACTGATATATCCACTGACTGAAGTAGCTGGAATTGCATGGGTTTCATGCTCAGTTGCTTGTTATCTCTGTTCCTTAAGCTGTTTTCAGATTATTGCCACTTTTTTTGATTGTGACCAAGCTCTGGTGTGTATCTGCTGGCTACAGGGTCATAAATCATGCACCCAGAGAGAACGGCTGCATTCTCTTGCACTTTGCTTCACAAGGTGCCTGGAGTAGAAAGTGCTGCAAAATGGGTGTCCTTAACACTGCCATTATGGTATTACCATTTGTACTTGTGTAAAGATTTTTTTTTGAGCTAGTGATGAAATATGCTTAGTAGATCTCACGGGAATATTGTGATAAAGGGCAAAGCCTCTGAGGAAGGAAGGGGCAGAGCAGGAGAGGGAAGGGAAAAAGGACAGAAAAATATGTTGAAGGGCACTGTTAAGAATATCTGAGTTAGACTCCTCGATCTCAGTCACTTTCTTCTTTACTCTGAGACTGTGGTTTAACTTGTCAGAAACAAAATTTAACAGAAACTGCCCTTAAATCCTAAGCCATAATCACCTTTTGATTTCACATTACTTTCAAATTAATCAGTAAGATTAGCTTTATATGTTTTTTTAATTCCCAAAGGTTTATATTGCTATAATATAATATTGCTAAAATATAATATTGCTATAATGCTATATTCCTATGTAATTCCTTGTAAGTATTTTAAAAACCAAGAAAGATACAGAAATATCTAACAATTATTTAAGTCTATGCTCAGCAAATTTCAAAGTAATATTCTTAAGAAGAGTTAAAAGCTAGATATATTCCTCACTGTATGTTAGTTGGTTTTTATATCAGAGCACAAGTACTTTCAGTCCTGCAAAGTCTAATTGACAAGTGATCCTGTGATTTAGGTAGGACTCTTCTGTGAGTAGGAGTACAGAGACGGGTTTTCAGAGTGATGCCATGAAGAGGGGTGGGACCCCTAAATGGGTTTACATACACAGTAGACCCATTTTCCACGCGTAACAATTCATATATCCAGCATAACACTGTGAAAGTAGACTTTCAGGTATTAAATATGCTAACTATGATGCTACAAGACAATTATTCCAGAGCTTCTCAGGGTCAAATGAGCACCCTGTCACCAGAGGCAGGTTTTTGCAGGAATGCAGGGTTAGTACTGAAACTCCTAGTATGCCTTCATGTTTGTATCACAACATAACATTTAATCACATGAATACATATTAGTCAGATAATTCAATATACAATACAAGTAAAAACCTACAGAAAGTACCACAATGTCCAGCACTAGCACAGCATGTTTCAGGGCACTTATAATAGGTCATGCAGCCTTTGCAGTGAAGAGTGCTGCTACAGAAAATGACAATAAACCAGTGATAAAATCTATTGAAAACTTACAACCAGATTGTGAATAGTGTTATTTTCTGAATTGTATGCTCAGTTTTATCACTGATAAAACTTCTCACATATTCCTCTTGACAGTGGATATGTCCATTTGTTTTTGGATCATGTTAATGTACACACCTAAGTTAATGCAAACACTTTCTATTGATACCCACGGTATTTATGTTACTGACAAAAGATCCACAATTCACATGGTTCATGCTAATCCTTCCAGGCAAGTCCCATAATTTCAATCAATTTATTTTCCTTTCAAATCTTAAGTAGATGAGGATGAAATCAATGAACCTTTTTTGAACAACTTCTTTGCCTTAACATCACAGAGCGAGCTGGGCTCTCCTCCTCTAAACACCTGGTTATGCTCCCGGCAAAGGTGATCTCTGCTCCCTAGAAAGCCAAATTTATGGTCACTACTAAATTTGTGACCAATTGCTCCCAAACAGGAGTTTCTTTTGATGCATGGTGAGAAACGGGAGCAGTGGAAAGGTGTACTTGGCTTCAAGCTAAAGGACTGGAAAGAGTATTGGGAGATTCTATCTAAATTTCTTCCTTCTTCAGCTTAACAGGCCTGCAGCTCTTCAGAGTTACTCAGAAACATTGCCTACAAAAACTCTGGAAAGCAAACCTTTGTTCTACCAGACCAAGCTCCCATATGTCTGTGAAGAATAGGGATAGTGCTCTAAAATAATAACAGTAGAGTGTAGAATATAAATATGACATACATCCTGTTATGTGAACAAGATTTCATTTTCCTTTCATTGTACAATTGATTCCATGATGCTAAGTGCAAATTCTATTTACTGTCTTGCTCCCATACTTCTAACAAAGACTAAGATACATGCATAGGCTCAGGCAGAGTGGCAAGGGAAATAAAATTTTTGGTATATACCAGTGATACATTTTGGGGTGTTCTTCGGTGTCCTGAACTCCTCTTTCAGAGTGTGAAAGGGGAGCCTCTAGGATGTCTTTGGTGAGAAGCTGAAATGCAATGTTCACATTGTTGCAAAAATGACAAGGAAGTAAATGTAGACCTGAACTTTGCACTGGAAACTGCAGAGAGGGTTGTGGGGAAGACTGTTCTTCAGCACAGACTTACATGTGAAGCCATGTGGGGTCACAGGACATGAGGGTTTCTCACCCATTCAAGAGGTCAGAAGAGATGCAGTCAGACTTGTAGCATAACAGATGCCGTTTCTGAGGCCATACTTCACCTGTGACCTGCCCACTAGGAATCACAATTAATTGGTTCTAAATACCTTGCCATAAGTGAAGCAGGAAATCAGGAAAGTAAAGATAAACCAAGGAGAATGTCCTTGCTTGTAATGACCTTAAACGTTCATAAAATAGACACAATGCACAGAGCACAACAGCCTGCATGACAGTTCAGTCGTCTGTATAAAAGGAAGATTTTTTCTTTATTAGTGATAAGTTCTTTATAATAATGTGATTTTTGAGAGGGTGATAATGCTTCTGTGAGGACTTAATATACTTCAACTATATTCAGAAACTGTAAAATACAATCAGTGTTCTAGCCAAGGACTACATAATGACAGTGAAATGTGCCTGGATTTCCCATTAACCATTTGCAGATTTTGGTTCTAATCCTAGAAGTCACACAATAGTCCTTTGAAAGAGGCTGTATCCTACCACCATATAGCTCTGTTGCTTGCATAGAAAAGACAGATTCTTACAATTCCAAAAAGCATGTGCCAAAAGCTCTAGAGACCTCTATTTCTGTGTGAGAGACTGCACTAGATAACCATATCCAAGCTAGCAATTGTGGAACAGTGCAGTGACTCTCAGGTTGTAAGCTGACCAGATGAAGAATTGCCAGTTTATTCTAAGGAAATTTGAATCAACAAAACATAATCGTTTCTGTTGATTTTGGGTAGCGTGTCTTAGATTTGAGGAGCTGAGAGGGGAATGAAGATAATACTTTATCATTTTACATGCACATGTGTAGATTTTAATGTTCTGTGTTTCCTTGAGAGGAATCCCATGGTGCCAATTAACCTAACTTATTCCAAAACAATTCTCTGTTTGGAAAGAATAATTTTCATTGTGGGTGTTCCATGAAATTGTATGCCTCATACCCTGTTATTACTGAGATGTGTGCAGTGCAATTGAGAATGCCAGTTTCTTTTCCATGCACTGTATAGATTATAGCTGTATCCCACACACAGTGCTAGATAATCCCTACTTTAATTTTGTTATGTGTACAAATCCTTTTTGAACATTTAGCGGTTTTAAAAATGTAAAAATCCATCATCTTCTGAAAGTGCATTTGTTAAAACCAAAAGCTGAATTTAGAAGTGTTTAAAACCAATGAATAACATGGTAATTATCTAATTAAAAGGAAATTATTGAGTTTGCTGAAATATAACAGGCAGATCATGATATCCAACACAAAATGGCAAAGAAGGAATACAGTTACGCAGAAAATTCCATGGGTTTTAGCCAACACGGTTTCAACCACATGTTTTTCTTTAATGGGAGGAGGTTTAACAGTCCACTAAGGCTCCAAGATTCATCATCCCTTCAAGCTCTTGGACACCCCAAAATCTCTAATGAGGTCCTAGAATGCTTCAGGGAGCCCATGAAGTGCTGGAGCTCTCAAAAACAGCACCCAGTGTCCTTGAGACTTCTCCTATATGCCCATCATGGCGATACGATTTCCTCAGGCGTTATACCCCTTGCACTATGTCATAGAGAAAATGGGTCACATGTATGTCTTGAAAGAGATTCGAAATTGAATAACACATATACTTTCATAGTTAATACAGCCCAACTGCTATTCCTGCATGTACTTTCCCCAGATGCCACAGAACAATTTTCCTCTATATCCTCTTACACACATTTTCTCACAAGCTCTTAAGTCCTACTGAGGATTGAGGGAGGAACACTTCCTCTGATGGAGCACTGGTATATTATCATGTTTTCCACCTCCTTTATCCCCTTTGCAGTTAAAATTGGACAAATGATCTGTCCCTAATTTAACGGCTTATATATAATTCTAGTTTTAAAAAACAGTCAGAACTAATTTTTCCCATTACTGAAAAAAAAATCTCCAAAAGATGAAACCACTTAGTAGCTGACACTTGTTTTTGTTCACTGTCAGGGTCTGCCTGCATTCTCATATTGCTGGAATTTTTAAAGAAATTATTCCATAAATCTCAATAAAGTAATATTCTCTCTTAGATTTAATTTGGAAAATGGAATATACAATCTGTGGGAGAGAGGTCTGCAAAATACTTTCAACCATTTGTTTTTAATTTACAGCAGATACTTTTTAAAACCTTGATCTAGCTTCACAATCCCTACAGCTGAATTGCAACAACTTTAATTTATGTAATAATCATTATTTTTATGCTCACTGAATGCCCCGAAAATAAATGAAAGGGGAGTAAATCACCAAAAACTTTTATGTTTTTGACATTCCTAAACATTCTGTGAATCTCTGTTAGCTAGATTCTCAATCACTGCAACAGCTCAGAGACAACATAACAGAAGTGCTAGTAGATGAATGGATCTGAGTCACACTGTAGCGTGAAGAAGAACATTTTCTAATGCAAAACTACATAAGAAAAGTACTTACTTAGACTTGAAGTATCCATGTAATTTTCTGAAAGCGTGATCAGTTTTCATGAGGAACCACATTAGAAGGAAGTTGGCTCCAATCAGGACATCATTACAAGCTCCTCCTTAAAAATAACACATATATTTGCATTACAAATTAAATGCTTAATTGTGACTAATGAACATAAAATAGTATTGTACACTTTACAGGAGCCTAGTTGGAGGTGTGACTAAGCACTATTGACTCTCCTCATCAAACATCAGCCAGTGTTTAGGTATGTTAATGTATGCGCTAAACCTTGAATACTTTAAAGACCTAGTCAAATAAATGGAATTTCAGATTCAAAGAAAAGCAATGCAAAATGTTGGCAGCTTCCATTACTGCTATTTTCTTCCCCCATAATTCCTTTGCAGGATATGACGGGACAATATTATCAGGACACTATCACTACAGTGACTTTCTGAGGGAAAAAGCAATATGGCAGTGGTTTCAACTAAAAAGCACATGTGTGTGTGTAAATAAGTCAGTAAGAACACATAAAACTAACAAGCCACCTATGAGATGACACAGATTTGCCCCCACAGTTACTTAACAGATCCCCAAAACAACACACTGTTCCGAATGTCGTGTTTAAAGTTTGAAGGAACAGACAAATCCAAGAGCAGAGGATAGTAGGGAACTGCCTAATAGAAACTGGCCTCTGTGGGTTTTTACCCCCTGTGCTAGATTGCCCCTCACTGGGACAAATCCAAACTATTTCGCAGCCAGTATCCATGTGTCCCCAAAGGTCTGTGGCGCTGGGAAGGCCACACATAAAATTGGATCAAGCCCTTTATTTACAAATGCTTGGTAAAAAAATGTGTAATCAATTACTTAATTTAAAAGTAATTTCAGTTCTTGAAGCAGAAGCATTCAAAACTGTGTTTTTGCTGTAGTTTAATGAGTCAGTGTTTTGCAACTTGCAACATTTTGCACTTCTTGTAGAGATACATTATCGTTACACATTACATATATCCTTTAGTATTTTTGCTTTTGAAATAATATGTTAAATATGTATCTGGCACACCTGAAAGAACAAAAGGAACATAGTTCAATACAATTCATATAATCTATTTTGTATAAAATGTGTATATATTTCATGAATGTATATAAATTCTATTATATTTAACTATCTGCATAAATATTTCAACTTCCAGGACTAAATATTCTAAGGAAAAAACAGTAGCACTTGACTAAGGGTAATTATCTTAATTAGTTACTAACTAGTAACTTTTGAAATCACTTTATATGAATGGTCAAAAAAATCACAAACAAAAGGCATGAAAGAAACTACTATTCTGAATCTGAGCACTGCTAAAATTATCTTTTAATAAGGCCTGAGAATTCCCACCTTTGTTCAATAAAATGAAAATGTACCTTCAAAAATCAGTGGACAGCTTAGAAGGTGAAATGAAACAAAATGAACTAGCATCCTTAGTACTGAATTTGATTCCTCTGATTTTCTTAGGTGCTATAATTCAACAAAAGGCCCATTACAGATGTTTTCATAGAAAATGAGGAGAATATATTAATGTGTTTGAGGTAGTAGATATCCAGTGAAGGAGAGGGTTTTGGGGAAAAAACAAACAAACAAAACCAAAACCAAACAAACAAAAAAAGAAAACAGTTTCAAAAATGAAGCACTGGCTTTCAAAACAGAGTCTGCAGTGTGCCAATTTGGTTAGCAAATATGTATTACTCCTTAGCAGTAACCAGTGATATAATAGAAAGTGCAAAGAGTGTTGCTTGTATTACAGTATCACTCTGTCTGGAGTATTTAAAGAAGCTCCTGAGGCTGTACTGCACAAAACTTAGACTTTGCCCACTGTGTTTCCTTGTTTTCTGTGTTAATTGTTCTGCCCATTTGCCAAAAGGTATTATAGAAAAGTGTTTTCTTAATGCTGTCCTCAACTGCACAACTCTTAATTTGATCAAAAACTAGCAGAATTGGGATTGGTGTTTAACTGATGAAAGGTCCGAGTCCGTGACACTCGGTGTTTCAGTTCTAGCTGTTTGAAACTTCATCTTAATTTTGAGACTGAACATACACTGTGTTGTTCTAATTGCACTGGCCTTTTGAAAAGAACTTTGTACTGAATTCAGCCAAGTTAAAGGGTTTCCAAGATCATGATCTTGGCTCAGGATAAATGGAGCCAACGAGCTAAACAAATTCCTGCTTTCTTGGTTCCTATAGTATGAGAAAAATAGAAAGAGCAGAATACTTTTACTGCTTTATACAAGTGAAACACTCCTGGAAACTGCAAAAATATAAGTTAACCATGTTTATGTCAGCAAGACACGCAATTTCAGAAACTATTTTTAGCTCTCTTTCAAAATCTGAACCACAAATTATAACATTAATGAAGCAAACATTTCTCACTTGGCAAATTTAAGAAGTTAGTTTTAAGAGTAATCCCTTTGGGATTTAAAACAATAAAGAAATTTAGTCTAGTACAGACAAATATTAGTGTTCTTATAACATGTAATAGTAATAGCTGCCTTGCACTGTGTTGAGCGAGGATACAGGGCTATATTTGTTTCCACTTCTGTTACTGAGAATGCTTTTCTAATGAGCTAGATTTTAAAATTGGGATTGAAATAAATGAGTAATGGAAAAAAAAGAAAAGGAACTTCTAATCAGGAAAACAGTGTACATTCTTTCAAAGTCGTGTTTATAAGTTCAGAGAAGCAGTGGATCTAGTTCAAAGATAAACCATGTTTCAATCTGCCTTTCAAAACTATCATATAGTTCATTACTAAAGTTTGTTTTCAGTTGAATCTTAGCGTAAAAACAACGGGTTACTTGAGATACATACATCATAATGTGCTTTCAGTTGTAAGGTGTCACAATTTCTGTTTAGTACAGGTCACAAAATCATTGATTTACAGTTTGGGTTTCAGGTTTACACAGGTCTAAATTAATAATGTACAGAGGCAACTGCTATTTCAATCAGCTTATGCTGTCAAGCAATAAGAGAACCAGTAACTTGCATTTGCTGATGTGAAATAACTGTAGGATATTTAACCTGCAAGAATTCATGCTGCACAAACGTGAATTTCAGCACAAGCAGAGTTAGATGTGTAACTGCCCTCCCGAACATACAGTTTGATTCATGCACACAGGAAAATATTTGAATTTACAAAACTCTGTGTGGTTTCATTGACAATTAAGCTCTTTAGACTTTAGGCACTCTTAAAAGTGCATTGAATAAACAAGTATTTCCTGGTGACTTTCTCATGTATATTGCAGGCATGTATTTTTAAGCCTTCTCAGTATTATACTGGAATAGTGTGTGTAGACACCAAGGAGAATCATTTGTTTACAAGAATTCTAGAATACCGAAAGGGCAAATCTAGTCTTGACGAAGGTCTTGAATGAAACATATGAGTTGATTCAGTAAGTTAACGTGGTTGGGCCACTAAATAAAAGTGACCATAATATAATTAAGTTCGACATCCTCCCATGGGATCCTACCATGAGGTAATAATATTACAGTACTTTTCAAAAAAGGAAGATTTTTATATTGAGGAAGTTAGAAATAGCCTGAAGGGGAAAGTTAGGAAATTAAAATCCATAGAAGCAGCATGGAGGTTCTTTAAAAGTACCTTATTAGACTCAGAGAACGTATGTATATACTGGAACAATTAGGAATCAAGAAGGTGAGAAATATAGCAAGGTACAAGGGAATGTTCAGGCCCCCAAAAAATAATAATCCTATAATAAAATGGAAATCCAACTCAAGTGACACTAACAGAACTGAATATAAATTGAGAACAGAGTAAGGGTTATATCCTGCCATTGTTTCCCTGGCAAAGTAAGTAGGAGTTTCCATAAACATTCTGAGGTTTGAGAGGAAATTTAAAGAACAAATAGGGAAAACAGAGAAAGTTTCAATAGGTTGTGATAAAAGAATTTCCTCGAGCTAGGTGATGGTCTTTGGCACAGGCTGGTTAGCCAGACCAGTAGAGTATAAAAGCAAAAGACACAGCTTGATCTCTTTGCATAAGAGAGACTGGAAAAGACACATCTATAGTTGGTGTTTAACCTTTTGTTCCTCCACATGTAGGCTGAGAAAAAAAAAGAGCGGGAGAAAAGAAATTATAGTCAGCACCAGCATAAATTGCTCTAAAAATAAGTGCTTGAAAGGAACTGAAAATTGGAGTAGTTGAGATAATGAAGTTGTACTATTTATTTTTACAAAAGTTAACTGTTATCTGTGAGGCTGGCTATGAAAGGGCTCTGGAGGTCATCCTGCAAATTACAGAGAAGTGATAGCCTAGAAAAACCCTAGGTGGCAAAAATTAAGGGAATTGTAAAAGCAGGTCAAAAAAGCATCTCGAGTCAATGTTAATTTGCTGCCATAACCAGAATTCTGCCAAAGAATTGGGTAAGGTAATGAATAAAAATAGTTTACATTTCTAGAAGATTTTACAGTATATCTTGAGAAAGCAGTATGAGAGATTCCCAGTCAGAAAATCATTTCTAAAAAGTGGTTGTGGTTCAGACTGGACTCGGGGAAGAACTGCTCTAGACTGGTGCCTCTGGACATACCTCCAGTATACTGCTAAATTAGAGGTGAAAAAAAAAATAGAAGAAATAAATAACCAATATCTTTAAAATAATTTTAAAATGTTTAATCTAGTAGTTCTTCTAGAAAATCAGCTGTTACTTTGAAGAGTTCATGATTAAGTGGCAGAATTTGCCAGCAGCATCCTCAGGAGTTCAGCAAGACACAATTAAGTAAACAGTGTTGAAAGGGTTTTTGTTTGGTAGCATCTAAAAATATATTTAATTTGGAAAAGATAAGATCTAGCAGAAATAGGTGAAGTAATACATTTCAGAAAAGGCAACTTTGCCTTTTCATTCTCGTTCTTCTTTGATGAAAATGTTTAACAAATTGAATTGTCACACATAAAAGGAATGACATTTGAACAACATAATCACTTGTCTGTTACATGCTGCTGCTTTGATAGTTTTGATTCAACACCAATTCATGAAGGATTTGCCTGTAGTTTTCCTGCTACTATAATTTATTATGCAATTGTTTACAAAAATTACAGCAGCCATGTAGCTTTCCTGATAGGGCATTGGGTCATATGTCAATAAAATTGGGTGCAGGTAGGTCCTAGCTCTGCTGGTGTTGTAGTCTACACAACTGTCACCTTGAATCTTTCCTTCAGATTCCTTGTCCAGAAACATCCTAGTGTTAACATCCTTCTTTTTGGCGTGGAGCAGAACCAAGACATCTCAAAATTATCTTTTTTGAGAAACTGAATATGCTGCAAAGCTAGGTGACTTGGGAACTCAGGCTGGCAGACTTGCATGTAAAAGTCTGCTTTATATTAGGGCTGAATGCAATAATAAGCATTTCCAAGGCTATCAACAGTAACTAAAGGGTTGTCAAGATATATTCCAGGGACAGTTATAAAATTGTAAAATATTGGATACAATATACAATAAGATAGACGAAGTTCAGAGAGGCAACTCCAAAGGCACATATAAAGTCAATGTTACTTGCTCATAAAGAGACCTGCTGTGCTACTGTAAATAATTAAATATTGTTTGGTAAAAGAGACTCATTGCTCTGTATTGATGATCAGGGAAGTTATTCAGGATATGCAAGTTACAGACTGTAGTCCCTGCTGTGACTTAAGTGCAGAATTCCTCTTCTGATTTTAAGGAAACGGTTGTTTGGGAACCTTCTCAGGTCAAAGCTAGAAAATCTAGTAAAAAACAGAAAAAGAGAAAGTCCATAACAACAAAAACAATAGCTTGATAGGTTAAACCTTTACATGGGATGTGCAAACTGCAAGTATAGCCCTCTAGCTGGAATCAGGCATATTAACTATTCATGTGTCTTCTGCTCTGAGAGCACAGATGTCCACTAGAACTGGGGGACACAGTTGCAAACAATAGTCTTGTCAGAATCAAAAACTTCTTTTTACTGATTAGGATTTTCCAGCAATAACTGCCACAGAAATGTTTTGCCAAAAATCCTAGATTAGCATTAGTAACGCAATTCTCTGTTGCCCCACTTGCTGAAGAAGCTCCCGAAGCTTTCACTTCTCCAGGCTGAATGAGACCTACTGTCTTGGTCTCTCCACAAAGGTCAAACGCTCCAGTCCCCAACCACCCTTCACTGCACTCCCTCTGGTCTACCGATATCATTCTGATACAGAGTGGCCTCTAAACCAGATGCAGTATTTTACCTGCAGCCTGGTGAGTGCAGAGTAAGGGAGGATGCTCCCGTGCTCTGCTGGCTGTGCTCGTGTTCACACAGCCCAGGACACTGTTGGCTCACCTCCAGTTTGCCATCTCCCGAGACCCCAAAGTCCCTTTCAGCAGAGCTGTCCCCAGCCAGTTGGTCCCCTGCCTGTATTGCTGCAAATGAAATAGGGTTTGAAAAAGTCTGCAGTAATCTGTGTCTGTAGTTCCAATTCATTCCTTCTGACTGTGGCTATCCAGCCAGAGGTAGTTGTTCCCCAGTGCAGTGAGGATCAAGTTTTCTCTTTAAAACCTTCACTAGACATAGTCTCCCCCTGAGATATCTTCCTTATCCTTCTGTCACTTGTCACACCACAAAACCCATCCAGTTGCTTTAAGCACTGTAAGGCAGAGAGCTTCATATCAGGCTGGATCCTCTCTCAATAATTTTTCAAATAATTTCTCAAAAATCAATATTCAAATGAGATTTGCGACTATACAGATGTGCACAACACTTCAGAAATAACAGATGCTGTCACGCTGTTGACTTAATGGCTGTGAACTGCACAAGTACATAGAAGGGTGTGAAAGAAACCTCACCACCGAGAGCATTTCCACTGAAGAGCGTCTTTTAAGGGGTTGATTTTCAGAACTCTTAATCACTGCTGTAACCAGATACTTAGACTTGAATATTTATTATATACATAAGGCATTAAATACTTATGGTTGATTTATAGCTTGGGTTAGGATGTTATTTTTAAATAAGCCATATAAAGTACCTTCAATCCTGTCCATTCAGACACCCATGAGGCAGACTCCAAAATCATGGAATTGGCTTAAATGGCATGTGCTTTAAAAAAATCCATTTGGAAACAGAGGGAGTAGAAATTCACTGCCTCCTTACTTTTTAGCCTGATCTGTATTCTCAGAGTTTTCCCTGAAATTATGCAGTCCAAAGGTTTCAAATTAAAAAGCTGAAAACCTACTGCAATGTTTTATTCTACTAATTTCAGCTTTCAATAAACCTCTCATACTTTGCAAGACTTGTAAAATAATTGCAAGCATTGACTATACTACCTACTAAGATGTGCACACACATCTGTGTAGCTGAAAATTCCACAACATACTGAAATATTAGTTGTAATTAACAAGAGGCTGGATTGCTGAGGTTTTGTGGCATGCCTTTAAATGTTTGAGCACACATTCCTTCCAGTCAGCTCTAATGAATTTTGTAACTCCTTCATGCAGTGAGACTGGAGGAAGAGCCCTTATGAGCAGAGAACAGGGGAACCTGCTGGTTTTCTGCAGAATATTTGGGTTTTCATCTTCATAAGAGAAAGGGCAATTTTCATATTACACATAACATTTTGTGTGTCCCTGGATGGTTTTCCTCTGTTAGTTCCAAGAACAATTGCAAGGAAACATTTGTGAGTCAATGAATTTGTAGAGAAAGTGAATTTACCACTTTTTAAATATGCTTAAGCAGTCATATTTGTATTCTTCAGACATAACAAATTATGTATAGCTTGTCACTTTTTTCAGTGGTTATTGTTCTTTTCCTCCTAAGGGAATATTGTTTTTGTAGCTCAGTGAGGCTTTGCTAATTATTACATACCTTGTATTTCTAAAGATAAATTATGCTTATGTTAGCTATTTTTCTTTCAGGAAATGTTCCATTCAATACTTAAGTATAGATTGTAAATAGGTGAATTCCTTATTCCTTTTTTGGGGAAGGAGTGTAACAGAAAATTTTGGCATTTATCAAGGAATAATGGATGAGTATATCACAAAATTCTGACAATCTAGTAAATTTTTCTATGCTGAATTTGAATAACTGTCACATTTAGCTAACGTATATTCAAATACAGGAGTCACCATGTGTAAACAATTTAACATTTACCACAGATGCCCAAGTCTTACAACAACAACAAAATCAGGAATAATGAGTAGTATTTACTTAACTTGCAAGTCTATATTAAGTAACGTGATGTATTGTCTGAAAAAGTTATCAGAAGTTTTGGGATTAAATTGGTCCAAATCTTCGGTGTACTGCATATCTTTGAAAGGTGACTAGAAATGAAAGATGTACTTCCAGTTGATTGTTTCATTAAAAATCAACCCATTTGGTATATATTATATTTGTCCAAACCAAAAGTGTGTTAAGGACAAAGATGCTAAGGAGCCAGTTGTGCGATGGAGCGGAAGAGCACGGGTGGTTTGGGGAAGGCAGTGGGGATCAGATCTCCCCACCAGCTCTCCTGCTCCTTTGCTCCTTCCCAGGAGTGGAGCGATGGCACAGACGTCATTGAAAGGACACTGTGGGCAAGAGACAGAAAAAGCAAGACTCTGTATTCCACAAGTGGAACAAGACGTGTTTCATGTGAAATACAACTTTCTCATCTTCTGCATATGTTATTAGCAAATGCTAATAAGAGAGCAATAATGTTATGAAATAACCATTTAAAAATGTAGACAACTTTAGAACTGAAAGAAAAAGGAAGATGAAAGGCATTGGCTGGCCATTCTACATCTATAAATTATCACTTAATAGACAGTATTCTTATTAATGTAAATATAAGACAAAGATTTACAAATATGAGTTTAGTGCTTGAGACTAGCTTTGAGGAAATACTGATCACTCTTTCTGTGATTTCTGTGTATTCACTTTTTAGCTGTTTTAAGTTAAACCTTAAAAACAAGGAATTATTTTTAGAAATGTTCTTTAATGTTTGACATCTCAAAGCAGAAGCAACAAAAAAAAGAATCCATGTCTATTCAGAAAGATTTTTTAAAGACTGAGAGATTCAAAGAAGCCTTTGCAGGTCAATCTATGATAAATGGGCATATATGACATGGCAGGGAATATTGTTTCCTAAGTAGAACAATTCTGATGATGCTTATTTCTTTTTCAAGAGAGCATCATTTGACAAGCATGGTTCCCTTTTTCAAGTGAGGACTCGGACTCAGGACTGAAATTCTGATTGTTACAGATGATCACATATTTGACAAATTGCAACTGCTGTACTTGTCTCATTCCTGGCCTGTTTTGGGGTAGGTTTGTTTTGTTTTAAGCAAGTTACAAAGATGGCTTAACTTCAGAGAGATTTTCTTAATGGAATCCATTCCACCCAGAAGGTGTTCTCTCTAACAAATGCGAAACATCACTAAATTTAACCCAAAGTCTGAGCAATGGAAAGCTACATAGATGATGTCAGATATTACAAATATTATTTGTACTTGCTAGTTTACTTGAAGGGAAATTATGAGAATGACATCATAATGATGACTAATTTTTATTAGTGTTTTCTCTCTGAAACTCTAGACTTACAGTTATAAAGAAAAACAACTTTTAAAATGCTGAACCTGTTATTCTTTTCTAACACTTTGTGATTTTCTTATTTGTAAAAGATAGTAATATTTAAAAATACAATAGATCCTATCAGTTCTTATTCTAGTCATTTGATGTGTCAAATATTTTTTGTCTAAAAGAAAAGAAAATATTTAATGCTCACAAAAGATAGGAAATGATCACATCTTTTAAATTAATCGCTGCTTGGGTCGGCCTATGAACCTATAAACTCTGCTGGAACAGTTGTAGCCAAATTTCTTTGCAACAGTTTCATACTATGGAAATGAATTATGCTGATGAAGGGGTGATGACCAGCTTAGGAACAACGCTATGTTTCTTCAGTCAGCAAAAGCAAATCATAGGGTGCCACAGCTCTAGAAACATCCAAAATCCGCAGAACCAGTATAACTCTATTTTACAGCAAAACCTGCAGTAATCTGGGGTTGCAAAAGGACTTGGTGCAAAAGTCTGTTGGGTACTTGTGCTTACCAAGAAGTTCTGTATGAGCTCCAGCTCCAAAGGGCATTGGATGTGATCTTCAGAGCTGGAGATAGCAGTAGCCAAGGAGACCAAGAGAAGAGTATCTCCCACAGCAAGGCAAGAAACATTTTTCAAGCCCAGATGAAGGGCATCCCTACAGGAATACTGAGAGGGTCATCAAGGGACTAGATATGCCCATTCAAGTCAGTAGAGACTCCATAGCTAAAAGCTGGTGGGTGGCATAGCAACCCAAATGCTGCCTCTGGTGGAGAATCCCCCTCCCTATTTTTAGGAACTCACCACCATCAGACTGCATTCTCAGGTTCTTTACTAAGGACAAGATTAGGCCACAATACCAGGTAGAGACACATCTCCATGACTATATTAATATCTTTCTCCAAATGCTGATATCCAATTCAGCGCCTCAAAGGCAATGGAATTACCCAAGTGTGGATGGTTGACATTCTAATAGGTGTTTTGTCTACCAGGAGCTTTGTTTATCTATGAAGAATTGTTTTAATGAGAAATGAATATTCATGGAGTCAAAGTGCTTACACACATTACGGAACTTAAATATTGTGCCCTAATGCAGCCTTCATATTAATGCATTATTTTAATATGCAAAATTCAGGGATTAATTTAGCATCAATAATAACTGCCAGCCCTGCATATATGACTCTGACTCCTGACATAAAGTGATGCATTTGCAGTCTCAGCTCTCACGTAAATAAGAATATGGGTTAAGTGTGCAAAGGCAGGGCTGCAAATGTCACTCCTATGGCTGAGTTCAAACCTTACTGGTAGAGGTTTCAGTGCAAAGCAAATGAAGTTCAGCAAATAACTCAGGGGTGGTACCTTCACATAGTGCTAGAATTTTTACCTCCAGGGAATCACACAACATCTTGGGTAAATGATACGTATTTGTGTTCAAAGATACCTCAAAATGAGAGGTCTAGGTAGCATCAATGGCATTGTTCATCTCAACACTGAAAGAGAGTTAGTTCTGCGACTAGTTTTCAGAGCTCTTGTAAAGAGTTACACCACCAGGTAATGGGCCTATGCGACAAAGAATGCTCCCCTAATCAACCCCATTTGCAAAGGATTTTCAGGATAAAAATGAACAAATGATCTGTAATAGATAATAAACAGCTAATCATTACATCATTCATACCAAATCAATTAATACAGATACATTTATTCAACTTCTTTTATATATTACTTATATTAAAGCATTCTATTTTATCAAGGATTCAAAGGGATTAGGCTTTAATTTGTTATTTTAGTATACTATACCTTTAAATTGTTGACATATAAGTTGTATAAATAGAAACACTATAAATCTCTTAAAAAATGTACCATAAATGTTTTATGTATGACCTTTAAGTAACAGCAGTCTGTTGCATAACTCTGCAGGGGAAGTCACGTGGTGGAAACCTCATATTTCCTTAAATTTATGGTTGTTTCATGGTGGTCTAAAAGACTTTTTTTTTTAAGTTCCCTTTCAAAGTCGTAATCTTAGTAAATTGTTTAATGTTTGGTCTAATGCAGGTCAATGTAAGTTCTTATCTAGATTTATAATAGGAAATATATAACGTCAGATACCAATGAAGCCTGGCTAATAAAGTCAAGGATACCAGTGTTATGTTTCATTATAATGATGTGAAGATAATGCCTTTAGCCGCATAACCACCACATTAGCTACAGACCATAAAGAAATCTTATGAAATCTCCGGGTCAGATTCATTAAGTCTCCATTTTTTCCAACAATTTTTTCTTCCTCAATCAGAAGTATTTTTGATTGATAAATCCCCCCACTACCACTGTATCAGATCTCATTTACTGACACCAAAAGTCATGTAACTCTGGAGAGAATCAGCTGCCTCGGGATATTCTGGTTTGCACTAGAAAGAAAATTGGTGGAGTTTGTGCACATGCTTAAATACCTGCTGAATTAGGGCCTTATGAAACAAAATTTTATATTAAGGTAATTATCATTTCCATTAGCTGGAGGAAATTTCACTCTTTCCTACTCCAAAGGAGTTTGGTTTATACTCAGAACAGCGTTATCAGCATCAACAGAAAAGGTCTGCTTCAAGTTAAAACATGCAAGTGAATACAAGTTGCGTGAACAAGAAGAAATTATTAGTGGTTTTCCACCTCCACCAAAATCCTCAGGATCCAAAACAGGAATTTACAACGCTTGGCAAAATAAAAATTAAACCCCACTCAGAAATGTCAATATTTAAAATACGTACTATGACCATAATTTAATGAGTTCTTTAAAAAACACAGGCATATACATGAAATGTGTATTTTTCAAGACCCTTTTCCCCCAACATTGTGGGCATAACAATATTAACTTATTAAATACTATAAAATAAATTATTTCAGGTAGTTTGAACACCATTTATTTAAGCCTTAAGATATGCAAATCAAGCATGAGTGCACTGTTTATTTCCACTCATGTTCTGCTTTTGGAACTACAAAAAAGAATTAAATTTGATGAGAATTTAAACTACAGGGACAAGGAAATCTGTGTTCACCTAAATGCTGGATGCATGTCTATGTTTATATGTGTATGTAGTGAGTATATACATAACACATAAGTGTAAACAGATTGGACAGTTCAAGCCTTGCAGAATCATAAATTCTCACCCGAAAGGCAGATGTGCACGTTCCACAGTAGATGCAAATGAAAGCAATACTCTGTGTACAGCCTTGCAAAACATGAACTAATACGACACAATTCTATAATGGCACTGAAAGAGGTACTAATAATTCATTTTCAAAGAACAAGGAATCCCTCTCACTTGCCCACTTCTTCAGATAGCCTGTATCAACCTGAACATAATCCGTCAATTAAAGATAGGCGATGGTGTGCCGTTAGTGTATTAATAACATTTTATTCAATAGACTTCGAGCATCCTGTCCAAAGATCACAGGTGCATACTAAGAAAGAATGGAAAATAAAAGAATCAAAGTGGACACTTAATTTTCCAACTTCTTTTACATTGTGCCTTCTTGGTAAGCACTAAACCAATGAATACATGTTAAATAAATGTCTACAGCAGTGTTTAGTGGTGATAAGAATAATCCTGTTCAGGTATGTCAGAAATCTGCTGAAAAACAAATGAAGAGCAAGATACAATAACAGACAGTTTACTGGCATCATATGAGCATTGCTTAGCTGAGGAACAGGTAATTTGTGTCAGTGTCTTTGAACCTGGAACAGGGTTAATCCAGGATCTTGACAGACATGAAAGACTAACAAACCTTTTTTCTTCTCAATAATTTTATTTTAATAGAGCATTTAGAGCCTGAACTTAGAGAAAGGACGATTGTACTAAAGGCTAGTCTGGAGAAGAAGTCAAATGTGCACCAAAAAGAGAGCATGGAACTTTTTTCTGTACATGCAAGGCATTCATTAGCCTCACAAAAACCAGAAAAATCAGCACTGCTGGGGCTTTCACAAGTAGATGAGGGTGTCAAGGGAGAGGCAAAAATCCACCCCGCAGGCAGTGAGTCTCAGGAACCTCAGAATGCTGGCAATGGCTTCGTTAGAAACCAGAGAGCCTTCCCATGCCAAGAACAGACACTAAAATCTCAGACAGTTAATGCAAGAACGGGATAGAGAGGAGAATATTCTGAGATTTTGAAAACATACTCTCACCAAGTGTGGACTGAAAGGTTCTCAGGAAGGGCCAAATGAAATATTCCATTTCAGTGTTGACATTCTTTTAACTAAAACTAATTTCCAAGCTGAAAACAACTCACTGAAATAATCCAAATTCCCAGTTTTACAAATATTAGAACTGGATGTTTCATCAATTTCAAAACTATGTTTTTTCCCAAAACACAACATGTATCGCAAGCAAACCTCCCTTTCTATCAGGGATTGCAGTGGCTTAGACAAATCTGCATTTTCAAATACTGTCTTTATTCAGAAAGCTGCTGGCCATTTATACTGAAGACAGTTTTCATAGTAATTTACTGGTTGTCTTAGGACAAATGAATTCTGAAGTTTTAAGTCTGCATCAGCTATTGATGCACACAAACATATTCCTCTAATTATTCCATATGCATGCAATGCCTCACCCTATTTCATTTTTGTAAGTGTGCATGCTTAACACATTCCTTCTTTGCAATGTCCAAAACTATCTTTGCATTCTCAACAAGAAACATATTTCTCATTCACACATCTTGGGCCAAACCCAGATGGTATTAGTTTCCTACAAGGGTATTTCCTGCATGTCTGAATTGTCAACACGGCTGTGGATTGCCATCATTCTCCTCCTATATACAGATTCTAGTCATGAAGAGCAAACCATATATCCTCCACCACCCTGGTTTTTCCACTTGGCACGTTTCACAAAAATATTCATGTCTCTCTTCAAATTATTAATATTTTTTCGCTACTTTAGTTGAGCGGTAAAGAGGAGATCTATAGAAGCGATCCATAAAAATGCTTGATTATTTTAGCTTCCTCTGGTATTGACAAAATGTCTGTGGAAAAATCTGGGTTTCTCTGGATTTATTTACTCCTTGTTTTCAGGTAGCTGGCACATTACGTATATTTTTTAAGACTTACCAAAAGAACTCAAATTCTACGATTACTGGAGTCAGTATTTGAAATCCAAGCTGTTGCATAACTAAGCAGTCAATAGGTTGCACGCCAGCCTTTCTCACCCAGCCCCTGGGGCACCGTGAGGCTGACAGCAATGGCAAAGCACCCGGGAGGGAAACACTGAGGCACTATCAGACAATTCAAATGCTTTTTTCTTCCCAGCTCCCATTCAGTGCTTTTTCAGAAATGGGAGGGTGCTGCTGCTTGAAAGTGTTTCTGACCCAGGTACAAAACATGATGCACATGCATAGCTTTTGTTGAAAAAAAAAAAAAAGCAATAATAGCATTTTCTCTTTTTTTTTCTAGCTGCCTTTCTATCAGGATTCCAACAAGTGCAGTCTTTATATTTCAAACAGTTTGACTTTGGATAACAAATACACTTCCAATGCTCATGCTCGCATGTCGGAGCTTAAAACTTAGAGCTCAGCTGGAGCTCTAAATTGATTTTCTGTTTGCATTTGTGTCAATAACGGAAGATTGTTTTCTGTTTGAAACAATTGAATGGACAGAGAACATAGGTATAAACAATTTTAAAATTGGAGTAAATAGACATAACATAGTTGTCTAGCCTTCATCCAGTAGATCTATTGAATGTCTACTGGTAAAACATTGAAGAATACTTGCAGAGCTTCTAAGAATGCAAATTCTGATTTTGCCTATCACGTTTAGCATAGTCATCTACTGAGGTAACCAGCAACATATGCAACCAGCATTTGCTTTGAAGATATGACACATCATTATCAAAACTATGCTGAATGCTGATGCTAAATATAGGCTGAAATATGCCCCTCCATGCATCCAGATTGCAGAGGCCGAAAGTTCCTTGGATATTAGGGAACAGAATAGCATTTGCTTTATCTTTAGAATTTGCATACCCGTTCTTTGGCAACTGAAAACCTATGACGTGTTCCCATGTTTCGGTGCCTGCAGGCAAGCCCCACACTCTACATAGTGGCTCTGCCTTCAGGAGAGAATCCCAGACAAGATAATGGGTGGAACAGAAGCATCAATTGCAGTGAACTTTCACATGCTTCTTGACTCTGTCCTGTGTTTTTCTGTCACCCAAACTTCTATACTGCTAATTGTCTCCTACTCCCCTACCAAAAACCATTCAGATAATGTGATTCTCCAGTTTCTAAAAATAAGAAAAAAAGGCAACATAAAATATCTTGCAGAAAAGACTTTACAACCTTTGCTTAGTACCTTTGCAGCCTTAATGACTGAAGCTAGAAATCTGTTAAGGAAATCAACTTCAGTGAAGAAGAAAATCTGTCTATTTTACAGTGAAGATCAATATCAGTGTGATAAGCCACTGAACTCACTCTTCTCTTAGAGCAGTGACAGAGCCAGGCCCACAGTTTAATCTAGGTTATGTTGCAAATATGAATTATTACCATAGTAATGACTAGGAAAAACACAGTGTAGACTGAATGAAGCGCCTCTAGTCCATCGATACCATCTGGCAAAGGTATCCTGTTTAGAGTGTTTTTTGGGGTTTTTTTTGTTTATTTTTTGCAAGAGGGAGACTGCTAGCAACTTAACGTTTATCACTTGTTAAGTAAGTTTTAGTATCCATTAACATACAGACAACAACAAAGACATGGGGACACAATATTAAAATACCTAGCTCATGTGAATGTAACATTCCCCTTGCAAGCAGAAAAAGCCAGTACCTGCTTTAATAGAGAACACTTCAGTGCCGAGAGGCATAGGAGAAAGGCCAGATTGTTTGTAAGAGAGAGTAATGTCATCGGGGCATCTTTCCATTTCCATCTCTCTTTTTTGAAACTAGTTATTTTTTAATGCCTACAATTAGACAGATCAACATTTCTGGTTTTAATTTAATGCAGAGAGTATGATAATTACTGTTATTCTGTTCTGAATTATATCCCTACATTTCCATATAAAGTGGTCATGGTAAAACAGCATGAATTTGTTTTCAATTATCGGAGTATAGAATTTGTTGAAGGTTGGTTCATTTTACATAAGCACTGTCAAATTTGCTATGTGTCACTATACATCCTCTTTTTTTGCCTCTCTCAGCATAAAAAAAAATAGTCTTACAGCTCATTTGAAAGTGGACACTTGTGGACACTTACGAAAAGTCTTAATTTAGCAGCCCAGGGAGATCTTTGCACCATAGTAATGGTTTTATTTTTCCATAGCATATTTTTATCTTTAGCAATGACAAAAGCAGCAGTGATTGGCTGAAATGTCATGCCACATAAAACCAACTTATCTATGGAATCATAATTCTTGAACTCTTTTGACACCTCTCTGCCATTAGACCTGTATTTTAACCACAAAGAAAGACTTTATGAAATACGTTACTGAAAAATGAAGATAAGGTTTATAGACAATGGTCAAGGAATGAGAGCATGAGAAAACCAGAGTAGATGCCTGGGCAGACCACCGCCATATTACAGTGTTGATAGAACAGTAAATCACTAATAAGATTAATTTGCCTTGTTAATCTGTTTACAGAAAAATAATGTTAGCATTAAAATATGGTCTAGAAAAATCATTCTGATTTGAAGAGGTAAAGTCACAGTTTTGATGAATGAAAAAGGAATTATTAGTCTCTTGTTGTCATGTATTTGTGAATGTTGATGTGACGTAGCCTGCTCTCTTTGGAGTCTCATCTGAGATGATTTTATCGGACTGCCCACTGAAAGAGAGTTGTAAAAATTACCTTTATCACAGAAGTGGCATGGAAAGGTGGGTAAAGCTTTAAAGCAACAGAAAGAAGGAGCAAAAAATACTACAGCCATCAAGAAGTCTATTCTCCCTATTAATGAAGGATTTTCATGATCAGTAAATTTCTTAACACTAACTGCATTCTCGTTCACTTGGAAGGAAACTTTCTTGCTTTCCTAGAAGGCTAATTCTACAACACAATAGACCTCAAACCAATGCAGCTGAAAAGCTGTCAGGTGAAGACAGTCAAGAGTGGAAGAATGCTGAAGAAGAATAGTATAGGAGAGCAGATATGCCAAAGAAAGAAAAAAGAAAGACAGACCAGAAAGTGGAAGTGTGCCAGGGAAATAAGAAGGAGCATGCTTATTTTTTACCTTCCCTCAGTGGCCTCCGCTGGTGAGCCACTCACTGAATTGCTGGTGGAATGTAAAGCTTCCTTGAAAATAAATCCAGCTGGGGACAGAGGTGGAATCACCACCTGTGTTCCCAGAGGATGAATGTTGCTTACAGCTCAAGAGGCCTCTATGGTGCAGGAAAGTGTGTAATTCACACCTTCTTGAGCCAGCTTTACTGGATGCAATAATCATCTGGTCTTTATTTGAATCTCCCTCTTCCGGGACTGATTTCCACTGTCTTCTGTTATTCCAATTCTCCTAAAGCAGTGCAGTACATAAAGTTTTGCAGTCCAGATGCAGACCTCACATGGGCTCACGGCCACCTCCTTGCAAGCACGCTCACAGTCCTGTGTCACTTTGCCCAAAACCTCCCAATTATTGGCTGGCTTTTGGCAGTCTTGGAGCTTTTAGCGGCTTCTAACCAATAATTGGGAGAGTTGTCAAAGCAGGATTCCTGTCTTACTAGAAGAGTGTGAAGGAGGCAAGCTGTGGGTTTATGTTGGGTTGGTATCTGCATTTATAAGTTTCACATACTTTCTTTAGGAGGACGGGAGGAATTGTATTATCAGGGAACGAGGATTGTCATTTGAATCAAACTAAAGATTGCCCAGCAGAAGAGCAAAATCTGGAGTTGTGGAATTAAAAATATAAGTACGGAGGACTAGGACTAGGACTAGAAATGAAAGGGCCTGCATTTAGTAACTGATATCTTCAAAGGACTGTGAAGATAAGGAAAAGAAAACATGATCAAGGCCATGTCAAAATTTTGGTTTTGTTGCAACAGAAGAATTAGAATAGAATTAGGTTTTCAGTTCCAGTGCTACCTTTAGGTCTCAAACCATTTTTATTTCTGGTTACTCTAGTGTCCTTTTTTTGCTGGACAACTATGCTGCATAATAAAAGTGTGTGTGTAATTAATTCCTGTGGATCAGTACTCTGACTTTTTCCCAAGCGCAGAGAAGCCCGATTCAAATCCATGCAGAACTGTTCTTATGAATCGTGTTACTACCTTTTGACAGGTCTAATGTGTGGACCCACTGAGCTCTAAAGGAGCAGGATGTCATTACTTTATAGTGAGTACAGTTGTCTTGTAAAAAATAAGCATTTAAATATCCCTGCAAACATCAGAGCAGACAACTTTGTGATGGATGCACTTTGGCCATCAATGATTTGCAGCCAAATCCTGCCCTGCACCTAACTGAACAAAAACCAGCTCTAACTTCAGTAGGATTTGTGCTCACATTCCAAGTAAGAGTATGGCCCTCTAAGTATTTTTCCTGTATAAATTTAATTGTAAAGCATTCCTCTATCTAAAGGTATTTTTAAGTGAAGTATAAAAATAGTGCATTTGTTAAAATAAGTAGAAAATATTGAAAATGTTTTAAAAAATCCTTAGATAACTGCAAAGTCCTTTATAAATGAGAGAGAAAGAAAGAAGGAAAAAAAAAAAGCAGCTTTCCAGCACAACAGGAAAAAGGAAATGCTTTGGAGATAGGGTCTACTATGTATACTATACTGAGCCATGACATCAGTGTAATTATTTTTCCCTAAAGTAAATGTCTTGTGTTACCAGTTCTTCCCTTGCCAGAGGCCTCAGGCCCCACAGATGTTCAGATAGCAAAGCACTTGAATTTTCAACACCCAAGAGGTCTATAGGAGCTCTATTCCTATGCCATACCTACAGCCCAATTAGTGTCTGGTTTTCTCATTCGCTGTGCGTTGTCCTCTTTCACCTGTCAGGGGAACCTCTCCTTGTGTTTGTCAGAGCAGTCGAGGCAGCTTGGAAAGGCGAGGTGGACCCTTTCAGCAGAGCTTTTGCTGGTTTCTGCTTCTGCTGTAGTCAGGTTTCTGTCCTGTGCTGGGGCCAGATTTCAAAAACCTTAATTTGGCAAACACATCCCTCTGAGAAAAATACCTGACACGGATATTCAGCTCTACAGTAAGATCTGGTAAAGGAAGGTTCAGACAAGCAGAGATTCTTCTGGGATCTCCTAATTAGAAATCCCTTTCTGATGAGTTCATGTGGTACTGCATGATAAGAAATTTTACATGTTCCATGACCCCCTCACCCATGTGTTTTACAAATAAAACTCCTTCAGATCCAACACATGGTAGTGAGTATTAGTTATGGTATATATTACATAGGAAATAAACTAAATTAAGGGTGATCATACTACGTGAACAAGTTATGTAGCATTTGCTCTATAATAAATGAAAACAAACTATATAAAGACATTACATTAGAGCTAATATTTAAGTCACAAACAACTGTTGAATAGAAATATCTTAGGCACAACCCCTTTTAAAAAATTTGCTACTCATTTCCAAAATGAGGGTGGGATTGTTGAGATGAAAAAGCTGTTAAGTATAAATGCCACTATTTTATATGAATGAATGAAAATCAATTTTAAAGGAAAACTCAAATTCTGCTACCTATATTGTTTATTATTAAGCCACACAGAGTAATGAAAATAAATGGTTATACCTGGTTTTGCTTACTAAAATTAATTACTATTAAGGTTACATAATTAAGGGTCATGCTTACAATAAATGAAATAGTTAACAATACCCGTTAAGGCATTCCCATGTATTTCTATATATATACTACAGGAAATAAAACATACATTGCTATAATGAAATGGCAGCATGTGTAAAAAATAACTGTGGCATATGTTTCTGTATTATAGAAAAAGTATAATACCTTAACAATATAATAATACTTCCATATATAATATCAGAGATATAACAGAGTACATTTGGAAACACATAGATGGAAAGTAGAGCCCTGTTCTAAGGAGTGCTTCCGTGAAAATAGCACCTTTCCATAAAAATCCAATATTCACGTGCAACAATTAAATCCAAGTGTAAATACTACAACAGAAACTACAATGCAAAAATAAATATTAAAAATATACTTCAGTGGAGAACACTTACTGTAGTAATATAGTTTTAGGACTGACATAATGTACCTAATCAACCATTTTAAAATTAAAATTAAAGAAACACTTTAATGCATACAATTAATCTTTACTTGCCTTAGAACTGACTTAATATAATTCTAATTAAATTATTTTCATGCTTGTAGTCCTAAACTTGATCAATCTGTTTTTGAAGGAATGTTCTTCCTTTCACAGAACTCTTTAGCTGAAGCTTATAACCCAGCCCAAGGAAAATCAGCTCTGAAACAAACATAGTATTGGCGCAAAACACAGTTACTGTGAATGGAAGACAGGAGTGTTCAAGCTCAAGAGCTGCATAGACAGACATTGGAAGTGGGAGCTTCCAGGTTTAGTTACAATAGAGATTTCACACTGGCCCCAGTCCACAGCATGTTTAGGTAATTAACACTCATTTCAGACAACCATCATTCTTTTGTCTTCAACAGATATCCCAATGGAATACAAAGATTTGTCTCATTCTCCTTGCCCTTTCTTATACAACTGACTAATGTTAGTAATTATTCCATCAAACAGTGTAGTGCAGGATCTTATACCAGCTACTCTCCCATCTACAGTTTGTTGGTGCTGGTGTCACCTAAGGGGAAACTTAAAAAGAAAAGGATGTCAAGAAGTTATTAAGCTGCTGAGAGAAGGATATGGATATTTGACAGATGGTGTCTACAAGACAAGACTCTAAAACCTGGGATGCTAGTTTCACAGTAGACACTAGAAGTCCGTTGATGAAAAATAAGTGTGGATTATTCTATAGGGAAAAAATCTGACTTTTTGAAATTTTGTATGTAATTATTCAGTTTGACAGTACCAAAATGAATGCTTGTAAGGGATTTTGCTGGGTATCTCAATTTACACCGCAACATAAGAGACATAACACTACAGAAAACTATATACTTTCTGGCACCACAGAGATGCTTTCAGAAGCTATGCAAGTTGTGGCAGTGATTTAATTGGAAACAACAGGTTTGCCAATTAGTGATAAAGCTAAAAGTACACAGGAACTATTGCTTTCCAAAACCAGAAGAAATAAGTATGGACAAAATCAGATGGATTTCTAATTGGCTGTAAGACACTTAACATCTTGATGCTGCACTGATTTCAGTATCTTAGAGGAATTATTCCAAAGTTTTTATTGAATGCAACAGTATATAGACTTTTTAGAACATAGTGTGTCCAGCCCACTTTGAAAAACAGCAGCATGACTCTTCAGGAAGCAATAGACACATTCTACAAACAAAGTAAGTAATATATTGCAGTCTAAGGGAATCACGCAGGACAGCAATTAGTAGAAATACTGGCCTGATCCTATGAATGCAACTTGCCATACTTATTACCTTGCAGGTCCCGTGTTTCATTCATTTGTCAAATTCTTGCTTCATGTGTGCTTCATTAAAAGCTCTTAATTTAATTTTCACCTGTTTACACTTTCAACAGCTTCACTTTCACACTGAGATTGCTTCCATGGCATCAAGTGCTAAATAAAAGCTTCAGCTTAGTAACAGAAAGATCTTTTCTTACTAATACTTTCAATAACTCACCTTGAATGGCAGGCCTAGTGTGACTCATTGACATTCCTGGGCTCTTAAATGAGTTGAACTCATCTCTCAGGAGAAGAAATGGGACTGGCTTTGTCTGGCACAACAGATAGAATCATTCATCAGGAATCTCTGAAATAAGCCTTACTCTTCCCAAAGCAACTGATTCGCCTCCCTTTGCTTCAGACTTTATCAGAGCAACTTGGTCAAGACTCTTAGAAACTCATACAATAATATCTACAATCAGTTCAGACTCAGCTGCAGAATTATTCTTGGCTCATAAAGGAGCAGGAGCTTGATTACCAGTCCCTTCATCCATGATGACTGCAACTGATTTGGCAGCTCTAACTAGACCTTCAAAACTAACCCCTCTGATAACCCGCTGAAACCCAATTTTTCTAGCAAACAAACTGGCAAATTTAGGCTGCCTCTAGATTAGCAGGACCCAGATTTCATTGTACAAATCTCTTTCTGTGGAAATCTCTTGACCAATTTACATTCTGACTCAGGTTTCTCTTTGGTGGTTGTGATTAAAAAGGAAGTATGGCAATCACGTTGAATTAAAATAAATTAAAGCTGTGCACTTTCCCAGTTAGGGCTTTTGTGGGATGCCTTTCAACAGGAAGACAGGCCCATCCATCACTTTGAATTGCAAATACATTTTAAAAGCTTCATTCTCTCTAACAATTTAAAATTTCATAATTAGTTATCATGGGTGTGGTTAGAGTTGCAAAATGGTGTCTCCTTATGTGTGCAGCTGGAGCACTTGAATCTACAACAGAGTCACTAGTTTTGAAAGGCTGGCAAACCCTGAGTTAAATTCCCAAACAATTATCAGCCTGTGAATAATCACATATATTAATAGAATTTGAATTGTTAATTATGTATTCTGATTCTTTCTATGCCTCAGCTTCTCTCCCCTGCATTACCTCAAGAGCAACTACTGAATCTGAGTTTTATTCTTCATTTATACAAATACAATTTTAGGCATAGCAATATTACATACATTTTTAGAAGCCAAAGAGAAAATTGCCTTCTCTTTAAGTATACAGGGTATTTGCAGTGTTGCAGTACATTACATAGTTATGATGCTTAACATATAACTGTACTAACCTTCGTGGCAAACATAATAACAAAAGAAAGTTGTTTGGAGATTTTTCTATTTTTATTTTAAAAAATAACAAAACCCTCTCCATTGAAGGACCACATGTAAAACTATGGTTTCTCTGCACTGAGACCAAGGCTGCTTATTACCTACAGTACACTAGCTATGATGAACAGACCACCATAGTTGTGACAACTGATGTTGCTGCCTCCAGGGTAAAACAAAGGTTTACATATTACACAAGCAATTTAACTGTTTTCTAAACATATTGCCAAGACAGTGGGAGCTGGCAGCCAGCACTGTGTTTTAGGTTTTGGATACTTGGATTAGAAGTGACTGCTGATTATAGACCTTTTTATTTGTCCTCGACGAATTACAAGCAACCTAGTAACCCAGCAAAGAATCCTTCACAGCACTTATACTTGTCTTCATGGCTTCCCAAAGATTGCATACACAAATCACTCCACAAAAGTGGCGTAAGAGACTTGTGCATAGATAACTACGTAAGACAATTGTCTTGTTCCGACTCTTAAAGAGTTCCCCAAAGTGAAACGTTTTATAATCCTTTTTTGTGCAGTAGTCAGGAAAGAAAGAAAAGAGTTTGGGCAAAGATTATCCACAAGAAAGAAACGGGTTTTTTTTTTTGGATTCCAGCTGAAACACAATAAAGAACATAATTAACTTCACAATTCTTTGTGTTTTTCATTTGACTGCAGGGAGGAGATGAAAGAGGACTGTTAAGCCTTGCATTCCATCCCAATTACAAGAAAAATGGAAAGCTGTATGTGTCTTATACCACCAACCAAGAACGGTGGGCTATTGGACCTCATGACCACATCCTGCGGGTTGTAGAATACACAGTATCCAGGTATCAGTAAAAGTCTAAGATTCACAGATTCTGTATTTCTCAGCAACCTTTTCATTTTAGTATTTCCCACATCTGAAAGGAACTATCAGATTTACAGTGTGTATGCTTGGACACTTACAGAAAAGTTATTGCTGCTTTTATTTCAAAGGGTAGTTTTGGAATGCCAGTAAGTACACTAGTTTATTCTTTTTAAGACTTTAAAAAATTATTCTGTATTTTTAAAAATTATTCTGTCATTTTTATATTATAGCTCTTTCCTACTTATTGTGTATAGGCAGCAAAATCATTTTTGTGAATGATGGAAAATCTAAATTCCTCAGAAATAATTGTTTGACATTTTTCTACCAAGTATATATCTTCAAGTATAACTTGAATGACTCGAGTTTACTTTTAGAATAAAAAACAACGAAAATGAGCTGTGAAAAACTGTGTTCTTATCTTTATATTGCAGGAAAAATCCACACCAAGTTGATATGAGAACAGCAAGAGTGTTTTTAGAAGTAGCAGAACTACATCGAAAACACCTAGGAGGACAACTTCTCTTTGGCCCAGATGGTTTCCTATACATTTTTCTTGGAGATGGCATGATCACTCTGGATGATATGGAGGAAATGGATGGTTTAAGGTAAAAAAACTACCAATGGAAAGACTTCTAGTATTGTCTTCTGGTTTCGCACAGTGGAGTCAGAATCAAAAATGATCTGCAGTTGTCAGGACAAATCTTACT
Organism: Nesoenas mayeri; assembly: GCF_963082525.1. Lineage (NCBI taxonomy): Eukaryota > Metazoa > Chordata > Aves > Columbiformes > Columbidae > Nesoenas > Nesoenas mayeri. Next base: position 20,578,853 of record NC_137540.1, read on the forward strand.
CCCCCTTCTTGTACTACATAATCCCACTATTTTCAGTGCCTGGGTTTAGAAAACTGCCAATTTTCAGAACAGTCTTACTGCTTACATACATCGTCTTGTAGCTGCGTGCTTCAAACCATGTAAATATTGGAGCCTTCACCAGTAGATGCAATTGTATTTAAGCACAGGTTAGACTTCTTTTTTCCAATCTACTATTCTATGAACAAGATAGCTTTGTTGAGCAAACACTCTAGAAGAGTGTCTACAAACACATATTAGAGTCAAAACCAACACTTTATCACTGAGGAAAATGCCTAGAGAACATATAAAAAGCATACTTTGGTCTACCTATACAGTTTTCTCAGCCTGCCTTTTCCCTCTGTTTCATTATGCTGTTAGAGTTGCAACATTTGCCTTAATTTAGACAAAGTGGGGTACTGAGCTTTTAGAGACCTAAAAGGAGTTGCTGTGTGCAAAGGTATCTTTGGCTCAGCAGAACCACAGGTGTTCCTGCTCTTTGCAGTGAGGATATACCTAAAGCCAAGGCCAGGGAGCAGTTCTAATACTTGATTTTAAATTTATATAAACCAAGGAGAGACTGAAAGAGATTCATGACGAAGAAAGACAGAAAGGAATAAATTTAAATATGACATCTCTTCATGTTTGTAAAAAGAGTTTTGATGCTCTTCTGTTCCTTCCACATTCTTGTCCTTCTCCCTTTCTCCATCAAAGTCATGAATGGCAACACATTTTACTCTGTCCTCTTCCATGTAAAAGGAAGTTCTGATTCTTTAGCAAGAATGGGGGGTTGGACTAAATGAGCTTTAAAGGTGCCTTCTAACCCAAATTATTCTATGATTCTATGATATCAACATCTCAATTCAACCAAAACAATTACTTTTTTTTGTGTGTGTTAATGTATAATTAATCTTTGGATGATATTGTGGCTAAAACTCATTGAATTCAATAGCAGCATTCAAAGTGTTAGCAAAAAAGCATGTAACTACATAGTGATTATAAACATAGTTACTCTAGACAAGACCCAGCATAAAAGAGTTGACAGCCTTATGTTTGAAGCCATAAAAAAATGCTGTATGGAAAGTTGCTCTTATTATCAAGTTGCTTCCCAACAGAATGGTCAGAGGCATTCTAGTACACTCCTAACAAGTGAGCGTATTGGCTAAACTGAATCTTTGATAGGTTCTGCTACTGTTCTTTGGACTTGTATGTACCATAAAACCAATCTAGAAGTGATTATTCAGTAAAGTGCATTTTGCAGGTTCACTGTAGTATTATATGGATTCAATCTACCAGTAAAATACATCTAAAACCCCAATATTTTATCCTCCAATTTTTTCAGTGATTTTACAGGTTCTGTATTGCGCCTCGATGTAAATACTGACCTGTGCAATGTACCTTATTCCATACCACGGAGCAACCCACATTTTAATAGCACAAACCAACCTCCTGAGATTTTTGCACATGGACTCCACAATCCAGGCCGGTAAGTTAAAATTAAATTGAAGTATTCTGGAGCACATCTGTTTTCAACCCAAAATTTTTATACAGTCAGGTAGCAAAATTTTAATAACAAAGACACTAATGAACTTTTTAAAACTTCCATGGCTCCATCTCCACACTTATGTCACAGATAGAAATAAATGTACATTGGCAAAGGGGATGGAAAAGAGAATACACAACTATTACAAGTCAAGACTGAAATGACAGAAACAAAGTACAGGATTTTTTTGTTTTAATGAATAATAAAATTATTACCTTTGTGAAAGAAAAAAACTTAAAGCAGAGAGCTGGTAAAGTACAGCTGAGATGGGAATCTGAAAAATTAGAGCAGTAGAATCTTGATTGAGCAAAAAAGGCACATGGAAAACAAAAGGGAACATCTGGTGATATCTAAACAATAACACGGAGGAGAACAACGCTTTAACTAAACAACGCATAATTCAGCAAAGTAGGTGGGTGGTAGTACTGAAATGACATTTAAAGTCATGGTATGAAAAAATTTCGAAAGTCAAGTTGTTCCGATAAGGGGTTGATCCTTGGACCTTTTAACAGTCCAAAATTCCCACACCATATGAGTCAATTCATTGAGCGTGTTTAAAGCACTATTCATTTCAGGTGCTATTCAGTAGACATTTTATCACTAGGAAAAAATGGGTTTACTTCACATTGTATAAGAAATGATGCAGGGACAGGAAAGGTATATTATCTTTTGTATACAAATCTGACACACTTCTCAGATATTTTGGCTCAGTATGAAACAGGTCCCTCAAATGAGTAGGCAGCACAAAGAAACAATAATCCTTCAAAATGTGATGCTTCAAACTATTGATAGACAATTTTACATTGTAAGCTCATCTGTCTCATGGATTTCCTCGTATTTTTTGTTTCACAGATGTGCTGTGGATCGCCACCCAACAGATGTAAACATCAATTTAACTATACTTTGCTCAGATTCAAATGGAAAGAACAGATCTTCAGCAAGAATCTTACAAATAATCAAGGGCAAAGACTATGGTAAGTTTCATCCAGGGTAAAGCTACTGGGAACAATGTTTCTGCACTCATAGAATAATAAATAGAAAGCAGAAAAAAGTAGATGAAGTACTGTATAGCCATGATGCATAACTTCTTGCATAGAGAGGCCAGGTTACCTACAAAAGACAGAACTTACGAAAAGTGGTACAAGCAGACAAAAGATGCAAGACAAAAGAAAATGTAAGTGACTGAACTTTGTTCTTGGTGTAGAATATCATGTAAATAACATTTAAGAAATATGCCAGTTGATAGCCTGTCAAAGGTCTCACTGTTGCTGCATATGATGGCTCATAAAGAAAAGATTTTGGAATATCAGGAAGTGATGAAAATGTATTCTTAGCCATTCACAAGTAACCTTATAAGATACAGAATGGAAACCTCATGAAATGTGCCTCCTATAATAGAAAAAATGAGATAGAAAACAGACCAAAACCAAACAGGGTAAAGACTGAGCTCTGTTTAAGTGTTACTAAAAATGAAAAACTTAGAAAAATGCATTATGCTGCTACTTTCTTATAAAAGACTTGTTTAGATTAGATTGCAATGAGATAAACATTCTCAGTTAGGGACTTAAAGTTTTAAAGTGTTTCATGTGCTTTCTGAATCAGTATGATTACCAGTCACAATATTAGTTTAATCTTTAACTCTGACACTCACTAAGACTGCTTGCTAGTTTAGGCAAGCCAGGTGACAGTTTCTCCGAGCTATCATCTGTCTCGGTTGTCCATTGAACAGCTTCTACCTTCACAGTGGTAAAAGATTATAAATGCCAAAGGTGTGTAAAGGCATCAAGAATTGGTCTGTCTCCCGGAACACAGCACTTGCTGGTTTTATTCACGTCCCTAGTTCTCCCACCTGTACTTTACTTAAAAGCAAAGGAGCTGTGCTGGCTAGTACACTAGTACACAATAGTGTAATCCAATTGTTCTGTGTTAGTCATTGCATGTATTTTCTGTTTTCATTTTATAAAAGTCAAACCAAAAATAATAGTTGGTAAACCACTGCTCCAATGGAATTATGACTGCATCTTTAATGCAGAGTAAACTAAGCAATATTGTGTCTATCCAGAACAGCTTGCCAATATTAATAGTAGGCCGTGGGTCAATTGCTTCAATAAAAAAGAGCTCATCATGATCTTCTCCCATGTAAAATTTCAGCTCTTACTCTTGTAAAGTAATCTGGGAAATTAATTTGTCAAAGATTAACAGATAGCACTCCGATCAAATAAAACAAAGCTCCTATAAACCAAAAAGGTCTGTTGGCTGTGGCTTTAAAATCATGCAGTTAGCATGTCAAGTTCAGCCTGCTTTTACCTTAAGCAGTATTTGATTGCATGAATATGAACATTTACACTGAAGCTTCCCAGAAGATATTATTTCATGTGACTAAACTTTGCAGTTTTGTAAAACAAACAAACAAAAAACCACCAGGTAGGAACTGAGCCTACAACAGCAGCATAAAATAAATTACCACAAAAAGCTATGGCCAGCAATACTAGTATTGTCTAGTGTTTTATGGGACCTAACACACATACCATGTTTAAAAGTGTGATTTTGAAAGAATTTCTCAAACCGTTGAATGGCTTTGAAAACTAGTTCTGCTGAAAAATCAGTGGAATTTCAGCTTTTAGATACTGGAAGGACTTCAAAGTGAAGTGGGTTTAATTGTACTCCTGAAGTTTAAGAGATCCATTTTGCAGACTGTATTGACATGTAAAAGTTAGTAGCAGCAACCACATCACCTTCAATGAAAGTCCAGCCTAATCCTTGCATAGTTTTATTCTCCCAGCCTGCGCACATGGAAGGAAGCAATTATAGCCTCTCCTATCTAAATCCCTAACGGATTGTTTTCACAAACAGCCCTGGTTGGAATTTGCTAATTTTTTTTTTTAATGTTTCATTTCCAGCAACACATCTTGAATTTTGAGGACTGTTTAAACAGGATTAACCTCTTTTCTTGAAGTAATAACATTCTCATAAATGTGAATCACAATATGAAACTGCATATGATCTAATGCTATGGTAGTTCCTTTTTAGAAAGTGAGCCTTCACTTTTAGAATTCAAACCATTCAGCAGTGGATCCTTGGTTGGTGGATTTGTCTATCGAGGCTGCCAGTCTGAAAGACTCTATGGAAGTTACGTATTTGGAGACCGCAATGGGTAGGTTTCTTATAACTCAGTATTAAACAAAAATGCATGTTTAGTTATTGAGCTTCCTCTATAAAGGAACACCAACAATCTTGTATGTTGTGTCACTTTGCCAATTTAGCAGTGTGACAATGCAAATTAAAGTCTAGATTTACAAATGAAATAGCACAGCGTTCTAATGAATGGCAAGTGGTACATATCTGATTCTTGGAAAAAAGTACAAAGACACGTCACAGTGCTAGTAAGATTTTAATTTTACCAACACGTGTCATTTACATCATAATGGAAATAGATGTTAATCATGGAACTGTTTCCTAAAGAGTCTAACTGGTAAGATATTGAAAACTTTTGGTGTTTTATGGAAACATCACTGATGGAGTAAAATGAATGCTTTTTTAATGAATGGGCTTAGTTTTCCCATGCCTAATAGCTCAGTATTCACAAATGGCTATATATTTTAGCTTGGACTCAATTTTGCAATGTTTCAATGACAGGCAGGGAAATGCTGTGCTTTTTAAGCATCTGAAAAATGACAGGAAGGAAATCATAAGATCATGAACTACACAGATGTATCTATGGAGTTACTTGCAGCAAGTGTTTACAGTGAAAAATCTCTATTCAAAATGTAATGTAACAATTTGCTTTATGTGTTTTTGAATATAGAAATTTTTTAACACTGCAACAGAGTCCTGCAACCAAACAGTGGCAAGAGAAACCCCTCTGTCTTGGCAACACTGGTTCATGTAGAGGTTTCTTTTCAGGCCCTGTCTTGGGATTTGGTGAAGACGAATTAGGTAAATAGACAAAAAAAAACATTATTAAATCATAACCCTTATCGGTAATATCTGCTGAACTATTCAGAGTTATAGCAAATGTTTAAAAAGAAGGAATCTAAAGGCTAACTTTGTTCTGCCAAAGCTGTCTACACTGCTCTCAGCTACACTGTAGCAGCTGTGTAAGAAGAACTGAGAATGGGTTGTTGGAAGGGGCAAAGGTCCTTAGTGTCTCTCGCATTCTGTGAACTGTGTCACTCACTGTGACACGATGTGTCATATACCGGCTTTTATTCCCAACATTACAGACTTAAGGGGCAAAGATATTGCATAAGCAGATCAATTCCCCTATTCTTGCTTCCTTCCCAAGTTTATTTTTTAACCAATTCTATACAAAATGAAAGAAAAAACATTCATGATAAAGTATCTTTCACATTTTAGCATCAATTTGGGCAAAGTGCTTATTTAAATTTTCAAATAGGAATGATTCTGTTTTGTATTTCGAGATGAGTGTTTCTTCTGAAGTTTTTTTTTTAATCTCATCCTACAAATACAGCTAGATCAAAAAATCACGCATTTGGCATCGTAGGAAAGAACTAATTTCTTGCACTGGTTTCTTTAACAGGTGAGGTTTACATATTATCAAGCAGTAAAAGTATGACACAGCCTCACAGTGGAAAACTCTACAAAATCATTGACCCAAAAAGGTGAGCACCACATTTCTCACTAAGATCATACTTCCCTTCAACAGGTTAAAAACCAAAAGGTAAACACAGTTTGTTCCATGTAGCTGTATTGTGCAATACTGACATCCAATAAGAAGGGAAATTCTTAGTGCAAGGGGTTTCCTAAGAGCACCATCAGCAGCAAGAAGAACAGATTTAGTCAAAGTAATCACTGTCTCATAGAAACTGTCAGAACAGCAGTGGGAAACTTCAGGAAATTTTTGTTCTTTGACAATATGCTAAATGCTGCCCACTTTCCCACCTAGATTCACATTATTTGCATGTTTTCATAGAATTTTAGACATATTTAATATGGGACCATGTGGACCAGTACAGGTAAAAGATTCCCCTGGTAGTTCTGAAGTCAAATGGGTTGTAGGTACCACAGAGGTTACGCAGCATCAATGGAAGGCAGACACTAGAACTGCCCCCAGCGCTACTGCTGCCTCACCTGCCACTGCCGTGGGACAGTGCCCAGCAGGACCTGGCACCGAGGTTCGTACTGGCTCACAATACCCACTCGGTACACTGAAAAGCTACTACAAAAAATAATTTGAAAGTACTAGCTAGCGGACAAGCCTTCCCTGGGCAGTTCCCATCTCACTTCCTCAATTTCAGATTTGCCACAAGCTCTGAGAGACAAATTCAGTCTTTCCCAAACATCTCTTCTGTTGTATAGGAGATACCACCAGCAGAGAAAAAAACAAAGGACTGAAACCTCAGTGGTTGTCACTGCTCACTAGTTTTCAACATCCTTCCATACCCCTGCATTTACCTGTCTCTCCATGGGAAGGTTTGGATCATGAAGAGAGAATCCAAGGGTAGAAACCTTCTGTCCTTGGGCTGTGTGCCAAAAATACACCAAATTATTTAACAGTCCTTAAAGTATTGTTTCCAAAAGGCTTATAAATCCCACTGAAATTATCTATAAAATAAAAAATTCATATGACTGGTTTAATTATTTGGACTGATTTATCAGTTGTTAAATCAGGACAAATGAAAATTATTAAACCAGAGTCTCTTGAGATGTGATCACCTTTAGGTTCTTCGCAGAGCAGCTAGAGCTATGAAAATATTAAGAAGTCTGAAAAGACTGCAAAAAGCCAGTCCCTAACGTGACCCAGGGGCCCCAGCAGCAATAAGATGACTAGCAGATACTCACTTTAACTGGAGAAATAGCATTTTCTTCATGATGGATCTTGCTGCTCTATCCGACCACGTCTGTGGCAAGGAAAGGTACCACCTCCATCCTGAAAATGAATCAGAAATGAACACCAAATGAAAGAGCCAAGAGAAATTAAGTTTGTCATTTTAATTACTTTGACCCCATCATACCCTGCAAAAGGAACTGCCTATTTGTTGAGTATCTGCTTCTGCATGTTTCCCTGTTAGCAGCATCATGTGCAGCTAGGCTTGCATTTTTGGTTTTGCCATTGACTGTTTAAGAGAGGAATTTATTTACGTATCAGAATTTAAATTCTAAAATTGTTACTGGGACAAGTGAATTCAATAATAAATTCATGAAATTGGACACACACTGTACTATAAGTTACAGTAGAGTTTCAGTGTTTTATAATCACACTATCCCAAACCTATAGCAAATAATTTGGAAGCAGATGTTACACAGGTTAGCACAGTCTGTCAATCAGGGTTATTATGTATGTTTTATTTATGCTTTCTGGTTTTAAAAACATTTTTTAGAACAAAACTTGCCATTCTTACTGAGATTGTTTAGTCTGTTGGTGTATGGTTTTAAGTGAATTTTACACCCTAAATCCACTATTAGTATCTAATTACATGGGGCTGCCTTGTTTGACCTCGGCTTTTTGTTCTTGTTACCTCTTCCAGTAGGGTGGTCTTCAGCTGACATACCTGAAAGGCCAGACCTCCCATTGCTCTGCTCACGGTTGGCGGTTTTCATGTATGGACAAGGGTCAAGACTGTGCTTGGTTCCTGGTGAAAGTAACCAGAAAACTATAAAATACTTTTGCAAATTGGCACACAGTTGAAATTAAACAGACTGTAGCGAAGGGTTGTAGTTTTTGGTAACACTTTTTAGAAACATGGGATAATTTGCATTCAGGCAAAGTTTTGAGTTTTGTTGTTATTCAGTCTCACACCACTGCAGGCTTTTAAGTGAAAGATAATGAGTTACTTCCACAAAAGAGTATTGCAGCTCTATTTACCATTTAATGCTAATTTCATATTACACATGTAAACAATTAAAAACTCCATGGCTTCGGCAAATTTTCATGTACGGCTTTATTAACAAAATATGCTGGTTTTTTTTTTTTTCCGTGTGAATATTTTGTTGCTCCTTTTAATGTCTTCCCCATGGTATGCATCATACAAATACATCAAATATAGCTGCAAACTCTAACGCAGTAAGCTTTCTAGAACACAAATAAAGATGCAACAGGTAGGCTATGAGCATCAGGTATAAAAATGTCATCAAAGTACTGATTTGTCACGTCTTGGAAATTTATGACTTCCTAACAAAACCCGGTGATGGGTGGCCCCTGGCAGACTAATCAATTTGCAGGGCGAGCCTTCCATGCATGAAAGAACAAAATTATCATTCCTTACGGTAGCCCCTTGCTTGAAATCAGTAACCTCATGCAGAAAACAGTCCACCTCTGCTAGTGGTTATTCATAAGCTGTTGCAAGCTTAGGAAATTCTTCTTCTAAATAATAAATGTTATATGAAGATGCATGATTTTGGTTTTTTTGGTCTTTGTAGGAAACTACGGCATAATCAAAGTTGTTCTCAAACATAATCATGATTCTGCTTTCCTTGTCTCAAATGTAGCTTAAGAAAGAAACCTACTACCTGGATATTGCTAGCAGTAGAATTCAAAAGAGGTGGGCAGATTAAACCATTAGAAGATCAGAGGATCAGGGTAATACAGAGAACCCTTTGCATTAGTCTTTGCATCAGCAAAGGGAAGGTCCTTTCCTAAAACAATCCTTCACATATAACAAAAATGAAGTGTTAAACTGAGGTGATATGTGACAAATTGATATGATCAACACAGAGGTTCTGAATCCCTCCACCATCAAGGCTGTTTGAAACATAGAATTCAAGGTACCACAGCAAACTCTTGTTCAGTTTCTCCAGGTACTTCATGTCAACAACTAAATAGCTTCCATCAAAAGCATAGAATGAAATAATCCTTGTCTTTATAACAAGGTTGTTATAGTGATAAAGAAAGGTTAAAAATGAATGTAAAAACCAAGTATGTGAGGTGCTGCAAAATACACATATATTAATACTACCCGTTACCAACTTTGACTGAAGTGAAGAGTACAGGTAATAGCATGTTTAGCTTTGAGACTGGAGGAGAAGTGGGAAACCGTAAAAATTACAAACACAGAAAACCAGCACTGGGTAAATTAGTTAAAATAGCAGACAAAGGAAGAAGTTCTTAAGTTAAAGCTGTGATCCTAAAAAATACAGGCATTCTTTGATGGTTATCAAAAGAATGTTATCGTAAGCAAACTACTTTTGAGGGTTACGAACTAACGAGAAAATATAAGGAAAAAGACTTAGATAGTTCTCAACTAAAGAGTAGGGTTAGTCAGCTGTCCTGAAGAGCAGTGCAAATACTAGCATTTTATAAACAGCCTGTGACCAAAAAAGAAAAACTTTTTAGTTCTGTTTTTCTACTTTCTGTTTTGTAATTTTTCCGTCTCTCTTTCTGTTTATACAATTACATACTAAGACCAATTACAAAAACATTGATGAATGCATAGGAAAACTAGGTAAACAATGAAATAGAAAATGTGTACAGGCCCAAATATTCCTGTTATTCAATAACAGAGAAAATAGGAGACAAGCCCTTTAGGAAAGAAAAAGCAGTCATTTTCTAGCATGATGAGAGGAGAAAACCAGCTGTAAGCAGTATTAAAAACGCATATTTAAATAAGAAATATCTGTCAATAGGTTTATATCAGCTGTAATTTAAACATTATTACCAGCTGTTCTTTGAAAACCATAGACAGGGACAGATGAAGACGTACAAAAATAAACTTTGGAAGGTGGCAGAACAGCCATATTGTGGCTTTGTAAGTCTTCTTTTAGAGTACTTACATTATGATCGCTTTTATCTCTGAGCAAGTTATAGATAAAATGTAGGAGATTCAGACAAGAGTACTCAAACTGATGGACAATGCAAAATATTTCAATTTAAAAGATGAGAAGACCATAGAAGTTTATGGGGCATTCACACAGCACTGTATCCCCTGTGAAGTTTAAGTGATTGTCGTTGTTGATACGGCGATTCCAAAGGGGATGAACAATTCTTTTGACCAGGATGGCTCTCTGGAGCCAGCAGGTGATTTTTACAAAAGAGGGCAGGGCTTAAGCATGTGTCCCTGCACAAGTCAGAAGACTCCCTCTTCCGCTCCCTCTACCACCTTCTAGGGCTGGATTTCAATATGTTTCTTATCAACAGCCGGAATTGCTGCTTTCTGTTGGATTGAAACTTGAACTTGATTCAAACCATCTCACTCCTCTTTCATGCCCCTCCAGAATTTGTAACTCCGCTTATCATCCTTTCCATCATCACCTTCTGGGATTTCTGCGATCAGGGAACATTTCCAAACAGACCGGTTTCAGACACTAAGGGACAATATCTAGGTCATACCTCATTCTGACATTGTTCAGGCTCTTTACAAAAACATTGGTGATTTTATTTTTTAGTATGAGTCAAGAGTGTTTGATGGTGTGATAGAAAAATAGCATTTATGAAAGTGTAGCCCTCTTGAAGACTTGAATTGGTATGGAAATGGAAACTCAGAAACATGGATTATTAGACTAATCTGCATCAAGATACTCAGTTCTGATGGTTTATAGATACACTCTGAAGCTACTGCTGGAAACTGTAGAATGAGCCAATTTGGTTGGTGAATGCTCTCACCAGCTCAGGTGGGCCATATGATTTCTTTCTGTTCAAAAGTTACTATCCTTTAAGTAAATTGGGGGAATGGAAAGCCAGAATTAATGTCTAATTATGTTTAGTTTAGCTGTAGCATGCAAAATTCTTATCTCATTTACCTACCCACATGCGGTTACTATTCCCATAAGAGACACTAAAGAGAAATTAGAGATTTTTGCAAATACCAGTCTAGAGAGTTTCACTTTACAGAAGTACTTCACAAAAACTCCTTTGTAACCACGATGGAAAAACCTAAGGATTTTTTTCAATCACATCACAGCTCACTAACTGTAAAAGTTTTTGGTTTGGGATTTTTTTTTTCATTTTTTTTTTTCAGTCTTTCTAACCGTGGCTATTAAGGAGTTCTCTCTTTTTATCACTTTATAAGGAAAAAACAGCTCAGTTTATCTTTTGCTTATTTTCTGGAGCCTGCAGGAAGCCTCTGCCGTCCTAAAGAAAGTCATACATAATAGAGCAGCTTTAGCCCAGTAAGCCAGTCTTTCCCAATTCATCAGTCAAAGTGTTATGCAAGTGGCCCCCTAAATTGATAAATTCCCACAGTGCCTGTTGACCCAGCTGCCAAGTGCTCATGCAGCAGGTGTTGTTTTCATGACCACCCTGACAGTAATACAAACTGTTTAGCAGTTGCATTGACCTCTTAGCTATTAACATTGATACAGGCTTCACTAGGGACTAGTTTTCAAACATGACAGAATTTCTTCAGACTAGAGGTCATGAACAAGTATACCATATAAGAATAAATTTGATATGCTGCTGAGTTTAAATCTTAAAAGCCATGAGTTTTTTCCACATTATTCCCATGTAGTAAATCTGGAGACAAGTAACGAGCTTTTGGCATCTCTCCCAGGACTAAAGGTATACTTTTTTAATTTTAGGAGCTGTACCTGAAGGGATGCTCTATTTATTCTATGACAAGTAGTAAATTTAGTCTGTGACAAGCAGTGAAACAAAATTATTTTTTCTTGACATTTTCCCTTGTAAAGGGAAAAAAATAAACTAGTGCACAAATTTTGGTGATGCATTTAAGCATCATTCGAATACCTAATATCTTGAGTGCAGTTAACCGAAGCATAACATTCTTTCCATGTATTTTGTACCAAGGTCAGGATTTCTACAGCCATGTCTCTTGTTCAAATTTGAACATCCAGGAATTTTGTAATTTTGTCTGGGTTTTTTTTTCTCACTTTAGTGGCAAAGTAGATATTTTTGATATTGTCAAAGGCACGACAGGGGAATTGTTTTCTGTTCAGTACCATTGTATTATGGCTGAATTTGACCCTCCATTTGCATTGATTTATGTGTGTCTGAGTTACAGGCTAGCGCATATAGCAACTCAGTCACTCTGTATGTTTAGTGGAACTGTGAAGAGAAGCCCTAAAGAAAGCATGAAACCCTAAGCAGTTCCAGGATGTGTTTTAACTATTTTGTATGCCGATAAACTATTAGTAAAGGCTACTTTCTTATACCAGCTACAATAATGCAGCAAAATTTATCTTACCATACAGTGAAGGGGCATAGCAAGGGCCCCCACTCCCAGTACAACTTTTCGTCCATGTTCCATACATTTAGAGTTGTTACACAGTTCCATGAAAGCATGTTTTAACAAGCAAGATATACTGTACTGTACTGTATATATGAACAGCTCTTTAAGATAACTAGAATTGTACAGTCCATATAAATAGTCATTATCAGCCACATTTTTGGCTGACTTTCTGCGGACCAAATAGTGCTTACTGTGAGAGTAATCAAGCTGTACCCTTTAGAGTTTTATAGATTGAGGGAGACAAGTAAAAAAAATTCTCTCCAGCCCATGGTGTGGCTCCGTCTATTCCCCTCCGTTTTCCATGTCAAGAGACACAGCGAAGCACTAGCTATATAAACAAAATCCTAGGTTTGTCTAAGTGCTGGAAAGATCAAGACCCAACAGTGAGTTCCAAGACTTATGTTACCTTTGTGAGATTCAGTTCAACTTGCACTCAGCCTGAAAATTTCCACCCCTTTAAAGCCTTAAGAACGCAACGTGTTAAGTATTGTAGGGCAGAGACTTTCTCTTGATGCAGGTTGGTACCATAGCGGCATTTGAATACTGAGGAAGATGTGTCGCTTCTCCCACAGCACAGCTAAGGAAAACCTGTAATTCTTCTCACACACAAGAAGGATTCTGCTGCAGCTGCATTTGTATTCCTCTTCTCCTGGGGCACTCCGCCAACCAGAATTTTTTCCATCTTTGTTTCTACTCCACCCCACCATTAATAAATATTATCCGAGGCTGATGAGTGCAAGTTATTGATTGATGGTAGAATAAAAGGCAAGGTTATATTTACAAGTACCAAGAGCGCTAGAAAACTTTAAATCATAAAAGTGACCAGCCATGCTTGGCTGGATACAAAAAAGTATGATTTCTGCCTCCCACATTAAATACAAATTTTAAAAGAGCCATATATTCCAGCACTATCAGACTTTACAGCTATTAATAAGATAAATCGTTATATTCACAAATGAAATATCTCTGTGACTTCTGAGGTCATTCTTTGCTAAAGGTACACCTCTGGAGCTCTTTTTCAAGAGATGCACCAGGAGCCTGAGGTTATGTGTCTTGCTGAACACAGTATTGTACTTGTGTGTTAGCAAGGAAATAGGAGACTCCTATTTAAAGTAATTTGAAAGAAATGACCTTAACAGAGACAGATGAAGAAAGAACGTTGTCTCCTATGCAGTTGACTACAAAGAAATCAACTCAAATTTATTTTTTTTCCTCGAGGTAGGAATTGGAACACAGATCCTTTTACTTTAAATCTGAACAAGTCTCCACTGAAAATAGTATGATTTTGTACAACTGTTTTCAAAACAGCATTGCCTGGGAATCTCATATGTAATGTCAAGTGTAGGAACTTTCTTAATCAGATCATACATGTAATGCACTCATTACTGCAGAACTAGAATTCCTTAGAGGTCAAAAAAATGCATTATATTTCAAAGGCAGCTGTGGAAATATGTAAACACAAAAACTGAAAGGGTTTCAAATATGCTGCACAAAAGGTGTCAAAACGTGTTTCAAAATAATAATAATACAGGACCCAAAGTCTGATTCTTGGAAGTATTTTTGAAATCTGAACTTGGTACTACACTAAATGATGCATCTACACATTCTGTCTGTCCTGAACATGTTTGGGGAAACAGTTCTTCTGCATAGATGTTGAAATAATCATGGTAGCAATTAAGACTGAGCAGAGGAAATTCTTCAGTGAAACAAAGCAGCCAGCCTGTGCTCTATTACTCTTTCAAAGAAAAATGCAAGAAAATCGGTAATGTACCATTAACAAGCTGCATGCCAAAATGAGGGGAAAAATGTAAGCCCAGTCAACTAGTGAGAGACTTCTACAACATTAGGTATGAGTGCTTATTTTTATTATAAATTATTTTTACCCTATTACTTTGAATGGCCCTATTATGCATAGGAATATCTTTTAAAAATCCTATTAGAACATGGGATTCATTGATATTTTAGAACCATGAGTTCAACCAGTTAATTTTATTTTCTTTAGCTTATTTTTTCCCTCAATATTTCTTATGATGTTGAAATGGGATATAAACACGAATGCTCAGTTTTCCTCATCTTTTTTTTCTGCACCTTTATCATACCCCCGCTTTCTCAGAATCCAAAGACCATCCTTTTCTCCACACAGGAGTATCAATGTAGGATTTTAATATTTGATAGGGTAGTCAGTGCACAAGTTGCTATTCCAGCTATTTGCATATAATTGGAGATTTAATACGCATGTCAGTATAATCAATAATGTTCTATTCTATTCTATTCTATTCTATTCTATTCTATTCTATTCTATTCTATTCTATTCTATTCTATTCTACTCTATTCTATTCTATTCTATTCTATTCTATTCTATTCTATTCTATATCTCATACAATTTTGCTTTGTTTGGATTCTAGCTGGACACTAAGCCAAGGTTTCACTGAGCTCTCCACAAAACTATTAAAATCTTTGTAATGCACATGTCAAGCTTAGGAATGTATGGCAGTAGTTAAGATTATTTCCTTGAGAATGAATTATTTTGTATTTATCATTAATTAATTCCTCATTCTGCTCCCAGCATTCAATTACTCGATTAGATCTCTTGGGAGATCCTGACGTTCTTTGCTCAACTTATCCCTATGCAATCAAACCCACAGCAGAGACAAAACATGGTACCTGTACTGGGAACCTGTAGCCTTGGGATGATCCTATCAGTCTCTAGATGCTGAACTCAGCAAATAAAATAAGTGGTCAGCATGGTGACATAAAGCTAAATTTAAAAAAATTTCAAAATCTAAAAAAGCTTTGGAAGTTGTAGCAACAGTTAGGGCACGCTTAGGTTAAAACACTTAGGTGTTTTACATACTTAACACTACAGAAGGAACACTACAGTGCCTTCTTTGTTAAGGAAAATAATGCTGTGTTTTTGTAAATAAAAAAGGCTGCTGGACATCCAAAATATTTTGCAGACTGACAGAAAAATTGCACCGTGTAACAAGCAGGGCCACCTAGAGCCAGTTGCCCAGGACTGTGTCCAGAGAGGTTATGAACATCTCCAAGGCTGGAAACTCCACAACCTCTCTGGGCAGCCTGTGCCCATGCTTGGTCACCTTCACAGTGAAAAAGGATGTGGAATACCTAATCCAAATATCATTTCACAAAAATATGAAAATAAAAAATATGCAATGTCTAGAAAAGCAAAGAGACATCAACAGATTCTGAGCTGAATTATGTGACTATTTGTGCTCTCTGAAGAAAAGCCAGACTATCAGTACAGTTTAGCACATCTAATAGTGAAATTATTATATCTAGAGTTACATGCTGCCTGTGATAAGCTCCTCAGCAAGCTGGTTTTGCCAGGTTCAAGCTTCAAGAATTCTCAAGGACTATTATTTAAGCTTGTAAAAGACTCCTGAAGGCAGTTGTATGAAAGAACAGCAAATCACACTGTATTTTTCTGTAATGAAACATATCAATTCTATTTTTACTGGTGTTTTTGAGAAAAAAAACCAATCCCCTTAGAACACATATCTCTCCCACTGAGAATACCATAAAAGAGAATCAGGACTTAAAAAAACAAAGTTTTTATCCCTGACTCCAGCTCTTAACTATCTGCTTGGCTTGTATATTTTTTACAGGCCTTTAGTCCCTGAAGAATGCAAAAGAACAGCTCAGCCTGCACAGGTACTGACATCCGAATGCTCAAGGCACTGTCGGAACGGGCACTGCACTCCTACAGGAAAATGCTGCTGTAATCAAGGCTGGGAAGGGGAGTTCTGCAGAACTGGTTTGTATATAGATTCACAGCAACAAATGAAAAAAAGCAGTGATATGTCATAATTTGCTTTTAATTATTTGCTGAGAGAAAATGTCAGTATATGTCCTTGACCATTAGTTCTAAGACAACATTGAAGAAATACTCATCTCATGAGTTGTAGGAGCACAGTAAGTCTTTAGATGAGTGCAATGGTTAAAACATCTAATGCAACGTGAACCATTACAGAATGCAATTAATAGCATAAATAAGACAACAACAGTCTTCTTATTTATGAAAGCAAATATAATCAACACATGTTCCATTTTGGACATTCAGCTTCCACCTGCAGTATTGTCATTGTCAGTGTCAAATAGGAGTATCATTGTCAGGAAAGATGATAAGTCAGACCTGCAGGTCACAATTGTGTATTTTGCACTTCACTAATTTAATCCAAATACTTTAGTTTCGGTACATTGTTACTTTCGATCCTCCCAAATAAAGTGGCTCCAATTTTTTAAAGAGAATTCCATGTACAACTTATCACAAAGCAGCTAATAACCAGAAGGTTACTGTAATCCATTATTAATCACGGTGCTTTTATTAAGTCCTATCTTGTTGCCGTAACGTATCTTTTAAAAGTCACTTGAAAAACTGACTGTGAGCAAACTAGATGCTGTGTATGCCACCAAAGGGGTGACATGAATGAACATGGGATGCCACAGCTGTGCTGTCACTGTCGTACAGAGACTATGGTTATGTCTGAGCTCTGTAACTCTGGTCTATGCAGATCTCCCAGAGCAAGCCTGGGTACCAGATGCTGTTACTAGAGCATCACTGCTGACTGAGCTTATTTGCTCAGCAAGTTTGACCAGGTGCCTGTACAAAGAGAGAAGGTTCCATTATGGCAGCAGAACTCTAAAGAGGAATAGAATCACTGAGTAAGACACAGCAAGGACCACGTGATGGACCAGGGATAACTCAGGTTGAAGGGCATTCGGGAGGACCATGCTGAAGCAGAGGTAGCTACAGGGTCCTCATAGTCTGGAGTGGAAAATTCCAGTAACCTCAGGGTTTGTAGGCATGAGTAGGAGTGACTTTGTTCAGAATGAAATGACACAAATGACATTGCTAAAGACTTCTCTTACTGGCAAGATCCATGAGCTGACCATCATCCAGCTATGCAACAAAAGCAAGGTAGAGAAATGGATGAGGTAATCTGGCCAAATAGCCCAACTTCAATCGTCCTCACCTGTCAGTCAGGGATTTCCTACATTTAGAGAATAAGGCCAATTCTATAGCCCTTATCCAATTTCCACTTGGACAAGTACAAAACATCTCCAGTGTGAATATAAATGGGTCTTGAATAATCTGTGATATATAATTTGGTAGGTGCAATGTACAAGAAAGCTACAGAAAATATGTAGACTAAGGATCTTTCCTCCCTGTATTCCACAGACGTTCCAGATTGGACCTCAAGCTCCCATTATAAATTAAACAAGAAAAATTACTTTTTGAGGCATCAGTTTCCTCATAGGGTAATTAAGAAATTAATGAATAAAACCAAGAAAGCTGGTTTTATGCAGTGTATCATAAATCTCTGTAAATCAATATTTTAGTTTTGTCATAGATAACATTAAACAGGAAAACATCTGCAAAAAGAAAGATACATTATATTTATCACAGTGCTGTGACTCTACCCCAGAAGAAAATACTTCCACAACTAAAGTTATTGATTATTAGTTTTGCTAACACCGGCTACAATTTAAAATAGCATTTACATTTGAAAAAATTTAGCAAGTTGATTAACCAAGAACTCTCTAGGGAATTGTCAGGCATCTGCTAAAAAGAGAGGGGAAAACTCTGAAATTTATAATAAGTCATAAAAGCTGTCAAAAATACTATGGTTCTTTATTCAGTACTTGCTGGCTTGAAGATGGCCAGGTCCTAAAACATCTCACCAACTTCAAGACTTTTTTGGCTTGCCACCATAAGGAATGGGATGAGGCAGAGCACCACTGTTTAAAGATCTAGATGTGCTCTGTATCTTGCTTTCAAATGATATGACATTTAGAGCCTAAACTCTTTTGAGGTAGGTTTTCTGTGCTCTCCAGAATCAAGCATGAATATGGGAATCGAACACTTTCAAAAATGTGGTATTGGAGTTTCACAGTCTGTCCCTGGGTGATGTCCTCTCAGACATACAAAATTACTTCCTCCCCCTAATGTTTTAAAACTTTAAAAAAATAGTTTCAAAACTTCTAATATTTCACTCTTTCTATTTTCTTTTTAATTTATGCGCTTTATAAGTTTCAAAAAGTTGTTAATGAATGTGTACTGTATCTTTTCACTTTGTGATGTTCTAAATAAATTAGAAACTCACTGTTTTTTTCCCCACAGCAAAATGTGACCCAGCCTGTCGCCATGGAGGTGTCTGTGTAAGGCCTAATAAATGCTTATGTAAAAAAGGCTATCTCGGCCCCCAGTGTGAACAAGTGGATAGAAACATCCGAAGAGTGACAAGGGCAGGTATTCTCGATCAGATCCTAGACATGACATCCTATTTGCTGGATCTAACCAGCTATATTGTATAGTTTCTGGGACTATTTGGAAACTACACTTTCAACGGGCATTTGTTTTGAGTCCTGTCGTTTTTAAAAGACTGTTATCCTGCAACAAATACCGGTGATTTGATTTACTTTATTAATTTAAGCATAATATCCACAAATGTGCAGATAAATTCTTTGTATGTGTGTAAATAATTCTGTATGTCTCCACAGACATGCCCATATCCAATACTTGCACACATACACATGCACGCACTATCACAAATATGGTTTTACAGCTAGTGGATTTTTTTTTTATATTTATTTCTTCATGAGAAATCGTTTACAAATTCCACTGTAAACCACATTTTCGTCAAAGTACTTTCGTGATGTCTTAATGGATTCTTTAACATCCCAGAAATCTCGTGGCTGTACCTATCTGATTATAGCAATAAGAGAACAGTTTTCGAATATCACTGTATAAACTGCTAGACTTCGCAAAATCCAGTTGTAACGGTTTCTAAGGTGAACTGAACTACATCATGAGACAATATTTCAGAACTCCTTAATGCATTCCTATCTAGGCGATTCATTGTAAGACTGTAACCTTCACCTTCGTCAATGTAAGTCTATTACAGAATATTACGCATTTCTTTATCTAGCATAGATGCAAGGATCTGGTTATCGCAGCTTAATATCAAGATTGTTTTGAGTGTTTAATTATTAAATTATATTGCATACTTCAAAAACAGTCATCCTAGAAGGTCTGCTTTTTATCATATATTTTATTTAACGATGGGCACTGGGTTCATGTTACATATTTATATTATTTTATTTTATTTTTATAATATAGACATCACCTAGATGAGACAGCTTTACCATGTCCTGTAAAATCCTAAAGTTACATTTTTCACCAACTTAATTGGAAAAACGGGGAAAGAGAGAACAAATACGCTCTTTAATGTGTTGTGGATCTAACCTAGAAAATGTATCCTTACGTCAACTTGTATTCATTTACAACGGATGAAAAAAACAACCGCCAAACAATCATAATAAAATTCCAGTATATGTTGTAAGTGTTCATAAAGCAATTTTCACTGTAACAGGACAGGCCAGACTGAACACGATTTCACACTGAACGGAACGTCACTGGAGGAGAGCTCACATGAGCACGTGTTGGCTGTGTAAGATGTCACTTGTACAAAACGTGTCACAGTTCTCGCCAAATGCGGTTCTAAATGTAAATGTTCCTTGGAGAGCTAACGTAAAGTTGAGTGTTTGTAAATGTATCAATAAATACGGTGTACATGCTATGGTCAGGTTTTCTAAAGTATTCGTAGTCTAATTAGATGTATCTTCAGAACTGGTGCCCTCTTATCTCCAGCTCTAGGGCGTTTCTTTGCTCATTATGTACTGACTATCAGATTTCCTTTGCACTACCTGGCTTTTATAAAATCTTGCCTCAGAAAAGAAAGCAAAGTAGCCACAGTGTGCACATCCTATGGTTCTTATAAGCAGCTGCTCATGCACCAACAATTATACAAAACTTGAGGTAACAGATCTAAAAGACTTCAGCAATATTACTCTCTAGTAGCAAAATTACCTCACTAGGGTGGTGACATGCAACGAATTTTCCTCTATAGAGAGTTGTCAGTCTTCATTCAGTAAGTATTAAATCTGAAAGTACAGCATGACTGCTACTTGCATTTTGCTGTTTTAAGCATTTCAGCTTGGAGAAATAGAAAATTACATTTGCCTTCCATATACGTTTGCCGGGGTTTCGAGTGACCTCATGCCAAATGGAAATCGGTTGAGAAATCTTGGTTAAAGTGCTCAGTGAACAATGGTCTGCATTAAAAAGTGCATGCATAATTTTGCACAATGTAGATTCACTGACAGTCCATTGAAAGATGTCTCGGGATTAAATGAGCATGAAGACCAAATTGCCCTCTCACCCCAAAAAGGGTGGTCCCTTCTAGTCACACGAATACTCCATTGGCTCAGCAGTGTGACCAATCTTAAAATGAACCCTGCGGTAGCATCTGTAGGTTAATAGCAGCTCTTTGTCTCTGCTGCTTTCTGCCTTTAGTCTTTTCCCCGAATTCCATCACAAAAAGTTTTACAATTAAAAAATGTCCTGACAACCATTTTTGTAAATTGACCTTAGCATCTAATCTTTCCTTATTCAACGTGGGTGACAAAACTGTGAACTTCTCATGAATGAACCAGCTGTCTAAATCTGTCAGATAGCACAGTTTTATTACACTCTCCATAATCAGCAAAGCAATAAAGTCACTGATGTATTTTAGCAACATTTAAATATCTGACAGAGATAACATCTTTAACACTTTCTTTAAAGAAATGTATATGCCATAGTCATGTAGAGAAGGGATAAAAATGATCTTAGAGTTTTGATCTCAATAATAAGGACAATTTAGTTTACTAGCGAAATCAGAAAATAAAACTCCAGTCAAGGCTAAGAATTAAATGCAGGCCTCATGCAAATCAACGGCAAAAAACTCTCATCAGCTGTGCTGCACCCAGAAAATGGCTTTTAAAATTTAAGCAAAATACTTCAGTTTATTTTACTAAAAAAAAAAAAAAAAAAATCTGTTTGAGTGATTCCAATCAAAACTTCAAAAGTAATAAGTAATGTAAGTAAAGATTAGAAAGGGAGGGGAGGTAGTTTGTGGAAAGTGTTTTGCTTCATTTCAAAATCATCTTTTATATCATGTGAAAGCACGTTTCTGCATTAAGTCCACATAGGTACATAGGAAGTGCCAGTGGAAAAGAAGTATTCTCAAAAAAAAAAAGACACAAAAAATCCTAGCTGCTTATTTATCAAAAGAAATTATACTGTTAAAAAGAGTGAGTAAAGCCCCGGTCTAGCCACCCAAGATGCTCATATAAAAAGGGCAACTGCAGTAATTGCCCTGAGAATTGGCATACAACAACAAAAAAAAAAGGGTCTGTAGAAAGCCCATTGCCAGTTAGGTCATTCTGCAGCCATTCTCACACAACCTCCGAGAATGTCCCAGAATAAAACTGAGCTTATAAATGAAACGAGATAAATGAGGCAATTAGATAAGGGCCTCCAGAAGGGATTTTATGTATGTGTTCAAGTTGTCTCTGTCTCTCTCTCTCCTAATCTTTTATTCCATTCATTTCTTCCTTTATTCAGAGATACTGCCTGTCTGTTCCCAACACATGGTACATTTCAGGCATTCTTGGAGTCTTTTTGCTGTCAAAAGAGAACAAACATACCTGTTGCAAGATGCAACTGATGTCTGCTAGTTTTCAACCTCCATTTTATTATTTTAGGACAGAAAACCTTCATATTTTTCTGTTTAAATGCCACTGATCAGAAAGAAGGCTTATTATTGGAATACAAGAAGAAACGTTTTTACTCCATAGATAAGTAGGGAGACAAAAAGATGTTATGTAAAATCAGCTCCAAATTGTTTTACTCCATTTCAGAAAAACAGTAAACTCATTTTTCTAATGTGTCCAATAAGAAATATTAGCTCAAACCCTCACTGTCAAGGAAATAAACTTCTTTTTTAACAGTCAGAGCCACAGATGCAAAACCTTTGTACCTTTAAATCCTTACAGGTTATTCTATTTTACACAAAGTGTAAGTCAGGTAAAATGTATAGTGTAACTACTCCTACATTTATACAGTCCTAAAATTACATTCAGCCCTTTGAAGGCAACTGCGAGGCTGATGTGGCACCCAGTGAAAATGGTTTGACACCCCTCCTGTACAGTAACTGTGGTAATCCAAAAGTTTCCCAATTCAATCCAATAATCAGATGCCTCAAGTAAAAAGCTGAATGATATTATGACATTCCTGGAATG
Source organism: Nesoenas mayeri (assembly GCF_963082525.1). Taxonomy (NCBI): domain Eukaryota; kingdom Metazoa; phylum Chordata; class Aves; order Columbiformes; family Columbidae; genus Nesoenas; species Nesoenas mayeri. The sequence continues at coordinate 20,601,680 of NC_137540.1, forward strand.
ATGAAATGTTGCTTTTCAGTATACACTTCCACTCATTTGGGTTTAGAAACTAAGACCTTTTCATGTACAAATACACAAAGTAAATAGGCACTTTTAAGATCAGGCCTACATGAAAAAAGCAACTCCGAGGACAGACTGCTCTGCTTGTTTTTCCTTAAAAATGTAAATTCTTTAAAATACATTAATGCATTTTAATTTATTATCCATTAGTTTAACTGTGTATCAATTTAATTAGGAATGATACTATTTTGATCTTCTGTCCAACTGAAAATGTGATCTTTGTCTCAGAAAAAAGGGAAGGGAGTCATGAAGTAAATAAAAACTATTTTTTCCCATTTTACAATATTAAAAATGGACCAATATTTTCATCACTTAAAGAATATAACTAAGAATCTTGCCAAAAAGGCAACCAACCCTTTACTTTTTTTCTAATCCAAATTTGCAGAAAAAAATGTACCAAATAATCTGAGTTCCAGTTACAAAACCTGATAAATATTTCCATAAGGAGTTTCAGGGCAAAAATGTTGTAGAAAAAATGAAAAATTTTAAGAGCGATTTGCTAAAATGCTAATTGTTTTCAACAGCAGAGTAATTCAGTGAAATAAGATGTGTGTACTTTTTAGGATATAGGTGTGAAACAGCCTAAGCCACCTGAAAGCTTAGTTCAGGATTACTTGTCCAGGATTACTTTAATCTTTGAGGGCCTGACTCATTGATGTCAACGGAAAATCTTCTATTGACTTCACTAGTTATAGGATTAAGTCCTTAAAAGATATCCACTTAGCTGGCAGAAGATCTGAACTTCAGACATCAGTGCACGCATGATCTCTCCGTGTCTGCATCTGCAGTCATTAGGCTCACTGAGGCTTTCTGAAACCAGACTGCAGATTCAGCCCCGCGTAAAGACGTATGGAGCATGGCCAGCCCTCCTGGCTTTCCTGATAGGTATCGCCAACAGTTACACAAGAGGTCTGTTAAATTGGCCAGACTGCTCGATACTTCTTTAAAAACCCGGAGCAATTAGCTCACATTTGTTTCTCTTTCAGAAGTATATGTGCTTATTTCAAATATTTAAGCATAGGGAAGTAAAAAATACCAAGTCAGTGGCCACATTTTGTGAAATACCCACAGTAAGACAGGGCCCAAAGTTGCACCCACAGATGCTCCTGAACATCAACAGATGAGTTCCGGCATTGTCTGGAGTGCAGCATTACAAGGCTGAATTCAGCAGCACTAGGCAGATTTTCAAACCTATATTTAATAGGAATGGTGTAGTAGTTCAATCAAGACTATAGCCTAAATCCAAAACTGTTGCTGTCACCCTTCCTAATACGACTGAATGTGATGAGACTGCTCCATGCTGAGCTAACAGGCATAAGCGATGATGGGGTGGGACATGACAGGTATTCTACAGACACGTGCGAGGCAAAGAGACGGCCGTGAGCCTTTGTACTCACCCATTTCAATTACAATTCTGCATACAGAATGTATCATGCTATAAAATGCACAATGTCCAAACAATCTTAGCACAGCAATTAATTCTGCATAGATTCACATTCATCAGACGAACTAATCAGTATTACTAATGTCTTCTCTGGGAAAAGAAAAACATTATTATTTTGTAGCACTGTAGAAGTGGTTCAACTGATGCATCAACCTTTTTCCTTCAGTTCACTCATGAGTTATTAATAAATAATAATTTTGTCTGTGTATTGGCAAAGGATTATCATGTTGTACCATAACCCAAAGAAAATTCCCATAGGCTTCTTCACATTACACTGTACAGTTTGCTTTGAAAGCCAAGTGACGCACCTGCTTACCAGAGCTCTCATTACTGAAAATATGTCATTCTAGTGATCATTTCATGCTATAGGAATTCAGAAAAAACAATATTCTCTGTTATATATATACTTAATGTGTCTTTACTTATTGTCTACTGTAGACATACTGGCTTCCATAATCAAAAATTTCAGAAACTGTTACTAAGAATGTGCACAAACAGCAAGTTGCAGTTTGAAGAAAAACCAACTTTCCATCTGTTGTAAGTGGTCAATAGGGTCCCGTGTATCAAATCGTTCGTTTTACAGTCTATGAGGTTTTCCCATTTATTTTCATCTTGCAATGAAAATGAAAGTGAAAAAAAAATTTCAATGAAAAATTGCATAAATTCCCGCAAAATTTCAGAAAGAAGGCACCAGCTAAAGCATGTGAATATACGCAGGGGCTGTGTTCACAATGTTCTTGGGTGGGAAGAAAGCAGAGAGATGTGGCTGTTTGAGGCTTTTGTTATTTTTATGTAGGATGCATTTTGCTGTAGGACTGAAAGGTGGTTTGCATCACAAGGCAGTAACAAACAAATCCCATTTTCTGAATGTTCCTAGGAGGAACCACGAAAAGGAAAACGTTCTGGGCAGAGTCAAAACTGGTGTGCAGAATGAACTTAATTCATACCAAGATATACTGAGATCAGAACCATCTGGTATTATGTCACCAGATGTATGATCTCCATTAATACCAGAAGCAGCAACCTTATCCTATGAATTACCCAGAAATGCTATTAGCTGTCCCACACACAACACACTGCAGAATTAAAACTTTAGTTCCTTTTTAAGAACAATTAGATTCTAATGGGAGCCAAGCAGAAAAGGAAATAATATTCTGTCACTTGAGACCATTACTGTTGTGATATTCCTCTGTTTAATTAGTTTTATTTTATAGTAGCCATCAGGTACTGTATGTACATTTGAAATGTGGGAAAATAGCTTAGAAAATATCATTCAAACTATGTTTAAGTATCTTCTATATACTGTATTATACCACTAAGCATACACAGGCACCAATCTAGCAGAGCACTGGAGCAGACAAGTAATTTTAAGCACATGAATCTCACTGAAGTCATGCGCTTAATGTTATTAATATAATTAAGTGCTTTCTTGGTTTGAGACCTTACAAGTCTTTGAAAGTCTACCTACAGAGATTACACATGCTATATGTGTATTTCTTTTTAGGGAGACAGCATGGCTGAAGTTCACAAGAGAATTCAGTTACTGTCTGTCACAAATTCTGTATAACCTGAAACAATTGCATCTTTGTGCCTCCACTTTCCATCTGAAAATTAGTGAAATCAACTCTTGTAAAGCGCTTGGAGCTCTTCAAATGAAAAGTGCTATAAAAAGTACAAATTATTATTATATTATTGAACACCATGTATGTATACACATTATTATGTAATATATAATATATGTATAATGCATATAAATTCTAACAAATGTATTTGTGTAATATCTGAGAAATGGAACAGTTGTATCTGGAAGTGATAAATGCATAGAGTTGGATTTATTGTTAATCTGTGGATTTAATGATTTTCTAGACAAAAGGATGTTTAAGTGTATAATTGCTTTTCTTAATTTAATATATTTATGTAAATGCATGCCTGAAGTTCTGGATAGATAGTTATTCTGTGTCCCTTAAGCTAATAAAATATATTAAGCTTTATCTTACTATATGAGGTACATGTGCTGCTTTTTTTTTAAAGTATATGTTATGACTAAAGACATAATTTAAAATTAATGAAATGATAATTTTAATCAGCTCTTTGACCTTTGCAGTAAAAGCAAACGCCAGCATTTTATATACCCTTTGAAATGTATACTAGTTTTATTTATATAAATTCTAAGATGCTTTCATAAAATTTGACTGCACACTGCTATTATTTTTGGAATGGGTGCTTTGGAATGGGGTTTCCTGCTTGCTTCTTGATAAATGAGAGCAAAAATTAAGACCCCCATATTGAAAAAATTTCATTTGCAAGCAATATGTGTATGTAGCTTGAAGAAGGAGATTTTATATACAGGCTTTTCACATACAGATATCTTGGAGAATTAGTTCAGCAATGATGGGAGAATCGTTGGGGGTAATTTCTATGTTTTATCTAATCTCTTCAGAGAAGCACATCATCAAATCAACCTATGTTAAATTCAGATGCACCATTTCCAGTGACTTAAATAAGGGCCATAAAATTGGATGCAATCTTAAGTAAAAGGTTCTGTTACATTGAAACCAACACCTAAGCCTGTAGGTGAGAGCAGGGCCAACTCAATATGTCAACTCACTATATCTTTTTGATACAAAAGAACATTTAATAATGACACTTAAATTACACTTGCAGCTTCCATCTGTGAGAGCTAAAAACCAGTTTGGACAGGGAGCACTAAAGACCCAAGGGCTTCTTCACACCCCAAGTTTACCTTAGTGGTTTTGAAATGCTGTTGAATTAGTCTTACACATTTAACTCACCTCAGGTATTTAGCCCATTCTGCGTTTATTTTTCAGACTAAAGAATGAAGCATTACTGACACTACGATATTGATGCTATCTCTACACTTCAGATCTAAGCCAAAATAATCCTGAAATTTTCATGAAATTGTTTTTCCATTTTTCAGCTAGTTATACCATTAGTGATATGGGCTGGTGGCCAGCCAGAGAACTAGGATCCAAGGAAAATTTGAACTTCACCCAAATTTAAGGATATTTGAAAACTGTATTTTATTTCAGCTTTTCAGTGAATAAATGCAGTTGCAGCAATCTGCTTTTAAATATATTTCCTTTAAAAATTTCTTCATTTGAAGAAGAGTTCAGAACAAGAAACCAGTGGAAAGATAGCAAATAAAAATGAATGGAGAAATCAATGAGGATTGTTTTGATTTTTAAGTTGGACCTATATATTCATGTAGAAAGTAAAATAATTCTGTGAGGCATAGCACATAATTACAATAAATACATTGCAGCCTGTAGTTCTGGTGACATCATGAGTCATTGAGTTTGTTCTTGTAATTTATTAAGACATTATGAAAACCCACTGACATATTTATAAGCCTTGGAATTAACAGCTACCTTTCATTTCTTTTACAACACCTAAGACACAAATTTTACTTCAAGAATTATATACACTCAGCTGTGTACAGCAAGACTGTAATTCCCTCTAGACCTTCTGATGGCATCCTAAACCTGAGGGGCCAAATTCTGCTGCGCCTTGAGATGAATCAAAGGGGGTGTCCTTGGTCTCTTGATTGAGGCTTGTGTGGTTTGTCAATGTCATCAGAACTTTGAAATGGAATTCAACTCCTAAATCCACAATTCTGGAGCATTTCATTTTTGTAATGTAGTTACTGATACCTTTGCTTCAGTATTTAATCACTGTTCCCAAAATATATACTTAGAATAAACTTCTGTCCTCTTATTGCCTTTTCTTAACTTCCACTTTTCTTTAAGTCTCATTTGGTTCATTTGTGCTGCTTCTCCATTCTATTACATGAAATTTACAAGTTTTTAACAAGATCAGTTATGACACAAGTGCTTTTTTACTGTTTTGTTTTAACAAAAACACTAAGTAAGGGATCAGTCCCTGGTTTAATTCTAAATTAAAAACACACCACAAGTAGGGTAGAATCTTCAAAATGCCTAAGAATCATTTCAGTCTATGTGGTTGCATCTATTTATTTTGGGGGAAGGTTTGGTTTGAGTCACATTTGATGACATGTCTACAGATGACATACATCTCCAGTAGAAATGGGCAAAGTGGGACATAGCTTTGGTTTTGAAAAACCTCACTGAACAGTGACTTTCTTGTTTGCTCCAGTTACACACGCAGTTCTACATGTTGCATCTTTCACTATGTATGTTTGATTACAAAGAGATGGATTGACTGAGGGAGTGTAGTAGTTGTATACTAGTCCTCCTTTAGATCAAGAGGAATGTTCTCCCTTCAATATTAGAAATATGAAATTGGGTGACATATAAGCAAGCTGGTTCCATTTCAGGGAAGGGGAACATACACGTGAATCAAAGAAGGAGTGCATTTGCTTCAGGAGATTTATAAAGAAGAGATCCAAACTCTACAAACTCTCATGCAGTGGAATTAGTGCTTTCCTGTTCAGATGAATAGAACAGGTGCACATTGAGCCTTCAGGTCTTTAAACTACACAAGCCCAAATAAATTACAGCTATGGAGTGTGTTTAGCAATTTCAAGTGAGCCTTAGAAATGCAATGCCCACGGTGCAGATAAAGTACTTATGAAAAAGGTGGACACAACATCTGTACTGGCACGGAACGCCTGTTCTAAAGTAATAGCTGCAAAATGCCTCCTATGAAGCATAAGTCTGTTAGTACAGCTGCAGCTTTTAATAGCTATTGAATTTCTTGATCAGGGAGGCAGTTCCAGAGCAAGGGAAATGGACAAGTGAAACTATAAACTGCTATTTTACACCTATGAATGTAATATCAAATAAATGTGGTCAAACTCACTTTTATTTTTTTAAGAAATTCATCCCTAGAGAGCCTTGTGCTAGATCTTACCTCGCAAGCCATCAGAAAGCACTTACGTCAGCTTAACCCTGAGCTTTCCAAGACATATAACTGTACACTCCGCATATACCTATTGCTTATTATATCTGTAACAGAAACCTGCAGCTACACACACGTGTAATACCTCATGCATCATTTGTGCACTTATCCAAAGCTATTTGATTCTAGATCAATGCAAACAAGGAATGAAAAGGTACACAACAGATCAGATAGCTTTTAAGATGGTTACACAAGAAAAAAAACATCAGAGTGAAGTGACTGAGTTGCAGAGACTTGCATACAGCCAACAGGATGCAACCAGTAAACCCATTACCATGTTAGCTTATTAAAATTATTCCAAAGAATACAGCTGTCTCACATTTTCTGGGTTTTCTTATTTAAATACCTTAGTAGTAAGATGAATTTGTGTTTAAGAGGTCCCCTGTGAATTACTAGAAACATATTTACATTGCCTGTATAATTACAGCTTTTTGTTTATGATGGAATTTTTATGGGATTATCAGATCTCCAGTATGCAGGTAAACTGTCATTTTAATATTTTCTAAACTTATTGTCTTGCAAATTCTTCATTTCTCTTATTAGCCTGGAAATAAAATACACCACATAATACTCAGGTAGCAGTGAGTGCTGAGAGTGCAGATTGACCTGGTATGGAACTTACCCAAAATTACGCCAGACGGAACACTCTTAATATCTTACTTTTCATGTCTTTTCAATTAAACTTATAAGTCATACTCTGACTTGTTTTGGTTTGGAACACTTTTTCTTCAGAGAAGATGGCAGGTTTTAGACTATGCGCTGTTAATATCTACTAAAAGTGTGTCCCAGGCACATAAACCCTTCTGAATCTTGAACAACAAACCAGTCTACCCAATTTCCAGTACTAGTTAAACTTCCTGGCACATGAACTCACTATGTACCTTTTAATCTGGCTAGAAATTTTTCTTGCTGGCATGTATCATCAGAAGTAACCTAACAATGTGAAGATAGATATTTATCTCCTTCTAAAAGCAATCCAAGATAAGACATACAATTGCAAAAGCTTGCTTGAGACCTTGGAGAATCCTGAAAAGTTAGTCATAGACAGCACCTCAATTAACTTCATGGGTGGTGGTGCCAGTTTAATGATAATAACACTAATACAACTCAGAAAGAGGTGGATCTAACTCCTCTGGTTACTTCCCAAAAAATTGCTTTGACTGCAGTCCTGGTTGAATCCAAGCTATGATGCCACCAGAAATGATAAAAAGCAGTGGGTCAAAAGAAGGGAGAGAAGAACAGAGTCAGAATCTTCTGGCTTAGAAAGTTTATTTGAAAGTGGAAAGGCCCACTAAGAAGAACTAAACTAGTTCTCCTTAAAAAGTCAGTACTGTCACCCCAGAAAGCAGCACACAGTGCCATAGCTCTTCCCCTTCCAGGTGAGAGTAAATTCCCTTTTCTGCCTCTATGCTCTGCTTTTCTGACTGGTTCATTTTCAGCAGGCAGCCCTGAGAATGCCTGTTCTTCGCACTTCTTCCTTACTCCTCCCTGTGGCAGAACATCTCTGAAATCTTCAAGAAGCTTTGTAAAAGAATTTAGGGGACAAGACACAAAGCATTTATTCATCAGGAATAATCAGTGCTTTTTAATTATTACTATTCTACAGATGATAGAAGGCCCAGTTCACATCACAAGCATAGATTTGCAAGGAAGAGAAGTCTACATAGGAAAAGAAAAAGTCATTACAAGAACTGCTATGAAAACAGCCCTGACATAAAAATTACTACCTGAGAGCTGGAAGTTATTTGTTTTTCAAAATCCACCTGCCAAAAAAGACCACGGTGTGAATCCAGATGTCTTGATGTCCATAGGAGCTCTGCCTGTGATTTCAATAGTGCCAGTGTACCAACCCACAGAGAGATTAAAATCTGATGAAGTTTAACAGAGCCTTTAGGAAGGCAAGTTGAGACAGCAATGGGCTTCAGTGGAGCACATGGCTATCATTTTGAGTTTCAGGCTTCAACTCCCTGACAAATGAATATCCCTACAAAAAGTTCAAAATGAAAGTTTTGTCAGACTATGGCACTGAGACATTAAAAAAAAAATGATTACATGAATCCTTCCATGCATCTTATGGACATGTAACTAACTGCTGAAGTGTCCTCTGTCTTATAAAATGTGAAGACAAGCCTTTGCTGAAGGTTTCAGTGACTACTGAGTTGTACAGAGATGTGGGAGATTGCTTTCAGTCAGCTTAGACAGGAGCAGCAGTCTAGTAGTGGCATCAGGACATCTAGAGAAGCAGCAAAACATCGCAGCTGAGCCTGTGAAGCTCTACACGACTATTTTTAACTGTAACCATCCTCCTGAAGCACTACTGACACCTCACGCAGACCTTTATGCTATGTGCTGCGCTCACTATTAACTACAGTACAGGCAAGACCGGAGACTCACCTTTGGTATCGTTACTGACTGAAGTAAAGCCTCCCTCAGATCAAAAAATGATCACTCAAATTAACAGGGATTAATAAACAATTAATGTCAAGCCTGTTATAAAGAGTAAACCCAGGTAAAGCAGATTCCTTTGCCTATTTTGAAAGCTACCTGCTCAAGAGAGAGATTTCTGTCAATTATCTGTCATGGGAAGGGCACATTTTCCCCAGTAAGCTTCTCCTCAGAAACAGGTAATGCTGATAAACTTTGCACAAGAACTACAAGAGAGAAAAATGTTAAACAACTGAAGAGTCACTGGATTGCAAATACTCAGATTAACATAATCAGAGTAGCAGTTAGCACTCCTACAAAATCACAGTGTAATATATAATAATGCTTAAAGTAAATAAACTGGATTTTGTCTATGTAAAATATTTTCACTGATTTCAATCAAACATAAAATTCTCCTGCATTTTCTGTCTTAACAACTATTCTATATTTTCTACTACTATAAAACAACTGCTACATTGCACTTCAACCACACAGATAGGTTAGCTATTATTAATTACCTCCTGCTTTTTAATGTGGTCATAAAAGCATGAGGTTTGGCCTTCTCTCTGTTGATTCATGGTGACCAAATATTTCAAATATTATTCTGGCTACAGTGCAGTTCTGCTCACACAGCATCTAAACTGCTTAGCACAAAGGAGAAAAGGGATTTGCAGGTCCATTTCTTGCCATTAACAAGTGAAAAGAAACAAAGTTGAATCTGAAAAACCAAAGAATTAACTGAATCGTAGCAGATGTGCACAATTATGTAGACAAGTGTAATTAACTCTTAACATTTTGCATGCATAGAAATTGCACTTATTTGTAATCTCAAAAATCCTTCAGCATTAGCTACATATGTATAAAACATACATTTATTAAAATAAAGTGATGCCTCACTTGAATGCAGCCGGACCAACGTATTAAGGCTAAGAATGTATCTGCAAAGGGTAGTCACATCTATCAAAAATTCTTTAAATAAACAGAGATGGAAACATCTAGAAGGTGCTATCCAAAATGAAAAATTACACCACACACTACAGAAGATGCTGCCTACAATACCCCATTCTTAAGATCAAGTGGCCGTTACATCACAGATGAAATGAAAGAACATGTCTCATGGGTTTTATTGCATCATAAGAAAGTTAAGGATCAAACTAATTTTTTTCAGTTTGCTTCTATCAAGGAATGATCATAAGAATTTCCAAGCAACGTGCAGGGGAATATTGTAATAACAGGAATGGAATAAAACTATGAGAAAAGGAATTAGAACATGATTTTTAAAATCATTTGCATGGTAAATTGGTGTCTGAACAACCTTGAAAGTCTGGCTTTTATTTCCTGATCCTTCAAATTGCCCTGCTTGCCAGCTTTAGAAGTATAAGCAGTTGGAATGAACACATAGAATCTGCTTATGTATTTAAAAGTTTCACATACGTATCATTTTCAGAATCATATCTTGACAATAAAATGCTTATTTTAACTTGTGATTTCCTAGCGATACCTGATAATCTCTCCAGTGTTCAAGATATAAGATGTAACTTTAAAAGTTAGACAGTGCAAAATGTGTTTACATTTTTTTTAGACATATTCGTCACTTACAGTATTTTTTTCTTCCTTTCTCTTGATGAGTATGTATCCAAATGCCTAAGGAGCCCAAATATGAATGTAAAGAGATAAGCTCAAACCTGAGAATTTCAGGAGTGCTGAAGTGCATGCTTTCACCTCTCCCCCTTTTAAAAGTGTCAAATGCTTCCTGACACGCTTAGGTCCATGGAAATGGAACATATTTTCTCATTACATTAATTAATGGTCTGCTTGGGTGGCATAATTCAGTATAAATTTCCTTTAGTATTCTGTCATACCTAAAAAGGATCTTATTTTTGTGATGTCTTTAAATTTTTATGACTTCTACTCTGTTTAGTCTGTGTGTAATCCTTCTTTTGAAACCTAATGTCCTAGAAAATCTGCAGGTTTTTCTCAAAACTGGCACACTTTGTAGTTCATAGTGATTCCTTTCTCTTGCCTTCTGAGAACTCTCTGCGAGTCCTGAAGGTGCAGTTCCCAGCTCAGGGAATTTATGATTCCACCGTCAATGTAAACTAAAGCACGATGATATATTAAAACTGACAAGATGCCGTTCATTAATCTCTGAAATGTGGCCAGGTGTGATGTCATGAAGAGAGGTTCCAAGTTGGAGAAGACGAACCCAGCTCAGCTCGATGGTGGCTTCCTTACCTCATCCTGGAGAAGGACTGTCTGGGTGGGGACTCTCTCTGGAAGCGTCATTTCAGAAAAATGTGGTTTGGGGAAAATGAGACAGGGTAATCCCTTGCCGTGCCAATGTTTCTCAAAGAGCTCAGCTTCTGCTCTCCTCTCATTTCCAGGTTAGAATGCTCACTTGGTTGTGCTGTAGCGAACCACAGCTTCCCAAGGAAATAGCTTGATGGGCTGGAGGTACATTTTTATGTATGAAAAAGAGAAGTGCTTTAAGTACTGGAGTCTCGACTAGCGAGGACCAACGGCAGGCTCGGAACACAGAGCAGCAAGCGCTGCAGTTTACACTTGCATTATATCTCGATCAAAACAAGCCTTTAATTTGGTTGTGACAGTTTAAGTCTTTTTTCTTTTTATGAATAATTTTACCGTTTCAACACAAAAAAGGGCAAAATCAGAAGAGACCAAATATAGGGAAAAGCTCAACATTTCTGCATGATTAATTCAAATCTCAAATGAAATTGATAAATGTTATTGTCTAATTCTACTTCATTAACAATGTATGTGGAATATGTATTCAATAAAAATAAGACTTTGAAACTCATCCCTGCCACAATAACAGAAGAGACTTTGTGAACAAAACTCATTCCTGCGTTGAAAAAGAAACACGTTTTTCCAAATCTAGAAAGAAAATGTGAAAATAAGTTTTTATACACTCCATAATTTAGCATTCTGTGTCCATGCAGCATTGAGGTCTACACACCAAAACAAGTTATGGCCATGATTTGCTCTCTGCAAATCATAACCAAGCCAGCTATTGCAACGGTGCAAAACTGGTTGATTTTCAGAGTTTACTTGATTTGATCAATTTTATCCAGCTACAAATGATAGCTTTTGAGTACAATGAACCTAGTTCCTACACCTGGGAACAAAACACAGCTCTTCTCAGAAAAATAAGGTTTGCATAACCTTTGTACTACCTTTCAAAATTTCTAGGAAAGAATGCAGAACAAGACCAGCCTTTCCATTTTCTTCTGACTACGGAGAAGTTACAAAGAGAAGGCTCCTCTTGTTAACTTCTCTTTCTACTCCTTGTTCTTGTTATTATTATTATTAAATTAAAATCTCTCCTGTTGATTCCAGAGTAGAGTATCACGAGCTCCTCATCCATGGGCAAAGTGAAAAAGAGAGGACAGTATAACAAAAAGACCGTGGAACTGGAAGCAGACAGACTGATGGGAAAAGATAAGGGGTCTGAAAAAATAAAGTGAAAAGGAAGGAAGGATTATAAAGAAAGGAGAACTGACAGGATAGTGAGCCCTGAAGAGAAAGTTAGGCATATGAACAATAACATTCTTCTGTATATTTCATTGCTGTGAAATATTTGTGAATATGATAAATGTAAATACTTTTTAATACCTATCTCTATCCAGGCATCTTAAAGACTTTTTTGCTGATGTCACTATGGGACATGACATGTAGTTATTGAAGCCATTTTGTACACTACGGTGTTGTAGTGATTGTGAGTCCCTTCTCTGGTTTGCATAGAGCTCTCCAGGCCCTGAGACAAGCAGACCTATTCCCTTTTATCAGAATCCAAATCTTACTAAAGTATGACTCTCCTACGTCAATTATTAGCAGGCACACCTTCCTCTCTCAGCTGTTTCTACCCTACCACACATGTCCTCATCACTGAACACTATCTTTAAAAGAGAAATTGCATAAGTAAATAAATATTAATACACTGGAACTAGTCTGCAGAATAATAATATATGTTAGAATCTTAAATGTCTAATGGATTTATTGTATCTTTGCTTAGGAATGTGAACTATTTTTTGTAAGTATTCTGGCATTTTACTTGCATAAGTGATTTAAAGAAAAAAAAAAACAAAACAAAACAAGAAGATACTGATGAACATTCCCAGAAAGTGAATTGTGTATTTAATAAGAAACAAGATTCTCAGAATTGTATTCATCTGTTAGATTAGAAATTTCTCTTACTGGCTGTTATCTATCAGAACTAAGTTTGAATATTGTCCTGGTTTTGTTGAAAACAAGTTTCTCTTTCAGTGATTTTTGCCTGTCAGCTAAAGCCTTCATATTAACTGCATTTTCCTGGAGAACCAGACACATGTTTTGGTAAACCTAGCAATGGAATGCAAACTTATTGATAAGCACGAATGGACATCTCGCGAGAGGGGCGACGAGAAACAAGTGACCAAGAAACTGACCAACTGTGTATAACATTCCATTCACGTGAATACTTCATATAAAAGTGGGAGATCACGAGGATCTCGTCCTTTTTCCCTTTCCCTTTTCCCTTCTGCTTATGGCCGACATTAGGAGAGGACCTTGCTAGTTGTCCCTGCGAACTGAGGCCTAGTGACAGACTGAATCCAGCTCCGGTTGGCTGCAGAGTCCAATCCAGGACTTCGGGTGCCGGCTCTGCAGTTGCTGAGACTTTCAAGATTGGTTTCGTATATTTTGTATTATTTTCTCTATTCTTATTAGTAGCATTAGTAAAACATCTTTAATTTTTCTAACTCTCTTCTCTCTGTCCTTCTTTTCCTCCCGATCGCCTGTCCTGAGTGGGAAGGGGGGAGAGGGAGGGGCAAAAGGGGGAAGTGGGGCGAAGAGGAGGTTACATCTGCCAGGGTTTTATTGTCACCCCGCAATCTAAACCCTCGACAAATATGATATCAAATAACTACTACACTAATTTGTTGGTTGATTAATTTAACTATCTCTTTTTTATGTATTTAATTCCATTAATGTAGTTAAGTAATCTGAAATCACTTACATCAACCATTAAGCTTGAGAATATCTATAATCTTGAGAATTATTTTAAACTCAGTTCAGATATAGACAAAAAGGTGATGTACAGCAAATTAAATATCCCCTAATAAGATTCCCTCAGCAATGATCAAGATATCGTTGCAGCTTCCTGAGTTAACATTACACCCATTCTGGAGCAATTTCTGCCATGTAAGATAATTTGGCACAGAATTGTTGTTTTTGCTAGAGGTGTACCAATTGCGAGCCCTTAGCTCACAATCCTCCACTCAGAGCCATCCCAGTCTTTTACCGAAGTGTGTTCTACTACAGAAAAGGCATTTGGCAAAGAAAGAAATATTTCATGTTAGTTAAAAATTTGAGAAAGGGGTAGTTGTGTAACAAAAGTACTCCAAAACTGACACAGTACCGGCCATATTTTGACACCTCACTTTTTGCAGCATTAGCCAGATCTATCACACTTCAAGACTAAGGATGAAATTTAAAGTCTCTTGATGCCTCGCCAACAATCTTCATCAAACTACTGAACCTTGTAGGCCTTTGTCTATACTATTGCTACTTTCATTAAAAAATTCATTAGATCAAAGCACAATGATAAACAGGTGGTCAATAATTTCAGGTAAAGGTGGACCCCAATCCATGAGTGGATCAGTTAATTAATCCCAAGTTCTGCAGAAACTTGAACACAGTATGAAAATAACTGGTAGAACAAATCTTTAGACTGAGAGACACATACTCATACCCTCCACCAGGAAAATATTAAACTGAAAATTTTGTCCATGAGAACGAAAATTACAGAAACTGGCTGTAACTTCAGTTGCAATAATCAGGAACCATTTATTCAATTTCATTAGGTTTTATTTGATAGTCCGTAGTTGTTTTTTTTTTTTTTATAAAATGAGTCTATTATCCTTCAAATATTAACCTGATTTCCAACCAAATTGTAAAAAGGGGTCTATTAAGTTCATGTTAATTGCATACAAGGGATTTTTTGATTGTTCATAGATGTTCATATCTATTAGAAGGAATTTAGTACAATTCCTTTTACTTTAAATTGCCATTATTAAATGACACTGCAGGAATTTCAAAGCTTAGATATTACTATTTAAAGGATTTTTAATATTTTTTAAATGTTAAGATTTATTTGTTTTTTTTTTTTTTAATACACTAATTGAATATCAAATTACACACATAAGAAACAATGCAAGAGTTATTCTGAGCCAGGCTTTACATTGAAAAGTTCGCTGATTTGCGGTAAATGAAATCTACCTCTTGTATTCTTGTATTATTTATCTATTTCCACAGTCTTTAAGCTTTCCCTGCAGCAAAATGGCATTCTGATGATTGCATATTTAACATCAACTATCTGCCAATGAAGCATTAGACAATAACTCAAAATACAACAGATTACTGTAATAATTTATGCCTGTAGTCAGGAAAGGGATTGACTCCTTATGGTCTCAGAGACTGTCAGAAATAGCCTCTGTCTCTTAAAAATGTGCCTGCTGCCCCAGATCCCAGATGGAAAAATCAAAACCTCTATGAATTCCAAGTGTCTTGCAACCATGAGTGACAGAGCTCTGTCAAAATCTTTTCAAGGCTACAGCATCATTGGCCAACAACTCCAAATCTCAGCAACAGACAGAAATGAAGATTTAAATAATTACCTCTCACTAGCTACTACAGTTATTGTGCACATGCTTTACTGAGATAAATTAATAGCAAGTCAATACTGCCTCCTGCACGTAAAACCTACTGTTAATACTAGAAATCAACTATATTCCTCAGGACAATGGCCATTAAGACTAGTCTGTCTCTCTTCTCTTTCTCCTTCACACTTGGCTACCAAAAAAGTCCTGAGCCACTTTTTATATTCTAAAATTAAATATTCACACTCATAATTTGTATCTCTGTATCACCTTCCACCCAAAGTTTCAGGTAACTTTGCAAAGGCTAATTAATTCCCTAAATATATAATAAATTTTGGTCACACCTTATTGTGGGAAACTGCAGCGGGTCTGTGGAATCCTTGACAGAAAATATGGGAGTAGAGATCAGCCTTGAGATATTAAGATTTACCCTTGAGAAGGATGGGAGTAAAGGAGTATCCAGAGAGAGGAGAGATGTACCCGTGAGAGAGAAGGGGATAGAAGAATAACATGGATGATAGAAAAATTAACCAATGAGATGTTAGTGCTGTAACTTGTAACCAATAGTGAAAAGACACATGAACTGGTAGAATTGTATAAAAATGCACTTGTAGCAATAAACAGCACCTATTACTTTCATCTTGAAAGAATTTGGTCCATGTCATTTGTCCGTCTCAACCATGATACCTTATAGAAAAGGAACAAAAAGAAAGCCGGCATAACAAATGCAGACTTGATTTTCCATGTTGACTCTTCTAACTTCTGAAAACATACCACATCTTTTACTGAGAGAATATGAATACAGGTACTGAATAACAACCTCTGTGTTTGAAAAACATACACTAAAATGGTGCTTGATAGATCAAGAAAAAACAGGACTGGCATCATCCAGTAACTTTTCCTTTCTCTGTGTTATCTGAATCGTTACTCTATACTCGGTTCTGTATAAGCTTCCACCATTCACAGAGATTTTGTGGAACAACCTCTCTATCTGAAAATAACCCATTTTCCCTGCAGACACCTGCCTCAGTCCCCTCCACAGGTTCTCCAGAGCACAGCTGCAGGATTTACGGATAAAGGCTTGAGATGTTTATTCATTTGAGCTTGCACAGCTCACTACTCTTCACAGTAAGTTTAATCTGAAACCTCAGATGAACCAGAAGGCTTTTCTAAACCTCTGTGGAAGTTTGTCAGACCTGTGCCCACAAACTATTTGCCTGTTGAGATATCCAAAAGCTGTCATGGTCTTAAAAAAAGCTAACTTCTACTGAAACAGGATCCTTCTCTAAACAGAGTGGGAGGTTAACCAGTTTCATTGTATCTGCTTCTATTCTTTGATTTTATCTTTTAATATTAATATTCTTGAGACCACCCATCAGGTAACCTGTTTAACAAAACTTACTCCCCAGTTATCTGATCAACAATTGGAATGAGGTATAACTTCCTAAAAAGACGCATACGTTTTTAGGTAATTATTTAATTAAATTCTTATATCATGGATCATGATATTTGACTTTTAAATGCAAATACTCAAAACAATGGTGTGGATATAAGTTCATGTTTAAGATGATGTGGCACTTCAGCACAGAGACTTGGTTCAACAAGGTATCTAATTTGCAATCCGTAATCCTCAAATTTTTTACCTTTAGAACTGATTTTTTTTTTTAAATCATCCTTAAATTTTAAAACTTAACTTGATGTGACTAAAAAACTAATTCCTATGTAATATACAAGACTTACTGAATTATCTAAAGCTAAAGGGGTGCAAGAGGACCGTTTTTAAAACTATTGTGGGGAAAAAACAAAGACAACACAAGTGTTGTATCTCTTTATCTTATGCTGCAAGTGCTATTTGTTTCAAACAAATTCCAAAGGAAAGAAACCAAAAATGGAGCATTCGTGAAGTTCTGTGGAGCCTCAGAAGATTGTAAGGAAAAGGGGATGCACATTTAAGATCAGATATTAAAAAGCTGACAGTTTACTTTGGCCAGCATACTACAGTCTAAAGCAGATGAGCACATTCTGAATGTATTACTGGTCTGAAAACGTAGCCTACATTGCACAAAAGGAAATATGGGTTTGATAATGTTAACTCCCAGAGCAAAATTTAGACTTGTGAAAGCATGCAACACATGCTGTATACATTGATTGAAGAAAACAACCTCCATACAAATTTTATTGATGTATTGACGTCACCACATCACCAAGTCTCTTAAAACGTGCCACCTAGTGGAAGACACGAATTTTCTCTACACCACCAAAGCAGCCAGCTCTGTGCCAGCGCAGGTTTGGCCGTCCAGGTAAAGCCTCTCCTGCCTTTCCAGCCCTCGTTTGGAAGAACAGCTTTGCATCTACCACTGCTCACACTGCACATTGTCCATCCTCCTCAGCTCACCCTGCAAACTTTGCTCTGCTTGGAAGCAGAATTCAACTGCAACACTCCTAAAATACCTAGTACTCATCACTAAAAATATGCACCCTAAACCAAGAGCAAAATTAGTTGAGCAGAGAAAATGTGTGAACAGGTCAAATGAAATGCAACGCTTTCTCTGCTGGCTAGCAAACTATGGAATCTGCACGAGATATTATTCTGATAGAGGTATCTCTGATTTTTTTTCCCCCTTGTCTGCAGAAGTATACAGTTGAGAAGATGAGAAAAGAGCTGTGCACTGCTACGCAAGACAGACACATGCATAACTCATACACCTTAGGAAACAGCTGTGAAAAATGATCTGGAGATTGAAGAGAGATGAGACCAAATAACATCCAACTTCAGCTATCTAGAAAAGAGTAACTTCTGAGTCTAAAGGCTACTTTAACATGCAGTTTTCTCAAAGGATGACTATTTTTCCAAAAACCAGCACTTCAGATAGCAGTATTAGCTAACTGCTCCTATCATCACAATAGCCTTCACTTTCCATCAAAAACTATTTGAGTCTTTTTTTCTCTAATTTCAATACCAAAATATAAGGATTCTTTCAATCTTACATTATAATTTCAGACTGGCTTATATGTATAAAGTGTAATTGTATCAGGTTATACGAATAAGTTCAGCATAGAGGGCACTACAGAAACAAACAAAAGTAAAGTTATTTCAAAAAAATGCAAGTTACGAGTTGTATACAATATTCAGGTAAAAATATGAAGTTTTCCTTGGTGAATGTCTCTTAGAAGCATAGCATATAAGGCATGTTCATAGATCCTAAAGGACTCTGAAAGTTGCTATGTACCCTTACCTGTTTTCAAACTGCAACAGAACTTGAGGGTGCTAAAACTCCTGATGGTGAGGTGTAATTTCACCCTACACTTTCCCATAAAATTTTCTGAGTTTAAGTATCTTTACTTTGTGTAGTGGAAGGTACAGTACACATTAAACCTAAGAAATTTCAACAGAAGGAGAAAAAAATTCCAGAGAAATAGCTACATGTTGACATTCTCTGACACCTGTACCACTGTGCATTTGTAACAAGAGCCATATAGACCTTGAAAACATCACTTATAGACCATTTTCCCTCTCTTCTTCAAAATTAGTTCTAAGTAAAAGTAACAGCGAAGAAGCAAAGGAACCTTTCACAAAGCACTGCATGAAATCACTTGGGACTCTAGTCCAACACCACTGTTACAACTGTGTCTTTTCAGAAGATGCGTGAGGACGTATATATGCAAGTGTGTGGATGTGCACTCTCACATGCATGTGTACATTCACATAATTCTAAGCATTTCCTTTACCAGTCCAAGATTCATGGCAGTGCACAGGTTTTTAACGCAGATCCAAGCCAGGCCCCATCAGTGACCTGTTAAACTCTGTTTACGCTTCAAAAACGAACAGTTTGTCCAGAGGAAACAGGCTGGGTTTGATGAGAATGGGGAAAACCAGGCATCTGAGAAAACACCATTGTGTTGGGCTCATAGGGATGGATATTAATCATCTGCTGAGGAAAATTAACATAAATTAGATTTTTATCATCGTGCCATCTATACTATGGCAGTGCTCAAACACTCCATTTGATTTGCAGCCACATTATTCCAAACAAACAGTAAAAAAAAAATATTCTTGCCATGCAGCTGGATAGTATAACAGGCTCCACTGACTGAAAAGCTGAGGAATGCTTTCACACTCTGAAGTAAAAAGAAAACCTCTGCAAGAGGAGCTTGGGTTTTTTTGGTGTGTCCCCCCAAGACATAGCTGTTCTGGTGAACAAAAATAGGCTATTTTTGTCATTTCTTGTAAAAAATAAATGCGGATGGTTATTTTTTTTCCCTGTCTTCAAAAGCCTATGCACATTTGTTGCCAGCACCCTAACTCCTAAATTGGAAAGGTAAATGCTTTCACCTTAGGCAGCTGCAAACATGAATAAGATTCTCTACAACATCACAGCAGCTGCAAAATCACCCAACTAATCTCATGAAGACTAATTTCCTTCACTTCTAGTTTGTAAAATCAGGATTTCCTCTTCTTATAAGAATATCAGTGTTTCAATAACTATAAGCCGATGCACAGTATTTTAGAACTTCATGCATCTCAATATTCTCCCACAAGGAGTGATACATTCCTCAAGTTTGTGTGAGCTGGAAAAAAAACTTCTAATCTAAAATGAAGAAGCAACTTTAATGAGAATCACCAAATGAATCATCGCATCTCTAATGGTTTCCCCATGCACACTTGCCCCACGTTGCCCAGTACTGTCAGTCCCCACAGTGAGCATGTGCTGTGAATGTCACATGTGTGTACATTGCAGTAAACATGGACCAGAGCATCCATTAGTAATTAATGAGGGACGAGCAAAGCAACTGGTAACAGTTAAAGCAAGCATTCGCAGACCATTTTGAATGGGTTGCTCCACATTCTTTTGCAATGAACAGGGAAAGCTGTGATTGGCTCCATATGACTGGCAAAGGTGATGATAACATGACTTATGAGCAACCTGCCAAAAAAAGTATTTATCTAGCAATATATTATGTGTACACAACCAAAGATGCTCCTCTAGAGGCACATCACACGGTAGTTAAACACATAGTTTAGTAAGGTGATTATAAAATCGCCTCAATGCTCACACAAGGAAAGAACTTTAACAGCAACGAGGCAATCACAGACAGCAGAACTGCAAAGAAGTTGTGGAGTTCACTCACTTCCCACCTTTGAAAACAAGTCTCTGTAATCTCAGACCTTGCAACCAGTGCAACACGCTGAAGTAATTATGCAGATATCATACTTTAAGATAAGGGACAGGACTTTGCAAGTCAAAAGGAGCAACTGTGTTTGTGTCCTGCTGCATGCCACATTACCACAAAGTTCTCCTCTGGGCTACTTCAGATCTTTTCCAATCTGTCGTGGTCTGGATTCTCTCTTACTAGTTGCACTTTTGGTTATTTCCTCTTTCAGGTTAGTTTCCAGATGTTGTTGCTTACCCATTTTTTCCCTGCCACACTGCATCCTTCGCCTGAACTTCTACACCATTCCCTTCTGTGCTTCCCCCCGCTATTCAACTCACAATGTAAGTCAGGATTTTGAAACCTGTTGTAAATTACATTAATTGGCAGTTCTTTCCTGCAGCTGTGTGCATTTCTTAAGACATACTTGCAGGGCTTGAGGGGGTGTGTCTTTTTTACCTTCTTTGGACAAATTTTATACTGAACCAAATTGCATCTGGTTCCAACACCAGCTGAAGAGTCATGCTGGTACCTTCCAGGGTTCCTAGCAGGGTTAGGTTTATAATTACTTTGTACAGTATTCAAGTGACACAGAGATCCATTAGAAACTTATAAGGAAAATCAGTTTATGCATAACACACCTGAATACTTCATGCTATCATGGGGAGCTCACCAGTTACTTCCTACTTGCTAAATGCAAAATTACATTAACTAATAAAGACCTTTAAACAATGTGAGTCATGAGGGTGTCTGGAAGAAAAGTGAGGCTGCATGAGAATGGGCAAAAAGTTTTACTAGCCCTGCCGTTTCTCTTTTTATTTAGAATCAACTCAACCTACATAATTTAAAAAATAATTATTTAGAAAATAATTTAGGTTACCTTAAAATTACCATATTAATTTCCACAGTTCACTTTTTAATATGGCCCCATAAATTAAAAACAAGATCCTGAAAATATTCAAAGAAAATATGATTAAATCCTAAAAATCAGACCACAGCATTGTAGCAGGCCAAAATAAAATCTTGAATCTGTCAAACATCTTTGAGTTCTAGCAAAATCATTCAAGATGATTCTTTCTTTAAATTTGGCCTACAAAAACAGTAAGAAAGTAACTGGGAATTGGAAATTAGAGGATAATTTTCAGCTTAGATTGTTAACATATCATAGTGAATTTTTCCATTTAAAACTAGGAAAAAAAACCCCTAGTTTTGTTGGAAAATGATAAAAAGTGCCATCAAAAGGATTTCATTTATACGTACACCTGAACCAGAAAGCTCAAAACCACTGTGACAGAAGGTCTGTAACTAGTAAGGTTGACTGTAGAAGGCGGTTTACTCTGACCTCTAATTCATTTTGCCCATTGAAGTTGACCAATCATCTAAAATCTAGATTGCAGGTCCGAGAGACACCTATGCGGTCAGACTAGAATTGCCTCCACTTGCCCTTCTTTGTGCCCCACATATTTTCCATTAATATCTCCTCTGACTAAAAACAGTTGCAGCCTTCTCCTGCCTGTAGCCCCAAAGCTGAAACAGCTGAGCACAAAGAAGTAAAAGAGATGGAGAAGCCAAGGGTCATATAGAGAGAAGCAGAGAATGAACCCAGTGACAGATGTATCTGCAGCCCCAGCCCCCACGTAGCCGACTGTACTTAGTGAAATGAAGCCTTGCTCATTGCAATACCTGTACCCCCTTTCTCCCCACCCTGTAACACCCTGGGTTTCTCCTATACCCTTTCTCCCCTTTTATTCATCACTTGCCCTTTTCTGATCTCCTTCCTGAAATTCTTACTCTCCTAAACCTGTCAGAACTTTTTTCACAGCATCTTCAAAATTTTCTCCCCTGTCCCTCTCACACACAGAACCAGAGATGTGTCACACAGTCATGCCAAATTTCATTAGCAGCTGCTTGAACAGCAGCACGTGCTATGGCTGGCCTGAAGGTACAGATGTGTTGC
This sequence comes from Nesoenas mayeri, assembly GCF_963082525.1. NCBI lineage: Eukaryota > Metazoa > Chordata > Aves > Columbiformes > Columbidae > Nesoenas > Nesoenas mayeri. The sequence continues at coordinate 20,624,271 of NC_137540.1, forward strand.
CTGGCCAGTCAGTACATGTTTCCTGACTGATCAGCTGCTGGAACAAATAATACAAATGACTGTCAAGCTCTAGTAAATGCTTTTTCTTCAATGAGAACACTAGTGGTGGTCTTCATCTGCTTACCAATTTTCACAAAGATTGTGGGAACACAATAACCTTCAAATCTCTATCCTTCTGCCAAATATAAATCACATTTATTGAATTGTGGAAATAGTGAAAAACATAGTATGCACAAATGCTATTTGGTTGTGTTTCACATTCTGTTGGTTTTAGTATGCATTTGAAGGTATACAGGCTGACAAGTAGCTTTCTTTTCATATCCGGTAGAAGTATGATGCCAGTTACTCCAACTCTTACAGCTCTTTGAGCTCTGAGACTCTATTGGCAACCTTTTCACACCATTTAGATGAGAGTATACCAATCAATTTATAGTCAAACACTAAAATGCATCCAAAATAAAAATAAGTTAACCTCCATTGGTTTTATTGGTTTTAATAATAAATTTTATTCACATTTCTTGGATTATAAAGTAAGGCCAACCAATGCACTATCAATGACGTGTATTAGAAGGGGTGTGGTTAGTAGATCGAGAGGTTCTCCTGCCCCTCTACTTTGCTCTGGTGAGACCACATCTGGAATATTGTGTCCAGTTCTGGACCCCTCAGTTCAAGAAGGACAGGGAACTGCTGGAGAGAGTCCAGCGCAGGGCAACAAAGATGATTAAGAGAGTGGAGTATCTCCTGTGTGAGGAAAAGCTGAGGGAGCTGGGTCTCTTTAGCTTGGAGGAGACTGAGGGGTGACCTCATTCATGTTTATAAATATATAAAGGGTGAGTGTCACGAGGATGGAGCCAGGCTCTTCTCGGTGACAACCAATAACAGGACAAGGGGTAATGGGTTCAAACTGGAACACAAGAGGTTCCACTTAAATTTGAGAAGAAACTTATTCTCAGTGAGGGTGACAGAGCACTGGAACAGCCTGCCCAGGGCAGGTGTGGAGTCTCCTTCTCTGGAGACATTCAAAACCCGCCTGGACGCCTTCCTGTGTAACCTCATGAGGTGTTCCTGCTCCGGCAGGGGTATTGGACTAGATGATCTTTTGAGGTCCCTTCCAATCCCTGACATTCTGTGATTCTGTGAAAATGAGTACATGTGTCATCGATTTAAATTTTCCTACACATTTTTTTCTTTCACTTGCTGTGTTACCGACTTTCTAAGACAAAGTTTCTGAGAACAAGGAGGTTGGACAGGGTCTTCAGTTTAAATTGACAAATGCTTAAATGCAATGAAGCTCCATCGTTTTGCTGCAGCGGATCTAAGAGATGCTGTGCACAAAATATTGTACTTTAAAAAGTAATGTTGTCACAAATAAATTAATTTGTAATAGTATAGAAATGGTATGTATTTTTTAGGATTGCATACAAAACCCTGACAAGTGCAACTTATCTGAGGCGTGTCATTGCCTCAACATGGCTTTACAGTGGTTCACCACCCTGCTAGGCAATCTATAACAAATTAGAGAGCTTCAGTTGCACTTCAAAAACACTTGGGTTCAATTATCATCAGATCAACTAATATAAAAAATAAATATTTTTATTTTTTAAAAGAACGTGCATTATCAATTAGACTATGTGGTTTAAATCAGCTCTGGAATCTGGACAAACAAATAAGAAGTGTTTTACATAGCCAGCTGCACATCAAAAGTAATTTTGCAACACAAAAATTTTCTGGCCAGACCTGCCTTTTAGACAGTTATAGATCCCAGTGGAGGCATGGGAAGACCAGAGTTCAAATTCAGTTTACTATGGCAGTTCTCCCAGCTCTGAATCGTAGCCATGTGACTGGCAATGCTTACTGTCACCACAGGGGAGTCTTAAAAGAGAAAAGTGGTAGCTCTGACATTCAAAGAAAAAGCAAATACTACCATACATAACTCATAAAAGAGCAGAATGTTTCTCAGTAGAATTTCAAGCGATTTCTTAGCATTGTGCAGGTATCTCATGGCTGTTTGAGAATTATAGCAGACGCAGAATAAATATTATCGCACAGGAAAGTGCCTTTGTCAGCTTATCTGCCTCACTGAGCAGACCCTGAACAAACTAGATGCACCTTGAGGAAAAGGTAAGAGACATTACAGCTACATCTGCATTAGCAAGCAGTGTGGTCAGACAGAACTGGGTCTCCTGAAGCCACTAACACTGAACCATTTATTGAAGGGGCAGTTACTATACTGCCAGCAATGAGGACCTGATGGGCCTGCATACATCTGCCTTTGGAGGGTTTCTGTTTCAGAACTGCTCTGGTTTGGGGCTGTGGATAGAACACCAGTAGGGTCTGGAGTGGTTTAGGTGCCCTCATGGTACACAGGTTTGAAAGAAATCCAGTTTTTGTCCTTTGGGACTTCACTGCAATACAAACTGAAAATGCAGCAAGTGGAGACCACTGTGAGGTTTGTCTCAAAAGCATACTCATCATCTCAACTGTAATATACACATACCTGAGGTTGAAAAGCATGAAAAAGTGCTCCAAGGTAACAAACCAGCAACTGTTATGATAATTCTCAAATCATGGATGTATGCCATCATAGTAATGTATCCATGCAATGGGTTGAATACTTCTGTGCCTATCTTAATGACAAAGCAACATTCAGCGTTTGCTTGAATAAGTGGCATTTTAAATTTTTTGTGAACTTTTCAAGTCCTTTTTTTCCCCAATCCAACATTATTCAACCAGTTCTACCAATTGCTGTTCTTTTGTGTTTTTTACATTAACTATAACTCAGGAAGACTTCTTTCTTCTGTTAGCTTCTTTCAGTGAATTATTTATACTGTATTCAGTGTCATGAACTTAAACATACAGACTACTTGTTTATATCAATATAACTTGAATATTGTTAAACAATCTGGGGTCAAATAAGGAAAGGGAGCACTGGCATTGCAGCCTACTATTGGTCAGGTTTACCCCTATAACACATTTCTTATATACTGTTAGCTATAGGGAATGTTAAGGGACCTGGCAAAGATGTAGCACCTCTTCATAACTGGGGAGTATCAACAGATGAGGGGTGACAATAAATCTAAATTCAAGATACTGCCATTATACTGTACTGGCTGTTGGTGTGATCAGACAGTCAACACTAAATAAAGCAAGAGTGTCTAAATCTGGCCAGTGCTCAATAAAAGCCAAGATGAGCATAAATGCTATTATCAGAGAAGCTGCTTGAGAAATCAAAATACAGCATAATAATGCAAATGGGGGCATCTGATTTGTGAGGAAAAACTGCACAATACCCTAGTTGATTTCTGTTTAAATTTTCGAGAGAGTGTTTGGCTTTCTATGCCAAAACCACGCCAAATAGAAGTAGATTGACAAGATACTTATTTTGTAGCAGTTTTTTGGAGCAGTCACCAGTACTGGTCCAAACAACCTCTACTTCCATTTATTGGCTTTACTCATTCATACAACTGAAAATAATCACCTCTTCTCAGCTCTAGCATAATGGTGGTTAAGCAACTAAGTAGCTGGAAAGCTAGTAAGCACAGCTAATCACAACTTGGAGGAACTGATGTATTCAAAGGCTGACCCTTCAATAAGAAGCATCATATACTACCTCTTTTGTCACTTTTGAAACTTTACAGACTCAGAAATGCAAAATCATAAACTATAATAGAAGATATCTGTTAGTGAACAGGACAGATACTTTCCATCCAACAAATTATTGAGATTTTGTACAGCTCTTTTCATAGCCAAATTTATCTAGACACTTTAAAAACAAATGGAAATGATGTCGTCATATGGCAGCCAATTTGTACAGCATACAGACTTGGAAAACTCTCCCTGCAAGAATCTTCAGCTGCACAATTTTTTAATAATTCAGCATCCTTATGAACATCAATACAAAGGCTATTGACATGTCTCCTTGTAAAAAGGTGTCTTCAACTCTATATTGCAGAGTCAGTGGCAGCTATGACAATATGTCTTTGGTATTCAATGGTCTTTTCATTGTTAAGGGAAAAAGTGTTAAGCAGAACAGAAAGTTTCAAGAGTTTCAGAAAATATAGGAATTTTTCATCTTTAGGTCACTCTTCACCTCCAGCCAGGCTTTTGCTAGTTGGTGTGACAGTGAATCCCATAGAACAGATTGGTGTTTTAATGGTAACTAGCAGATAATTCACAATATCAATACAATTATTGCTATTGTTGTCATCACTTGTGAAAAAGCCCATGAAGAGTTTGAAGACTGCATGGGCATAAAAAAATCCCCAGACGCTATATTGCTTCAAATGGCTTATATAATATATTTAAATCTACACTGCTGATGTCATTACAGTTTAAATATAAGAACATTTAACCTTGTTTCAACAAGCTGACTCCAGGATGGGAAACAATTCTGCTGAGGTATCAGCAAGCATAGTATTTGGTTAATTATCCTGCCAAAAAGCAGGGCGATTAACCTAGCTAAGTGCCAAATATGGGGAACAGAGTACAAACACTGCTACATGTATTGAACCTATTCTATATAATCACCAGATTACAGGGTTGTCAGTCTGCTACGGGCAGAGCCTAAATTCATATGTAAAACAATGGAAAAGATGGTCTACTCAGCGTACATGCACAGAACAAAATAATGCATTTTATCAGGACATAACTGTAATGTCTGAGACAAAACTGTAGTCATATTTCTTAAAACTATTTAAGAGACATATTTCTGACATGTAACTTATACATAAAATCATAATTAGGCTATTGCTCCCTATGAGCTACTGTCAGTTATTTTTAAAGCCATTGCAAGATTTATTTTCCAAGAGAAAAGTAGTGTGTAATTTTTACCCCTCAGATCAAGAAGTTTCACGAGTCCTGAAGTTCTGAAAAAATATTACAAACATTTCCAATGGTTACTTTGCATGTTTTTCATCTAATTGAAATTTTCAGCATTCCCAAACTGACAAAGTTAGAAGGCAGCAGGTTCAAAAGCAAGGTTACGCCAAATTTTTATTTGTGGTGAGATTACATTCCAATGATGCAGCTTGGCAATTGCACTAGAAAAAAGCTATAAAGGTGAGAAGGTATATCATGGGAACATAGTCCTTAGAAAGAATAGGACTATTACCTTACCAATCTGATGGCAAAATAAAGCATTTCTATAATTTTTAACAAATAAAAAATGTGCCGTGTAGGAAAAGGCAACTGATTTGGTTTATTTTCCTATTAAGGTATTTTATGTGAAGAAACATTACTGATAGAGAAACCAATTGTCATTCAAAAGACACAAAAAGAATAGTATGTCATTCTCCACCTATTTTAATTTCTATTTTCAGTGGGCAAAATATAGCTTACATATAGTGTACTTAATATTCTTTCAGATTAGAAAAATCCCTGCTTGGAATTAGCCCTTCATAGTTCAACAGCAACAGTCAAACTGAGTCTCCATGTGAGCAAACAGGCTCACAGAGGTATTCACAAAGGAAGGAAAGACAAACTTGTTAAAAAGTTAACCAAGTTAAAAGAAGGAGAACATATTTTGATTAATACCCTGGTTGCACCACAGCCAAAGGGACTGCTGTCCTCATGGGGCAAGTGAAAAGACACACTTTTATAAAAGCCCAGAGGGCTAGAAATGGATAACAACCAAAAGTAATGGCTTGAAGCCATCAGTACATTTCCTTCATTTACAAAAAAAAGAACTTCAATATGTGCTTGAAATGCTTTGTTTTAATTTGTTAGCTGTTCTGCAAAGATCTCTTGATAATACAGAATGTTTCCACAATAAATGTTGGCCAGAACAAGTTTACTCTAGAGTTTTACTCTATCATTGAGCGTTTACAAAATAAAATAAATTTCAATAAGTAAGGTTGGCCAAATTCAAACCACAAATCAGAAAACCACCAAGTAGGACCATCCTCCCTGCCAAAGCTTAATGTGACCTAATGGGAGAGCTGTAAGAGGTTAGAGTTGGTTTTTATGTAGCTTCATGTAATATTTGGCAAACCGAAGGGGCTAGGCCAGGACTCCTGATCCTTAAACAAACATTTGATGTAATTTTTTTTCACTTTTTCATCATAATAATACTCTGCATTCTGCCCTCCTATGACCTCAGCCCCTTTTCCCCAGAGTGGCTCAGATTTAGACCCTCCTTCTTCACTTACGAGTGCCATTTGAATCAAGCCCCTTCCAGATGTGTTTTACCTCCACCCACCACGGGCCCTGCAGGTCCCTCAAAGTGCGGAGAGGGGAAGGACCGCCGGGAGAAGGAGCCGTGCCCTGGCAGCACATCAGTTGGCTTGCAGCTCCTTGCTGAGTTTATTATTCATAGCACTGGTGGGAGGGCAGGGGGCAGGGTGACTCACACAACATCTTGTCTAAATTGAAAACCAATACGGATCCACACCCCCGCAAGCCGGCAGCGGAGCTGCGGTGGGTCACTGTGGTCAGTTTTGCTTCCAGGGGATGTCTGGGCCCTGGGGACTTGCTGCTCCAGGCTAAGCAGGTCACTCGCTATCGTGAAAATGAGAGAGAATGGCAAGTTTGTCTTTCCCTCCAACCTCTTCAAAGAAGTGATCTCCACCGCCTGTTCTCTCTGAAAGAAGCTATATTAATGTTTGTGACAAAAGTGAGAGTCAACATGAGATCTCTTAAATTATCTTTTAATTGGTATGAAACATATACAGAGCTGTATCAAACTCCTCGCATTCCAATTTAATGCTAACTCTAAAAACACGAAAAATTAAATAATCACCTTACCAGCATTGATCCAACTAGGAAAAGGAAGGTTATTTAGCCTGAACTCCACAATATTTCAAATGCAAGCAAACGAGAAAATTATGGTACTAACTACACATTGAAAGACTAATGCAGTAAGGCAGAAATAAAGTGGCACTTTCAAGTATTGCTATAGAAAAAATACTACTTTAACGCTATTCAATTCGTTTGCCTAAAAAAAAATAATAATAATAATAATTAACACACTGTTCCAATCACATTTTAAACCAAAAACTCCAGTGTTTTTGCCACCATCAGAGAACTCCACAACCAGAAGATACACATGTATCTTCAGTAGTGACTATGTGACTTTTTAAACTTGCCCAGCTGTCCTGGGTTTCTCTCATTGCTTCACAATTTTGTATAATCTTGTCTTCAGTTTGCCCCACAGCATAATTTTTGATCACCAAATCCCTAATTCTGCTGTCAGCACACCCTATCCTGAAGACAGGTAAGGGCAAAGTGGAGAGCTACACAACCTCAGCACCAGGAATAGGTGCTCCTGGCTGGCTGGGGATCTGTCAGCGCTAGTCCAGGGCTGTCAGCGAACCTGCTTAGTTGAGGAGTGATAGGAAGTTCCGGGGATGCTCGAGGTTGTTTCAGTCACCTGGAGCAAGGCAAAGTCAATGAGGACAACAGGAAATTGTGCTGCTTTTATGCTGCTGCAACTTCTGCCTCTCAAGAACTCCTTCCTGCCCGGGATCCAACAGGGAGGAGATGCTCCACGTTTCCTGCTCAAGAGAGCCACAGTGGCCCCAAGTGGTAAACAAGGAAAACTTCAAGCAGAAACCTGCAAGTCTTCCTGTGGCAGAGCCAAATCTTAAATGAAAGGAATGTGTGACAAACTGCCAAAAGTGTGACACTTGTCAGCTCTCCCAGCTGCCTTCTACTACTTCCCTTCTAGCCCCAAAAGTATCTGCAATGTGAGGGGCACTCTTAAGTAGCTGCTGGTGCTTTCCCACTGGAACTGCTTGGAAGAAGACTTTTGGCTTCCTCAGGCACCACTGGGTTAAGGTGGAGAATGTGGCTCCCGGGCCCTCTGCCCAATTCCTATTCAGATGGTGGAAAGCAGCATAGGAGATGGCTGGCTCTTTCTGAATTGAGGAAAGCCTCTAACGAAATTAAGTTCCTTTCTTCACAATGCTACACAGAAGAAAATAAAGCATCAGCCAAAAATCTCTGCCCTTGCTTTCTCCCAACCCTTATGTCAATGGGAGTTAACTCCCACTGAACAGTACGTCAGCTGAGGACTGGGATGTGTCACTCCCTTCACGACTGTTTCACAAACCAGTGTCCAACCCCAAGGTATCAACTCTGCCTTCATAACCTTCTTTCAGTACTTTCAGTCCTGACGTCTTGGAAGCCAGATCCATGTGCTTTAGCTGCTTTCCCTTCACCCAAGTCACAAAGGCCATAATTAGAGAAAAATCTCTCCCACCTCACCCTTCCTTATAAACTGTTTCCACCTGGATAATATTAAGTTGTTGTTTTTTTTTTTTCCTCAGCTTAGATTGATATTTCTAATATTTCATTTCCAGAGGGGGGAAAACACAGCAAATTACCAACGTGTTTCATATTATGTTACACTCTATTGAACTGAACGTTCACTGACTCCTTTCCACGTAAGGATAATTGTGTTTTATCCATTAACAATTAAAAAGTGTAAGTACATGCCATCTTTTACCCCAAAAGTAGAGCAGTGTACAAATTCAATCAACACAGCTAACTAAAAACCAATGGAAAACAACTATTTACACACATGAGATATCTCAAAGAGGAGCAGAATAAAAATGGAAATATATCATACCCAGGTTATCAAAAGGATAATTTAGTTAGCACAGATACACACACAATATTTATAAAATATTCAAGATGTGTGGGAAATACTTTCATATCTTACCAATAATACCATGAGGGGGGCACAGGCATGCGATTATTGATCCAGAGGAGGAAAAACCCACTGCATTATTTCACATTGACTCTTGCAGTTCTTCAGAACATCCCATCCCGCTACCTATCTGACACGACTGTTGAATTTGAGATACCTGACGTACAAAATAGCTCACCATAACAAATGGTAGCTCTTTATTAGGCAACTTTTTACAGACCACAAGATACAGCTTGGTCTAGAGATTTAAATTCTTATCCCTACTGAGTCATTGGCTAATTATGTGAAATCAGCAAAATCTATTATCTCTGTAGTAATCCCTATTTGTATAAAACTACATTTTGTGACCTCTGAATGAAATGTAAATTATTGTTATTGCTTAGGTGACTTGAGGAATTTACAAATGAGTTAGGGCAATAACTTTTATATTTCTAAAGAATAGACAGATATGTAGATAAAAAACACAGATTAGAGACGTTGAGCCCCAAATCCATTAATTGAGTAGCCTGTTATTACAAAGACCATTCCGAAGGCTGTAGGCCAAAATAAGACCATTTGTTTTACATTACAGATGCCTTTGACAATTAAGCACTTCACAGATACAACTTAAATGTGTTCCAGTATGGAATTTTTAATTGCAACTTGTCAATGTATTTTTAATTGAAGTTGTCTTAACAGAGAAATGTACAGAATCTAGTTTAGTGTAGAAAACAGTCATTTATATGCTGGGAAGTCCATTGATTAGTCTAACTATGGCAAACCAAACCTCTTTTCTCTTCTAGAATTTTGGGTCTCAGTGCCAGAAAGCAAAGGTTTCTATTCCTACCTGTCATCCCTAAAGAAGTAATCATACAAAGAAATTCTACAGAATTTAATATTTCTCACAGTTCTGTGCAGCCGCTTTCCATCTTCCTAAATACAGAGACTCCACGCAAAAGCTAAGGCTGCTGTTTCCAACAGTCCCGTCTCCCACCTAGCAACACAAGTTCCTAAGGAAGATAAATCTGCTGCAATACTCCAGCTCTGTTTGCCTGCTTCTGCATCTCAGGAGCCATTCCTTTTTGAGAGGGATTTCAAAATGGAAAACTGGCCTTCACAGGCAAGATCTGACCATTTGCCCTCCATACAGTATACAGAGCCCAGCAGAAAGCTGCCTTACTGGAACTAGAAACTGGAAACAGGGAATTACTTTCCTTATGCATAGATTTCTTTCCTTACTGTTCTTTGAAATATTTAGTTAAAAACAATCATCTGTTTATAAATTAAGTGGTTTTTAAAGTGTAGGGTTGTTCTTTTCTTTCAGAAATTGAATTTCCTCCGTTTTATAAAAAATTAAGAGTCTGAGGGAACAGGATACCGAGAGGTAATGCTCTAATATCAAGTGAGGACTATACCAGCCTGTACTCAGGTCTCTCATGAATTGGTGTTCAATGTTCAGTGGCCTCCAGCATAAACTTTATCATATGGGTGAAAAGCAGCATGACAGCACACAGTACAGATGCTTCCCGTGAATTCAGTTTGTTTCAGAACCTCAAAAAACATCACAGCGGAGGTTGCTACTTACACCACAGATCACCTCGGCATGGCCACCCCAAAAGAGTACGAAAGCACTGGTTACCATTACACAGCCTGCTGTCATATCACACCACACGAAAGACAGGGACAGAGAACAGTAATTTTTCACAAGTGTACGGAACATTCAAATCTGCTTAAACGCAGGGATTTTGTAGAACAAGATGAGAGAATTAAAACTGCTATTCTAAACATCCCAAACAAAAGGATTGCAGTGACACAGTGGTACCATAACTGCATTGGGGGCCCTGTCAGAAAATTATTGAATAGCTGAAGCATTAGGTACTTTAAAACGTACTACATTTTGTGACCAAACTGGCAACTGCAGAGGGGTTGGGACCATATTACACTGTAATAAAAACCTCATAAAACATTTAAACAAACTCACACATCTGCAGAGAGATGGGAGGTATTATGTAATGTAAGGCATTGCTAAAGTCACCTCTCACCCTCCAAGCTGCTGCAGGAGCAATGTTCAGTATAAAGTGTCTCTGTGGTTTCTCACTCTGTCTCACTCACCTCCTGGCCCCCAACACACACACACACACACACACACACACACACACTCTCACGGATGGATGTTATTTACAGAAGTGACACTCTGGTTTTAGGAGCAGTTTGGTGTGCTTTTTTAAAAAATACAAGAGGTTAAAACAAAAAAAAAATAACAAACCTGGCATTATTTTATTAAAAAAAAAACCCAAATGTAGAGGCAAAGGATATCCAAATCTCATTTCACCTTACTTCCCCACAGCTCACTGAAGGAAGTCTTGGATATAGGTCCTTCCTTTAACTTGTATCTAACAACTTCCAGAGGATTTAACTGGATTTAATAAAGAATATTCCATGGATAAATTCTTGACCTACATCCTAGGCTGGCATTCCTACTGTGTTTGTTCTTAGAAAATTCAAAAACAGCTCTACAGCATTCCTTTTGCAGATTGCCAGAAAGCTTATGTCTCAATTATATGCAAATGTAGATGATAATGTGTGAGGTAGGATCCACAATTTCACTCAAGGGACTACCTCAAAACCAGTCCAACAATCAACAATCCTCTGTCCAAACCACAAAACACAATGAGAGATGAGTGCTTGGAATGTTTTAAAAAATTATGGCCGCCAAATTGTTTGAAGGCAGTCAGGAATGTATACTGAGGACTCATTAGAGTTCCTCCCTGGCTGCTTTCTTCACTGCAGCATATTGAGATCAGCTCCCAAAAGGCCCTTGATGAAATATTAAGTTACTGAGCTGGAAAAAACAAATATCTTCAAAGTTTCATTTCTTTCATTCTTGATTTCATACTGACCTACTCTGAGACATGACACAACATGGGATATGGAACACTCTGCAATGCAAAACAGCATAACCACCACCTTTCCTACTATTGAAAATATGGTTATTTTTGCCAGCTGGAAGCTGAGCAGAAGCTTTGTAAAACTCTGAAATGCTTTGTTGCGTGGTGGTTTATGTGAACAGATGTTATCACAGAATACTGAAAACTTCCATGCACTTTGTTGCTAATTCACTACTTCTTTTTTCTCTCCAGCTTTTATCTTCTAACTCAAAAATCACATTTTCACCCATAAAGATGCAGGCCAACAGAACCAGCAGCCAAACTCTGTAAGCAGTAAAACCACTCTATAAGTGGCATTATATGCTTATTTCTCCTCTTCTAGCAACATCTTATTAGTAGGAGTATTCTAGCACAGGCAAAAGAGAAGGGGGTGAGTGCCTGAAAAATTCTACATGTAATGGTGATGTCTAAGCTGCTACCTTGTTCCTGAAGAGCAATTAAAACCCAACAATCTCTTCCCAATTTTGGAAGCATTTTTTAGAGCTATCATGAGATAAAAAAGTGCCATGATTAAGCAAGCTGCTCACAACATCCAATAACTCATGACTTTCACAGCTACCAGATCAATTTGAATATACAAAAGAATACAATAAACTTACACAGCACCCCCGGTTTACCAATCTACTGTAACATAATTTTGTGATCATGGATTGAAGGACTTCTGAACTTCTTAATGATATTTTGAAAGAGACCTTGAAAGAGGAGTTCCAGCTTTATCAGCTTATGTGATAAAACCAGATTAGCTCTTATTTGAGACTCCTCCTCTTAAATCCCCAAACGTTTATTCTTCCTAAAGTCAAGTGACCTCTATGCTTCACTGAACAGCTCTACATTAGACCATATAGTTTCATATTATCTGACACCTGGGTGCAATAGTGTTTGAGTATGAGGGCATTCACAACATTGAAGTTTGGGAGTTCTGACTGTGATTGGTAAAGCTCAGATTCTCCTTCAGTGGTTTTGAAAGACCAATGTACCAATTACAGTGTCAGACCCCATAAAATAAGCTTCTGGTCTTACAATTTTGGGAGCTAGGCTAGCCAGACTCTGTATGAAATGTTCTATCTGCTCAGTCCTTCAGGTAGATGATTGCCAGTATGGTTCCCACAAGAATTTAAAATAGTTCTGGACTAGCCATAGCCTCACCAATTTATAAAGGCATTCAAGGAACCAACATGCTGCATCAGGATCACAAAAGCTTAGGTGTACTGTTGCCATCACACCTTCCTTCCTAACCACCTCTTGGTAAAGCAGCCCAGCAGTTCCAAATTAAGCTTCTCTGCAAGACGAACACTACATATGCAAAACAATAGCTTTAAATCACCTTTGTTGACATTAAAAGTTTTGAAATGCCAGTAATGGATTAGATACTTTCTAGGATCCAAGTAATATATATACTAAATATTTTAAATACACTATTGTTAGTCTTCTAATGTACAGAACAAAGCAAGTCATATAGACATATATACATGCACCTACATATATAGCCCAGTACCCCACCTGAAAACAGTCATAGTGAATGTTTATGAAAAAAAAAAAAAAGAAGAAAGAAACAGGCAAGCATAACTGATACTTCTCAAACACATTCTCTCACATCTAGTCCCACGTCTAGTCATGCATGACTTAGAGCTCCTGGGCTATTCATGTCATCCTCATTCCCTTTCTAAAGGACCATCAAAAACAATTTGCAAATCCTATACTACTTATAGTTCTATAGAACAACTTACAGTGATCTATTTCCTGACTGGAAGTAGTAGATTTACAGTTCATTATCATATATAAAATCAAGGTCAACAGATAATAAAATGTAAAAATTCCCCCTAAATTCAGTGGAGATCATGAATGAATTATAGTCCCGTAAAGGAGAGAGATCTGAGTTAAAGAAATACAAAATAATTACTAGAAGTATAGTTCAAAACTTTTAACTCACAGCAACTTAATTGAAAACCTGATGTGAGCTGAGAAGTCTTCTGCTAGCTTCACTGTGAGATAGAGCAGGCTTTAAAGATTTGGGTAGCTGATGCACAATACTAATATTACATCTTAATTCTATAGTAATGTCTGTTCAAGTTATCTCAAAGAATTGCTAACATTTCTAGTAGACAACAATCAGAGTGTTTTCTTATCTGTGGGTGAACTGGCATTTTTTATTTCATTAAAATGAAGTTAAAGTAATTAGTCATTGCTTTCCACTTTCTGTTGGAAAGGCCGCTTTTTAAATCTTTCAATGCAAGTTCATTGAGTTCTTCATATCCTGAGTAAAGGAACATGGCATCTTTAGTAAAGCCCCTGATGGAACTGTATATATCAGGGGTGTCAAACTCATTTTCACCGGCGGCCACATCAGCCTCACCATTGCCTTCAAAGGACCGAATGTGAGGCCAGAGCTCACTGACCCTTCTGATGCAAAGCAACTCACATGCACATCTGTTACTTCACATCACACCTCACCAGCCATGAGACTTGTGTGGGAGGTCAAAGAGGACACAAGTATGAGGAAAGCAAAGGAAGGGAAATAGTTTCTTGATTTGTCATGTTAAACTGACCTATTTGAAAGCAACATGCATTGGCCAGCACAGGGAAGACAATACACTTTTTCCCCGTTCCTAGACACATACCCAAACAACTAGGCTACAGTATTTTCCTCTGCTCTTTTTTATAAACACACACGTGTGACTCATAATAATTGCTAATTAAAATCAGATGTGGGTGATTCCACAGATATTCAGAGGAAATGAATCAGTGAAAATACAAATCCTATGGTTTTTAGATACAGCCAGGTAACAGAACAGGAGTTCCAGAGGTGAAAAAAGGTGTATTAGGAAACAGAGGGTGGTTCTTAGATAACATTTAAACCTCTAAATTGACTTAGTGATCTAGGCCAGAGCTTCTGCATTGATACAGGAATAACTTAAGTTCCTGAGGCTTCACAGGGCTCACGTGAGCCCAGTGAAAAATTGTTTCAGGTTTTCTGGTACATGGATCTCTTGGAATTTTGCTTACCTAAAGTACATTCCAAAAGATGGGGAAATTCATCCACTGTTATTATACTTTATATAGCATTTCTGCCAAGTTCTAAATTATCACAGAAGAGATTGCTTTAACTAAAGTATCTGAAGGGCCACCAGAAACGTAGTGAAACATGGCATTTTTCTGGAATTCTTAGATTCTCCCCTCATGCACAAGAAGCACACTGAGACAACATTCTCTGATCAGTTGACCAACTGCCATTAATATAAACCCTGTTTTTAGCTACATTCTGAAGCCAAAAGAACATTGTCTCCTCACGAAAGACTATACCGGTAGTATTCTGGCCTCCAGAGTATCTTACATTAAATATGTTAATATTACTTTTCACATTACTTTTATATTAATTATTTTTGTATTGTATTAATCATTTTTCTCTTGGTTTCCTATTTGCCATATGTAGCTCTCTATAAGTGATACTTAGCTTCATATGTACCATGCACATTGAACTAACGGATGAGTTTCTCTTTTTCTATGATTAGATTAAAACTGGCAAGGCATTTCATGTCAAGATAGGAGTCACAGAATCACAAAATCATGTTAGGGATTGGAAGGGACCTCGAAAGATCATCTAGTCAATGTGGTGCAATTTACCAGCACCAATCCCTTGTCTTAGAGTTTCTCATCACAGTCCTGTCCTCACCTTACATCAGGATCAGGGAGATAGTAGGTATAAGAGTAGGCAGACTTTGTTATCTTTCTGCCATGTAGGGAATACTCTACTGCTAAATGTTCTTGGCCTTGTAAGCCTCCTCAGGAGAATGGAAAATATTGTCTTTGGTACAGATTGGTTTCTGCAAGTTTTGACAAGATTGTCTATAAATGTCAAAGCTAAGCACCTGTAATGTTCTGCACATTTTATACTCTCTGAACATTTTGACTTCAGAAAATCTAACACCATTCTGTGACCTGTACACCTTATTTCCAGAGCAATAAAAATAACTTTCTACTCAATAGCCATCTCTGCCACATGGAGTAAGTCTTGAAGTGAAGGCTAGAAATCAGGTCTGTGATACGTCTATACAGAGTATTAAATACAGATTAATGAAATTGACCTTAGTCTTTAAGATAAATAGTTGATGCACTTGCAACAGTCATTTACGACAGTTCTGACAAATATCGTGCAAGTTATTTAATATTAATTCTGGTTGCACTACTGACTTCCATGAGAGTTATTAAAAATGTTTCCACTACAGCAGTTTTAAAAAAATAAGTTTTGGTCCTAACCCTTTGAGTGGAAGTGTCCTCAAGCACACTATCATTGATAAAAACCCTCTAATTTTAAAAGCTATTTTTTCAGCATTAGCAAAGTGTAGCCTAACAGTGCCTTTACTGTAGTCTTGCATGAAAGTAATCACTTTTCTGTACTTTTCCTATGACAAATTTATTTTTCCTATATGCTTTTACTGGCTGGTGCAGCTGGCATGGCTGGACTGACAATGAGCCAGAAAGATGTGAGTGTGAGGAAAACTCGCAGCTCTCTCAGCTGCTGGCACAGCGGAGGGTAAGAGCACAGCAGAAGTGATGCCTTCAAGCTCAGCCCTGTGAGTTGGTATTACCTGCCTGCCAGCTTGTGAACACTACCGCAGTGCACGAAAATGCAGATTATTCACACCCTTGTAAACTAATGGAAGGTGTTGGAAACTAACTGCATAGAAAAATGTAGTAAAATGTTGTAAGTATTCATCAAATGTAGGAGTGAGTGAGCACTGTTGTCTAGTCCCATGATTTCAAGAGGTGAAGTCAGTGGATTTGCAAACTAAAAAGCATCCTGAATCATGCTTAAAACAAGACCTTTTGTTAAGGATGTTAACAATGCAACTGATGTTTTACTGTGTATTGTTACCAGAATAGAATGATAACCCTGTTAGGACTCCAGTCTCATGTATCCTCATATCTCCTTGGGACACCATCTTTGAATCATGACACTACATTTGTGTCTTACAGAGAACATCTTAATAATTCCATCTACCTAATCCGAAGGTGATATACTGCCAAAGGAAACAACAAAGTTGGTGGAACTGAATAATAAATTAATATGACAACAACTATCTAAAACTCCAGAGTCCCAGTTCACTACTTGCTGCACATTAGTGATTTGAAGGCATCACCACCTACATTTTTGGGGTTTAAGATGACATTCAATGACATTTTGTGAATTTTCATTTGTGCATAGGAAGCAGAAATCATAAAATATTCCTCTACTAAACCAGTTCCCCTGCTTTCTAAACAAATTCTAGTTATGCTCTTGCCTTCAGAAAAATAGCTTAGGAAATCCTCAGGAGTACTGAAAACACATTATTCTCATTCTTTGTAAGAAAGGGTGGGAAATCCCATTGTCATATGAAACAAAAAGTAGTTTTGAATCAAGGAGGTTGAACAAGAATATGCCCACAGTTTTTAATATTTAAAAAAGCCCAGCAGATGTGATAATGACACAGGGCCACTTCATAGAAGACAGAACAAACATTCAAGCAAGACGAGCTAATTATCCAGTCCAACAAATGCCCATGAAGTCTCTTTTTACTTCAGTGGAGCTCAGGAAGCTAAAAAATCCAGGAGAACATGAAAAAGCATACTGTAACCACACAAAGATAAAATTCAAGAAGAATTTATCTCAGTAAATGCTAAAGTAGACACGGATAGAAGAATACCTACATTAAGATCAAAAGCACTGTCTTTCCGGAATCAGTGACAACAACCTAAGATGAATATGACACTATCTGACTAGCCTAGGTCTTTAGTTGTAAGCAGTGCTAGCCAAAACCTGCATTCAATAAAGTCTATTTAAGATCCAATAATGTATATAGTCGAAAAGGAATGTTAGGGAGGAATATAAAGGGATCGTCTCCAAATACAGTGAAGCAGATACCAAAGCTAGAAGTGGAAAAGCTTTAGAAACTACATTACTTGCGATATTTTTGAGAAGTGGGAAATGACAAGTAAGTTCTGTGGCAAGGAGTTTATTTTAATGGAACAGCAGTAAAAGAAATGACACAGTGGAGGCATTTTGTGTGGTCCTGTTCATATTTTCTCTGGATGGACAGAGTGCTGATTCCACCATAAGCTTTTATTAACAGCCAAATCTGACAAAATGTGATTTTAAGCTAAAATATATACACATATAAATTGTTTATTATTTAAATTTCAAAACAAGCATAGCATTCAGACTAAGAACTAAGCTCTTGCCAATTTTACAGAACATAACACTACTAAGGTTATATATCAGTCTAAACATTTTCTCAGTGTACTGTGATGAGAAAACAGTTAGCTTTTTTTTTTCCTCCCCCTCTCCCTTTCTTAAACATACTCCTCCTTCAAAAGTTCGCTTTTTGGGGTTACAGAAATGCAATGTTAATTCTCAAATCACAATGTTTCTACTCTCAGTTGGCTTCACATTCTAAGCAAATTTTGCCAGCAGCCAAATGTTGAAGAACTTAAACCACTGAAAAATGTATGAATGGGAGCATCAAGTAAAACCACAAGTCCCTTTAGTTCAACAACCTGTCCCTGACAGGAGCCCCTGGGAAGTAACCACTAGGTCCTTAGATATTTTCAAGTACTTTTTAGTGCTTTGGAGGGTGCTCTGCACAGCATCTCCTCCGCTTGCTTGGTTTTCCATCTTTGATACTTTTAATGTACCATCCCTTTTATTTCATTTGCTACCCCCTGTAGTCACTTGGTTTCTCCAAGCTTTTGTTTCCCTTAGCCCTTCCTCCTTTTCCAAACAAAAGTTCTTTGGTCTTGCTAGGGTTTGACACTGTCCTTTTCCTAAAAAGGAACTAGTATAGACCAATGTCAGCAAGCAAATGCCTAGAGAAGAGTGTAAGAGGACAAGCATGTAGTGGTGTTTCAGCCAGTACTACAGAAATCTCCAACAATTTATCCATCTGCAATGGACTTTTCTCCCATTAATTTGTTCAGTCATGTTTAGAAACCATGTTCACTTTAAATGTCTACAACCTGCTGCAGTCAGGAGCTACACAGCTTAAATACAGCTTTGAGAACAACGTTATTTTGTTTGGAATGTCTCATCTGCTGATATAACTTGAAGTCCTCTCATACTGAAAAGGACACAGAGGGGGGATAAAAAAAAAAATCAAATCCTACTCACTTCATGGTATTCATTATTTTGATCAGTTAATTTGACAGTGCTCAGTTTTTTGCAGACTGCTATTTAACAGGTGTGTGAAACAAGAATTTACAATCAATAGAGAGATTGCCTTGAAGTATCACTCCTTTGTCCAGCTCACCCATCCAGACGGTAACAGCAGCTAATATGAAATAGATGGGGATAGGTTTTCTACGCCTTAATTATCTTCCGGGCTGAACGGACTTTTTTTTTTTTCCTGCTTTTTTTGGTTTGAGTGCTTCAAGACCATTGGAGCACAAATATGCTCCATACAATCACATTTGTCTTTGTCAAGTGTTTTCTTGCCTTCAGCAGAGCTTTTGGGTTTAGAAGGTTCAGTGTTTACAAACTCTTGGTAGCCCTAACTTGCAGTGTTAAGTCTTGTATTTGAAGGCCAGATAGATAAAGTACTTGAAGGTTTGCACTTTGAGACAGAAAAGATGGTTGGAACATCTGTTTAGCAAAGAGAACTTTGCATGACAGGAGATACTGGCTTTTAAACAGCTTTGAGTAGATTGGGTACGTCACAGCCATACACCAGGAACCAAGAACCATCAATCAGCCCCAAAAGGGCTGTAGTAATGAAGGTAAGCCTGGATTGAAACCCAGTGAAAACCTGGGGGAGTAAGAAAGAAGAAAGAGAAGTTTAATAATGACAGAGCTTGAAAAACAAGAGTGTGAATAAGCCTGGTTCACACAAATACTTAAGGAGAACTGTGCAGGAAGGGTGTACTTGGCTTCTTTTATTACCACACAGACTGCACACTAGGGAAGCAGATTCACAGCAAGCACGGTGTTGTGGACGGTGGTAGGTTAAAATTGTCTAAGAGAGCTGACTCCATGACAGTGCTTTTCCAGCACAAATCCCTGGTGAAAGCTATAAACAAGTAGAAAAGAACCAAGACATTTCCAATACAAATGCCCCTAACAGACTACACCTATATAGAAAGCTACTTCAACTAGTCTGGGGAGGCAATAAATTATTTTAAAAACTCTTTGACTCTGTATAAACCTCAAATAAAAATACTTCTTCTACTGTACTGAAGCTTAGCTAGTTACCAGAGAGAAAAAGTTTTAAACCAAATGGGAAGGTCAAAGCAAAGTGACAAAGCACATGCCCAGAAGACGATATCTGGTGAAACGTGAAACATTACCCAGGGTTAATTCCCTCACAAAGCACTTGTGAGTTTCTCAAAACTCAGCCAAATTGCAACTCTCTTAGCTAAATTTCCCATACCAGCTGTCTGCCTCGGGCTGAATTTATTTTGGAAAACTTCAGCCAAAACTATTCAGCCAGTTCAGAGAAATACTCTCACAACCTTTTATTTGGAAACTTTTAGCACTTCATGCTATACAATAGGGTTTCTGAAATTAGAGGAGAAAGGAGCAAGAATAGAGAATATGTCTATAACCATTTATGAAAATCTGCCCAATTTTGGCCAAGCCTAAAAATGTACATACCCCACAGAACAATCCCAAACATGATCTGGTGTGAAGCTTTAGCGAAAAGTCAACCTTTTGCTATAGTAGCTGCTTCCAGGCACCGAATATCCTTGGGTTGGGTTGACTATTATTACCAAAATCAGAAAAATCTCTCCCCTGTGCTCTCAATAATCATAATCAAACAAACATCATATCGCTGCTTTAGCAGGATGGGGAGAGCGTTCAGGCAGAATATGTATTATGCAATATGGGGAAGAAGGACATGGTATTAACTGAGACTAGCTGGGAAAGGAAGGAAAATCCGCAGGATTGGTGGGGGGAATTGGGGAGAGTAGGAGATTTAGGGGAAAACTGAGGAAATGGATATCAGGTGAGAAAAAAAAATATGACTAAACAGGATACAAAACACTGCAACAATGAATTTGGTGAGAGTTCTGGGGAAGGAGAATGGAAGTGAGGGGATAACTAAAGGCAAGAGTGGGAAAGCACTTGGACCCAAAGATGGGTCTGGGCCCAGTTTGAAGACTGGGAAGGACACAAGCACTGTGAATGGGTGAAGCAGAGTCTCGAAATGACATCTTCTGGAGCAAGAGATTTGGCACTGCCACCAGAATCCAGAGAAGTGGACTGAGTGAATGCAAGCTTTTGCCCCCAACATAAGTGAATTATATTGGTTTAACGTATTTTTTTCCTTATTTTATTTTTTTAAACAAGCCAACTCTTCAGTGGAATAGAGTGGATGATGCAAGCAAACCTCTGCCTTCAGCAATGGCTGAGAACATAAGTTCTTTGGAAAATCTGAACCAGGGGTTTCAGAGTAAATCCTCCAAGAAACAGGTAATTAGTGATCACCTATGAAAATACTCAAGTGAATTTGCTAGAATCATTGTGTGAGAAGCAAAAGTCCAACTCTCCAGAACAACAATCTGTCTTAATCAAAACCCCACATCCTCCCTTTCTGCAAGACTTCATTTACTCTATACTTTTCAAATTTCCAGATGAGCCAGAAGAAACAGACTCCTTTCACTATGCTACTGTGATTCATTCCTAAACCAAGGTGAGGATAAAAGAATACATCATTATATAAAAAGAATCTGTAATTAAAGACCACATCATAACTTATGAGAACAAGATGATTGCACAAACAGTGTAGATAATCCTAATTTTTGACAACACAGATAAACCTAATTGTCATTGCAACCTTTTCAATATACTTCTATCAACTTTTTTTTTTCATTTAATATGCAAGACATGACTCTCTCCTCTCTTACAATGTTCCACTAGTTTAACGAGGTTGCCCTTGCTTCGTGTTAACATGAGAGAACAAATAATTTTTCTATCTGGAAGAAATGAAAACTACAGTACCTGGGGGCAAGCAGTCCAAGTAGATATTTGATGGGAATGATATACTCAGAAAACAGCACTTCTGAGATCCAGGGATGACACTAACACTTCATTGGTAAACACCAAAGACAAATTGTGTGCTGTTTTTTCAGGTATACCCAGATAAAATATCTTGTTTAGAAGTACCACTACTTGATAACAAGCCTTCATAAAATTTGAAAATTAAAAAAGAAAAAGAAAAAGAAAGAGAAAAAGAAAGAGAAAAAGAAAAAGAAAAAGAAAAAGAAAAAGAAAAAGAAAAAGAAAAAGAAAAAGAAAAAGAAAAAGAAAAAGAAAAAGAAAAAGAAAAAGAAAAAGAAAAATATCACAGACAAGGAAGAATCAAATGCAAATTGTTACTGAGGGCAGAAAATGGAGGTTAGGGAAGAAAAAAAGTAATAGGAAAAATTATTTTTGGATTACCTATATCAAGGCTTTATTGTGACGTGTGGGTTTTTTTTTTAATACATTGAATAAAAGTATGAAAATACAGTAGGAATGGGTACATAGGATACAGCAGGGAGATGCAGTACACATGCTTCCACTGAGGTTTACACATCTACACATTAGAAAGATGTAGAATAACTTGAAACTTAGTTAAGAAGCAACACAAAAAGAATCTCTCCTGGCTTTTCAATACATCGAAGGGTAGAATATTAAATATAATGAAGGTATACATAACTCATGTTGAAAGATTAGCTAGCTCTACTAGAAGATTAACAATAGCCTGTAAGCATTTCCACACACTAAGATTTTGGTTTAAATCTTTGCCCCTTTAAACTACCAATCATATTGGTGGTTTTTCAATGGAAAATGCATCTTTAGAAAGTGCTGTAATTCTCCACTGTCACTGCCAAATATTGGGAAATAATATCTGCCTCAGACAGAACAGATAAAGCATAATGTTTGAAATATTTAAGACTAGGTTTAATTAAAAGCAGGATACTTAATACTGAATGCAAACTACCACAAGATCCTGGTATGGCAGTAGGTATTAAACATGACACTGGGTTTAAACAAACAAACAAACAAACCAACCAACCAACCTACCCCAACAAACACACAGAACATAGGGGTTAAAGATAACTGAAGTGTTAGATTGTGTGGGTTTATTTGTTCCTGAGAATAGGAAATCTTTTCAGAGATGTGTGGTCCAAGATCAAAAATTCAACCCTGAAACACCAGTATAGAAAAAACAGACAAATAATGCCTTTGTGAAAGAGCAGCAAGAGTTTACAGTTCACCTTTTATGTGAAATCTCTAATCAGTTTAAACAGAGTGAGAAACATATTATTAAAGCAAATGCACAAATCCAGAAAACAAGAACATTCCTTTCATGAGTGTTTTCTAATTGAAATGCCTAGACATTACTTTTTCATAAATTCATTGCTTGTCATGACAGTGCTTGTTCTAGGGTGAAGGAGAATCAGTTTTACAGACTGCTTTCTCCCTCGCTGCTTCAGATTACAGATTATATGAAACTCCAGCACAAAAATATGGTAAATATTGAAATGAAACAGCCATTATGTATTTTGTTTGGTCAATTCTATAAGCTAGATATTGTCTCCAGGCAATATTACAGTCTTATACTCAAGAAATCAAGGTAACTCCTTTCATTAGATATTTATTTTAGTTTAGTAGTGCCTTCAGTTAGAACGACATGAATTTTGCATTAGAAATCTCATTTTGCTTTAATTGATTATAATAATTAACTAAATTTATATTATCTTTATTTTTTATTTACTCAAGTTATAAACACTGATTTTTTTAGGGGATTATTTCCCTTAATTATTAAAGAATAAATTGGTGAGCACCAAAGAATTAAATTGTTCTTACTAGCTTGGTTTCAGTAACCAAAATCAATTCAAAGAATTGTATGAACTTCCACGTAGTTCTCTCCGTGAACTTTTTACTGATATGTAATATCTCTGTAGGGACCAAGCCCAGTGCTTTTCCTTCTCAGTTTGTGTTAGTTCAACTGCCAAACTGGAGTTCAAACACGTAACCGTGAAAAGTTTAAGTGCTACTAATGCTAAAAACACATCTCCTAGCTCTATAGGCAGCAACAGCATGACTACTGCCTTCCTGCCCACCCTCACCTGTCAGCCAAGTCACTCATCACAGCCCATCCCACCAGCAGTTACTGCCCTCCAAGTATGCCAAGGACATGAGCAGATGATCCCACATGTTGGCGATCAATCTTAACTCAGTCAAAATCAACTGACAGTTTATATAAATTGTGTCTGTAAATCAGCCTGTCTTGCCTGAAATAAATAATAATAGGAAAAAACAAACAAACAAAAAAGCCAACCAAACAACAACAACAAATCACAAATGAAACCAAAACCAACCAAACAAAAACAACCACCCAAGCCCAGTGGCCCGATTTAAGTCATGACCAGGCTCTACTGAAGATGGAGGACGATAACCAGTTGACAGTGTAGTGATGGGAGGCCTCTTCAGTCAACACTAGAACTGAATCTACAGCTGTAAACTCCCTCAAAACCTAAGTGGTGTGGAGCTCTGATGCTCTCATCTTACATAAGGACTGTTTATCTTCCAATTTTAAAGGATTTCAGCAAGTGACATGTTCAATGCAACACTGAATGTGTCTGGAAGCTACTCCTAAAGGAGTTTCATGTATTGAAAGAAGCATTTGAGAACAAAGTCTTCAAAACTGCTCCATATTGGGCTGTTTTTATCTACATAACTGCAAACTTACTGATCCATTTCATTTACTTGAATTACGGTATTAAATATTGGCTTAACTGTTCTCTACTATAATTAACAGTGGTAATTCACTTCAGTGAGACCAGAGTTGAGATATTTAATGCTTTCAGTGATCCCAAACTTACTTTCTCGTTTCATATATAATTATGTCTGGCTTATATCCTCTAACAGCATCCAGTATTAGCATCATTTTCATTACCTGGATATTTTTTTTCCCTCTTCCATTAAACTAAACCACACTAATACTGCTGACTGGCTGCAAGAAATGTTTCTTCTTTGGTGCAAATGGAGAAACTGTCACAGGTAATTGCTAGGCTGACGTAAAACACCTTGTTGAAATGTCAGCCTGGAACTACAGCAAATATGTCATATGGGGGATTACTTAAAATTTACTTCAATGAACAATGTTTAATGATGGTTTATACAGTTTTATAAAAACACCTTAACACCTTTCTGATCTAAAACAGAACAGTTAAGTATTCCAAAGCAACAGCAGACCACCCAATACCTTTGCTTGGAAGCCTCAGCAATCCTCTTTGGAGGACAGTGTACATACTCTTAATAATATGAACATTTTAATTGACTTCAGATTATTAGAATCATAGAATGTCCTGAGTTGGAAGAGACACACAGGGATCATCGAGTCCAACTCCTGTCCATGCATATGACAACCCCGCAGTTCACACCATGTGTCTGAGGGTGTTGTCCAGTCTCTCCTTGAACACTGTCAGGCTTGGGGCTGTGACACCTCCCTGGGGAGCCTGTTCCAGTGCTCCACCACCCTCTGGGTGAAGAACCTTTTTCTAATGTCCAACCTAAACCTCCCCTGGCACATCTTCCTGACATTACCTCGAGTTCTGTCATCAGTGGCCAAAGAGAAGAGATGGGTGCCTACCCTTCCTCTTCCCCTTATGAGGAAGCTGTAGACTACCATGAGGTCTCCCATCAGTCTCCTCTTCTGCAGGCTGAACGAAACAAGTGACTTTAGCTGCTCCTCATATGGCTTCCTCTCCAAACCCTTCACCAACTTCATAGCCCTCTTATGGACACTCTCTAGTAGCTTCATATCTTTTTTATACTGTGACACCCAGAACTGCACACAGTGCTCCAGGTGAGGCTGCACCAGTGCAGAGCAGAGCAGGACAATCACCTCCCTCATCTGGCTGGCAATGCTGCGCTTGATGCACCCCAGGACATGTTGGCCCTCTTGGTTGCCAGGGACACTGTTGGCTCACGTTCAACTTGCCATTGACCAGAACTCTGAGATCCTTCTCTGGGGAGCTGCTCTCAAGAATCTCGTCCCCCAGTCTGTATGTACAGCCAGGGTTGCTGTGAAAGAGGTGCAAAATCCAGCACTTGCCCATGTTGAACTTCATGTGGTTGGTGATTGCCCAGTTCTCCAACTTGTCCAGATCTCTCTGCAGGGCCTCTCTGCCCTCGAGAGTGGCAACAGCTCCTCCCAATTTTGTGTCATTGGCAAACTTAGAAGTAATCCCTCAAGTCCTGAGTCTAAGTCATTTATAAAGACACTGAAGAGCGCTGGCCTTAAGATGAATGCCCGCAGAACCCCACTAGTGACTGTTCTCCAGCCCAGCATATGCACATTTACTAGAACATTTTGAGCCCAGCCCATCAGCCAATTGCTCCCTCACTGCATTGTGTGTTTATCCAGCTGTGTGCTGGACATCTTGTCCGGGAGAGACAGAATCAAAGGCTTTACTGAAATTAAAAAAGATCACATTGATAGGCTTCCCTTGGTCAACTAGGTGGGTCACCTTGTAGAATTAAATTAAGTTTGTTAAGCAGGAACCCGTGCTGGCTGGGACCAATAACTGCGTTGTCATTCAGATTATCTCATGCTCGAGCAAAAACTGATGGCATTTAATTAAAAATGTAAAACAATGCAGTAGTTAAATATTAAATAAACAGTTATTTTTGTGTATACATACAAAGAAATGCAAAACATTATTGTAATCAATCAATCAGTGTTTAATAACCATTTACATATAATAACAAAACTTAGGAATAAGAGTCCAAAGGTTACCACTGATTAAACAAGTCAGGCTCTTCAAGCACAGCATTCTACTGTAGATTAGAACTGTGTACTCTTCAGAGCCTCAAACCTGCACTTCCCTCATGTAAGCATGCATGCACCAATGTCAATCTGGGGTCACTCCAATGATCCCAAGGAATTCTGATGCATTCTATTTAAGCTGCAGAGCTGGATGAAAAGAATTCAAGAAAAACATCCACTAAAAATTATCTCCAAAATTTATGGAGTAACAGTAACACAGTAACAGCAATGATGACCAATTACTCTTTCAAAGTAAGGCATGGCCTGGCAAAGAGCTCTGGCTTTTTGTATTACTAATCTAGATCCATGATGCAAACAGGAGTTACAGGAAAAACCCACTGGTCATTTTGAAACAAAGACACACATTTCTGGTTGACAATGTCTAAAGTCTTCAGGATTTCCTAAAAAACTTATTACACTCACTTCTTGACTTTCCTTTGTTTATAGGACCTAATGTGACTCAGCTGTAATCACTAGGTCCAGCCTCATCACCATGACTTACTGCAAGTGGCACTCTCCTCTGTAGCTAGTCCAAGTTACTTCACAAGGAGGTTGTATAAATTGCATCAGAACCTGCTCCATTTGCAGTTCTCAAACCAAGACAGACACAATTACAGCTGACTATGGCTTTGCAAGAGGTGCAGATTGTTCAAGCAGTGGCCTGCAGCCCAGTGATGCAGCTCACTTTGCATGAGGTGAAGCGATGCTTCACGTCCCAAGGAGCAGCTGCTCTCCATGGTCCTTCAGGCTCTTCAGTCCTTTCATTTCTTACACAAAACCTCACGCAGTTTTTGTTAATCAGTGCCGGGCATCTCTCTCCCTCTCTAGTTTACAAATAGATTTCAAGCCTAAATCATGTTTCAATCACTTCTCTTAAACTGTTACGACACAGATGAAGAAAAACAAGTCCCAAGAGTAAGAGATCAGTTCTTAGAACCATAGAATCATTTCAATAGGAAGAGGCTCTCAGGATCATCGAGTGCAACCATAACCTAACCTAACTCTAGCACTAAGTGTCTTTTAAACACCTCCAGGGATGGTGACTCCACTACTTCCCTGGGCAGCCTGTTCCAACACCTGACAACCATTTCCATGAAGAATTTTTTTCCTAATATCCAATGTAAACCTCCACTGGCACAACTTGAGGCCATTTCCTCTTGTCCTATCACTTGCTACTTGGGAGAAGAGACCAACATCCTCCATGCTACAACCTCCTTTCACATAGCTATAGAGAGCTACAAGGTCTCCCCTCAGCCTCCTTTTCTCCAGGCCAAACAGCCCCAGCTCCCTCAGCTGCTCCTCATCAGACTTGTGCTCCAGGCCCCTCACCAGCTTCATCACTTCCTCTGCACTCTCTCTGGTATTTCAATGTCCTTCTTATGGTGATGGGCCCAAAACTGAACACAGGATTCAAGGTGGGGCCTCACCAGTGCACAATCACTTCTCTAGTCCTGCTGGCCACACTATTCCTGATACAAGCCAGGATGCCATTGGCCTTTTTGGCCACCTGGGCACACTGCTGGCTTGTGCTCAGCCGGCTGTCAATCAGCACCCCCAGATCCCTCTCTGCCAGGCAGCTTTCCACCCACTCTTCCCCGACCCTGTAGCGCTGCCTGGGGTTGTTATGACTCAAGTGAAGGACACAGCAATTGGCCTTGTTAAACCTCATACAGTTGGCCTCAGCCCAACGATCCAGCTGGTCCAGATACCTCTGTAAGGCTATTCTATCCTCCAGCAGATCAACACTCCCATCCAATTTGGTGCAATCTGCAAACTTTCTAAGGGTGCACTCAATTCCCTCATTCACATCATTGATAAAGAGATTAAACAGAACTGGCCCTCATACTAAGCCCTGGGGAACACCACTCATGACCGGTCGCCAACTGGTTTTGGCACCGTTCACCACAAGTCTTCGGGCCTGGCCCTCCAGCCAGTTCTTTATCCATCACAGAGTACACCCATCCAGCCCATGAGCTGCCAGCTTCTCCAGGAGAATGCCGTGGGATATGGTGTCAGAGACCTTATTGAAGTCTAAGTAAACAACATTCACATCTTGATCTCTCATACTTCATGTCAGATTAAGCCTTTGATTCTCAGGAAACCACCTACACACCAACTGTTCGGTAAACACCTTGTCTGATAGTCTTAATGTTGGGTTATCAATAACTTGAGCTTGAATTAGAGCTGCAAGCACCCCACAGCCTAGCAGCATGCCTCTTTGTGAAGACTAGGGCAACTACAGACTTAGGCAGCAAGTGATGCTTGAAGCATATCACTGATGTCTAGGTAAGTGAGGATCTTGGCAAAAGCCATTTGAAGTCTAATCTACAGAGTAGGTATGCACACACACACACAACCCCAAACAAACAAAAACAAACACCTTCCCCCCCAAAAAAAAACCCAGAAATCCAATATTCTACATTTACACCACACAAAGCATGGAAAATGGCATCTACACAGATTTTGGAGCCAGATTGCAAGCTACTATCACTCTCAGGTGAAGTACCCCCTATCAAATATAAGGTAGCTTATCCATCGTTCACTAAACAGTTTGCTATGCCCCTTCAGTAAGGCAAGGGGAAGCATCAAGAGCCTCAGTTGTGCACCTATAGACACATTGTTGGCAAAAGTATTTCCCCTACAGACTGAACTAGAACAGCAACAAACAAAATAGAGTTTAAACATTAAAATGGAATACATTACTGCAAAAGTTGTCTTTAAACGGTATCATTATCTGAAAATACGTTTTAAAGTGAAAGAGAAGATAAACATAAGAGAGATAACTTCAACTCTGGCTCTGCCAGAGACTCTCTATGCAAGCTTAAGCAAAACATAAATGTTTTGCTGTTCTCCATTTTAGAAACCAGGAGCAGCAAATACCTTTTTTCTTCCTCTCATGACATCTGCCTTTTTTGTTTACACTGCAGTACTGAGAAGACACACAGACAGTCAAAACACAGTCACTCTCATCCGTTTACAACAGGAGTCCCTCAACATCCTAGTTAATCAGTTTCCTCCCTCTTCTTACTGTCTACAAAGAGAACTAAGCCAAAGTTTGATATAAAAAAGGGCCTTTTCACTTAAGCTAGGAATCAAATTTCTGTTCTGCAAGGCAGAAAGGCCTAGTGTGGTATGTTCCAGGGAAAGTTTTAAAAACCCTAAATTACTACTGTGTGAAGTGATGAATCAGATCACTGCCAAACCATGATTTCTTAGAACAAATACATCTTATATTTTGTCTCTCATTTATTTCAATATTACCTTAATCTTATACCACTCAGTATACATCAGATGTTTCTCACACAACAGAAAAAGAGAAAGACTACTTAGTAATGACATCTTTAATGACAAAACCAAAGGTATGGAAAACACATTCCTCTAATCAAGAAATGATATTTGCTACACAATACAGGTAATCATAGCAATTAATACATAATATGCTAGTAGTCTGTTATTTATCCCTTTTTATGGTACTCTAGTTTTCCAGTGAGTCCATTTAGGTTTATAAACTGCTGCCTGCTTTGACAGTGAAGGACAATGCTCCAGCTATAGGGCAGGAGGCAGGAAATAAATCCACCTTGCACAAGTTCAAACGTGATGATCCGCACCTTTCATTTCTCATCTACCCTATGAGTCTGCCTTTGATACTGTAATTAAACATAACAGTTCAGGATACACTTTTATACCTTGCTTGAAGTTAGAAAATTGCCAACTTCTCAGCCATGTTGCAACTTGCAATTCTCTTTAATATTAGCAAATGAGGAAAACATAAAAAATGCAAAATTTAAAAGACTGAGGTAAACTCATAATGAGATAACACTCTTAGACTACCATAAAGAAATTGAAAACCCTAAGACTTAACCTTAAAAGTAACTTTAATTCAATATGCAAAAGGATCCAACTAAAAACTGTTCAAATTCACGAAAATTATTCCATCAACTTTAACAAAAAACAAGTCAATTAAGCGCTCATTCGCTTACCAGAGTGTTTTCAAAAAAGCAAAGCAGGCTTTAGAGATAGTGTTCTGAGTCTTAACTTGGAATTTTTCTACAATTCATTGTTAAAAAAGAAAGTTCATGCCTTAGTAACTTTTATAGATATCTCTGTAGTTCCCTCCATTTTTACATTAGTCACCTGGGACTATAAATTATCAAATACTTTAACATATGGTCACAACAGGTGATCAAAGAATAAAGGTGGACTCCTGGCTCCCTCTCATCTCTCTGATACCACTACTCTCAGCATACAGCTCTGAAGAGTTTTACAATGCTTGAGAAACAAACAGCTCTGAACTTCCTTGGTTCCATTTCTTAGATAATTGCTACGTGATAAGCTAGCCAATTTTGATACTGCTACAGTAATAACATTAGATCATCCACTATAATCTTAATCTTCAGCTGCAGAACCGCACCAGTTTAAAGAGGGTATCTGTAATTGGGAAATTACTTATGGGTCTACTGGGAAAGTTTTGTGATTTGGGGTGGGGGAAAACAGCCAAAGCCTCTGGAATGTCTTTCACATAGGGACATACCTATAGTACACTGCTTAGGGCATTGTCTTAGTAAAAACAGTTACTCAGGAAGCATTTAACCTCTATTAGCCTAAAGTATAGACCATTATTGAATACAAATATAGACTCTCATCTCTCTAAAACCTGTAGTTCAGACATGTCACCGATTTGCATGCAATTCTAAACTTTGAGTATCTTCAGTTAGTAGTCAGCTTGCTAAAAACAGTGCTAAGATTGTATGTTACTTTTTTTGCTATTTGTCAAGTAGACTCTTCTGAGCACACACCTTGTAAAATATTTGAAGTTATATAAAAGCTCTCTTTTTTTCCAGGCATCAAAATTATTTACGATCAGTTGTCCTTGTAACCATCTTACTCTTTCATACTTGGAGAACCAAGCCAAAATGCTCACATAACTACCCCAGGCACAGAGTTATAATTCTTAGCAAGCCACATTTGTGAGTATCTGATTAGTTTTGCCTCATTACTCTGAAGAAGCAGTCATGTTTGCTCATCATTAATAGTACGCTTTAAACTGGCAACTTTCTCTTCTTAGCATCCCCTAAAGTAACATTTGTCTAACCACTTTGTAGGACAAATAGCTCGATTATTGACTTTATGCCTTTTAGAGATATAGCTCTGTATTCATTTCTACTGAGCTGACAACTTGCACATAGTAAAGACTACAGATTCCCAGGACTTGCCTCCTTCCAAATAGCAGCCAAAGTGTGGATGTGAGGAAAAATAAAGCAAAATAGTTTATTATTATAAGATGTTGTTAAAGAATGCAAAGGAAATTTCTTTTTAAGACTAAGCATGAAGTGAATATGAGAAACAAGCATATTGAGCTAAAATGTTCACAGAATCACAGAGTGTTATTCCCTTTTTCACTAAAAAGCTGCAAATTCATGATCAACATCAAAATGGTTCTAGCATTCCATCAGGACTATTTATACATGAGTCTAAGAATGTTTATTTTTGTGAGTTTTCACTGCAAAGGGAACATTCTGGATTTTCTTTAAGTTTGCAGTTTTGGATCTCTAGCATACACTAGCAGTTAACTGCAATTTACAGCACTTGTTGACACCTTCCAGAGAAGTATGTGGTTAGGCAATACATAAGCTTTAACTACATGAACATTACAAGAACTTTCTGTTCTCAAACTCAGTCTTTGGCAAAATCTGCATGCTCAACAACTTCGGTGCTTAGACACATAAAATTGCTCCTTCAAGTGATAAGATCCTAGATAACTGCATGTCTGAGAAAAAGGAGCAAGATAGAAAAAAGTAGCAGCTAACCAGATGTATGTGTAGTAACTTCCTGCAATGTTTTGGCAGACCATTTTGTTTGTCTCAATTAAAATACCAAGTATTAAATTAATTGCAAAGGTAGTTACCTATCCTTATTCTCAGACACAATCCTCTAGGATCTCATAACTTAAAAATCACCAGCCTTATGCGACTAAGTACCAAAAACATTAAAAAACCAAACATACTTGCACAGAAGTTACGTACCAACACAACCTACCTACAATTGTTACAAAACAACATAGAAAAGATTTAAGATGGATTTAGAATGGCCATTACATTTGTTTTCAGTAACACTGAATATCAAAGAGCAAGACAAACCGTGGTAATGAGTTTGTATATTTATACTGCCTTTCAGACATGGTCATATATTATTTTGCCAGCAGCAGTTGAAGGAGTTACTAGTTGTACTCTCCCTTCTAATCTACTCCCACCCTTATCACCATGACTCACTGTTCACTCCTACAGTTTTACCACAGATTACTTGCTTCTACACATTATTTTTGTTCCTAAAAATCTTAAAGTAAGAATACAGTTATTTTAAAGGGGCAAGGAAGGGCCAAGGATGTTTCACAGATGCAGTTAAGTGAACAGCCATGGAAGCATCTGAAGAGGTTCAACTACAGGGATGGTAACTTCTGGCAATAAAGCAGAAACAAAATATTAGAATGTGCAGCTTCAGACTGGATTGGCTGCTGGTAGAAGAATAAAGTGTAATTACAGCCTTAACCTTTCAAGAGCCTTGTGTGATTCAGCATCTACTAAAAGATACGTTAAATTTAATTGGCAAGTACTGTTTCCATCCACAACAGTAAAGCTTAACATCACCCAGTTTAACATAACTATAATACGTTCTTAAAGGTACCTGAAAAGCATCTATGATTTCAGAGTAGTAGGGTAAGAAGCCAAGCTAGGTTTCAGCTTATTCAACTACACTGTCAGGAATAACAATTCTGAATTTTGGAGACATATGCTGGCACCTGCCTTGCATGGATGTAGGAGCCCAGAAAAATCAATAAAACCAGGATTAGCTCTCTAAAGATCCAAAAATTATGCCTAAGGATGTAGAGCAGAAATAAGCAGAACAAGGTTAGGTTGACAGGACTGCTCCTAGCCTATTGGATGTTAGTCAGACCAATACCACTTTGACTTCTTTAGCCTAAAGATAATGGCTGTTGCTTTGAAACAGGAACCCTTAATTGGGACATATTTAGTTGTTTACACAAACCTTGAACTCCTACCTGAACATTCTGGGGGATGGTTTGTGCAGAATATATATCATGCCCACTTCAAGGACTGGTCATTTATGAACTGAGAGAATAAATACATACATTGAAGTATGTAACAAATAATGTAAAGTAGAGTGACATGTATGAGAAAAGAGTACTTGCAAAGTTTCTTTGAATCACAATATTTCAAGTGTTACTAACCAGAGTTCAGAATTGCCACAGAATTAGCTGTGATAGAGTCATGAAGAAGGGAACAGTGGGCTGACAATACAAAGCTAGGAAGGGTGACTGTAATCTTACCTTCTTGGAGAAAAAGAGGAAAATTGCACACGTAGCAATCTCCTTTCCTAAAAAACTATCAATAACTTCTCAGCAAAATAACAGCATAAATCAAGGTTGGGGTTTTTATTGTTTTTTGTTTATGCTTGGGTTTGTTGGTTTTTTTTGGGGGAGAGGGGAATTTGTTTTTAACAGAAAGATACGAAGTGCTACAACAAAAGTACAACCTCTGCTTCAAATAACGGAATAGGAATGTATCACTTCTTGATGCTATATAACCAAATACACTGAACTGACAGACTTGGTGAAAAGCATGAGTTCAACTGCCTTCTGTTGAACAAGAATTCTGCTATTTAGCATATCTCTTACATGGGAAGGTAAAGTACCATTAAGGTACTCCTAAAATGATTGAAACCTTGTTTAAAGAGAACTTGGCCTAGTCATGGACTTCCCTACAAGGTTCATTATCAAATGCCCATTTTAATCACCCTTCTAAAGAGTGTGGAGTTCAGCCAGAGGACAAAACCATTCAGTAAACAACAGCTTACTTCATTAAGTATATAAAAGATTTCAACAGCTGAATTCTTCAGCCTTCTTTGACAACCTTCCCATTTTCCTCTGTTTCACCTCTTTCCTCCTCTGAAGGACACTGCATCATTGTTTGATGAGCCTCTACTGTTATTAGCCTTTCCTTGCTCACAATTAGTAAGAGTGTCAGAAGGTTTCCTTGGTTGAGATTAGCCTGGCTTTACCATCAGCTTTTATGGTGCTAGGAGGAAGAATGAGCTTGATCACTACTGGATATTTTAAACAAAATCCTTGTCCTTCAACAGCCTCTCTAAAATCACTTAGTTTTGTGTGTTGTTTTATTTTTTTTTAAGCCAAAATAACTAGTAATTAGGTTATGGCACATTAAGTGATAAATATTCCTACTCATTGCAAGTAGACTAAATATACATTTTCCTTGCAATGTTCTTTACTTTAAAACACATTAAAAAAACCCTCCATGCTATGAGTCTGAGATCACCTTGCGTTACACAGTTGAGTTCTCTGTATTTTAGGAGGGACATAGGGAGATGATTAAGGGAGTGGAGCATCTCCCTTATGAGGAAAGGCTGAGGGAGCTGGGGCTCTTTAGCTTGGATGACATTTATAAACATTAATGAGGTCACTCCTCAATATATAAAGGGTAAGTGTCATGAGGGTGGAGCCAGGCTCTTCTTGGTGACAACCAATGACAGGACAAGCAGCAATGGGTACAAACTGGAACACAGGAGGTTCCACTTAAATATGAGAAGAAACTTCTTCTCAGTGAGGGTAACAGAGCACTGGAACAGGCTGCCCAGGGGGGTTGTGGAGTCTCCTTCTCTGGAGACGTTCAAAACGCGCCTGGACACATTCCTGTGTAGCCTCATCTGGGTGTTCCTGCTCTGACAGGTGATTGGACTAAATGATCTTTTGAGGTCCCTTCTAAGCCCTGACATCCTGTGATTCTGTGACATTGGCCCTCCAGATTCATTCCTACTGTTACTATATGTTAGAGCATTCCTAATTCTCCTTCTGGTTTGAACACCTGTCACATTTAGATTATCTATACTCATATCTATATTAATGTATATACAGTATTGAATAATTTGGAAAGATTTGGGTTTTTTTTCTTCATTTCATTAGCATCTTCATTTCATTATCAGTCACTGGAATGAGCTCCTCAGGGAAGTGGTCACAGCATCAAGCTTATCAGAGTTCAAGAAGCATCTGGATGATGCTCTTAGTCATATAGTTTAGTTTTACATAGTCCTGTGAGAAGTAGGGAGTCAGATTCCATGAATCTTATGGGTCCCTTCCAGTTATATTCTATGATTCTACGATCTACTTTGCAATTATGAAGAAGGTTAAATTCAGGCAGACAGTCATGAAGCAGAAAAGAAACTATACAGAAACGGATAGAACACATTAATATAAGCAATGACGGAAAACATTACGGGTAATGTCTTTAAACTGTGCCTGTTCAAGAATGCTCTTTAAAAAGGGTAGCTTTTAAGTAAAGGACTAAACTAGAACAAACTATTTTAACGCATGATCATTAAGGAAAGAAATCATCTGAAAAAAGATCTGTGTTATATCAAAGCAATTATCATTCCTGGACATGAATACTATACTTAAGTGCTTTTTTTTTTTCCCCTCCCCTCTCAGGCAGTACACAAGCATTCAAAAGACTCCAAGTAAGAGTAATGGAAAAATTACAGGATACAACACACCGCAGCACAAATTATTTTTATTTCAAAATTGTACAAAGCATAAAGATATAATTACACTGAAGTAAACCCTGCTCTTTAAGTAATTCAATATTTAAGCAATGATACTGTCATCAAAAATGCCTTTATTATTTCTTATTAAGAAGTTTCATCTTATGGAGCGATACATCATGAAATCAATTGTTGTACATCTAGGGAATTTACCAATAGAGCTCTCTTCCACTGGGGTGTACACTTTGATTTGTCTCATGTGAGTGTCTCTTCCATTTTGGTGATTAGCTAGAACAGCAATCTGAATCATAAACGTGCGAATAGGCTTCTTATGAGTATCTGTTAAAGGAACATGAATCCAGCCACTTGGTTCCACTAGTTCAAGTTGCTGCCAAAAACAAGACAAAAAAGCAAAACATTCAGAAACTGTTAACATGCTTAATTATAAGTGATCACATATTAAACCTGTTTAATAGAGCAGAGTCTTGCAAATCAGATTCTAGTGACTTTTTCAAATTAATCTGTAATTGTTCAGTTGAATACTCATAGCTAATTTACCACTGACATAACTGGATACAAATTGATTCACAGAATAGAATCAAAGTCATTAGGTTTGAAAACACCTTTAAGATCATAGAGTCTAACTGTAAACCTAATTCAGTTGAGTAGATGTGTTTGCTTTGCCTTTCACAATGTACCTTTCATTTTGTGCCTTAACCTTAAAAAAAAAAGTCAGTATGAAAAAACACAGATTTGCGTATAAATTCAAGAAAGTCAAAGCAATACTATTTGGATCTTATTACTGAAGTACACTGCTCAAAGATGACAGATATGTTAATTTATTGAACTAAATTACATTGTAGTGACTTACATAGAAAACTAAATCCACACAAAGCCTGAGTTTTCAAAAATTTGTTAAGCAAGCTGGGGAGGAGGAAGAGAAAGGTGACAGAGGAAAAAATACAGGATAACTCATGACACTCTCACCTATGTGTCAAAGCAGATGCCTGTCCAATTTATCATTGCTGCGGAGCCATTTATTCACATTCTAAGGTCCATTTTTACTTTTATTCAACAAACCAAGTATAACATGATTTTTTTTGGTTAATTTTAATCCTACAGAAACCAATGTCAAAGCAAGCAAGAATTGCATTTTGTTAACTCTAGACCACATCACTGACACATCATCACGCTGAAATCAAGCTAGATGCTACACAGAAGCATGGTAACAGCTTCTGTTTAAAGCTAGTTGCCCAACTTCAAAGCATGGCTCAAAACATATATGGAAGAGAAAAAAAAAACCAAACAAACCACACCAAGCAGAATCGAAAACAGTTCTCCACAAGCGAGTGGATTCCACACAGCTAAGCAAGACTGCTGTTCTTAGCAGCTGAGTTTCTCTGTGGAAGACCTAAGCTTTGAACAGCTCAAAATTCCTGTCTTTCTCCTGAAAACACTGTATGACAAGCATCCTGTCAAATGCCTTGCCTTTGCTGAAGCTTTCAATAGACCCATCTGAGATCTACTGCTTCACAGGCTGCAAACACCCTCAAGGAATGACCCAAGAAACAAGTAAAAAAGTTTGATCACTATTTCAGGTTTAAAGAGGAAAAAAAAAAAATCTCACATCTCCTAAGAAAAACAAACAAACAAAACAACAACAACAAAACAACAAAACCCACACAACCCAAAACCCCCCACTGCTGCAAGCTCTCCAACAAATAATTTCCGAAGCATTAAATTGACTAAACCTACCTATTCATTTCACTCCTGGTGCTAGACACTTCTACAAACACATTCACTTGTTTGTTGTAACCCTGTCTTTTCAAAAAACCTACAACTTTTTTTTTGCATAGGAAACATCAGGTAACAGTTGGCTTTACAAAGTGATAAAAATGATGTGCTGTTGAAGCAGCTTTAAAAAGGGGAAATTTGTCATGGTGAGGTAGCAGTCAATAGTTTGAGCAAGTATGCTTTCCATCTCCAAAGTGAACAGAAAGGAAGAAGATCCCAGTAATATTTTATTCAGCTAGTACTGACGGTGAAGTGGCTATGATTTAGAAGAGAATGAAAAAGTTATTTCTAATGAAACTTACATTTTAATATTATTCTCATATATTACAAATTTTGACTGCTCATTTGAAGTGGAAAATTTAAGTTCCCTAGCTAGGGTGTTATTGTTTTATTCTTGGTTTGAAATGAAATGGATTAGTTAATACAGTTAAAAAAAACCCAAACATGTACCACCTTCTATAGGTTGACATAATTGGTTTCAGACAGATCCAATATAGTTTGGGCTTGTATGCTTTATTGGGAAAAATTGCAGAGAGTGAAATATTGACTCCATCTCCAGAATGAAGAGAGCTACCAAATGACTGGCAAAAGTGGACTATTTGTACAAAAAGAAGTGAGATGCTTATTAAATTCACAGAGAAACTAACATTTTATTTTAAGACAACTAGTCATAAAGGTAAGCACTGGAAAGAGGTGCAAAGGTAATTTTATTAATGTAATAATATACTCTATGTGGTAAGATACAATTTTTGTTTATATGTTTATCAGAGCTTTGTTTCATCCCTGATCAATGGGAGGTGGTCATAAAAACATAATGCTGTAAATAAAGTTTCAGTCCTGCTACAAAGGCAGTCAATTTCTTTACAAGCAGAGATAGGGCAAGTAATTTCTACATCTGTAAAACAGGCAACATTAAATTAATTAGATTAAAATATTCCCTAGTTCCAGATGTCAGATACTTTGAAACTGATTTTTCCCTCTCCTTAGTAACATACAGTATGTTACATGAGGTTTAGCTCCCACTGAGCTCACTTGCAGTTGTGTCTGGATTTCTGTAAATTGATGAGTTCAAACCAGCCACCAGAACAAACTATGAACAGCCACCTAGGAACAGTTACTTAAGTTCATAATGTAAAAACACCATGACTAAGCACAGATCATACACAATTCATCGAGCAGCAGTCAAGCTGTCTCAGCCACAAAGCTTTTTTATTCCTGAAATGTCCTCTGCTTCACTCACTCCACATGTTCCAACTTTCGTAACACAAGAATATGCATCCTTTACTGTACAAATCCTGGACTCATCCTCAAAATAGACCCCCTTTCCCAATTACAATCAAATAGTTGCCTCTTGGACAAAGCATGTAACATTTGTGATGAAGCTGGAGGTTGTATGACAATGCATTAAGTACAAGAGGTCTGAGACAAATGTTTGAAAAAAGGTAATGATTTTTGCCCTCTAAATAACATTACTGTACTGTGACATTTGAGGCTTTTTTTTTAATTGATGCCTACATATTTCAGTAAAGTGATTAAAACCTTGAGACCCACTCAACTCCTGACGTTTAAATACAACAAAACCTAGCAATTATTACCTGAACATCCACTAAAAAATGAAATAATATTTTGCCAGTATGACACACACATTTTCTATGACCAAAGGAATGGTACAAACCAGACACACACATACTCCTGAATTCTTCTCCTCCCCATCTGTCACGCTCTTTTAGATGAGTGAGACAGTCTCTTTTCCCAGAGGACCCAGGTCCCTCATCAGGGAGAAAGAATAGGACATGGGAATAGGCAGTGGTGGTACAACACAAAATGCTGCCCACTCTGCTGCTGAACTCTAGTTCTATGTCAGCACCCAGATCCAGCCACTACAATTCAGCACAGAAGTGGGATGAAATATGCAGCTCAATTCTGCCTGGAGCATTCCCAGTGTGAACAGAATCTAAAGGAAACTTACTGTGAAGTTTGAAGAAATTCCTATTAAGCCCATGCAAATGGCAATCTTTCAAAGCCTTGTAAACCGGTCTGGAAATTTGGGTGGATTTTTACAGGGAGGCAAAAGGCACATCCTCAACACAAAGGCTGAACTACTGCCAAATTTCAAATCCTTGCTTCAGAGCTTGGGGGCACTGGAGCATCAAAGGAGGACACCAGAATATTCTCACACAAGCAAAATAGCATACTTTTCACTAGCCTTGTTCTTGGAACAGAACCGCTTTGGCTGAAACTTTCAAAAAACAAATTCAACCCAAGGCAGACATCTGGCATGGAAAAATCTCAAGTCTGAACTGAAATCTGGCAAAAGTTATGAAGTAGCTAAGAGTTACACCTTAAAATGGAAAGGGCCATGCAACCTTACATACAGGTGACACTAGCAGCTCTGCCTACAGTAAATGCTACACTTTAAATTCATTTCGGTTGACTTTGCGGTCAACCCTGTTCTTTAAAAAAGTATTAAACACCATTTATGCATATGTTTCACCCCAACTCTACAGCATAAGTCCACTATAAGAAAATACCAGATTAAGTTTCTTCCTGTATTTTTTCCTCTTAAGTAGGTCATAAGAATCAGTCACAACTAACTGACTTCCAGGAAAGTTTTAAAATCAGCTATATTATTAATTACCTGAGTGAAAATCGAAAGTTTTTCTGTTATGTGTTTTACCACAAAAGGTTAAGAAAAGCAAAACAAAGAAATGAATCAAGGCAAGCTCAATATTAGCAACCCAGGATGGCTCCTGCAGCTCTAGGCTAATCTTATGTACATTATACTAAAAGCCTAG
The DNA here is from genome assembly GCF_963082525.1 of Nesoenas mayeri. NCBI lineage: Eukaryota > Metazoa > Chordata > Aves > Columbiformes > Columbidae > Nesoenas > Nesoenas mayeri. The sequence goes on from NC_137540.1 coordinate 20,664,793, forward strand.
CATTGACTTTGTTGGTTTGTTGGGGGTTTTTTTGGTGTGTTTGTTGTTGTTGTTGTTTGTTTTGTTTTGGGGGTATTTTGGTTGTGTTTGTGTTTTGTTTGTTTGTTTTTTAATTTGCTTCTTATACTATAAGAATTTGCAAATAAGAACATGAAAGTCCTAATAAAGGAACAAAGGGATAAAAATTGAAATGGAAAAAATCACTCACCTGTCCTTTGCTGCTGTTATATGCTCTTATCTATCTCTTCTCCTGCTTTTTCTCCATTGCTTTCTTATTTTTTCCTGTCCTTTGTGTGCTACAGGTTTACCTATGGACATATACTCCCACTCCAGTAATCCATGTTATTTTGAAAGCCAAAGCAGAAAGTGTTCTCAATGGAAATCTTTTCCCCAGTCAATTTAATAGCCCTGTTTCTTCACTTTATTGTATAGTCCAGAGGGTCTACAAAATTCCATACAATTTTGGCAAGGCTACTAAAGCAACTAATGGGTTTTCTACCATAAATGATGCAAACCATACAACAAAATAAAAATTAAAATCAAGGCCAGAGCAACTTGAGGCTACACTTCAGAAAGATGACTGAACACAAGACAAGAACTTTTTAAGAGGAATATTGTTCTACACTGGTATTGCTGGCATCCTTATAGGATAGGAAATTATTTATGCAAAGAAGGTTTTTCTGTTGTACTTAATCCTACTTACATTGAATATTGACGTCTTTTCCATACTCTGTGATATCTTACTTAAATTCTGTGGTGTATTCAAAGCAGCACATACCACAAACTGCTGCTTCTACTAGGCTTATAAGCCCAAAACAAGTTGTTTGCTATATTTACAGTAGACTAACATCCTTGAAACAATACATGATTTTTGCTACTCTATGTAGGTACCTTTTGTGAAGATACAGGAAGAAGAAAAACCCCACTGTAAGTAGCTTCATATTCAGGATAATTACAAACACCTCAGAATGTATACTAGACAAGGCTCTGAGATTTCAGGAGAATAAGTTTTTCTGTGCATATAATGGAAGAAAAAGCAGCCAGTTTTCTTCTCCTGGAAAAAAACCATCCTTTTCTGTATGCATGGACTTACAGAGAAAATTACTGCTGCCATCACAGCTTCATCATGATAAAACATGATTCTTCAAGACATTGGTACCTCACCACACTCACATTTGATCATCTGTATTACCAGATCCAAATGACAACACATTTCCTGTGACTGCCTCTGAAACATGCTGTGAAACTAAACAGCATTTAATTTTGCTCCTACTTTTCTCATAGAACTGTCAAACCTGCTTCTTTTCATTTTAGTGACTTACCTTTGAAATTAAAAGCAGTGGCTAGACTCCACAAATATAATTTTGCCTATGTGCTTCACTAGTTCTTGCCATACAGTTATATAAAAATCCAAAGCTTTTCAAAGGAGGTTTTCTCAATAAATAATGCATTCTTCCAAGGAAAAGACGATCATAAAGTTCCAGAGGAAAAAAATGCTATCTTCATAACTGAAGTATTTATCAATACACAGCCTTTCTCCCAGTTGAGTGATCAAATATAGGAAGGGCTTTTCCTTGTTTAGATATTGTTTTTTTACAGCTATGCAAATGTTTCCACAACAACTGGCAAAGAGAAAGAAGGCTGGCTAAATTTCCGAAATTGCCTTTACATAACTGCCATCCTCTACCATATAGCTACCAGGATTCAGAATCAGTAGACCTCTGCATATTCCCAGTATTGGAACTGTCAACGTATGAAGTAGCAGAGCTTGGGCCTCAGCCATCACTTCACTTAGGAAGGAAGAGAACCAGTTAATGGCAGTGATGCACCAGTTCCAGTAGAAAAACGAAGCATGTCCAAAAAAAACTTAACAAGTTCCAAGTGAGTCAAAGGAGGGACACCACATTAGCAGCTTAACAAGAAATACAGAAACATGCTCAAAGGACTCACTGTGAAAAGCACACTTCTTCACTCTAACGAAGCAACGACCACCTAAGGAGGTGACTCTGTGGTCTTAATCAGTCACCTCCTTAAGCAGTCAAGAAATCTAACTTCAGTCTATTAGGTAAAAGAAGTTTTCCATTCTTCCAAATAGCAGTTCCTGAAGAGTCTAGAGGAAAACAGTCCATCCCTCAGGAAGATTCAACTATGGGATTTGGGCAGACAGGAGACTAGTTGCAGAATAACCAGTGAAACCTGCAAATACTAAACATTCCTATCATATATAAAAAGCTTTTTGTTCAAATGAGCTGCAAGAAATAACTTTTGGGAAGACTGGGAAGGTTGAAAAATAGAAAGGTCAAAAAGATCCCTGCAAAAAGTTTTATAGAACCTCCTTCTTCAGATCATTCTACTCTTGATTAAAACAGTAAAAATTAACCAATGTCCAGGTATTAGGAAGTTCTACCTGATTAAAATAAAGACAACTAAATACACAAGCCAAGCCAGAAAGAGTAACTTTATAGATTACCAAAATAAATATTTGTCACAGAATATGTATCTGAGCCTAGCAGTAGCACAGAAGTCAACCAGACCACAGAGACCCTGAAAATATACTAGAGGAGTGCTCGATCAGCTCAATAACAAACAGGGAAACAATGGAAAATGACAAGTATATTAGGCCAAATATTCATGAATGCACTAAATTTGACTTCTTTTTTCACCAATCAGCTTTCAATACATCTTGACAAGTTCCTCTCAGAATCATTTGTACCTGTATAAATAATCAAACGTATCAAGTGTGACAATTCAGTTTATGCAGTTAAGTTGTTTGTAAGTGACAGTGTATATATATCCAGAATCATCCATAGATTGTCCTCATTTCACTTATTTCTGAACTGTTGAATGAAGTGGTAAGAAGTCTGGCAAAAACTAAATATTATTTAGAAAATGCTTTGTAAGGTCACACTTCTGCTTTAGTATGTCAAGCAAAAGCACTGTGAACTTCCAGCAGAAGATAAAAACTGGAGTTATCAATAACAATGTTATATCTCATTATGAGGATCTCATCCTTTCAAATATGATCTGTCAAATTTTAAATACATTTGACAAGTTGTAAAAGATCAAAAGGCCAAGGTGCAAAAATGATACAAGCAGAGTTTTGTGCTGTTTGTTGGTTGGCTGGTTTTGGTGGGATGTTTTGTTTTGTTTTTTCTTTTTGTACTTGTTAAATAGCATAAAACAGTTAAATTGGAGTCCAGTGCAATGCTTGGAACCAAAAATATAGTGCTTCTACACAGGTATCACTGAAAACTTGCAAGTAGTTTTTCCATAAGACATGTGACTGGATGGATGGGGATCTCCCTGATACAAGACAAGCACACCCCACAACCACAAAAACAACATGCCCACCTCCCCCCCACCCCAAAAACCCACACCTGTTAAGAAGCCTGTCTGAAGTCTGATCTGAGATCTATTCCAACCACACTCCCCTGCCCTTACTCTCCCAGCTCATTGCCACCATTACCAGCCTCAGCATCAGTATGAGTTTGTCATGACTATCCAAGAGAAACTGTGATAGAGAGGGCATCCCCTTTGGGCATCATCTCAAGGACACAAAAAAAATATACTGAAGAATGTGAGTTCCTCAAAACAGTGTAATGTGTAAGTCCTATACTGCCTAGTGATCCCCATACATTAAGAAAACCAATCTTGATCCATTCTCATTTTGTTACGATTTAACACCGGAGTTCCTACGGTTTCTTAAAACAATACCAGCTCAATCATAGCAGCAAAACTACAACACCTCCAAGAATCACAGTGTAAGTAAATAGCTGCTCTACAAACATGTACTGGCAGGTTACCAGTGTGGGTAACCACCAAGCCATATCCTCCTTGCATGCTGGGCCAAGGTTTAGCATCTATGATGCTCTAATAGAGATTCTTACACTGCCTTTCCAAATTTCATGTTTGGATTACAGAAGCAGCACAACACATGTTGGGCAATGTCAGTGGGCTATATCACACAGCCACCTTGTAGATTACAGGAACAGACATGTTCCTTAAGTAGACAATGTCAATTGCACTAAGACTCAACCTAAATTTCATTTAGCAGAAGTGATTCATCTGCTAAGTCCAGAAGTGGTTTCATTGACTGGTCCATTTTGATATTCTTTAGAATAGAGGTGTCCCAATTAGAATTTTCCCATATGAGAAGCCACCTGATTTGATTCTGCTGATAAAACAATGCAACCTCTTCCCAGACATACTTCGTTGATTCAGACAGAATTTCAATGTAACAACAGGAATAAAATGAGGAAGAATACAGTATTGAAATGTAATCGATTAAATGTTAAACAGGGAAAGTCAGATTTTTGCATTATTATAGCCTTCATAGTTTGTCTTCAAAATCTTCTGAGATAAGCAGCATATAAGAAGACAAGAATTAAGTCTTAGATATAAAGGGAGTCTCTGGTGAGTAAGTATGCACAGAAAACTACTGTCAGTTGGGAGGGAATGGGGTGGAATTGTACATGCTGTGGAACACCAAGAATTTTGTGACATGGATCCACAGAAAAAATAGCTGTTTCAAAAGTATCAAATGATCAAGAATCATAAGTACTGATGTCTGCAAAATGGTCAAGGATGTGCCGAACCGCCCACATGGGAAAAAACCTCCAGACAGATGAAGTCACCTTGGTGGAAGTCCAACAGGTCAACACATGGATGGGTCTAGATAGGTTTGGAGGGGCCCCCTGTCCATGGTACTTAATCAAGCACCACCCTGGCCATCACTCTCACACCACTGCACCTGCTCACAGCCCCTGCCGGTGACACCAATCAGGTACATGGAGCCTGAGACAAATAGCCTTCCAAATGCTCAGCTACTGTGGATGTGTCAGCCAAAACTGTCTTAATTGCAATTTCAGGAAATATTGTCTGCTTAACTCTAGGTGGCGGAAAAAGACCAAAAAGAAAGAAAAAAATAATCAGACAACAATATTTGAGTACTTCATCCTCTAGAATTTGGATGAAAACAACTCTTCACTCTAGAAAACATATCTGCAGAAAATATCAAATCTGTCACAGACTGTTTGCTAGGAATGTCTCTCTGGAAAGAAAGGAACACCGTTTTCACATTTGTTGTGCCATATATTATTTTGATATCCTGTGAGGGACAATGCATAGGCAGCTCTCAAGATTCATTACAGAGAGATGTCTCAAGAGTTACATAGTTTCAGAGAAGGCCAAAAACGTCAAACAGGCTTGGACAGTTTGCTTTTGCATGCCACATCCGTAAAATCCTATTTTTCTGTTGAACGAGGTCACGTGAACTTTTACATATTAGAGCTAATGCATGACACATCAATAAATTAAATCTCATTAGAGAAGGACTGCCTCTCTATGTACATTTTAAGTGGTAGCCATCCTATCCACTGGAACTTAAAAATGGAAAAAACCTTCTCTCTGTCCCTTTGGCAAGCAGAGGGATTGAATCAGCAAACAGAGTGGCAACACAGTCTAACACAGCTTCGTATGTTCTTATATGGAAACAAGGTCTAAAACTTGAAAGCAAATCTTCGACCCACAGCAGGAGGTCATCCAATTTTAGTTTGGTTTCAGCTAAAACAGACTCCATATTAGCAGGAACCTTTTGCTGCAGAAAAAATACTGTCTCTGACTGAAGTCAGTCATAACAACTGTGAAATTTTGGATCTCTGATTTGATGAAAAATGGTATTCATAATTTATTTAAAGATCAGTCAAGAGAAGAAGGGAAGGCAAACATTCTAAGCTCATTAGCATTCTCCTGCTGGGATGTACTTCTCATTAACCAGCTGTCACAATAGACAGGAATGCCATACCTTTACAGGTGCACTGCTATTAAACTGAGAAGGCTCCTGGAACCAGGGGAAATCCTTCAGACCTAGAGGGACTTGGCTCCAATGTGAATCTCAGTTACCTCCCTTGGGACTGGCAGATAGCATGCTGAAGCTGAAAAAGCAACAAAAAAAAAAATCTTGAGCTTATGCTCTAGAGTGGTGGCCTGACAGTGTCAAAAAAAGGTAATGCAGCCCAAAACAAACTTCCTGCTTCAGTTGGCCTACTTCTGGTACCTAAGTCATTTAAAGTCTAAGTTGCAGACATACTGGAACAGACTGCATCTGGAAAGTCTGGTCCTAAAAATGAATGGTAGAAAAAGCTACGGTTTGCTGCAAATCTTTAAACTTTCCAGAATTCCAGTATTCTGAAAAAAAGTGATGAGGAATTTTTCTTTTTTTTTTTTCTTTTTTTTTTTCTTTTTTAAATCAGGGTACTATCCAGTTAAAATATCAGTAACTCAGAGTATTTACTATACATGCAGATGGGAGAAAGGAAACAGGACATAAAAAACCAAAAAAGTTACCAGAAAATATATAGCCAACATGATACATTTAGAAAGAAGTGCAAGTCTAATTTAGTGCAAACATTTTGTACCTTTTGGGAAGCATTTCCACCATAAAAGCTTCTCGCTTGAATGTTTTTAATTTTATGGACAAGAAAGAAGAAGACCTCATATACACAAGGTAATAGGTAAGTATCCTACTAAGTAGGAGCCTGGCAGATGATGACCAACTGATACAGGTAATTTTTGGCATGCTGTGTGATGATAAAGAATAGAACCAGAAGACTCTCTAACAATTAAACGTTTAACCAATCATCTGTTGTAAAAATAAACAACAGCATTAACGTGGCAAATGTGATTAATGAAACTGTTTATTTGAAAACCCTCCCAGTAACTTTTACCTGATCAGAAGACAGGAAGACTGCTTTGCAACACACACACACAAAAAAAAGTACCAAACAACAACAACTCCCCCCCTACAATTTCCCAGGTTCATTCCAACAAATGGCACTATCTGCATTCAAACCTTCTCACAACCCAGAATACCCTTTTAGTGTCAGAACTTTAAAATAAAGCCATCTGGCTAAGTATGTAGACCAAGATTTTCATAAAAAAGTGGGGCACAAAGTTCCTAAAAATTACTTAAGATAACACATTACTAGCCTTGTTTGTTTAAACGCTTATCTTAATAATTTCAGTCACTTTGCATCTCACCCAAAAAAGCACTGAAAAACCCTAAGATCTTCCAACTCCTGTACTAAGATCTAAAAACTTTAGTTGCTCTTCAAAGCAGTATCCATCCAAAATAAGGACATCATCTCCTACAACTTCCAGGTGAGTCAGGCTGCTCTCAGGGAAGACAGTAGCACTTCAACCATCTACTGAAGGAAGGGAAAACACAGGAAGTAGAATAGCAGAGAGTAGAAGAGCAGACCGGCATATACACAGAACACGAAACAGACTGAGCGAGAGCAGTGAAACATGTTACAGCAAAGAAATCAGAAAAGATATTGAAAAAATATAACCTCTGAAGTTCAAGTGAATTTACATTACAAATGAGACTGTTGACTGAAGAATGGCACAAGTTATTACTATTGGCAGCTGCCTTTTATGAAAACTAACACTACAGAATCCTACAAGAAAGGAGAAAATGAGCAATATTTCCTGTAAGCAAAAAAAACCAAGGGCTTTAAAAGAAAATCCTACAACAGTTTCTTGTTAAGAAATGACTTTATACAAGATAAACTTATGGCAATTTGAATTAAGACATCAGAAACCAGGAGACAGAAGAGCATAAAGGAAGAGGTCCTACCAGTTTTGCTAACCAGAACTGCTGAAAAGCTTGAAACTTCACTTCTATCAAATAAAACAAGCAGAAACAACATAAATGGACTATATAGATGAACTGCACAAATTCATTGCAAATGGAAGCTAAGATGATTCTAAACTCTACTGGGAAATAAGTAACCTTGCAAAGGTGCAGAGGTTTGCAAAATGGATGAAAACTGTACTTCTGATGTCTGCAGTTCTCATTTATTCTAACATATATAATGGAATGATATTTTGTTTGTATGAAAGTGTAAAAAAAATCAGCTCATAATTTACCTTCAAAATTGTTTAGCCGTATCCAGGAAATATGTCTAGACATAGCCACAGTTAAATTATACAAAGAAAGTATTTTAAAAAAATCAGATTATGCAATGAGTACTAAAGATTTAAGTGTCTGAAAACTAGCCACACCGAGTTAATCCTATGTCAATGTCAAATCATCTTGAATAACTTTGTGGAGATAGCCTAGTGATTACACTTCATGCCTTATATTTTGCATCCCAGAGAATACTGGAATGCTTCAGGATAAATAATACAGGAAACAAATAAATATAAGAAAATGGGCATATCGTGTGATTTTTAAAATAAGTCAATATTAGTAGCAGCCAGCAGCTTTTAGCTCTCAAGCACCCTTTATAGGCGTGGGGAAGAAAGTACATCTAAACCAAAGGAAAACCATTCTCCTCACTGAAAACGGCTCTTATTGAAGAGAACTAGATATCTGATCTTCTGCCAGACAGGCCCACAAAACTGCATTGCTGTAACATTTTATATACTGTATGAAAATGTAGTTCCAGAGTGACTTTAAATGTTAGAAAAAGGCTGCAATAAGTCACACCTGGGTGCTACCCAATTTAAAAAATCCTACTTATTCTTTACCAAAGGGACAAGTTGTTGCTTTGTAAGACAAAAAAATACTGGGGTTAAATGAAAGCATTCGTCTGGTTCCACAGGAATGGCTTGTTTCTGAGGAAACAGAAAATGAAAGCAGGTGGCCTTTCCTAAAAGCAAGGAATTTAAAGACCTTAAACCTACACAAGTAATCCCAAGATCCTGCAGAAGTATAGTATACAAACAAGTAAAACATTTTTGCATCTGGATAAAGACTGCAGATGCAGACACTCAGTAAAGGTGAGTGGGGCAAAACCTGACAAACTGTAACATTACTGAAGTTCATTATAGCATACCAGATTTCAGTAAGCAAATGCAGAGTAACATTTCACAGGATCCAGAGCAGATGTAATGCTCAACTCAAGGAATATTTACTCATTGGAAACAAATACAAGAGACTGTTGTGAAAACTATTTGTGGAAATTTGAAATGCAATGCTATGTCTCATCTGAGAAAGATCCCAAATTCATAAACATGTCCCACTGGAAATATATTTTCAGATGAATGAACTTTAAAAGAGAAGAAATAAGAGTATATTTGTCAGAGGTTCAGCTGGGTAGTTTTCTATGAGCCAGAATACACTTTCATAAATTTATGAAGCTGGAATCAGGACTGTTGCCCAATGGAAGCATTTAATTTTACATCTACACACAATTTCTTTTTATTTTGTGTATGGAACAAATGCAGTAGAGTTTTCACCTTTTGCTCATGCTTTCTTATGAATCCATATGTGTGTCCATAAAATGCAAGGCTATGTTTCATTGTTTAACATGGAGGTCAGACTCTGGACTCTGATCCTCTCAATCTAGAGGAATTCTATTTCTTGACTTCTTTCTAGAAGTCAAAGATTCCTGAAGACACCATTTACTCAAAGAATGTGCAGTTCAAAAAGACATTTAGATGAGCTAATGACTAGCTTACTGCCACACCATGTCTACTATAAACAGCAGTCTTGCATAGGCTTAATGCTACATTCAACAGGTCTAAGAATATCAGCTCTCCAGCACAAACTGGGTGAGAATCAAAATAAAACTAATTGTGTATGTTCCTGAAGAATGAGGGGGCAGTGGGAAAAAAACCCAAAAACCAAAAACAAACAACCAACAAAACACAAGAATGACATAACTGAAAATTTGCTTACCAACAGGACCACTAAGTCTTAAATTCAGAGCTACTGTTGGATATCATGTTACTCCTTAGAGATGTGAAATCTGTAATAAGCTGACGGAACTGGATTACAAATGTCTGCGACTTACTGTATCTCTTAAAGTCCCATGGGTACATATGCTTCTCTGTTTAATTTAATTCTGTTATGTGAGTAAATCTCTATCTCCTCATGACAGTACAAATAAAAAGAAGCCTAATAATTCCACAATAGAAGTTCTTACCCCAGCAGTGCTGGATTTACCCAAAGCCTATTTATGAAAATCTACCTGTTAAATATGGTGACTGTCATAATCACAGAGACATGTTCACACAGAGGGAAACCTACTTCAAAGTTTTATTAAATCATTGCTCCTGATATGAAACTACAACTCTTTTCCCAACAATGAAAAAACAAAATATTATTTAAGCTTCAATATCCTCAGCAGTATTGTTTGCTAAGGAGTAACAACAGAAATTCAATTGAAGAGAAACAAAATTAGGATTCTCTGCATTTGCTAGTAGAAATTATACAAAAGTCCTTCATACACACAGCTGAATTTGACCACTAACAGATACTGACATGGATTTTTTTTTTAAAGAGTATAATATGCGTAAGGGGCTAGATTCTCACGGTTCACTCAAAGACTGACTGAGAACAGCATTCATAAAATGCCTCAATAAAAATTGTATTTGTTAACATTCCTTTAACATAAGACACAAACGATTCCAGAACTCACTCTGAAATATAGTAGGAGAGATAAACCTAATTTAGGATTTGGACTAAGAAGGCTAAAGAGCACAGGCCCTCAAGCCAGACACATATGCTACATTATTACTCTCACTCCACCCTCTCTTGTGTGTTCCTGCAGAAAACTGGAAAAGCCTGGGAAAGGTTTCACCAATTCAAATGCATGATCTTTGTTATTTTATGACAGAATAAGACAGAGAACAGCACTCAAATAAAATAGAAACATTTCCATGCTCTATTTGAGATAAGGAACAGGATAAAACTACAACTGATTCTGCCCCACTATAAAATTTGGCAAAGAATACAATATAGATGCTCTCTAGCAGTGTTCTCAAAGCTCCTACCAGAGGTATGATCCCTGACCAAAATAACATTTCAACAAAGTAGCAAGACCTAACTCTAGGGAGGACTGTCATGATGATAGCTCTGAAAAAACTCAATCAATTGCTCAAAAACTGTTTCAGGTATCTATCATTTACCAGGTGTCGTTTTCTTCTGAACCTCAAGGATTGCTTTAACTGGCCATGTGAACAGCATTCCTTTTCATATATTTTTGCCAGAATTCAGGTTATAAAACTACTTTCTTAATGATATTGTGAATAATCTCAGTTTTCCACTAAAACATTAAGCTTCAGAAATAAAAAAAAAAATGAAAATGCAAGTAAAATTTTAATGATAAAACCCCCTCAGATACCTACATGAAATACATTTGTCCATCTACTTCTCCCTGAAGAAAAAGCCTGTCTTTCAATTTTTAGAGATACAGAATAATATATTCTTATTACTGTTTATCCATGCTAACACTCCTTGTGAATTTATGGAAAACTGGGGTTTTTTTTTTTTGTTTTGCTGCTGGCCTAACGAAACATGACACACCCAGTGCGTTTTCTGGATGTGCTTTTTGGGTTTTGCTTGGGATGTTTTGAAAACTTACTTAGCAGCAGCGTTTGGTAGCTTTGCCACAAGGCAATACCTACAGTGAAATGTGTTTAAAGTTGTACTGATGCAAATAAAGATACTTGCCACATGGAAGCCATGCATAGGCCAGAAAATAGTAAGTTGTTGACCAACTGGTTCCTAAGTTGTTCTACACTGGGGCCACTTCCCCACTGTACCACTGAACTGTTACAGATGAATGGTTAAGATAGTGACAGGATGTTCCTAGCTGCTGTTCCCTAAGTTGCATAAGAGAAAATAAGGTGTGGTATGCCAGTTGACCAGCACAAGTTGATAGGACAGCAGAGGACTTTCTTAGTTCTTGGATATCCTAGAGTTCCCATTCTGTTTATATCTTCCTATGCTTAGCCCAAATTAAATGTCAACTGCTAGCTTAGAAAGATTTAAATACTGTGTTAGTAGTAGCACCCAGAGAGGTCAGAATCAATCTTCAATTTGACCTTTCTGCACTTAGCACTTTTCACTGTTCAAAATAATCTAGCACTCCTTCTAAGAATTACTTCCCACAATTAAGTTTGTGAAGATATTCAGGTAAATCAAAGCTGATTATTTGTAATTCACTGGCTTTATCCTCCCAATCCTGATCCACAGTTTGTAGAAAAAAAAATGGCTCAAATGCCACTGCAAGATATATCCAACTGGCTAGCAACTGCTTCACTTCAGAAAGAGAAAAGCAGAAGTTAGCGACCAACATCTTAGTGCCATCTCTGACACAAAAGAACTCTTTTAAATCTTTCAAGGAAGATGCTGGTGTTTAGAATTGGACTCCCACAACATTATTTTATATATAAGATCCCAAAACAGAGTCAATAGCTTTGGATTTCTCAGGTTTGGGGAACTCCAAGGATGGGAAAGAGCCTGGTTATAGAACACAAGGCGGGGGGGTGGGGAGAAAAAAAGGAGATAGGTAAACAGCCATCTATTTAACAATTTCTATGCAGTATGCAGGGCCTTCTACTACAGAGTAACATAATTTCCCTTTCAAGTACAGGTCTGCTGATATCAGAAAGCATTTCTGCAAGACTTCTTCCCTAGCATGCTGCTCCCTAGAGATGAAAGAAAAGTCCCTTATTCCAGACAATTTCTTCAACAGTACCTGCCTTCTTGCTCTGCTAAATAAATGGTAAAGTCAGGTGTCTGGATTCCTCCCAGAATACTCATCATTCCCCCTCACACTTTCCCAAAAACCAATAAACAATACAGCAGGCAAGCAAAGAAAGCAAAGGTTTTTCAGTTTTCTTTAACTTAAACCTTGAAGCCTAATATCACCAGGAGCCTCTTCAAATGTCCAAGAAAAAAAAAAAAAAGAGAACTGGCAATCCACACAGCAATTCCCCTTTGGAGTCATACACAATTAAAATTGTTACCAGAAGCTTCCTTTCAAATCTTTACAAGCAAGGAAAACTAAAGAAGATGCAAGATGCTGCTACAGCAATTAACACTATGGAAACTCAAAGTGCAGGCCTTCCTCTTGCCAATGACTTAAAAAAAAAATAATAAAAAAAAATCTAATTCTGTGCCCAGCCAAATTTTGACATAATTTTTGTCATGGATTGTAGCACAAGAAGTTATAAAAACAGGAATAAAATCTCCTAAATAATTCGCCGTTTAACATAGAACACACTTGGATAGAAAAGCATTATGCTTTAATCTGAAAAAAGAAATTAAGATAACCTATACCAAAGAACTAGCCCATTAACAAATTAATAACAGTAAAACAGACATACACTTTTGCAGTTACTGCACTGAAGGAAAAAGATACACATGTATATAGTTCTCTGGTCATACGACCTTAACCACAGGTGAGGAGGGCAGGAACCTAAAAAACCACACCACTGAAGACAGACTATGTTATTTTTTTAGACAGATAACCAAAAGCATAATTTCTATACTGGCAAGTATACACTGACATCATTTGCCACTGGCAATTATACTATTAGAAGTACTTTAGCGGTGTTTAGACAGTCAGATAATTATCTTGAGTATCAAGGTAAACTATCACACTTCACCTAGCTTGAACCTTATAACCTGGTTTAGAATAATTTCCTTTTCTCTTAAATTTCATGAATCTAGCAAAAGACCAGAAACTGTAACAATCTCTGCCTGCATTAAACAGTTTGCCTAACAAGGTCTCCAACAATATGCCCAAGTGCAGACAGATTAAGAACTATGGAGAAAACAGATGTTGCTACATACTACAGTTAGCAAGTGAACAGTATTACATGTTTTGTAAACGATAGTTAATATGAATTCTGATCCACCCTGTCAGGGTGATCTGGTCAAGCACCATGAAGACATTCTATAATAGATGAGCCTGAACACTGAAATCCAGTATCAGTCGTAATGCTGGATGCACTTCCAGTTAGACAATATATTTGTATTAAAAGGAGGAGAGGAGAAAGAGAAGGAGCTAAAATATTGATATAGGGAAACTACATATTTCAGTGTCTTCAGTCATGCCCTCATCTCCCTCTCCACCCACCCACCTGCATCTTCACTCCCATGTTCAGTCTTCAAGTAGAATGCTTAAATGAAATGAAGAGCATCAAGGTCTTTTTTGATATGGTTTACATGCTGCCAAAACCAAATATCTGCTTGCTTCTCCTACTTCTGAAGCATTAACAATTACCTGCAAAAGTATCTAGTGAGTCTGCATTGGTGAACTGTAATTAGAAATCCCTACAAAGTTTGAAAAACCATTGACCAACAAATATCCCAGTGCACTCTCCAAACACAGAACCTTTATTCCAGAAGAAACTTTCAGTAAAAAATGATGTGTGAACAGCGGACACTGATGTTCACACAAGCATATTGCATACAATCCAGCAGGCGATTTTTCTGGGTTTTTTTGGATTATGCCCTGGAGGTGCTGGCACAATGGAATTTCAATACCATAATTGCTTATTTCTCTGTGTGCCAGCCTCTGAAATAACAGGTAAAAAGGAAAAAAAAATACACGTAAAACAAATGTTCCTTTTTTAAATTACGGGAATCACAAGTAAAATGTTTTTAATTCTCTAGTTCAAACGATGTAATTTATAACCATGACACAAATAGAGAAGAAGCACAAAAGGAGGGAAAATACAGAAATAACATAACGTTCCCAAGGTTCCGTTTACAAGGACCTCACACAAAGTTGTTTTTTTTTTTTTTTTTTTTTGCAACTCTTACTAGAAACAGTATTATTTGCTAAAAATGCAGTAGCTGCCAAAAGCTATGATCCATCTAAAGCAAACATGTTTAAGATGGAAATATAGTGTTAATGCTGAAGAAAGACGGAATTGAGTATACAAGTTTTCTTTTCAAAAGTGTTGAAGCAACTGCAGTACAGTGTTAAGTTTGTTTTTCATCTTCTGAGCAAAAATTGATTGCATTTGCAGATAAGCACCTAAATTAGAGAGAAGTACATTAAGACAATAACAGAAGTAATCAAATTTCAAACTTTCTAATTAAACCTCTTTTTCCTGCAGAAGGTTATTGGGAATTCAACACTAGCCTTGGTTCACATGATAGAACAATGGGAAAATTTTCCGAATGGTTGAACACTAACCCTGACAAGTGTGGAGAGCCAACTACAATACATTATATGGTAGCATAACCTGCCACCCACGTTGCTGAGAGAACAGCTTTCAAACACATGCACCGAGCTGTAAAACCACAAAATCCCTTATTACACATTGTCCCTTACTTAAGGTGAAATACACTATTCCCTCCCTTTTACAAATCTTGGTGCTTTTTTTAAACTTTCATCTCTGAAGTTTATTTAGCAGCTAACTAGACTATTTTTCAGACTTTTTTTTTTCCAAATGCCATTTTTCCTGTTTTGTTTTCTAACCAATAAAATCATCTTTTTATAGTGCACAGTGAAGCCTGTTATGTCTTTCAGTGGTGCTTTTTTTTTTTCTTAAATACTGCTTCCACCTGTGTGACATTTCCAACTTTTTTAAAAGGAAATGTCTGATATATGACTAATTCATTTGTGAAGACTTATTTCTGGAGTGAAATATTTTCCTTTTTTTTTTTTTTTATTTAGTAAGATACATGACTCATCACTGGAAAAGTAAAAAAACAGTTCCATCATGCTTTTGATTGGAAGACCAGATATTCTGTTCTTTACTGTGATTCTTTTCCATTGTTACACAGTTGAATATATTCAAAAAGATAAACTGCCACAGTATGTGTGGTTATAGACACTTGCATTCATGTAAGTCAACCATTGCTGTAGAATGACAAACATACTCCACCCTCATTACAACACGCTGTGGTTACCAGCCAAATATCTTTGCCTTTTCTGAAAAGGATACATTAAAATAAAGGCAGACTAGCAAAACAAATAATACAAAGGGACCTGAGATATGGTAAAACTAATAATGACTGTTCGGAACTGTTCCATCTGAAGATGGAAAGTGAACTACTTAACTATTTTATAACCTCATGCTACAAAAAGAAAAAATCATTAGAAAATGCTGGTATAGAAAACTTTCTTAGATAATGATTCCCCCCTTCTGTCCCCCAACCCCGCATGTCTGCTCCTTGAATCATTGCATTCCAAGATAGTTAGAGGATATACACAGTTTCTTCAGGGGTTTTCAGTTGCAACTTTGCTGGCAATGGGAATTTTATTTGCAAGTGTTTCTATTCTACTGACAAGGTCAATTAGTCCAACGAACTATTGGTTGTTCTGTCTGATAGCTCAGTGTATTTATTCAAGCAAGCACTTTTATAACCCACAATTGAATGCAGACAGTTGCCCTTGTAAACACGATTGTCCACAGGGATTTTCACTACATTTTGGGCATGTAAAAGAAAAGCATGCTTTTCTTCCCTCAGCCTGATAGCACATAACTTTGATTACAGCTTGAATTTCAGGGAGCGAAGGGTGGGGGCACTACCATTTTAAATATATATTATCTATTGTATCTAAATATACATGTTTGGACCAATTCCTAGGAGCTAAAGAAGACAGACATTTGATTGATCTCTATAGGAGCTCCAAAAATTTGGTAATGCTATCAAAGAGACAGATCAGCATCTCCGCTCTATCCAGGCATTAAAAAGAAAAAAGCCATGGTTTAAAAGAAACAAAGAGACGCTATATGTAGCACGGAGGGTTAAAGGCTACATAAAAAGCTTTCACAAAAGCCAGAAGCACATGGGTGTGGGGGGGTGAGGGGTGAAAATCAGCTGCAGAAGTTGCCAGAGTTAAAAAAAAGGAGGACTATTCCACAGCTCTAGCACGGCCACGCCACTGGCAAAACTCACAAAGTGGCAGACCTTAGTCTCACACAAGTTTTAATACCACATAGCATGTATTGCCTTCACCCTTCATGCAGAATTTTCTTGCAAAGTTTCTTCATTTGTACTAATTAGGAATGGTAAAGTGACTATTCTATTAGTAGATTGCTCTTCATTATGCAAGTCTTCCCTGAATAAATCCTTCAGGGATATAAAGAAGAAAAGAAACTATCATGGAAAACAAGGAATCTTTCATGGCTGTATTCTACCAGGTTGTATATTATACAAAAATGGAAAAGCCTTCCAAAACCATCTGGGAAGTCTGTAGTACAGGAGACAATCACAGAGATCATCAATAAGGAAACATGGATTCCATAAAGCAACGAACTTTGTGAACAACACAGAAGTATGCAAAGTATATTAAATCTCCAATAGCTATTTAATCATTATCAAAGCACCACTGAAAACAAATAGCTTTTCTGAAAGATGTTGCCAAGAACAGTTGAGTCAGTATAACAAACTGATGAACAAATGGTAACAATAGATTTTAAGGACTGGAAGGATTATACACACATGTGTATGGTGCTTTACCTCAGGTGTTATTTTTTTTGTGAATTTGTTTTGTTTTGACTTGGGGTATTGGTTTAATAGCACAGATAATCTGCACGGACTACAAACTAATCACTTAACATTTCTACAAGATGACTAGTACTATTGTAATTCTACAACAGTATTATCATCCTACATACTTCAAAAGAACACTTGAGAATATGCTCACCTAAATTCGCAGCTGGTTTCCTTATACAACTCTATACGTGCTATAAGGCCATAATTTTATCCCTACTTTAGAAAAAATACTAATATAAAAAAGGTTTGGGTATTTGGCTCTGTCCTTCCGGCAGACAGAACATTATCTGCAACCTGCTCCTGCCCACCAGAAAATGGACTGGAATTTGTTTATAGTACTGTAATTAGAATACAGTGGTTGAGGCTTGCATCAAAGCCTAGAAAAATTTCCCCCATCACATAGAGAGTAGTTTCCTTGCATTGATAACACACTTTAAAAAAAAAAAAAAAACAAAAAAAACCCTGCAGTTTTAAGCCATCCAAACCAAAGATTTTTATAGAAGTATCTAAAACCTATGCTTTTTAAGAAATCCCTTCAAACCTTCCTACTAGAACTTCACGCACCAAAAAAAAAAACAAAAACACAGAGATGGAAACATGTAATCAAACACTTGCTACAAAGAAGTATTACACAGTATAATGTAAATGATTAATGTCACATTGACTAGTAAGTGACCTTGCAGTTTCTCATTGGCAGTGGAAAGAAAAGCTCTTTCACTTTTACATGAGAAATCATACACATTTTCTAATCCCTTTTCCATGGCGGAACTTTGATTGAACAATCATGAAAAAGCTTATAATCCCAGGAGAGGCTTTCACATACGTAAAATGTTGTGCTTCAGTTCCTAGCCTCTCTATAGTTGAGTTCCCTTGAGGAAAACTTTGTGCTTCATGAAGTTTCTGCCTTTCATGGAACTGTTGCCACTTTCTTTCACATGGCTTTTCCTCTACTTACGAAGAGTCATGGTTTAACCCGAGCTAGCAATACAACCACAATAGCTGCTCACTCACCCCTTCCCCTACCCTGCCCAATAGGGGAAAGAATAAAACAGGAAGAGAGAAACTTGGATTGAGATAAACACAGTTTAATAAAATAACAAGATACTAATACACTACTAGTAAATACATATATAATAGGAAAAAAGTATACTCAAGGCAATTCCAAACTAATTCCGTCCACACTGAGCAGCCAGTCCCAGGAAACGATACCCCAGTCCTGAACATCCCATCCAAAAGAGAGAAAAAGGGAAAAAAAAGTCAAAAAAGCCCAGAGGCCTCTGCAAAATGGCAAAAGGCCCAACTAAATGTCCCAACCGAAACTCCCCTGGCTGCACCCCAAAGAAAGCCGGAGTCAAAAGTAGTCAAAAGACTATTTCAATAACTTCATTTCTAATGATTCCATAGTAAGCTCTGTTCCAATGTACTATACTACCAGGGTATAAAAAGCAAGAGAACTGTAATCCTCTTCAAAATTCCCACAGTTTGAAGCATATATTAGTTTATTTTCATAAGCAAAGGAATAATGAGTAGGTCATATCATCTACACTGATGATGAAATTTCCAGAGAACAGTGATGTTATGCCATTAAATTAGCCTTTTTTTTGCATAGAAGGCTTCATGTGAACACCCTAGTTGGTGACTTGCAAAATATTCTTTCTGTTGGAAGGTAGAAATAAGGAGTACCAGCTGCATCAAACAAAAATAACCTTGCCTCCTAAACTTGACATCAAGCACAAGGTTTAATAACTCAAAAATACCAGGGGATCATGTTCCTCCCCCGCTTTGCAGATTTCCAATACTGGTAAATTTCAGATGTAGGAAAAAGATACTTGCCTGCATCCTGATGAACTAAGTCCATACCTAACTAGCAAAACAGCAAGATAACAATCAAAATGCACAAGCTGATGTGCCTACCTCATCTGCAGAGCATCCTAGAGACAGGTAAGACAGACTACAGTTCAAAATTCTATAAAACTAAAGCTTACTCAGCCTTTTCTTAGCATCAAGTATAGTTTGCAGAAAGCAGACTGGATATTTTTATTTGACATTCTGAACTCAAGAAAAAACTTAGGGTCAGAAATACATCTTATAGGGGAGAAAGAACACAGAGGAAGGGTTTCTAACCAGTGTACTTGAAGCCTTGCCAGGAATCTAAATAAAGCAATAACTCAGTACTCCATATTCAGATGAGAACAGTTTAAAATGCACCTTAGAGATGTTTGATCAGAGACTCAGCAGTAGTATACTTTCTTGATTCATTAGTTTGCAACAGTCCTATGACAAGTTAGGATCTCCTTGTTCCTCAGTATTTAACTTTATTCCACATACAGAAAACAGGTTGAGATTAGTAGCTGGTGAGTTTCAGAAAACATCTAGAAAAGTCCAGCCTCTGCACTACAACCACTTTACACTGTAGGAGTAAAGAAATTACAATAAGGTCAGACTCCCTTAAGTACCTCTAGGAAAAGCTCCCCAGTTTGGCCATTCCTCTGGTTGATCATTCCCTGCTCTAGTGCAGAAGGTCTTAAAGCAGGGAAGAAGTGGCCCTGTCCGTGGTGCTCGGTCACAACACTGTGCCACCAGAGACACTGCTGGGCCTGCTGCAGCTCTGGAGCACCTGGTTGCAAAACACCAAAGCAAGACTAAAAGGGCTAGAAAACAAACCAAAACCAAAATAACCAGCAAGTCAACAAGAGAAAACAAAAAGCTGAAACAAAGGATTCACACTATTGCTGGCAAAGCTGTATTAAGATAACCAGGCTTTGAAGACCTGTCTTCAAAGTCATCTTCAGAACTGAGTCCTGTCAAACAGGCTTTTGTTCCAGGAAGAGAATATAGAGCAACTGAGTTAGAGCAGGCCTCTACCAAAACAATACTTGGTACCATTCTCTGATGCAAAGTCTGCTACTTAGGACCTCCAGCAACAAAGTGTCTTTTTCTCACATTAGGTCTATTTACAACCGCCTAGCAATAAGTCATATACCTGTAAGGTTGTTAAGCAAGGGAGTTACCCTGTGCCAGCAGCACTGCTTCAGACAGAATGGCTTCCAAAACAAAGCATCTTGCTTACCTAGGGTATGCAAAGCCACAACACTGTTTGCAGATTTGCCCTGCTACATAAAGAACACACATTCATAGGCAGCAGCTTCCTGTCCCCCACCACCACTGGGGTATTTCTGATCATTCCCTTTTAGGCCTCAATGTTAATAGATCTTACCTGCCTGGTGGATTATTACTATCCTTAAGCAATTTGACAGACAAAGTACACATAGCAATGCCACGCACCAGAAATGGTTTGGTTCTGTCACAAAGTCTGCTAGTTTCCCTGAACTACACAAACAAGTAAGTGAAAAACATGTCCTACTACAAATCAAAAATGATAGGAAGGTCTAAAAAGTGTGCTGGAAGAACTAACTCCTATTGGAATAGGAAGCAAATAATACCTGTCTAGTTGCATCTTACCTATTTACAGTCAAGACATGTATACCGCATTCTGTGGCTGGGTCCTCTACAGTGCACAGCAGAACAGAAGAGACTGTCTCTTTCTAGAAGGGGGTCTGCCTCTTAAAGCAAGTTTAATTTTGAGATTCAACACCAGTGGCTTGTCAGACATGAACTAATTTGAGAAGTGAGTAACTACTTTCAGAAAGCCTGACCCACACCTTCCCAGAGTGTCTCTTATATCAAAAGATATAGAAGTAGCTAATAAGAGAGTTCACAGGTATCTTGCTTTGTTGTGTGAAGTCCCCACATTATAGGCTGACAGGAGAAGCCATTGAAACGACTAGATTAATATAACCTGAAATCCCACCTGCACTTAGCATCATAACAATTCAGTTTTTTATTGGCAAGATGAACTGCTGACAACCTAAATGCCTTGAAGAAGTAGAAAGGCAACAAGTAGGTAAGCATTATTTGAAGAGACCAGAAATCTCTTGCAGCCAACATTTCATTCATATCCTGGGTTATTTTCATATCTTGAGAAAGTATAACAACTTAAATCACATACTGAAGTCTGGATGCTGTTCCAAAAATGCCTCTGTAGACTCATCGTGCCCATTCAGGCTGTTTGCACCATTACATGGGAGAACTCTTAAGTATGGAAATGAGAAAATATTTGCTCTCCAAGCTTGACAGCTGTGATAAAAAGACACTTAAATCAGAGAAGGCTTACTGCACACATCTTAACTGTAGTTCCTCCAGTTGAGCAAGGGAATAATACCGCCAGATTATGATGGCTGTTCTCACACACAGATGGGGTAAAAATGACTTGTTTCTCAGAGGGGGAAAAAACTTTTATTCAGAAAATAATTTCACTTTTGGTTCCAAAAAGGACATGCCTTCATAACAGGCCATAAACTAAGGCTAATCTGATATTAGTGATAAAACCTATCCTAACAGCACATTGCATTGTTTTGAAAATTTCACCATTAAGGAGAAAACACATGGATGCATCATAGGACTTTCATTAAACACTACGAGCTGGGCAAGCATCCATGGAAAAATATAAAATGATTTAGCTGGATTTTCCACCCAGTTAATCAGCCCTGAAGCCAATGGAATCATTGTATAATTAAGCAGATTTCTCTAAAGAGCTCATAACAGTTCTCTGCCTATGCGTCAAAAGCTGAAGAAATGAGAAAGTTTCAGCATTGCATAAAAATTTACTAAACACATTCTGAGTATCAAGCAATTTAAGAAATATGAAAATGTATAGCACTATTGAACATTACAGTGACAACAAAGTCACTTTATTTTACGGCATTAAAGTATTGTATCTCATTAGTAAGCAGCTTGACAATATTTTTTCTCAGTTTTGAAGTTAAGGCATATGAGTATGTGTTATGCATAAAGATTATTGCTCTCATGCAACATATTACAGCCATATTAATATACGACAAAAGATACTAGCAACTTTTTAACTTAGACGTCTTTTTAAAACTAAATACATTACATATAGAATCCTGTGTTGAGCAAGAAAAAAGCTAAATAAATACTGCAGAAGACAAACACACTTATTTCACATTTTATTGTTTCTGTAGATCTTTAGTAACACATATAACCTCTAAAGTGGAAGCCTACTGCTGTAGAAGAAACTTAAGTTATTGTGGTTGTACACACAATGCTGTACTAAACATGATTATAAAAAGATAATCATGTACTTATTGCAAGAGCAGACTACAAGCACAAAATCAAACTGATAATTAAGGACAACTGTGACATCTAGTGGACACTCAGAAAATAGACCTGTAGCCTAACAAAATATCCAGCTGCTTACTGTGTTACTACTGTGTGCAACTCCTTAATTGCCGCGATGCAATTAACATTAAAAGGGAGAATTTGCAGCTGTTGAAAGTCAAAGTAATATGATTATTCATTTCTTTTCTAAATAATATTTTTTTTTAAGTGCAAGAACATTCCATTTAAGATTTACTTCAAAACTTGTGAGGACATGACAAATCATTGTAAGGATATAGACAGATAAAAAGCACCAACATAACAGAGGCACATGTTTACTACACTTGCTATCCCCACTGCATCTACAGCTTTCTACTTTAAGTTGTTCTTGTTGGGACTTCAAACACTGAAAAACAAAGTGAAAGTAATAAAAATCCCAAAAGTAAAAATTAAGACCAGTATTTAACACCTCCCTTTTCTCATCATTCAGATCCTTCTGTTATTGTAATTCCTGCCATATAAGGGAGGTAAGTTAAACCTTCCCAATATATAAGCCATTAGCTTCTGAGCTCCAGAAAAGAGGAATCTGAAACATTACGCTATGGTAACTCAAAATTAGCAGATACCCACCCGTGAGTAACCCAATTAGTTTGTAAGGTGGAGCTCTATCCAGATCACAGATTATTTTAAATCTGCTTTACCTACTTACCAAAAGGCTAGCAAAACTAAACAGTCAAGGCAACTCAAATCTGATCTCACTTGTTCCAACAAAAAAAACTTTCTTCCAGCTTAGAATTATCACCATGAAAAATACTGGGTTTGACTACTACACTTTTGTAAATAAAAACATTAACAAAACACTAAAAATATATGTCCTATTTGAAGTCTTATGCATCAAACATCATCTTTACAGAAAAATAAATCGAATTTTGCATAATATTGTTAACAAAAACGCTGCCTCCCTTCCAAAATTTCCACATCTCAGTGACTGTCCAGAATAAAAAAAAATTGCAAAAGATCAGAAACTATACTCAAAAGTAAAGCATAATTTATGAACACATCTGATTGTAATTTACACTAGACTTCTAATTTAAATTGTCATCTTGCTTGTTTTATATATTATTCTTGGAAAAGTTAGTGTTGCAGTTCCCCTAGCTCTCAACATCAGTAGTGGCTAGAGTCACTTGTTAGCAAGTATGTAACAGACTAGCACTTAACATGAAGATTCTCTAACCAGTAGAACACAAAGAAACCTTTGCATAACTGATGATTAGGCCTTGTGTCCCAATTTCTGTTTTGCCAATCTCAAAGAGAGTTTTGAATCAAACACTACTAGTTCATAAGAGCACATGCAGCTTCCTGAAACTAAAAATCCAGAGTCCAAAGATAGTGATGCACCATACACAACCATAACTAAAGCCTGCAGTTTTAAAATCTGATTCCTAGTAAGACTCGATAACTGAGCAACCCATTCACAAAAACTTGAATTTATGTGTTTTTTAAAGTCTAAAAATGCAAGTATTTAAAAGCTAAGTCTCCCTTTTGATGTACGCAATGCATTTGTTTTTCAGATGTTTTAAGAGAGATCAAAGTTTAATAAATCCTAAACAGTCCTGTTCTGGAAGACACCAGTCTTTTTTCCATTACAGCATCTACATATATCAAGTCTATTATAACCACGTTGGTAAGGGAGCCTAATACAAACAGAAAACAGCCTAGTGAATTTACAAGATAAAAACTAAGAGTAAACACCAAAATAAACCCAGTCATTTTCCCCCTACAAGCATGCTGCCATATTTTACCTTCAAAAATAATTTTACTACATTAGATGCCCTTATGAGAGAGGACAGTTTTGAGACAGAAAGCAAAGCATCATTGACCTACCCGGATTTCCTGGAGATTATGAAAATTATTTCCTACTCTTACAGAGATTTTGCTTGGAGTGTAACTTTCATCAGATTTGTAGTCTGCATAAATACATAAAGTCTTCACTGTTGTCTTTCTTCTGCAAGAAGAAAAAAAAAAAAAGCTATGTTGTTCATTTGTAATAAGATTGAAATGTTTTTAAACTAAATAAAAGTGTGCCTACTGATAAGAACCCTGTTGCTAAAGCAACTGGTGTTTTTTCACATGAAGTTATGCACAAAGTTGATTTTCACTTTTCTTCTTTGTCTGCCTTCAGAAGTGTCAGTATACCAAGAAATACAACAAAAGGCCAAGATGCCAAATAAGCACTTGTTATGCTATGAAGCATATGTTTAGCTTATCAAATACGGGCTCTATCACTGTACCAAAGAGTTGTCCAGAAGGCAAATAACGTTAGGTGCTTGTCACCTTTTTTTATCTGAAGAGTCTAAAAAGGAAAAGGACTGAAAGTATTCTAGAGCTAGTCTTGTCTGTCACAGCAGAACACAATAAGAAAAGGTTTCTCAATCAGTTAAGTCATACAGGACTTCCTTAAAAACTATCATCTACCCTTCAAATTACACTCAAAGACAGAAAGGACAAAAATTTTACTTCAGGTAAGTAAGTGGGAAACTGTTACAAATTACATACCATTAAACATTCCTTTTTGTTGTTTATTTGGGCATTTAGTAGCCATAACATTTGAAAACCTCATTTTTATAAATGCTATCTAACTGGCTTCTTACCAGCTGAGTAATAGGATTGACAAAGGAGTCCTTGCACTTCCAAAATTCCTATCTTGGTGAACAGTAATAAATAAATTATACAACACACCCTAAGACATACAGAGTATTTTTTATACCTAAATTGGATGTTCACCAAATGAGGCTGTGATCCATCTGATTGCCAGTAAGTTTCTAGATTATCATCTCGTAACTGATCCACTCCAAATCCTAAGAAAAAGAAAAGGTGGTAAGTCTTGAGTATCCCATTTCTGCAATGTAGACAGAGACATAATTTTTCTGCAGCTGTTACAAACTCAAGTATGTATCCTAAATTATAGCATATAAGTAAATAAATCTAGATATCCCAGTTGTGCTCATGTTTTTGTGACAAAAACAGGGCATCTGTCAACCAAAGCTCAGTACTAGAGTGTCTTTATATTCTTCTCTCCTACTGAAATCTATGGGGTTTGAAACAATTCAATATGTCCTGGAATTCCAAATGGTTAAGTAGTAATTCATACTAATTGCAAGAACAGTGCTTAATGGTTAAGCTTTTCTACCTATTCTGTAATTAAACTGCTAAACTGAAGGAAAATCATTAGCAGAGACCATTCAGGTACAGGTTGCCCAGAGAAGCTGTGGATGCCCATCACTGAGAGTGTTCAAAACCAGGTTGGACAAGGCTTTGAGCAACCTGGTCTAGTGGAAGGTGTCCCTGCCCATGGCAGGGGGCCTGGAACTAGATCATCTTTAAGGAGCCTTCCAAACCAAATCATTCTATGATTCTATAATTTTATTTTCAAGTAGTTTACTGAAATATTATTACTTTTTCAAACTAATAGCTAGAACAAGCAATAGATGCCAAAACCAGTATTCGTGAAAGCAAATGCTGTCACATTTTAAGAAACAATTCCAAATCTTTATTCTTCCATTCCCTCATTATCTGTCCTTTTACTAATCCTTTTATTGATTGCCTACACTAGCTGCAGCTTTATTTCAACAGTTGAAATTTAATCTGGAATGAAAAATTACCTTCACTCTGTCTGGAGTGACTAAACTATATGGTATTTTTCTCAGAGTAAGATACCAGGATACCAGACCAAAGATGTTCAGCCTGAGCACAATATTGTGACATAAAGGGATCATTGACTCTAGGCTGCAGGAAGATACCACATCAATTCCCAACAGATGTTTCCAAAATAAGCAGTTCAACCACCTCAAATAAAAAGAATACAGATTTGCAGATATTTTGAGCAGTTATAAGCTATCATTAACTGCAGCTCAGGACCTTCTATGATAGTTTACTTGCAGGACTTTAGGGAACTATACTACAACAGTAGAGTCCAAAGTTTGGACGAAAAATTTAGGCTGCCAAGCTGCATAGTTTTTCTAAGTTAAAAAGTCAAAGATACCTAGGCAAAAATGTCAAAGCATAAAACCAATTACATAGTGTCAGCTGTGTTTCTGCTCACATGGTTTAGTTTGACCACTGTGCAAGTAAAAAAAAAAAAACAAACAGTTTAGTATAAAGATCAGTAAAAGATTTGTTTTTAATACGAAATATGTCTTCATTGTACGATTTCTGATATAGTTATAACTTGTATATTGCATCAAATACAGAGTAGGTCAAAATTATTTGTACGGCTTCACTACAGCAGGTTTACTGCTACATTCTGTATTGTTGTCTTATCAAAACAAAATATTATGTATTCTAAGAAGAAAAATGTACATTCAGCTTTACACATAATTTGTTGTGATTTTACCTGGCTTACAGGATGAAAGAGACCAAACTGCTTGTGAGCCTATTTCTCTAACAGTACCAGTCCTCTCTAACTGCTTTGGATCAGCACCAGGTGGTGTCTTGTTTGGGGTAGTCATTTCTAGTAAAAGAAAACAAACGAGTTAGCTGACACATTTTTAGTTTGATGGGAAAATTAAAGGATTCTGTTCATTCATATAGAAACTTTAAATCTTCGACATCACACTTATAGAATAGCCTATAGAATGTTGTTTATACATATACACATATGTATACATTTTTGCATGTCTGTAGAACCTTTTATTTATATATAAAATAAAATATATTAAAGTAAAAACCAAAAAATCTTTAAATAAGAGGTTCCACATGTAAAATTTGTGTCCTTAAAAATTCGATACCCATTTGGAAGGAACACTCATAAGACACATTTTATCATTCTAATTCACACATACAGAATTAGGGTTTCAGGTTCTGGGTTTTTTTTTACGGTTTTGTTTGATTTTAAGAAATTAAAACAGACTCTGTTGATTTAAAGGCTAGCAATACAACTTCATTTCATACACACACACACTCTTAAGAGTTTTCTTAATCTGCAAGTTCAGAAGCTAGAGCAAACCTATACTCCTAGAGATAGTTCTCCTTAAAAATAGGAAAGGAGCGTTTAAACAAATCACACAGTCCCTAAACTGGTACGGATTGGCTATTGCCACATCTATCCATGGTACAATTCCCTAACTTCACAACTTAATCTGGAATCATTAACCTGTGACTTACACTGCTTAAGTAATCACAGTCTCAACAACTAGATTACTACCATATATACTACAACATAATCATGTTAGTTTTCACATAGTATAGAGCACCTGACCACTTCCTAGAAAGTAGCTTATAAGAATTTTCTTTTGTCAGAACGAAGGGCTCCAAAGAAACATAAGTTCCATGCAAGGAACTACATTAAAGCTTAAAATTAAACAAAAACAACTCAAAAGTCAGGAAATTAGAGCTGACTTCTAATCCTTTGCTTATATGCATGATAGCATATTATGCTCAGCTAGATCTCAGAAACAGTAGAATAGAATAGAATAGACTGGACTAAAAATATTTCAGTTGGAAGGGAACTACAACAATCACCTAACTGGCTAATTCAGGGTTGACCAAAAGTTAAAGCATGTTATGAAGGGCATTGTCCAAATGCCTCTTGAACACTGACACGCTTGGGGCATCAACCACCTCTCTAGGAAGCCTGTTCCAGTGTTTGACCACCCTCTTGGTAAAGAAATGCTTCCTACAATGTCCAGTCTGAACCTCCCCAGTGCAGCCTTGATCCATTCCCACATGTCCTGTCACTGGATACCAGAGAGATCAGCACCTCTCTTTCCACCTCCCCTCCTCAGGAAGCTCTAGAGCTCAACAACCTCAATGAGCTCAACCCTCAGACTCGAATTTTCTGCAGACTAGACAAGCCCAAAGTCCTTAGCAGCTCCTTATAGGACATGCCTTGCACCAGCTTTGTAGCCCTCCCCTGGACACACTCAGGTACCTTAACATCCTTCTTAAATTGTGGTGCCTAGAACTGCATACAGTGCTCATAGAGAGGTTGCGCCAACAGCAAATACAGCAGGATAATCACTTATTTTGACTGGCTGGTTATAGCGTGTTTGATGCACCCCAGGATGTCGTTTGCACTTCTGGCTACCAGAAGTCTTCTAGTACCTCTCCTAGATAGCAAATGAAGTACTGAACTAAACTGGTATCCACAGGATCCCAGCCTCACCCACCACAGAAGTGACAAGTCAGAGACAAGATTTTCTATGCAAGAACAGCTCTGCAGCTAAAAACTCTTTGTTGGACACAGGTAATTTGAATTCTGTAGTGCACATTGCTTCTGCAACAAATATTTTCTACTGGCCCTTGCCTAAGTGTTTTTTTTCATTCTGTAAACATGGTATTGAGACAGACTTCCAAGTTTCTTTGCTACTTTCTCACATACAAGACTGCAATCCTGACTATCATAAAAAAAATAAGGAAATAATTAGATATGTAGTAAAATTTAAGTACTGATAAAAGCAGACCACAAAAAGTCTTGCTCAAACACAGTCTTCCCAGAAAATTGGGTTAAACACTACACAACTAATCTGACAGATACCACATATATATTCATATAATGCACAGATATACTACCCCTAATGCTGTCCAATTAGAAAAAAACCACACTCATGCAAGAAGATGTTTTAAAGTCTCGCCTGTCCAGAAGAGTTCTGTTCAAAAAAACAAATTATTAAAAATTAAACAGTCAATCCATTTAACAATTCCTATAGCGAGACACTAGTATATAAATCTTCCCTAATTACTGTATTTAAATATTGCATTCTTGGTTTTAAAGCTTTTATCAGGTATTTACAATAGGCTCTTTAAAAATATAGCTGTTCTCTATTAAACTGGCTACATAATAAACCTGTTAATCTGTTCCACAGATTATACACTAAAATAGAAAATAAATAACTTACTCTAGTTCAGGGTTGTCAAGCTCATTTTCACCAGGGGCCACATCAGCCTGACAGTTGCCTTCAAAGGGCCAAACGTAATTTTAGGACTGTCTAAATGTAACTACTCCTACATTTAGACAGTCCTAAAACTACATTCGGTCCTTTGAAGGCAACTGCAAGGCTGATGTGACCCCTGGTGAAAATGAATTTGACATCTCTGCTCTAGTTGCTGGTTAGCACAACTTTAAATGTAGTGATAACAACTTCAATAAAACACAATATGACAAGCATTCTAATCTAAGAATCTCAAACAGTTCGGGGCGGGGGGGGGACAGGGAGGAAGAGGGGAAAGGAATAATTAAAAAAAAAATTAAAAAAATCACAAAACACTTAGTTCACAGCTACCTGAAAAACAAACATTTTGCACAGAATTATTTGGCTTGCAAGGGACCTTCAAAGATCACCTAGTTCAACTTGCATCCTACATCAAAATTCAAATTACATTTATTAAGCATTGGGGAGACTATTTTCCTGTACTCATGAATTTTAAAGCTCAAATCAACTACTAGTCCAAACTCTGCACTGTTTTGTTGCTTTTGTGACAACGAACCAACTAAAAGCAGATGAGTTACACTGAGTTGGGAAAAACTCAACTTTAAGACTTTTTTTAGAAAAATTACTATGATTTTTAAGTATGCCAAATCCTTTAAGACAATGATGTTGAGATATCTTAGAAGCTTTACTGCACACAGGGAGGTCCTAAATAACTTTACACTGCCAAGATTTGCATTGCAGTGGTTCATGAAAGCTTGAACCACACATTTTGGGGGTTTGCAATACACAGCAAGAAAAGCCATCCAGGTTTCCTACTGTCTTAAACTGGGTGTTTCCTTCTGTCTAACAGGCAAAGCTACTCAAGATCCAGCTCTCAACTCCAAACCACTGCTGGCAAATAAGCTAGCCACAAATTGTGCATTAGTGACATGAAAGACTGAAAATACTTACTATTTAAATGAATATGCTGAAATAAACATGTCAGTTTTTCATGACAACTTCTGTTAATGAGCTTTGTAACAATACATTCTGGATAGCTTTGCTGAAGCTTCCCTATTCTCTAATAATTTTTAAAAAGCTGATAAAAGTACTAGGGAAAAATAACACTGCAACAGGTTGGACTACTCAAGCAACACTTTTGGACATTTCACTAGCAGAAAGTACAAGTACCTCATTTTGGACAAAACACAAATATTTGTCATTAGAAGTAAAACCACACTTGCATCTATTTAAGTCACCAAATAAATAAGCCCAAAATAAAGGTCAGCTCCCCTACACATACATTTTCTTAGCTCAATAAGATAACAGAATGAGATTTTTTTTTTTTTTGCCTATTTTTTCAGGCTGTGTAAAAACAAGTGATCGGTATAGAAGCTTTTTCATCCTTGATATGTGCTGAAAAATAGAAACACACACTGCATCTATAGAAGTATTGGCTGGAAACATCTCCAATTTTCCAATTCAATTATTCCAAAAGATCATTAATAGGCTGCTGTTTCCTAATTAACAATATTAATATATTAGTGTCTTAGTGACATGATTGATGCCACACTTTCATTTTGCCATTTTCCGTTATATGGTATGCACATCCTTTGATCAAGACAAGAAGGCAGCTAAGTTTTTGCCCCCCTCCTCCCTTGAACTCTTTATCCCTCAGGGTCTTCCTCAGAGAAGTTTGCTCCTTTTCTGAGAACATCTCTGTGAAGTAACAGCCATTAAAGATGTTTTAACAAATACACAGTTTATTTAAAAAATGGATTTACATGGTTCAACAGTCTGTCTTCCACAGTCAAAGCAGACAGGTCATTCTCAGTATCCCAGTGGAAGACACTTTTTAAAAAGATGCATGCCTGAAAGCAAACCCTTCACTAATGCACACACTTCTTCCACAACACTCTGGATAGGAGACAGAGTAGGATACATTGTGGTCCTTTTCCTACTAAACCTCCATAATAATCCAGGCTCAAGGAAACTTCTGCAGATTCCAAAGCAGTTTTCTGCAATTAAAGTTTCTCATTCCACTGCATTAGTAAGACAGAGAGTTGTTTAACTGCACACCTGTATGGAATTCGGAGATAGTAGACTGTCCTCAACAGATGTTTGTGCAGCCATTTACTTGTCTGGCAAAAAAAGATTTCACAAACTTTGTGGACAGCCAGCTTCAGTGTTTTGTCAATGTAAAAGCCAAACGTTTTGCTCTTAAATTCAACCTAAATATAAACATCATATTCTTGCAGAGTCTAGAGATCTACATACTACGGTTTAAAAAAAGCCATACCATTTTAGCTAAGGCCCTTCAGCCCTTCTTCAACAGAGCAGAATAATCACTTTTCTTGTCCTTATATTTAATCATGCCTGCTAACATGCCAAAATAACACTTGTCTAGTTGACAGGACATCATATTATGGATTAATATTTAGTTTACTATGCACTAGAGATCTCAAATGCTTTTTTTGGGGGGACACTGTTTGCTGTTCAGTAATACCCTTTCCACTAATTATGGATTTGATTTTTCCTGTGTTCTCTTCCTCCCTCAGTTCTTGTTAACTGAGCTTAACTACACTGATCTCCAATCCACTATTAATCTTCTCACGATCATTTTGAATTCTGACCCTGAGCTGTACAGTGCTTGCAAACCTTCCAACTTGTCAACGTATCTGTTTTTGTATTCACCATTACAGAAAACAATGAAAATACATTCAAAAGAGAACTCCCCAGGAGGACACTTTGTGAAACCCCTGTTTAAAAGTGAATTATTTACAAATCAGCTTCAAAAGCAATTTTTCAAATAGCTGTATAAGATCTCACAAAAATTATATCTAGCTTGTTTTTAACAATGTCAACCCAGACAATGGCAGAAACCCTGTAAAACTCAAGACAAACCACTTATATTCCTTTTTCATTAAGTCTATTGTTTACTGTCAGGAAAAAAAAAAAAAAAAAGCTTTGATCCAGACTGCTCTTAACAAACCAAATTAGTCCATTTCCTGTTTGCATGTTGCTTTTATTTGTCTTCTACTTACTGACAAATTCTCCTCCCAACCCACCTGTGCAGAATCAGGGGATCAAAGTTCAGCTAGTTTTACTTTTGGTTTTTTTGGGGTTTTTTTGGTTTTTTTTTAAATGATTGTTCTGATTGAATTCCCATAATATAACTTTATTCAATTTCAGCAAGTATTTGACTACAACTTTTCCATCAAAGCTGAACAAAAGCTGCACTGACTACTCCAGCACTTTTGCTATACCTGTGATTTACAAGACTGCCTTCCCCATTCTACTTAAAAGAAAGGGATTTCATACCTTAGATTCCCTGACTTTCATACTTGCATGACCCATTTTATCTCACAAGGTCTTTTTCCTGCTCTCATTTTCTTTGTACAGATCCTAGTTGGTTCAAGGCATTTAAAGATCTCAAGATATTTCCAGAAACTAGCCTCTTACTATGCCTCCTATTTTTTATTCAGCTGTTTCAACTACCTCACCTGTACATTTGATCCCTCAGATTATTCTCTCAATGCCTTTTTTTTTTACTCTGCCTTCAGTATATTGCTTTAAGGCTATCAGCAAAAAAGACTTAGGTCTTTCATTGTCACAAAGATATCTTTAACTAAAAATAAGGTAATTAAAACAACTGTACAAAAGAAGTTACATTAGCAATTTTTATACACATATCCCTAACCAATCTAAATAAACACATTTAAAAAATAATTTTTGTAGAAACCCAGACTTCCAAAGTTACCTCATAAGGCTATAAGTTGCTCTTTAAAGGATGGAAGCAGTTCTTTACGAGAGCTTGCATTAAATAAAAACATTCTTTAGAAAATACAGTAACCTCTGATGAAAGCAGTTTGACAAATCAAGCTGCTTTCACTCAGGCCTCCTTGGTAGCTCTTCTCCAACCGTTTCTTTGAAGAACTTTTAATTACGCTTTTAAGCATAATTAACTAGTTTTACAACATTGTATTATGGCCGTGTCCCCCAAACCTAAACCCCCCTTAAATACTGGGAAATAAATCAGCAACATCTACGCACGAAACACACGGGCTGCGCTTGATGGCTAGACGCACTCTACCACATGCTCCCCGCTCCCAGCCGGGGGGGGGTCCATGCACGCACACCGGCACGCACAGAGGGACAAACCCGCAGGACGTACCCGGCCGAGCAGCCCCCAGCCCCCACCGGGAGCCGGCGGCCGCTGCAGACGCCGAGCGAGCCCCCCCGTCAGCTAGCGCCCCTTATGCCCGGGCACGGCCGCAGCTGCGGCGGCTGCCGGAACACCCAGAGCCGAGCCGCGGGAGCAGCCGGCCCTCAACCCGGAGCCGGCTGCAGCTGGCGCGGGGCGGACTGAGGAGAAAGCACGAGCTACACACCCTCCCGCTCCTCCCCCTCAGCCCCCGGGCCGGTCCCGAGCAGCGTCCCCACCTGAGCCTCCAAGCCGCCGCAGCGAGTGACGGAGCGGCCACGGGGCAGCAGCGCCGGCGCAGCGCGGGTTCCCTCAGCGCGGACGAAAGGCGGGCGGGGGCCGCCACCGTCGTGAGGGCCTGACGCCCGCCCAGGGCGCCGCTCCCTCGCCCGCCCGCCCGTCCACCGCGGGAGCTGCCGAGCTCCGGCTCCCGCTGCGCCGCTGCCGCCCGGCCGCGCACGCGCAGAGCCGCGCGCGCCGCGCGAGCTCGGTTTAAAAAAGAACGGAGCGGGGTGGGGCGGGGTGCAGGTGCCCGCGTGCAGCCGGTGGGGAGGGAC
Organism: Nesoenas mayeri; assembly: GCF_963082525.1. Taxonomy (NCBI): domain Eukaryota; kingdom Metazoa; phylum Chordata; class Aves; order Columbiformes; family Columbidae; genus Nesoenas; species Nesoenas mayeri. The sequence goes on from NC_137540.1 coordinate 20,698,897, forward strand.
GGAGCTCGGCGCGCGCTAGGGGTCCAGGGCGGGGTTTGCCGGCTCAGGGATCCCCCTCAGTGCCGAGCTGGCCCGCTCCCCGCTCACGGACCGCGCCGACTGGAGGGCGGCGACCTGAGGCAGCGGACACACCTCCTGCGTAACGCGTTTCTCTGTCGGCGTCACCCGGAGATGGCGTCACCAACCGTCGCGTCCGCAGCGCAGGGAGTGACACGGCCCGCGCCGTGCCTCGCCACGCCCCGCGCCAGGAGGTGCCGCTCTCTCTCCGTCTCTCCGCACGGGCACGTGTTCTCTATGGTGAGCCTGCCTCCCTCCCTCCCTCCCTTCCTTCCTTCCTTCCTTCCCCTCCGCTCTATGGTGCGCGCCCAGGCCCCTCCCTGCGGGGGCAGCGGCCATCTTGGCCGGGTGGCGGCGGGAGCACGTTGCGCGCCGGCCCACGGGAGCGGGGACACCGTTCCCCGCTGTGGCTCGGCCGGGGAGCGGGGGCGCCTCGCTCTCTCCCCCACCTCCCGGTAAGCGGCCTCTGACAGGGCGGGTGGGGGGACGCTGGCGTTCTCGCACGGGGGGTAGAGAAGGGGCTCCCCCTCCCCCTGCCGGGAGCCGCCGCCGGCTTCCCGGCCTCCTCCTGGCGTTCGGCCCCACGCACCCCGGGAGAGGCGCCGGCCGACCGGCCGCTCCTCACCGCGGCGGGGGCCATAGCGCCGTGTCCCTGGGCCGGGGCTGTGGGCGGTGATTGTCTCCTGTGGAAGCGGAAACTTGATCTGCTAGAGGCAAAAAGCCATGCTTTGCCTTATTTTGAGGAAAGTTGATATCCATATGTGTGGTGAGGAGATCGAGACTTCTTGCAGGTTTGATAAGGTGATAGGGTAAGGCTGGTTTTTACAAATTATGTTCAAAAAAAAAAAAAAAACCACCTTGGCAAGGCTTTTCTCTAGAACCACAGTAGTGTCTTCCCTCCGGAATGCATGTAGATATTTCACCTGCAGGTTTCTGTGTCTATTTTCAAATTCTAATTTAAGTCTCTCTGCTATGGTTTCCCAAACTCCAGCCCTAAGTGAGTGGTCTTGAAATGCTTCTGTAATCTTCATCACTAATTCGTGGGTTGATTCTCATGCTTTTCACTTTGTGTTAAAAGGGAATATTATAGATTGAGTGATAATTAATGTTCAGCACCAACTAAACACACCCACTCGTTATGCTGCGTCAGTATGTTTGACCATATGCTTTTCATGTTAACGTTGCATTTATTTTCATATTCATGTTGTACCTTATGAGTAATATAATGAGTTAAATACAGTATTGAGATTTGGGACCTGTTTAAACTTCTTTTTGTAGCTAGTTGTAGTTTACAAAAGAAATGCCAAAACCTTAAGCATAGACCACTTCTTAATTTTTAGTAAATTTTGTTTGTACTTGTAGCATTTACTATTGTTTCTGCTTTGACATCTATAAACATAGTGATCTCCCATATGCAGGTTGAAAATATACTCTTTGTCTTTCATTTAAGTTTTCTTTGGGTGTTCTAGTTTGTCACATTCTTGTTATGGCATGACTGTATGTAGTCCACTAGCAATGGATTGAGAGACAATTCTTGAAGTTAAGTATTTTCAGGGAAAAGCACAAATTCTTCTCATGCTCACTTCTTTCCACACCCTTTATCTTTGAGGTCTGATGCAGTGTATTTTAATAACATGTTAACTGTTTTTCTGTGAAGTAAATATGACTCAATTCTGAACACAGATCTCTATTGTGTGTGGTTATGTTTCAGTCTTCATTTACATTTTTTTAATGTCACAGTATCACAGTATGTTTGGGATTGGAAGGGACCTCAAAAGATCATCTAGTCCAATCCCCCTGCTGGAGCAGGAACGCCTAGGTGAGGTCGCACAGGAACATGTCCAGGTGGGTTTTCAATGTCTCCAGGGAAGGAGACTCCACAACCCCCCTGGGCAGCCTGTTCCAGTGTCTGTCACCCTCACTGAGAAGAAGTTTCTTCTCAAATTTAAGTGGAACCTCTTGTGTTCCAGCTTGATCCCATTATCCCTTGTCCTATCGTTTGCCACCAAGAAGAGCCTGGCTCCATCCTCATGGCACTCACCCTTTATATATTTACAAACATTAATAAGGTCACCCCTCAGTTTCCTCTTCTCCAAACTAAAGAGCCCCAGCTCCCTCAGCCTTTCTTCATGAGGGAGGTGCTCCACTCCCTTAATCATCTTTGTTGCCCTAATATTTTTGTGTTTAAGTCTGAATAATTCAACACAGCTACACATCCTTCTTGCTCATAATTGACTTGACTTAGTAAACTCTAATATAACTTTAATGCCTGTGGAAGAAAGAAATATTGGTATTTCTTAATGCAACTACATTACATTTGTTCTGCAGACTGTGTATTACTTTCACCTTTTGTGACAGGTAGCAGGGTCTGCTTGTATGCCTTTTTTTAAAATTATTTTTTCTGTTGTGTCAGACATGGCAGCAGCTATGTCAGATCGCCTAAGAATGCTGACTTAAAATTCTTGTGATAACATCTTTTGTGTCTGATTTTTAGAGATGTTTCTATTAAGTATCATAATTAGGCTTAATGGACAGCTTTTGGCTTCAGTAAATTATACTGTCAGAGGTTTTAAAACTTCTACCTGTGTCATCAGTCCATCATTCTGGAAAGATTTTCAGTTGTCACTCCATCAGAATTCACTCATTCAAAATAATGCTTTACTCTGTAGTTAGCAACAAAGTAATATCTTCACAATGGTCTTTGTTCTTTTCTTCTTGACTTGGAAAGCAGAAATACAGACGTGAACTTTAATGCTTCTGAATACCAGTTCCTCTTGCCCTTAAACTGCTGACTGTTCCTAACCATTACTGGTGTGCTGTATGCATGTATGTGCCTATGCATGTTGGATGCGTTCTGTGTTTTGAGAGTCCTGCTGTCTGCACCTGAAAAGCAGACAGTCCTATTTGGTATGTTAAATGCCACTGAAGTAACTACATATAAATATGTAACTTGAGTTCAGTCTGGTTTTGGACAGTATTGTTTAATTTGCTTCAAACTGTCAGTTGTAAGTAGAAATTTACTGTTGTTATTATTGTTTTGTGGACAATAATCATCATGGGCATCAGGACAGTCCTGAAAATGTTACAGAAGTCACAAATAGGTTTTCTGAATATGGTTTTAGACCAGTGCAGAGTTTTGGATGAACCGACACTTCTGTCATGTAGATGGGAGCAGGGGGGCACAGGTGTATGTCTCTATGCCCATTCATAGATTCTATACCCCACCCACCAAAGACTTCATAAATGCGTGGCATACTTACTTCTGTGGCCTCTTCAAAAATTCTTCACCATAGATGGGCTTTTTCCCCATGTAAGTAAGTTAGAAGAAAAAGAAAATCTTAGGCTATTTTATTACTTACCAACCAAGGTCTGATTCAGCAATGGGTAACAGTGTAAACTGTAGTGTGATTATCCCACCAAGACTGGGCAGAAAGCTTGATAAGGTAGGTGGCAAAAGCTAACTGTTTCAAGACATATTTGACTGCAAACTGCAGGACTTTTATGAGAAGTACTGGGATGTATTCCCAAAAATGTGTATTTCAAACACTGACAAAATCCAGTATCTCCCTCCTAGAAAATTACATTGACTCAAACATCCTTACAGTTTTTAAGAATAAGACTTTTAGTTTCTTGTTTTCTTATCTATGCAGAATATATTAAAGTGAGCATTGCAAGTGGATTATTCCATATCTTTTGGCTTGGCCTGTGGATGTCATTGCAATGTTCAGCCCTACTTTGTCAATCTGGTCTGACACAGAACTGTAAAATTGGGGTTTTTTTTAAAAAACAATATTCAGTCATTTATTTGAAAACATTTACTGTGTTATTAGGACTTTTTGATTTAGGGAAAATTAAAATATTAAATAAAAAAGAATTATTAATAGTAGAAACTGCTACAATATGGTTGTCAGCATGACTAATAATTTCATTCATTTATATCTGATGAAGAACATCGTTAGACATTAATTTAAAAACACTCTGGAAATTGAAAAGGGGAGTACGAGTACCGCTTTTAAAAGAAACCACTTGAAGTATTCCTAACTATGGTAATAATGGATTTAAAGATTCCATGATGTCTTAATTTTAGACCTTTGCTCCCTGTTAGATGCCAGTCTTGTTTTCTTTTGCATTACAATAGTATCTGTAGGATTCTTTCCAACTAAAGCTCACAGGTGGGTTTAGGGAAGGATAGAGTTTAGTGTGGAAAATGTGCCATCCTCTTAATTTATTTTTGCTTCGTTCAGGAGGTTAAATTCATAACCTTTCTTTGTATTGTCACCATGTGTAGTGAACAGTCTCTAAACCACTGCAGGATACTTTAAACCACTGCAGGATGGGGCAAAGGTGAACTGAACACCCATCAGAAGATACTTTCTTTAACAAGAAATGTTGGAATCCTTTCCTTGGAAGGAATTTCTCGTGCAGACTGTGTGGAAACCTGAAGTATTTCAAGACTCCTTCCCAGTCATGTCCTTGAACTACTGATACATATTGCATTAAATTGAAATGATTTTGCATTGGTATCGTCTGCCATGCCATGACCTTATTTAATGGTGTTAAACTGGAAATGCTTTGTACTTCATTTATGATCTTTCTTTAGACCTTAAAAAAAAGTCTGGTTTTCATCTTTAATGTCTTGTAAACTTCCAAGACCCTCATAACTTCTGGATTGGAAGCACATGGAGGGAGTTGTCCTTTGGTGTGTGTTGCTCAAAGAAAGTCATCATTATTGTTATTCTCAGTACTATTTATGAATATGGTAAAGGAAATAGAAATGCACTTCAAAATACATTCCATTTTTATTTATCTATCAAGACTTAAATTTAAAAGTCTTTTGTCTTTCCATCCCCTCAGCTGCAATTGATGACATCTTAAATTCCCAGTACAATGCAGTCCTTGTCATTGTGAACTGCTGTCTAAGCAAGAGAAGAGATAGTCATGTGGAGGAATACAAGTTATGATTTAACTTCAAGTGCCTTTATTTGTGATTTCAGGAATATTTGTCTAGTACTCAAAGAGCTTTCTCTTCTAAAAATAAAGTCATTTTATAAAGAATTGTGCCTGTTTTTATTGGAATATATTATAGTCATTATTACCATATTAAGGAATGCAGAATGTAAGTGTAGTTAATCTACTAATCTACTGGAGTTAATCTACTAATGAAACTCAATAAAATCAAACATCATCACATATGTCTGTTCACATTGTCTGGATTACTTTTCTCTATCCAACTGGTTTGAAAACTGGTTTAAATTTTACAGTATTTTGTTTACTTAATATAGAATATTGGCATACAGTTTGCAAAATTATTATTATAATCGGATTATTTGAGTAATTGCAGTCACAATTTGATTTTACTAGACACTGTACCTTGAACAAGATTAAACAAGGCAGCCTGTGAAACTGAATTTTGCAGCAGTACAGATTCTTCTGTTCTTACTACAACACACTTTTCTGGGAGACAAATACATTCTCAGATACAATCACAGTTGTATTTTACAGTGGAGAAATAGTAATGGAAGGCTGATATTAAAGATTTGTACACTTATTTAGACATCAGTACTCTTACTGCTAGTGTCTGAGTCTTTGCTATGTTTGCTGTTTAGTTTAAAGGAGGAAAATAGAAAATCATTTTGCTTTTTACATCTCTGAACTGTGCTAGTAATATTTTCAGATATGTACATTCTTCTCTGTGCTGTCTACTTTTATTCTCCTTATGTTTTGTTTTGGTTTTTTTTTTAAGATCTGGAAGACTCCCACTACTCCTCATAATTGGTATATGTGTATAACCCTAAATTGTGCATTATGGCAGACAAATTAACAAGAATTGCTATTGTCAACCATGACAAGTGTAAGCCAAAGAAATGCCGTCAAGAATGCAAGAAGAGTTGTCCTGTGGTTCGAATGGGTAAGAGATGCGATTTAACAAAGTATTTAAGCAATTGGAGAAGTTTTAAATAATGTTCTACTAGAAGGAACTAGTGTTTTCTAACTGCTACTTTTTTGTTTATCATTTGTGCTTCATTTCCTAAAGCCTTTAGAAGCTGAGTATTGCTGAAAGCTTGAACAATTCCTAGTAATAAAACTGCTTTTCAGGTCTTTGGGTGATCTGAAGCTTCAGTGAACGTTAATTAGTTACATGTTCCTCTGTGGAATTTAGTAGTAATGGCAAGAATTCTGATTCATCGGAAGCTTCCTTGAGTTGATCTTCCTCTTTTTTGCCAGGAAAACTTTGCATAGAAGTCACATCGCAGAGCAAAATAGCATGGATCTCAGAAACACTCTGTATTGGTTGTGGGATTTGCATCAAGGTAAAAGATAGGCTTCTTTATTTAAATTTCCTCCTTATGCTATTATATTTAGTAAGGTATATTGTAACTTCCCTGAATAATCAGACCTTGTGAGCTGTTATTGTTTATATAAGTGAAGTACTGTGTCTGTTTACTGAGCTGGTTGGGTTGCAGGGTATGGGTTGTAGCTTTGTGCTTTGGGTTTTGTTTGGTTTTATTTGTTTGTGGCTACAGACACATAACAGTAGAAAGGTATTTTTGTAAAAGAGCTAGAGAATTTATGCAGTGTATTTATTTGTAATGTAAACTGACAGTCTAAATTGCTAACTATTTAATTTGATAAATGTGGTATAGAACTTCTTTGGAAAGTTGTGTAAATGAAAGTGAAGTAATTTTTTTTTTCTAAGTTATTTTAAAAATATCTAATTGCTCAGTTGATTGCATTACAGAACATAGCATTTTGTTAATAAATTGTTTCTGTGCACTAGTAATTTATGAATTTATTTCAATTACAGAAATGTCCTTTTGGAGCCTTGTCAATTGTTAACTTACCTAGCAACCTGGAGAAAGAAACAACGCATAGATACTGTGCCAATGCCTTCAAACTTCACAGGTATTTTATTTTCCAAGGCAATGTAAAAGTGACAAAAATTTCAAGTTTTTCATAGTTTAAATGTAGTGCATGTTAAGGTGTTCTTGGTTCTTACTTCAATAGCTTCATTTTTGAATGTGAATTACTTTTTTTCGTATTAAAAATCATTATAATGAATTAAAATTGCAGTGCTTATTTTACAGAGCTCCTGTTTAAAGAACAGATTGCACTTAAATCTTTCTTATGATCTTCTATTTTTAAGGAATATCAATTTAATTTGAGTTATATATTGGCAGGTTAACAGAGTAGATTGAAATAATCAGAAAGTCTGAAAATGGGTTATAACATTTACGTTACCAGCAAATGTTCATGTCTGATGGCATTAATATAATCCAAAGTTATGAATGTTGTGTACAGGTTGCCTATCCCTCGTCCAGGTGAAGTGCTGGGATTGGTTGGCACCAATGGTATTGGAAAATCAACTGCCTTGAAAATTCTAGCAGGAAAACAGAAGCCAAATCTTGGAAAATATGATGTATGTATGAGCAATAAAATAGAGTTGGCATTATAGATAGCTGCAGTTATATTTTTTTCACTGAATTTTCATATCTGTGCATGTGGTAGAATTTGCAAGGACATTGGCACTTTCCTTATTGCCAGCCTGTGACCTGCTCCACATAGAAACAGTAGAAGGATGTTGTTAACAATGGATTTTTTGCGAATTCTGTGTATCTTTCGGGAGAGATAATAATTGTTACTCGCTAAAGATGAATATCAGAAGTATGTTTCTGTCTTTAAGTAATACTAAAGGCTTGGGGTTTTTTTATACTCGTATTTTAAAATGTCCACTTTTTCTTTTCCCCTTGCACAATTTACCTGTTCTCCATCAAGGGATATAGGTAGCTCAAGTTTTGGAGTTTCTTCTGAGTTCAGCATTGGTTTTATCTGGATAGCTCATGTCTGTGAGTGCTTACCATGCATCCTTGTGATCTCTGGCTTTTTTATCGTTGGTTCTTCTGAATATGATCTCATATAAAATATCTTGTTATTATAAGTTGTTGTTGAAGATATTTCCCAGTGTACAGTTTAATACTGAGTTCTGAAAATCCTTAGTCTCCTTATATTGCTAGATACTTATAAATTTTGATAGTATTTTTTGAGAACCAGACACAGAACAACTTGTAATCATCTCCTGGTCTTCATGGGAAATCATGACCCATTTTCCTCTATATTTGCACTCAGTCAAACTGTGCAGCCAGCAAGCAAAATAATTTACAGGGGTTTGTTTATCTGCCACTACTCCAAGGAGTGAATATTATTAGAGAAAAGACACAAGTAATAACTGCTGTGACTCATCAGACAGTATTTCAGTTATCACCTCACCTTCAAATCATGTGGTGACACTTGAATTCTGATGCTGGCTTTAGTTCTTCAGGAAGGATTGTAGGTACAAGTGTGTTCAAACTTTTTTTCATAATTTATTTTTTTAATTCGAAAGTAACATTTTAATAAATTATTCATTTCATGGCTGCCACCTAAAACGGCAAAGAAATAATAATTTCCCAGCTGCACTTTCCATTCTTTTTCAAGTTTGGTTTATGTTATTTTGTGGACTTCTTGTTTCAGGTGGTAGTATTGCAGAAATAGCAGAACTTTTGAATTTCTGAGTGTGTAGTTAATTGAATTACCATGCTTCCAAAATCAGACTTTCCTGCGAAGAGCCAAATCATTATGACCACAGAAACATGTGGTATGGATTGAATCTTCCATGTTGCTTCTGCTCTGAAACTTAGCAAGCATTTCCTCTGTGTATTTGCTTGGTTTGGAAATACGGCTGTGTCGCTCTGTTTCTGTGTTGTTTAGCATCAAAATAATTAATTTGTCACCATTCATAGTATGCTGCATAAAACAAAACTGAACAAGTTGGGAATTTTTCCTGGGTGATTTCTCTGAACAATTCCTTTATTTTTTGGGGGGGGGGAGGGTGTCAGCATTTTTCTTGTGTCTTCTCCTGTTTCCTTGGAGATGTTTGCTAGAAGTAGAGAAAATGGCCAAACGTTTTTGTATCTTTTGTGAACGTTGATTTTATGAGTCCAAGCCTCTCTCTTCCCTTGGATTGACTGGGTCAGATAGCTTATAAGTGCACTTACACTAATCCGCACTAGCATTTTGCCCATGAAGCAGTTTCACTCGTAGCTTCTTCATTGTCTGATGATGATTTTGGATGTCCAAAGTGCAAATTTAAAATGCTTTTTCTTGAAAGGGCTAATGACAATGCACCTGGAAAAAAAAACATAGTACGAACTTCTGCCTTCCACTTTGCAATTTTATAAATTTGGGGATTTTTAAATTAAAACTTGCAGGGGCAACATAAGAGTTTGGTAACTGGCTTTTACTCAGGCTTATTTTAAGTCTTGCAAGCATATTCTATTTTTTGTATTGATTAGACTTTTAAATTTAGACATTTTTTACAATGATTTTAGAATGGTATAAGTAAACATAGGGTTTAATTTTGTTGCAGGATCCACCTGACTGGCAAGAAATTTTGACTTATTTCCGAGGATCTGAATTACAAAATTATTTTACCAAGATCCTGGAAGATGACCTGAAAGCTATCATTAAACCTCAGTATGTGGACCAAATCCCTAAAGCTGCAAAGGTAAGAAACTTAACTAATAGAAGGCTGGGAGCTTCTCCTTTAATACTCTTTTTGTATTTAAAGATAACTCAGTGTCAAAAATCCACTACTGTTTGAAATATTTGATGTTGAAATAATGTTGTGGGGTTTTATCTATCATGCAGGGAACAGTGGGATCGATTCTGGATAGGAAGGATGAAACTAAGACACAAACTGTTGTGTGTCAGCAGCTTGGTAAGTAATTTTGTGAAGTCAATCTTTAAGGCATTTGAGAAATTCATATTTACTGAAAAAGTTACTACTCAAGTAATAGTAGATTTAAATTATACCAATTAAAAAAATAATAAAAGTTAAGATGCTTTCATTCAAAGTATAGGGCTTGCTGTAAGCCTGTCTAGACCAATGCAAGTACTATTTCCTAGCAGCAAAGGCACACTAATTGATACATGCTAATTAACATAATCTAACATAAATTCTGTTTCATGGTAGAAAGTGTTAATTTTTAAATCTGGAAAAATTCTCATTACCATCTCCTGCCCTTGCTTGCTTACAGCGCTGGCAATATCTTAGCATCCTCTCTTGTGAGAACCATTTCATTTGGGGGACTTGATTTTCCTGAAAATCAGAACTCTTCAGCCAGCTCTAACAAGAAACACTTTTTAAACTGGTATAGTTACTTTTTAGGGCCAGAAATCTTTACCCAGTATATGGTGGAAAAACAAGTAGAAATGTAATCCTGATAAGAAGCGGCCATACAAATTAATCAGCTGATGGTGCAGAAAAGCCATAACTTTTTGTGACTTACAAGTGGCATGATGTTGCTTCTATACAAACTGAATATTTATTTTACTTCTTTCTGTGTTTTCCTCTGTGCAGGATGCTTGCTGTGATTATACATGTTTCTGTAGGTAATAAAAATACGGATTGTTGTGTTGGCTGTGACATATCTATAACTAACCTCTTATTTGCAGACTTAACACATCTGAAAGAAAGAAATGTTGAGGACCTTTCTGGAGGAGAACTTCAGAGATTTGCGTGTGCTGTTGTTTGCATTCAGAAGGCTGACATGTATGTTTAATTTACTTCTGATACACATTGCTTCTAATAATCTGTCTCAAAGCATGGTCTCCTAATTTAAATTTATTGTTAGAAATAATACTTTTATTTGAAATATTTGAACAAAAGGATTTTTTAAAAATGGCTTTACCAACTCAGCAGCTGAGATACAGTGTTCTTCCATATATAATCTCTGGGGTTGTTATACTTAAATTCATGTGACTAGAAACGGCTCATTTCAGAGGCTGGTGTTAAATTTCAGCATTACAACTTCCTAACCTTTCCTAATCCCACATAAATATATATTCCTGTTTGACAGCGTACCTCTCGCAGCCTCTCTGAATAAGAAATGGATGGTTCTTTTCCCACCTTGGGGAACTTGTGTCCCTCTTTTCCTGTCTTGCAACCAGGAAATTACCATCCAGTCTATGCTGTTTCCTGAGTCCTTGGGACCAAAAAAGCAAGATCAGAAGCGATGGGTTTTGGTTTGGTTTTGTTTTGCTTTGATTTTTTATTTATTTTTTTAATTTAGTTTTCTTTGGTTTTGGTTGGGTTGTGGTTTTTTTTGTGTTTGTTTTGCTGGTTGGTTTTTCTCTTCCGGAAGATGGCCTTCGAGTCTCCTAAAGTATTTTTGCACTTTTCAGTTCATGTTAAATTTAAGCTGAATCAGAACTGAGTGCATAGGATTCCTAACTGATGCTCATTTCTTGTAACATTTGATAACTTTGTCAGAGGTTTTGGTAGAATAATACTTGACTGGAATGATTTAACAATTTCATGTGACAGTCATCAGAGATTCAAGGTGTGTGTCAGTACATTTTTCTTTGTTTTGTCTCAATATAAATAATGATAATTTTGATTTCTGTGTATTTAGTGGTTGAAGTGTTATTATTAGGTTTGAATGTGTGGGAAGTTTGTATTCACTAAGACTTCATTCTTCTTTTGGGACCAGCTTCATGTTTGATGAACCATCTAGCTACCTGGACGTCAAGCAGCGCTTGAAGGCTGCCATTACTATTCGATCCCTAATCAACCCTGACAGGTAAATACAAACTTTAAATGTTTTGCTAGACTGTGATAACAGGTGACTGTTTACAGAGAAAAACAACAAACAAAAAAAACCCCAAAAATCTGGTCCATCTCTAGAAGTGCTAACTTCTCGGTATGGTACACTAATAGATGTTTAAAATATTTTAAGTTAGTAATATTCTATTCCTTTGCATTTTGGAAACTTATTTCCCATAGTTTCTATACTATATTGGGGTAAATTTTGTAATCAGGATTTTTTCTTAAAATGCGCTAAGTATTTTCACTCCGGTCTATCAATATCCTTCCACTTTCTGTATGTAAAGATGCTGCCAGTTTACACTGAAAATGAACTTCCAACTTGCAATTCACAATGTCTCTTTATTGGACAGTTAAACAAAATGCTTATTGGAGATTTGAAGTCTGTCCTTAGAAACCATGTGAAATGAAATCCATGTTGATAGCTTTTGCTTATGCAAGACTATAGTAAGAAAGAAAAAATGGTTTGTATTGACGCATAAAAGCATCTCCCTGGCTCTGTTTTTCAGGTACATTATTGTTGTAGAGCATGATCTAAGTGTGTTAGACTATCTCTCCGACTTTATCTGCTGCCTGTATGGTGTGCCAAGTGCTTATGGTGTTGTTACTATGCCTTTCAGCGTAAGAGAAGGTAATTCTTGATGTATTTCTCTTTTTAAACATACAAAAAAAATTCTGTGGAAGGAAAAAAAAGGTACCAAAATGCTAGTTGTCTGTTATGTGAACATGTCTTCTTCCTATTGTAGTTCAATAACTAAAAAAAATAGTGGTTTATTTTCTTCAGAATTTCCATTTTACATGATCCTGAAATTTATAACTCAACTCAAAAGTCTTAACTGTAAAATGCCCTTTGTCTCTTGCTAGGGACATGATTTCGATACTTGGAGGTGTTTTGTAGACAGTGGAGTTGCACAAAAGGCTCCTATAAATAGTAGAGAAAGGGCAAGAGACAGTTTGTACAGTACAGAGGTATGTCGTGTTCAGCTGAATTGACCACACTGATAGCACTGAGACTCAGTAATAAATGTTTTTATGAGAATAGGTCCAACAGCCGTAGTTTCTCTAAACCCTACCCACATTACTACTACTACTAATTTTTCAGAAAGAGCTTTTATAGCCTTCAGTTTGCATAATTTCCACACTTAGAAATATGTTTTTATTGCCTCTTTTAACATGGCATTTGAAATCTAATGTTTTCCTTATCTGACTGGAATTTACAGCCAAGAATTAAAATCCGTCTTGTCCTGCTTTGTTGTAGACCTTTTTTAATGATCTTTTTTTCCTCCTTTCATAGGCATAAACATTTTTTTGGATGGCTACGTTCCAACAGAAAATCTAAGGTTTCGAGATGCATCTCTGGTATTTAAAGTGGCTGAGACAGCTAATGAAGAAGAGGTTAAAAAGATGTGTATGTACAAATATCCAGGAATGAAGAAAAAGATGGGAGAATTTGAACTATCCATAGTAGCTGGAGAATTCACTGATTCTGAAATTATGGTGATGTTAGGTGAAAATGGTAAGTGGAGTCCTTGTTGGGAACTGCTTCTACAGCCCGAAATATGCTCCTAATGGCCTTTTCCAGTCTTGAGAGCCAGGCTTCAAGATTACTGGGTTTGGGTCAGGTTGAAGTGCCTGTTTCCTAGTGAAGGTGTCGCACCATGAGCTTGCTCTCTAAATGGTGGGAACTTGAAGTTTCTGAATGTTAATGATGTCATCAGTTTGTCTGTTACCCCATTTTAAGAACTTAGATTGGCGGGATGATGACTGACCCGGTGAGCTTAGCCACAAGACTCTGACAGCTTTAAATGTCTCTTCCATTTGAAAAAGCGAATAATAGCAAGTGCTGCTTGTTAAAGTGAACGTAGGAATTCTCAAAGCAGTCTAATTTTAAAGTGTATACTATTGAGTCTTTGCTTTGTATCAGTGACTTAATTACTAGAGGTCTAAGTTATTAGAAAGTCTAAAATAGCTTGCATTTTATTTTAGGAACTGGCAAAACTACATTTATCCGAATGCTTGCAGGAAGACTTACACCTGATGAAGGAGGTAGTGCTTAATACCTTAGTTGCAATCTATTTTGCAGATACTGGAAAGGCTCTTGTTTTGATTATAAACTATCTATCTTTGTAGGTGAGGTCCCAGTTCTAAACGTCAGCTACAAACCACAGAAGATCAGTCCTAAATCTACAGTATGTTTAAGCTTTATTTATCAAGTATTGCATTTGCTACAAAAAGCACGTTCTTAGTACACATGTAGAATTTCTCTATGCCCAAAACAAAAAGCTCTAATTCTATTTCTTTTTGGATTTTTTTTTTGTGGTGTGGGGCATAAAACTGAGTGGCAACGTTTTTCTTTTAATAGGGAAGTGTCCGCCAGCTACTGCATGAGAAGATCAGAGATGCCTACACACACCCCCAGTTTGTCACTGACGTAATGAAACCTCTTCAAATAGAAAACATCATTGACCAGGAGGTATTAATTGCCTGAGACATCATCCTAACTTTTCTTCTTTAATGCTCTACCTGTACCTGAACTAAATGCGGCCTTATTACCCCTTGCCCTAATAGGTTCAAACACTGTCCGGTGGCGAGTTGCAGCGTGTTGCACTAGCTCTTTGTCTCGGTAAACCTGCAGATGTCTACCTAATTGACGAACCTTCGGCGTATTTGGACTCTGAACAGCGTCTAATGGCTGCTAGAGTCATTAAACGGTAAAGCTGACATGATGGGAAAAAGGCCTGAAATTATCGGTAGCTTTGCAGTCAGTTTATATTCAGCTCTCTCTTTTTTTGTTATTTCCATTTCTGTTTCAGTTTCATTCTCCATGCTAAAAAAACAGCTTTTGTGGTAGAACATGATTTTATCATGGCTACATATCTTGCTGATCGTGTGATTGTTTTTGATGGTATTCCTTCCAAGAACACGCTTGCGAACAGGTAAGAGACTTGTTTGGATTACTAAGCAAGATAAGAGAGGACAAAGTAGAAATAAATTGTTTATCAGAAGCATCAGCAAAAATAAGGAGGTGAAGCATTCTTGCCTATAGAAATATAAGCTGCAGTTCAAGTAATCCAAGAGTGTCCTGAAGGGTTCTGGCTTGTGTTATGGAGTGAGGAAAAGAAAATGGGGTTGACCCGCACATAGAGGCTGCCTGGGCAGGGCTGGGGCATAGTTGGAAAAATGTAACCAAACCCTCAAAAACCACAGCAGCTCCTGCCTCAAACTGGCCTTGAGCAACTGCTCACCAATTCAATTACAGTTGGAAGAGAACAAATAAGTGACGTTGATTTTTGAGGAATAAAAAATGGAGCAACTGTAAACTAAGTGCATTTATGAAGATAGCTTTCAGCTGTATCAAGAGCAAGCAGTGTACTAAGAGTACATGTCTGCAAATGTTGTAAACTGCAGGTCTTGACAGCCACATACAGCATACACCATGATTTTTACTCTTTCAAAGCTGTCCCTTTTGATGTGTGTACTTTGTCCCTGAAAATCACTTTGTGTAAATTACAGAGGCCGAGGAGTAGCCCTGTTAGAAACCAGGCTTTTAGAACAGTGTCGTTAGCAAGTGCCTAACCTGAGCCAGATGAAGTAAACACACTGGTCTAGCTGTGCCTTGACAACACAGTGCTAGCCTGGTTTTGACAGCATTCCTTTTAAGAACATACTTGTTTGCATTAAAAAAATCATTATCACATAATCACATTTCTTAGCATCAGTATACATTATGATTTTTGTTATATATCTTGGCTAATGGTGCAGTTCTGTTCTTTTTTTTTTAGTTTAATGTAAGTAACAAAGCATGCCAGCACACACAAATGTGTAGATACAAAGTAAAAAGAGAATGTAAAGGTAGCAGGCTGAAGACGTGTAGTGCCATGCTGAGATAGAGCTGAGAGTAGTAGGTACCACTTCTTGTTTGACAGGTGGGCTGAAAATGTAGCCAAACCTGGTGTGTCAATTACATCTCCCATACGTGGTACCAGACCTGAGTGAGCCAAGATGGACACCACAGCTGCCCTTTATCTGCATCGTATAGAACTTCTGAAAATTTACCTTGAACGTTCTTCTCTCTTAACAGTCCGCAAACTCTTTTGGCTGGAATGAATAAGTTTTTATCTCAACTTGAAATCACTTTTAGAAGAGATCCCAACAATTACAGACCAAGAATAAACAAACTCAATTCAATCAAGGTAAGAGAGAAGCGCCTTTACGGTAATGAAGCCATAGTGTTTACTATAAACCCAGGTTTTAAAATAAGGAATAGAAGGAAGACTACCCTACTAGTTTTGCTGTGCTGGAAAACAGCACGTGAAATGAGTAGTAAAAGTAATAAGTAGAAATTAGTTTAGATAAGTGTCTCTTAATTCAGCTATGTTTGAGTCTGCCAAAGACTACTTCAAGTAACATGGACCTTTTTTTTTCTCTTCCCAAGGATGTGGAACAAAAGAAGAGTGGAAACTACTTTTTCTTGGATGACTAAATATTGAATCTGAGCATCTTTTGTAACTGGCATATAGAAACACATATTGGAATCTAAACATTTGTGGATGAGAAGGCTCAATCAGGTTTTAGAACACTTCATCTTCTGGGAGCTTAAACTCTTGCTGCGTGTAACATCTGAGACCAGTAGCAGTGTAAATCCTAGCCTGAGTAAAACTGCCACTTTCTATAATTTTGGTAACACAGCCCTGTTTTCAGTGTAATAATTTAAAAATAGACCACCTTGAAATTGTGCAAATGAGTCTCCAGATTTTTCAAAATTTAAGGGCAGTTTTCAGTTCAATATATTCTACTCATGTATCAAGTACTGACTGAACTTCCTTATTTTAAAAACCATTGCAGCTATTTTGTGTGTAAGAGGGAGGCTCACCAAGAATATCAAGCTACAGAGGCAACTCCTCTTTTAAAAAGGCTGAATCTCTCTGGATGAGAGTTTCATAAATAAATGTCCTCTTAACTTACAGCTCCCCTGTGACACAGTGCAAAAATTCTTGAATTATGAATTCAAAGGTGTGCGTATTTCTATGATGTCATACCATAGAAAGGAACACACAAAAAGATGGAGTACAAACTATACTAAAAATATCAAGAAAGAGATCTACACCTTTTTTAGTCATGTAACCCCGTGCATCTTCTCAGACCTCGTAAGAGGAGAATAATTGGATAAATAAAATCTTAAATACTAAAATCCTTTCACTCTTCTGTAACTTAAGCTTGCATCACAAAGAAAGCTTAATGGCTGTGTTTTCTAGCTGCTTGTTCTACAAACTCTACCATATACTATAGGTAGTAGGTTTTTAAGTAATAAAGCCATGTTTCACACAGTACAGACACCTTGTTAGCAAAACCCTCCTCCTGTGCTTGAGCTACACCAAGCTGAAGAGAACACTGGCCTAAAAGCTTGCACCAAATCAATAGTCTAGATACAGCTTTGTCAAGGGTTAAAAAGGGTATATATAGCAGCTCATCTGCCAGCACAGGGTCTACCTCAGATTTAGGGATTTTCTAAAAAGCTCATCAGACTAAGGTGTCTCAGTTCATATACACACAGCAAAGCAGCACCATAACTAAAAGAGGATTTATAGAACCAAATGCACTGTTTCAAAGACAACAGCTAAGAGATCCCCTGCTGTTGTACTGACTGAGAAGGAAACACCCGTTTCACGCTGCAGACAGCTAGTGAGCTCGCTTAATAATCCATACTGATCCTCTCTGGTCTTAGAAGCACATTAAACATCATTTAGTAGATTAAACATCCTATAAGACCTACCATTTTCAGGGACACACATACAGCACTTTCAGCAACAAAGCTGTGGTTTCTATAAATAAAGGTAACCAGTTCTCTTAGGTAAGGAAACAGGCTAAAGTTGTTATCCCTTCAGACTTACTAGCAGATTGAGAATTCTTCCATCTCTAAGTGCTGGCATGCACCATCTTGAAGTTTTTACAAGGTTAAAATACAAATACTTTTGCCTAAAGCAAATAGACAAAAGTAAATAAAAAATAGTTTGTTAAAAATCAATAGCCATATCAAGTAAGGTCCTTCAGGGACACAGAGGGAAACATGCCTATATTTAAGGAGGTTCCTACACAAGTAAGTTTTACAGAAATGTAAAAATAACTTTCAGCGGTATATCTTAAAAGGAAGGGCATTTTCCTTGCAACAATTGCCTATTTTGCCTTCATTGGCATGTGAAAAACTGTTAGAGCAGGTGAAAGAAAACACAGCTTTGTTCCTATTGTACATCTTTGCCACATAAGTTACAGGAGAAGGCAGTGTTTGGAGGTTTTCTTAAGCCATTATGTGTGTTAGTAACTTGGATATTTCATAACCTTGGCAGCATCAGGTGTTCTATACATTCCACATGGCTCTGTTGAAGTGACAACATAAGCCCATCTATATGATACCAAAAGTATTACGTCTGCACAGCTGTCCTGGAGCAGCAAGGCAGCACCAGCCCAGTTTAAATACTTCAAATCACCTTTTACAAGTAAATTCTAAGAGCAGAGCCCTATCAGTCACTGTGTTTTCCATTCTTTTCCCAAGTTTCTGTAGGAAACGCACCACCTTTGTTTTTGCAACACAGCTCAGGATTAAATGCCCACTGCATTACTGAATGATTATTTCAGTGACTGCTGGGCAGATACAGGCTACAAGTGGAGTTAGAAGCTGCTTTTCAGTCTTTGGAAGCAGTAAACAGAGGACTGCAATGGTTTCAAATATGAAATCCTTCAGTGCTTGCTTAGTTCTCAATCTGAAAAAAACCTGAGTATCACCTCTTTTGAAATCCTGAATGGAAAAGTATTTAGATAACAAACCAACCAACCAACCCACCAAAACAAAAACCCAAAACCCACAGCACAGTCCCTGTCACTGCCATTTTGGACAAGAACTAGAAACACAGTTTACATACCTTTTTATTTTGCAGCTTGCCTACATCTTAACTAATTGTTCATAGTGCTGTGTGCTGTCTACAATTGGCTCTGTCAGAACCAAAACCATACACTTAATGCCATTGCAGCAGTTTCAAATATATAAATAAATTTAGAAAGGAAGTGAAAAGACAAACAGTTACTTTAATTACGTTTTTATACATGACATGCATCTGAAAAGAAATTCTTCATCATGTAGCTATCACTCAAGTTTTCCTGATCAAGGGTGTACAATCTCAAACATGAACAAAAAGGTACCATCACCTACACTAGTATTTACAGAGATATAAAAATATACACAACAGGTAATTTTACAGAGCAACAGAGCTGAGTGAACACTGTGCGCACTGTGCTCTCCGAGTTTGAACAGCTCAACGTCCAAACTGCAAAGGCAACAGGAACGCTGCAGAGATCATTACCAGGGTCAGAAGAAACAGCATCAGAACTCTGACACAGTGTAAAAATATAAGGCAGAAGCCACTTTCTTCTGAATTGTAGGGAAGAGCAGAGCGCGTGGAGACTCTCCATCTTGCTTTTAGAAGTGGTTCCAGCAAGAAGTTGTACATGCAAAACAGAAATTTGCATCAACAGTGCAACAACAAAAGGAATACTGAACAGTAGCTCAATCATACAAACTTAAAAAACCGTAACATGTACTTTATGCATCTCTCCTCACAAAATAGCTAGGATTTGTCAGTGCATTAGTGTTAAAGTGGCATTAAAAAAACTTCTGCTATTATAACAGATGCAGAATTATTTTGGAAATGCATAGCATCTACATTTTTATTGTCTTTGTAATTATTCAGTTGGCATAGGCACCATTCTAGTCACACCAGCATGAAGAACTCTTGGTGGAAACAGCCATCCTTATCAATTCATACACAGCTGTTCTTGACTGCTTGTCTTGATTTTGATTTCAACAAATAAATGCTTTTTAAAATTCAAAAATATACCCTATGAATATTAAAAGAACTATATACAACATACCTAAGACACAGGGTTAGCTGGCTGCCATACGTGTAACACACTGAAGAGAAACATTCAAGTTTGACAGATTTTTTTTTGAGATGAAAGGCCTTTGGGTTGGAAGCATATCAAAGACAACAGTGCAGTAGGCTGAGAATTCCTTTAGCTCAGTTCAGAACTAAGGCATTGTATGATAAAATATACATTTATATTTGGTGCAATGTTACCATCACATCAAATGCTATATTTGTCACTAGTAAATGTATATACCCATCTTCACAAACTCAAACCTTTGTGGTGAAAAAAACCCAAATTATCAAACACTAAACCTATTTTATTTTCTAATTTGACATTGAGGAAAAAATGCTAAGCCAAACAAACTATAATCCCCACAAAAACATGTGGTAGAAGTTCACATCTTCCTAGTCTTTACTCGCCAAAAGTTAAACGTATCCTTGAACTTCACTAAAAAGATTTTAAACTGCTACTTCAAATTACTTTTTGCACTTTAAAATGTTCATTATTAAGTCATTCTATGTTTGATGCGCCCTCTGATTATCTCCCAGTGTTGCCCGTCTCCTGTCACTCCTGTACGGCCTCCCTCGGAAGTTCCGCTGACTCTGGTAGCCATCATCTCTGCCTCTGCTGGGTGGTCCTTTCCAGGCTTCCTCGTTTCTCTGGAACTGGTATCCTCCCCTGCTAGAATAACCCCACTCCAGTCTGGGCCTTCTGCCTCCTCCGTAAGTCTGGTTATAAAACTGCTTGGATCTCCCGCTTCTTAGCATATCAGAAACGTCACTCTCGTCTTCAGAGCTCTCTTCCCTCGCTCTCTGTGCCCGGCTTTCTGTCTGGAGATTACCAGCGCCCTTGGAATCTCTAACCTTATCAGGCTTCTCCCTACGACCAGGAATAGTATTTTTCAGTTCATTTTGTGGTGGTCCTGCCAACGGTGGAGGAACGTTGGGCACCACCGTCTGCCTCTCAGTCCCCTGTATTTGCAGAGGACGATTTTGCTGCCCAGCTGGTTTTTGCTTAGCAGGTGAGGCTGAGGGACAAGTTTGCTCCAACGGAGGTGCCCTCACTGAAGTTTCTTTTGGGGCACAGCTGTCACAGCTTGCGCCAGCCACGGGGAACGGCACGGTGTTCGAGCCACTGCTGCTGGTGCTCTTCTGAAGCTGTTCCGCACAGTTTACGACAGGAACCGGAGGGCCGCATTCCTTAGCCACGTACACGTTTGCAGACGTGCCAGCTGTTGCCTCCTTGTCCTCAGGTGACATGACAATGTTAGGTCTTGCTACTGAATTTTCAATGAAACCCTGCACTGGGTAGCCATACCAAAAGTGAGGAAAGAAAGGAGGTGCTATTGGAACAGCTCCTAAGAAGTGATTGTGTCCAAAGGCTGGTTGTGGGAACATATTTTTCCCTCTCAGGGACTCCTCATAATTTGCATGAAGAGCTTGCACTGGATTCTCTGATTCCACACAGACCTGTCCTTGCCCTTCTGACACCTGAGCCGTCGGCAGAATCAGAGGCAGCGATGGCGATTGACTGTCAACCTGTGGAATTTGACCATTGGGCCTGGCCTCACTCGGAACAGGAAAGTGCCTGGTTGTTCGTGCAGTTTCATTTTCGTTCTGAGCAGGCGGAGCCTCCTGGAACCAGGGGTTGTGGGGATACACAGGAAGGGACACGTTTGGGTACATTCTACAAGCGGCTAAATAAGCCTGGTGCAGGGGGTACAAGTAAGAATGGGGTGCCCACATGGGACAGCTGTATGCCTGCAAGACAAGGGGAAAAAAAAAAAGGGTATTCGATCTTTTGAATGTTCAGGCAGACACAGGAGCACACAGTTAATTTACGATTTTGAAACAGTAAATTACAGAAAGTTAAGGCAGTGTTATTTACAGTGCCTGCCCTCAGTTCTAATCTAGAACTCCAGGATGATGATCTCATTTATTTTTTCCTTCCAAATGCAGTTGAAACAGGTAACAGTTATGACCAATAAGAAATCTTGGTAACAATTTCTATATAGTTAAACACATGATGCTAATAAGTCAAGATTTAGCTATGCGTTTGGAGATACACATTTCAAATTCATTTTTCAGAATCACAATTGTTAATCTGCAATTTGCCCTACTAGTTCACTTTTCAAAGTTCTAAGGGAAAACAACCAAAACAATAAAAAGTCCTACCTATTCTCACTTTAAAAAAAGAAAAAGACTACCACGTACCAAGCGTGCATATTTCAGGCCATACAGAACAACCAAATCAGCAGACAGGGTAATGCAGAAAGCAGTGCCCAGGTCTCCCAGGCTATCTGGTCACCAGCTGAGCAGCACAACCACCACAACACAGGACTCTGACCAGCAGATGGTGCTTTAGCACCAAAATCACAGACCATATCCTAAATAACATAGTACTAGTAGGAAAGTCTCACATATACATAGCTTTATGCAAAAAACGCTGTTTAAATGTACCGCAGTGGCACTTGCTAATGACTTATGGATGTTCTATTAAGCAAAGAGTCTTGTATTGGGTAAGCAGTTACCAAATCTAAATTTACTTTCTAAGTTGTGCTCAGCATTCCCTCTTTCCATGCACAAATGCCAAAGAAAAATCATTACTTATGGCCAAAATTACATGGAATAAGCCTAAGAGCAATCAGCACCTTTTCCAAGGTAGTTTGCCTGACAAAAGGACTAAGAGAAGGTAAAAAAAAGGAACATTTTTATGTGCAGAAGAGAGAAACTAAGCAAACAATTAGTTCTTACCAAGAAATGGAAAATTTGCCTCTTTAGATGAGCCTCTTCCCCAACCACACGCACAGATTCGCATCACACAAACACATCAACCGCTACTATAATTACTTAGAAGGTTGAAAGTAAAATACGGTTGTCCTTAACCTCAGCAGAAAGGACGGAGTCGCAGGTTACTTAAGGGAATGTCCAGAGAGAAAGACATTCTAGGTATTTATATTGCAATGGCCTTGCCAGTAACATAGACATGATCAAAGCTGGGTTTTTTTGATCTGTTACTATAGACCGTTTCCGAAAGAATGCGTCTTCAAACTCACAGTGCTTCACCTGTGAATTTGTAAAGCACAATTTCTGTTGTGTGTATATAGTCAGAGTCAGAAACCAACAGTTCTCACTATCACTGTTGAGATAAAATTCCTATCTGTTGATTTGAACTGCAATGCGGACCAGTGTTGGGATCCCAGTTAACAGAAGACAAAATAAGAAAGTATTTGAAATTTAAAGATGAAATTGAAGTGTACAGCTGCACAAACCAAACTTCTGCACTATAAGTACTACCAAATACAAGCAAACTTTATAACAAACAGAAAAATGTAAGTAAGTTTGAAGAGTTACCTTCACACCAAGATTGAAGAAAAATCTGAGAATATTCTTATCTAGGAAAAAAAAACCACAGAAAAAGATCTATGAAGACCTAAAATATTACACTGCCTCTGATGCAAAAGTTAGTCCCTGCAGTAGTTTTAGTAGAGAAACACAGGTATTAAGTTGATGCCTGCATGTCTTCGATTGATTTGGTTGGGGTTGGAAGTCAGGGGAAGTTGTGTTGTTTTGGGGGTTTTTGAGGGTTTTAGATACCTTACTCTGAAAACAACAGCAGTTTAAATTTCAGGTTTAACAGTTTGTGGAACTGAATTTCTAGTTTTTAAAGAAACAATTCAGCAAACCAACAAAGTGCAGTTAGACATTTTATGTTCTTTATGAGCATATTCCACATTTATAGTGTGCCAAGATATATTTTCCCAGACCAGTAAGGAAATATTCAACAACTTTTGAAGCTTTTGACTTTAAGAGAAAACCTGTTACTGTAAGATGAAGCAGTTCCCCAAAGCACATCCTTTACAGTTGCAAAACCACATTATGGTGGGTCACACTAAGAACCATGAAATGATTGTATCAGATTTCCAGGTGTAACCATTTAAAATAATCACAGTTTTAGCAATGTACACTAAAGCATTGCCGTTCTATTCAATATTCCTCATCTTAAATGATGGAAAGACAACAATTAGTTCTTTTGCCACAGACTAGCAACAGGACCAAAGGAGAAGAAAAGAAAACCCACTAGGAAAAATGGTATAAAATCCAGACCTTTTTCTACCTTCTCACCTTTAGGCAAGTCTTCCCCAGTATTGCACAGGGAGTAAGAGGGTGCAACAGCTCTTTCTCCCTTTTCACTGAAAGGGAATCCAGGGTATAGCGGATCCTGATAAGGATTCAGAGTCTGAGGCAAAGGCATTAAGGGCTGGTTAACGGCTTGTATCGACACAGGAACTCCAGCGACTGAAGCAGATGTTACCTGAGCCTGTGATACAACAGAGTCAGGTCCTGTTGCTGGGGCTGGCATCAAAGAAGCAGCAGGCATTTGGGCTGGAATACCTAAGGGAAAAAAAACCCCATATATTATAGCTCAACTACATACAATCATAAAAGAAAATTACAGCAGGAAAGTAAGTTTCAAAAGAGAAGAAAAAATGTTACTCAGGAAGACACAGGAGGAAATTCTTGAGAGTTGTGAAGTTACAAACAAAAGAAGATTGGGCTAAATGCAGGGAATGGTTTCCAGAAAGAGTGAAACAGTTAAGGCTTTCCAGGAATAGCTAAATCCTTTCCATATTTATTTTTAAAGTTTTGAATACCAGGAAGTGATAGGAAGCAGAGGAAAAAAAAAAAAATGGGGAGAGAACTGAAACTTAGACATAAATCTCTGCAGTGCTCATTCTAACTAGTCATTTACGGTCAATTTTTAATCTGAGCTGCTCAGATTATCTGGGCTATATATCTTCTGTCACAGATGCAGTCAAGCATGACAGGATTTTTACCTTAACTAAAGTATCATGTGAACATAATATGCTGACTTGAAAGCTAGTTCTTTTTAAAAAAAAAAAAAAACCCAAAACAGCAGGATAAAATACAGCACCTGATCTAATGAGCAATATGGAACATAAGCTAATGCCATGTAATGGAAGACAGGTACAGTGCAGAAAAAACATTACGCTCGTTTTGCAGTTCAGGTCCAAATGAATCTCATTAATTCCAGACCCAAGCTGAGTCCTTGGTGAATCAAAGAGCTTATTACATGGGACACAGAGCACAAACACATGTCAAGCTTCAGTATGCTGACAGTGTGTTTTACCTTAAGCAGATCTTCAAAACAAACCCCCTCAAAACTCAAAGCTCTCCCACTCAGGAGAAAAACAGAGAGTTGAGTACACACCCCTCTTCCACCTCCTAGTAGGGAGTAAAGAAAACTGAATGTATGAGCAAAGATCTACTAGAACTCTCACTAGCTTTCAGCAGTGAGAAACTACATTCCTATAAATTACTGCCTTAGGAATGTGAAGTTACATGAAACTGTGTCTCCTGGAGGCATCTTCAGTTTAGGAAGACAAAGTATTTTGCAGGGTTAGTAGTTTGATTTACATTAATATTTCTTCAAACCTGCTGGTCCATAGGTTGTTGGCTCGCTTGGCCAAGCTGGCACAATGGCTGGTACAGAAGGCACTGTTGGAGATAAATGCACCTCAGAAAAGACCGGTGAGGGTGTTGGAGTTATGCTTGGTAAGCATTCTGTCAGGTTCTGTAAAAACAAAGAGATCATGTAAAATTATTTGACATTGCCACTGTTGGTGACCCCTAACATGTTTGTCTTCTACCAAAGTGGGCCTGATGACTCAGTGTTGTCCAGACTACCACCACAGCAAAATAGCAACTAGTAAGAAATCAGGCTGTGTACGTAAGAGAAGTCTGAGATACACCACATGACTGGGTGAAGAACTCTGCACTGAGCTCTACCCAGACTGTGCCTGTCCCACAAACAGCCATCAGTGTTACAACCACCTCCACAGACATTTAATTTAGTTTCTCCCACCCAAAAGAAAAGCCACCCTCATAAATGACTACAAATAACCTTGGAGAAGCCTGAAAAAGCAAAGGTAAAGTTAAAAGCATGGTTATCTTAGAAGAAAGATACGAAATAACACCTTATTATAGATATATTTTATATATTTTTATATATATAGATAGATATAGATATATCTATACCTATATATATAGATATATAGATATATAGATATATATAGATATATATATAGATATCTCTGTTATATACTTATACATTCTTTATTTTGGACCTAACAGATTCCTAACTGTAAGTATTAAATTCTACCATTATCACCATTGAAATGACTATGTAATTTAAAGCCATAATGCACACATGGCTGTGAAGAAGCTGCTCCTTGTCTGAAGTCTCCTTACTGGAAAGCTGTGAAATCAAACAAACATTTCTTACTTGCTCAGCAAGAATCGGAGAATCTGTTTTCACTTGTTCCAAAGGAGACGAAGCTTTTGGATGACTCTCATCTTGACTATTCTTCTAAAGCAAAGTCAGAAACAACAGATACAGTTAGTCTAGTAGTGTGATTTACTTTTCAAAGAGGCATTCACAGATAGTAAACCGCACTACATACAAAGTAGGCTAAGCACCCAACCACTGTTGTAACATTTTGCTCATTGAAAGGACAGCAATCATTAAAAGGCAACAAGAGGCCACAAATCTTCACTGAACTTCAGAGATGATGGTCCGCTATCACAGTCACTATTAGTAAACAGCAAATCTGTGGTCCCACTATAATGAAAGTACAGACTGTACTAAGCAACTGCAAATTCAGATTCGTAAGTGCTCTTGCCAGCCCAGATTTGAGAACTCAGATTGCAGAGGAAGTATGGGTTACAAGAGCTCAGGAAAGCTGACACCAATACAAGCCTCTAATCTTAGAAGTATTTCACTAAAAGCTGTAAAGCAGCAGTAGCAATAATCACAGCTCTCAAGGCAGCTATTTCTCTGCTAACCATGTATCAAAGAAGCAATAATATTAAAAAAAAAAAAAAAAAAGTATTTTCTTTAAAATTACCTCAGATGAATTTGGCTCAAGCTTCTGACTCACGTGGACCTGCCTGGAATTTGACTCTGTAACACCAAGATATAACGTAGTAAATGAACTATTATACCATTTATAGCTATCACAATTTAAGCCAGTTAAATCCTCAAAACAAAACCTACCTCAGCACATATTACTACAGAAAACTTAAACTACTCTTTTTATCAAAGATCAAAGCATCCTAAAATAAACAGTTGTTAGGGCAGTAACAGAGCAGCTCCTTCAACCTGGGTTTTCAAAGCTTTACAAGAGTTCTTCACTCATGTTTTTAACAGTTTTGGTGATGGCTTGAGGGAAGCAGGAGAGAAATGTAGTTGGCTCTTTAAACAAATAAATCCCCCCTAGTGAAAAAGAAGTAAGTTTGTACTTCGATTAAAGTGAAAATGTTCTGATCTGCATTTCCATATTCAAGTGTTAGGATAACAGAAGCATAGATCTCGTCTATCTTTGACTGAGTAAGAGATGGATCAGTTCAGGAGGTTTCTATGGTTCAAAAAATCTGGAAAGTTTTGAGACTGATGCAGAAAGTTTAACTTCTCAAGAACAAGCAAACACTTGGCAAGGGAAGAGGGTATTGAAAAACAGTCACAAACTTCACATGATAAGATCCATTCAAGTTCCCCACATTCAGTTTATATTAGAATCTGGTTATTACTGCTTATCAAATTCATGCACATAAGTTTTACAGTAGCCACTAAATAGATATGTACTTTTAAAAAGCTTAGTATATGCACCATCACAAGTAGACAGCAATGTAAATTAAAACTATTGATTATGAGAATTACTGCCAATTCCCCAAGCACCAATAGCAATCTCAAAATACTCAGAAATAAGCACAGCTATTCTCAAAGGATTTTTCACCTAGTTTCAGAAGTGGCAACGCAATCCAGAGTGTTACAAAAAAAACATAGAGAAAGCTGTACATGCCACGCACTTGAGCAAAATCTATCATGACACCGTATTGAAGAGCTTTCTCATAATGAATATTCCCTTTTGCCATTGCTGATGAAACAAGTTTAAATGAAACAGGTTTTCAGACGTTTGGAGAATGAAAAATAGGTAACAACAGTCCTTCTGAGACCATTCAAGAAAGCATTACATGTTGTAAAAGGGACCCAGGAGGACAAATACCGCAAAGACACAACAGCAATGCCTCTGATGTTGCCAGAGATAAGGCAACAAAAAAAAAACACTTAAAAAAAAATCAAGGGAGGGAACAGCCTTCTAAGAGGAGGCTAAAGAGTCTGAATTTTATTTAGTCAAAAAAAAAAAAAAAGGCAGAAACTAAGACCATATTCAATGTTTAGATATGGCAAAACTGACAGGACAAAAAATAATAATAAAAAAAATACTATGAGTTGTATGTGGCAAAGATTTCCTAACTACCTCCCGACAGCCACAGCTTTCACTTATTACTGCCATACTTCACTTCCTCACAGAAGAGGAAAAGCTTCAAGTCAATGAAAAGAAGCTGAAGAGTGTTACAACAGGTTAGGAGGAGGGAGGAAAAAAAAAATGTGACCATGTGACAGGTCTTTGTACTGTAAACAGAGGGAGTTTGTCAACTCTTCTGTACATCATCTTCTCTCCCCTCTATGTACATTGTGTGCTAATTCTGAACCATGCCACACTGAATACTCTTAACTGATTGCAGTAAGCACTTTTAATACTCCTCCCACTGGCACCTTCAGCCACACTCCCAAAAATTTCAACAGGATCCAATTAAAGGTGGCTCTAACAGTCTTTTAATTTCTTTCATTCCTATTTGTGACAAAAATCCCAGCAAGAAGCCTGCTCTCTCAGCCACATTCACAAAGCTGAAAAACATGTACTTTCTTCCCTAACCTTTGCTACCTTGAGTTTGGCACTATTACTCATGATAATTTTCTCCTTGTTGCCTGAACAGATGCACCATCTTGAACAAATTCTGAGGCTGATAATAAACACAAACAAAACAAAAAAAACCCCACGCTGTCATCTAAAAGCATTTATTTTTACCTTTATCCTTCTGCTCTTCCACCTCTGCTGTCCACTTGCTGTTTCTTCTCTCAGTATTTGAGAACTTTGTATGGTTTAAATTATCCACAGTCTGCGTAGCGGCCTGACAGACTGATTGGTTCTAAAGAAGTTTAAAGAAGCAGAAATGTGAATTTATATAAGAAGTCTGATGACAGTTTGTCATCATCTGATACAATACTATTATGCCCTCACGCCATATAATGCTTATCCCCATGGCAAGCAGAAAGGCGGGGTGGGGGAAGCAGTCTTGATCAGTACGATTCAGATTCATCCACTCTTTCATTCACTGCTAAATTTTACAAAGTGTCCTTTAAAAGCATTCATGTAACTAGTTTATATGACAAAAACCCCTGCTTCACTCAGACAATATGTGCTTTAAAATCACATTCTCCTCCTGCAGGTGAGCAAATATAGCAACTGTTAACCACAGCTCAGAGATGGAGCAAGTGACCTCTTTCCCTTCAGCTCCAGTCTTAGTCCACTCTTTGCGGAGCGTAAGACCTGTACATTTCTTCTCAATTACACCAGTATAACTAATTGCTGCTCAAGAACTGAAAGATAGGAAGTCACTTCCATAAAGCAAGAGATTTAAGGCCCATCTTTCACCTACTCCTTCTTCCCAGCCTGGTTCTTGGTTCTGTTTGCCCTATGATTTAAACACAAAAAGCCCCAAGGGTCTCTAGAATAAACCTATGTAGACAGCAGCTCTCTGCTCACAGGATCTGCTCAGACCCTGGATGTTCTGAGACCTCAATCCACTTTCTTCAAAAATTGCATCAATAAAATAATCTCTCAAAATCGAAAGGCTACATTGTTCCCTCAGACATAGACAAGTCTCCACCCGTAAGTTTGATCACACCATACGAGAAAAAGACAACACGCGAGTAACTGTAGGGGAGAGCAAGGCCTTCCAGAGATGGGGGAATGTGATGAAAGAAGCCCAAGACTTCGGAAGCTTGTGTCCCTACCATGTTTACATGCCTAAAAAAATGTGTATAATGGACATCAATTATTCCCTGGGGAAACTACTAGGAATGTGCCTTATCTTGAACATACATAGCATTGTTGTTTTACATATTTCTACATAGAAAGAGAGTGTGAACAAAAGACCCTTTGAATTGTATTGCAATGCAAGGACAGCAAAGCAACAATTGCTAATTAATGGTCCATGAGCAAGTACGAAAAATGCACTATTAATTACAATGAATAAAAACATACATTGGAAAGAGCGGGAAAAGCTTGTTCATCTCTCTGCTGGATCTCATAAAGTGAACGAGATTCTTCTATAGCCTCTTTCTCCCTGCGTTCCTCGGGAGACAGGCCAAAGTAGTTACAATCTCTGCTGCCATAGTTCAGATCCTCAGTTCTCTCCCGGTCTGATTTTCTGTAAAGGAAAAAATGAAATGGGATCATTGATAAAGAAATTCAATTATCACCAGTTTCAAATACAATACAAACTCATGGTTAAGAAGGAAGAAAGATTGTAAGTATCTAGCACTGCCTATGTGATTCCACACATACCAGATCCCTTTCTGCCTACAGCAACTTACCCATGCACATAAAATTTAAGAAGGGGAAATAATGGATTTTGTCCATTATTTATTCAGTTCAATACAATTTTGAAAGACTCTATAACAAATGGTAATTCTAAAACCATAGTTAAAAAAAAACCTAATTCCTACATCAAGTGATCTAATCCATTTGTGTGCCAACTGAGAACTGACCACCATCCTATCTACAAAGATGCAAGAGAAAGTTGAGGAAGAGGATTTCTCTAAATACAATAACAAAAAGGAAAACGTATTATAATTTCCTATTTCTGAAGCATCACTACACAAAATTAACATCACTGTTCAAGCTTTATGAATTACTTTTCAGGATACTCATGTATTTAGATTAAAGGGGAAAGAAAAAGGTCCTTAAAATGTTGCATTTGGCAGTCTTCAAAGACACCCTGGCCCAATTTATTCCACAAGGAATTATAATAGAAAAGATTGACAGAATAGACCATGAAGAGCATGGTTATGTATCCAAGTACAGAACAGTCTTTTAGATAGGACAAAAGAAGAGTGGCAATGATGAAAACAGAAACTCTGCTGCAGCAGCACAATGAATCAAGAAATCACTAAGAAATAATTAAGGCAAAATGCTGTTCTCATACTCCAAGTCATCAGCCATAACATGAAGCAGCCCTCTAAGGCAGGCTCTGCAGAAGCTGAGGGAAGATCTCAGCCATGCGCAAGAAGCACTACTTGAAATACTACTTCAGCCCCAACCAGGAAAAAAAAGCAGCAACATCCGCTTCCCAAGAAGAAACTGCAGTTTGCGCAGAGTCCTTCCAAGGGAGATGCTGCCATGCAGGAAAAAAAAAAAAATAAGTGGGAGCTCATGATAACAGCAATTTTGAAAAAGGTTTTAAAACAAACACTTTTTTTTCTTGTACTTGTGTGTATTTTTATGGACTTGGAACCCTTCTTAAAAATCCAATGGCAACACATTTCAAAAGAGCATGCTGGAAGCATCTGAAGCATGTGCCCAAGGCTCCAATAAACTCAGCTACAGTTCAAGATAAGGAAGATGTTTTACTGCTTTACCTTACAGTCTGGGAAGGATTTCTGCCTGGAGCTTTTTGCTCAGTTGAGGTCTGATGAGGTTGGGGTCCAGAACATAAGAACTGATGCTGCCTGGTTCCCACAGTATGCTGAAGTCGAGGAGGTAGTGCTGACTGGGGTTTTATTGACTTGCTCTGATTCTTTGGCCCTCTGCCATCAGCATCTGTGGTAAACGTGTGAAAACAGATTTTTTTATTTTTTTTTTAATTATTTTCTAAGCTCTCTGGGACAAAACATCTGACAATAAAAGATTCTGCCACACAAAGACAGGTACAATCCTACCAGGCTGAGCATTCTGCCCCCATGTTGGGAAATACTTTTTTATCTTCTTCCCTGGCACAGTGTTCCAGCCCTCCATAGGAGAGGCCTGTGGAAGAGGTTTAAGGCTCTTCAGTGAGACAGCATGCCTACAAAACAAGGAATGACAAAGGGAAAAATGTCTTAAAGACCAGACTGGGGCTTGTATTAATACCACATGTTTATTAAGACAGATGCATCTTTCCATTTTTGAGAACAGTGCATTCAAAGTCCTTTGTTCTTTATGATTACACACAAGCAGTGTGTAGAACAAACCTTTTCTTTTTTTTTAACAACAAAACTCTGTGATAAGTCAATGCAAATTTAGCCAGTAAAAAATGATAAGCCATTTCTGAAGTATTATAATGTCTTCAGGGCAGAGATAAAAGGAGAATGATCAGAAAAGGCAATACACTCAACAGGTAAGTTTATGACAAACACTGCAATAGATGTCAAGATTGAAAAACACTATATCTCAGAGGAATTATTGCATTTTAATTGAGGATGCTGTAGGATGCCCAAGCAACTGTTCACATTGTTTGAAAGAAAGATATTAAAATCTAGAATAAACAGTTCAAACCAGGTTAAATCTCAGTTTTCAAAGGGAACAAACTGCAGGGCAATATTGAGATCTTGCCTTTCCCCCCCGCCTCAGATGAAGATTGCATGACATTAATGGGCATCTTTCTTCTTCCCTCATTTACCTTAACTGGAAGTGTTTCCTTTTCCCAAACTGCACTCATCTGTGGGATTTTTTCGCCCCAGAAGAGTTACAGAACTTACTGCAGAGCTCAAGAAAATGTCTCAAAAAAACCCAAACCAAAACCAAACCCAAACAAACAAGAAAACCACACACACACACACCACCACTACCCACACACACATACACAAAAATTCATCCCCCAGAAAACAAACAGCCGCCAACCAACAACACTCAGAAAAACCTGCAACCCCCAACAATAACTTTAAACAGTTTTATTAAACAGCGTGCACAGAGATAGGGCAAAGATGACACTGATCTGAACAGCAGCTTTGCACTCTGAATGAAATCAGCAGAGCTACCCAACCAGAGAAGCCAGATGCTTTGACAGGCCTTTTACTATGAAAAGCTTGTCACAAATTTAGCATCTAATTATTAAGTACAACAAGCAACACTTAATTGGGATGGTATCAATCTATTTAGGATTGAATCTTGTACAGAAAAAAAAAATTCTAATACTAATGTACTGCTATACTCTGCAATTAGTATCAGTACTATAATATATAGCACAAGAAAAAAAAAACTCTGAAGTGACAATTAATGCAGAACCCCTTTTTCCTTTCTATTTAATATGTTGGTTTTGTAACAATTTTCTAGAAATTATCTCTGAATTCAAGTAATGCTGCCATTACCAAAGTTCAGGTTGGCACTCTTTTCCAAGAGAGCCTGAAACACTTACTTTGCTCCAAGCTCTTCTACAAATACAACAACTGGCCCATTCTCTGAACAAACTTCTTGAATATGGGCATTATAAAATTTTCCATTATGGTCTAAGCGCACCTTAGAAAAAAAAAAGACAAAAGGTGCGTTAGCTTCAAAGAAGACAATGAGAGGACGTAACTCTAAAATAGCAGCAATGTTAAAAATAGAACTTTTAATCTAGGCAACAGAAGACCTGAGAGATCAACACCACGTAATTCAGTAAACGTATCAAAAGCAAGCTTTCAACCCATATTGCTTCTTCAGAAATAAACAACAAAACTACTTTAAAAAAACAAATATAAACCAAACTACAGAAAGCTTGCCAGGTAACACTACTTAATGAAACATGGTTTTCAAAACTACATGAGAAAGTTAGAAGTAATCAGTGTATCATGGCTTTTCAGCTTTACTGAAAACACCTTCTTTTAGAATAAAACCCAAAGCTTTTCCATGTTAAAATCCATGTAAAGAAGAGAAAAATTCATTACCAACTTCAGGGAAATTTGTTTTCATTAAGAAAGTTTTTTTTTTAAATAAGCAAAACAATTTGTTCAGACGTGATCATAGCTTTACTTGTCCAACTGACATTCTGTGTTCTCAAAATTCTTCTCTTAAATATAAAATAAATTTCATAATCTTCTGCCACGATGTTTTACTTTCCAGTTTTATTAATTTGGCCAACTCCACTTTTCACTATTTATTTAATTTTCCCTTCCCATGTTTTTACCCCATATATTTACTGTCTTGCCATATATATACAAAATTTGACCGAGACAGTATGTTAATTACAGGAGTTTTTTTCTACTAATAATACTCATACCCTTTAGTAAATAATAAACAAGACAGCCTTAAGGTCTTACAAATACAAAAATTTAAGCCTGTACTATCAAGCAATAAATAATCAACTTCAAATTAGGCATTTTTTATTTGTTGGGGGCGGAGCTTGGGGGATATGTGGGTGTAGGTTTGTTTTGTTGTGGGTTTTGCTGTTTGTTTTTAAAGTTTAGAGAGTGGGTTTTCCTGCAATTTATTGACTATGCTTCATTCTATTACACAAATAAAAAAGTACGAACTGAAAGAGGCCCCGTGCTACATGATAAACCTAACTGAATATTTTCACATGAATATCAATAATTAACAAATGGTCAAACATCTTCGAAAGATCCATATTTAGCTAAGTACCGGGAGATTAATCTAAGCTTTGAGTACTATGGAATTCAATGGCAAATCTTACTACTTCTTAAGCAGCAATACGTAACTACAAATTTTAACAGAATTTAGAGAGCACCTGTTTAACACACTTTGAATGCTTTAATAGTAAGAATCACACAAAACTTCAGGAGCTTCAGGAACTGTAGTAACTAAAGCGAGCGGTATTCAATTACTTGAAAGTAACGAGATTAGAACAAAGCCAATTTACAAACAGTAATCATGGACTCCAGAGTTAAACATAAATACATGGAACTATGATGCTGGTTTTGGTCCCTCCAGAGAAAAACCTACATAACAGAACACACTAAAATTTCATTCATTACCAACCAACAGAACCAAGTAAACTGCCCTAAATGCACCTACTTCTTACACAGAGGTGAGCGGTCTACACCAGCAAGCAAGAACCCACCAGGCAGGCAAGCCCGCACAAACTTACTTGCACACTTAAGGTCCACAGTCACCTTATTAAATATAGTCCTGAAATTAACCTTGTGACTTTTTAATGAAGTGTAAATGCACTGAATGTATGTTCTATTATGTGTCTCTAACCCTCCATGTAGGCTGTATGTCATGAACACTGCCAGCAATTACATAACAAGCATATGCACAGCTGAAAACACAAGCAAACAATATTTAGAATAATTATATTCATATTTATTATTGCTATATATTAATATTTATAAATCAAAATAGCTAACAAAGAAGGAAAATTGGCATCTTGGGCAAAACGTTAACATCCCAATAAACTATAATACTACTTACTTTACATTTATCTCCAACTGAGTATTGCATGCCAGCAGCAATAGAAAAATCTTGTTTTTGCTGATCTGTAAATACATTAGCAGTAATATACTGTTAGTCTAAATACACCAGAAGAGTTACTTTCTTGATGCAGTAAACACGCAAACCAGCAGATCAGGCCTTTAATCTGCAGACTGACCCATATGAAGATGAGCGCTGCCTAAACCCAAACTGCCATTTGCATCATGGTTTTTTAAGAGGGCTCCACTTTTCACATCAGCTTGCAAAAGCTGGAACTTTGAAGTATTCAGTTACTTACCCCATCTGGATTGGAGCCAAACATCATATTCAACATTTCTGTATACTGATGGATTGAGTGATTTAAGAACTTTTTTAGGCAAGTCCAACAAGGTAGGATTCCCATTGCTCTTAAGGTGCTGTGTGAAACAGAACAAAGTGCTAAATGGCCAATGACACAAAGATTTAAGATTTACAGTTTTCCATTTTTCAATCACAGCACTCAAGATTTAAACTGAAAAATAAAGAAGCTGAAAAATACATAAAGAGCTTTGACAAAATAATTCAATTATGTTATCTTAACCATACTGAACCATACTGGAACATAATAAATAAGCAGCATTAAAAAGGACATAATCCATCTTTTGGCACATCAGAAGCAAATATTACTTTTCAACGAAATAAGTAGTTTTTAAGAAACTACATGTTAAGAAAACTAGAGACTCAAGATTCTCTCATGAACAGTAAACACTGAAAAATATAGCAGAGTTTAAGTTGTTACAAAGAAAATAATTCTTAGCATGTAAATACCTTGTTGCCAGAAAGGGACTTCAATCCATTAATATCACTAACTGTCGTAGCTTTACTTCTGCAAAAGGACAGAAGGAGCTGTGTTAATATAGTATTAAGAAGGCCCAGAAATCAGGCATGAAACACCTTGGAAGTGGATAAAAATACTGAAACTACCAACTTGTCATATTTCTCCACATTAAGCATACCACAGAACATCATCTCTTAAATGAAAAAGCTAGACCTAAAACAACAGCTACATTTCTATACCATATAAAGCTAAAAATAATATTTTTGTTTCTGAGTGCAAGTTTTAGGAAGCCTAACTTACGTGTACTGACTTAGCCATCACCTAAGGAAAAAAAAAGGGGGAGGGCACAGGGGCAAGAAAGTAAAACAAAAATATTTCTCTAAAATTTGTGTGACTACATGAGAAAAACATAGTAGAAGCAGACATTTTAAAAAAAAAAAAAAAAAAAAAAGCACACTATTAATTAACTGGCATCAGGCACTCTAAGGTGCTCCTGTTTTCTACACCTGGCATTGCTGAAAATTACACTCCACAGAGAGAAAACAAGATATTTTTCCCTACAGCTGTTGTAGGGAACTGTCAGCATTAACTTCTCCCAAAACAAAACCAAATTAAGCTATTTTATTTAAAAAAATAATAATAAGTGAAAAGTTCACACTTACAAAACTAAGACCACCTTCTGGAAAACTAGGTAATGACACAAGCTGAAGTCAACTTTAAGACAAGCAAAAAATTTAAGTCTTCATAAACATAGCAAAGTGCTTGTAATTTGGTTTAACTAGGTCAAGAGTCACACACACTAGCTCTTGCATCATAAGACATATGGTTTAAATCAAAAACATTGAGTTGGATACTCTCAAGCGAGTAGATGACCTTCATTTACAAAGGTGTTAGGGAGGTTAACAGTATATTTTCTTATGACTCCCAAAGATACAGGGTAATGCTACTGTGTACGAAAACCAGGAAAGCTGCAAGAACAGAAAGGAACAGAGGTCTCCACTCTCTGACATTTGACTACAATAATTGTTCCCTGAGGCAGAAATACTTGTTTGTATTTTAACTGGAAATGTTTGGAAAACAAATACTAGGGAACAAAAAAGGAAGCTAATCCCTTTCCTAGAACTTGGTTTTCTTTCTGTGGCGTTTTTCATCTTCTTCCTTTCTGTTGTTTTCAGCTTGAGGAAAAACTCAGCTCCCAACATCTCCGTGAATTACCTCTGCTACGTGCCACACAGACTACAGCAGAGCCCCCAGAAAGGACCTGGATGACGTTCAGCAGGAAGAGGGGGCATGCTGCACTAATACAGCTCCATGGCTTCAATGGATTTTCATAGAAGGCAGGGTTTGAAGAAGCGTATTAAACAGAAGAAAAACTACCAGTATGTAAATGCAAAAAACAGCACTGACCAAGACTTGCTGTCCAAAAGGAATCAGTGGGTCAAAATATCAAGGCTAGCTAGAGCATCCAGGTCCAGCAAAAGGAATGTAAATCCACAAATATAATCCCTTTGTTAACATCAAGGAACAAAATGGAGCAAGCTGCATCTGTATTTCTCCATCAGCTACCTCTCAAGTAGGCATTTCAGCCCTTAGATGTGAAAGCAACACAAATCTGATTAGATTCCTGTAACTTGGTTGCAGGAGTGAGCCAAGTAATTCTCATGGAGTTTCCCATGCCAATCATCCCAGGGGATTCTGCTGGTTTAAACAGGAAGAGGGACATGTTTCAATGGCAACGTTCCATTATGTCAAGAGACCCAAGGCTACACTGCAGGAACAACAGAGGAACCAGGACCATGTCCTTAGGTACAGCAAAGATTACATATTTCATTCTTTCATCATACTTTTAACTTTACCTCTTTGTGTTTCTCAGTAATTTGTAAAGCTTTTCCACTCGATTCTACTACCCATCAGAAATTCAGAAAATTCATTTAACATATACCGCTCAGTGTCATCTTACAATAACTTTCAAATCCCTATTACCTGTAGCTGTCATCTTCCGAATCTGAAGCAGATACTTCACTGCTGCCATTACTTTCCTCCGTCACACCAGCAGCACTAAGTTCTGCTATGATTTTCTTTACATCTGTATCAAATACTTTCTCATACAGCAACTCATACAGCAGAGCTGAGGAAGGAGAGGAGAAAGTAGAAGGGCAGAATCAATTACAAAGTACATAAGATTTTACACCACCATTACAGATGCATTTCACATTATTTCCACCAAACCAAGCAAGCATTTTGATGTGTTAACCGAACCAGTGAAGGCATTAGAAGTAAAACCAGTTGCAACTACAATGGTTTAATGGATCTGCATGAAACTACTAGAAATCAGGTTTCTTGGTAGGTAAATTTGGCCTTAGCCTTGTTAACTTTGCAATAGGCAAAGCTTTATAAATAATCAGGATTCTTGTAGGGACACATCAAACCTGATTAGGACCTTCGGGCACTTCTGCATTCTAGTAAAGAATACAATAATCCACAAAGACAGTTATTTTTTGCATGTGCTACCCCCCATGATTTCTGTGACAAGTTATACATGCAAGGATAATTTTGACATAAACAATTAGTTTGCTAACAAGGAGGTCTGAAATACAAAATTAAACCCACAATGCTGACCAAAGATAATGCAACAGATTATAAATTAGTACACTAACATTTTCTGTTTATATCAGACCACTCAGAGTCGAAGAGGCAGATAGTCCTCTCCTCTCAGTATATCATCTGCTTTATCAAGAATCAGGACATAATTGCTCTCGTAAAATCATATAGTCATTGACAATTCAAATGGAAAACCACACTGCTAAAGAATGACAAACTTTAATATAGAGCCTTCTTCTGAAAACTGATGCTGATAATTAAAATCTTTAGTAAAAAATACATGCTTTTGACTAAGCAAGATAATACTTACACTGGCACAGAGCAGCCTTTTCTGAATACTCTATGGGATAAACAATATCATAGTGGTTTCCATTTGAGAAGCACAGCAATACCTATCAAAAAAAACACACATATTTTAGGGTTTGCATTTCACTTGATTTGTCATATAAGCACAATGTTTTAAATTCAATTTAATGTACCAATGCACTTCATAATCTCTCAAGATTTAAGAAGTCAATAAAACAATCAAAATGTTTAGTAGATGTCTTTTAAACCAAAAAGAATTTGATCAAAAGTAAA
Source organism: Nesoenas mayeri (assembly GCF_963082525.1). Lineage (NCBI taxonomy): Eukaryota > Metazoa > Chordata > Aves > Columbiformes > Columbidae > Nesoenas > Nesoenas mayeri. Next base: position 20,737,831 of record NC_137540.1, read on the forward strand.
ACAGAATTTAAGACGGAGATAGCTATGTAAGTTGGCACCACTTGCAAATTGATTTTTACAAAATTTTAGATTACTAGGAAGATGTATCACACCCCAAATATGGACCACCTATTTAAAAAGAAGTGCTACATCTATTAACAGGACAACTTCCTTAAATAGGTACAAAACAAATTGTTAAAATTCAATTCTCAGAACATTTCATTGTGTTCAATAATAAAACTCATATTAAACTATTTGCTCTTTAGAAAGTAGTCTTAATTCAGCCTTTCACAGTTGTCATAAAACTTTTTTTTTTTACCTTATCAGAAAAGCCATTTTCAGTTACGTGCGAAGGAGAAGCATTTGGTTCCCGGTATATTATGAAATCTTTCCTGAGAAAAAAGTAATAAGAATTGGAACACTCAAGACAAGTTCGAGGAACAGACATAACCACAGAAAACACCTGGCAGAAGAGAATACTGAAGAAGATGAGTGCAACTATCACCAGCCAAAAAAAGGCTTACTTTCATGAAAAGGCTTACTTTTACTAGGAAAAGATGCACTGGCACAACATGCACAGAGTCAATGACAAGTAAAACAATTTCCAGACACTGCTTTCTGGAGCTGAGTCTAGAAAGATGATGGCTCCTCAGCTCTGGAGAAATTCATTAGACTTTGTCATTGGGAAATCCACCAGTACATAAAGGAGGTCGGTTTTATGGAGAGAGACAGGAAACAGAGATAAGTTTCTGGAAGGCAATGGCTTAGGCTAAATCTGTACTGAGAGACATGAGTGCAGGAACCCTTCTGGGCACAGAGGCCAGCTAACAGAGCAGCCCATGGCTGAGCTCAGAAACTCCTTTTGCCCCCCAAACCAAAGCCTTGTGCTCAGAAGGGTCCAACACAACATCTCTGCTCCCCAGCAGTGGCCCAGCTGCCACTGTGTGCTGAGGAGTATGCTGAAAGCCCAACAGACCATCTATCAGCATTGCCTGAGGATCAGATATTCTGACCAAACCTCCAGCATCCCTGAAAATCATGTCCTACAGATACCTCAGTTTTTACATGTGTAGTGATCCTGCTCTTTAAAATAGATGACACACTGTAAAAAGGGAAAAAAAAACCAAAAAACAAACAGACATGCAGACATGCAGAGGGCAGAGGGTTTGGTTTCCCTCTCTCTCTGCACAAAGACTCCAGCAAGAGTGGAGTTGAACACCCTGTAGTGTTCACTAGACTCAAATTGCTGGATTTAAAGCGGCAAAAAAATCCATCTTTTGTCTCTTCCACTGAAAGAATGGAAAGAAGCTTTTTGGGAAGCTTGGACTGAACCAGTAGATAGTTTGCTGTTGCAGCGCTGGCAGGTAGTCATCACCAAAGGGACTGATCCAGCAGTTTTTCAAGCAGGTTTTGAAAATTTTTCTAGTAGGCAGCCTGCAATGCTCATACCACTAAGCTACACCACAGCATTTGCGCAGGGGTAATAATGAAATGGGTACAGACCACAGCATAGCAACAGGGTTAATAGCAAAGCCTTGGTGAGAAATAGGAAGAGAATTAATTTTAATAGAAAAATTAAGATATGAAAATTAACAATATACAAACTGTATGCCTCCACCCACAATTAGTTGTGCAACCCAGTTTCAAATCCCAGATTAAATGTCACTTTCAAAGCTCGCTTTTCTGTTTTTTTTTTCCCCCATACCTTGACATCTGCAATTTTCAAAGTATATTTGGAATTTTTTTGAGAACTACAGTATAACATACAATTCCATCTTTGCTATTCCAACTGGTTAACTAAAAAAGCAACTGAACTGATCTCAATAAAATATATTTAAACATTTTCTTACTTGTACATAAGAGAAAGGGCACTTATTTCTACTTGTCCAACCCATTCCTGCATAGAAAAAAAAAAAAAAACAAACAAAATAAAATTAAGTTAAATCAAACACACAACTACCATACTTCCTCATGTGTGCAGATCAAGAGAAGCAAGTGTCAAAAATAAATATAACACCACTGAGTCTGGAGTTCATGTGAGACATTTTGTAATTGAAGGTTTTTTCAACCAGTAAGGTTAAGGGGTACAAACTAGTGGGATTTCTGCCCAAAGCAGAAACAGATCTGTATGAAAACATAGAACAAAGCACAATCAAATAAATGCAGATCTATCATTAAAGAATATGATTTTGAAAGGTGATACTACTTTTCTTTTCTTCTTCTATTAAATGACAAGTAATCTAGCTTCTCAAAATTGATTTTTAAAAAAAGTGAGCATCACATTTATCAAGTACTTTTAAAAAACGTTACTCTCTACCTTCAAAACTGTCTGTTTTTAGGGGCCTTTACCTATAAAGGAACTGCAAAAAGAACCTTGAGGCTTAACACTCCTGCCTAAAACACAGATAACTTCCATACGACATCATCTTGTGAAGTAATCCAACACAAAGTATACAGACCACTTCCAAATAGCCAAAATAAACTTCTGATACTTAGTTGCATTTCTCATGCAAACAGCTGTATGTCAACACCTGAAGAGAGACCACAAGTCTGCTCTTTAAAGCTGTTAAACAGTGACATATCAGTAACACCATAAACCAGTTTCAAATCATGGAAAAGTAAGTTGTTGCTTCCTTTACCAGCCCAGCTGCTGTACTGCTCCAATGTGATGTGACTAGATCCCACTCTTGTTTCATTTGTTTGTTTGGGGCTTTTGTTTGTTACTTCTTGGATTTGGTTCATTTGGTTTGGGTTTGTTTGTTTTGTTTTATACTTACTAAATTAAAACCAACTGAAATTAAATTTGGGGCAGGAATTTGTAGCAGGCTTGGATTTTTATTTTTTTTAAATTGTCATTACAATTTTATAAGCTAGAACAACAATATAAATTTTGCTGAGCATGTAAAAGAGCTACTGTATGTTTTTCAGAAATATTTTTTTAAACATTAACAGATGTATAAAAAACACATTTTCTATACACACAGTGCAGTAAGCCATTTATTTTGTTGTAGTTCAGAGCAGAGTACGTTCTACTAGAAAATGGCACGATCTACTATTTAGCACAGCGTATAACCCCAAGATATGACTCACAAAGCTTTGTGATTAAACATCCTGGAATAAACAAAGCAAGACAGAAGCAGAATAGGCTAACATCCACTATTTTCCACCATTAATTGTGGAAACTGAAATAAAGAATCATCTGCTTAGCCACTCTAACTAAGGATGCTGTAGGTATGGTGGGAGCTGAGGGGACATGGAAAAATAAACTATGCTTTCTAGGAAGGGAAAGTTTAACAAAGTTATGTACAAATAAATGCTTAAGAGAATTAACAGATTTTGCAACATTGGACTAGATTGTCCTCTTTCCCCAATCCCACTTGGTTTACACAAATTGTTAACTCTCTAATAAAAATACTAAAATTACTAAAAATATTAAAATCAAATTGGGGAGGGGAGATAATTTTGCTTTAAATCAATATATTCACAAAAACCTGTGGCTACTGTCTATAATATTTCTCACATCAGTAACTGTCTTTCAATTGCCTAAACTCTTAGACCTTTACTGAAGGCTGTCTTCAAGAAAAAGGTAGCCATGGTGTATTTGTCGGTGTTTGCAAAGGCTGAAAACATTTGGATAGAGTTTTGAGGAACAACACTTAAATCAAGACATGCAAAAAATCCCCAAATAATTTTACAATATAGAGTACAAACAAAAATATATATTCACATAATTCAAAGACCTCTTAAGCCAAGTCAAAAACATCTGTGAGAATAACGCATTACCCATCAACTCCAACAACAATACTGCTTTCTATTATAAAATCAAGTTTAACATACCTGTGGATTTTCCAGACATTTTAAATACTCTTCAAATGGCCCCTCTATGAACTGTATTAAAAAAAGAAAAAAAGTAATAGTTATTTTTATTAGCATAGTGTATGGAATCCCCCATCTATGACCCACTGCACCAATGGGAATGTACCATTGGAAATTTAAGACTATCGTGCCCTCAAAGAACTAACAATCTAAGTATAAAGTGATGTAGAGATGAGGGAATAAATGCCCAAATACATTGGTCTGCATTCCAGAAAACAACCACATAAACAGCTTTTAGAATCATCACACAATCCAAACCAAAGAAGCAAAAGCCCAAAAAGAAATCCAGGAGCCAAATAGGGAATCTAAAGAAAGCAAAGCTGCTGGCAAGTAGATATTTATGGGCAATTTATCCCAGACATGCACAGCATCACTGGGGAGAGCATATGTGGGCTTATTCAAGTATCTTGTTAAAGCAGGCAGCAATGGACAATCAGAAATGGGAGTCACGTATCTGTAGTACCCAAGTAGCCATAAGATATAGCATAGGCAAATCATAAGGCATTTTTTCTCTTTTCTGCATCACTTCAAACTGCTTTTCCATTCAGTGAAAGGATGCAAACAATAGGGCTACACTGTAAGTGCCAGGCTAAGAAAGTGATTCTTCAGCTGCACTTCTTAACACGCAAGAAGAGACCCAAGTCACATTTGTCAATGCCAGAGAAAGAAGCTACAGTAATTGAGACTTGTTAACTTCAAAGTGTTTCAGCCATGCTGGTCAACAGATAACCTGTATTTTTAAAATGCTATTTAGACACCATTTGCTTCATTTAGTTAAATATGCATAGAGGTCCAAAGAAAGAAGTAGTTCCCATTATGAACTTAAGCTACAACCAGAATGACCTCTTTACTCATAATAATTAAGAAACACAATCATAAGGAAAACTGTGAGAAGCAGAGAGATTAAAAGTTCTGCTTTAGCTGTTTTGAACCTGGCTGGACAGTGTTGTTCACAACAAGAATCAAAACATTGGGCCAAAATTTTCAATTTAGACAGACTCAGGTAGGAAGTTAAAAGGTGGATCAGTAAGACATGACCATGGACAGCAGTTGTTTCACATCTTAAAAATAAATGACCTAAATATAACGCATTACGGAAGAAAGGAAGGGCACTAGAAAGTTCTCATAGAACATGGAAGAGTTAAAAAAGAGAATGAAGAGAGTAGCAACCAAAGATAACACTTCAAGAAAGGATGAGGATGAAAATTAAGACAGCGGTTACACAAAGTCATCTCAAACCTTGGTTACAGCAATATCAATGGAATGAAAGAGACAGAAATCCAAGCTGAAATGGCTACAGTATACAGAGAGAAGAGGAACTTCAGTGAATACTACCGGTAAGTACTAAGACAGATGAGTAAATATTTAAACTAAGAGACTAGAGAAAGAGGCATTTGTTGTTTGGTTGTGGTTTCGTGTGGGGTTTTTTTGTTTGTTTGGAGTTTTTTTGTTGTTATTTTGTTGGCTTTTGTTTGGTTTTGTTGTTGTGGGGTTTTTTGTTTTGTTTTGTTTTTTGTTTATTTAAGAGAGATAAGCTAGCAATACAAAGTTAAGAGATATGGAGACTGCAGGAGATCAGCAGAGATTAAGCAATGTACGGGAGGAAGTAGGAACACTATGAAATGAGAAAAGGTATGAAACACTTCAACCTTGTAAATAAAAAACCCATTTTGAAAAATGACAAGAAACTTAAAGAGACTTTTCAGAAGGACAGCAAAGATGGATAGAGAAGAAGTCACATCACTTGGGTCAAGTCTGATTAAAAAAAGAACAGTGGAGGAGAGAGACCAAGACAGTAAAACCAGTTGGAGTTGACAAAGCAGTTACTCAGCTGAGAAGGTGCCAGAACTAGGCAGGGGAAACACATTTAGAGCCAAGAACGGCCATGGTATTTCCAAACACTACACAATACAACAAGAGAACAGAAGTAGAGAAGCAGATACTGGATTGAGAAGGGTAATTCTGGAAAGAAAGGGATTTAAAATCAGCAGTGAAAAAATTAAAAAAGAAAGGAGAGAGAGGGAGAGAGAGAAAGACCTGAGAGCTGGTAAGTTCTCAGATGGACTAGAAACAAATGAAAGAGTCCTTGCAAATAGAAATAGTAAAGTCAGAGCTGCATTCTCCCTGAGCGACTCACTGTATTTCATGTCATTCATTCTTGACAACTTCCACATTAGCAGTAATCAGTCACATTTAAACACAGGGCACTTTGTCAGATATTACAGCAAATAAACACATCCTTATTTCTGCTTTCCTTCTCTTCCCTATGTCAATATGCATCTAAAACAGCCTTTTTATTTTAAGTTTGGGTAAATTTAGAACAGAAAGAGAGCGCTAAGTAATAATCCTCTAATAACAAATGCTTACACATTTGTTTGGCTATCCTGAAAATCAGTTAGGTGGTATATACACTAGAACACACAAAAACACTAGCAGCAACACCATTATTTATTACAGCTTTTTTAAAGGGAATAAAAAAAGGATTTTATTATGTCAACACTGACTGCATTGGCCAAATATAGATGAATATAAAAATATTTTATGCCCATGGTTGACGAAGCAGAACTTCACTACAGATGTTTAGAAAAATACACAGTAGCAATACATAATCAATTGTAGACCCTGAAATAAATTTCACTGATCTCAGCAGTCAAATCGCTCATATATTGCAAAAACAACTAAAGAGCACAATAAGAACATTTTATGGCCTTCATTAAATAGGCATTATAATAAAATAAAATCCAGATTTTGGTAGCTCCACTACAGACTATTAAAGTAAGTTTGCTTTGTTTTTTAATGAGCATTAAAAACTCTTCCCACTCTTTCCACCCCGCCAGTCCAAGCAGTGTACAGGTCCTTCTTCAGGCTTATGAAAATGAGTCACTACCAATATGTGCCAACTAATTTAAAGAGCACACACTTTGAAAAGCACCAACTAGTATATGCTAATACTCTCAGAAACAGCAGAATATACCTTAGAAAAGTGGAAGGAATAAAGCCACATTTTTTAAAATGCTCACAAAGAAAACAAGAATACTTACTGCTTCAAATTTCTCCCTATTTTTACGAAGATAGTCTACACAAGCCATCCTAACATCAATATGCCGAGACTGAGAATGTAACACCTAAAAATGGAGAAAAAGAAGAAAGTGACACTGGTTCCTAAAACTTTTGACGACGGTTCATAAATAAAGACTGTTGTCTAAATATAGGCTTGGAAGCATGCTAGGTTTATTTTTAGTAATATTTAACAACATATTTATGCAGGTGAAACCTCGATTACTTAATAAAAAAATTAAGTAACTGCAAAATTCACACACATATTAAATTCAAATCTTCAATTTTATGAGGATTTACTAAGCAAAAGGAGAAGCATTTGTTGTCATTCTTTAACACACTCCTTGGTAAATTATTTCAATTAATTGAAGAAGTTACTGCAGGAGTGGATGAGGAAAACAAATAGCAACATGCACTTGTTCAAATGAAATCCAACCAAATAAAAGAGAGTGCAGGGTTACTGTCTCTTGACTTTAAGAGGTGTAGATCTGTTGCCCAAGCACTGATTTGGAAGCCAGGAATTCAGATTCCCATTTGATACCTGCATTCTATCTCCTATTCAAATCTCTACTAGAAAAATACTACTTTCATCACAGTTTCAGAGTTACCTCTAATGTGTCTTTTTCTGCATCCTCACCACAATGTAGGTAAGTTCCAGTCAATTTAAATAGCAGCCTCTCTTGCAATCCTTACACATTGCCCTCAATATAAAACACTTCCTAATTCAGATCAATTCAGTTTTTCTTCATGAGGTGTACAGAGATTAGGCCAAATTTGTGCATAAACATCTATTAACTCTGAATTAAAGACCTTCCCTTTAATAAAATAATAGGATGTTAAAAATTTAATTAAAAGTTGGAAAAAAGTTCTACATATACTGGAGTGTAGAAGACACCTATAAATATTAATGAACAACATTAGAATATCAATGTATATTCATTGATTATTCTCTTGAAATAAACACTCACTTCAGAACAACTGTTTATGCTTGCCTGAAGTTATAAATTCAGTGGGGAAAGTAATTAAAAATAAAAGTTAACTGTATATAATTAGCACAGGAATCCGGGCTCCCAGAATCAGAAGCACCAGAGCTCCCACTGCTGCGTGTTTGTATTTAAGACAAGATGACACTGTCACTTTTTTCCTTTAACACTAACACTGAAATGGGGGAGGGGAATTCAACAGTAAGAACTGAAAGCAAATTACTTACTTTCTCTAACTTTATAGTAAAATAATTAAGAAAACTAAGAACAAGGCTTTTCAGCCCTTTCCACTAAATTCAGTTTCCTAGATAGTCCCATACAAAGCATTTGTGCTCGAATGTTTAAATCTTACACTGAAAAAAAGCTCTGAGGCTGCAGTGAAAGGTCAAAACAGGTAACAATTTCTTGATGGCTGTACAGGGAGAACTCATCTGCCCTCCCGTGAAATATTTATTTTTTTTCTCCCTGGCACATGACTGCGTAACCTTAACCCACACTTGTCTGCATTTTAAACACCAATTATCACCCGCTAATGAGACCCACTTCCCATGCTTTCATGTGAAGTAGCTTCGTTTATGTAAGCAGTTAGTTACCTGCTCGGCCACAGCCCTGAAAAGACAAGATCCATCCTTGGCAACTCTCTTCCTGTACAAGCCCTGAGATCGCAGGTAGCAGTCCATGGAATCCTCCCCGGGGGCTGCCGTACCGCTGCCCTGATGACTCTGCTCCCCGCCGTCGGCTTTGCACGTCGACTCCATGTTTATCGCTTCAGGCCGTGGAGAATCGCTGCACCTCTCCTAGCCCCACATGGCAAAGCAAACCCAGCAAGCAGCTCCAGGGCCGGGTAAAGGAAACAGCAGCAGGTTCGGGGAGGAGAGCGCCGGGTCCTCCCCCCAACACTCGAGGTAGCAGCAGCAATAGGAAAAGCAGCCGGTCTCACGTTATCAACTTGCATGGGGGGAGCAAGTGCAAAGTTTTACTCCGCGATCTGGACTTGCGGCTCCATAAACAATGTCGCTTCTACGCTCCTCTGGCAGGACGGGCGGCAGCTCCCGGGAACGGCTCCGGCGGGGTCTCGGTGCCGCTGCTCCTCCGGGGCGGCGAGCCCCGGCGCGCTGCCGGCCTGCCGGGCGGAAAACAAAAGAGAAAGGACATGTGCTACCGCCGCCGGGCCACAGAGGAGGAACAACAAAAAAAGAAAGCGTCACCTGGCCTCTATTTTCACTGTTAGCCCGGGCGCTGCTGGGAATGGTAGTCCCGGCGGGGGAGGAAGAGGGAGCCGGGCGGGGAGCGCAGCCCGCCGCAGCCAAGAGAGATTTAGTTAAATTAAGAAATAAAAATTTAAAAAAAAAAAAAAAAAGCCATAGACGTTCAATACTTCTAATATACTACTTTTGTGTATACTGCTCTCAGTGGTAAGAAGCAAAAGGTATTTTTGTAACAACTGCATGACTAAATTGCTCTTGGCATTGTAAAACAGCCTTTAGAAGATTTTGGTGCACAAAAAAACCCAAAACTTTCCAAACCTGTAATGCTTTTTCGCTCCCTCCCCCCCCCCCCTTTTTTTTTTACTGTGATTGTTTGACTTGCCTAGGAGGGAAAGCTACAAAGCTGTCTCAGTAGATGAAGACAGAAGGAACAAAAACCCTGATTTTTGTTTTATTTTCAGCCAGCAATAATAAGACCAGAGAGGCCTGTGACCTGAGCCGAGATCCGTATATAATAATAACTGATTGAATAAGCGGAAGTTACAAGCCAGGCTGAGTCAGGAGAAAGTGCTCCAGCAGCTCTGTATAAGCAGTATCAAACCCCCTTCTCCTAACAGAAGCCCATGTTTGCCCAAAATAATGTTGGTCTGCTAGAAACAAAAGCAAATTCCCCGGCGATCTCTGTAAAGAAGGAGAATAGAAACTGAGCAAAGTGAAAGTAAAGCGCTAAAGGCATCTGAAACTCCAAGACACAGAGAGCTGGTCAAGCAGCATGGGGATGGTTGAGACAAGGAGCACGAGGTAAAAATACTAGCAAGGGGCTGGACGGAAAGTTCAAACTTCTGGTGAGAAGACGGGAAAGGTCATCTAACAAGACTGAACTACAAACAGCTGAGGCCACTGACTCAGCTACCATATTAACTTAAGAAACTAAGACCAGCAGAGTCCTGCAGGCGAGAGGCGCTTTTTCTGTAAATAAGTGATTTGGCAAGATGCTGTTGAGACCAACAAACTACTGTCTAGTTAGACAGTTTCTTAGAAATATCCCATTTTTCCTTACCATATTTGTCACAGTTAGGGACAGAACTATCTTATAACATATCCACAAATTTGTCTTCTCTCATATTTGAGCGTTTTGTCATTGTGATTCTGAAGGCCAGCTAGGGGAAAGGCAAATGCCTTTCATCACATCTGCAAGATGCAAAACCACACTTCATCCAGTATGTGGCAGAATGTAAATTTAGTTCTGATAAGTGAACACAATGAGAAAATTAAAGAATTAAAGTCATATAGTTGTCCGTTTCCTAAAAGCTCACTCTTTATGCAACCAACTCCTGAAGTCAATCAGGCAACAGTGGCCCGCAGATTCTTTTTTTCAAGTACCGCTATACAACAAGCAATCTATTTCCATAAAGGTGAAGTTCTCACTGAAGAAATCTAGCTGGTATATACACACAGATTCTTAGGCACAGGGAAAAATGCATCCACTGGAAGACATTTGATACACCTCAACTTTAAAATAAATGCTCCACCAAGATAAGAACGACCAAATTATAACTTGTGAGTTACTCCACATGTTCTAATTAGTGAGTAGTTTTATTAACACTTTCAGCTATCACTTCTACCACTACCACTAGTTCCTCCTCTGCACCAGCCTCCCAATCTCTATTGCCCACACAAGCACTTGTGCTAACCATGCACTGAAAGCGCTCAGGAAGCTGACTCAATCTTAAAAAATCTAAATATATAAATATATAAAAATATATATATATAAAAATATATATATATAACTGTATTTTTAAGCCAAGATTAATTTTGCGATTCACTTTTCAATTCCCAGCCTGCCTGTGCCAACACCTGGGCCAGCAAAGCGGAGGGGCCAGCCCTGCGGGTGGGGGGGGCAGTCTGCCTTCACTCATCAAACTGCAACCTTGAAGAGACGAGAGCAGTTTTAACCCGGCCTCACGCCCGCCCTTTCCCGCTTCCCGCAGCGCCGCTTCACTAGGAGCCTCCTCCCAGTCCGCAACTCCGGCCTGGGCGCCTCGGCACAGACCGGGAACGGACACCCGGGCAGGGGCGGCCCCTCGGCCTGCAGCCCAACGGCCTCCCGGAGCGGGAGCAGCTCCAGGAGGGCGCTGCCTCCTCAGCGGCCCTGCCTGCCCGGCCACACGAGCCACCGCCCAGGCGGTGGGGCCGGACTCGCCGCCCGGACGAGCCGCGGCGCGGTGGGGCCCGCTCCCTTCCCCCACCCGCTGACTGGCACTTACCGGCGGAGGGGCGGGCGGGCGCGTGGGCCCTTCTTCCTCTTCCTTCTCCTCCCCCCGAGCAACGGCTGCAGTGGCGGCAGCGGCCCCAGCGGCGGCGCAGACAATTCAATCTCCCGCGGCGCCGGTGCTGCTCGCGTCGCTCCCCGATGATGCGGCTGCTGCCAACCCCGGCCCGGTCTCGCCCTCCCGCCTCACCGCCTTTCATCACTCTTCGCCGCACACGCGAGCGAGCGCGCGCCCGCACCGTCTCCCCCCCCTTCGGCCGCAGTTGGTTTGTCCCACCGGCCACACCTGTGTGGGCTGCTGCGGCTCGTACCATTTGCCGTACAGGGGAGGAAAGAGGCGGCCGACGAGAATGCCGAGGTGCCGGAGGAAGGAGCGGCGTTTCGCGCGGGACTGTTCTAGGCTCCGTCCCTGAGCGGCGTTAGGGAGCCGGATGGTGCCGAGGCGAGCGGCAGCCGCCTCATGTCCCCACCCAGAGGGGGGCACGCAGTGGTACGGCCCGGGGAACGTCTCTCTGCCCCCTCCCCAACAGGTCCCAGTGCTCGGGTCTGCCGGCGCCAAGGGCAGGTGGGCGGCTCTGGGGACCGTCCTCACACCCCGGCATCCGCGGGGCCGGGCGGGCTCTCTCTCTGCCTCATGGCACCGCTTCCTCGGGTTGTTTAGCCGAATTGTGAGGTGCAACGGGAAGCGTTTTTAAGAGTTTTTGTGGCCAGTGATTCTTGTGACGAGTTGCCAGCCCGCAGTGGGGCGGGAGCCGGCGATCCCATCGGCCTCGCTGCCAAAAGGAAGAATTGCTAAAACTGTGCCCTCAGGATGCGTCGTGCAGTCACAGCAGTAGCGTGTGTTCTCATAACGCGTCGCTCTTTCCCTGAGATGCTGTAACCGGCATGAAGAGATGTGTAAAATTTCTGCAAATCAGTAGTGGGAGGGTTGTGAGAAGAGTAAGCAAGTTCAAACTTGATTATTTGTTTTTTTTGTCTTCCCAAATAAAATGCTTATTCAGGCTAGATCAACCCAAACTGTTTAGGGGGAATTAAGAAAATAAATAAGTAAACAAATACTTTAACCTAGCTAGCATACGTATTAATTGTGGTGATAAAGCCTGATGCATAAAGACAGTAAAAAACGTGGTCTGATTAGAAAAAATCTTTCTAGATTACCTATTTGCTTAGTAGTCCACTAGGAGACTTTTGTCTTTGTCTGAAATAACTATTTTTAGTTGAAAAAGAATATGAGGTGAAATAAACAACTAGGCTTGCCTGGTAATGTGCAATTCAGTCAACCTTTCTGTGCATGTTAAATAGAGGTTTGCACATGAACAGTACATTTGGAGATAGTAGGTTAAAAAATAATCAAGTGTAAGTCACTTATCCCTTTCTGGTCTTAGGTTTCTGAAGCTACAGAACAGCACACGCGTGAGCTGGTAGTGGCTTCGTGTGCCTGTGTTGGTGCTGGCGCACAGGTACAGTAACACAGCTGGACAGTGAAACGCATGGAGAAAACTGACCTGGCTGACAGGCAAGCGTTCCTCTGCAGTATTTTTCAGTGAGACCAGGTCTACAGAGTGTTTTGTTGTCCACTTGCTACACAAACACTGACACAAGAGAGGGAGAGTGTGGGAAAGAGAAAACAGATGAAGAGGAGATGACAGGTTTTGGTTCTGGTGTAGCGCCAGGTGAGATCCCTATCAGACTTCAGCTTGAGAGACCAAGAACATTAGAGCTGTCCAAAACCCCTTGTAGCAAATCCAAAAAGCCTGTTCAAAGTTTTCATTTAATCCTTCCATGGTGAGCTTGGTTCCCCGTAGGATGTATATATTCTGGCAAGTCATGATTACTTGGTTTTGGAGTCTTTTCTGAATATTTACAATTTCTTATCCAGGTTGTGTTCCTACTGACAGCAACAAAACAGTTATGCCCCTCATGCAGAAGCTTTAAAAATATTTACAAAATAATTAAACAGTAAATAAGAGATACTGTTACATGTTGAAATGAAAAAATACACTTTTCCTGACATCACAGCATAAATAGCTCAGTCCAACATTTAATTGAGTTGGTAGCAAGATTTCTATTGCCATTAGTGGGTGATGGATCAGACATAAATAGAGAACGATAAGAACAGCTTCAACATAAACCATGTTATTTATGGATCTCTGTGTGCAGACAAACTTGGTTTTAATGCTGCTGATGAAGAATAGGCCTGGATTTCATGTCTGTCTTGCAGAATGGCAGTGCAATCAGAGCAGAATATAGTAATGGTTGCATTACTGTTGCATGCTGTTTATAGCTGACTGCATCTTTGTGCTCTGTGGACGAGTCAAACATCATACACTCCCAGTATTATACATCTTCAATACATCTCAAAGAACTACAGAAATGCAGTCTACTTGAGTTTTAAATTATCACCCTTCAAAAATGTAGTAATCATGTAACATTTTGCCTTCTGACTGCTTTTAATCTTGATTTACAGTTGTATTTTTCTTAAAGACTGATTTTTCACTGATTGCTAACCATTAAAACGTGCTGATTATAGTCTTTATGCATAATTTAGCATTTCTTTTTGCTAACAAAGAGGGCATCTACCTGTGAGGCATTTCAGATTTAAACATAACATTTATATGGATTCTTAATTTTTACATACATTTTACTATTTCAGAAAATTAGGGCTGTTTAATTTCCTTTTTTAATAGGTAATTATTATGCTTTTACTTGTGATTCCTATCAAGCTCCTTGTGGATAAATATGAGAATTGAAAGAAAATAATGAGAAAAAAACTATATAGTTGCTTTTAGGTAATTGAGATTACTATAAGTATATATTTGAATCTTCTTCTTAAGAAGATATTCTGTTTTGCTTTGAAAAAGGTTTTATTAAAAATGGAAGTATACTTGTAGGAAGAGAATTTAATTCCTTTAATCACTCAGCCTTTCAAGAGTGTTGAACTAGTAAAGATCATCCTGTTCTTTCCATCTGTTTCCAGTTTATGGATGGAAATAATGGAAAAAAAAAAAAAAGTCAGCTAGTATAATTCATTTAACTGAGCTAATTGAATAAACAGAAATGAAGAAAACACTGCCACCTTGCCTGCAGAAAAAGATGCTTGTCAAAAACTGGTTTAACACTTCAGCAAACAAAGATGAATAATTCAGCAGCCCAACTTTCCTTATAGCTTGAACAGAAAGTCCATACTGCTTAATAATACTTCTTTTGTAGTATCTATTTTGTAAAGCAAACATATTTAAAATTACATTTTAAATTAACTAATCTGATAGATTTTGTTATTATTTTATTTTAGAGACTCGGAGCAGTTACCAGGGAGGAAACTTTTTTAGCCTTACACTTAAATTAAGCACAATGTCAGGAACTTCTAGAAACCAGGTGCTTTCCTTTATGTTTAAGAAGGCTGCACGTGGTTGGAGGAGACTGTCTTTTAGCAAAGCTTAGAAAAATATCATTCAAATATATAAATCTCTAATGTTGCTGCAGAATATTTGTTTTTTGACTTCTGATGTGTTTTGAAATGAGCAGCAGTACATACTACTAACAACTTTGCTCAAAGTAAGTGCAAGTGTAATGAAATAATATTGATAAATAAAATCAGGATAAATCATAATACTAATAAAGCTCTGGTGATAAGTAAGCTTTTTAAAAATTATATACAAAGAGATGGACTTTGAATGACACAATCTCGCTGAGTAATAAGAGCTACTCTTTTTCCCCCTGTTCCAGCTAAAGCCTACCGGTGCCTATACTGTTCTAAGTAACAGAATAAGTGAAAATCTGTAGCACTTAGATGCAGTGGTTTTCCTTATGGTCATAAAGCTAGTGGCAGTATATCGTAGTTGAGCTTATTAGCCTTTAGATGGCATTAGCTCCCTGAACATTTTAGGGTTTTTTAATGTGTTCAACTGTGAGATGAGGGATCAAGGCAGTAACTTCTGCATTGATATTTTGTTAGGGGAACACAATCAGTACACTCAATACATGCTGCCCCCCACCCAAAACCCAAACAAAACACCCCCAAAAAAACAATAAAACAAACAACAACCAAACAAAAAAACCTTCACCACCGTACAAAGGTATTTTTGACTGAAAACATGAAGCATGCAGCCCAGCTCCAGAGCACAGGGCTGAGAAGTGTCCAGTTCTGACCTCAGTCTCTCCCCAGGCATTGTACTACAACAACTCTGAGGTGTAAATGAAGCAGCAGGGGATTGTCAGGTTGTTTTTCATCATCTATTCTGCCTCTGCCAGCTGTATACGGGCACAAATACACTGTTTTGTTAGATTGATGCCATGAGAGGCTTTTTGTATGCTGAAGTGATACATGAGTGGGTCCCTGTGCTGTGGTTAGGTCTAGTTCTATTGCTAATGTGTGAAGTGACAGTATTGCAGTATGTAGCTGTGATTATGCAAATAAGTTGAAGCGATAGCACACTGCTTTGCTGAAAATATCATTGTGTTCCCAGGTTTTGTGAACCACTGCAAGTAACGTTTGAAACCACAGATTTCCACATACCATGCTGCATTTTGGTAGGATACGAGACTTCTACATGGTTTTAAGTACAAAATGCATGTGTATTCTGTGTGAAAGGTAGTATTAATTCAGCTGATGATGACACAGGCATTTAAACTGTGTGTGCCTCTACTGCAGAATGTTTTCAATGATATGCCAAGTTAACTGAATGATGCATTAATTGAAAAGGAAAATAATTGAGTTAGACTGCCATAGTTAGCAGTGTGCAGTTCCTCCTTAACTTCAGACCTTTTGAGCCTTTTTTCACCTCAGTCTCAAAGCACACAACTTCTTTAACAAGTGCTACTTGATCCATTGTGCAGATGAGGAAACTGGAACATCAAAATTGGACAACATGCACATGGTCATCCAGGAAGCATCTGACACATCTGAAAATGGAACCTGGGTGGGTTCCTGATCTCTGTTCTTGTGCCGTAACTGCCAGATTAATTTTCCATTTGCTGTACATCTTTATATGGTAATAGTGTTGCTGTTTTCCACAAGATAGTCTGAGCTACTGTCCAGATTAGAACAGTGGCTATGACAACTGTTTTTTCTTTGATAGAGTACCATAAAAATGCACAGGGCTTTAAAGTAAGAACGTGTCAACAAAGAACGCAAAGTACTAATGCTGCTGATGCCTATTTCCTTGAGTTAGAAGTGTCTGCCTTTGTGTTCATGACATTTAGACACCACTTCATAGGATACTACTCCATGGATTTCCATTGTTTTTTCTGAAGTCAGTGAGGTTGAAGCTATATAACTGAAGTCTGAATTTTGCCTTGTGGTTTCGAAGTGAACATGTAACAACCAAGTAGACATCAGAGAGTGCTGGCTTTTAGCTCAAGGATATACAACATTGCACTTGAGTAGACTTTAATTGCATCTGCATCTCTGTTCGACTTAGTAAGGTTGCTAAAGGAATGTCTTGTTCTCATGCTGTATTTGCCTTGCTCTTTTTTGTAATTTATTTACTTTGCAGAACTGAACTAGGCTTAAGCATCTGTTTTTCAAGGAGTGTTTGGGAGGGGTGGTGTTTTGACCCCTATTACAGATGGTTGCACTGAAGAACATAACAGTTAAGTGATTAGCCCAAGGTAATTCAGTGAATGCCTCAGCCTTCCTGAAAATGTTAAACTCTTCTGGCTCCTTGTCTTTTAAACTAGTCTAGCCACTAAATCACATTGGCTCCCAAATGAAATGAAATGTTGAGAACTGGAAGTCACTTTTCATACTGTCTAATTGCCCATCTTATGTGGGAAAATGCCTGTAAAAGTCCTGCCTGGGAACCCTACCAAAGTTTTTTTAATAATGTGAAACAAAGCTTTTTGCATCAAATAGTTTATTATCTGTTGATGCTAATTCACAGGGAGTACATATACGTAAAGTTGAGTACATGTTTTACTGGAACAAAACAAGAGTGAGCAGCACCTGTGAGGTGAAGTCGTATGTGATCTGCCCAGTGAAAAACATGCTGTTGAAGAAAAAGAAGACAGTTTCTGCTATAGCCAATATAAAAATAAAGAGAAAAAATTATCCCAGAAAAGCATCTCTTCTTGTATAGTGATTTTTAGAAGACGAGTATTTCTAGTTACTCAAAATTTTTTGTTCCAAGTATTATTGCAAGAGTTTATTCTTGGTACCCTTTTTCCTTTCCCAATTTTTTTGTTCCAGCGTGGATAGTATTCATATGACCATGGCAATATGAGTCAGTAAACAAGGAAAGGTTTGTGAGGAGAATGTGTTATTGTACTGATATAGTGGTAAAAAATGGCCATACTTTAAGGCAAAAGTGTGATCTGAGGAAAGGTGTGTTTGTCCATTACCTTATCTGCATTCGTTGCTGTGTCATCTGGTTTAATAATAAAAAAAAAAGCGCCTTGGCTTTTATTTTCCACTTGCCTGTCCAATTTCCCTGTGCATCCCTGTTTTGATTGTGAAAACAATTTGTGAAAACAAAGGGAGTCAAAATATGGCAAAACTTCAAGAGAAAAGGAATGCTAAAATTTTTTTTTACTCATTCAAATGGTGTTTTGTTTGCTTTTGGGAGATGGAGAGATCTTCTAATGGCAAAACATTTATTGAAAAATCAGTATATACTACTGTATGAATAAATTGTGCATATAAGTTAATATAAGACAAAAATTGTTAACTGAAGATATACACCTTATTATTTTAAAGTTTAACTTGCATCTTTGTATCTTTTTAACATTATAATGTTATTTTGCATATTAATTTTATGAACAGTGTGTGTGCATCTTCCAGTTCTGTTGCTTACAATGTAACAGGACCAACCGATGTAAAGGTATTTTACTCACATTAAATCCTGATTTTGTATTTCTTTTAACATGTTTAAACCATGAACTTATGTAACTACCTCTCTAACTAAAAATCCTTTCTGATTTGCTAATAAGACGAAGCTGAAGATATGTATGCCTAGCTAAAGAATAACCTGAACCAAATTCTAAAAGCTATAAATACTCCTGATCTGGGAGAAATCAATATTTGAATACTAAGGTTTTACACAGCTTTATAAGTGGATTGACAAAGCTGTTTCATCATCAACTACTCCCGGATAGCAGCTTTTGCTTGGATAGGCTCTTCCAGAACAAAAAATTGGTTTATTCCAAAATAACTAATCTTTTTACAAAATAGAATTACTCTTCAATAACTGGATTATTGTATGCTGAAATAAAATAATCACCCGAGAAAAGTTTGTTCAACCAAATAGCCATTTTCTAACAAATATTTTAGTAAGTTTCTCTGAGGTATCTAGGGCAAAATGTTGGCATTCTGAGGTTTTCAAACAAAGGGAAATTAATTAAGTTTTGATTGAAACAAGTACCTAGATACTTGTATCACTCCTAACTCATCAAGACATATAGTCTGAAATTTAGGAAAAACAATATTTGGGACATCATCCTCTAAACCAAAATGTTGTATTGCAGGTGGAGATTGTTTGTTTTCTTGTTGCTTAAGTAACATTCACATTCAGTTCTCTTCAGCATTGACACACTTACTCTGGCAAGCAATGCGGCTGATGTGTTTGGTTGACATTGTCCGGCTCTGCTCTGAGTTTGGGCCGCTGGAATTCTTCACATTTCCAAAGAGGTTTCCATCAGTTGCTACAGATTCAGGGCTCTTCCTGCTGTGATAGCAGACTGTCAACTCATCCAGATATTAGTCCAATGATCAGGCAGCAGAGTGGTGAGTGAGACAGATAGCGTCTTCTCACATAATTATCTGTCAAATTACTCAACTTTCTTGCATCGGCACTGAAACTAAAACTGTCTCTATTCTTGCCAAAGAGTATTCCCCTATCTTTGGCTATATATTAAGCTTTTCCAACTTTTGCAGGCTATCTCTGCCTATTATTTTTCTGACATCATACATTTTGCTGTCAGTAATCCAGCGACACACAAATAATTTGGGTTTTATGTTCATAATTTATGCTCCAGAGTTGAATAAATTGCTGCACTTCAGACCTAATCCAAAATCTAATGAAGTCATTGGAAACTTTCCAGTTGACTTCACTAGGCTTTACATCAGGCCTGTAAGTAGTACTTGCCCGCCACTGAGTCAGAACCTATAAAAGCCAAACAAAGCAGAACATTTTTACCATTCTTAGGCAGGAAAACAAAAAATAGCAAGCAAGAATCAGAATACAGCTTAAGTTATACCTGTATCAGCTGCTAGCATCAAATAGTGCTTCATTCGAAGACACAGTTTGACAATAAGCTACTCAAGCATCACTGCATTAAAAGATTTGAGAAGTTTCTTTAGCGTATTTCTGATTTTTTTTCCTTATATTTTAATTGGCTATTTAGTGGAATCTGCATCATGCTAATATGAATGCTAAATGTTACTATTATTTTCCAAGCCTCCATTTTACATGGAACAGGGAGCAGAGTTCTGCAGCTCCCAAATGTGTGAATTGCTTCACAAAAAATAAAAAAATAAAAAGGGAAGGAAAATAAACAGTATTTGTTTTCTCTTCTATGGAATGCCAGTAGAATCACCCGTGAGAAAAGGGGAGTTCCAAATGTATGATAAAAGTTGCATAAACTGTTAAACTTTTGTGGAAGGTACTGAACGGGAAATGTTTAAAAGACAAAAACCACCACACCATGACTTTTCCCCAGAGGTGCATCAGCCTTTGTAAAGTAAACAAGCTGCAGCACTATCCTATGGGTACAGGTGGCTAATTAGTGCTCATCACAATCTTTAATCTCAGGGAAAGGGAGGAAATCTTTTAAATCTATCTATCAAAAATGGAGGTAGCCAAGCTGCAAAAGAAGCCATGACAAGCTGTTAATTCAATTATATCTGTAATGCAAACATAGTTGGTGTTCTGTTGCATTTGCATATCCCTTAGCTAGGACGTAAGTCAACTTTTTTAGTACCTCTCTTGATCTTTGTGAAATCCATAGAACTTCAGCATCTAGAGGGTGCCAGATTAAAGGACTATTCATTTACCAAATGAAAAAGAAGATTAAAGGGGTGTTAGGATGCCAGAGAAGAATCTGGTAGAATCTGAAAAATGTAATGGAATTTGAAGAATCTTGCAGAATCTGCAGGTTCGGATTCTTACCATTCTAACCAGCTCGTATAAGATCAGATTCATGGATTTATTTAGGTATCTAATTTTTTGTTTGTAATGTTATTAAGGATCTGGTCCCTAGTTTTGCAGGGACCATTCTATGGATGTTTCTCTCAACAATATGTCCTCAAAAACAGAAAAAAAGGGGAGAGGAGGAGGAGGAGTGCTTTTAAAGTTGGATCAGCTCTCTGATCTGGTATATTATTCAGCTCCACAATCACATTGGAACAAACAGGGTGTCAGTGCATGCGTGGAAATGATCAGTGGTGAGGAAAGAAGGCTGGAAGCACTTAGCTGGCTTCGGCAGCACAACAAGCGTCCTGGGAACCAGAGAGCTTCGTTTCCTCTGGCCTCATCTACACGACAAAGTTTTCTAAGGAAAGTGGTCTCGTGTTCCCACACAGCTTTGTAAGCTGGCAAAAAACACATACCTTCCTTTGAAAGAAACTGTCTTCTCAAACTGTCTTTTCTTATAGGTCTGCCTATAATTATTTAAAAATACCGCTACTCCAAAGATAAAAATTATTTCCAGGTCTTGGGTGTGTGGGGAAGAAAATCTTGCAGGTATGAACCCCCAAATATTTGAACAACAACACACAAGAAAACTGAAAGTTAACAAAAAAAATCATGGAAACACCAATTATAGGGGAAAAGAAATAAAGTTTTAGTAAAATCTCGGGTTTTTAATTAGAGCAGGAGGCAAAGAGGGAAAAAACATTTTATGAGTCTCACTAACAGTGACATAATTTTGTACTCCCTGTTGTAAGGAAATGAAACAAAATGAAGCAAAAACTACAACAAATGAACACAGCCACCACCACCCCAACACACACACACACACACACACACACACACAAACAAAAAAAACCCCAAAAAATGACAAGTAATGTTAAAGATGTCGGCTTGTAGCAAACTAGGTTGTCTTTATTGCACTGCTTACCAAACTGGCTTGGCCCCGCAAATGATTTCCTGAGAGCACTGGTCTGCAAGTTTATCTACACTCATATAATATAGACTCTCAGGGCATTAGAATGCCTTAGATCAGAAAAATCTTACATTTAAGACAACTTACTGATTGTAGCTCTTGCACATGGTTCTATAGAGATATCTGCATTTAAGAAAGAGAAAACTTTTTCTATTCACATCTGGGAATGATAGGAAGAAGGGGAAAATGGAATTTTGTATCCACAAGCCGGCTCCCAGAATTTCATTTAATTGTATCTTGGAGACTTGTCTATTGATGTTGTAGCATTTACATACTTGGTGATTGATACTGCACTGCTTGGTAACTGTTCAGACAGGAAAAACAATATAGTACAGAAGTAGAAACACATGTACAACAGGTTGGTGCACACAACAGCAGGAAATCCTTGTGAATGCAACAAGTACATGAGGTAGATACCATAGCAAAGAAGATAAAACCAGGATAAATATTTTGTGATTATTTCCTTACACAAAATACTTAGATCAGGTGCACTCTCCCATGATTAAGCCAACAACATGTTTTTTTTCTATCAATGTTGACAGTGCCAAGTGGTTATGCAAATAGGTGTAAGC
Source organism: Nesoenas mayeri (assembly GCF_963082525.1). Taxonomy (NCBI): domain Eukaryota; kingdom Metazoa; phylum Chordata; class Aves; order Columbiformes; family Columbidae; genus Nesoenas; species Nesoenas mayeri. Next base: position 20,759,876 of record NC_137540.1, read on the forward strand.
CAGTGAAAGCAGCAGAACCGAATCAAGTCAGTTTTGTTCCCCACCCCACCTTAATATTCAATCAAATACACTAAATAGAGCAAATGGGTTTATTTGAAAAAAATAATTGTCTGAAGAATGTCTGCAATACAAATAGGACTACTGATTACATTCTGAAACGGGTTTTTTTGCTAAATTAATTCAGTTCTAAAAATGCTATGTAAGATTTTCACATAAGCATTCTAAATCCTCACAACATCCTCATTTAGTGGAAACTTGAAGAACTAGGCCACGATACACAAATGTTTATGTCTGTACTAATGTAGTCTAGGCTGAGGCTTATACAAACTCCTCATAATATTTCTCATTCTGATGGCAGGTGCTGAGAATGTGTGGAAGAGTCGTCTGATTTCATTGGAACAGGCTGCCCAGGGAAGTGGCTGAGTCACCATCCCTGGAGGGTTTGAAAAGACGCATAGGTGAGGTTCTTTGGGACATGGTTTAGAGGTGGACTTGGCAGTGTAAGGTTAACAGTTGGATTCTGTGATCTTAAAGGCCTTTTCCAACCAAAATGATTCTGTGATTAGGAAAAATAAGACCAAGATATGCATAATTTCAAAATTGTGAATGCCATAGTCTCAAAATTAGGAAGGCTTCTGCTGTTGATTTACATTATGCCCTCCTTTATGCAGTACTTTCAGTAAACACACTGTTTATCTTGATAAATTCCATCCTAATCATAATGAATGTGGTTTTCTCCTCATCCTTGAATAGAGGGGTATAAACCATTATTACCAAAAGCATATAAAGAGCCAAGAAATCTTTCCGTATTTCCTCTTTGACTCCATCGTCATTGAAACATTATTGCTGTAATTTCTCTGAGTTTGTAACTTCTGCCAATTTTTTTTTTTAGTTTAATATTAAAGCTTCTTTTACACTAATCAGATTGATCCAATCTTTCAGCTAAAAGCCTTCATTCTGTGATTATATAGACTCAAAACATCTTTTCTTCAAAACATTTACCTAAAACTAAAATAGCTAGTGTTAATAGATATGGAATGTAATATTATGGAATAGCTATTTTATATGAAAAAAAACAGATAGAGATACCAGACAAGTAATTCAACACTGCATCATTAGCCCTTCTTTGTTATTAAATGAAACTTTAAAAGTACATATACTTTCAAAGACCATTTGTATCTAGACTCTGCAAAATTTGAAAAGAATGTAACTTAAAACTGAGAAATGTTTTCCTTGTCAGCTGTAGTGAGAATAATGTACAGGAAAAGGTGATGTAATGATCATATCACTTACATTATTCTCTCCCTAATGAATAATCTTCCACACTAAGGATGAGCTCACTTACTATTATTGGAGTCACATCTGTAGGCCACAGAACACTGCTGAATATACCAGAATTTTGATGCTGTATGATCTGCCTGTAGCAAACACTTTTCATATGGAATACATTTTCCTCATGAGGAATCCAACACACACACACAAAGAAACAAAGCTTTTATTTGCAGCAGCTATACTTGGTATTCACACCCTTCCTAAGCACAGCTATATCTTTATTTGAAAACCAGTCCCAGACTATTATTAGTTTGGAACATCTAAAACATGTGATGAATGTTTTCTGTTCTTATTTCAGCCAGAGCTCACATGATTTTTAGTATAGTCTAAGTTTGAAATTAAACTAAGGATAGAAAATCATCTCCATTTCTGTTCCTATTTGTAGCTTCAGTGCAGACAGCCAGTGTGCTCAGTTGTGAAACTGTGTAACTTATGTAATGTACTTTCTGTAAATGATGAATCATATTCTTATTTAAACCTGGTAAAATGAGTAAGGCTGAGAGTCAATTTGGAATTCAAGAAATAACATAATTAGAGCCACTGACTAATGTAATGCAGTATTATAACTGTCTTGAATACACAAGCTTTTATTAATATTAATGAAGAAAGATTGGACAGCAAATAATATAGGGTGTGTAGAAAGTTTAAAAGAATCTCTCCCTTAGAATAGGCACATTCCCTTATGCTGTTCACGTTCCATGCATCTAATCCAATGATGGCACTGGACTGGAAAGAATACAAGAAACATTTTAGGCTCCAATTCAGGAAAGGGTTAAGCATATGCTTAAAGTTATTTGTGTTTCTACCATGTGTTTTGCTGAGTACAATAGTAGAAACTGAACACAGCAGACCAGGTACCCTTTTTGTGGTGGTTGTGTATATTTGTGGCAGCAGTGGTTCTATAGCTAACTATAAGCTTCTCATTTAAGTAGGAATAAAGTTTTCTCACTTCAGTTATTTGTCTCCATATTCACAGAACTGCTTTGAGAAACCAGTTTTCATTAAATTTTTTTAACCAAAAGGATATTGAGGTTTGCAAAGGAAATTTTAAAATTATTCCTCTTCGAACTATGGTCCTAACACCATAATATTCTCCCTTAGGTAAACCACCTCTCATCACAAATCCCAAATTAGTCATGTATATATACCCCCGCGTACACAGACATACCCTTAAATAAGCAGTAGTTACACAGTTTCAGATTCAAGAACTTTTCATATTTTACAGATCATTAGGAAGAAAATTATCTCTCATTCATCAGTCTTCATGCATGGTAAGAGAAGCCCTGTGATTTCTGTTCTCTTAACACTTTTCCCACCTTTTTTCCCCTTCTGTTTCTGCTTCTTGTGATGGCCACAGATGTTAAACTTGGGCAGGACAGGCTGTGAAGCTGGGAGCTTTTCTGCCCAGGCCTTATACATGTCAGCCTCCCACTCCACCTCTGCTTCATCTCAGCTGTGCTTCACATTTTTTTAGCTAGCCAGTGAGCGAACCTGCAGGCGTTTCCTGCAGAATTCTTGCCCTTGAATTTAGGTTGGTTTTTTTTTCTGATTAGTAGACAGTTAATTGTCACTTTCTCCTGTGAAGCTACTTTTTTTCCTTGTTCAGAACACTCTGATTTTTAAAATAAAAGAATTCATAAAGCCAAGAAAAAACCAAACAGGTTAGCATATGAATGATGCAGACTGAACTTTTGAATACATTAAATAAAATCTCCATCCATCCTGCCTGCCGGAATAAGAATGCTCAGTTGTATACATGGGATAATTAATCGGTAAGTTTACCTCCCCAGGTAGTATTAACCTGCTCAGGCTCCTCCACACTGACCCTCTGAGGTCACTGTTCCTCTAATAATTGAGCTGGCTCCTCGTCCCTCTTTGACTCTTCACACCATTCTGGCTCTCAGTGTCCCATAGCAGAATTAGTCAATGATGTCTATATGTACAAAGATGAAGTGGGTGAGTTACTGGGGTGATCTGTGGTCCAGATATGTATGCTGTATGGTCCACTGTATGCTGGAGTAGCTTGTAAAATTTGTGCTGAGGTCTGCACCAGCCTCAGGACTTGCCCAGCTGGGCTGTGCTAACAGAAAAGTCCCCAGGTTTGATACAGCATAAGAGGAACTATGCCTCCTTGAAGATGGCATATCATCTATCCCTATGGTCATCTGCAGAAATTGGTAACAGTGACAGCTGGCATTAGTTGAAGCTTATCACATGTGAAGGTTTTCTTTGCTTATTACAATTTGAAATGGATTCATTACAGTGCAGTGACATTTTGTCTTCCTTTCCTACGTTTAACTGCACATCTTTCTTCATTCACTGTAAAAAAAAACATCTTAAACTTTACTTTTTGGCATATGGAAGTTTCTTCTAGATTTACGAAATGGGGCCTACAGTGCTTGCCTTGATACATTTCATGAACTTTGTTAATGTTCTGTTTCTATCAGCTCTTTCTCCTAGTTGTGTTTATAAAATTTCTGTCAGTTAATATTTTTAGTGGATAAATATCAGCCAGCAAAATAAACATTTCCATTCCATAGTATGAGATAGAACATAGGAAAATATGTTTGATTCCTCATATTAATTTTAGTTGTCCAAGTATTACTTCTCAGTGTTTGTTTCTAGTCTTTGGCTGTGAAGCCATATTTCTGTATATCCTAGAACAGATTGTTTTTGTGCTGTGCAACACCAAATGAACGCATCAGCCTCTAAACTGACAAGCCAGTGAGTAACTTTCCTTGTCTCAGCTGCAGAATATTCGGGACTATATGTATGTATGTGTGTATTTTTTAACTACAAAATATTTCTTGAGGGAATGTGAAATTTCTGTAATCACAGCAATGGGCACAGGGTGCAATAAAACATGAGTACAAATGATCACAGTTTGCATAAAGTGAATGGAAGTGTGTTTCCCCATAGTGCGGCAGGTAAGGAAAACACATAAGACCTCTTTGTCAAAAAGAAATTATATTTCCGCATAAATGCACAGCTTTTACTTTTACAAAAAGCACTTGTTTGGTTGATTTTCTTATTTAGCTTCACCTAAACCAATCAGGCACAAGAAGAGCGAATTGATTGGAAAACAGATATAAAACTTTTTTCTGTGAACAAAACAGTGAAGAAACCTTTCAGAGACACTGTCCAGGCTGCCTTTTTACTCTTCACTCATGCTTCAGCATTTACTATCGTGCTTCATTTCATGTCTTAAAGCTGAACTGTGGTCAAGTGCAATCCTTGAATGGGATTTTTTTCTCCTCCTTGATTTGAACATTTTTGAGTCAATGCTTCATAAAGTGGTGAATACCTTGCAAGAACCATGTGGTGAGAACATGCCTCCTAGACAGGAGTATCTGACATCAAAGTACCTGACATACAGCTTTGAGTAATTTCTCTATTTAGAAGACTGTTTACTGCTGGTCTTCCTCTTATGGTGTATAATAAAGGACAGTCCAAATAGCAAGTGAAATCAGTGGAAGTCTAGTATTGCTGAAAAAGAAGATAAGTTTTTTAAAGCATAAGGATTATGGGTTCATTTCCAGTAAGGATCCAGAAGATTGAATTAGTTTCTGAAGCAAATCTGAATGGTTTAGTTTGAAAATTAGGTTGAAAACCTCAACCTCTTGGGTGATTTAAGCGCTTTCTTTTTTCATTTGGGTTTGACATACCACAAGAGTCAGACACTTTTGTGTTCATGTTTCAGTGCAGACACTACTCAGGAAAAATGAGTACAAATACATTAATTGTCTTAATAGTTAATATTAAAAGGTAGATACTTCTGGGTTTAATCATGGTGACTGGTTATCAGTGCAGAGCAAAATGATGGGACAGTTACAAGAGAAGTGAGATTCAGCTCAATGGAATACAGTTTTCCCAATCAATATTTCTCTATTCATCTTTCATTTAATTGTATGTACTGGACTTTAGTTTTATATCTTGTTCAAGCAATGACACTTCTAAGAGCACAAAACTTGTGAGTTCATGATTTGTTCAGCAAAAACAATGCTCCCATTCACCACATTACCAACCACATGAGAGCTTCATTTTTAGACCTCTTATTCTTGGCACCGTGTCCTCATGTCAAAACTAAAGTTTTAATTTAACAGGTTAGTTGCTTCCTAATGGTTGCTAAGAAAGGCATTAAAACATGACCCAGGTGTTCATCCTTCCATGATGTCTGCTTTCAGGATAAACCAAAGCTGCTACAAGATAAACCAAGCACCAGTATTCTGGGAGTCACATCTCTTAAATAACTCAGCAATACTTTTTGCATAAGAAGGGTGAGAATTTTACAAGCAGCTCAACCTGCAAGGTATGTAGATGTTAACATATACTCCAACATTTTGACTAAACAGTAAAAAATTACGAAGGATTAACTAGTGCTGTTCTCTCTTGCATTCCAAAAGCTCTGTGGTGTCCTATCTCTGCAACTCAAAATGGAAGTAATTCCACATGGGCAAGCCAAACCATAAAGCCTCGTGTCCTGAGGTACCCGAGACTTTTGACAGGTCCAGTTGAACTGTGCAGCCATCATTACATAGTGCTACAAGATGTCACCTTTCCTAGTGCGGGACCAGTTGTATCCTGAAATCCATGAAATCCACTGGGCCAGAACACAAGGGATATAGCATCAAGCTCAATCATACAATGATATTCACCATAAGAAAATTCAAAATCATCAGTGAGAGAGAGACAATTTTCTCAACAACCTCTCTAAGACACCTAAGAATTATCGCAAATCATACCATCTTCTTTTCTCTGTACAAGACAGACTTCTTGACCTGACTTCACTAATATGAATATACAAAACGATACATATTAAGAAGCAAACCAGCAAATAGCTAATGAGATATTTAACGAAAACAAAACAACCCACTGCATACAGTTATACAAGCTAAAATTATCATATATTGCATTTCAAAATATTTTTAAAATATGCAATAATACAGAAGTAGCTTTAATTTCTAAATGAAGTAGCTTATTAAAACAGCTGGTTTCACACACAAAACCTGTGAGTGAAAACGTTCTACTATTTTCAAGTGGTTTGAGATACATTGTCTCTAGTAGGTGACTAATATATGAATTGAAGAGACTAAGCTTTATATATTTTACTTAGTCTAATGTATAAATTTATGTCTGATTTTTAAGTTCACTACAAGTCAACATCCGCTTGCCAACTCTGAAAACAAATGTTTCAAGTATCAGAAAATTAGCTGTAGTTTTAGCTGTGTGATACACAGCTAAACATAATACATCAAAAATAAAAATATTATAACTAGTTAGAATTCTCTGTATTACAGATAAGTAATCTGGTGTGCTTTTGTATTTAAATTATATATTCTGATTAATGGAAACATAAACGTTTAGATTTCAGTCATCTTTTTCCTTTCATGTTCCCTTGTTGTAACTCCTGACCTCTGACTGAGAAAGGATTTTTGAAGCCTTCTCCAACTTCAGCTGGTAGGACAGCACTAAAATCCATGCAACTACTGAAAATGTCCTTCTCTCTCTAGCCGCGGAAGTTTGCTGCATAATCCCAGAGAATTAATAAATCACATAAACCAGACAGTTAAGGAACTCCTGGACATTTTAGGAAGTGCTGTTGGCCTTTCCCTCTGCCCATGGGTTCCCTGGTGATGTCTATTCCAGTGGCCTACCTCAAGATTCTCACCAGATGTGATCAGCTGGGTTTCACATGCCGGGCAGGGGTGACACAGAGAGCCCATTCATCCCACTGCAGGGTGCGTGGACAACTCTAAGCCCCCAGGAGGAATCTCCAGGCAGCTCAGAGCCACATCTGGTTGCCATTCGGATGATGTGAACCCAACTAGTACTTGAAACAACTTCCTTCTTTCACTATGCCCCATTGTTGTGATGAGACACCATGACTGGTGTGAAGCCCAAAGCTTATTTCATGTTATAGCATTAGCAGCAAAAGGTTTTATGAACTTCTTCCAGCCTTCTCAGAGCTTAGAGGGTGCTTGAATGTGGAAGCTGTCAGTTTTCATCAGAAGTTTAGATAAACGCATAGATGGATAGGTTTAAGCATCTGTAAGATCATTTGTCTCAAAAACACCCAGAAAAGTAACAGGCTAATTATTTACCACTTTGATTACCATCACTGAATGTTGCTAGCAAGGGAAGGCATCCAAATTATAGTTCTGTCTTGGTGTTTGATGAATTATACCAGAATATGTTTCCATCACTGGGTAGTAGTATCTTTTGGCTTTCATTTTACAAGTTGAGACTGAATTATAGAATGCAGTAAATGGGAGGAACACAGAAGATTTTCTTGATACTTCTCGTATTGTCACTTCCTGTAAGGTATGTTACATTATGTAGTATTTAAGCTTACTCAGGTAGTGCCATGTTCTCCCAACTTCTAATCAATTTGTCAATCAGATTGCTGTAGAAATAGGTCTGAAAAAAAGGAAAAACTATGGTATAATCAGAAGAGAAATGAGTCATTTTTGCTGCCCTAAGGTCTAGACTGACCTAATGCATGCCATTGTACACTCAAGGATCTTAATTTGCTGGTCAGTTGTAAAATGCACCTCTTAGTACATCTGGAGACTTCCAGCTGTGTGCACAAAATTATTAGTTCAGCCTATATTGGTTGTGAAACCCAAGAGTAAGATTTTTAACTAAGGATTGACTAGAGTGACTTCAATAAAAATGGGACTTTGCAAATCCAGAGAAAATTACAGTAGTCCTATGTGAAGCCTGAGAAACAAATGCCGTCTTTAAAAAGGTGAAGCGAGGATCAGAAATTATGGTTTGCCAGTTCAGAATTTATCTACTTCACATCTTGCATATAAATACAGGAAAATCTTCAGAGCTATAGGTCCATTATGGGACCCATAGGTATTAGTAGTCTCCCTACAGACAAAGAAAGCCTTAGTCTACCAGCATGAATGCCAAGAAAAAGTTCTGAAATGTGTAACTTGAAATCAGAGCTGTCGCCACCACATTTCTTCAGGAAAACACCTGACTTGAATTCATTCCCTGAGTACAAGCTTCACAAGTATGCTTTTCACCAGGAGGCAGATCTCGAGTTAGAAGTAGCCTGTTACCAGATGCAGTTCAGGCATATTTCAATGCAGTAGAAGTCCAGTGAAGGATGTACAGGGTTTACATCAAAATTAATGCAAAACTCTAAGGATGAGATTCCAATATCGTCAACTCCTACCTCAATTTTTATGTCAAATTTCATTAATTCAATCCTATCCTAATCCTAAACTGTATACACCTTCCCATGATGCCTCAGTAGAGTATATATCATATATGAAACTTTCTTGCATATTTAAAGGCATAAGAGCCAGGAATTAGAACTGGTTGGCTCTTATGCCTTAAATATGCCAGTGAGTTTTAGAGCACGCTGCTGAACTGCTGCAAAACTTTGAGTACAACTAAACCCCATTATGCTTCACCACCGCTGGTGCACTTAATAACAGGCCACCAGAATCCCCAAGTGTGGTGGCAGGATCATTTACACCAAGCAGAGCTCAGGGGCAGTGCCAAAAGGGGAGATCCTGCTCTGCCCCAAGGTGTGCATTTCCACAGCCTCCCTCAGGCTTGATGCTGGCGTTCAAGCTGCTGGCAAATGTGCCATATGAAAAACCTGATCTGGCTAAAAAATGCTTCAGCATAAAAGCATAATTCACCTCAGAAAAGTAGAGTGAGCTAGAGCTCTTCCTTTAAAAATTTAGGTCATTTTAGTACAGCAATGATCCGCTAGGCTGGACCTTCTGTACCTAATGGATAATCACTTCCTGCCTGCATTTCAAGCAGAAGATCTGCATATTGAGCAAGCGTGCTGTCTGGTTATTGGGGAATGGAAGGGCAACTACAGAACAAACTGTACAACAACTATTTTTAAGCTCATCTTGTGCTGGAAATTTACATGAGGAAGAGGATTCTCATGTGAGAGAGGATTTAATATTTTAATTTGGATGGTCAAAGGTAATAATTTTTTTGCTCTGGCCACTGAAATCTCCTAACTGTGTGCAACAATAAGAATGTGAGCAGATTCTGATCTTGAGAATGTTGTTGCAACATACATTTTTTTATATAAAAGGTACTGCCTAGAGAGCTTTATAACTGCAAATAAAATAGCATTACACAGGGGCCTATAAAAACCATAATTCGCAGGACAAATATTTCATGTGAACTAATTAAAAAACCAATTTGTTATATTAGGTCATAAATGAAAATGAATATATAGAATCTTTTGTCTCTGACTATTCCCACCACCAGAGTATGAGATACTTTGGCAGAGGCCCTTGCAAAGAATAATCTTTCCTCAAAAATGTTCAAGGTAGTGATAGTGGGAATCTCACAAGCCAACAGTGGGAATAGACTCATCAGTGTTTGTGTGGGCACGCACAAAGTCTGTCTGTGCTAAGCTGGGCTGAAGCCACTGCTATGAGTCACTCACACATTTAAACAAAAAGTGTTGTGGGAGATTAAACAGAGACTGAATAAGGAGTTCACAGCCTTCACCATGTGTATTTAAGATCCTGTTCATTTTACTACAGATTCACAAAGTGAACAAAACAAGGGAGCATTTAACAAGCGCTGGAGACAAGTGTCTCCAGTGTTCCAGGTTTTTCCTCATTCTCCCCTCTACTCCATGCAGCAATGTGAAGGCATCTAAAATAATCTATTCAAAATATACTTTAAATAAGTGTTTTCTCACCAAAAAGTCTCTGCACATTTCAGTGCAGCCAGCTGAGTTACATTGGTGTAGTAGATATCAAAATTTAAGATGAGTTATTTTGAACACTTCTTGACAAATATTTTGAAAATATAAGTCTCTTGTCATATGCTTTTTTTGACTGAGGAAAGCAAAGAATTTTGAGAAGGGTTGTCTTCAGATTTGTAGATGGAAAGACAATGTAATGTGGGGCATTTCTGTCAGATTCATATAAAACAAACAGGTAGAAAATGATAAAAAGTGATACAATAGCTGTTGTTCTGTTACTCTACCAGTAAGTACTGGTAGTTTCTGAAGGGTGCAGAAACAATGGGATTGATTCTTCACCATACCTAGTCTGGTTTTATAGATCTCTGATTTTCAAGGCTTGAATAGTCATTTTTCAGGAACAGAGGCTTTCTAGATAAAAAATAAACATAGTTTAAGATACCATGAAAAGGATCTTATCTTCTTTGCCTTTTAGGTGATTATCTGGTTAAGTTTGTACTTACACTGTGGATATGTTTATCAGCTGCCCCTCTGGAAGAAACGAATGCAGGAAATTTTTCCATTATCTTGTAAATTAAATTACATACTAGTTAGCTGCGATGTGACACCGCCAGTGTGCTGCAACACATAATTCAATCCAATTTCATTTTTCTCATCTTTGTGTGCCACTTGTAAAATCCAGATGTGTTGCCAAACTCTTCAAACACATTTCCAGCAGCAACATGAGCTGAACAAGAGCCTCTCATTCCTTGACAGGCTCCTCAGGCAGCTGCGTGGGTGGCTTTGGAGTTTCTTTGTGGTCTTTCATGTGGTTGAATTGCTGATGGGCTGTTTTGTCTGCTTTGGCCTCCTGGGTATCAATTCCCTTTGATTTTGAGGAATTTTCACATCTTTATCCATTTGAGCATACAGTTCTGTGTAAAACTCTTCTGAATTATGCAAAATGTACTTCTTCATAAGGAAAAAATGTGTCTTCTAAATCCATGACCTAGATTACAGTTATACTGCATAAACCCTCAAAATGTGACATTGAACATTTGATTTTAATTTTTTTATTTTTTTTTAGTAATAAAGGATGTCCTTAAAAAGCACAACCTGATTGTAGTTTATGGAATATCGATAGAGAAACAAAAAATAGAAATTAAATGTTTTCCTGCAAAATTTCTCAAGCTAAATTATGTGTCTGCTGCGTAAACAATCACATGTAGAAGATAACAGTTGTGTAGTAGCAATGGCACTGAATTGTTGTGTTTGGTTTTTTTTTAAAATATGCCCCCAAATATTTCAAAAACTGGCAACATTTTAAGACTCTTCTTGTTCTTCCTCCTCTGATCAGCTGCAACTCCTGTCTGTGCTCCCAAGAGGCTAGAGGCACTGTTTATTTCTACCTGATCACAAAATAGTACCATATATAATCAAATTGGCTCTTATATTTGCTTGAAAAAAATTGTACGTTATTTCCTTACAAGAAAGATAACATGGAGTTAAATTGCATAGCTAATACGCTAATGAAGATTTAAAAAATAGTTAATATTAGTCCCAGGCTCCTGAAAATCTTTACTTTGAATTGCTAACATATGACAAACTCTTAGATGTAAAATCTTTGAGTGTTTGTTACAACCTGATAGCCTGTTATCACTTGGTACAGAGCTGTGGATACTTTTTTTTTTCCCCTTAGGGTGAATGTTTTTTAAAGAGAAGATTTATCACAGTAGGGTTCCTGACATAAAATGTTTACCGTACAGCAATAACAAATAAGTGCTCATGGCATCTGCAGATAAACACAGAGAATGTGAACAGTGATGACAGGAGAATATGATATTTATGATAGCTCAGCTAATTAGTATGATTAAATTAGAGACAGATGTGATAAACTGCAGCATATAAGCTAGCAATTTTTTTTACTCTGAGTTATTGTAGTTCAAATGATCTTCTAAGAGAAATGGAAGAATCCTCTAGACTGAATAAAGCAACATGGCTCTAGGAAGTAGGATGACTTAATAAACCTTTCTACCACTGTCTAACTCCTAGGTTACATTGTTGTAAGTTGTTAGGATCTAGGGATGCAGGGAGCTTCCTGACAATATAAACAGTAGCACTGAGCTGGAGAATATGTTTATTTCTCTCTGATAGACTTGCTCTTCTCTACCAGCAAAACTCTATTTTGGAGGTCTGCTGAAATTATGATTCCATAAAGTGGTTTATATTCCAAGTATAATTTTTTCACATGCTGTTTTAAAAAAAAGACAAACTCACAGTGAATTGAAAAATCCTTAAAAAAAAGAATTTGTAAAGGTGCATTTAACACAGCTCCGTTATAATAATGGCACTCCCAAGAGCTCTAGTTCTGTCCATCCCTTGATTGCATAAACTGGAATTTGTTGAAAGAGTTGCAGCAAAAAGGTGGGTTGCTGCTTTGATTTGCCAGTGAAACCAAGGCTTATCCCTCTCCATCTCATACCACTGAAAGGTTGATCTGGTTCAGGTGAGTACAGGTGAGACCTCACTAGAGATATAATAAATCTGAGGTAATGCTGGTCTGCTGGAAGCAGAGAGACGTAAGGCGAGAATTGTATCCATTTCTCTTATGGATGGTACGTAGCCACCACTTGTGCTCTCCATCTGGATAGTTTGAGATCCTCAATGGCAGTAAAGCAATGACGCCCATTTCCATAAAGGTTTATATTTGGTCTGTATCTAGTCAGAAAATAGGAATTGCCGTGGGCCTGTATATTCTTAACATTATCTGCTCATGGATAGATTATTGGAATATAGAATAAAGGCGCTTATTCCATATGTCAACACAGTAATGAAGAATTGGTGCAGAAATTGCTTGCGCTGTGTTTGGTTAGGTTACCAAATCCTTTAACTTGAGTCTGAATTAAAGCTGTGACAATCATCGAGAGCTATTTCTCCTCTGACTGTCAGCGAGCAGACAAGCAGAGAGGGGAAATAAATGAATGCTAGTTCTGCCTTCTCCCAATCTATCAGTAAGGACTGTTGAGCTGAGCATGGTTATTATAATTTGCTGCTTGATCGGCATCATCTCTTTTCCTTTTGTGGAGCAATGGAGAGAACAGGGAGGGAAACCAGGGTTCAGAACTTGTATCTCTGAGTGAAAGTGCCTCAGTGCTTCCACTGATTAATAAATCAGTTTCTGCTCTGCTCACACACTTTGTCAAAGGGAGGTGCCTTGAGCCACTTCCCAGGCCTACAATTGGCAAAGCGTGGATGAGAGAAACAGATGCATCAGCTGCTCTGTCAGAAAATGAAAAGGAATTAGTAGCAATTCTGTACTATAGTACTTCTGTCTATTGATGATCGCTTTAGAATCTAACAGACAGACCCTAAGAACACTTTTTCCATAGTGGCACATGTGCAATTGGATTAGGATCTGTTAAGTTATGGCTATATGAGATGTTCAGACACACCATCTGAGTCTGCATTTTTCAATTGTTTTTTGCATTTTTTTTCGGGCAGCTGTTGTAAATTAGCCATAAAAATATTAAAGGCAGGCAAAAATCCCTTGTGGTAGTTTCAAGTGTGATGTGGAATTCACACAGACTTGCTCGCACAGACACTGAAACTGATATGACTCAGCACAGATGAGTGAAGCGACTCAAAATGATTTTCTGCTGCAATTTGCCCACTTCTTGGCATGCAGTATCGGCTGCGCATCTTATTAGCTTCCCAGAAATCTGTGAAGTGTTGATGCTTTCCCTCAGCCACAAAGAGACATGAGTACTTTAATCATTAGTCTTCTCCAGCACAGCTAAATAAATACAGTTTAGAGAATGTAACAGGAAACTCATCAATACAGAGTTGCAGTGCTGCGGCAGTTACAGTTTAGAAGTAAGACTCCTGTGATGCTTATAAAGTAACTTAAAGTTAGCCAAAATTTTCCTCCCTCTCTTAAATAAACTTGACAAATTTACATGATAATTCACCAGTGAGTTATCGAGTGTTGCTTATTGAATACATAAAAGATTGTCTCCAGTAATGGTAAAATATGCATACTATTTTAATCAATATTTTAAGGAGTTATCAAGAGGATTTCAACTGTATCTGCTGACAGATAAATGTACATGAATAATGTACACAGATATGCTTTTACTGCTCTGTCAAATTTCTCTTCTCTAAACATAGATACAGGTAATTCCAAGTAGCTGTACATTAAGAGGGATTTTGCTCCTATTATCCTGAATTGCTTGTATTTGCAAGTCTAATAAGCACAGTCCAAATTGCAGTCTTCTGTTCAGTAGCTACATCAATGTGGCCACATCACAAAGCAATTGAGTTTGAGCTCTGTGACAAAGTGACACAAATTTGTTCCTGGCTTTATACCTTACAGCGCATGAAGTGTGCAATAGCTGGTGATAATCTGGTACTGACAACCGAGTTCCCCTCCCCTCTGTCATCACAGAACATTGCTGACAGGCTTTCCTGATAGTGTCTTAAAAGCCAAAGAGATGCAAGTATTTAAAAAATACGTAAGGGGAAATAGAGTCTGAAAAACAGGGATTCCATGAGCATACAGCTACTATTTGAAAGTACTTTGACTTGCCATCTGCGTCAGTCCCCAAAGCATCAGAAGAGGCGGACTGCTGTGTGTAAGCAGTTTACCTCACCAGAAACCAAATGTTAATGGCTATTTATTTGCCTCACTTTCAGAGGTGTGATCAGGACGCAAGTCCTGGCACTTCTTATGATTGTGGGTGGAATAACAGAGCTGCTGCTGTGAGTGAAACCCAGTGAGTATCTCTGAAATTATCTCTTTTTCTAGTTAGTGTCTCTTGAAGCTTAAATTGAAAGAAAGTCAAGACTTTTACATATGAATACAAGGCAGGTTGTTTGGTTTTTATTTTCTAGCATTAGAGGACAGACTACTTTAGGGTAGAGTTGTAACTGTAATCTAGGAGAGTGCTAAGTGCTTTCATTTTTATCATTGAGGCCTACTGGTTAGGAGAAAGTAAATCGTGTTACTGATACTTAATAAATGTGGCACCCTCAAGGATACCAGTCAAATATTTTTCTTCAAAATTTGATTGTTTGCTACTGTATTTGTGATACTCCATCCATTTCTCCTTAAGAAAATGGACAATTTCCTCGCTTTCCCATTCTTCAAGTGTGATAATTATTGAGATTTGAACACAGCTGGAAGTGAAGTTTATTCATGTGCTTGGAGCACATTATCCTTTGAGAAAATAACAATATTTGAACTAATTGGCATGTATATTGTCGCTTGTAACATAGCTGCTTACTGGACAAACTGTAAATTATATGGGTGTGGGCTACTACATTCCTCATTGTATACTGCTGCTCTTATAAGTGACTGTAAAAATACATCTTTAAGGAATTCCTTAATAAAAGTAACTATCTTGCAAGAAGTCAGCCTTGCCTAACAGGAAGAAATCAAAGCTTACCTTAGTGACTGAGACAAATAAAGGGAATTCATAACAAGGAACACTTCTATTAAGTTGGCATTTGCCATACATACACTCAGAAGAGATGCATACATAAACTTCATAACCGTGTTTAATTCACATCAAACCTTCTGTTATATCCTAAGGGTTTCCTGCTTAGCCAGGAAGACCTAGCTTAGCATTTACAACACCTGGAAAGGAGGGTGGGAGCCCACCAAAATGGCTCAGAAGACCTGTGTTAGGTACCCAGGTCTCGGGCAGTGCCTGTGGAGAATAAGAACTATTCCTGGACCTAAACAGGTTCATTTGGTGACAGTATGAGCATAACCTCTGCTTTGGTTATGGCATTTGCTCAGCCCCCTGATTAACAGCATTGTTGCTGGATCAAGTCTTAAAAAGACCACAAACCCTACACATTTTGGTTAGCAACACTATATTTTCCATAGGGAATTCTACATTTAACTATGTAGGGCCACTGCCATGGCCATTACAGGCTGCAAATATTTGACCAGAATCATACATTCTCCTCCTGTAAATTCTTGCTAAACCCCCAATAAGGGCTGCGTTTGTTAAACATCTAATTTAACATCCTAAGGGCTGCTGCTATCATATAATCCCACAATCAAAATGCACTCTTTTTTTTTACTGTACATTTTTTCTGTTTTGTTTTATTTTAGTTTGGTTTATTTTGTTTGGTACTTAGTCTGCATCTCTTAGATACTGAATATTTCCACTGACCTTCTTTGTCTTGCAAACATAATGCCAGCAATTGCAATGACTTTTCACGTGTATCGTAGACATGTATGTTATGTATGGTTGTAAAACTTACTTTGTCAGGCTAGGTAGCTCAATGTTTTGGGGTGTTCTTTCTGAATAGAGTAGTATATCTTCCTTCAGCTTATCTGCTGTATATATGCCATGTACATAAGTTCTCTGTTTTCTTCAAAGGGACTACCTTTCCAGTGCATGTCAAGAGATATAGCAAGAAGTGGAGATGGAAGAGTTATACAAGATGCAAAAACATTTCTTCCTACCTCCTCTTTTAATGGTTTCCAGCTCTATCCAGATAATCTGTGGGTAACACTTGTAAAATACTAACATTGGTAGTGTCATTTCTGAAACTTAAAGCCGATACTCAGCCTCGGATGACTTGAGACAGTAGTACACACTGTTTCTTAGTTACTCTTCCCAGCTATCAGTATCCTTTATTAATGTTATTTTTTACATAATTGCTTAACAACAACAATATGCTTGACCTAAAATAAAGATTTGAAATGTTTATTAAATAAAAACACCCCCACACTGGGGATATAGCTACATTGGCAAGCCTGGAAACAGCCAAAAATACAGAGGACTGTTTCATATTATGGTGATTTTCTTTATAACCAAAATAGTTAGGAATTTTCTTAAAACAGTGTCTAAATTCTGTAGAGACTGAAATACAACAAGCTGTCTGCACAAGGGATTTTAGTACAATGTATTATTAGCAATTGTTATTATATTTCTGTGGTTGCATGAGACTGGAAATGAAGTCCGGTGGCTTTTTTAACTGTCTGGAAATAGAAGTGCTGAAGTACTAACAGGACTGTCACTTCTTATCCCACAAACAGGCAGTTTCAAAGAATGTTTATCAATCTGAAAAAGGCCATCTATGAACATATATACAAGTTCTGCATGACAGAGCTAAATGACTTGACAGCTATTTCTGTCTCTAGGTATGTGTTTCTGATACTACAGGTCACTTTCAGTTAATGTACAAATAAGTTTTCGATTATTCTGCTATTTATTCAGTTCAGTGAACAGTAAGCTGCAGACAGGATTTGCATTCATGAAAATTGTATGAACTGTTTATTTATTTCTCTCCTTTTTTAAACAAACACCCTTGTTACTAAAGATGCCAGTTCAGAAAACAATGTGAATCCAAGTATAAAGTTAAGCATTTTAAATCTCATTAGCTCCAGTAAATCTCATAGAGGCTTGTTAAATGCTTTGCTGAATCAGAGACAGAGTTCTTAGCTACATAAGGATTAATATGTTTTTCACTCTTAGCCTTCCTAAGCAGTTAATCCTGTGCAAAATCCACCTTCACTCTTCTCATAGAGCTCTTTTTTTTTTTTAAGTTTGTTTATAGGAGTTTGCTGAGATTTTTAAAAATTCAGTTGTGCATGTAAAAATACTGGGATATGTGCTTGGCTATCACAGGTTTAACCTTACTGCTGAGGTTTGGTTCTATGGCATCGAAAATGGAAAATAAGTCACCATTCTACAGAGTTTTCAAGTTGAGGTTTAGTACCTTTGAATACGTACCCAACTAGAGAGGAGTATATACTTACTGCATTCACATCTACTAATACTTTTTCTCTTTATCATCTCAGATTTTCAAAACCAGTTAGGACTAATTATATGTATGCATTTATGGAAAAGATGAAACTTGTTAGTCACAGAAATTCTGGTGTAAATACAGCTGTGGCCTCTGAGAAGAATATAAATATAGAACAACATGACCATACAGGTTGTTTATGACAGGTATTTTTCTGTTTGTTTTATCCCTTCTCTCTTGACTTAATCACGTGGCTTGTAAAACTTGTTGCCTACACAATGCTATTAATATAAGTTATAAAGAAAAAAACCCTTAGATTAAAGTCTAGAATGTTCATTTTCCTGAATAAGCAGTAACACCCAAAAGTTTTGTTATGTCCCAGTTAAAAACGATAACTGTAGTAGCAACAAGCTCTTTAACAATATTGAGATTTTAATTGATACTGATAGGGTTCAAGGCCAGCACACAACAGTGACTTTGCAGACTTCTCTAGATGTTTGTGTACACGGACTTCGTGTGGGCACAGACGGCTCCTCTCTAACTGCTGATAATGGTTTAGATCAGCCTCTGGGCTGCAGATTCACAAAACATTTCTTGTGGCTGTGCAGCTATCTGGCCAGCAAACTTTCATTTGCTGTCTTTTCTTTCTTATCTTTCTGTGACGCCCTGGAAGCAGTCCAGAGACATCTTGAATTCCTCGAGTTCCTCTGGTTCTGTGGCTCACAGCCTGAAAACTGTTCTAGGCTCTCGGCCTATTCACAGAGTGATTTAAAAAATCGTTGAAAGATTAAGTTATCTCCAAACTCCTTACTCTTTCATACATGCAGTTCTGGGCCCCTCAGTTCAAGAAGGACAGGGAACTGCTGGAGAGGGTCCAGCGTAGGGCAACAAAGATGATTAAGGGAGTGGAGCACCTCCCTTATGAAGAAAGGCTGAGGGAGCTGAGGCTCTTTAGTTTGGAGGAGAGGAGACTGAGGGGTGACCTTATTAATGTTTATAAATATATAAAGGGTGAGTGCCATGAGGATGGAGCCAGGCTCTTCTCGGTGGCAAACAATGATAGGACAAGGGGTAATGGGATCAAGCTGGAACACAAGAGGTTCCACTTAAATTTGAGAAAAAATTTCTTCTCAGTGAGGGTGACAGACATTGGAACAGGCTGCCCAGGGGGGTTGTGGAGTCTCCTTCTCTGGAGACATTCAAAACCCACCTGGACATGTTCCTGTGCAACCTCACCTAGGCGTTCCTGCTCCAGCAGGGAGATGGGACTAGATGATCTTTTGAGGTCCCTTCCAATCTCAAACATACTGTGATACTGTGATACTGTGATGCATAGAAACAGTCACTTCTGCTTTCAGTTTATAAAAGTTCAGTTAATTTCTTAGCTAGTTAAAGCATGAAAAGGAATATCTATGAACGTTTTCTGGTTTATTTTCTCTTGTTTTTAATCCACATTGAAAACTAATAGGTTTAAGAAAAGGGTTTATGTTTTTCAATAAACTAAAACAAAATGCTGCTAATATAAATTAAAATGCTTCACACTGCTCTAGCTGCAGACTTGAGCTTTTATGTTGAGATTTGCCAGATTTAAACCATGATCTTCCCACAGATTTTTCAGTGAACCAGACAACAATAAAGCTGCATATGGCTCTGAAAATCATGCTCCATACTCACCCGCATAGCACTGATGGCCAGAATAGGTCTTCAGGGTAATTGTGTGTATGTGTACTGTCTTCCAAAATAAATCAATGATTTTGTGGAATAAAAATGTCACAGTGGGGAGTCATTCCAGGCTTACACCATCAAAACCATTCCAGAAGAGCTGCACTATTCATTTTTACCATGCAGCCCTGCAGTGGTGCCCATGCTTTGTCCATGTTTTTTGTCTTCTCTGATTAAAAGCTTCTACTCGCTCATATAAACTAGATTTTAAAAAGAAGGCTATTAATGGAAACTCCCAATTGCATTACTCTAACAAAAAATATTGTCTCAAAGGCTAGGTCATGTAAAAACCATGACATTCTGAAAAGGTGATTCTCTTTTAATCTCCAACACTAAATAACATTGACACTATTTTTTTTTTCCTAACATGTATCCGTTTTGTATCTCAGTTTCCATATTCGGTAAGCAAAAGGTGACCTTGCACAAACCACTGACAATGTGTTTTGTGCAAAAGTCTTTGCTTAAATCTAAAAGTGTTGTGAAATTATAGAAATGCTAGGTATTTCCACAGTGTATAATTTCAGTATATGAATTATATCTTTTGAAGTATTAACAGCAAAACAGGAGGCTATCCCAATTGAGAAGCTGCAGAAAGCAACAGGTATGGCTTATGCCACAAGCTCTGGGCACTGATGCTAAAATGAAAGGCTGATGAAGACCTGGAAAGCAATTTGGAACGCAGTTGGAATACCTGAATATAAGAACTACTGACATGAAGACAGACTAATGCATGTAGCCTTGCTGCCAGTTTGGAGTAACAGTGGCAAGTCACAAGTGCTTAGGCTACAGACAATAAGAATAAGCAAACATACAGTGAGATCTGCTTCTAATCATCTGAGCTAGTCTGCCATCACATTCAAAACAAGCTGGAAATTCAGGTGACCCTTGCAGGACTGTACTGGCACGTTTTAAATAATTCATTAATGTTGCCCCATTTGGATGATAAGTCAGAGTACGATGTGCCAGTACAGAGTCATCGCATACTGGATTTGGAAATCAATTCAAAAAACTGGTGTGCCAAGGCCAATGGCAACCCAGTAAGATAAACCTGACTATTCAAGGTCAAAATCTGGGAAAATAGTGACTCTGTTATTCAGGCCAAATGCTAGAATGAGATGGGCTGGTCTGGGAGTGTATTTGGCTGAGTGCTGGGATTAGTTCTCCTGTTGGTTTGCATTTTGTTATTGTTTGAGATAGTGTCCAAGAATGAGCAAGATCTGACTGAGGTTCGTTTTTCTCATAGCTAACACAACGTCTTAGGGCAATATCCTAAAAGGAGGACCCTATGGATTCCAAGATGTTTAATAATTTTGTGCTTCAGCCTTTCCCTTATACATACCTGGTAGGCATACACACAGAGGCATTTTCAGGGACCCTGTCCTTTGTGCATTCCCTTTCTGCATAAAACTTAGTGAGAGTATAATTGCCTTGGGAACTCTTTCCTTTCTCAAATCTAGTCGCAGTTGCCCTATGGATGCAAAAGGTATTCAGCCTGGGAGAAAGACGTGGGCAGAGTCACTGAGATCGTAAAGATTTTGTTTCCATTACAACAAAGAATAAAGAGAAATTTTACTAGAAATTCTTAAGAAGTTCAGGAACTCCTCAGCTTTCCAAAACTCTTAAAGGAAAAACCTCTTATGCAACATACCTATCCTTTACCTTCTCTATAATGTGCCTTGTCACAAAAGAATCACAGCTGACATGAGGACACTGGTTCAGCCCAAAACCTGAATTCCAGCATTAGGGTAAAAAAAAAAAAGAGAAAGCTCTCATTCTCAGACTGTGCCTTTAGCTTAGTAACCACAAGGAGGGGAGATAGACATTATTATTATTGAAGTAGGAGGTATCAAAAGTCTACCAAGTAGCTTCTCATCTGGAGTATGTTCACCCCATATGAATCAAATTGATTCCCCTGCCATACTTAAGTCATAAGTCACCTAGACAGTGGATCTGCAGTTAACAAAGAGGATATGTACACGGTATATAAGTGTGGTAAGTGGTATATAAGGGTGCTGGTAGTGCCTTTCAAGAAGGCAAGATGTTGCCATCAGTGACATATTTATTATATTTTAGAGAAATGGCTACTTAGCATGATCTTAAACTCCAACTTGGAAAGAAAAATATAGTCTGGAATGTGTCTCTAGAAAGTTGTCAGTCCTCGTCTTCTCTTAGCCATATAGGTATATTTTTTATATATGATTGATTAGATTATATTTGTCTGCCATCTGGATGATCTGCTTTGGAAGCTTTTTCAGTCTGACAGCAAAATCATTATAACTATCATTGCAGTTATTACCTTTACTGGTAGTCAGAGTAGAAAGATAAAGTACCAGCTAGAAGCGGAGGCTCACATTTTGTAGCATCTCAAAGCCTGTAGCTGCCTGTCCTCTCCACCTTGTGAAGCCTGGAAGAATAAAGAGATTTTAGAACGTTGCTAGTTTTTCTCCTTACGAAGAAATAATTGAAAATATGGCATGATTAAACAAAAAACCAAAAAGATAGTGAGGTTGAAGACTGGTCACAGATTTTTCTGAGAGCTAACAGGTTCTTTGCAGTTCTCTGTCAGAAACTTAGTTCTGGAAAGAACCCAGTTGCATGCCCCAGGACTGCAGGGAAGGCAGTCTGTGACGCTACTGACCAGAGCAGGAGGCCACGGCCAGCTCCCCAGTATGGAGCACGAAGGAGCACCTCAGGAACACAAGATGCAGTTTGACCAGGTGGAGCAGCCAGAGCTGATAGTAACCACCTGGCTGACCTAAGTAACATAGGCCAAACATTCAAAGGACCTAAAATTGCATTATGTATGGTATTATGGTGTTACTGGTTACAAGATTTTCTTGTTCCAAACAGCATTACAGCATAGGATTTTCTCCTACTATGGAAAAAGAATTAAGGTTTCAGAAGCTGTTTTATGCACCAGTGTTAGCAAGTTTTTTTAGGCATTATACTTTTGGAAGATTTAGGATGAAAATGAAAAGTGCCTCCTTCTGGTGACAGGGAAAATACTTTCAATGCTGAGCTTTTATTCTGAAACCAGGTATAAACAGATACATGCAGAACATCTCATAGTTTGTGCTGTGCAAGCTCCTTTTTGCAGACAGATATCATTCTTCTGTAATGATACAACTCTAACTAGTGGGCACTCTGTCCAACTCCACATTGATGGCCATGCCACTACAGGCTGCTCGCAGCTGAAACTCAGCTGTAGTTTTTCTTCTGAGCTGGCATATTTGCAGCCACTAAAGGTATATTGGTTGTCCTTTCTGTGGGTCCCTCTTGCCATCAGTCTCTTTGCTGTCACTGTATCTTTGCTCACTTGACTGCTTCTGCAAAAGGTGCTCTTTAATTGTGGTGCCAGCTAATTGTTGGGAACTTGACAGCCAAATGCTGAGATGCAAAAACAAAATGGGGATGTTTGAAAATTTAGTTTCTCCATCTTAATGCAGTGACAATATCCTGGCATCAGTGTAATATCGAAAGGTGGCTGGAAGCCCTGGACCTTTGTTACTGGCCATATTTTGTTGTCTCTCGGGTTTCTTTGAAGAGCTGTTTATCGTTTTCTGACAGTCACTCTTGATGAAGTGTTTTTCCCACTAGCAAAGCAACAATATGTTGTACCCCTGCGTGTCTTACCAGCCAACATCTACAGCAGCATGGAGATGAAGCTGCTCCACTAGGAATTGCCTGACATGACTCAGAAGCAACAGCATGAGCTAAGTGATGCTACCAGTGTTAAATCAAAACTACGTGTGGAGGCAACACTGAAGGCATTGGGGGCCTGTTTCAAAACAGTTGTGGTGGAGTGGCAGAAAAAGGGTATAGCAGCAAAATTAGCTTCTCGTATCTAAAGCTACAGCTGGAGACAGATACCAGCATGTGCTGTAGAACTGGAAAGTACTGAAGGTAGAGAGATGCATTCATGTCGTGAACCATCTTACTTGTCTGTAGTGTTTACTAATCTAGAATTCAGCTGAATAAATAGGCAGCTTTCACTGCTGTTAGCTCAGGCCCCGGCTTGTTTGAAGAGTTGTCATTTGAAAATATTATGTATGCCAGCAATTATGCCAAACTGTTTTGTCAGTAGAGCAGATCAAGTAGTCAAAACGATGCACCATTTACAAAGTGCTTAGTTTCTCATTTGCTTACTACAGCTTATGAATAAACATCAAGCCGTGGTCTATGCCGAAGAAAAACTTTCCCACAAATTCTTAACACTTCTAACCTGTATTTGAGGAAGAGATTTAAAAATCAGCGGTGGTGTGTAGTTTCAGCTCTGGGGACACATTGCACTTGCAAATTGTTTATCGTGTTAGGAGACCCTTCTTCACTCTGTTTGTTTCCATTTCAGAACAGTAATGTCTCTCAGGTGTTGCTAACAAAATGATTTATTTTTGACAGCACTGTGGGAAAAAGGCAACTGCATTTGAATATTGTCTGACAGCTTCCTCAGGCTCTACAGCTGACAGCTACACTGATGAAGAGTTACAGGTTTAACAAAACCTCACAGTGGGCAAGGCCCTGCTGGCTTTAATAGAAGTTACTCACATGATGACTACAAAATCAACGGTTGTTTTTCCCATTAGAAAGACTTGGTTGAGAAAACAGGTCTTCAGGAAGACTTGTTTAAATACAAACAAAGTATTACATTTTTAAATAAGTTACTCAGTTCACACTAGTACAAAGTCAGAATCATTCATTCAAGGATATTTTTTTTTGTCACTAGAACATTAGGTAGATTAGCAAAACAAAGGCATTTGTAGCTCAAGGTCCTTTCTGCCTGTGGTAGCTTTTAAACAAACCCATTTCTGAGTTTTCCCTTTGCATCTTTTTCCCTAGACTGATTAGCCAATGTTTGTTGTCTGTAGTTTTGTAATTTCCACTTCTTGGAAGATATGCAAATTAACGAAACTTATCTCGGAGCTTTGTATTTCCCTGAAAAAAGCAAAATGTTTACTGTTAAGGTTATGTGTGAAAAGTCACCTTCTCATATGTAAAGAGCTCAGCCTCCTGTCTTTGTTGTGATGTGGGTGTGGATTAAGCCTTCAACAAAAAGTGTTGGTAAAGTTCACAACACTTATTACTTTTGTGAAGACTTGCTGAAATATAAACTTTGTAAAACAAAGTGTAATTCAAGTCTTCTCAACAAACAAACGTATTTTAATTCCTTATATAGTTCATTGATACTCACCTGGGAGCCTTTGCTCAGATTAAATACTGTCTACATCAAAAAAGGAGTCCCGTACTTTATCTGAAAGCTTGAGAGTTTTTCCCATCTCTAACAGTTGTTCTAATAAAGGACATTACGTCTTCCCACAAACTTTATTATATTACAATGTGTATTAGAAACAGAAGGAATTCAAGAGGTTATTACGGAGACATTTCTGAATGACAGAGCAGAAAGATCAGCACTGTGTTAGAGAGTGAGCCAAATACCTGACAGAGGTATAACAAATTTTAAAAAAAAGGGGAGGAGAAAGAAAATAAATTGAACACACCTGACTACCTCTGGCACTCTCAGAATGTCAGAACAAAGGTTTTGCAACTAAACTGAAGAGCAAAAACACAAATGCTTGCTTTTCACTGGGGAAAAGAAGATTTCTCCCCCTTTTCTATGTCTTTGCTCAAAACATCCCCTGTCCTTATTGCCTATTGGCTTCTGGTCTCTGTTGCAAGAACAGATGAATTTTCATATTAATCTTTTCGTGAAGAGTTTTCAAAGTTCTCCAAAGACATCAGATTTAACTCTATCACTCGATATAGTCTTCCATTTGAGTGCCGGTTTTTCTTTCAGCTGCTCCCTGACATTTGCCCAGGGCCTGGTAGAAGGAGCAGTTTACATTGTTCAACAGTGATCCCTTCAGAAGCTGGTTAAGAAGCAGCATGGAGAGGCTGTCTCCAACCCCATCTGCTGAGAGGAGGTTTGCAGTGGGATTTAATGTGAATATTTGGTTCTGACAAGCAGCTGCCTCTCTAGGGAATGGTGTATCAGACCTCAGACTGCACGTGGCAGTGTGAAAGGGGACAGCATCCAGCACTCCTCATGGGTGCTAAGGCCTTACCCATATTTTCAGATACACGCTTCTTGCCTTGTGCTCTCGTATTTTTTTATATCATCTATGGGTTTTGTATTAGTCAGTGAGGACCAGAAGGAGCAAAGAAGCAATTGGTTTGCCCTTTCACAAAGCACTGAAGTAGCCAAAAAAAATTGCCCTGGAGATACATCTAGCAAGATACATCTAGCAAGGGCATTGCAAATGCAAGTCTACATAGATCCTTCAGGGTAAACCACCGACTCCTGACAAATTCTTTGCTCTGAACTGTTTTCATTGCACCAGTTTATAGCCTGGTGACCAGACTGAAGTTTGTGTCCATCGTATTTCTCTTGCATTGGAAATGCTGTTTGTGTTCATTTTATCTTGATACAGTAGAGCAGTATATAGCATTTTCTTTGAAATATGAGGGATTAAGAGTTTTACCAGGAAGCTTCTGTGATCTGAACGCTCCCTAGAGAAAGGTTGGCTTCCATTTCTTGTGCAGTCAAATTAAAGTCATTTCCTACATCTGCATGGTTATATCACTCATACACAACAAACAGAGATAGGTCATCATGATTTATAATTAGGACATGGGTTTGGGACTCAGGAAAGTCTTATTTTCCAACACCGGCTCTGCCACTGTCTTCATGAGTAATTGTGGGCAAATCATTTGGTGTTTCAAATTCAGTTGCTTCATTTATAAGCAGGAATAAGAGCTCACAAGGTTGTGTGTGAGTCTTGCTTAATTTAGGAAGGCCAGCACAACTCTTCCTATGCTAAGAAATGGTTAAAGTTTGTCTGACAGCTATGGCAGGCAAAATCATCATAGACTGAATTTTTGGAATATCAGTGGGCTTAGACTTGGGAATACCTTCTGAGCTGTAACAGTAAGGGGACTTTTTGAAAATTTTGCTGTGGATTTTTTTGTCTTTAACAGGAGGGAGAGCCAAGTTTGTTTTACTCACACATTTGATATCAGTGTGACCGATGCCTTGACTTATCGGACTGGTGACTTGCTGGGTAAGAGTAGCCCTATGAGGATAACTTTCTGCAGGAATATTGTGATTTCTAGCAATGCTAATGGCAATCGTGGGGTAAAAAATATTCCACATAGAGCTGGAAGAACAGGGGCATATACTATTAATTTTGACTTATAAAGTTTTTCTTTAAAGTTAGTAACCATTATTTCTAACAAGAATTATATCCATAGTTCTTTGCATTAAAAATAGATTAGTAAGGGAAATGGGAATAGTCTGTTCAGGTTTTTCATGTTCACCAGGCTAAACCTATCTGCCTAATTGCATACCACAGCATCCAAACTGTAGAATTGTTTGAAAAACAAACAAACAAACAACAAACTACTCATTGCAACTCGCTTATCTTGTGGCATTTAAAATGTATCTTCATAGAGCCTAGTAAAGCAAACACTTCAATCCTTTAGTAATTATCATGAATAATTAACTGTTAACAGTGTTCTCAGGGAAAGCATGACATTTTGTTAATGTTCTACAGGAACATATAAATATAACCAAGGGAGAAGTTTGTTGTGAGCATCACCAAGATAGCTGACACAGAAGAACAAGGGTAGATTGTAATGTAAGAGATAAGGAAGGAAGATTAATTACTAACATATTTCCTGACATTCACCTTTAGTCTCAAATCTTTTGGTAGAATCTCCTCTAAACCTGTGAAGAAATACAGGGGTCTGACTCCCTTAAATTCAGTGAGTTTGTGTTCAGTGGATGGCATTTTACGTTAAAACGAAGGGGTATATCTCCTGAGTTTTCAGAAGCAATTTCCTTTTCCAGGTGGATGATTTCCAGGTGGATCATTTCCATTTGACTTATCTAGCACAGAATTATTATTCTGCTAGCTTACTGAAAACTCTGCAGTAACTGAAACTAAAATCCCCATTTCAGTTTTCTGATGCTCTGGCCATTTTTAGAGGATATTTCTCTGCCAAGAAGAGGACAGCCAGGCCCATGTCTCACTGAGAACAACCCTGCATATTCCAAGCGGGACACTGATCCTATTTGTATTTCAGTCTTGCACTTCTGTTGGGTGAGGGTATCAGCTCACCAGGGAGGTCAGCCCAATATTTGAAGAAGCTTTAAAGAGAGAGAAAAAATAATGTGCATATCCTGGGATAGGAGAAGAGAGAAGTGAGAAAAGTGAAGAGATTGGAAAAAGTATGACAGTAGACAGCATAGTAAATTGAAATTGGGATATAATGTGGCTCATGGGAAAAAAAACCCCACACAACAAAACAAAAAACACAAAACAAAAAATAAACAAACAAACAACCAACCAAACAAACCACAAACAAACAAACAAACAAAACAAACCCAACAACGTGATTTCAAGTGGCTGGAGTCAGAGAAAATGATGACAACAAATATGTTGTTAAAATGGTAACCACAAACACAGCAGGTGCTCACCCTGGGTGATGTGGGAAGGAGTGGCTTCCCCCACCAGGATGCAAGATGGCCATGAGTATTCTCTCCAGCCTCTGTCTTTTCTCTCCTTATTTTCACTCTCTCATTCTTCAACTCCCTTAATGCGTCCCTCTCCCTCCTCCCCACCCCTCCAAAAAAAAAACCCAACCAAAAAAAACCCCAAAAAACAACAAAAAAAGCTGTGTTGCTGCTGCTGCCGTGCTGGAGGCACCGGTTTGGGCACGGCAGCAGCGGAACCCAGCTCTGAAGGGCAAGGCTGTAGGGCAAGAGGCAGTTGTCTCAGGAGGTGCCTTCGCAAGCAGAAGATGCAGGTATTAGGGAAATGAGGGGGAGGCCCTGGAGGCAGCGCTTTGATGAGGCTCTGAGGAGCGCAGAGAACCAGCTGGAGGTGCAAGGGGCCCCTGCTGGAACGCGGGGAGTTGAAGAGCTTCACCTGGATGGAGCCTGCACATGCTTTGCTGTTTACCTGTATGTACAAAGGCTCGGGGCAGGGAGAACAGCAAGTGTGCACTGATGTACTGGGAGAGCTGGGACACCTGGGTCGGGGCAGGCAAGAAAGTGGAGGTACGAATAAACAGGAACAGGAAAAAGAAAGACGACTAAAGTACTGAAAATGTGAGCAATGTTTTTAAAGGACAAACAGGATTTGGAAGACTTCCCAAAGCTGAACTGATTGTTATCTAAAAGTTGTATCAGTCTCTAACTCCTTTTTTTCTCATGCTTTTAGCAACAGGCGAAGACTAGTTTGGAAAGCAAGGCTGGAGGTAAAGAAATCATTGGTCAGTAGCTAGCTTAACTGAAAGAGCAGAGCAGCTTTCTGGCTAGCTAGTGAGGGAAGGAGCAATTTTATGTGTCTTTTGTTTCCCTAGAAGTTATGTTTAGTCATCTTAAAGTACTTTGACATAAACCCTTTTATGTAAGCCATGCATCACTATGTCGGGCTGCCCAAGGATAGTGATGACTTTGTCTTGATTGCAAGGTTGTGTCTTTTTGTGATACAAAGTGATTAGCAAATGCACCCCCATTCTTGTGAAGCAGCCCAGTGAACAAATGTAGCTTTCTCAAACATGTTATGAGGCCTGCATTTGTGTTATTTAAAATAGATGAAACATCCCATCCACCTCAGTAGGCTACTGTGGTGTGGGAGCCACAGTCAGTGGCAGGAGCAGAAGAATACTGTATGCCAACGTTTCTGTGAAATCTACAGAGTTCTGGGAATCTATATAATTTGAGATCCTAAACTTGCCCTCCACAATGGCTAGATAAGAATACTTGCAAATTCCTCAGAATCTTTCCTTCTTACTGGCATCAGTTTCTTTCGAATTTGCAAATTGCTTTTCCCACCATCACGGATCTCTTGCTAATACTGTCTTTCTCATTTACTCTACCTATTTCTAACCTGGAAATGCAAAAGCATGATTCAGTAGATTATCACCTGTTTATTGGTAAAATCAACACAGGAGCCTGTGGAATCTCTCACTTTAGATGTGCTTGTCAAAACTTGGATAAAAGATCAGTTTTTGAGAACATGTTAGCTAGCTTCAACCTGATTATCTAATCCCGTGAACACGCTAATGAACAGTCTGCTTTGTCAGTATCAGAAACTTAAACCATGGTAGAATTCAGTCACCAACAAGTAATAAAATAACCACTGTATTATTGTGCTAACAGCAAAACTGGACTAGTTTGGGGCTGTATCACTAGTAGGTGACATAAAGGAAAGGAAGGAATCTTGGACCTTAATGGGGTCTGCATAGCAGAGAGATAATTATTAAAAACTAACTCCCCGCTTCCATCTCTCTCAGCCATATATTCTGCCCCCACCTTTTGGGTAATTTCTGAAACATGTTGTATACTCTCAGAGTCTTTGTTCAGATCACTTGCCCGGTAAAAAAAACCACCTCCTTTTGTTCCTGCATCACTTTTCTCCTAGATTAGTTATTCGAACTGGCCTAGGAAACGGGTCTGACAAGCTCTGAGGACAGCAGCAGGTAAACAGAGTAATCACACTGCTGGGAGAAGAGCAAGAAGACAAGGTGAGCTGCAGTGGTGAGCTGTAAGCCGCTGGGTCCTCTGACCTCATCTTGTGTAATTTCATTTCTGCAAAGGTATTGAAAATTTTTGGAAGGTCTAACAAAGCAAAGCTGTTCTGACAGCAGTGGAGCCCAGAGATGTGTTGACCAGTCTCTTTTCAGTCCCACTCATGAAAGAAGCCATATTCACACAGGCCATATAAAGGCAGTAGCTTGTGTTGCTACTTTGCTTGCGTGGGCATCTCGATTCAGCTTGAATATGTTTTAAGTTCCACTGAACTTCTTTCTTGGGAAGCACAGAAATCAGAGTATGTCCCAAATATCATTTAACTGTGGCACCAAAATGAGACACTGCTCACAGTTAATTGAGCAGATCTGTGACTTTATCTCCTCCTTACTGCTGCAATAGTTAACGGTGTTGACATGTAAATTATCCATACTGATTGTTTAACAAAGAGCAGAAATTTTCTCTCTCAAACTACTGTCCACCCAAGGAAGCATCATACAAACACCCCAGGACTTGCTCCCAGCCACTTGGTTGATTAATTATATGCCCCACCTCTTCCTTATCAGACCAGGAACCCTGTTTCATCACCAGAAAAACTATGACAGACGCAACAAAGCCGGCAGAGTTTATAAGATAACCGCAATCCCTTCACCTGACATGCACTGTCAAAACACTGTTGGCCAACTCATTGTCGGAGTGCACTGAACTCACTGCAGACACATCAGTGCTGCGCAGAACCTGCCACAGGGGTGTCATATTTGGACACAGCACAACCACCGTCTCCACAGCTCATGTACTTTCCAGTCATGCCTGTCAGCCCAGCAAGCCTGGAACTCAAAAATAACAACAGTAATGGGAAAACAAATATCTGATGCTATTTGCAGCTTCTGTATCCGTCCCAGTCAGATGAAGAACTTACCTGCCTTTGGGCTCCTGTGGGACTGCTGGAGCCAGTTTAACTGGTTCAGATGTGGCACGGTCTGCTCTGCCGAAGCCAATAATGCCTGGGGCACCCAGGACAGCCTGTTGTGCCTTTTGGTAGTGCAGAGGGTGCTTTGCTCTTGCTCAGTAGCTTTTCTTTTCCATGCTGGATGATCTTCTTAGGAACATCACTGCAGATTCAGATGCCCTTGATTGTTTTGTGACTGTTTGGGTGGGTTCTGGGACTGTTTTGAACCTTGGCTTCTTTAAAAATACAAAATGCTCGCATAAATAACAAGGCGGATAGAGAAATTCTGTTTCTTAGTGCTATCTACTATTATAGATTTTAACAGAGAAATCAAACCACCTGTTTTCTACCACATGCATTGTGACGACGAAGCTCAAGGACGGCAATGTGCCACTGGGGAAGCAAAAGGAACAGTGGGGATTTCTGTAAGCAAAATGCCTACAAATATCTGTACAACCACAGCCTCAGATATATCAGCAGATCACATTATTTGTGTACCTTTGCTGTGAACCAGAGAAGAGAATTAAGTGCCTTTAGTTCTTTTTCTTTCCCAGACTATGTCACAGCTTGACAGATCCTCTATTCCCATTCCTAGCCCAGCCGTGCACACTGATGCAAGGGAGAGGGTGCTATAAGTGAAATATGGGCAGGTACAAACTGTGTGTCTGCAGGGGTGAAATTATGGTGTTTGGTTGTACAGTAAGCCAGTATTCCTGCTGAAACTACAGCCTAAGGTGCTACCTCCCACCCCCCAAAAAATAAAAGGGGCAGCTGGAATATTCTTATGGTTTGAGTTTGGTTATCCACTTTGCAGTGTAGCCCCACAAAGTTGCAAAGCTAAAGATGCAACAGCACATAGTTGGGACAAACAAAAGGAGGGTGTTGGGAGCTCCTGCAGTCAGCAGCATCAGCACTGGGAACCACAGTCTTGGACCTCTGGTGAGCTGGTGAACTAATTTATGTGAAGACTTGGACAGTAACTCAATGCAAATGAAGTTATAGGTGTAATGATGTTTTGAATCAAAACAAACTAGTTCAAAATTTAAATCAATAACAACTGCTTAAAGTTATTATTCAGGAAAGAAGTACTACTGGCATAATGGTGGACATTTTTGAAATGCAGATCAGTGAACGTCTCTGAAGGCCATTTGTTGGGTTTCCTGTGAAATGATATGTGGCTCCTGAGATATAGTGCTTTAATGCAAAATGTGTATCAGCATATTCTTAACTGCAGGTATGTGAATTGCTCATTGAAATCTTGCTTACCTACATGGCTGAAATGAGACACAGGAAGTTGTTTCACAACACTTTTAGCTGACATAAGCCAGCACCACTGCCCCAAACCGCGCAAGGGTGAAGTTAGAAGATCCAGCTGAGCCAAACTAACATGCCATTGCTGCTGAAAGGGGATAGTTCTGTCCTCCCTCCCAACCTGCCTCCCCGCTGCTGGCTGTGCACTCCTTGTGCTGCTCTTGCCTTGGCTCTGCTGTTCCTTCGATCCTTTGGAGAGCCGTTCCAGCTCCCATGCTGTCAAAACACAACAACAGTTGTCTGGTGGTTTAATGAGCTGAGCTGGATTGCTGCAAGGTTGCTTGGGCTTCAGAGCTGTGCAAGACAGAAGGACCTGGCTCTGCAGCTGCAGACAGGTGGAGAGGAGAGTGGAAGGAGGGTGTTGGACTGATATTTTTGGCAGCAGCCAGCTATTAAATTGGCTCAGCTGCATCTTCTAGCTGCACCCAGAGCAAACCCTGCAGCCGTCCCACTTGGCTCATGTTTTTTCGCTTCCCCACCACCTCGCTCCTTGTGCCAACACCAGCATTTGCACAGCCAGCTGATGAACCACGCCAGGCATCAAAGCCAAACCAACAAAACCATGGTTTAGCTTTAACTGAGCTCAGCTTTACAGATGAGCGGCAAGGGGGCAGGAAGGAGTGGGGTACGGGAGCAGAGGGAAGGGCTGTGGGGTTTTTTTCAGCAGCAGCAAGTGCTTAAGGTGTTAGTGAAAGTACATCCCTGGAGGCCTGGAACTGTGGTGGAGCCCTAGAAAATGAGACATGCTGAGTTTCCAGAGCCCATTTGCATGAAGCTCAAAGGGGAAAGGCAGTGGATTTCTCTGTTTCACGTTTTGTTCGCTGACTTCTTCCAAAGGGTAACTTGACCCAGTTATCCATCTCAGGCAATCCCAGATTTCTCCTCCTATTAAAACCACCTTGTGATTTAGAAAGGAGTGTGTAAATGAATCACCTTGTCAAACGTGGAAAAAAATACACTGACTTTTGCTTTTTGAAATACATCAGACCTGTTTGGTCGCTAGATATTTGTTTTAAAACATAATAACTGTTATTACTGCTGAGACAAACACAATATGGTGCCAAACACTAAACTGGATTCACTGTTGATTTTGCATTTTTAAGTTCCACTTACCCAGACTGGCTGTTTTCAGTTTCAAATCATCACAAAATAACCAGATTTAACTTCTCAAGAAATGCTGGATTTACTTGAAAGAACTTTGTAGATATTAAGAAGCTGTTGGATGTGTTTTAGTGCTGGCTGTAATGGATGAAATTTTTAAAGTCTGAATTTTAGATTACACAAGGCTAATGAGCGTAGAGGAAAAAATGGAAAAGCAGGACTGATGATGCGAATGGAGTGCACGCATCAGCTGTAAAGCTGAGCACACAGTCACATTTTGCTTAAAACTAGCCCAAATAAGTTACCCCACAAAGAGTTGTCTTGACATGACTGGGGAGGCAGCAGAGCGTAGGAACGAGGTGGTGGGGTTGGAAAGGAACAGGAGAACAGCTGAAAGAAATGCCCGTACAGCTGTAACCAGAGGGGAAGCCCCGCTGGGCTGCAGTCAGAGAGAGAATAAACAGCGATGCGGAGGGTGGGAGCAGGGGCAGAGACACACTGAGCCTGCCACCAAACACCATGTTCAGGGAAACCTCACGCCAGCTGTGGCCTTGTTTACAAGTATTTAGGATAACTACTCTTCTATTTATGGTTGGGAAAAACCCTCACTTTGCCACATTACAGCCTCCTTACTGCAATCCAGTGAAAAGTTCACTGTAAAAATGAGATTAACTACAGCAGCATTTTTCTGGCTATATGTTTCTTTCCTCTGATACTGAACATTTTTTTACAACATTTTATGCACATTTATAAAGCTCTTTGCTATTTGTTTTATGCTAATGTTTAGTTGACTTTTATTTTAATGTGCTGTTATTTTCTTCTGTCATACCTATCCTTGGATGTGAAAATAAATTCAGCTTTTGCTGCTGTTCCTGCAGGACACTGAAATTTGCTATCTATATACATGTATACAAGAGCTTTTTCAGTGCTCATGGGGAAAAAAAGAAGGGTCAATAAAAAGGATGAAGAAAATTAATTTTAAAATTTAAGTTCACATTATATTTGTAACTTTTTTTCTGCAGTAATCACGCTTCCACAGTATCACAGTATCACAGTATCACAGTATGTTCTGGATTGGAAGGGACCTCAAAAGATCATCTAGTCCATGTTCCCTTGCTCTAAGTGATCGGCTACATTAATTGAATTTGTGTGTTTTCAAGTGAACCCTTGGAATCCCAGACTACCTGAGTTCAGGGTAATTTAAAGAAGTATTTTATGACAGTCAGAGCTATAGATATCACCAAATGATATCCAATAAATTATTTTAAGTCAATCAAAACTTGGGCCAAGTAAGCCCAAGTCCAAATATTCATTCCACATGCAGACCTCATCCTTAACATCAGCTTAAGCCAAGTTGGCCATTTACATGGATTTTTAGCATGCTATAAAATGCTTTTAGGAACAGACTATCTTTGGGCCAGGCCCACTCTCTTGTATGAAGTCAGAAGAGAAGAACTTTTTCACTAAAGAAAGAAATATTGTGTGGTAGGCTCTATTTTGTTATAATTCATTATGCTAATCCAGCAGAAAGTAAATTCAATAGAAAACAGTTTTCTGCCACATAAGGGGTATCTCTGTTACCTTTCGCATCTGTCACCACTGCTGCAGTTTAGCTTGTTTGTACAATTCCCTTCTCTATTCTTCTTCCTGTATGAAAACTTTATTTGTTTGCTGTAAGATTCAGGTTATATTGGTGGATCTCCAGAGGGAATCCCAAGGAATTCTTCACCTTGCCTAACGACTATAAATTGAAGCTGATTTGTTTTGGTTTGTTTTGTTTATGTCTATGCATGCATATGTTTGCTTGATTTTGGTTATGGATTTATGGCTTTGTGTCCTTAAATCTCTCAGTACATTAAAATTGCATCAATTCGCCCTGCCCATTTGAAACCATTTTTTTTTTTAACCTAAAATGTAGTTTGATACTGTAAAAAGATAAAAGAATGAAATTTTTTATAAATTAAAAGTTCACTGTTCAAAATGAGGACGAAAGCGATTGCATTTTGATTTGGTTGAGGTTTTTTTCATACAAGCTCAGATCATAATTTAAGAACAACTCACATATTTTGCAAGCAAGGGGCAATAACATACAAATATCCCACTGGCACCTGAAGATTTAGAACCAGACTATTCAAGACTGTTACACTTCAGGGATTTTAGCACTTTGTGTCGTGCATGCTGCTGAAATGGAGGCATGTTACACCTATGCAATTTCATCACCTTGTCATTTAGACTGGACTATAACATAACCTGAGATGATGCAGGCAGGGGAAATACAACATACCACTCATTACACCAACTCACACACTAAGCTGAAAAATGTTGTTACTCCTGTTGAATAACCCTGTCATGCCTATTTCTATTAAGGTTGCACAGTTTAGTCTTTGGAAGTTGCTAGTGATGTTGAAAATGATGAAGAATTATGAAAATACTGTATGAGCTAAACTGTGAGAGTCTCTCTGTTGTCTCACAATCTGTTACCGCTGTTGCTTTTGCTCACACATGGTGTTGTAAGGCAATTAATATGAATTGACTTTATTCATTTTGCTCATCCCAGAAGTATGAAGTTTCATGCATGTATGCCAAACTTATTGTCTCATATATTGCAGTTCTGTTTACCCATGTTTGGAAGTTTCAGAGAGCTCATCAGAGGAAAATAGATATAGTTTTTCCATTGCACAATGGAACAGGAACAGTGTTAGACCAATATTGTCACAAAGAGAGTATTATACCTGTGTTCCATTGTAATATCTTTGTTAGTTTAAAGGCTCCAAGTCCCTTAGGGAGTGTCACAAATCCATATAATGTCCCTTTGTGCTAGATTTTTGTATTTCTATCTCTGATTTAGTAGACAGATGTGAAAAAGCATATGAAGCCAGATAACTCCCTAGTAACTACACAGCTGCAGATGTTGAAGAGACCAAGTTATTCTGGCTAAGGTCAGTATTAATTTATGCTCAAAATTTTCCTTCCAGACATGACATTTTTTGATGGTATAATATATCTTACTGTTATTTTGGGCTGATCCCTCCCACATTGATCAATCTGCTTCCCCATCTGTGGCCTCTTCTAGGATAAAGTTGTAAAGCATTCACATCTCAGTATTTGCTTTTTCTGGGCAAGGGGAATAGTCTTAATTCACAGACAAAAGTAACAATAGGCTAAAAAAGTTTCAAGATAGCAGAATTTCGGTGCTTTATGACATCTTACATCTATGAGAGTTTGCAAAAACAATTTATTCTCTACGTTCATCTTGTTATTCCTGCTCAGAAGTACAACGCAATCTTTGAGTCTTTTCCTCAGGAAAAAAAAAAAAAATAGTTTGCTTTTGTCACTGGCCAAATTGTGAATATTCATGTTTTTTTTCCCCCTCCCTTTGATCTCTCAAAGCTCTTACCAAATTTCTGTCTGCTATGACCCCGGGTTTGACAGAACCACAAGTTGAACTCTGTATAATATAAACAGATAGTACAAAATAAAGTGCTGCTTTACAGTCAATTGGCATTAGCTAGTGGTCATTCAGTACAGGGTAACGTGGTTGCCTAACACTGTAAAATCTGAGGTGGGTTGGGTAACCATGCAGTTTTAAAAGCTATTTTTAAACTATAAGCTGATCTCCTTTAGTTTGGACAACTGCCTTTCCTGTAAAGGAGAACATTAGTTTTAACTTTTTTTTTTTTTTTTTTAAAGGATTCTAAAGGATTCTAGGTTAGTGAAGGTCTTTCAGAAGTTGTAAAGCCTCTTCTAGCATCCCTCTGTATTATATAGGAGTCTTTCCACTTTTTTCAAACATCAATGGATGTTGAAAAAGAATAAGCAGCTGGCTTTCATGGGAAGGCTTCGAACACAGCATGGTGTGTTGTGGGCATATGCCTTTTTGCTGTCAACCAGCCAACAAAGTCACAGAGCTGCCCTAAAGTGGCACCAATCCTAAGCCTTTTAGCAGTTCTTACTAGTTCAGCTCAGCACCATTCTAACGAAGCTGAAGGGTTCAGGTCAGCTTGGAACACGAGTTGGAGCAAATTGTCATCTGCACAAAACATGTTTTTTAGATATACCTACAAAAGATTGCTCCACCTACACATTTTCCAGTGCCAAAATAATCTATTGCATTAGGACAGTATTGCAGCAAATTATCTTACTGACTCTGGGAGTAGAGCAAGTGGAATTCATGTGGAAAGGAAAGAATTGCAAAGGAGATGTCATAACCTATTGAAACACAGTAAGAATGGTATCAGAATTTCAGTTCTCCCTGGCATCATTACATAGAAATGAATTATGCTTTGAGAAAATATTTTTTCTCAGGAGTTTATTTAGTCTTTATGTAAGTAAGGAGTGTTTGTTCAGGGCTAAACACCAATTTTTAACTTCTTATATGATACTGCCAGTTTAAAATCACAAAACAAGAGAAATTTAAAATAATTTAGAAGTTCGTTCACTTCTGTTATTACCCATGTTTTCCTGTGCTAATATTGTTGTATGTGCTCAAGCTGCTTCTGCTGTCAAATGAGCTGTGAGGTTAGACGGCCTCCTTTCCCCAATAACCATTTTGGGCTACCTCTCAATAAGGCAGAGGTGACCAAAGCAGGACTTGGGCAGACCCAAATCTAAAAGCACAAACCCAAGAGCACTGTACATAATCTGCAACTCGCTTCATCCAAACGAGCCCCCCAAAAACTGTACAACAGAGCTGTGCTCCCTTTGGACTGCGTCAGGCTGCTCTTCCACTGAGATCGGGAGGGGGTTAAAGACAATTTGAAGCTTCATCTTCCGTAAGACCGCTAGCCAGCAGACATCATGAGGAGAGCAGCAACAGTAGCATCTCTTCCTCCACTTTGCATTAAAAACCAGTGATGTCTTCTCAAAGAGGAACTCCAGTTTATGTGAGCTGAGGTAGGCGTCTTAGTCACGGCCCTGAGTAAATCCTGTTGATGAGGAAAGGGCATGCCCCAGCCTCAATATTTTCCAGCTGGATATCCCAAGATCATTCCTCGGTAAAAAATCCCATTTTTTCTCTTGTTCCACTCAAAGGCACCCAAGAATAAGACACAATAGTGTGGTTGCTTTTGCTGCACTACAAGGTCAACAGGCATGAGCCAGCTCTGCTTAGATTTTTTTCTAGCAAAAACTAGAAAGCTCTGCTGAAATGCATTGGATATCAAGCATATCTTCATACTGAGATGATTTCCATGCCAGAGCTGCCCCATAACCTGCTGGTTTGAGAAGACGAGCTGGTAAAACATGTCTGTGGAACATACGTCCTAACTCTTCCCTCACATGATGCAGAAATACCAGGTTCCTCACTGAAGAATCTCAGCGTTGGCCCATAATCGTGTCACAATGCACATCATTGTGGTGTTCTCGCCTGGTTTTGGAAATAGCTGTTTTATTTCTGCTACTTACCAATTTTGCCTGCAGGTTTTTCTCCATACGCACAAAGGTTCAGTGTTCGCATATAAGGCAGAGCAGAAGGATTTCTTTCCTTGTAACCACTTGCAGTGGAAATTAAAAGAAAAAGTCACAGGAAAAACATATGGTCTCAGAAGAAAAAAAAAAAGCTTGCTTTTACAAAATTCAGGGTTGGGGGCAAGATACAAGTAGACTGTTACCTTTCAACAATTCAGGGGGGTTGGTTATTTTGGTTTGTGTCATTAGTACACAAACCTGAAGTATTTACTTTTTTTGAAATGAAAAATTTCACCCCGAGGAACCTCTAAGCTATATTGAGAAAAAGATAGCATAGCTCTAAAATTAAGATATCCAGAAATTCTAAAGTATCCGATCTCTGTAAAGCTCACTGGAACAATTCCCATTGATTCCCCTTGAATTAGAGTCAGGTCTCAAGAAACACCAACTTTAATCAGCTCAACTTTTAAACATTCCCTTGATAGAAATCTGTCACGTTGAGTTGAGCAAATACTAAATAAAAGTTGCTGAAGTAAAAATGGCTTGAGTGACAATCGTGCCCTTGGTCTCCCAGCCTTCTGGACCAGGGCCCTGGCCAAAGTACGCCAGGGTTCCCTCTCAGCGTGTCTGTGTTTCTCTCCCTGTAATGAAATACAAAGTGGGAGTCTGATGGATGTGCACGTCTCGCTCAGATATGAGGCTGTAACGTAGTTGGGATGCATATCCAGGATTTTGGGAGTATTCTGGGTGCTCAAGTTAAGGCATAGTTACTGTGATCTTTGGATACAATTAATTAGTAAGTTAACGGAGTTGGGTTTAGTATACTTGTAGACTTTTGCATTCTTTGGACTTTGTTGTTTAAACAAATACCTTTGCTATTAGATATACTTTTAAGACACTTCCTAGGTCCTCCTCAATTTTATTAGTGTGTCTGTACTGCTTATGCCAGTGGTTGTATTCTATTCTTAGAGGTGTTACTTTGTCAATATACACTGCCCCTTAAAATCACTCTTACTTATTGCTTACAGCACACATGTAATACCTGTCTCTAGTAATTTGCAGATGATCTCTCAGAAATGCTGCCAAAATTCCAGGAGAGCTTCAGGATGGTCCCCCTTACTTTTTGGATATAGTGCTTTATGGCAAACCCATTTCACAAACGCTTGCCATGTTTTTTCAGCTGTGCACCTGCTTTGGAAAGAAATCTGAAGTGGAGCCTGGTGTTGCCTTCACAAGACAGAACATGCTAAACCCGGGTGCACTATCTCATTAAGCAAGCTGGGAGTCAGCAGCAGAAATTCCAGTTACCGTGTTTTGTAGATGCCAGATCTTGAGCTTCAGCTCTCTAGCACTAAACTGTGATGTGCCATGGATCTCATGCCAGAATTATGGTTGCCTGGTCATAGTATAGGCATGTCTTTCATGTTTGAAGCTATGTCTAAGGTAGAACAGGAGATAAGACAGATTTTGGCAAATGGAGAGAGGAGAAGGGAATGTCTACACTTATTAGTCATGTTATTGAAGAAAGAGGAAAGATTTTTATCATGTCTGTCTTGCTGAAAGCAAAGCTCTGGGTTCACAAGATCTGCTGGTAACAGTGCATAACTGTGCCTCTGCTTTCATACATGTTAATGCCAGAGGGCTAACATCACTTTCCTTACTCTAAAGAGGAAGAAAGTTCTTTCATCAAGCTGTTTGCTGCATGTATGCCTCTCTGTGCATGACCAACAGGTGAGAATTAAACTGTCGTTTGTTCTAACCTTTAATAACATGTGACTGGGGGGAAGACAGCGCTAATCTGAGTGGGGAACAGGAGGAAAGCTGTGTGATGCACAGTCTGATGGAAGGGCAGGAGTCCTCCTCGCTACCCACTGCTTGCTAAATGTGTACCTGCTGATTAAAGTACACAAATTAAATGAAGACTAATCATGTGAATAGAACTACAGCGTTCCTACTTCTGGCAAGCCCTTCAATGAAAAACAAAAATATTAAAGAATGGGTTGTGTTGTTTTACTGGTAAGAGGAGCATGGTCCCTTTAAAAGCCTTGGCCTCTTTTTCTGGGTGTTGTTGCTGAGCTGTGCCCCACCCCTGCATAAGCAGCACCTGCATACCTGCAGGGTACTTTCTTCTTGATAGCTCCTATACTTTGATAATATATGTTGGTGGAGTGGTCTAGGTTAGTGGCGTTTAGCCATCCATTTTACTAATGTAAGGACATAGATCTGACACTGGCCAGATTTCCAGCGATATAATAACTTACAGTGCTTCTAATATCCTTTCTGCAGCATTTGCAGAAATGCTTGGTAGCCACTGAACCAATGAGTTTTAAAGGGGAAAAACAGAACCTCCCCCCGCCAAGACATACTCACAAATGGCAAATCCCAGCCTGAAGAGTATGAAACGGTTCCTCAG
Organism: Nesoenas mayeri; assembly: GCF_963082525.1. Lineage (NCBI taxonomy): Eukaryota > Metazoa > Chordata > Aves > Columbiformes > Columbidae > Nesoenas > Nesoenas mayeri. The sequence goes on from NC_137540.1 coordinate 20,801,085, forward strand.
CACTGTGGGAGCTGCATACAACAGTCTTCTCTGCAAAGCGATAGTGTTTCAAAGCTGTTTCTCATTGTTGACTGACTGCTTATGACATATGTTAAGCTGAATTGAGGAGTCTGCAATTGCTCTGGATAAAGAAATATATAACATGCCCAGGAATCCTCAAAGTACACATCCAACGGGGTCTGAGGAATCTTGATGGATTTTAAGGAGGAGTGAGGCATTTGGGAGGGATACAATATTCAAGGCTTCCAGAAATCTTTCTTCACCAAGCTGTATGTAAATGTATTGCTCTAAAATAAATAGTTAACTTGCAGGGGAAAAAAAAAATCAGAGGATAATGTTCTTTTCCTCTTGACATGCATGCTGTTGGAGTTACACAAGGGACCAGACTGCTGCTCCCGGGAGCAGTGGCTTTACTAGCCGGCTTAAGGCTCCTTTCAGCCACTTCTGTGTCTCACCGAGTGTGGAAGGGGTGTGAGCGGAGCACGGCTGCTGCACTCTGGTGGATCTCACCAGCAGCAGGTACCCATCAGAGTACCTGCAGAGCCGGCATCCTACAACAGCTAACGTGGGTCCTCCGGCACACTCAACATGCAGACGGTGATAGATTAAGGTCATGTTCTCCTCATTCAGTGGAGGAATGAGGAACTGAAGGCCGTTGTATTTTCGGTTTTTACACATTTAAAATGTAAAGGGGGTAAATAAGATATTCCTTTGAAAAAAATTAACGAGGTCTTCATAATGTGGGAAGGAGGGAGAGAGAGAATGAAATGTTAGGAGCGAGACCAGGGAGGTAAAACACAGAGCAGAAAGATAATCACAGAGCATAGGCACAATGTAGGCTGCAGAAAGAGGTGGAGGAGAAACAAATGTGGGGCTTGCAGGGTTAGGACAGCAGGCGGCAGGGAGATGGCTGGCAGAGAAAAAATGAAGGCACGTGCATGCCCGCGAGAAAGAGCTGCACAAATATCCGCTGGGGAGGAGCTGCTCTTCCCATACTTTACCGGATCAAAGAGCAAGTGCAGTTATTGCATTGTATGTTTGTATAGTGTACAACACAATGTAATTCCCGTCCTGATTACTATTAAAAGATCATCACATACAGGCCCCAGTAGGAAAGATGAGACAAGTGCTGAGCAAACCACTGGCTGACCTAGTCTGTCACTCCTGAATTTGTTCCTGTTTATTCATCGTAAAGCTAATTAGCGGCATATTGTGGAACTGAGGTCATTAAGACCTAGACCTCTTCGCATCTAATTTTAAAACCAACTAGAGTGTTTTGGCACATTTCCCTTTTGTAGACAATGCCACTGAATTCAGCACCCCTTTGCCCTTTATTTTGGTATTTGCACATTGCCGCTGCCATGAGCAGGGCTTTCTTTCCACAGAGCGCAATGGCTGGAGATTCCCCAGTGAAGACGCGCTGCTGATCTTGTTTTCTGGACTATAGTCCTTGCCTGGAGTAGGTGGGAGCAGCATGCAGTTTCTGCCCAACGTGCTCCACATGAAAAGGACCTCACTTGTGTGTAGATTGAGAAATGAGCTGTAGTACAGAAAACTTCAAGGATGACAGACAGCTCTGGAAAACTGAATCAGCTTTAAAGAGAAACACACAGCATTTAGCTGGCTCTGCACTGATAACAAGCATTTACAATCACTAGATCATGAGAACTGCACCATGCAGGGATAATTGTATGTTATAAATGGTGCTGTAGCAAGGAAGAGACCAGTGATCTGTCTTTAACATGATTATATACCACAAATCAACAATAAGGCAGGCATGGCTTCTCTGATTCACTTTCATCAAAGATGAATGACCATAAGGCAAAGAGAAACAAAAATCAAAACAAAGCAAGCACATAATATGTGGATGCTTTTAAGCCTAAAAAAAAAAATTCTAGAAATTAATTCTCTTGTAGATTGATAGACTGATCCATCTGAGCAATACAATCACGGAGAGAATGTGAGGTGTATAAATTCATTTTGGCCTTACTATTCACCCTACAGCATTCTGCACCACACAGCATGCAGGAGGTTCTGCACTGTGAGGGAAATAGGAGAGCAGAGTCCTGTGCACTTGCAATTACCAGAATCCTCACCAACATGTTCCACTTGAGCCAGTGGTGTCATTTTGGTGTCCAGGCTAAACTTCAGTTTGATTAGTTACCTTCTGACTGCTTAATCCCCCCAGAGGCATAGATGTCATTGCCTTCAATTATTTTGAGATAAAAGTCATATGATTTTTTGGGAGCGTGACAGTCACACATAACATTCTACATGTATACTCTGTTTTACAGGCGAAGAAAAAAGACACGGGATTTGAACCAAGAAGCTGAAAATCAACATATGGCTGAAACCACATTAGAACAGCATCTGGGGAAATGAGCTGAGGTAAAGGTTGGTAAGTGAGAGTGTGAATGGATGGGAAATGTGAATGTAAAGAAATGTTTCTATAAAGTGACAGATTATATAATTTGCTTTATTTTGCATATGTCTTATTAGAAAGTTCTCATGACGTTTGCAGTCTTAAAGGAATTTAAATTTCCTGCTTTTGGTGCCCTAGTATCGAAAAGCTTTCAAATGAGATTTTGCAGAGAGAGGGCTAGCAGGTTGTACCAGGATCATAGAAACCAAACAAGCTCACTTTCTCCATTTATGTTGCCTCTGAAAATGCTGTGTCCACAAGCAAAGACAAGAATGATTTATTTAATTAATCACAAGGCATGACTGTAATTTTATTTCTCATCTGAAAAATGAGAAATATGGTCCCAGCAGTACAATGCCCCTTCTACATGACAGATCACAGACCTGGTTTGGGTACCTCAGACATCTGGGAATCTAGCCTAAAACTGGGACAGTGTCTTAGCAGTTCTGTCAGCTGAATCCAAAAATTGAATCCTAAACTGTTTCTTACAGAATCTGTGTTTTTCCTAGACTGTATCTCATCTGAACACTGACCAAGCTTGACCTATTTTGTTCAAGATTTGATGAGCTCACCAGTGCAAGCCTGTCTAACTGCAGACCATAAATTGTTGTACTGCTCCATCTGGTCACTCTCTGACAACTATATGTTTTGCTTTACTGGGGTGATATAAGTCCAGGAGTCCCATCTTGGAGGTAATCAAGGCCTTAGGCACACGAGCAGCTCCAAGCTGTGGGTTCGGGTACTGTGCAACTGGACTTTGCAGAAGCTCAACCAACTGTGCATTGACTGAAAGGCCATTTTCAATCATAGGTTTTCAGCTAGAGTAAGGCAGTGTTGTCATCTCTTGCTATTTACAGTTTTCTGGGCACCTTCTGTGGGGATATCCATGGTGAACATCTGATCTTTATCTGTAAAGATGATACTTTTAGACATCCAGATAAAATGCTTTACACTGAAAACTACTTTATACATAATCGTCTGAAGAGGCAAACGGATGCCTCAATTTTGCATTGTTTTTTTCTGGTTTTTATTTTGTTTTGTTTTGTTTTTCTCCCCCATTTTAAAGAGCCATTGGCTGTGGTATTTAGAAGACTGTTCCCCTAAGTGTTGGTAAGCCTTGTAATCCTTTCCCTTCTCTCTGACACCTCTGACACCAGCAGAATCTCTGGATATGTATAGCATGCTTTAGTCCTTTAGACTACACTATTAGTGGGCTGAGATCATCACTTGTAGTTCAGGTTGCCTAGTACTTCCTACATTGAGACTCTATTGATTTTATATGTTTAGAACTTCATCAAAAATTAATTGTCCTCGGTGTGTGCTTCAGGCAGAATATGTGTAGAAAATGACAGCATAATAGTTCAAACGTTTCTGAAAACAGGATAAAGAATAATTACGTGCCAGGGCTGAAAATATTAAAAACCTTTTTTTTTTTTCTTTTGAGAAAGAGAGAGATGTCCCGTCCACTCAGGAACAGAGATGAATTTGGCAGGAGAGGGGAAGGTGAATTTTGTGTCAAGACACGAGCTGAGCTGTAAGCCAGACTGTAAAATAGAAGTTTTGCAACTAAATATTGACAACACAGTTTTCATAATGGCTAGCTGCAGCACGAACCTGGAGAGAAAACAAAATCACCGTCCATTCTTTGACCATTGTTTGTTCTGTTTGCTGCACAAGACAGGTGTCTTTAGGAAACACTAATTTTGATCAGTCGCAACTTTTGAGTGTTTAATTTTTTAAAAAATTTTTGCTTATAATGAGGATTTACAGATGTGATTTGTGCAAGTATATGAAGTGTAGAGGGGCTTGCTTTTAAAGTTGCTCAAACCCGTTTGTCAAAAATTTGGCTAATTTTGGTCAAGCAACACTTTGTCTTGTGGGCAACCCTTTTCAACACTTTGTGTGGCTGCCAGGATGTTTGAAACCTACAAGGTAATTTCCTCCTGAAACTGCAAACGGAAACTAATACATGCACATTTATTGTCAGGGCTATCTGTTACTGAGAAATCACTAAGAACTCATTGCCTTGGGATGACTAATTAAATACTGATTTACTTACTCTTTAGAGCTCAGTTTCTTCCACACCTTAAGCAAAGAGTAAAGGAAAACTCTGGAATTGGAGAATGCAGGAAATAACAAACTATGGGAATGCAGGCATATCTGGTGCCTCAGTATCAGCTTCTTTAAGTCAACCAGCACAATTCTGCCGTTTGAAGAGTCAATTATTAATTTTTGGCAGGATTCTTGTGATTCTTTGGCGTCTGTTGGTTCATGAACAGCAGAAAGACAACAGGTTTTTTGCTTTTTATCATATAATGCAATAACCAACAGCTGCCTTTTCTAAGACACAATGGCCACACTGAATTCCTCAGTCCTATCACGCCTGCTCCTGGCTGCTTGTTATTCACCAGTGAGCCCAGCTCCTGCGCTTAGTTCTTTTAAAACCATGTTTGCAGTTGTGCTTAAAATGCAAGTATTTTTCCTTGGTTAAAAAGAAAAGCTCGCTAAGTCTACCACAGTTCCATAAACATTTTAAACTGGCTGAAGCCAACAACACTGTCAAAAAGATAAATTTCACCCTGTCACCTCAGTCCTGCCCCTGCACAGGACCAGCACGAGGATTTTGACCAGCCACACAACAAAACGGATCAGGGAACTGATCCAAATTAAAAATAAGCCTGGGCCCTGAAACATTTCTTGTCCCCAGCCAGATCAGTCCTCCAGGCCTGTTCAGTTCGCAGCTGCACCAACCACTGTGGCAGCACAAAGGGGGTGGGTGACATGGGGTTAGGGATGAGGAGGATGGATGGGACTGTTTTACAGCTGACTTATGCAGCCAAGAGTGACACTGAACTTGGGCAATGTGACTTGCACCAGTTTAGAAAAATTGAAAGAAGGTTTCTAAATTACTCAAGATAAGTAACACTATATGGAAAACAAATATAAGACAGGGTGCCTTTTTCTTTTACTTTTTTAATCATTATAAAAAATGGTCTCAATATGTCATCACAAAATATCAACAAAATGTGGAAGTAAAGGGATGCATTCAGATGCAATGCATGTGATTTTGTTGGTCTTTCAATGGTGTAATATAGTTGTATGCTCTTTGGGTATACAGAAGGCGATAGAGCCCTGTATCCAGACAATTACCATAGTTTGCCCAGCCTACATCCATCACTGTGATCTAGTCCTATCCCCTGGCCTCTTTAGCCCAGTGCAGCTGTACAAGGAAAGGCTGAGAGAGTTGGGGTTGTTCAGCCTAGAGAAGAGGAGGCTCTGGGGAGACTTTATCACAGCCTTGCAGTGCTTAAAAAGGGCCTGTAGGAAAGATGGGGACAGACTTTTTAGCAGGGCCTGTTGCAACAGAACAAGGGATAATGACTTTAAACTAAAGGAGGAGAGATTCAGGCTAGACATGAGGAAGAAATTTTTACAAGAGGGTGGTAAAATACTGGACCAGGTTGCCCAGAGAGGCGGTAGATGCCCCATCCCTGGAAACATTCAAGGCCAGGCTGGATGGGGCTCTGAGCAACCTGATCTAATTGAAGATGTCCCTGCTCATGGCAGGGGGTTGGACTAGATGACCTTTGAAGGTTAATTCCAACCCAAACTGTTCTATGACTGTAGCAGTCCCTAGCCCTGCATCACAAGCCGTGACACACAGCCACTAACACAGCACCGGTCATGAATGACTGGTTGAATAGCCGGTGCAACTACGTGACCAAGTAGTATGAACTGAGGATTGCCAAACCACTTTTGATTTCTTTTCTCATAGAGTTATTAGCTTTAATTTTCTATCTACCACCTGTCTGAATAATTTTTAATATATTACTCTCTGGTGGTTTTTGCAACAAGATATAACTGGGACAAGGACTGCAAGAATTTGAAAACAGTAATTAAAATGGCAGATAAGATTAATCTTAGCAGTGTCTTCCAAGAAACCAGTAACAGAGGTAGGTTATTCCAGTTATGTAAATCTTTTTAAGCTGAGTGACTGAAGAGAAATTTAATTTTAAAAGAACCAATAATGTTTGGTTACATGGACTCCATCATTGCTTACTGAGGTGATAGCCAGGAGAAAGTGAAACTACCTTCAAAAGTTTCTTCATGGACACAGGCAAGATTCAAAGCAAGAATTTCTTTCTCTAGAAAGTACAATACTGGTGCAGGGGGCAGGAATACTGTGCATGTGATTAGCCGTCACAACAGCGTGCAACCTTCCTTCTTTACCAGCAATGTAATATTGGTAGAGCAAAGTCCGTACATCAGAGTCTATAGAGAAAACAACCAATAAAGGAGATAAGGGAGTGCCCTGCTTAGTACTTTGTTTCAGCCCAAACCTGTTGGATTAATAACTTTTAATAAGGATCTTGGCAGCATTAGCTGGGTGCATTCATCTTAGGAAAGTAATGAATTTTGGTCTGAATCCCATCATCTCAAGAGTAGAAAAGATGAACAGCTACTCAATCTGATCAAAGACCTTTCCAGCATCTGAAGATAGATTTAAGGCAGAAGCCTTATTTAATGTAACAGAGAGAAATGAACGTAATAATCTTGCAAATTTATCAGTTCCACATTTATTCTGTATAAATCCCACTTAATCCTGGTGGGCCAGTTTAGGAAGAACTTCTAAGAGTGAAATGTTTTTTTTGTTCTTTTGCAGATGAGAGTGAGTCAGGAAACTAAGGCAGGTCTCAAGAGGACATTCAACTCTACAGAGACAAACTGATGACGGGTTCATTCTAGAAAATGGCTGGGCACACCAAAGCAGGAGTATAGAGAGCCCTCATGTCACAACTTCTGTCTTCAAGGGCTTTCACAACTTATTTCCTCTTTGTTTGTGTGTAACCTACAGATTGCCAGCTCAAAGCTTCTCTTCAGTGAGAGAAAATTGAATCTTGGCACTCAAGTATGAGTATAGATCAACTTTTGCATAAAATAGTTTACTTTGGCTTCCACTGGGGGATGCAAAAATCACTTTTGGGAGGATTGCACCAGAACAGCTCCCCTAAGTGCCGACCTCCTTAAGCAGCTCAGGGTACCACCACACCGATAATTCTGCATCCCCCTCAAAGTGCTGGTGATGGGCATCTGTGCTCAGCTCATTCAGCTGTGGGGAGCACTGCTGCTGTGATGCGGGACTGAAGTATTCAAACCAGCTCAAACCCAAGTGCCTTTCTCAGCAGTGGAAATCTGCCATGAACTCTGTGTTGCTGTGGCTAGACAGGTCCTCATATACAGATGGGTTTGGAAAACCATATGCAGCTCTGCACAGTTATGATGACCTCCTAAAAATACTCCTTACCTTCTCCCACATGCTGTCTTCTGCCTGAGGCATCTTTCCCAAACAGACTCATGTAGTTGCTAAACAGTCTGTGTATCCTATTTTAATAATGCTGAGGTGGGAGGCTTGTTTAATACCTCACATATTCAAAGAAAAAGCAAACAAGCCATGAAGGATACGGGTTGATAAATTTTACCGGCCAGCCCAAGAAAGAGGGAAATAATGAAATTGAGTATCCTTAGAAAGCCATTATTCTTCTTGGCAGAATTGCCTCTTCTTTCTGAAAATATTGTTTGTATTTTCCCACGCTAGGGCAACACTGTAAATAGCTAAAAAGAAAATGACTCCAGTGATTTTAATGTAAATAATAAGTTGTGTTTGATACAGTTTAATTATCCATGAAACTCTACTTTCTGGCAGAAACCTGGTATACATAAAGGTGAAGCAAAGCTACTGAGTTTGAAGTGAAACTGTCTCCAGAAGGCACTGTCTATCCCTGGAACATCTTGACTAAGCCAGATGAAGCTCGGCTGAGGTTAGCATCAAGTACTAAATCATAATCTGCATATAAACTCTGGTTTTAGAGGAAGATTGAAAGCTAATAGTAGTAGTAGTAGTAGTAGTCTTCCTTAAATATTTCTTACATAATATAATAGTATAAAATATGCAGCATAATTCATATCTCTTAGCACTCTGCCTTCTGATAAGCTGTTTCTGAGACACAGATTTTAAAGGTGATTAGGCAGGTGCTTGGTGAGATGTTAAAAATGTCTATGAGATTAAAGCTTACTTTGAGAATGTTATTAGAAGTTTATTCACGTAAGTGCCCCAACTCCATTACAATTCAGGTTTATAGGCCCTATGACTGATGGTATCATTGGATCATACACCTAATATGATGAAAATCAGGCTGTTTAGAGAAGGGATGGCTCTTCTTTTTCTCCATTGCCCCAGCCTCACTGCCTGTTTTCCTTGCACCAGACTGAAAGATCATGTAGTTGCAGAGTCAAAAGAGAAAAAAAGTTCTCTGTTGCTGCTTGAGGTAGCAGAGTTACTCAGCCCAATGCAGAATTATGCTGTTGAAGGAGTAGCATCAAGCTAGACATCCAGGTGTACATGGCCCTCTGCTCTCCTTTTTTTGGTTTCCTCATTATTATTCAGAAAAGCTAAGCAGATGTTAATGATGTTTAATTAGGGTACATTAAAAGTAGCTGATGGAGTTAGAAGTGGTGAATGTACAAGTAAGATACTGCTGATACTACTCAAATACAGAGTAATGGGTTTGGACAGTTAGCTATGAGTTGGGCATCCTAAAGTGGGTGGCAGACTTGAAGCTTTGGCTGGGTACCAAAACAGCCTGGCCAGGGAAGCCCTGTGGCAGATTGGACCATGGCACACTGCTTCTGTTTGCCCTCTGGTCTTCTCACACAACTGATCCGTCTGAAGCCAGTTCTAACCAGCTCTCTCTAGAACAACCATTCTGGTTATTAAACAGCAGCAAAAGGCCATACTAGGCTGTTTTATAGCCCTTTTTAGGTAAAGGAGCATATTAATGTGATCCTCACCAAGCCTCAGTGTAAGTGGAAAATAATTTAATTCTCTCATGCCAAAGAAAACCTACCAGTCAACCCTAACAACAACAAAAGCAGTACAAACATAGTTCTAACAAGACACCTGACAAACTGCAGTGCTTCCCTAACTATCTTCTTGTCATATCTGTTTAGCATGAATCATGCACTGAATAGATATTCGAGGAACGAGAATACAGTGGATAGAGATTGCCACCCCCCCGAGTCCTGCCAAGTCAGCCTGCAGAACGGAGCAGAGCGGACCTAAGACACATGTAAGGCCTTTTCCACGTATTTCTCCAAGTGAGACTTGGTCACCGAGACTACCAAGCTCAGGGGGCAGATCCTACTGCTGCATTCACCAGGACATTTGGCCTTGATTTAAGCAGTACCGTAGTACAAAACCAGTAGCAGTCACATGTTTCTACTGTACCTTGCTTACAAATATCTTCATTACATTGACAAAATGTAAAGACATTTCAGTTTGCCTTGCAATAAACTTTTGCTAGTTATATCTGCAGCCCAGTGCAGCACTGTATCTGTGAGTGGTTGCATATAAAAGAAGTTTACTTGCTAATCGCAATTGTGCACAGTACAACCATGAAATAGAAGTTGATAATAACTTATCTTGAATCATTTAAGGTACAAAACTTAGGTAGCAAAATACTAACTTTGTTCCAAGCTTCCCCCATCTTTATTAAGATGTCAGTCTGTGTAGGAATTCCTCACTACACTTCAGTTAGAATTAAAATCATTTCAGTTGGAAGAGACCCCCAGGATCATCGAGTCCAACCATAACCTAGCTCTAGTACTAAACCATGTCCCTAAGAACCCCTCTGTTGTAGCATGCTACTAAACAATGTACTGCAATTTACCTACTTGCAATTTATGTGGTATTTGTGCGACAAAGAATTTTACATTATGAAGTCAGACAGAAGTGCTGATAAAGTCACAGCCATCAAACAGTGTTTTTTACCACTGCCATCATGCTCCTCCTGTGACCTTGGGCAAGCCATTCCAGTTCGGTGTCTTCAGACTCATGACACACCCCAGTGGGCAGGTGGCTAAGTCCAGGGCTACTGTTCATCTGCTGAAATTGTTATTATAATTTGCGGGGCCTTAAGTTCTCTGGGCCTCAGTTTTGCCGGGTATTTTAAAATGAGGTGAATACCGCAACTAGAACTTCACAGACGGGTGTAAATTTACTGGTGTAAGTATAGTGATGTAATTATGCCAGTATAGGTATATAATGCTTGGCCACGTAGAAACGTCTTACACTTGTTACTTCATATCTCCTTCCACGAATCATGACAGGGTAAAAGCCAAACTACTTGTTAGCAAGAATCAGTTTCAGTTCAATACTACTTCTGCTACGCTCTTCTGAGTACTGTCCAGGTTCCTGTAGACGTAGTAGGTAGAGAGACTTCAAGTGGGCTGCAAACCTTCAGCTAGATCCACTTCTGAGCAGATACTTGCAGATTCAAATGGAGTTCAAATTCATTTCAAGAGGGCCGCAGGGGTGAGACTTCATTACTAGTACAATTATCTGACTGCATGAGAAACCTCATGCACTTTAATGGGTTTACTTGCATAAATTAGGAGTAACTGCAACAGCACCTATGGCCAGGATGAGGGCCACACGTCCAGTACCTGGGGACAGAGAGTGGTCTGTTATTGGAAGGCATTATAGTAATTACTTCAATATTAAGAATAGACTAAGTCAGGCAATGAATCACCGGTAAGCAAGAGGCAGGATGAAATCCAATTCAATCAGTGTGTGACAAGAATTAACTTTAATTGCATGTTTCACAGTCTTTGGAGCTTTCCTGAAAGCCCCGGCTGCCGGAGCATCTCAGCCGTGCTCCAGCAGCTAAATAAGCGCCTTTTAAACCGAGGGCTGCCCACCAAACGTGGCCGATGCTGGGCCCTTTGGGGCCAAGACACCGGGACGCGAGAACAAAACCATCCAAGCGCCTGGGGCTGCTCCACTGGCGGGCCCGGCGGGGCGGCTGCTTGCCAGCGCAGCGCTCCTAGCGGGGCCGGGCCGGGAATTTGGAGAGGATCCCTTGCCGGGCCGGTGCGTGTGTGTGTGTGTGTGTGTGTGTGTGTGTGTGTGTGTGTGTGTGTGTGTGTGTGTGTGTGTGTGTGTGTGTGTGTGTGTGTGTGTGTGTGTGTGGCGGTGCGCAGCGCTGGCAGCGGGGCGAGCGGCGGCGGGGCGGCTCCGACTGCCTGACGCCAGCGAGACCAGATCAATCCCGGCGCGGAGGCAACGCGAGCGCGGAGTCCCCGCCTGGCTCAGCCCCCTGCTCCCCCCACCCCCTTCCCCACCCGCCCTTCACCGCCCGGCAGCCGGTAACAACTTCGCGTCCCTTCGCCTCTCCCCGCTGCCCCAGCCGGGCGGCTGTGCCTGCGTCGCCCCGCTCCTTCCACTCCCCAGCTCCTTCGGGTGGTCCCCGGCCCCGGGGCAGGGTGCGGGGGCCCCGCGGCGGGCCGAGGGGAGCGGCTTCTCCGCGCCGCGAAGGGAGCGCGGATCTGCTCGGCTCCTCTCTTCTCCTTCCCGGCATGATGGCGTCCCTCCGGCAGCTCCGGCGAGACCCGGGGCCGCTTCCCCGCCGGCGGCTCCCGGCTGGAAGTTTGTGGGTAGGTACCGCGTCGGGCCCGGCGGGAGAGAGAGCTGTTCCCCGCCGAGAAGCCGCCCCGCTCCTCGGCCAACGCCGTGCGGGGGCCGCCGCCCGGCCCGACCCCATTGTGCGCCCCGCCGGGGACGCGGCGGAGCCCCGGCCAGACGGGGCAAGTACCCTCCTTTGTTTTTGCGGGGGAAAAGCTTTTCGCCTCCTACCTCGGCCGATCCGTGTCCCTGTCCGTGTAATGTTTCTTTTTTTGTTTTTGTTTTCTTTCCCCCTTCCTTTCTTTCCGCAGCCCCCCTCTCCTCTTTTTTTTTTTTTTTTTTCTTTAATTAATGACAAATCTCTGCTTAGAGGTCAAGGAAAGTTCACTTTTTTTTTTTTTCCTCCTCCCTATTAGAAGGTTTGGATGCATGAGGTTTTCCCTTCCTCAGTATAGTTTCTTCATATACTTGGGCTCTACAGCCAAATCTTATCCTGAATATAGATCTTATGAAAATGTACTGGTTTGGAAATATTCAGTCATGCGTTTGAACGGTTCTGGGCCGAATCCCGGCTTTTTTTTTTTTTTGTAAACTGAAGTCAGTGGGAGTTCTGATTGACGAAGGGTTGCTGTGCTTGCTCTTTTGTTAGTAGATCAATCTGAAGAAGATATGTGGTCCGACCTTATAGTTTGCTGTCATAATATATAAATAATTAGAGCTTATTCTGAAAATAATAATTGTTTTGGTGTATTTAGGGAAAAATGATGCTCACTTAATGTAAAAAAAAATAAAAGGTAACAGGCTTATTTGGGGAAGAAGAGGTATTAGATCCAGGTGGGGAGGAGTGAAAGTGAATGTGTTTCAGTTACAAGCAAATGGGAACGATCATTGCATGAAACATGTCAGTGTTTAAAGATACAGCATTTTAAAACTAACATGCTTAGGAGAAAAGCTGTTTTTTAAATACATTATAGCTGTTAGTTCAAGTCTCTTTCGCACATAGAGAAATCAAAAAGATAAAACTTCGTTTAATCCTTTTCCCCCAGTAGTTATGTGTTTTTAAGCAGCTCTCAAGAATAACACGAAACACTGACGCTGGCCCTGCCCACAGAGACCACTTTCCTCTGCAGGCGTGTCTGTAATTCCGCCAGTCTTCATGTGGCTGACTGTCTGCACCTTGTCCTGTCAAACAATAGGAGCAAATCATGTGAGGGAACCTGAGGTGTTAACGCTGACTTATTTTTTTCTTTTACTTGTCAGCAATTACCCTGCTGAATTATGGGAGATGAGTATGTTTGTTGCAACTGATTAATACTCGTTTTATTTTCCCACTGAAGATCAGTGCTGTGAAGATTTTTAGAGGTTCTCATTGGATTTTAGTGCAGATTTTGAGTGCTGGCTTCTTTACTGTGACTGGAAGAGCTTCAGTATGAAAATGAAAGCTATCTAGCCCTTTTTGAAGTTCGTTCTCTGGTCTCGGGGATGAAATCTTTCAACTTACTTCAGATTGTAAGTAGGTTTTTGAGAGAAATTTCCCTTGATTTGGGTGATGCAGAAGATGTCCACAGTTACCAGAGAGGTATTCAAGGCATGATCAGGTTACCCTGAGGGCAGGGATTTGTCCTTGCTTTGGTTTTGACCCTATCAACCATTGGGTATGTAATTAAATACATTTTTTCCTACTCTGTCCTGTTCAGTTTGCCTTTTTGTGTACCCTTGAAGATGTGATGATCCAATACATTTGAGAGAAGTGGCTGGATAAACACATGGAGATCTTTCTGTTTCTGTATAAATATTAACTATCAAATCAAATGTTTGAAAGCTGATGAGTTTAGTGTTTGCTTTTTATCTTTAGTCGGAACACAAAGAGTTGAATGTGGAGAAAAGCAATACAAAGGTTAATCAAAGTACTACTTGTGTTTCTGAATATTGTGGAATTGTTAAGATTAAATGATGGGTTTCTTTGCTTAGTATAAAGATTTAAAAATGAAGGATTTGTGACTTCTTTTTTTTTTTTTGATTGAAGCATGAATATACTACATATTACATATAGCCAGTGTTATGCTATGTGAAGCCCAAGTTGTGTGTGTAAAACAAAAGCTCATTTGAGTAGTCTTACGAGCCTAATGGAGGCATCATCTCAGCTTTATAAATAATGTAAGTTGTGTATAATGTGGAGTCCCCAGAGACTGCAGAGAAAGCATCATTACCAGCCTTTTCAACCTGCTGGAGATCTTAAATTGATTTACAGCACTGAACTGGTGCAAAATGATACATCAGGATGACACGGGGTCAACCTGTAAAAGTCTATGATGTGAGCCCGTTAGTTCAGTCATCATAATTAAACCATATTATGAGGGCAGCAAAGCAACCATCTGTGACTTGTCCCATTGTGCTTCAAATATGGGTGGTTTAAGAATCAAATAAAGAGAGCACCATATTTATTATGTAAGTTATGCAAAGAGTAGTTGAAATTAAAGCTTGTGTCCCTGTGAAGAACCAGTTTAGGTTGACTCTTCACCTCTTTCTTGCAGTCATTAGCAACTGAAATAGATGAAGGCATGTGCAGCTTGGAGGTGTGTGTGTTGGGAAAGTGATTGTCAGTGAATATCTCTGAATTTTATGTATCCTTTCTCAAGCCTCAAAATCAGCTAGACTTTACCTGTAGTCTGTGCTGTCAGATATCAAAGGGACAAACAAACCTTCCCCCGCACCCCCAGCATTTTTATCCAACTGAAGTTTCTAATTGCCTGTTGAAATGTTCCTGCAGATCCAAGTTCTTGTATAAGACAGAGCATCTTAGTCATATCTTGAACTATCTGACCAAACTTATTTTAAGAGCAGAGACTGTAATTTTGAATATGGGTTGGCATAGGTCACTTTTCTTAGTGAAGGCAACTGTGGCTTCAGATTCATGTTTCTGCTCTAAATAGCTTAGAAAGTGGCATACCACAGATAGTAAAACATTTATTATATACTGAACATCTGAAGTGTTGCTGCTTCTACTGATAAAATCACTATGAAGTGTTTGGGGAAAATCCTGCTAAAACTCCTTTTTTTCTACTAGTCAGTGTGCTGCTTAGTGATTTGAGGGTTTTGTGTGCGTTAGTGGTTAAACCAACTCTTCATACCCGAATTGCTGTGAACTGCGTCTCCTGAGCTTCTTCCAGCCAAGAGAGAAATGTCTTTTATTTTTAGTCACAAATGTAACTAAAAAAATATTTTTGAGGGTTACAAAAGAAGCAAGCAGAGAAAATAAACAGTCACTAGTTGTGAGGGACCCACTCGTCTCCAGGTTCAGTTGCGTCTCAGCGGGGTGTGCTTCAGCTAAGGTGCTTTCTGAGTGGCAGGTAAAACAATTAAAGCTCGCTTTTGGGTGCAGCCTCTTGCAAAATGTGGATATGGAGCTCTCTTCTGCTGTGTTAGTGCAGATGGATAACTGAAGCGTCAGAACTACCTTATTGAAGGCAGAGCCGTAAGATGGGGTTTTACACATTGATTTATGGTTAATTAAGTGATTCTACTAATTTATATTTTTTAAATTTCTTGTTTAGATTTTGATAACAAACTTACCCAGTTGCCCCCTCAGAGTGGGGAAAGGTCTGTTCTGCCCATAAAAACTTCATGTGTTTCTCTCTAGTATCTACAGACTAATGTTCTTCCATTGGCCTTTCTTTGGGGTATAGCAGTGCCTCGAAAAGTTGAATGCATACAAGTCTTAATAAAGATGTTATGCAGTTCCTAGAAGTTTACCTTTGAAGTCTATTGAACAGCAAATTTGAGTTTAAAACATAAACACCAAATTGGCAAGTGTGTCTCAAAATACTGGTGACTTAAAGGCTCATCTCTGCAGGCATCTTGCGCTTCTCCAGCTATTTTGCTTGAGCTACGATGGTGTAACTTTAGAATAGCATAGTGGATTTTTATGTTAGAACAGCGTTATTTTGCTTGCAATGGGAAATAAGTTATTTTAAATTGATACTTTTTGATTGCTAGAGTTATGTCCCTTCAGGCGGTTGTGTAACTATTTCCATTAAAATGTCACTATTCTTCAAGATTCAGAATAACCAGAAAAAATGTAGGTTGGGTCTTTTGTGAAGGGCTTTGCAGAGTGTGGATTCAGGGCTGAGGAAAAGGACACTCTTGGCTGCCACAAAGATCCTTCTCCTCTTCCTCATCCTCCTTGGACAAATGGCGATTTGTATTGCAGAAGCTTTTCTGTTTTGTGTGTATTTGAGTGGGGGACGTCTTTGTTTTTTAACAGGATAGGGAAGCCAAACATTTCATAAAATAAACAGGCTAACTTTGAGGTATGTAAAACATTTTCCAGAATGAATCTAGTTCATTCAGGATCTCTCCCTGTTTCAGTTTCATGGCTGCATTTGTTGGGTCTCAAAGCACTTCATAGTTCAGTAGGAGCAAAGACTGAGCACACAACTAATTAGAGTGTGTGAGGTCAGGTATTAAGTGCATGTAAGGCTGCACTCTGAGTTGTGTAGAGGGTTCCATTTTTATTTTGAGGAGGGAGGGTGGATGTGTCTTGGGTACTGTGGTATTGGGGTTGCTCTGGTAGAAGTGTTGGGCAGCTGTGTGACCACAGTGCTGCTCATGACAGTGGCACTGTGTGTGACACAGCTGCTGGGTTGAGCTGTCATTAGATTACTATGGGTTTTCTGCAAGTACGGATTCCTTTACTCGGTTGCACTTTTCTACTGAGTGCTGTGTATTGGGAGGCTGGGCAAAATCTTAGTTTAGATCAATAGTTGAAGCTCTTTTCTTTCCTCTACACTTGCCAATGCAGGGAACCTGACCAGTACAGCTATTCTGGACACTTGCACTACTCATTCTAATGTAGCTCTGTAATTGTTCTGTACTGTATGTCACTTTTATTTCAATATTGAGTGTCCACTTGGGAGAGTGCTATTAGAATAGATGTCACCAGGCTTTCCCATTTTGTTCTTCCCCCATGCTTTTAGCACGCACAGGCGAAGTCTGAAATACAAGGAGGAAAACAAATTATTTTTAAACATGTCTTATGTAAGTCATTGTATTTAGGCACTGTTCAAAGCAGTATCATCCAAAGGCAACTATTATGTTGACTTGGCGTGTAAGCAAATAATTAATGTGGTTCACCAGTGATTTCTGAAGCATTATTTCATATTTCTGTGCTTATAAAGGGAAAGTTCTTCCCACCCTGGCAGCAGATGAGGCTAAGTCAGCATAGACAGTCTGAATTATGGCACTTAATGATATTCAGAAGTGTTTAACTTGAAAGATTTTGTCACTAAAATCGTTGAAATGCCAATCCACATCAAAGTGATCTGTGGACTATCAATCCAGTTTTGGGTAACTTGGAAATAAGATACTCATTAAATTTTTTTTTTGCAATGCTGAAATGGTTATAGACAGAATTGCGAGCATCTTCACTGTCTCCTTGTGTCTGTCCCCAGCATGGGTGTAAGAATCACGTCTGCCTTCCAGCTTCAACCAAGGGGCCTTCTTGCAGTACTTGGAACTATCATTAGAGCGGAAGCTGAAGATGTATCCCCTTAATACAGATTTTGTGCATGAGTAGAAGTTGGATCTCAGGATTTACAGCTTTCTAGTTTCTTTTATAGAGGCTGCAAGTCTGATGTGCCTGTTTAAAATCGTGTCTAGGTAGATGAAAACAAAAAAGCATGTGTGCACACAGAGCTAACACCTGACACATAGCAAGTCAAAATGTTTTTTATTAATTCAGAAAGTCTTTTCTGTTCGGAATGCCTGGGGCACACAGTGACCATAGTTGATCATACTTTTGCTTGCTTTTCTTTCTCACTTGGTTCGATATTGGGAATTAGTACCTCATTTTTGTGTTCACATGAAGGACTGATTTACTGAGGATATTTTTCTTACCATTCATTTCAGACTTCTGATTTCAAGCATGTAAGGCATCAACAATAATAGCTGCATTCTATCTGGCATGGTGTGTTGAAACCAGGGCATGAGACTCTTGGAGAAACCTTATTCTTATGCTGGTATATATGTAGGATTATTCACACTTGATAGATATACTGTATGTGCATATGCACATACGAATGCCTAAAATAACATTCACTGCTGTTGAAAGTGAAATTATTTGGATCATATAAAGGTGGACTAAACCTATATGTTGTTGAAAAGAGCCTGCAAATTTATCAAAGCGTGTGTATGTAAAAACTATTGATATATAAGTACTTCAATGCTGCTTAAAAGCATAAAATCTGTTTTGGTTAAAGATGAAGTAAATAACTGGGGAATCATGTTGCAACGAATTGTGGTGTCCACTTAAATGTGTTTCTGAGGGTGATAAGAGGAAGAAACAACTGCTCTTTGCTCAGATGCTGTTAATGAGTTGCAGATTTGGCTTTATTCTATGGATATATTTTCCCTCTGTATCTGTTAGGTTCAATTTTAATGTTGACGGGGAGGAATTAATGCAATGTCCTTTCTGTTTTGCATTTGTCTTGCTAGTAAGGACTTCTATTCAGCTCACATGTTGAGGGGCAAAATACGTGACTTGTAAGTAGCTGTGTACCCTGAGGCAGTGGAAAGAGGGCTCTCAAAAATTTTCTTGAAGACAAA
The DNA here is from genome assembly GCF_963082525.1 of Nesoenas mayeri. Lineage (NCBI taxonomy): Eukaryota > Metazoa > Chordata > Aves > Columbiformes > Columbidae > Nesoenas > Nesoenas mayeri. The sequence continues at coordinate 20,819,570 of NC_137540.1, forward strand.
TTTGAAAGTGTGTGTGTGTGTGTGTATGAGAGGGAGAGGGTGGAAGGTGGTATGGAACTGACTTCTGCTGTTACCATTTGATGTTTTAATTGCCTGTGGTGCCCCTGTAAATCTTAAGCTGAAGAAGAGCAAAAGTGTAGGTAGGGGTTGTTTGAGATTTTGTCGGTTGTTGGTTTTTAACTCTTTATCCTTCTTGTTTTCCAGCCCTCCCAAGATGTTGCAAAATAAACTCTGCTGGTGTTCTGTTAGGACAAAAAAAAAAGTTGGCAGAACATCTTTGCTCGCTGTTGGCCAGCTGACACACATTAGGCCACTAGCACTTGCTTATGCATGTAGATTCTGCTTACAGGTCCTGAAAAGTTACTAAAGCCAGCTCATCAATAAAACACAGTTCTATTTGATAAGGGTCATTCTCTTGATATCTAAGTGCTCTGAGATTGGAAGGGACCTCTGGAGGTCATACAGTCCAACCTGCTCAAGCAGGGCCACGTGGGTTGCCCAGGACTGTGTACAGATGGTTTCTATTTTTTCCAGTTGTATGACAACAACACTATTGCTCTGTCACAACAGTGATTAAAGTAGGTTTGAAATTTACCTTGCCCTTCTGACAGACCTGACAACATGTACATGATGCCCTCAGGGATTTTAAAAGGCATAATGTGATTACCCTGGTTTAATTTTAAATGCATAGTCTTTCAGGAATCTCGAACATGTCTAAGGTGTGTGCTCTCCTGCACAGGGAGGGAAGAGCAAGATGAGGGAGACAGAGATGTCACTCATTTGGCTTTGTTGAGGTCTCACCCTGAATCTCCAGCATTCAGGACCTGAGTTTAGAGTCTCCCTTCATGCAGTCTCTTGGTCTTCCCTCTTATCATCAGACACTTCTGCCCTTTTATCACTGAGAAGATAGATAAAGATAAAGAAGATAGATAAAACAGACATTGATTGTGTCTTTGTCCCTGTTTTACTAACTACCTGATAAATGCAATGACGAACTATATACTATTTTGAAAAATGTCGATTTTGCCCTTGCCAGATGTCTCAGAAAACCTGTCTTACATATAGTTTGCCATCTTGGCGATTGCAGTTTCCTGGTTTGCATTTTTGCCCATGTGTGGCTTTGCAGTCTGGCATATTCCATCACAGGCCCTTTAATTACCCATCCTAGCTAGTGTCAATGTTAAATGCTTCCACTTGGATGTAGTACCCAAAGGAAAAGTCTTTGTCTTTATTAACTGAAAAACTTAAGATAACGTAATTGTAGTTTCTGTAATGTGTGTGTGGTATTAGATTTCATCTGGAAAATATTTTATAAATACTACTGGCTTAAAATTCTGTAGTGTGTGGTATTTTTGGACAGATGGATATGAAATCACTCTTCTTTTTTTCCGGAGCTTGCTGTCCAGTTACCTAGAGCAGAATATGGTGGGAGTAGGAGGGAGTTTGAAGTACTTGCTGGAGCCTTTGGTTAACTCAGAACCAGCTGGGGCAGAGCTCATCGCTCTAGGGTTGAGACAAGGTTTTGCAAATCAGCTGTGCTCATGTCTAAGTATGAGCTAATCCTTCTCCTGGATGTCATTTAAAATTAGAGGGGTGGCAGCTCCCCAAAATGCAAAGAACTCTTAACAGTTTGAGTTTTTTTCAATCCCAGCTCCATTTCTTTGCATTACGCTGGCTGGGTGACTTGGGTGCTCATCCTGCTCTGAGCTGATCCAGCTGTTCTGCAGGATGTTGTTTTTGTTGTTGTTTTTGCTGGGTTAGGAAGGTGAATTGGCTGACAGACTCTAAGCAGAGGGGAAATTATGTTGGAGTACCAAAGCTGGCATGCGGGGAGTTAAGGGAAACCTTTTCTCTTTGGGTGAGAACAAGCTGTTAGAGCTGCTCATCTGCTTGTGGACCTGGGACCGTGCTGGCCCAAAGCAGCTGTTGGAGGTAGCCAGTTATAAATGAGAACTGTAGTACTCCCAGATGAAGACTTCCTTAATATGCTTACCAAGGAAAGGTCTAATTTACAGGATTTTTTTCCCAGGTACTTGTGTTGGTGATTTGCATAGTGAGGTTAGACTGCCAGCAGTTACGTCAGTGACAAAGCCCCAGTGTAGTTTTATTGGCAGCAGAATGACAATGATTAATGATACAGCGTATTTTATGGGGGGTGAGGGAGGATGGATGGGGAGGAACACTTAAACAAGCTTTTCTGGTCAAGTTCTCTTTTGCTAGTACAAGCTGCAAGCTACATTAGAAAAGATTTTCTAGCTTAATGCAGCCATATGAGCTGAGTGCATCAAGTGCATGTTCTTTGTGAGATAGGAGAAATATTTTTCTCATGGAGAACTTTAACTTCTTACTACTAGAAACTTTCTTTTCCTCTTTAGAGGATTAAATAACTTGAAAAAGCTGGCAGACCAGGTACTGTAAGCAACATTATCAAGGAACTAGAGACAAACTAAATATTAAATCCATTAAAAATCCTTCTGTAAAAGCGGGCTTGTGTTGCCAGAAACCTTTGCCACTGCACACAGTTAGAGCACCCGAAGTGATATGTGCTGTAAGCCAACAGACTGCTTGTAGCTTTCCTGCGTTCTGGAGCACTGCATAAGTCACTTTGAAATTTTTGTCTTTCAATCCACTTTTCTCAAAAGAAATTTAGAAAGCCACTCATTTTAATGGTATATGGTGTGTTTAAAAAAACCTAACTTTTTCTTGTTACTGCTAGCTATTTAACAACCTCAAACATTGTCTTTGTACTATATTTCTTAACTTCACGGCATTAGACTAAATATCTACAATTTCAAAATACAAACTTTAGGTATATTCCCTGGTGACATTGCGGGAGTGACGTTCTTTCTGAATTCCCTTGTAGCCTTTCCCCTCTAGCTCAGCTACAGGCTTCTTTGAAATTTTGTTCTACGCAGAAAGCATCACATAACATAACCGGTATAAACACTCAAGGGCTACTTCCTACAGTTTGCTGGATAACTAGTGGGGATAAGGGCAAAGGGAATAGTTATCAGCTACACCTCTTGCTCACAGTCAAACCCCGATGCACCTCCTGTGGCTTAAGAACTGGGAGCACTGGTGGCAGGCTGCTTTGGCTGAAGTCTTGTGTTTCTGAATACAGGCAGGTTTCCATCACACCTTTGACTAGTTTCTTGCCTCCCCTGACTTGAGACACAAGCACTCTCAATCTTCCAGGCCAGCTAGCAGTCAGGGTCATTTGAGCCTAAGGGCTTGTTATCTTGGAACTGAAGAACACTGATTTCAACCACAGAATTAAAGGCATCTAGATTGTCAGCTTAAGGGCAAGGAGTCTGAGATCTTTGTGTGCTCTTTTTGTGTGCTGGCTTTCAGCCTAGAAGTAAGTAGTCTTGGAAAACTGTAAGTCCTGGAAGTTTGTTCTGGCAGTCACAATTTGCAAGATGTTCAGGGCTTGGAGTCCTTCTCATTTGTACTAAGACAGCTATGACTGTTTGTTCAGTAGCAGGCAACAGTGGAAAATTTGGGAAGAATTACGCCTGTTCTAGCTCACCTGCTGCTGACTCTGGAGAGTGTGTGGTGTTTGGGAAATAGTGTGTTTTGTTGTCTTAGCTGTAAGATTGTAGTATTGCCACTTTGCAATACCTCAATTATGAAACTTTAAACTGGTCTTGGAAAATGATGGTGAAATGAATAATAAGTTGCCTTAACTCTGTATGTGGAATCATACAGGCTCTGTTACTTAAAAAAAAAAGCTCACAGATAAGGGAAAGGTACTGAGTAATTCTTTACGTGACTTGATTACTCTTCCAAACTCATAAAACGCTTACAGATAACCAAGGGATCAGATAGATAGATTACAGCCATTTTCTCCCGTTGTAAAACTTCCGTATTCCTGGTAAGCACTGTAGGAGGATATATCTCACTTCCTTTCAGGCTATGCGGTTGCCAAGTGCGGTATGAACTATCAGTTCCTATCTGTGGGTTGAAGTCTTTTTAAAAAATCCTCCAAACCCTTGATCTCGGGAAGAGGAGAAAACAGTTTGATGTGAGATTCTACAGATGTTCTGACGCAGGGCTGTACTGGCTGCTTTTGCTTCATCCCACGGTTTTTTGGATGACTCTGAATCCTGACACAACGAGTGCAGGAGCTGCTGGCCCGTGCCCAGGTCTCAGCACTGGTACCTTTGTTGCAATGGTCATTGATTCGTGCTCAGGACGATCTGCCTCTGGCCTGGTCACTTTGTGCCCTCTTCCTCCATGGCATGGGGGTGTTGCTTGGGGTAGTGGCATGTGCGCTCACGGAGCTGCCTTGGTGCCATCCTGCCAGCAAACGTCTTATACCAGTGGTCACCTCTCCAGCTTGCTTTGTCTAATACTTGCCTCTCGATCGGTAGCCTTCAAGAATTTTGTTCTCCACTTGTCTGCAGGAGAAGCTGAGGCTTGATGTGAGGAAGTGGCTTGCCTGAAGGAAATAGGAGCTGTGTGTCTGGAGCAGCAGCCCAGTGCTTTCTGTGGCAGTACTACTACTGCTGCTGACAAGGTTTTACAGGCTTAGGTATGGCAGGAACAAAATTGCACTTCCAGCAAGTTCAGTTGCAGGCGGTAGACTTTTTTCAATTAAAATGCTCCCAAAAATGGGGCTTTTAGACTTAATTGGTGAACCAACTGTCATCTGGGAGGTTGTTGGCCTCCAACCATGATAACATGCAATGTCCGTTTTGTTCCAAGAACTGTTGTCTTGATGAAAACATTGTGAAGGCAAGAGGCTATGTAAATGTCTTTGTAGTTGTACGTCAATAGCTTTATTCTTCCACAAGTATAGTTTTTAATATTAGTGAAGTTGTACCCTGCTCTGGAATTGACATGGGGGTATAGTTGAAGGCAGTTCAAGTTTTTAGCATGGGCAAGCTCAGGCTTGTACCCCACATGCCAGTAAAGGCCTTGATCAATCCAGATCTGTGTTTGCTGGCATATTTTCAATGTGAACCCAAAGTATCCTGACCTTATCTCAGGTGAATCCTTATAAATTTGTCAGTAAATCTTTAAGAGCCTCATTTTCTTCTATGTAAGCTGATAAGACATCTCCAAACACAGTGACCTTGACTCCTTACATTTATAAAGCTTTTGATATGTTTGGGTGGCTCAACAAATAGGAAGATACTGCCAGGGAGTATCTGCTGCAATGTGGGGGTGCAGCTACTGCTGCCTGTCTGGGGGACCAGGGGCAAGCTGGGTTTCATGTCATCTGAGTTCCAGTCCCGATTTTCAGAAGGCTGCTAATGGCATATCATAATTAAACTATGTTTCATTGGAAATCTGGCAAATCTGGATGTTTGTTTCTGGGTTGTATAAACTTGGCTTGGAAAGCTGTATCATCGTGAAACACTTTCTCTGTCCAGAATGGTAATTGCAAATTGCAGGACACTTCACAAAATTTAAGAGATCTTTTGCTCTGCCTCTTGGCATTTTAAAGACATGGTGAAGTTACAGTGTTTTAAGGGCCATCTAAAGGCAAAAAAACCCTCCTTAGATTTTGCAAATTAGGCAAGTAAAAAAAAAAAAAAAAGAGGAAAGCTAGAGGAGTCCTTTTAAAAAAAAGTAAAGCATGCATCTCATGAAATACGTTGAAATGCCTTCAATATTGGCCAACTGAAGAGGCTGTTCTTATTTCAATTGTATAAATGATGGGTGGGGAACTAATCTGTGGAAAGATTTATTTATTTATGTTAGTGACACTCATTTTTGGTTTAAATTTTGTCAATCTATTCTGCTTTGCTGAGGCTTGACCTAGTAATGTTTTTATTAGTGAATAAGTAATTTTTCCATCTCAGGTTTTGTTGTCTCTTGCTTTGGTGAAACATTCTGCTGGGGATTTTGAGCTGTAATTTAACGTCTTTACTTAATGTCTGATAAATGAGGTCTGGGTCACAGTCTTTAGAAGTGGTTTAATGCAGCTGATGTAACTGTATTGGTGCATGCTCTTGGTAAAATGAATAATCTGTAGGAGCAGTGCCTTGCCTAAGCTGAGCAAACTGAAGTGCATTTGGTGGGGTTTCCCTCCTTAAAAATACCCCGTTATAGCCCTATTCTAGCAGGGATTGTCAAACCCCTTTCTAAATCCATGAAGACAAAATACATCTTGAATTTTAAGAGCTCTATTCAAAAATTTTCATGCCTGAGTGTGATGGACATTTTTTTTTTCTTTCTTTTAAAGGTTTTCCTTTATGCTGCAAATGTGTGTTTTAACTATTTTTAAAAAAAAATCCCTGAAAGTGACATGTCAGTAAATTTTCCCCGTCTCACCTGTGAAGGAAGTTCCTCCCGCCCTGTGCTGATGAATTGGAGGGAAATGCTTTTTTCAGTTGATAAAAAGAAATAAAATTCCATGCCCTTCCCAAAGGAGGAGTTCAACAATTGGACAAGTGGCGTGGGACCATGTGTTGGTTTGTAAAAGGATATAGTTTGTAAAGATGTTTCCTTTGATGCCTGTGATGAATATGGATGTGTTTCCGTTAGAGAGGGTTTTGATTAAATTATGCAATTAGAGCTGACCAGACAGATCTAAATATAGGAAGAGGTTTCAGTTATCCTGCCTTTGTCTGTATTAACACACCCACGCAGATGTGTGTTTGTTATTGTTGTAAACAACACCTGCTTTATAAAGACAGTTCAAAAAGTCAGGAAAGGGCATGGTCTTTGTGGAAAAAGGGAGTTTTATGATGAAAGGGGGAAAAAAGAAACCTGTTTTCCCCAGGTTTTTGGCATTTTTGAGAAGGACTTCCAACTTAATAGCTGGCCAAGTCATGGCATCTTTGTAGATATCCCATATTTACAAAGGCATATCCAGTGCTCCAAACTGGTCTGTAGATTGTTCTGCATTTTTCAGGGCTTGGCCTGTGTCATCTAATGGTGTTGACTGAGCTCCTTGCCTGCTCCTGTGCTCCCGAGACCTCCTAGTGCCCCGTGGGACAATGTGTGGAGTTGAAATACCCCACAGCACAATTCACAGAATCACAGAATGTTAGGGATTGGAAGGGACCTCAAAAGATCATCCAGTCCAATCCCCCTGACAGAGCAGGAACACCTAGATGAGGTTACACAGGAATGTGTCCAGGTGGGTTTTGAATGTCTCCAGAGTAGGAGACTCCACACCCCCCCTGGGCAGCCTGTTCCAGTGTCTGTCACCCTTACTGAGAAGAAGTTTCGTCTCAAATTTAAGTGGAACCTCTTGTGTTCCAGCTTGATCCCATTACCCCTTGTCCTACCGTTGTCTCGGTTCTCACTGAGAAGAGCCTGGCTCCATCCTCGTGACACTCACCCTTTATATATTTGTAAACATTAATGAGGTCACCCCTCAGTCTCCTCTTCTCCAAACTAAAGAGACCCAGCTCCCTCAGCCTGCCCCAAAGATGCACAACAAAATACCCACTGTGATGGCTGATATTTCCACCTGTCTCTTGACAACTGTTTATTTGGTTAATCTTTTTTTAAAATGTTTTGTCTTTGTTTGAGGATTTCTTTAAGATGCCTTCAGCTTGGAGAGAGCGTGAAAAATGGTGAGTCTTCTCCATCATAGCATTTAGGAAAATAACCCCAAACCTCGTGGACACTATCCTGGCAAGTTCTGTGGTTCACAGCACTGTATTCGTTTTAGAAGTTATTTTAGTGTTCATAGTTCTGTAATCCCATCTGTGCCGGAGTTTTGACTGAATCATCAAATTACAGTTCCTTCCTGACTTCAGTTAAAATATTAAGTTGCAGTTGTAGAGATAATCTTTGATAACACATCTGATTTGGTCCAACTGCCTGCAGACACCAGAAGAGATTTGTCCACACTTGGGTGTACATTTTGATGAGTCCCACTTGTACCAGCTCTGGTGTGCATCAGCCTCATCCAGTTTCCTGACCAAGTAACCTGGTGAACCTGGCAAGTCAAAAGAACGTGGTGAGGAGACAAGCAGGCATTAATGGAAGAGCTGGCAGTTTGTGATGTCATGGAGTCTCATGTGCATCTGAACGCAGGAATGAGTAAAATTCAGCAATGCAAACTAGAAATTTTCCATTGTTTCTCAACTCTGGTTAAAACTGCCTGATTTGAGGATTTGATGATCATTTAAGAGGCTGTACTTGCTAGTGTTTCTTGTAAACAGGGAGGAACTGTGCTTTAATGAAGGTGTAGAAAACCATCTTGCAAGATGGGATGTTCCAGTTTGTTTTCAGGAGTACGATTTCTAATATGTCGAAACAGTTGCAAAGGAATTGGGAAGCAGTGTTGTTAATCAGAAAAAGGGCAGACTTAATTGTTGATGCATCTCTTAAAATTGGGAGAGCATCTTTCCTGTGTTCTTTAGCATTTCTCACAACTATGCATTTGCTTACAAAGACTTTTATGCCATTTTAGTTGGACTGTAACACAGGATTCAGTTTCTAATGTTTATGGAAACTGGGTATTTTCTCTAGAGAAGCACCAGCAAAGTTACGTAAGTCTTTAAAATCTAGTAACTTTGGTTTGAGAAGACAAGGTACAAATCCAGAAAACCTGTAAGAATTTGGTATTGTTTTACTCTTGTAATTGTGACAGTTGAGGATCAGTGCCTTGATGGCCAGAAGCTGGTGGGTAGAAGAGCACAGGGAAAGCTGCGGTTCAATGTAGAAACTGGCCAGACACCATGTACTTGGTTTGAACTCTGGTGAGCATTGGGAAGGAGCTGGCAAGTATTGATGGTATAAGGTTATTTCTTCATGCTCTGGAGTAACTGAGCAATGGGGGGTTTGGTTTTTTTGAGTCACTGTTGCCTGTGTCCCCTCTGGCAAAGTATACATTGGTCCTGCTGTCTCATTCTGAGCAAGTGGTGAATCTGCTCTTTGGTGCTCAGGTCATGCTCGGAACTCATCTACTTGATTTGGTTTATCAAATAAGTTGGAAGCTGTGCAAGTCCTTCTTCTGAAGGCGAATATTGTTGCCCTGTTGAGAACAGCTAGGTATTTCTTCCAAGAACCTGTGTGAGCTGCTGTTGGAGCTAGCTGGGGTGCAGTCAGCGCCTGCTCTTGCTCTCCTACCATCTGCTGCACTAATAGGTGCATGTTGGTATCTGAAAGGGTTTTCTCCATGGGCTGAACAACGATATATGGGAAGTTTTCTTGGAAGGGCAGTCCCTCTGCCAAATAGCATGAGCAGTGGTCCTAGAGGGGGTTTCTCAGGCCGGGTGCTTTGACCTGTCTCTCGGGATCCAAGGCAGAGGCTGCTGCAGAACAGGCTGGACGTGTCCTCCTTGCCCCTGTGGGGGCTAAGTAAGGGAGTCTAATGCAGCACTAGGAAAAAAGCCGGATATTCCTGTTACATATGTTGAAGTCTTTTCAGCACCAGTGTGCTCTTTTCTCAAACACTTGCCACATATATATGTATCACATATTGATAACCTATATCAAAATGATATGTAGCAGAAATTAACATGATCGCATTTTAAAGTATTTTTTAAAAATTCTTTCTACCATGCCAAGAAGGCATATAAAAGAGTTAACTATTTTTTACTTGGTTCTCCTTTTCCTTTTCGGAAATACAAGGGAAGCCAAGTCAGGTTCTGTGTAAACTCTCTAATGAGTTTTACAGTGCTTTGAAATGAAACTTGCTTTCTTTTTGCATGTGCATTGTAATGTCACTGAGGCTTCTATCAGGTTTCCATGCATGGTTCCAAGATGAGCAATATCTGACCTTCTACCATAAGAAAGTGCAAAAAAAAGAAACCCCTCTGATTAAAAACAGAGTTTTTCAGCATAAGACTCTGGACTTTTTGTTTTACAAGTCACATTGCTTGAAGAAAGAAATTGAAACTTTTTTTCTGCTTGCTCTAAGAATAGGGAGCTGGAGGAAGTTACTGCACAATCTGTTGTAACACATTCTAGCCTTACAGCTGCATGCTTTTTAGTAATACATGGAAATCATTCTTGCAGGAGTGAAGTGACAGCTCCCTGACTTCTATGCCAAAATCTGATTTTTTTTTTTTTTTTTAAGGGTCTAAATACTGTACTGACTACATGAGTTGCTGAAAAGATGTGTTTTTCAGAGAACGCAAGTTACTAAGTATTTTTAAAGAAGCAAATTAAAATCTCTCTGCTTGTTATTTCTTCATGTTGTCAATAAGTAATGGGCGCTGCAAAGAGGCATGTTGAATAAAATAAGATAAATTGAATTTTTAAAATGTAGTCAAAGAGTAGACAGTCTTCTTCATTAACAATTATGTAGATTCTCCTCTCTGTGGTTCTGCCCCTTTTTATGTCTTAACTGTGCTGAGCATGTATCAAAAACATGTAATAGGATCCTTTTTGCCTGCATCCCTGAGCCCGTAGTACAAATAATGAAATTAGTAGAAGAGTTAGAGCTGCTTCTTGTTTGCCTGAAATTTGGGCTAGTTGTTTCACTTCCCCTCTCCTAGGAGAGGATCCTCTAATTGTCCTAACCCTTTCTCCACCCACTAAAAACTGTGATTTATGCAAAGTGGGGACAGCTTCCTATGGGATCTCCTGTGGGAATTTGGAAACAGTCTCACTGAATATTTTACTCTCTGCTTAGTGTTGCTAACAGAGTAACTGTCTCTTCTCTGAAAGCTGGAAAAATAGAGCTTCACTCTGAGGCATTTTGCCTAAATACATTTGTTTAAATACAAGTCTGGCTAAACAGCTGTATATATAACACTCACCACTTTTTTTGTAGGCTTCTCACAAGCTGTGTGCAGGTTTGTACGTCAATCGGAAGGTTACACAAAATAGAGCAGCATTGAAGGGAGACAAATAAAGCAGCAGTGAGATTTTAAAGAAGTTTGTTGATTCCAACTCATCCATCAGCAGACAGAAGGCATAATAAAAAGTGCATGGGTTTTGATGTGTAAAGAGTGGCTGATAAGTGGGTAACAACTCAATTTCCTTTAAACTGATTCCAGGCTGCCTTTCTGAGGGTGCCCTGTTATTTGCCCTGTGAATAAACATACCCTTCAAGGGCTGCTGGTCACTCAGGTGTTGGAAATACGAGCTCCCCCTTTCCCAGAAGGGCACACGTATTTGGGGAAGAAAGACGTGGATTGTGTCATTTGCTGACTCATGCTTTAATCTTTATTTTTGCACTTCCAGCCGATAAGACCACTTTGTGCAAGAGTAATTCAGGAAGTGATGCACTGTGAAAGCCAAGAGTGGCAGAAAGGGAAACAGAATGTACCGGCAAGGGCTCAGCCCACAGACGCACACTCTGCTTCTTGGAAATGCAGAACTCCACCTACACTGCCTTTTATTTTTTTAAGCTTAATACTGGTGTTGGAGCTTGGTGTGAGTAGTATACAGCAACTTGTGGGTTTTCTTCCCCTTTGTCTTGTGTCTTGTTCAGGGTTTGGAGTGAGCATAGTCTTTATTCGGGCAGGCAGTGGTTCAGGAGGAGTCCCTGGGCTGGGGGCTGGTGTCCGAGCTGTGTGACTTCCAGGGATATCTACCACTACCATACCGTTCCCTGAAGGGAAGTTATAGCCAGGTGGGGATTGGTCTCTTCTCCCAGGCAGTCAGCAATAGGACAGTGGGGCTTAAACTCTGCCAGGGGAAATTTAGGCTGGATATTAGAAAGAAATTCTTTATGGAGAGAGTGATCAGGCATTGGAATGGCCTGCCCAGGGAGGTGGTGGACTCACTGTCCCTGGAGGTTTTTAAACTGAGAGTAGACATGGCACTTAGTGCCATGATCTAGTAAATGGACTGAAGTTGGACCAAGGGTTGGACTTGATGATCTCTGAGGTCTTTTCCAACCCAGTCGATTCTGTGATTCTGTAATGCTGTTCCTCCTGCTCCCAATGTATTTCTTGCCACCATTGCTACAGAGATACCAGCTGTTAAGAGAATACCTTTTATTGTGATGGTGAAATATGTGTTGGAGCATACAATTGTGGGAGTGGGGTGCATGTATGTTGCAGGATTTGACCCAAAAACTTCGGAAAAATCTGTTCCTGCAATCTGACTGCTTGGGCCTGCCTCTGAATGTCATCTTGGTCTTTGCAGAGCTTCTGTGCTAGCTCGTGTTAGGGTTGTATTTTCAGGCACTGGTATAAACATACAGTCTTAATAGATGGGACTTTGTTGTTGCTGTTTTAGTTTTTCACAGCAAGTAGGTTGGCCACTTGTTTTTCAAAGTAGCTTGGTGGAAAAGGGCCAAGCTGAGGTAAAGCTACATCTGCATCCATTATCAGTGTTGGCAGAAATTTGGACCGAGGTTTAGACTTTATACTTTCTTTTTTATTAGAACTTCAACTCAAGTCTTTTAAATATTTTTTGTTTAATTCAAATGGGTGTGGAATGGAAAGCTTGATTTGATTGCTTGATGATGTACCACTGGAAGTTGTAACTTTTGTGTGTGAACTTGTAACTTCCCTGTGTGGATCTTGTATCTTTTGTTTGAAAGATACAGAAAAAAATATTTAGAATATTGATTGAGATACAGATTATATATATGAGTTGAGAATAACTTTGTTACAAGCACATTTGAAGCACACATACTGGGGTTCTTAAATTAGGACAGCATTTTAATAGAGCACCTTACAATACATGTAAAGATAATGTACACCCAGGGTAGTGCAGTCAGTGACAATAATGGACTTTCAGTTCATGTAACAGTACAGCACATGCCCAGGGAACAAAATAAATTCCTAAATTTGCCCCAGGCTCATGCAAATCTTCCATTGCATTGACATTATTATTACAAATACAATTCTTAGCATTAAAGGAATAGAAAGTACCAGTACAAAGTGCAGGTAGACATGGTCTGTATCTTAGTCCCTAATCATTATTCCCATAAAGGTAGTTTATGCTTTGGGTCTAATAAAACTGAATCTTTGAAATTATTGTTTTGGAGACAAATTAATTTGAATCAAGTGGATGGTTTTCAGCTTAAAGTTCTCCAAGACTAGTGGTACGCTATGGAACCATGCCTAACAGTCAAGAAAGTAAGTGTGGCATAGCATTTACAGTGTGAGACCTGCAGTATTTTCTTAGTGTAACTGTGAAATTCTGTTTGATGCGAGTGTGCTGACACCTTCTATTCTGTGTGCCCATGTTGGTTGGGGTTTTTTGTGTCTTTCTGATGGCAACAAAAACATTCATATCCTTTTCCCCTTCCTCTGCAACCTGGTGGTGTCCACTCCAGGATATATTTCCTGTCTGTTCTCATGCTGTGTTTGAAAATCAGTGGCTTAGTGCTCTTTCTCTCATTTTTCCCTCCCTGCCCCTGCAGGGTCTCTCCTACTTCCCCAGCAGAGCCTTTTTCCCAGCCCAGGCAAGTATAAAACTTGCTGCTCGCAGCAGGAGCTTCTTCATATGTGGAGTTCCTCCTCCCCTTCACCCATTGCTACATCCCCGTTCCACATCTCCCAAGTTGAGGACCGCTGTGCCATCTAAAATCCTCTTATCCGGACTTCTTCCCTCTCACTCTTTCGTGTGTCCTTGAGTACATCGGGCAGGCATTGCAACAGGAAGGGTCGAATGTAATTAGTGAAGTAAGTTAATGATATTTTTTCCCTCACAGTCTCTCTATGAGCTGTGAGAGCTTCTTGACAGGGTGGGGAGATGGAGTTTTCTTTCTTGTGTGAGATGAGTGAGGGCAAGGATCTTTCTAGTTTCTTTTTTGGGTTGTTCCTCAAAGTAAGTCGGAAGTGAAGCTGAACTATTTTAGTTTCAGATTGTGGCATGCACAAGTCTAGTGCAGTGATTTTTCGAGCTGTATTGCTGGCAATTTGCAGAGGGCTGGGTAGCACAGTGCTGTTGTGGCATATTGCTTGCAGCTGCTTTAGAAAATAAAAATAAATAAAGTGCTAGTGATCTTGTATTGGTTCCTTGGGCTGTTTTGCTGGTTAAGGTTGCAATAGCTGATAGGCAGAGGGAAGCGCCTTTCACATTTAAAGGTGAATGATGTAATCTGAGGGGCTGTTTTTGGTGAGATCTAATGCAAACTAGATTTCTAATATAGAACCCTTGCCCTTTTTTGGACTGTGTGGGAATACAGCCATGACTTTTTGTGTTTTGGCTTTTTCTGTCAAGCTTCTCATGGTACTAACTGAGGCCATGCTTGGGCACCAAGCAGAAGTATTGTTTGAGGCTGGGAAATGCAGCTGATGTCCCGCTTGCTGTGTGGCATAAAAATCACTGAGGCCACACAGCAAGTTTGATGAGAGAACTGCACTGATGGGGAATTGTCCCACTACCAACCTCCTCCTCCTGCTAATCTCCCCTCCCCAAACCTCTTTTGGTTTATTCTGTGTCATTATTTTCAGGCGTGATCAGCTCAGTTGTTCAAGGCTGTTTGGGGGCAAGGGATATAGGATATATAGGATTTAGCAGCAGGTCCTTCTGCTTGAAAGTCTTGTTCAGATGTGCCTTGAGTCCAGTTCTGGAGGCTGTGAACATTTCATTGTGTTGGTGGTGGTTGGTTTTTGATCACACCACTCATGGAAGACACAGGAGATATTTTTAACTGCTGTATGTTAATTTAAAAGGTAAAATACCTTTTTTTTAATCTCCCTCTGATATTCTCCCACAGGTTCTCAGCCAGAAGGGTTTAGAATAAAGCGAAGGTCGTGTCTATTGAAGGGACATGTCAGCGCTGCCTTCCTGGGACTGGAGGACTGAAAAGGAGAAAGGACCAGAATTATTTGAGACAGGCCGCTTTTGATTACTGACACAATCTGCTGTACCCTGGTGCTGGTGGATGCACAGGACAGTCTCTGCAGCTTGATTCTGTGGTATCACCGCAGTGTCAGGGTCACCATGAATGTGACAAGTTTATTCTCCTTCACCAGCCCCGCAGTGAAGAGGCTGTTGGGATGGAAGCAGGGGGATGAAGAAGAGAAATGGGCAGAGAAAGCTGTTGATGCTTTGGTGAAAAAACTGAAGAAGAAAAAAGGTGCTATGGAGGAACTAGAAAAAGCGCTGAGCTGTCCTGGTCAGCCCAGCAACTGTGTCACGATCCCTCGTTCCTTGGACGGCAGGCTCCAGGTGTCACACCGGAAAGGGCTACCGCACGTAATTTACTGCAGAGTGTGGCGCTGGCCAGACTTGCAGAGCCATCACGAACTGAAACCGCTGGAATGCTGCGAGTTTCCCTTTGGTTCCAAACAGAAGGAGGTTTGCATCAATCCCTACCACTACAAGCGGGTAGAGAGTCCTGGTAGGTTCTTCCTTGTTTGTACCTTCACACCTTATCTGAACAATGCAAAGTATGGCAATTAATCATGTGATTCATCAGCTTAAATAAGCAAAAGTGGCTGTTTGCACATGTCAGATTCTTCCTCTGCAATTTATCTGGATGTAAGCGTTAATTAGCAGTTCTCCCTTTCACAGGGTGAATACTTCACTTGTGTAAATGTTTTATCACTGTACAGAGGCATAGTCTCAGTGTGTGCCTCAGGCTACTGGGCCTGATACCACCTGGTTTTGTTGGTGGCCACTACCCCTCACTTAATTTGTTTTTTACTCAATCGTGCAGATTGGTGAGTCTATTTGAAACATTGCAAGCTAATGTTAAAATATTACTGTGGTCTGTTCACGAAAACCATTCTAACATACTGTGGTAGTGGTATTATTTTTATTTCAAAATTATTATTTCACTTCTTATCACTTTGGTTTCTTCATCTCCCAGAAGATAATATTGTCTTTAGGATCTCCCACGATTTTGGCCTTTTCAAAAGACTGTGGTAGTAGACAGCAGAAGATAATCCCCGCAGTTTAAAGCTTTGATAGCAATGTTTTGTTGTATGTGAAGTTTTACTGTCAGCTGTTCTTTAAGTGCAGTTTGCTTACCTGTTACCTACTTTCCCACTTGTTATTTAGGGTGCAACCCATTCTCTCTGTCTCCTCTTCAAAGGCCAGACCTCTCTGTTATAAATCTCTGCTTTATTTTACTTGTGCAGGTTTATTATTGGGGGATGCTTCTAAGCACTATGATGAAATGCGCTTGAACACATCTACATTAATCTCCAGTTACTTGTGAGGTTTTACAGGGACATCTGCAGAAATGCACTGTAGGCGTGGGCGGACTTCCCTGGTTTAAATCTCAGAAGTCCATCTGTGTTAGGCATTTCATAAACTGTGAAGCTGCCTGTGCAGAGTGGCATGGGCAGCTTAAGAAACTACAGTGGAAATTAGACTGTTGCAAGGTTGTTTTTCTGTGGATGGAAATTGCGTTTGTCTTGGGTCTGCAACACATAGTACGTATCTAGATGATAAATATGTCCCTTTGGTGTGTTAGTATTAACTTGGAAGTCATGTGAATGGCAGAGGTAATACCCATAATGTGTATGTTTATGCAGCAGGGGCTTCAATAAAGGAATACTGCACTGGAAAAACAGTTCTTTAAAAATTTAAATTAAAAAAAGTTAAATTTCTTAACAATTCTATGTTAAGCTGAAGTGGGATAGTAAAATAAACAGTCATGTCCTTGTACTGCTAGGTGCCTGCATATGTCTGTGCTAGTTGCTTGCATTCAGTATTCCAAAATACTGACAAATAAGATTCCTGAAAGGCATCTGTTTTCATCAGGTTGAGCAACAGTCGAGCTCTTACTGTTATTGTAACATCAAATGACATGTTCTAACTTATTTTGCTTTAATCTTGGAAACAATTACTGAGTTTGAGAACATTCTCATTTGGACCGTTTATACCATATTAAAAAATACGTATTTGTAAATGTCATGTCACTTCAATGAGATATGCACGATAAAAATAGAATAGAACTCTTAAAAGATGTCTAACTAAAATGTGTGTTTTAGCTGAGTGCTGCTGAGTAATTTAAATAGTTCAAAAGCTGAGGTTTGGGTGTTAAGTCGTCTTATGAATTTTATATTTGGGAAAGGGAGCAAAAAGTTATTAATGGTAAACCTTGAATTCTGGATTACTATTTATTTTTTTTTTTAATGAGAGAAAAATACCTTCAGAATTTTTGCTGGGGAAAAAAAACCCAAAACAGTTAATTTAAACAAGTTGGAGATGGTAGAAATAAAATGCTACCCTTTTGTCCAGAGAATATCCTCGTGCTGAGGTGCTCTGTGAAGTCATGGTCGACATTATATACATGCCAAAGTCACCTCTCGAATTTCCAACAGCTTGCCAAGGTGTGACAGCGTAGCTGAAGCCCACTGTGGTTTTACTGAGGTCTCTGGCTGGGTATGTAAAGGAAGGTTTTATATTTAGTCGGCCACAAGCCTGCCGTTGTTTTGAGGGATATTGCGTGGAGATGAGTGGGAAAACGTGGCTTTTGGAAACAGGTGGTAGCTGAACTCCCGTTTGGCTGGGAGAGGTGTGCTTCATAACTTGTGACTTCTTTTTTCCTGTCCCTTCCTTGTTCTCACTGTCCTCCAAGCGTCATCTTTATCTCCATTTCCTGACAGTCACTCCCAAATTCTGCTAACCATTTTTTCCCATTTTTGCCAGGACATTAAACCACCATTATTGCTGCATAAGTGCTTATGTTTTAAGATTAATAGGTAGTGGGAATTCATGCATGAGTCACTGTTTCCAACTACAGATTTGAGCAGATATCAAAATTTGTCTTTCCAAGGCTATCATTGCAGCCAAAAGTGTTACAAATGTACTTACTCGTGACAAAACAAATTTGGAAACTCTGATTGTGTACTATGTGCGTTTTATGCACAAGGTAGGTTATGGAATTCTGGCTCTGCCTGCCAGCATAGTCTGTATTTAACTGCTTTGTGCAGATCCAGTTGCTGGAGAGCTGAAGCATACGGTATGTGCATGGGATTATAGATATATGTTCTGCTGGTTGTTGTGTGGTTTATTTGAGTGTTGTGTAAGTTTTGAAGAGCAGATTAGTGGTAAATCCTAAATACATGAAATCAGGTAGTGGTCCATGTTGGGAAATCAGTGTTATGGTTGTGTCTCAGTTGTCATGGTGCCAGAGGGATGCATGGATTTTCTACTTTGATACCTTATTCCATCCTTGCCGTTTAGCTTCAGAAGCTTGGAAGACGTTAGAATTGGCACGCTGTGGTGCATCTGCCAGCTACAAAGCTACACGTGCATCCAAACAACAGGTTTTTCTGTTAGTCAGGCTAGATAGGAGCCAGTTGTTAGCAGAGGAGAGGAGGCAGAAAGCCATCAGCAGTCTCAAACAGGACGGTGTGACACTTGATCAGCCTTGTATCTGCTCCCCAGGCCGTGGGACACGATCTGTGGCGAGGCCTCTGGCCAGGTCCTGCTTGCTGTGTTGTTCCAGCACAGCTGTTTGCGTGGCCTCCTGCTGAACCAGATCACAGTCCCTTTCCCCCTCCCCTGCTGTGTTATCTTCCAGGCTGATCGAAGCGGTGCCGGGGCTCGCTGTGCAGCTGTGGGAACATCTGTGCCAATGCAGCCCCACGGACGACACATGGGAAGGAGTGGAGGTGGTGGGAAGCAAAAGGAGAAAGTAGGAGCTGTTCTGTTGCTGAGGATGGGAATATGGCCTTGTACTTGACTGCGAGGAAAAAAATATCTCCTCAAGATGTGTTGCAGTAGCTCACTGCTGCTGTTTTATATGTTTGTTGTGTGCAGAATTATTTCTGACGCAGGGTAGTTAATGGCTGTTGAATTTCTCCCTTGGCAAGGCAAAGCAAAGCTTTTACTTAAGAAGGGCAGGATCTGAATTTGATGCCTTTTAAAAACTGGCATGTTCAGCTGAACTGGTGTGCTCACTTTGCCAAATCTGCTTTTTCTCCTCAGTTTTATTTTTTTAGGTTAGAGATATCTGGAAATCAAGCTTGCACCTGGTTTGAGACTATCCTTTAGTATGATCAAGACCTGAGAAATAACCAGGTGTAGAGCGTATGGAGAAGCTGTGAAGAAAAAGCAAACATGATGTTCCTCAGCTGTCTCTGAAAACGCTGCAAATGACCTCTCAGGTTTTGCTGGAGAATGTGTGAAATGACATGTGGAAGTCCCTCCTGAGATACTTCCCCCGCTTCTTTTATTCCTTTGGCTTCTGTAGAGATATAGCCTCTGTCCTCAGCTGTATAAATGGAATCAGGTGAAAGATGTTATCCAGAATTTAGGAAGAAAATAAATAAATAAACAAATATATATATTTTTTAAGCTTGGATCCTTTCTTCTCTTACGGTAAAACAAAAGGAATGGTATAGGGAGCAGGGAGGATGAGGAGGCACTTAAACTGACACTGCTATTAAAAATATAATATTAAATCACACCTTTTGTGTGTCATTAGGGGAGGAGGTTCAGTTCTTTTGCCTTAGCTAAAGGGAGGGAAGGAAGATGGAGAACCTGAGTATTTAATTTTCTTGAAGTACTAGTGAATGTGTGAAAGAGCTCTTGGTTCTACCTGATGCAGAATTGTGTTCATTTGCCTCTACTGAACATCCTTGCTGATCAACCTTCTAGGTTAAAGAGGATTTGAGTTTATAATATGTTACAAAGGAGGCAAAAGAATGAGTTAACTTTGCTTTTATGCTTTGTGTGTGTAAGTGGTTGAGAGTGTGACGTGTTTGTGTAAATGGTTACAGACACACACACCCATGCCCCCACCACAACTGAGTGCCAGTCTCCTGAGAGTGGCCAGAATCTGTTGATGCCTGCTTAGGCTTGGGAGAAACCTGCTTTTCATTGATCTGAGTGAGCTTAAACCTGCCTTGGGAAATGCAATTGTTAACTTTTCAATATTCATTTCTGGAGGTGCTTACAGATGCTCCACTGTGCTTGAAGCATGCAGTGCCAGGGGATGCTAAAACCGGTCGGTCCAGAAGCAGCCGAGCTGTCATCTGAAATATTCTGGTTGCGTGGATCAGCCCATCAGCACAACCACTTGGAGGCAGAGATAACTACACTGCTTCGGGTTTTCACAGTTACCAAGTAAAGCATAGATAAAAAGGGCTGGTTGATTTTTCCACTGTCAGGCTTCTCTTCTCTGGAGAGCTGGCTGCAGTCTGCTCTACATCAAGGGACCTTACGAAGCTGATGGTGCCCATGTCGCACCCAAACTGTGGGATGAACAGCAGTTGCTTTTTCGTGATGGGGACAAATAACCTGTTGACGGTTGAATTCAACCTAAAGATCATGACGTTTCTTTGCATTGTAACCATGAATGCAAAGTGGATGTCTGCTTCAGCAAGTTTGTCTTTGGCAAGAAGCATTTTGCCTAAGTGTACAGCTGCTTTTTGCCATAAGAATAGACAGCCCCCAGGCTCTGTGGAGAACGATAGCTGTGTTGTACTGTTTTTGCTCCCAGCATGAACTCCTTGCCTGTGAATTAACCTTATTGTTTTCATATTTGTCTTAGAGCAAACAGCAGAGGAGATCAAAGTGAATCTCTGCAAGGCTGCACACCTACTGCAGGCACCAGAGGTACAGAAAGAAACTTGAAATGATGGAAATCCTGGATAAGGCAGGTCTGGACTCATGTGGTCCTGGAAGTAAATGCTCCTTGAATGCTCCGTTGTGCAGTGCTGCAGCTCTGGTCCTCGGTGAAAGGAAAATAAAGCATGTTTGAAGGAGCTTTCTAATGCCGTTTGAAATCACACAGATGTTTGGTTATGCATATTTGTATGGTTGTGCCTGTGGTCACTCGTGCTTGTGCACTCTCTTTCTAGGTACTTTACAGAAAAATGAGTTGGTATGTTAGTCGTACTTGTCTCATCCCTCTGTACCCAACCAGACTAGAATCACTGGATGCAAGAGTAATATTCCTAAACTGTTTCTAGACAGGGTAAATTGAGAAGAGGAAAACCTGTCACTGTGTACTCCCCCTGCGCTTCCAACCTGCTGCAGCCTGTTGTGGCAGCTTGTCTGTCGAATTGCTGATGCAAGCCCTCGCTTTCGGCAAGCCACCGGGTTCACATGCACCTCCTGGGACCCTCAAATTGGCGGGTCGTCCCTGAGTCTGTCTAGATCAAATTTGGAGCCAGCAGAGAAAAGCTGGGAGTAAGCAGCCAGTCTCTTTGGGCCCATGAGCTTGCCGTGGCTGGGCTTTTTGGGGTCCTGGGGCTTGCTTGATGTCTCCTGCACCTCAGCACCTGGGAGAACTGGGATCAGTGTGGGAACCTTGGCCTCAGTTTCCGGCCAGATGGAGAAGCTTTGATGGTCCAGGCCAAGGGGAGCCCAGGGATGCAGCTGCTGGTGCGACTCCCACAGCACCAGGTCTGGGGGAAGGAAGGGGAGAGGGGCGGAGGAGCTAAGGAGAAATGGAAGCTGCTCCAGTGGACGTGACGGAGCAGAAAACTGCTGCGTCCCTTTGGGATTAACATGTAGAACCAGGTTAGAAAAATTGTTGTTGCTGCTCCATTTCCTTAACAGGCTTTCTGCACCTCTGCAGGTGGGGGGCAATGAAGCAGAGTGTCATTGCTGAGAAGTTTTGCCGTATTGCTGTGTAACGCTGCTGTGGTGTATGACTTTAAAAATAGTGTGCTGCAACAGGTGGACACAATTATAGGGTGGTTCCCCAAAATAGCCAGCATCTGTCAGTTTGCTTGGCGAGCAGTATAGGACTTTCTTCATTTCAGTTTTGTGGAATTTGGTTGTAAAATTCCCCACCAGAACCAACTAGGGGGAGAAGAATTGAAGTAGGGAGGCAGAATGGAGGGAATGGTCTCACAGCAGGGTTTTCCTTGTGTAAGCTCACTGTGTGTCAGAAAAACAAGCTGCAGTAAAGGGATATGAGTTGTCAAGAAGGATGTTTGTTTCCTTTTTTTTTTTTCCTTTAAAATTAACTAGATTCGGATGTTTCTTCTAACATAAAAGACAAGACTTCCAAGTTTTAACCTACTCAGTAGGATGGTGACTGTGGCTTTCCTACAGGTAATGTGAACTCTCTGCTCTGTGTAAATGTCTGAGCTAATATGCACTATCACACTCCAACTTCCTCCTGTGTCAGGACTGCTTCTTCGCCCAGATCTGCTTACAAGAACTCCTTTGCTAATGTGCATACAATTAATATTGTCTTATTGTAGTATTATTGGTGAATGTCAGTTTAATCAAAATGTTAGCTTATCGGAGCATCTGCAAATAAAAATCTGATGTGAGCTGAATATTTTAATGCAGGAAGCGTACTAATATTACTTGCCAAATGCATTTAGACGAGATATCTGATGTAAAAGTGAAGTCAGGAAACCAACAACTTGTTTGTCCTTTTTTTTTTTTCCTTCTTCTTTTTCTTTTTTCTCTCTTTATTGTTTGGTTTTTTTTGATACAGTCTTCATTTGTAACTATGTAAAATGGCAAGTCAAGCTGTGGGGTCTATTGAAACTGCAGGATAAAATTAAGAGTTGAGAAAACAAGACAGCTCTGAGCTTTCTCCTGGAATAGAAAGTCTGGCATGTTTGTCTGTCTGTCACCCAAAAGAGGCTGCTGAATAGCTGTTACTGAGCCTTTTCACTTGCAATTACAACAAACAGGTTTGTAGCAAAAGTCTAAAAGACTGTCATTTCTGCTTTTGAGAAAACAGGCAGCTAAAGCCATGCTACCACAGCCTGAAGCGCCGCCTTGCTCAAGCCAGGTGGTATTGGAACAACATAAAGTAGCTACATCCTCAGAGAGTTGCTTTTGCCACAACACTATTATTATTATTCTTTTTAATCATGGGGAAACTCTATCCTAAGTGTAGCCATGTAAGCGTCTTTGTATGTGGGAACTTGTCCTCTGGTCAAAGAATATTCAATTTTGCAAGGTCTTGTTTTAGTCAACGTGAGAAAACCTAATGACATTAAACCTCTTCCACTTGGTGTTTTATTGTTTACAAGCAAGATCTTGGCAGGCCCTGGCAGCCGGCACGCTTCAGCGACTCTTTAATGCTGCAGACAGCGAGCAAAGCCGAGCACGTTCAGGTCCCTGCTCTGCGCTCCATGTGGGACTGGGCTGCTCCCCAGGACACCACAGCCCACTGCAGCTGCCCCGGCCTCAGCGCCGTGAAATTCAGCCGGGAGCCTTAGGAAGGTTCAAATTTGTTAGTTTAGCACCACCGCTATGTTTGTTTGGGGTTTTCTGTTGTTGTTTTGTTTTTCTAACTTTTTATTACAACCTTGTATTTGCAGGGTTCTCTGTCTAGAGCGTAGAGTACAAGCCGCAAGTTCTTCCCCCTGCTCCAGTCTTTCTTACCTGTTTCCAGATAGCACAGACAAATGTGTGAGGATTTCCCTCCTTCACAGCCTATGGCTCTGTTCTTCCAGTAAAACATAAGTGGCTTTACATAAATTCGTATGAAAATACAGCCATATAGTGCTTGGAAATTAAAGTGCACTGGCTAATGATAGTGCTGCAGGTCTTCATTAGGGCTGAGGGCCCTGTTGTGGTATAAGCCTGTACAAACCCTTCTACAGAACATACGTCAGCCAGGTCATGATTTTTAGGAGCAGAATGGTTGAATGTGCAGCAGCAGTTGCTCATATTTTTTTTTATTTTTATTTTATAAAGCTCAGAGGAGAAGTAAAATCTACATTGGCAAGGAAAGATAATCGAAGTCTGCTTTCTTATATGTGACCCTTTGTTATATTTCATTACTTGGTCTTTCCGTTTCCAGGCATGGAAAGAGAGATACCTACTGAAATCTGTGTGTAAAATATGAAGGGGAAAAAAATGAGCCCTTGAGGGAAACTAGCTGTCATAGGGCTTGTGTAAGATAACTGAAATCTATCTGCATAGAAAATATGCTACTTTGAAAGTACAGCAGATCTTTTGGCTTGGATTAGGGTAGGGATTTTTTTAATAGAGAAACTAAAAAAAAAAAAGGTTGTAATAATAAATTGGAGACTTTCTGTGATTGCTAAAATAATTATCTCTAGAACATGAAAACAGAGCAAGGCAAAAAAATCAATAAAATATTTACTCTAGGACAGCACACCTGTTAGTTTCCTGAACAGGATGACATGCTGGAGATACAAAGAGTAGAGATCAGTAGTTTTCTTCAAAGGCCACTGTTGCATTTTCATAAAAGCATTTCTTTCTTGGTGTGGTTAGTTAAAACATTATCTGAACAGCCCAGTTGTCTTTGGTCTGTCCTCTATTTTTTTTGCATTCTTGGCTCTTAGATGAAATAGCCTTGTGGGTGAAATTGCCCTGTAGATGTAATTTCTTTAATACAGCTCCACTTGTTCAGTGCAGGCATACTCTGGGTATTATTTGCATGGTAAAAACAAGCTACCCAGTTCCCAGGCTTTCTTGACAGATAGAGGATCTTTTCTTAGCCGCAGTTCCCCAAACATACCCAGTCTGGCTTCCAGGTGGTCTGTCGTCTTCTTCAGCCATTACTAGTAGCATTACTGCTGCTAGTTGTGTATTAGCTCTAAACCCCAGGTCCACATTGACCCAAAACCCTGGAGCAAAACTTACCCATGGTTTAGCCCATAAAACCTTTTAATCTGGTCTTTTGGAAAGTACAGAAATCAAGCTGTCAGATGACTTGTGGTTCCTTTCCATTAACTGGTTTTAACCATTTAATGAGGTTCAATTCTCCAATCTGTTGCAGTAGCTTTTTAAGAAGAAAACAGTGTGTTTAATAGTACATTTTCTTTGGATATATGCATCCCCAGTGAATGAAAACAATTATAACTTTTTAATAATTTTTTTTTTTTTAATACCTTCTTCAGCAGAGGGGAATGCAAAGAGGAAGGGGGAAATTCTGTCTGCAAACTGTCAGAGCAGCATCCTGCAGAGATCCACCCAACAAAGATGTGCGTGCCTTGGTTATTTTCTAGCAACAGGTGTGCTGGCTTAGCACAGAATAACTCTCTCATGCTTTCTCCCCTTCGGTTATACCTCTTCCTGGGGCTGGCAGCTGCAACTGAGATCAGCCTCCTCCCCTGCTGTACTCAGCCTCGGTGATTTGTTATTCCATATGGCTGAGGTCTGCAATGGGAGCAGGGGCTCAGTGCTGTACGCAGGGCAAGGGGAGCAGGAGGGCTGTGTCTCCCCCTCTTCCCGTTTTGAACGCCTGGCATCCTTCCATGCTTGACAAGGGTCTGGTCGCTTCTCACATCTTCACTGCTGAGTGAGCAGCCTTCAGATTGACTCCTCTGTGACTCTGGTGGGAGCAGCTAGCCTGCAAAAAAGCCCGTGAACTGCAGAAAGATCAGGTTATGGCAGTGAGAGGATGTCTTGGAGTTGGGCTAATTGGAGCTTTGTAGACACTGTGTCACCTAATGTGGCTTTTGGGGCTTTTCCTCCTCATTGAAGGTTGTCTGTGTGAATTACAGGCAGTGCTCAAAGTAAGTTCTGCAATGATATTTGTGAGACTATTTGTGCTGTATCAGTACCCATTGTATTCTCCTTCCCCTTCCCCCCCATTGCCATGTGTATTTTGAAGAATTTGGCATTTAATTATTTGAGGTGAAGCAGTAGTTGGACAAAAAGGATAGATTTGCATGAGGAATTGGATATGGAAAAGGATATGTGTTCTTATATTGAGGCCTTCTAAACTCCACCAGTTCTGCCCAACGGGAGCAAGCATGCAGATATATATATACACATACCTTGGGAAAAATCTGGCACTACTTTATTTTAATTACAGAAAACATACAGAAGACATCCTGTTCTGCTATTTTAAAATGCTATAAATTGTGTAGCTTCCTGTGGTGTCATGTGTGTCATTGTTTAATGTGAGGTAGAGGATGGGAAAGGTAAGTGATGTACTTTCTGCACAAATTAACTTCAGAAGAGTTAATGGTTTGACCTTCGTCCGTAGGAAAGGAAGAGATAGGAAAGCTGTGTTTTTAGTACTCAGAAAAGTAAGGAAGAGTCATAAAGACAGGAAAGGGAAAATACTTTTTAACACATTATCTCATTGTTACTTTTTTCAGTGGTAATTTATTGTCCCAGCAGATGTTGACTATGACAGTTAGATATTGCTTGACCTCAAAAGAGCTGCAAGGTTTAACAGAGCAAGCTTATTTTTGCGGGATGCTAATAATCAAAGAGATTTGGTTTGACATTTTCAGTGTTGTGAGTGAGGGGATTTGTGATGTCCACCTGAATGTTGAGTAACTTTTAATGGCTTTTTCCAGTGACTTGGTAGAATAGTTGTATTAGAGGCAAGGGACAGTTTGCACAGATGAGGGAAATAAAGCTTCTCCTGGGTTGTTTTGCAACAGAGAACTTCCTCAGAATGGCAGGTGGATGTGTTTTATTTCAGAAAATGCCTTAACTAGGAAATTTGTATGTTACTTGTGAAGTTCAGTCAGTTAAAATTTTCACATCCAAACAAATCTACTTAGGAGTGACACCTGTCTCCAATATTTGAGATCTGTTGGAATCACGGTGAGGCTTCTCTAAGAAACTAAGACATCAGATTAAGTCTTTCAAACCTATTTCTTACTAAGGGGCAGCCTTAATTTCAGTAGTGAAGGGATTTTTTTTTTAGTGTGTGTTCAAAGAAGCTTTCTGGATTAAACTTTTTGTGCATTCATGTCAATAGCAGGCAAAAAATCTCATGGCTTAATTTTTATCTCTTATTCGTATACCAAAAAAGAGAGAGAGGAGACCTGCTTTCTTTTCCCACCCCACCCAGTAAATCTGTGGCTTGTTCTAGGAATAGGGAGTGAGTTTTGTGTGTGGCATCCTTTTGTATCCATTTTAAACATGGACCTAGACCTCAGGCCTGGTCTATGCGTTGAGCGGTGTCCTTGCACTCTCAGGCTCCAGGATGCCCACGTATGTATCTAAATGCTTCTGTAGAAGCCAAGTGCTGGGAGAGTGAAGGTGCCTCAGTGTCTTGGAAGAACCTGTTTGTCTTGGCAATAATATGTGGGGGTTTTTTTATTTTTTTGCAATTAGTTTGTGATTCGGCCTTTTGGTGAAGCAGCTGTGTCCAAAACACCTTTCTTAATCTGAGTGATAGAGTTAAGTCTAGATAGCATTGTCATGTGTACACACTTCTGTTTCTATCCTGTGTGCTCACCAGATTTTAGGGACAGGGCAGGAGTCTTGGGGAGAGGGGATGATAGCCTGGCTTGCTAACACCATTCTTTGTGCTTTTTGCACCCTCCCAGGGTGCAGGCTGTCTCCAGGGGGGTTCCTCCAGTCATGCTTGGCCATGGAGCTGGGAAATAGAGGTGCTGGAGGGGGCCAGATGTAGAGGGGAATCACTTTATTTCCCTTCCACTTCTTTGTGTATGGATCTCTCTCTCCCTGCTCTTGCCTCACCTCTTCACCCCATCACACAGAAATGTCGATCTATAACATAAGTAGCTTTTAATCCTTTGAGTACCTTGGATTTTAGTAAAAGATAGAAACAGAGGCCCTGGAAAAAAAACAGTTAATTCTTGTATCTTACTATGTTTACTATAACATTCATATCCCCAGTTAAAAAGAGACCTTCTTTTTCCCCCTGGTGAGGCAGCCTTGGGAGTGTAGTGAGACTGGTAGATTCTGATGTGTGTTTCTCTGATCCCATAGTAGCATATGGTTGGAGCTCAATTGCTGCTCATTTGTTTTTATTTGAACTACGTTGCACATTTTGTAAATTGGCTTGAAGAGTTAGTAACAGTTTTAATACTACCTTGTAAGAACATAGTCCAGGATAAAAATAAAATTACAGCTGTTAGGACCAGGTTGAGTTCAAGACTTGTGTAGTATTAGTACTATCTTCAGAGAAAAAAAAATAACAACTGTCCTTATTAGCAAGGTTTTGGGTTGCTTGTGATTAGCAGGATCACAAGTGTAGCAAAATGAACTGTATGTCAGCATTGTAATGCACCTACTTCCCAGCATTTCTTTGTGCAAATAAAACTAAAATGCAGAATTGTGGTTTGTTCTTGGCTCTTCTTCCCCCACCCTGTGAAAACAAGCTTCCATCTGGCAAACCAGATAGCTACCACGAGGGCTGTGAATTCAGGCTATGCAGTAAGCAGAGACAAGGAGAAGAGTTCTTGCTTAGGCATGCACTCTGAGATTTGACTGCCTTGTTTGTAAGACAGATGTGAATTTGCCCTAGAGGAGGAAGAATATGGTTTTTTTGATTTGTTTTTTCCCCTGTGTAGTCTGGTCCTTCAGAACTGAGTCTCTAACGCTGTGGCTTTTTCCCTCTTTGTCCCTTTCCAGTCCTTCCTCCGGTGCTGGTTCCCAGGCACAGCGAATACAACCCTCAGCACAGCCTGTTGGCCCAGTTCCGCAACCTGGGACAGAACGAGCCCCACATGCCGCACAACGCAACTTTCCCGGACTCTTTTCAGCAACCCAATAGTCACCCGTTCCCCCACTCCCCCAACAGCAGCTACCCAAACTCGCCTGGAAGCAGCAGCAGCACCTACCCGCATTCTCCCGCCAGCTCAGACCCGGGAAGTCCTTTCCAGATGC
Source organism: Nesoenas mayeri (assembly GCF_963082525.1). Taxonomy (NCBI): domain Eukaryota; kingdom Metazoa; phylum Chordata; class Aves; order Columbiformes; family Columbidae; genus Nesoenas; species Nesoenas mayeri. The sequence goes on from NC_137540.1 coordinate 20,847,851, forward strand.
CAGGTAGGCTCAACTTCTGTTCGACATATCACAATTTGTTTGCTTATCAATACCAAATTATCCGCCAACACGTGTTCAGTAGCGAGCTGAGAGACGTAAGGTCATAAAGCCTGTGTAATTGCTTTGTCTAGTAACAAAATTGAGGGGTTTAATATTTTGCCGCTTTCAAACACAGTTGAAAACATTAGTGTAAAACTCTCCTGGGGTGGAGGGAGGGATTCAAAATGGTTTAGGGACTGGTTCAGCGGTTTAGCCCACAAAGCATAATGGTTGATGCGTGAGAAGTGTAATGCTACAGATCATCCTTGCTTAGGAAAGAGATCATCACAAATTCAACACAAGGCTTTACTTCTGCAGAAGGATGTTTCTCAAGGGGATCATGCTACTGCTACTTGATAAAATTTCTTCACATAATGATGTCATTTCAAGAAACAAACATATTTCAACAGAAAAATAGTTCCTTAAGGCCCTGAAAAGAAATCCTAAGGCCGTTTTGCTTCCTAAAGTCCAAGAAGTAACAGCATTTCTTTGTTGACTACTGTCTGTAGAAAATTCTGTGACGCTGTCTTGTTTGGGGTTTTTTTTTTTAGTCTGTACAGACAGGTGGATAAATATACCACAGAAACAGTCTGGCAGATTTCTTGATCTAAATGCTAGAAGGACTCCATCCAAATGCTCACTGATGTTCTGTTTGCATGTTTTCTTCAGGGGCTGAGTGGGATGGTGTGTGTAAACAGTGTGGCAGCCTTGTGAGAATGTATTTCCTGTTACATGGAATTAACATCCACAGATTGCTGCTGCTGATGGTTGTTTCTCTTGAAAATTTTTCTCTTGCAAGTGAAGACTGCTGCATTTGCAGAGGAAAGAAAGTTTGTATTGGCTTTTCTAAAAAAATGTGAGAAGTTGCCACAAAACCAGCTGCCTTTCCTTCAGTGGTGTGGCATTTTTTTAGTTGTGTTTTTGTTTGTTGGGTTGGGTTAGGTAGGTTTTTTGGTTGTTTTTTCATTTAAATATTGTCAGTGTGGTTGGGGCTGTTCCAACAGAGATAAAAGCTTCTCTGACGAGGTCTTCCTGCACACTGCCTTGTGCAAGTTCACTTGATCTTTGAGGGGTCTGTTCTGTCTGCATGCCTGTAAAGACAAGTCAGCAGCTGCAGTGAAGAAATTGAATTAGCAGAGAGGTCAGGATACTGATATCCTTGATGCTTAGCCCTGGACAGTTGTCTGTGTGTCACTAATGGGGAAGGAGGCTGACTTTTGGAAAATACAAAAAAAAAAAAAAAGGAGTAAGGCAGTTATCTGGAGATCTTGAAAACTTTCTAGATATTGGCTAATTTGTTGCCTGTGGGTTTACAATTTTGTTTTGTTATCTGTGCATCACTAACATCATGTTTGCACACAGACTAACATTTAAGGCTTAGCAAAGTATGAGACTTAACCTCCTGCGCAGGCTGTTAAGCTTTTAATGCAGTCCTCTTGTCGTCTCTGTCTTTCTCTGCTGCTCTCGCCCACAACTGAGGTATCTAAGTACGGGAATTAGCAATGTACTTCACAAGGGCAATAATAAAGTCCTGAATATATCCGGGATGTTTGTGTACTGATAGAATCATGTTGGAAACAGCAAAATTTGAACCAAAAGTTTTCGGCTCCAGCTCCTGTCCCCATTTACCATGTCCAATATTTACTTCTGGCTTGGTCCCGAGAACTCTTTGTGCCTTTAGTGTCCATATGGCACTTCAAGCCTGCAAAAAAAATGGGCTATAAGCGTCGCTGAGCGTTTTTGTGGCTTGATGGTGAGGGAAGTGCCTTGGTTTTATTGCAGTTGTGCTTAATATGCACAGTAATTCTTTGCTTTCCTGATTCGAGATCTGTGATTGCTTTCTCAGATTTCTGGTGGGTGGACGTTAGTAGCTTAGTCAGGCTGGTAGCATTTCCAGGCTAAAACTGTTTATGTTGGGTATGTATATATACTTTGAAGAGAGGAAAGGACTCGTGTATCTCTGCCTTTTCTATATTTAGCTGATACACCCCCTCCTGCATACCTGCCTCCAGAAGATCCGATGACACACGATACCTCCCAGCCGATGGATACCAACATGATGGCACCCACCATTCCCCCTGACATACACAGAGGAGGTAAAAAACACTTCCTTCTTCTGCTTCACTTCTTAAGAGTAAAGAACTTTCAGAACTGGCTTTTATTAATTGAGTTTTAATATTGGATGTATGTTGTTTATGGAGATTTTTAGCTGCAGAAAAGAAAAAAAAAAACAGCTGTGTAATTTTTTTCTGTTGTTGTAAAGGACGAAACAGTAAATCTGGAGATAAAAAAATATAAATGTAAATATTTATTTATGACAAGAAGCTGTCACATGACTCTCTTAAAATGTAAAATATATGGGGTTTTTTACTTTTTTACTCACAACCAAAGTCATTTAATGTTTTGTATCTGGAACTTCCTCTAATCACTGAACAGAGAGAATTCCTATGAAACTGCACATTGCTGCATGTGATGCTGAAATTACACGTGTGCATGGAGAGGAACTCTTTCTCATTTATGTTTACATTGATTTATTGGAACTGTGCGGTTAACGTTATATAAAGGCTACTGAATGGTGGATGACAGGCTTGGTTGGAGGACGGATGCTAATACTGTCAGTTATGTAAATGCGCAGAGACATTTTACACAGGCAGCTGGAATATCTGTATTTTTTTCCTCTGAGATGGTACATTTCATAAAACTATCTTTTGTCATTATGTTTTTTCTCCTGAATTCTAAGATTCAGCTTTTAGAGAGTATGCTCAGTTTTTGATAGTTTACTCTTCTCCTGGTGATAAGGGCATTTGGGGTTTTTTTGTATTTTGTGTTGTCCCGCCCTCTCTCCCCATGTTCATTTCATCTTTGAGTCGTGCAGCGATAGTATTTGGTTCAGAATTCAGATCTGTCTGCCAGAGCTGTGGAATTGCTACAGACTTTAAAAATCTGTATTTAAAAAAAAACCAACAACCCATTGCTTTATGTCCTGTGACAGAGACATCTTTTTACACATTGCTTTTTCAAGTCTTTGCAGCCAGCCGTGACTGCTGAGTAAAGGATTTAGTGCATTCATCACATTGTGAGAAATAGCCCCTTTAGAGAGCACATCAGCTTACACAGTTGTGGCTCTTGCCAAGAAAGAGCAGCAAGCTGGATGCTGTGCCACAGTGATTATCAAGATCACAAGCATATGAACAATTTAACCATTGTTTGGGGTTTGTACTTGTTTTGTTGCTAAGCTTAATGTCTGGTTTCAGGAAGTATATTTGCCCTCTTAGAACAATTTGGATAGCCTGTGTGCTATTTACTATCTACGTGGAATGAGTTTTGCATGCGATAAGCGCCATCTGTGGCATTTCCACTTTTCGCTGATCCAATACACTCATTGTGTGTGTATGGTCCTTACTGGCCCAAAGTACATTTATTAATGTTCATGCCTAGCTGCAGATCTTTGCCTGTTTGTCCCTCTCACAAAATACATGAGTACTGTAGAATTCTTCTGTTACGTGACAGTTGATAAAATGTCTTACATATTTTTTCTTGCTTTTTAATAGTCAATCTTTTAAAAATAAAAATTGTGTCTATTAGTATTTTTCCTTCCTAGTGGTTTAGTACAATGGATTTTCATCTCTGTCCCTTCATTTAAAAAACAAACAGTTCTGTGTGCCTTCATGTGTTTGTAATTCATATATTTATGCAGTAAGTGTACTAAAAAAAAAAATCTGCTGCAGGTTGTAAAATAAGTGTTTTTACTGTGAACTTACTGCGGCATTTTTGTGAACTTTTTAGGAGCGTGTTCTTCACGGTGATTTGTTAGTCTTAAGAGATTTGGTTTAACAAGCTGCATCCTGTCAATGAAGTTGGGTAATTTCCATTGTTGGCCCATGCTGGGAATAGAGAGACTAAACGCACCTGCTCTGCATGACTTAAAGCAAATGTAAGGAAGTTCGTATGAGATCTGTGCGAGGGAGATATGATTCATTCTGTAAGAATGGCCAGCTGGCAAGATTTCTTCCTGACTTTGAGAACTGGGGCAAAGCTGCAGCTTTGATAATTGCTGGCATCTTCATGGGAATGTAAAATGTAGTAACCTCTTAGTAATAATTAATGACTGATTTTTATTTTTATATATATATATGTGTGTGTGTATATATATATTTTTTTTTTAATTTTTTTTTTTTACAGTGACATGAAAGGATAGAACATGCTAGGGTATGAGGAAAGATCAGCTCCTTTTTACCAGTGTTTAAAGCAAGTTATCGGTCAGCAGTAGACATGTTTGGATGTTTTCCCCAGTGAAAAAGGATTTTTTTATCCTGCTTTTCATTATTTGCCACCCTTTGTATCTGCTATGTGCTGCTGGTCAGCGGGGAACTTTTCATTTTTCATTTTGCACATGTCAGAAAACTCATAGGAATATGATCTGTGAAAAAAGGTAAATATGAACACTGGTCTTAGTTGGCTGATTTCAGTAAAGATTTGGGGCTGGGAGAAGGAAACCTCTGGCCAGAGAAACAAGTTTTCCTGTAATATCAGTGTGATTTTCATTGTAGCACTTTGGCCTGTAGTTGGAGCTTAAATCTGCAAAGCTGGTATCTTAGCAGCAGGTCTAACTGTGCTAGGCTTAGCAGTGAAAGAGCCTCCTTCATTTAAAAGAAACCCCATGAAGCAACCACATCCCTTTGCTAGCCTCCTTTTATTTGCAGGCAGTTTAAAAATTTGTAGCTGTATTTGGAACTTGAAAGAATACACACGGGGTGGAGACATCTGAAGAAGCCTGTACGGTTGTTGAACACCCACTGGGAAACTCTCTTTGGTGAAGACCTCTGGCGTCATCTGGAAAAACTGTGCCCCGCGTAGAGTCACAAGTGTTACGGCAGAACTTCTGTGTGTTTCTAGAGCTTGATGGGTAGAAGTGTTCAACCAGGAATTGCCTGTTGACGTTCTGCACAATTCCCAGCTCCAGTCAGGAGCTGCTGCAGAGAAGCTGCTTGTTACCAGAGTCTGGAAAACCATGTTCTGAGAAATCTTTGCTATTACTCAACATGTAATTCTGTTAGTGATGAACAGTTTCAGATTTTGCATTTGGTAGTACTTGATAAATAAAACGCTCTCATTTAAATAATATCTTCCTCCTTATCTGCTCTTCAGTCCAGTATAATTCTTAGGGTCCTGCATGTCATCCCTTTGTTCAGCCTCCGATCCCAAGCAGTATATTCACACTGAAGATGCGCCTCATGTATGTTCTGCAGACAAGTGTCACCTTCTCTTAGTTTTTGAAGTCTCCTGCTCTTCCCCCACAAAGCCCAGGAGAAAGATCAGTGGATGCTGTGAATGCTGAAAGATTGATGTGTTGACTGTATATTTAAGTTACCTTGCTGTGCTTCTTGGTACCCAAAGTTATAAATGGTCTCTTGTGTGACTGAGTGATGTTGTTTTTCCCTGTCACTACACAACTTTGCAGTCAGCACAGAGGTGACTTGTAGTTTGGTTGCTGGGTAAAGTGAACTGAAGTAGAAGTTCATTGGTTAAATTGGAAGGAAGGCTGAGCTGTGTAACTGCAGTGTTTCCCTGCTGTCAGGGCCCATGCCATAGTGTGGTGTAGAACATGGGGCAGGGATACTGGGGTGCTGCTTGGTGTGTGCCGGGGGGCTTCCTGCACTTCTCTGTGGATATCTAGTCTTAAACTTGTGTCTCTTGTGAGTCTTGTGCAAGTGAAGTTGAGGTGAAATTATTCTGTCCTATGTCTACGGCTGTGAAAAGTTGAAAAATAACTGGAGACAGAAGAGCCATCGTTTAACTGCAGTTGCTTTTGCGGCTCATCTTCCAGTGATCTTCAGCCAAAATGTGCAGGTTTATGAATCACAGAATCATTTTGTTTGGAAGAGACTCTCAGGGTCATAAGAGTCCAACCATAACCTGACCTAACTCTAGGACTCGACCATGTCCTTAAGAACCTCATCTGTACACCTTTTAAAACACCTCCAGGGATGGTGACTCCTCTACTTCCCTGGGCAGCCTGTTCCAATGTCTGACAACTCTTTCTGTGAATATTTTTTTCCTAATATCCAATCTAAACGTCCCCTGGCACAACTTGAGGCCATTTTCTCTTGTCCTATCACTTGCTGCTTGGGAGAAGAGACCAACATCCTCCATGCTACAACCTCCTTTCAGGTAGTTGTAGACAGTGATAAGGTCTCCCCTCAGCCTCCTCTTCTCCAGGCTGAACAGTCCCAGTTCCCTCAACCGCTCCTCATCAGACTTGTGCTGCAGGCCTCTCACCAGCTTTGTCACCTCCTCTGCACTGTCTCTAGTACCTCAGTCTTTACACGCGAAGCCTCTGTTCTGGTGCCGATTGTAACGTTCCCACTGTTGCTTTACAGATGTTCAGGCAGTTGCTTATGAAGAGCCAAAGCACTGGTGCTCCATTGTCTACTACGAGCTGAACAACCGCGTCGGGGAGGCGTTCCACGCTTCTTCCACCAGCATCCTGGTGGATGGCTTCACGGATCCTTCAAACAACAAGAACAGGTTTTGCCTAGGGCTACTCTCGAACGTGAACCGGAACTCCACCATTGAGAACACCAGGCGGCATATTGGCAAAGGTGAGTTCAGGATCTTTGCATCTGTTTTTTGTGGGGGAGTTTCCCCTAGATGTGACAACCTGGGCCACTTGCCTCGAGAGCAGACTGGTCATCCCAAGTACACAGGATAAGTGCTTGTATTGGTAAATATATAATTTTCTGGCCAGGTCTTGTAAGCAAATTATTGTTTTTACCTGGTGCATAATTACAGGAAGCTTTTACCCTTAATCAGTTTTTAATTGCTGAAGGCTATCATAATCTTAATTAGAATGAGAGGTTAAGGCAATTTGTCTAATCAAATGTCTTGATTTATCCTGATTATTGATGTATATGGAAATCCAAATCATAGTCTTTGCACCTAATTTTTAGCTAGCCTTAGTTCCAACATAAATTAGCTATCCTAACATGTATTTAGAGAGGGAACATGCCAAAACACTTTTTCAAATCTATTTTTCACAGGCTGGTGATCCTTTCAGTGGGAAATTTGTGCTTCTTGTCTATGGGTGTGACAATGTCCTGCAATAGAGAAAAGCTTCTGTTTTATGTCTGACTTTTTCTGAGAACTTGCCTGTAATGCAGATGGCAGGAAAAACTGACATTGCTCCCTGCAGCGGGACATTCCTGCCAGACACATTTTTTAGGTGTTCACGTTATTAGTGAATTCTAAATTTTCTGTCACAGTTGAGGGTTCAGCATGCCCAAGCATGTGGGGTGTATGTTGTAAGTAAGTGTCAATTAATGAAGTATCTTCCTCCTCCTTAAAGGAGGAAAGAATCAAAACAGAAGAGAACTGTCAGGCCTTCAAGTTTGAGCCTTCTGGAGAGCTTTTCTCTATGTGCAGCTCTCAGCAGTACACAACACCTGTGCTGTGCCACTCAAGTCCTAATACTTCTTCCTTCTTTTCCTCCCCATCCATCTTACCAAGTATCAGGATATTTATTTAACGCCTCATTCATTTTCCTGTTAAAAGGAACCCAGCTGCAAGCAGACTTCTGCCGAAGCACTTAACTGCGTGTGTACCAAAACAGAGTGAGAGAGACAAGGATGGTCTTTAATAACTGTGTGCAGTTTGTGTTGATGTAGAACTATTAGCCGTTGAGGAAGGAGGGGTAAACCCCAAAGTTGGAGGTGTAGTCATAAATGGTTTTGCACACCATGTGGGGTATATGTGTGCCCACACAGGTACATACATAGTCAGCACCAAAATCCTACGTGACTGGGCACGGTGAAAGCTTTCTGACTGAACTTCAGTTTAGTTTTTAGATTCTGTGTGTTCACTTCTCTGGCTCATGATATTGTGGGGAAGTGTTAGTATTAAACAGAAACTAATCAATTTTTAAACACAAATGGCAAATTTTCTTGCTTTCTCAAAGCCTTTGGAATTGAATTCTACTGGTAGAAAATCTCCACAAAGGTTCACTCTTTTGGGGCTTGCTGCCATCAGTGGCAGGTGAGGGAGCAGGCAGTAGAAGGGGAAAGGACTGTAAAAATTTGTGTGTATTCTCATTTGATAGATACATCTGAGGAATATAAAGGCCATTTTCTTTTTCCAGCTCTCTGGAATTAAAGCAAACTGAAAGACTCATGCTACCCAAAATAGCATTCAGGACTTTTCCAGAGAATCCAGCTTCGGGCTGCTTTAGTATCTACAACTCATGCAGTAGGTTTCTGCTCTCTACTCTTCTGTTCCCAGTTATTGTTTTACATAAATATAATGAGAAGAAAGTTCAGATGGTCAAGCCGTCCAATGTACTGCATCTAAATTACTGCAGTGCTTGCTAGTTTATTGTTGTTGAATTTGCGACAATTACCAGTTTCCCTTCTGTATACAAACATGCACACCTTCCTTTCAAATCACCTGCTGATGAAACCAAAAAGTAAAAATCAAGTATGAAAACAGACACATGATGGTCTGGCATGCAATTAGTGTTTATCTCTTTAAGCAGAAACATCTCTCTGGAGACAGAGCATGAACAACAGATACACAGTATGAATTCATCTAATGTCTTTGTCAACCTTCTCCTCACAGGTGTTCATCTCTATTATGTTGGTGGGGAAGTGTATGCGGAATGTCTTAGCGACAGCAGTATTTTTGTGCAAAGTCGGAACTGCAACTACCATCATGGGTTCCATCCCACCACAGTCTGCAAAATACCCAGTGGCTGCAGTTTGAAGATTTTCAATAATCAAGAGTTTGCTCAGCTTTTGGCTCAGTCAGTGAACCATGGATTTGAGACAGTGTATGAGCTTACTAAGATGTGTACTCTCCGGATGAGTTTTGTAAAGGTATGTGAAAATTTGCTTGAGATTATTTTGTAAGCAATTCCTTTTTAATATGATGATTTTGAATCGTCCATTGTCTCCCTCTCTTGACCTATAAATAGCTGTTGAATTTAGGAAATAGTGTTCAGTAAGTGTAAAACAGATCTTAATGAAACAAAGTTGCCTTTGTGGAGAAAAATTCAACTGATGCACATACTTTGAAAACGTGAGGTGACTTGCAGAAGGTGTTTCTTCACATAAGTTTCTAGTCACTTGCGAAGCATTTCCGTCATGTCTATTAACGAGTCTAATTTGATTGAATTGCCTCTTGTAAATTTAGTGTTTCAGTTCAATTCTTGTATATAATCTGTGTATAGATTGTGTGTTTGTATCTATAATTATTTGCATAATTACTTGTATAATGGGCAAGATACAGTACAAGCAAGTTTTGACAAGAATTGAGTTGTGAATTACTTGACCTAAAAGTGAAAAAGCCACCAATTCATTACGTAGCATCAGCTTTTGCCCTTTTTTTTTGCCCATTGTTATGGTCCATCCCATCTCCTGCTCTGTAAGAGGCCCAGCTGAACTTCATGTTTCTGTTCCTGATGGCATTTTTGGAAAGGTGAGCTGGGGCTGCAGTGGAAGTCATTATAGTGGCTGTGAGAGTGTAGATAGCACGACCCTCTAAATCTGTCTTGACCAGCAGCTCCCAAATTAGGAACTGCGGTAATCATTTGGAATGATAGACATACCTTTCTATTTTAGGGGTGCACGCTAGGTCAAGATTTGTGACGTGGCTATGAGTATCAACATATGTACTGGTATAAAAGGGCTGGTCACATATATGAAAGCAGTCCAATGAAGATGGTAACATGCTGAAGTGCTCTTTTTTATAGAAAGATAGAAACTCCTAGATGTGTTAGGACAGGGGTTCCTAAAATGGAATAGGTTGTTTATAGCTCTGCATCCTATAGAGTTGTACAGCAGTGTTGTCTGAGGGGTTGCATGGGACCTCTTGCATATTGGATGTTGTACTACATAGTGTTTGGAGCTGCTGCCACCTGTACTGGGAGCTGGGCAATCCCTTCATTAGGGGTTAATATAGACCAGAGCAAACTGTACCTGCAGCTGCCTTAGTCTTGTCTCCAAAACCTACCCAGAAGTGGCTCATGTACAAAAGGATTTTGAATGCCATTTAAATGTCTGCTTATATCTTTGGTAGTTACTGTAACTGAATTGGGTACGGGCTCAAACAAAGGCAATCTTGTCTTAATTTGAGAAGCAGCCTGCTGGGGGATGACCGTGGCCTCTTTCTCCAAAGAGGAATGGTTCTCATTTACTGCTCGGTTTATTGTACCCGTCCTGCAAATGATGCTTTGGTTCTTGTCAGACAGATGCCTCACCCTCACTTCCATAATGTCAGTCTGTGAGCTCATTTTTTTAAATTTGCTGATCTGTTTGGCAGCATTTTGCCCAGTTTATTCTATTTTTGGTCTTGGCAGAGAAGACTTTATTATCCCCCCTTTCAGAGGCTTTACTGTGACATCATGCAGCTGATAGTGAGGTATGGGGAAATTTAGCACTTCCACAAGTTATGTCTTTGAGGATTTAAAGACTTCTGTTCCAGGAGATCTCAAAATGATGCTTCCTCCAAATTATTTTGTCTTACTTCAGATTTGTTTGTTTAAATGTGCTAATAGTTGGTGCATCAAGGGTGTCATTACCCTGCTGATAAGCACTGTTGAAAGCTGGATTATTTTGCTAAGATGATTGAAGTATGCTTCTCACTTAATTGATGTTATAAAATAAAGTGATTTTTTTTGTTGTTTTTTCTTTCTTTTCCCACTCATGATTCTGTTTCCAGGGATGGGGAGCTGAATATCATCGCCAAGATGTAACGAGCACTCCGTGCTGGATAGAGATACATCTTCATGGTCCCCTTCAGTGGCTGGATAAAGTACTTACTCAGATGGGCTCTCCTCATAATCCTATTTCTTCAGTGTCTTAAAAGGTCCCAAGCTCCTGCATTTTGGAAACAATTGAGCCTTGCATGTACTTGAAGGACGTATGAGTCAGACACACGCTTTTATTTTCCCCCCTGAACTGGCAACAGCTGAATAAGAGCCATGAAAATACTTGACTTCTGTGACCAACTGTTGGATTCAGAAAAAAACAAACCAAACCGCAAAACCCCTTTGACATACTGTTGATATCCAGAATTTTAGTTTACATTGTAATGTACTATTGTGAAGTTGATTTGCAGGGCCTGATGCAACGAGGACAACCGAGCCAAAACCACAACCTGTCAGCCCGACTTCCCGAAGGATCTTCGTGCCGCTGGCAGGAAGCTCGTTCAGCACTCACTGTTTTCCCCCGTGTCCTCTGCGGCTAAGAGCCGATGTTGGTGAAGCCTGCTTTCTTTGCAGGCTCTCTTCAGTACGTTTTAGAACCGTTTGTCTGCGTTGATGGTTGCTGTTCTCTTTAAAAGAAAAAAACCAGTCATATGGTTTAATCTCAATAACTGTGTAATAATCTTTGAAATCGTGTCCTGACCATACTGCTGTAAGAATGTTAGGTATGTTTTTTGCTAAATGTATGTACGGTGTATTTGAAAGTTTAGAAATTAGATTTAGACCATAAATGAACTAGGAATATTTGAATGGGGGGAGGTGGGAGTGGGAAGGGAAAATGACAACTGAAATGTAGAATATATTGTAAACATAGCTTGGTAGTTTAAACTGAGGTCTGAGTTTTGCTGTGCATTTCATTTTTATAGTGGCTTCATCTTGTTAATTCTGACTAGTTTTGCCTCTTCCTTTTCCCCAAAAACAATTGTGCAGCTGGTTAATTCTTTTACCTGTGAAGAGGACAAAATGATTAAGTGCTGCAGTTTGAAGGCTGCAGCTCTATGTATTTCAAGACAAAATTGTACAGAGTGCTCTTTAATGATTGAACAGTTTTATACAGTTTATGTAACAGAAGTAGGCTTTTAATTTTGTAAGAGAATCTTGTTTTGCCAAACTAGTAACTGTTGTTTCGAGGACTTCAAAATCCCTGTGTGGGTCTATTTCAAACTTTTAGAAAGAAAAATATATATTTTTATTAATTTTTTTTTTTTTACTGCTTGGTTTATTTTCCTCTCTTTGATCTTTTATATTCACGTAAGCTGTAGTGCTTTAAGTACCTTTATTCCAAAACTAGTGGGTCCTCTTTACTGGAAGATTTGAATAAAACATGTTGTTACTGCTTACATTTGATTAAAACTTTGTCTTGTTCACTTCTTAGTAGACTTGTAACAAACCAGATAAAGATACAGTCTTGGAAGAGGAGCAATTAGAAATGAAGATACGCTGAGCTTAGACATTTATGATTAGTGCAGGTTTGTAACCCTACTAAACTCAGTCTAGGAGGTACGTGAGTACTCTAGAGAGAGAGATTTCTTAACCAAGCAAGATTAGAATGGATGCAGTAATGCTGAAGTATGCCAGCCACTTAGTAAAGTTTCTGTGAGATTTCAACATCCATTAGCTGTAGGAGGAAAGAGCTGCTCTGCCGTTTACTGGAACATCCAGTGGGCTGCGGAGCTGTCTGGAGGTAAATGCCAGGTGAGCGCAATTGCAGGCGGCACCGAGTTCTGGGAGGTTTTGCTGAGAGATGTTCATGGCACGGGAGGAACTCGAATGCGATGTGGCCTCATGTGCCTGCTGCTTTCTTTCTGTTTGTAAAATAAAGAGGTGAGTCTGGACTCCTTCCGTGGAAAAGTTTAGACGTCTCTCTCAAAATGAATACCTCCCTGCCTTGTAGTATTTTTTCCATCAGAAGGGAATTGTTTGAATGTCGGTATTCCGTTAAGAGTATTTCACTGCTGATTCTGTGCATCAGCCCTTTGTGTAGTCTTTTGGCTGCTTGGCTTTGGTTGGGTTACCTGCTGGAAAGTGTTCCAGCCATTTTGCTGAGGTTGCACTGTCAGCAGGTTCTCCCTGCTCTGCACCATGGTCATGGTGAAGAGCCGCCCTGCTCCTTTCCCTGCAGCTCTGCCTTTGCTCTGGGGAGAGGTGAGCGAAGGACAGTTCCTTTGCAGCTGCCAAGTGTCTGTCAAGTGCTGGATGGTAGAGTTTGAGAGACTGGGGGCTGACTGGAGACCCAGTGCCTGTGCCTGCCTGGCTGTGATGGACCACACAGCACCAAGAGCAGCAAGAGGGCAAGCTGAGCAACAGACACAGATGTGTGTTCAGCCAGATGTCTGCATGTGTGTGTCACCACGATGGGTAATAGCCCTTTTTGGAGGATGAGTCAATCCTTTTTTTTGTTTGTTTTTTTCTTTTAGAATAAAGTTAATTCTATTGCTTAGTTCAGGATATGTTTTTAAAACTAACCCTCCTCCTCTGCTAAGGGGTAAAAAAACCCCATAATATTGAAGTCTCATGTTAAGAAGATCTTGGTTAGCAGCTTTTTTGTATTTGTAAGTTCCAAGAACATATTTTTTTTTTTTAAATCCAGTTTAACAACTATTTTTCATAAGGAAGCAGTCATAGCACAAATGTAAGTCTTAAAAATAATTAAAACTTAAAGATGATAAACAAAGAGAAAGAATGCTGTTTGCTGTTCAGCCACTGTCTGTTTTTTCCATCTTCGGCCTCTGCTACGTTAACTCCCAGCTGTTCCCAACCAGTTTCCTTCCTTCTGTTGGAATACAGCACTGAGGTAGTAACTTTTTTTAATCAGTGCTGTAACCATCAATCATGCAAGTCTTAACAGTGTTTCGATTTGGATGTTTTTATACGTGGATGATCCTGTGCAAGTTTTGGTAAACTTAGAAATAGCTTTGGAGTAAGAAAAGATTCGTCATGACTGTTTTTGAATGTTAGTCTCTTGTATGTTTTGGGTTGTAATTCTTCTCTGTTTTTCCCTAAACAGGGATTAAACTCAGAAAACACTATTTCTATAGTGTCGTAGGAACTTTGAATGGTAATACTTCTGCAGGGTCCCATTTTTTGTAAATTCCTTCCTGTTGTGCATTTTTCTATGTTGTTGATACTATTGAAGTGCGGTGTACATAGGATTTTCTTTATCTATTATCCAGCTTTTTTTGTGGTGAGGAGACATTATGTGTAAGGAAAAAGTGTACCTTCATGTGATGGCACTGAGTATCCCAGCTGCACTTATTTAGTTAAGCTGACTGGATTGGAGTAACACCTGACATTAATAGCCAGAAAAATAGGAGGTAGGACAGAGGCTAGTTGCTTGGGGGGAGGCAGCTGCTAGCCTGAGGCTCTTGTGAAGACTTTTTGGAGCATTTTGGAGAACTTTTCTTACTAATTTGCCCCATTCTGGATAGCTGGAGTCAGAATGCTGGAAATGGCGCAGGACAAGACAACAGGAAAAGAAGTTCTTGCTGATTTCTTACAAAACAGAGCTAAACTCAGAGCCTACAGTGCCAACTCTGCACCCAGGTGAGTCCCTGATGGAGTGAAAACCAAACCCTTTCTGGTTTTGTTTCCCCAGAGTTTCCTGGGTCTAATCGTCAGAACAACAGAGTTAACCTTGAAGTTGTGTCTTCTGTGTTTAAAAGCCAAGATGGGCTGTGTTAAGAGAAACCAGTAAGATATGGATAACTGTTTTAGAAAAAGAACTGAGGAAAAGCAGTAAACAGCAGAAAATGTGGAGACAAATGCTTCTGTGGAGCTGAATGTGTTTTGGCTTTTAAGTGCTGGAAAGAAAATAATTCTCAGGTGAAGATGACTTTTTGACCACTTAAAAATCTCTGATACACCTTTACAAGACTCGATGAAAGCTAAGAGAGGTAGTCATGGCTACTTGTGTGGTTTTACAAAGGGACAGAGAGTAATAATTAATGTTTTAATATATCCTGTATCAGAGACACGTGGATCTGACCTTCTAATGCTCACTAAGCTGATATTGCTGTCTTGTTAGATAAAGTAATTGCCTTACTAAATCACTTATCTTTCTACTGTAGCTGTGTTTTCACAACTAGGGTTGGCTTTTCTAGCCTAAAAGAATGCAATTCTGTAGCTATCATCATTTGAAAACAATAAATCAATGCAGAGATGTCTGAAATTTATATACCATTTCTTTGGTGTGCCTGTCGTCTTGATTTTTTTTCCTTTGCCTTGCCACACTTTAAGC
Source organism: Nesoenas mayeri (assembly GCF_963082525.1). Lineage (NCBI taxonomy): Eukaryota > Metazoa > Chordata > Aves > Columbiformes > Columbidae > Nesoenas > Nesoenas mayeri. The sequence goes on from NC_137540.1 coordinate 20,862,883, forward strand.
CTTTGATTGACATCTTGGAAGTTAGCTGTGTTTTGATGGTCTCTTTTATTAATTGCTGCTGGTTTGTTCTGTTCAGCACACTGTAGCCTCTTATTCTGCTCTTGAGATTCATGATTCATAATCATGAACTGGCAGTCACTTTTTTTGGATGCATGCCTAAATATACACCATAACTCTACCATCACCAGTCATGGTAGAGCAATATATTTTTTTGTGCACATCATCTCACAGTTCATTTTCTTCAAATACATTTGTAATTCTGTGCAAGGGAGAAGTGAAAATGGCTCTTATTTTACTCTGTCCCCTTCTGTCCTTGACTTAAACAGTTCAATGAGGAGAGACACCCTTGTGTTATCCTTTTAGGGGGCACTCTCTCTTCTTTGTTCCCTAAGCCCCCTCCCTGACTTCTATATTTTTAATGTCTTTCCTTATTTTTTCCAACTCTTTGCAAATAGCTTTCTTTCTGATTTTTTTTTTTTTCATACCTGTTGGACAGTGTTTGTTTCAGTCAGACAAAAACCTGCTGCAGTGTGCTTGTCAAAGGCAGCTAAAAAATTATGGGTTGCTTTAGGTGCTGGAAGCAACCCGTAGAGATATACATGCTTCACAAGTACCACTTTTTCAACCCCTGCAGTCTCAAGTGCTTTTTGGAGGAGGACAGTGAAGTGAGACAGAATGATGCTATTGGATTTTACTTTCTCTTGAGATGATTGTTTCAAAGTTTTTTACAGTTGTTAAGATTGCCTTCTCTCTATGTTAGTTTAACTGTCACTTAGCTTGCATCTGACTGAAACTATAGAAATTGTGAGCCAGGGTGCTCAGGCTTTGTATTTAGTGGTTGTGTTCCCTGACTGCTGCCTTCAGCTTCACAAACAAGCCTTGTGCTTGTTCTCATAATCTCTTTCTCTCCCATAAGGCTCCAGAATAAATAAATTGTGTGTTTGTAGAGCAAAGCTCCCATACTCCCTGCTCGCCTTGGTGACTTGCTCAGAGGGGGAACCTCTGCAGGACAAATTAAGCTGCTGTGTAGGTGGGACCTGGCTCTCATTCACAGAGGCTGCTGATATGTGTGGTCTGGCTGAAGTGGTCCTTGTTCCCAAGGTCTGTTATCCTTGTGAGGTGCCATGCCTGTTCCTGTGCCACCTCAGGTCACACATCTGTGTGGTGCAGCAAAGTGCCACCGTTTTGGCCACGTGTATTCATGTGCTGTGAACTGCTGAGGCAGAGGGCTCAAATTTCCCACTTTTGTTTGGTTTGGTTGGAGTGGCTGACAAGGTGGCTCCTGTGTCATTCATCCCAGCTGTGGGAGGTGATGATCTCTACAGCTGCAGCATCTGACAGGGTGTGTGGTGAACTGGTTTTCAATAAGGAATTGCAATGGAGAGGTGGCCTCCTGGTTAAGCCTGTTACACAAAAGTAACTCCAGTAAGATTATTATGTAGGCTTGATGTGAGTACAAAGATGAGCAGGTCCATTGCAGTGAATGAACAAGATGGGTATAGTTTTCACTTGGTATGAGTTGAAAAAATCTATGTCATCTCTTTGTGATCCTGCCAGCTCATCCGAGACTTAAAATCGGTAAAGCTCAGAGGAGGCCACTGTAGGTCAGTTTTGTAGAAGTGAGCACCCTCATGTTCTTCAGATTTTAAACAGGACTTGGGGTCTCTCATAGTAGTGATAAAACCCTGCCACTTACAACTCTGTATTGTAGTAAATGTAAAATGAGCTATGATTGTATTACAGTGGGCACACTGCACATGCCAAACAAGCTTTCGTTGATCAAAGAGTTTGTTTCTTTTAGTTTAGAGTCAAACTTAGTACTACAAACAGGAGAACAAGACCTGATGTGTATAGTGCTGCAGTTAAGACTTACAAAGTTTTGTCCCAGAGCACTTGGTTCTTGGCAGGAGGGCGAGGTCTGTCTCATCTCTCAGCCCTTCACTTCTGCCTTCTATTGATGGTTTTGGAATTGGTAATTCTGAGCATTTTCAGATGCATATGTGGAGACTGGAAGGTGGCTGCTGTCCCATCAGATATTTCTTCTAGCTTGTGGACCAGTCTCCTTAAATCAAAATCACCATAGGCCATAGTGCTGGCAACAGCACTGTTTAAAAACTGGATCCAAGCTTGGCTTCATTTGGAACATGAGTCGACAATGGTTTGACTTACAAACAAGCTTTACAAACCCCTCAAACATGGCTTGATCCCTGTGTTGGATTTGGTCCATGCTGTTTGTTAAAGAAACACAGAAAGCATCTACTGTGTGCTCTGAAGACTTAAGGTTCCAGGAGTTGGATTTTTATCTTGTGCCAGGAGAGTGGCTTTGTAAATACTCTTTCATGGGGTAGCTGTTAGTTTAGGTCTGGGGTTTCTTCATGCCTCTAGTGGTAACAATTGATTTGGCATTAATTTAGAATGCATTCTGGGCATTGCAGCCAGTCTGTTTTCTGACACACTGTATTGCTCTTGGTCTTTCAGGGATCATGTAATTGTCCGAAGTGTTCCTGTGATTTCCACAAGTCACAGGAGCAAATTTGAACAAATACAGCAGTAGGACTTAATTTGAAGAGGTCGCATTGATAGAAAGCAGCTGTTTGCATTCTTATAATCAAAATATTAAAACAGGAATCTTAAAAACATTCCCTAGAGAGGCAGTGGGATGTCTCAATGTTGACGTGGGTATGTGTGGCAATTTCAGTAGTTACCTTGAGCTAGGAGCCTCATGTTTGAGGAGCCCAATTCTGCAGAGCATACCTTCAGTAAGGGGCCACCTGTTCTGGCTCATGGGATCTGTTAGCACCAAACAAGCACCAGATTAGCCCATATTGTGAGTAATCAACAGAGACAAAACAAAAAAGGTGTGCATATAGTGGTAAGGGAGGGTTCATTGAACCTGGCAAACTTTTTTTTTTTTAATTGGTGCAGGCTGGGCTGTTAGGATTAGGGCTACAAAATAGCAATTGATTTCCTGATCTTCTTTCTTTCAGAGGTAAATTTAGTGTAGTGGCCTGACATTTCCCTCCCAGAATCCCTCCTGCCCCCCTCAATTGGACATGTTGGTCAGACTTGGAACTTCGCAGCAGGACATGCATGGAGGCATCATGTTTGACTGGAGTTGGGGGAAAGGATCCCCTGACCACAGTATGAGTGATCTCATTATGTGTGGTGTTTATTTTCAATGTTGTTTCAGAGCTGTCTGGGTGCTCTTGTGCTGTTTTTCCTTCAGTAGTTAGGTGGATGAAAGCGTATGTGGAGTACGTGGCCTTCCCTTGGTTTTTCTCCGTGCTCTGGTCAGCTCTTTTGTTTCCCTTGCATTGGAAACACAATTGGCCTCACACAGGTGGTGTATACAAGAAGCCCAGTCAAACTCCATTATTTCTACAACTGTGTATGGCGTGCCTGAAAAATGTGACATGCCTGTCATGTAAATAGGAAACAGCCCTTGTAGGGAACAGAGTGTAGCTGAAGGCCTAATCCAAATAATTCTGTTAGTCATTTCCATATAGCAACCTTTCAGTGCCACACAAGTTTAGAAAACATGATTGTAACTGCCTTCCACATGCTGGATGAATGCATAGATACCACATGTTGCCTTACACATTTAAGTCTTTCTAAAACTGATCTGAGACACAAATGCATTACATAGAGCAGTTGTGGGTGAAAGCCTGCAAGTGCAAAGGTTTGTATTTACACAGGAACTGGGCTGGGCCTGCAGCACTAGAAGCAGTTTGAGGTTTCTTTGATCATCTGAAGTTTCTGATGACAATAAAGCAGCAAAAAACAGTGAGGTGGTATACTTGGGCTGTATTTGATGGTATGTTGTCATTATTAAAGACGTGGTTGTCAGGGATGGAATAGTTGTAAGTGCTGGCTAGTATGTCAGTAAAAGCTGGCTTAATTTCCTGAAAAAGAATACCGTGTAATGTAACAATAAACTGGTGATGTCCTCTTTAGACATATATAATAATTAGGCACGCTCAATTTCTGTATTTTCACATGTATTAATGTGAATTATAATTTGTGTCTGGTTTTGGTTTTTTCAGAGGTGGAACCAGAACACTCCTTGTGAAGTTCCTGCCTCTCATTCCTTGCAGCCTGTTCCCTCTTTCCAAGACCTTTTTTCTTCTGAGCTCTTACAGAGTTTTTGAAAACATAGGAGAAGGGCTGGCCGATGAATGAAACTAAGGTATGAGTTACGTCTGATAGCATGAGAAAGGTATTTAATGTATACCTGGAAAAAAACAAACACTTCAGGGTTTGGGGGGGTGGTGGTGTTTGTTTGTTTGGGTTTGGTGGTGGGTTTAGTTTGTTGTTGGGTGTTTTTCTTGTTTTTTAGTATTCCGTTTATTGTTTGTGGGTTGTTAGGGGTGTAGCTTGCAGACTGCAAGTCTGACATGGCTAACTTGACATTGCTAGTTCACTATTAAAGTATGAATTCTGCAATTGGAGTTAAATTTTTAAATCCCTGCATTTAGAGAAGCCCAATTCTGTAAGACCCTGTTTTTCAAGGCACAAGTGGGAATAGAAAACAGTGATTTACTTTGCTCAATGTGAGTTTGTCGTGTGCGGCAGTTGCACCCTTTAGTCGCTTTTCAAAGCAGCACAGGTTTGAGGATAACAGCCAAACAAATGGGTCTGCGATGTTTGTAGGAGCTGACTGTGCCTGGCACTGTGTTCTGGCACTGTGTTCTGGCAGCATCTGTTGTGAGCGGTCTGTTTTTGCTGTTTTACTGTACCTGAAAAATGGAGCTTGGTCCCATTTTTATAGTATCAATACCTAGTAAGTTAGCTACTAACTGGCCCAGCAGAGGGACAGATGTGGACAGAGGCCACATCTTCATGTGCTGGAGTTCTTTTGCTTCACAGGTGCTTATACTCTTTAGATACACCATAGCACCTCTCAAAGTGATAATGGAGTAAGTGCTGAGAAAATGAAGTTGAGAGACTGTGGTGTCTGAAAAAATGAACCATGCACAGTGTGTAGAATCATACCCAGGCTAGATTGGAAGTAATATTCATGTGGTACAACAGTTTGGAAATACACAATATTAATGACAGGACCCAGCTTGGGGTGCATCACTTTATTTTGTCTTACCAAATGTGCTTAAAAGATTGTCTCTTATGGTTTTGTTGTGTTTTTTTGGTGGCACGTGTTTTGTGTGGGTTTTTTGTGTTGTGTTGTGGGTTTGGGTTTGGTTTTGTTTTGGAAAGCTGGATGAAGAAGTGTGAAATTATAGTCCTGATTTTTGGGGAGGGGGGAAAATTTGGAGGGACTTGATCAGTGTGGTTTTCTTCTGGCTAAATCTGACCCAGCAACAGGAGGAGATCTCATAGTGGAACAGATGCTGTGTTCTTCAGAGGAAATAAGAATTTCTGCCTCTTAAAAGATCAGTGTGAAAGTCTGAGGGCTATGAGGGAAGGAAAAACACTTTAAAAACAAAAAACACCAAAAAAACCTTAAACAAAACAGCACTTCAGGTGCAAAAAGATTTGAGAGAAATTATTTTAGGAATGCTGCATCTGAAGTATATTTGAGCCCCCTGCATGTCATGCATGTGCAGAAGTGTAATAAAACCCTGTCAGGTAGCAGGCGGGCTTTCAGCTGGTATGTGGTATGGGCAGAAGGGTTCTGTGTAGGAATTAGGGAAAATTCAAGTAGAGAAGGTGTTTCGCACTCTCCCTGTGTACCCTGTTCCACTTCCTAATAATCTTTGTAGTGAAAAAGTTTCTTCTATGATTTGGTTTAGATTTGCCTTTCTACAAATTCAAGTGGTTACTTTTTAGTCTGCTTTTGATGGTGATGCAGCAAATCGTTCCCTGGCATCTTCATAATGCCTCATGCCTGTGAAGAAAGGTGTGTTCCCACTCCTTCTCCTACTTTTCCAGTTCTCGTCAAAAGCCTCATTTTTTAAAGTCTTTACTTTTCTTCACTTTTAAATGTACTTGATGAAGTGTTCCTCTCGGTTTCAGTTTGCTTACGTCTCTTTTAGTCAGGTGCCTGAAACCAAGTGCTGTGATCTGTCTAATTGGGGCCTCACCAGCACTTAGAAGCTGTTGAGTGGAATGCTGAGGAAGGTGCAATGATGAATTCATTTTGTTCCTGTAACAATTCTCTTAATGCAGCACAGAATTGCACTTTGCAACAGCATTTCCAGCCTGTGGTTTCCAAGCCCTTTTAGTAGGGTGAGCACCTAGCCATAGTCAGGTTGTGGGGTTTTTTCTTGGTTTTGTTTGTTTGTTTTTTGTAGTTATGTATGCATTTATTTATTTTATACAAAGTATTGTCTCACACTTGCATTTAGTGAACGTCACCCTGCTAGAAATACAGCAAAGTTCCATCCTGTTAAAATGGGAATCCTCATGCGTTAATCATCTTGTGATGCTTTCGTAAGGCTCTTGTGAGAATGAGCAACAAGAGGAGGAAAAACTGGGCCTAATTCCAGGGCCCTTACACTCATAATTGATCCAAAATATTAAATTTGTATTCCCTGGAAATTGGTTGTGGGGAATGTCCAAATTAGTCTTCAGGAAAGATTAATTAAGCTAATCGGTAAAGATTATTCCCTTGGATGAAACTTTTTTGTGCTTGCTTTTTTGACTCACTTTCTCTGATAACTTTTTAAACTAAAACTGTTTAGAAATGGGGGGGACACACAAGTATTTTCTGTTCTTTTTAAAATAAGTGTTGAAATACTTATCCAACAAACATCTGAGAGTCACTTTTTGGTTTTTAAAGGGGAGGGGAGCCCTTCAACTGTTGCATTAAAGTGAAGAAGGCAGGCAAAATTTCTCTTCCCCCAGCCCTCCCCTTTTTCAACAGAAAAATGAATGTGCTGTCAACTTTTCAATCACTAGAAACAAAAGGACTTTTCTCTTACAGGTCAGACTTTGATATGTGGTCTTCACTATTTAGAATGTAAGAATTAAGAAAGAATGGGATTAGATAACTAGCATTATGTTTGTACTTGTAGTCTTCTTCCAGAAAGGCCAACCATAAGCTTTTCAGTAATAACCTCCACTAAAATACTTGCTGCCCTGTTGTCTGGGCTTCTGAGATGCTGCAGTCATCATTAAGTCATCTAGGAGTGTTTGTGCGCATGGTGGGAGAATCAATTGAGGAAAGTGCCTATCAGAGTTCACTATGCTCACTGTGTTACTAAAATTATTTGTGAAAAGTTTTGTTCTAAAATATAATGGTAAATAAATATGATTTAAAATTAACTGAAAAGGTCAGAGGAATGAATTTGTGACATGTAAAAGAAGTTTGATGGGCTCTGGTTTTGGTTCTATGTCCTCCTCCTCCCCCCTCCAGATACAGTTCTGCCCTGCTTGTTAAACAATATCAGATCAGGGCTGTACTTACTTAGTTGGAAGTGTTTGAAGGTTCTGGTCAGTGGCCTCTGTCTCTGCTCTTAACTGAAGAGATCGGGGATTTTGTATTTTATGGTTAAGGACTTTATTCCACCACTTGTCTTGGCATGTAATGCTATGTTAACAAAACCAAACCAGATTTAACTGTTTAAACGTTCCGTTATCTTTTTGGTCTGCCCTGTTAATTTTATATAGACTGCTGGAATGTCCTTGTCCTGTGAAATAAGAGCTTTTGCTAGTGAACTTTTGCAGTTTCTGTGATCTGAAGATGATAAAATACACGCCACACAGATTTATTGGAAAAAAAATCTGGACAATTTCTAATGTTAAAAGCAAGTAGAAATTTGGGGAAAGGGAGAAGGGAGAATAGCTTGGTGGATTTTTTGGGGGTTGGTTGGTTGGTTTGGGGTTGGTTTTGGTTTTTTTTTGGTGTGGGTTTTTTTTGTGAGGGGCGTTATTTTGTTGTTGTTGGGGGTTTTTATTTGTAGCAAAGACCAGAAAAGTGAGAAATAAAGGAGGCCAGCTTTCATTTTGTTTGCATTGGGTAACAATAGGGACAAATGTGATATCCTATACTGCAAAGAGAATAAACAACTGTGTGAATTATAGGGACTAGATGGGAAATAGCATGCCTAGTGGTTCTAGTTGGCCTATATGTCTTGTACTCACATTTTTGCGATAAACCTGGAGGTCTTGAAACATGCATAGAAAGCTACTCTGAGGAGGAAGAGTTCAATCCCTTTTCACTGCTTCATGAAGGACAGGACAAGAAATAGCAGGCTTAAATTGCAGAGAATAAAATGTAGTTTAATAGCGAGGGTGAAGGGCAGAACCTGTGAGTAAAGGTAGTAAAATACTGTAACAAGTTACCTGGAAAGGCTTTGGAGACTTAGTCATTGGAGATTGTCAATGACAGGTTAGAAAAATGCATGTTGGGAATAGCACAGGTGTTCTTGATGCTTTCTTGGATGCTTTCCTGCTCTGTGCTACGACTGAGTGTTTAGGGCCTTGTCTAAACATTTCAGAACTGAATTCTGTCAGAGACGCTGATGTTGAGGATTCCTTTGTCACTTGACTATATTTTCCTGCCTATCAAGACATACATATTTAATATAAACCAGGCAAGAATATTTTTCCCCTCTTCTCTTTGTTCCATATGCCTATGTAGTTGAAGTGAAGTTGAGTTACAGCTAAAAAAAATAGCCATTTGCACAGGTATCCTAGTGACAAACCTCACCTTCTCCTGGAGAGGGTGTTCTGCTAACAGCATTTAACCTTCATGGAGAATGGCAGGAGTACAAATGCCTAATGTGAGAACATCTGGAAAAGAGCTTTTCTTGAGGCTTATCAATATTCCGAAGAAGAATCTACCCAGAGTCTTCACTCAGGGCAGCAAGGCTGGAGAAGTGGTGACAGCTACAATGGCAGAGCACTAATGACTTGGAGAAATGTTACTGTTGTAATCGGAAATGATACAAACGGTGTCATTGAAACAGATTGTTGATGCCACTTTTATTCTTGTCAGAGGCTCAGTTATAAGTATGGGTTCACTCTAAGGAGATGACATCAGAATTTTTGTGCTTTCCACAATTAGATGGACAGATCATGAGCCTTTAACTCATTAAATGCTGTTTTTCTGGAATATCACCTAAAATAAATAAGGATTTGAATGACTGCTTGCTTTTCATTCAGTTGAAGAGTACCACAGGAAAGCTGAAATGTGAATGATGTGTCATTCTGAAATTTGGCTTAAGAGCTGAGAGCTCTAATTTGAACTCTGATTTTCTTTCTTCTCTTTCTTCTTTTTTTGTTGAAGATGTTGCAGTTCAACAAAAAGATCTCTATAGCCCGCCCAGCATTTGGTATAGAATGATAGAAGCTTGTTTAAAGACAAAATCAAGATCCTTTCCCCTCAAGAAACTTCTCATTCCCCAAGTAACTCTGCTGTTCTAATCCTTTGAGTCTCCACTCATTCCCTCTTCTTTTAGGATAAGTAGGTACAAAAAGTGAACAGCAGAAAGGGATGGTGGTGGGGAAGAGACACTTAACAAAGGAGGCCTTCTTGAATACTTTTAATGCAGTACTATCAATTTTTGCTTATCTCATAATTTTAGGTAATTTTTGAGATGTAAGGCCTTCTGTCAGATCTCCACTATTAGAGACCAAAATCCTCACTGCAGGACTTGGCATCTGCTTATCAGGTTCTCTTATCAGTCTTGTTACATGAGAAGGACATAGCACTAGGGATATATTATCCTGGAACAAGCAGCAAACAAAGACAAGGAATGTTCTATATATATATGTATGTAACACAACCTTTTATTTGAGTGTTCCTCTCTTCATTTTTGCGTGTTTCATCCACTGAAGATTTTAATTGCCTTCTTCCACTGAGCAGAGAGTTGAAAACTGGAGCACTCTTAGAAGCTGGTATGGCTGCTAGCCTTTCTAAAATGGGCAGAAAGTCTGAGTTTAGGCCAGATTAGGGACACGTAAACAGATACAAGACTAGAAAGTTTGGAAAGAACTAGATACAGCTTTTGCACTCTGACTGTTGGTGTTTCTTCTCACAGCACTGTGAGAAAGGCTATCTAACGGGGCTGATCGATTAGCTTTAATCAGATAAACAGCCAGTTGTTTAATGCTAAGGAGCAGAAATAGATCAGAAGATCAGTTGATCAGAAAGAAAATTCTTGGTTATTCAGTCTGTCTCCTTCTATACTAAAACTGCAAAACATCAAATAAGCACAGCTGAATCTGGTCTGAAAAAGGATGAAGGGTGCTGATGACTGTGAGTTGTCTGAGGTGAATACTGCAGATCTCTCCTCCTCATTCTCAACAATAAAATATAATGCCCTTCAACATTGATTTATGCTACAAGGCAACTCTTCATACCTTTCATATGAAGTTTTTGGTTTGTTCCCCACACTGATACTCTGAATAGGTGTCTTAACATGGAAATAGAACTACTGGTTAAAATTTATGCTCTGTATTTTGTTTCTGGTTTATATGGAAAACATGATGTTCCTACATAACCTCAATGTTAAATGGAGATTGTTGACTTATTGCAGTAACTGTAGAGAGCGCAACAGCAAAATTCTGCTGGAGAGTCAGAAACTCACTGTAAAAGGACCATAAGCTCACTGTAAAGAACTCCTAAAGAGGGTTACAGCCACTTGCTGCTGCTCTTCTGTAACTCTCCAAAACAAAACTGAGATGGAATTCATGCTAGCAGAGGTGTGACTTTTATATTTTACATTCTGAAGCCTGTTAAATGGACTTTGAATAAACGTGTTTAAGTTCCTCAGGTCATTAAAAGTCTGGTGTGGATGAACAGGGTAGATTTATGATTGTGATGATGAAGTAATACTGAATTCCTTTGTGTTCAGAGTACATCCAAGCTGCATGGCAAAAATGCATAGTACTAGCTTCCCCTTCTGGCCAAAAGAAGTAAATGATCCTGAAGGTGAGAGTCACACCAATTCTTTCTCAATTTTATTTCTATGTGCTAAACACTAGTTTTCAGAGAACAAATTAATGCTTAACTGCCACTGAGCAGGGGGGAAGAAATGCTTCTTGCAACGTAATATAATGGTGTATTGAGATGGGGTTACTGTTGGAACATAACATTATTTTCTAACCATGGACCTCATTTGGAAAGCAATTAGATAAAAATACAAACTTCTGGACAGAAAGATTCCTAATGTCCTTTCTAGACACTTATTAGGTGGTGCTAGAAACCAATATTGTTCTGCTTTCCGTATTCTGTATGCCAGTTTTCCCCATGCAGCTGCATCATTTATGATTGTAACTTTGTTTGTTTATTTGGAGTTTAAGGGGGTTTTTTGCTTGCTTTTTGTCTAATTTTAAAGATTCCTCTTTCACTTTAATTCTATAGCACAATATTTTGTAGCATTAGCACAAGCTTTGTAAGTGTAGGGTATACTAGCATAAAGGTGTTTATTTTGTGGCAGAAAGCAACAAAACACAGTGTGATCTAACATGCTTTTTAACAAGCTCTTTCTAACTTAGTTTCAGCCTTTTACAACATTGTATTACTACCCTTCTGGATGGATTGATCACATAGCATTTGAATCTCAGCAGAATCTTTCAGTTTTCACTCCTATCTGCTACAGCTGCTTGGTAAAACGGGACATTTAAATCACTAAACAATTTTGCATTATAAGAAGACCAAAGTCTTGCTTTTGTGGGCACGTTGGCAACTAAGTATGTGAACACAGCATGTGTGCACATATGTACATACTAGAGAAACGGCAACTTCCTGCATGATACAATAAGTGATAGCCTCATGTTGAAGATGCTTAGGTAAACTGCAGGCAACAGGCTTCCCTGTTCATAGCACAGGTTTGGTCCAAATTGGAAACACTTAGGTTTTCCTATATCTCAGTCTTAAATCTGATTATCAGATTTATCATGGGCTTGGTCTTCCTTTTCATCTTGGCTGCAAGTGTCATCCTGGAACCAAAAACGTGTCTCTTGTGTTTTGCTGCAATGTTATGTTCCTATGGACAATTCTACCCACTATCTCGCTTCCGCCAATTGTGCTTTTCACCTGCTTGTGAAGCACTCAGCACATGGATGTTGAGCCAAAGACCTCGGAGCACTGATGCTGTTTGGGATGCAGGGAAAAACACTTGATTGCATGAAGGATTATGTCTTTACCCTTAATGCTGAAGTTATGGTAAACTGAGTTATGCATTCATCATTCAGCCCTTGCCCTGATGTATGCTTTACCTTGTTAACTAAAGTATTCACTTTTTAGTGTATAAGATTGTGCTAATTTCATATCAACCTAATAAATTTTTAGCATGCTGAGGTGGGAAGGAGGGAGGATTGTATTTAATCATTTGGAAGTGCTAGTCCTTTGCTCTTGTCTTTGTTGACTCCTACAGGACTCAGAAAAGGCAATGAAGCCTTTACTTAAGCAACAAGTACCTGGGAATGAGGGCGCCTTGTCAAAGTCCAGAGTCAGGCTGTAGTATACTTCTTGTGTTTACTAATATACTTGCTATGGTTTCATTGCTGTTCTGGAAATAATCAGGAGGAGGCAACTAATGATTTCCTTTTCAGCTGTGTGTTAATGAACTACAGGAAAAAATATTTTGATATCATGAGTCATTGGTGGCCATGGAGAAAAAAACATTCTCTTCAAGCCAAGCTTTTACATACTTTTTTTAATTGGAAGAAAAAAATTAGTATTTTACTGGCAAGTGACTTGCCTTTCCAGGTTTATAATTTTAACAATGAATCAGTATTGGAGAATATTGTTTAACTTTCTTTTACAACCAGTAGGTTATATGAATAATGTTTGGGAACTTTTGCCTATATAGTAAATTTAGTTTTGTTTTCTAAGAAATGTGAACATTTACAGAAAATCTAATAGCTTGTACAAGAAAATTTTTATCTGTCCCCTTTATACGTTAATTTACATCAGGCAGGTCATAATGAACAATTAAAAACTTGTGCATAAGCAGTAGAAAACTTTCCTGTGATGGCTGATGTCATTTCTCACTAGTCTACAATCACAGCTCAGTTCATATCAACAAGAAAATGTTGAAGTCATTGCTATAAAGTTTTGTGAAGAAACTTCAGCTCCCTTGTTTATAAAAATGTTACACAAACATAAACAGTAATTGTTCAATATGATTTTTTTTCCTCTTCTTTCTTCAGATACTCTCTTGTACATATCAGCCAAACCTCAAAGAACATATTTCTTTTTCCAGGTTCCTCGGGCAGGTCTAACAGCTCTGACAATGTTACGGCTCCTCACCAGCACAAGTACAGTGAATCTGCTCAGCTGTTGGACTCGTCCCTTCTTTGCAGGTTGCTGAACCTGGAAGGCTGTGGTAAGGCTTTTATCTCCAGACCTAATCAGGGAACTGATGTGCTGCTCTGTCCTGGCTGTTACAGTAAAACCTTGGAGTGCCCCAATGCAGCAAACACTTGTTTGTGTAGCTGGTAGCGAGCCTTTGGGGAGATCTGCTGTGTTTATGCTCTTTCCTTGTCTGAATCGTGAATGCAAAACCTGAAGCTCATGATACATTTAAACAGGCAAACTTTCAGCTGCAAATACGCTTCTATTGTTTTTATTTCAGGTGTCCAGTTATCTTTAAGACAAGGCAGAGGGAACATTTTGTCTGAAGTGCCGAGACTGTTATTTTTAAAACGCTAGTGCTCTTCACTGAAAATAAGGCTGTAATCAGCAGTTACCTTGCTTAGTGTTACGCTGCAAAGAGGAGATTGGTTCAGTCTTCTCTGCTGGTGTGAGAACTGAAATGAACTGAGAGGTGTCCTCTGAAGCAAAGAACAAGTGGTCACTCAGTCACCACTGTAATTTCAGTTCGTACTATGGCAGGAGTTGTAGTTATTCTGTAACTTGGCTAAACCTGATGTGCAGGTAGGATTTAATCCTTACTACAAATGGACGCGCTTGTTGCTTCTAAGCAGCTGTTGTACGTTGCAGCAGAGGAGACCCCTCATTTTCCTTGTGGGTTGGCAGGCAGTTGGTCTGGTTCCACAGCAACAAAAGGGGAAGTGCTGCGATGCCGGTTCCTTGGAGCTGGGGAACAGACTGGCGTTCGCAGGACGGACCTTGATGGGGTTTGGATGCTGAACTTGGATCTTTGTTATGTCAGCTGATTTTCCTAATGTTGTTTAAGGAATATGTTGGGTGGTGGGGTTTTTTGTGTGGGTTTTTTTTTTGTTGTTTTTTTGTTTTGTTTTGTTTTTCTTGGACTGCTTATAATAGCAATAATATCACTAGTCTAGTTGGAATCATACTAGCCAAAAATATGCATTTGCAAGTGAGCATGTTGGAGGACTTGAGAGAGTGAGAAAGACCAGGTCCTACACTGCAAGTGCAATGTGAGGGGTCACCATAGGAATTGCTGCTGAGTTTATATTGCTGAATGAGAAGTTCATTTCCCAGTAAGGCATAGTGGAGAAAGGGATTTGGGAACATGGCAGAGTCATCTTAAACCCTTCCCATTTTCACAGGGGAAGAGGGAAGCAGAGGGAGGAAGAGAGTGGTGAAATAAAATCTCATCTCTAAGAAACCATCATTTCTTCTTGTAAGTGATGCAGATTTCATAATTCCATAACCAGTAGTGACTGTAGGCATGTCAGACCTTTTAGCATGCAGAGGGAGGGACCAACAGGGAGAGTTCCTAGCAGAAGTACATCTTTATATATTCAGGGAAAAGCCCGTGAGTTTCAAGCTGATGCTGTTTATTTAATTTCATAAATTATTTGTCCTGTTGCAATTTCCTTTTAATATTTTAATATTTTTCATTTAGATCATAGAGATTGTTAGTTTTTTACTTGCCTTTGCAGCACATTGCTTATAGCTACATCTATGAACTTATTAAATATCATAGTGATAACAATGTGCACAAAGATCACTTTCAAACTTCTTAAAGAGGAAGTGAACAGAGCAGGGAAATCAGAGTGCTGCCAGAGAAAGGAAGAAAAAACTAATCCAACTAAAACTACAAGGGGAAGCCAGTTAGACAGAATGTAAATTTGCATGGTGGAATTTGGCAAAGATGCCAACAGTAATACTGTTTCTGCTGTGAGAAGTTAAAAAAGGCTCTTTTTCTATTATAAAGATTGGGATTCCGTTGCACATTTTGCGTAGAGATCTGTGCCTCCGTGCACCCTTATCCCATGCCACAATACTGTAAGGCAGCTTACAGGATGTTTGATTTTGCATTGCCTCAGAAGGAAGACTGCCATTTCATGAGTAATCGTCAGTACCATTTTCTGTAACATCTAGGGTAGACTTGCAGCAAGGAGTTTAAAACCACTAGAACATTCTCCTTAAATCTTGGACAAGTTTGAAGGCTGGGACAGAATAACTACAGGATACACATTTTTATTCTGACACGCCTGGTGAAAAGAAGCAGAGAGGACACAAAAGGGGACCTAATTTTGACATTAGAAAACCCCAAAGGAAAAAAAAAAACAAAAACAACAAACAAAAACCCCAAACAAACAAAAAAAAAACCACTAAAAAAAAAAAAAAGGAAAATAAGAGAGAATCAAACAGGAGACTGATGTGGAAAGTACCATCCTGAATATATCTCAGCTAGGATGTTAAGTGAATTAACAATAACTGGATAAAGGAACACATGAGCCAAGAGAACTCCATATGTTGAAGGTCAGAACGCACAAAGCGAGTCTGACCAAAATTCATAGGGCTGAGCATAATAAAGACCAAAAAATTAATTTGGTCACATACATTAAAAGACCATAGGGGAAACATGAGAGCACTGTGTAATATGACAGAACATAGATAAAGGAAACTCTAGCTATGGTCCAGCTTTTAAAGAAATATTTTGCCTGTTTTAGAAGAGATTAGAGTAATATAGAATTGGAGATAGTAGAAGAGTGCACAGTTCTAGGAAACCTGTATAATGGTTATTCCAGAATATTGAAAGAAGGGCTGTATAACTGATGTTATGATGGGAAGTCTTCCTGTCATGTCTGACATCCAGGGACTGTAGTCTCTGACTGGAGAAAAGCAAACTTGTTTATGAACAGAGTTGAAGGGAGGGGAAAAAAGATGTGACAATTTGGATTGCTAAACCTCACCAGTGTGCAAGGTCTTGAAACAGTTCTCGTAGGAAGACTACTGTAAAACACATACACACTTGTTCACGGTCACATCAGACTGGCAGTGCAAGTGATGGACTGTATGAAATAATAAAGTTTTGTTCATAACTGCTGAATGCACAGTTCAATCTCATTCCTATTATTCTGGTCCACAAGATTATCATAGACAGAATTTGAACAATCCATTCCCCTCTTCAGTGCTGGCAAAACTTGTAATTTTGTGTAACCATTCATCTAGTTCTTGCAACAAGTTCAACGACAAAAGCATTCAAGATGAAAGCACACGAAGTGGAATAAAATGTAGGATCAATGATCTGTGATGAAACCATAGCAGAATGGCTTTTTTGCTGTTCCTGCTGTAACTAAAATAATAGCAGGGATGTGTTTAAGCACAGCACTTGAAACAGAGAGTCTTAGAATCCTCATTTAAGGAAGAGATGATGTGGATTCATGTAAACTCTGATGAATAAAGATCTGACTAAAGCGAAAGGCTACACAAGGCTATATTGAAATGGGGATTCTTTTCTCTTTCTGCTGTGGTTTCAGCACATACTGATAGGGTCATAACATTGCCTGTTTTCTCAGTTCCGAAGAGTGGATTTTTCAGTTCTCTGTGTATGATCAGCTTGTGGACTTGAATAATAGGAATAAGATTAAATTGTGCATTCAACAGTTAAGAACAAAACTTTTGTTATTTTGTATGGTCCATCACTTGCACTGCCAGTCTGATAGGACTGTGAACAAGTCTGATGCATTCTAGGAAAGTGCTACTATCATTGTAAGCCATTAGTAGCAGCTCAGCTAGTGGATTGTGTGCATTTCTGCTTATTGGAAAAAAATGCATGTACTTTAACATGAAGAGGTGCAGGAAAGGGCTGGTGAGATAACTAGAAAAATAATAATAATTAAATAATAATTAAAAAAATGTGCACACACAACAGGAAAAAAAAACAAAACCAAACCAACAGCACTACCACCACACACACACACACGCAAAACCAAGTAACCAAACAAAATGCAACCGACCAAAAAACCAACATTTGATGAGATGAAATTCTAAAAGCCTGCTTTAACTCAGCAAGATGAAGACTGAAAAGAAATATGATTTAATAAACATGTTTTGGGGTTTAAGCATTTCTTCTCCCTTTGTGCTACCTGAAATGAAATCAGGGAATAGTAAACCATTGTGCACAAATTCAAACTAGAATTTTGTTTAGATTTCAGCACAGGAGAGAAATGATGATATGCAACATCCTTCTTTACAAAGGACAGGGCTGAGAAACTGTTATGTCAAGATGGAAGTATACGTACTCATAGACTGGAGACTCATGTTAGATCCTTGCATCTCCAAAGGGATCTGTTTGTCGCTGTTGTGTAGCTATAGCTATTTCATTAATCTTTAACATTCCTTCAGAAAAAGTTTATTTTTGCCCAGACTATGTCCACTACTTGGCTTCTGAGTTCTTGTCACCAGGCTGGGTTAGAGTTTATGGTCATGCTGTGAGACTAGGAAGAGGGTTCCATTGAGTTCGATGGGGAAGGACGCTGGTCGTAGGTGGTGGGTCTCTCGGAATGCCTGGTGAAAGGCAAGGCCTCTATGGCAGCCACCGCCACCCTCCTGGGCCGCGCCCCTGGCCCTGCCAACGGCCACGCTTTCCGTTAAGGGCTTCGACGATGCCCCGCGAGCGGCTGGGCGGGGCCTGCCGGCGCATGCGCGCCGCTGCCTCGGCGTAGACCTTCGGGTGGGCTGTGGCCGGGAAGCCCGGGGCGGGGTGGGACCCGTGCCCCCGTGTCCGGACAGCTTCCGGCTCAGCGTGAGGGCGTCACTTCCCTGCGGCGGGGCGAGGAGGCGGGGTAGCGCCGGTAGGTGCCGGGGCGGCTGGCGGGGAATGGCGGCCGCGGGCCATCCCTAGGAGGCCGGCGCGCGACGGCCCCTTCAACGGCCGCGGGTGGCCGTTGGCCCTGTCCCGGCTCTCTGATTGGCTGGGCGGCGCGAGCCCCCTCAGCCGCTCGCCTCGCCGAGTCTGGGTCCGGGCTGAGGAGAGCGGTCGGGTGCGGGGCCGGGTCTGTCCGGGGGGTTTGGGTGTGCACCCCGCAGATCGGCGGCGGTGAGGTCCGCCCTGGCTCCCCGGAGCACGTCGGGGGAGCCTGGCTGAGCCCTGCCCGGGAGGTTTCGGAAAGCAGCTGCGACGGCGGCTTTTGGGAAGAAGCAGCATATGGGATGCTCTGGGGGCCTGGATTTTTAGGGTTCTGTGCGTGCTCTTAAACGCTGTCTTATTTTAAAGTACTCTTTATTTATCTGCTTACTTGTAAAAATAATACCTTAATTGTTTAAGCATGATAATAAAGAGATGCTATGCTATTGAAGATTCTATAGTTTCTTTTTGTTTTGTTTTGGTTTTTTGTTTGTTTTCAATGGGGTTAAAGAATGACTTTTTTTGTTGTTTAAAACAGTAGGTATGGATAAAATAAAAGCTGATGCTTGTCTGTGTACATATATTTTATTTGAGCCCTTGTAAGTGCTTTGAAGGAAGTAAAAATGTTTTGCTTTCTCCTTAGGGTGTCTGCAAACAGAAGGCAACTGGTGCCTCTGGTACTTCTAATTCCAAACAAGATGAAGATGTCCTTTTTATTGCTGAGGTTCCCTCATTATTATTTCTCTAGAAGAACTTATTTCAAGACCTGTCACTTCACATCCAGAGGAAATTTCCTGTGTGTCAGATCTCTTATGCCAGTGCACCTCGATTGTACAAAATGGATGTGTTCATCAGATGTTTTGAGGAGAGAGCTGTGTCAACAAGTGGCCTCTGACCAACAAACAGAGAGACTGTCTGACAGAGAACAGAGGCTCTTAGACAGACTGTACACTGGACTCATCCAAGGTCACAGAGCTTGTTTAGCAGAAGCCATTACGCTTGTAGAATCAACTCAGAGTAGGAAGAAGAAAATAGCGCAGGTGCTTCTTCAGAAGGTATTATCCTACCACAGGGAACAAGAAAAGTTAAATCAAGGAAAGCCACTTGCCTTTAGAGTGGGTTAGTCCTTTTATGTCTGTCCAGTAATTGCTTTGACAGAATTACAGTAGTCACTATTGTTCTTTAAGCATCATGGTCTATAGTCATGGATCGTTTATTTCTTGTGGTTTCTCTTGTCTGGTAGAAGCATGACTTGAGCTGGAAAATGCTTTTGAAAAAACTCTACAAATAATTGTTGTTTCTAGGGGGGGAGGCAGTTATTTAAAGTTTGTTTAATAACTATTATAAGCCAAAATGTTAGGTAGTTTACAGCTAGGTAGACACAGCTGTTATCTATGCTTAGAGAAGGGTATAGTTAAGCACATCTGTTATTTTCCCAAAGAAGGTGTTTTCTTGAATACTTCCTGAATCCCTTCATCAGTCGACAAAAGGAAGAATATGTACCTTCCCTTTTTTATGGCCTTACTATAAAGCAGCCTACTTTGCAGCTGAGGAGACTTGAACCTGATTCTCTTGGAAACTGTAAAATATTTTTCCCTTATGAAGAGATGGACTACTAAAGTACATCATGTCCAACTGTCATCTCTTGTGTGTGTACAAAGGTAGTAAGAACAAGAACTTGGGCATAGGATTGAGAAATACCTGATGGAGGTTAACCAGCTTATCATAGTTTGCATGCTTTGACATGTAAGTAAATCACCTGATTTTTTTAAAGTAACAGCTTTTCAATGTAACAGCTTTTGCTTTTGAGTGTGTCTCTTATAAATAGCTAGTAAATCTGAAAAATACAGATTTAGCATTTTACGCTTTTAAAGTTATGAAGTATAAGTCAGTATAGATAAATTTATCTGGCCTCATTCCCTCTACTCCAAACAAACCTAATGTTTTGTTGGTATGGGTAGAATGAAGGGTGCTCAAGTCAGTGCCGCTGTGTTGGGTGGACCCAGCTAGCATATTTGAAGTCAATTACAAATGCTTAGTTGAGCCTGTCAGTTGTGGCATAGCCTTTCATTTGTCTTTGTTGTGATACTGTGCTAAAGTATGAATTGTTATCAACTTAGGTGTTGATGGTGTTCATGTGATGTTTTTGATTCACAAAATGTTTTTTGTTTCCTAATATGATTATATAGGGTTGTCTGGTCCTCCTGGTGCTGGGAAATCGACTTTCATAGAATGCTTAGGGAAAATGCTTACAGAAAGAAAACACAAAGTGTCTGTGTTGGCTGTAGACCCTTCCTCTAGTACAAGTGGTGGTAAGTATGAATTAAAGTTTGAGTCACATTTCTAATAATTTGTCAACTATAGGAGTATCTCTTTGAGGCAAATGGAGGAAAATTCAGGGACCTCTAAGAGTAAAATATTAAAAATAAATGTAGCAAGTTTTCCTGTTTTTCCCACATGATATGAAATTGGAAAAATCTATATCAGTGTCCGAATTTTGTGAGGTTTCCTATTTTCCAATGTACGAACATTGATTTACAACTTTTTGGTCTGAAACTTTACGTAGCTGTGGTTTTGTTTGTCTTTTTATTTCCCTGTGAATTAAGAAGTAGAAAGGCATTCATTTTTGCTTAAATTTCAACAGTGGTAATGCACATGCTAATTTTAAAATATTTAGTTGATGCTACAACGACTATTGGGATATTCTTATGTGACTGACTTTGTCCAAGAGATCTGTCTTTTTTCACTCATTTATTGGAGTTTGGGAGGAGAGTTTTGTTGTTTTGTGCTTTTGAAGTAATTTAATATTAAATATTTAAGGTTCACTATTGGGTGATAAAACACGGATGACTGAGTTGTCAAGAGACACAAACGCATACATCAGACCATCTCCAACCAGAGGGACACTGGGAGGTGTAACAAGGACTACAAATGAAGCCATTCTGCTGTGTGAAGGAGGAGGCTATGATGTTGTTCTTGTGGAAACAGTAGGTATGTGCTCTGTTTTTCGTGTAGTTATCCTCTTGTGATCTCTAAATAAGGTATGTTACTAAATTGGTACTTTCTGTTTTCTTTCATCCTTGATCTTTCTCATGCTTTCATACATGGTCATTGGGTGAAAACGAATGCCTGTTCTGTCAGTTTTCTAGTCCTACACATTTTGTAAAAAACACTGTTTTGTAAAAACTGCTATGTTTTGTGTTCTCTTTGTTTATTAGTGGGTTTTATTCACGGTGCAATACTGGGATCTGTCATAATTACTGTCATTAGCGTGACTGAAACTTTGCAATAAATGGTGAACTCTGGATTTAATTTTTTAGGTGTGGGACAGTCAGAATTTGCTGTGGCTGATATGGTTGATATGTTTGTGTTACTGCTACCACCTGCGGGTGGAGATGAATTACAGGTATTTTTTGCTTTCTATTGTTAAGTACTACATAGGACTAGGAAGAGAAACTTAAATCCAAGATGTAGTATCTGACTCTGCAGAAATTACATATCAAGAGCATCTTGTAAATTAAACTGCTACCATTGAAGTCTTTTCAGTGTCTTACCAATTTGTTGCACATTCAGGATCTGAATTCCCACCTACTCCTGCACCTCAGTTTTGGAAGTATTAGGATGTAAGATTTTGATACTGTCTGACTTACTCTGACCTATTTACTAGTTAGACGTGATTTTAGGAAGTGGTTTCGCATTATAGGAAAACTGAAATCAATATAATTAAGTTTGCAAAACTCAGTCATGTTGTGTTTAAAGTTAAGTCTCTATACGTGAAATATGTCATCTTGTAAACTGTGATATTCATATTTATTAGCGTTCTTGTGTCAAAGTAGAG
Source organism: Nesoenas mayeri (assembly GCF_963082525.1). Lineage (NCBI taxonomy): Eukaryota > Metazoa > Chordata > Aves > Columbiformes > Columbidae > Nesoenas > Nesoenas mayeri. The sequence goes on from NC_137540.1 coordinate 20,884,639, forward strand.
TAATAGCTAGTGATGACTGAGGCCATTGGTGATACTCTTGCATGACTAACACATACACCCATATGCACGCACAAAAAATTCAGCAGGAGTCACCAGAAACTAACAAAACTTTTTGCCCTGATTTCTGTGATAAAGCAGCCTGTCACAGTCCTTAGTATTCATGATTTCTCTCCATGTTCCATTTAGGGTATTAAACGGGGTATAATTGAGATGGCAGATCTAGTTGCTATAAATAAAGCTGATGGTGATTTAGTTGTGCCTGCACGGAGAATACAAGCTGAATATAGTAGTGCTATGAAGCTGCTTCGCAAGCGTTCAAAGGTTTGGAGACCGAAGGTTTGTGTACTTCGCTGTGGTTTCTGGGGCTTTTGGGCTGTGGGTTTTCTTTGTTTTGTTTTATATTTGGTTTTTTGGGGTTTGTTGGATGCTTGGTTGGTTTTTTGTTGTTGTTGATGTGTTGAGGGGTGGGGGTTTGTGTATTGGAGGATTTTTTTGTTGTTGTTGGTTGATTGGTTGTTTTTCTCCTGCAGAAAAAGCACTGGATGAGTTAGGATTGTTATCATCTCACCTAGCTATAGCAGCCTTCTGGGTTTCTTTTATAAAACTTTCAGTTCTGTTGTTTAGTTTTGCACTGTGCTAGAGAGTTGATTGCTGATGTTTCTAGTTCAACTCTGATCTCAAAGTGTGACACACGAAACACTGCAAAGCCACAGTCCTGCATCCCACCATTTCAGTCCTGAGGTACAATCCCAACACTAGCAGACCTGTTGCTTACATTAGTGGAAGTGCAAAATTGTCTTGCTTTTTGTAAACTACATGTATTTTAAATTGTCCCATTAGCTATTTCTCTCCTTTTTATAACTCTGAAGCCTGTGATTATGTTTGTTCTTTTACTGGTTTGTGTGTTTCCTTTATTGCTTTGGTATTTTTTTAACTTCTCATGATAAAAGTTCTTGGGCAAGAACCTGATCTTCCTGTGTGTGCAGTGTCTAGATTATTGGAATTCTTATCCTGTGAGCCTTTAGTATTAATCCAGTATTCCAGCTATTAAAAGGTTATGGTGAATTAAGCACACATATGCACACCCTCACCCTCATGTGTATTTACGTACACATGTATGTAAAGGAGATTTGCTCTACCCTGTTACTAAAATTGACCCATTGCATTAAGTTTCTACCAGTTGGGTTGCCTGAGGCTTAGCCATCATTTTGTAATTTTTGTTTCTAGATCTGATGAGAGGTCACATCTGGTAAATGTGACCCAAAGGAAGGAAAATATTGATGTGTAGGGACACTGTCCTATCCATTACATTCGAGAAAGAGACACCTTTTTTTTAAAAAATTTTTCAAAGTTCCATTTAAAAGATCATGATGGGTGCCTGAAATATTTTTGGCAAAATTAATTCCTTGCCTGGAAAGCAAACACAAAATAGCCAAAATACTTCCTTTCTGGAATATTCTAAGTGCAAATGGGTAGCTACAAGTATATCTACCAGAATATGTAATTAACTCTACATTTAAGTAAAATAGCAACACTGTATCTTTAGCTAAAGGACTCATTTAAAATAATTCTCACTTGTTATACAAGCAGTTGGACAAAGTCTGTTTATCCCAAGTGCTAGGGCCTACTTAGAGCTGGTAGAATTCCAATTTTTAAAAAAATCCAATATTTAAAAAAAAAAAAAAAAAAAAAGAAACAACAAAATTTAAAAAAAAGCAGGCAAAAAATTGCTTAGAGCTTTGTTAAGTGAGTGTACTGAAGCCAGTTTGCTGTACACGTTTCTTAATTTTCATGCAAGTAATTGAACCCTTAAGCCCAGTAGTTACTCATCTTTAAAAATTCTTCTGAATCCAACAGGTAATGCGCATCTCTGCCAAAACTGGAGAAGGTATCTCAGATATGTGGGATAAAATGACAGAATTTCGTGACCTCATGCTCACAAGTGGTGAGTTGATTGCCAAACGACGGAAACAGCAGAAAGTGTGGATGTGGAACCTCATCCAAGAAAATATGTTGGAGCATTTCCGGAGTCACTTGGCAGTTAAGGATAAAATTCCACTTCTAGAAGAAAAAGTCCTTCGTGGTGTCTTGTCTCCTGGGCTGGCAGCTGACCTGCTACTGAAAGCGTTCAAAGATGGTCTCTAAGCATTATATTCTACTCTGTTCTTGTTAAGTGCTTTATGTAAACATGAACATTAAATACATTTTTTCTATGTGTGGATTCAAATGTTTTATTACAGTGGACATTCATACCTATCCAGTACTCTGCAAAGAATACTGGGCAAATAATTTGGGCAAAACCAAAAATACTATAGGATTCTGTACATGTTATAATCATGACAAATCCAAGCACTCACTCTGAGATTACTGCAAGACTATACTGGAAAAAAGTAAATTTTCAAGTGTTCTGTTTGTATAGGCCATAGATGTGTTGGTCTAAAATGTATGCCCATGTTGAAGTGTGACTGGTTTTGGGAGGGTGAGAGAGAAAGGTGGTGTTGCAGAGTTTTATTTGTGGAACCACCTTAGAGCAGTTGTCACTGCAGCTTTCCATTCTAATATGACATCAGCTGTTGCCAGTGTGGATTGCTTTTTCCTGTCTCACCTTGAATGACAGCAAGAATGTTGGACTCCCTGGCAGCCCTTGACCACAGTCTTAGTTTTAAATAAATTGTGTGCATATAAATAGAATACAGTGGTGTTTGGTCCCTGTTTGGAGGCTATAGTTAGTTATTATACGCTAGAAGAGGGGAATTTTAACCATCCCTCTTTGTAAATAGATGTTTTGACACAAAAGTGAAATTTAATCAGACTTTAAAGTGCAGACATCAAATGGAAAAAATGTCACCCATGATGTTTTAATAGAAAATGTCTTTTTAGTGGAATTGATCTCTAGGAATAATGGTTTGAGGTTTTCTGATCTCACTAAACCAAGTTCTTAATGTTCAAACAAAGTGCCTAGTCGTGTTTGGGATTTTTGTTCCTGTGTGGTTTTTGTTTTGTTGTATTGGTTGGTGTAGGTTGTTTTTGGTTTTTTTCATTTCCCTTAAGAACTAAGCTGGAGGAAGCTTTTTCTAATCTATATCTATAAAGCAGAGCTCACCTGGTAGCTACTAAATTTGAAGAGTAGTGTGGAACAGTGCAGATTTTTAGGAACGTGACAAAAAAGCAGCAAAATAGGAGATTTGTGTCTAGTCTTGCTTACATGAATCGACCTTTTTGGGGGAAAAAAAAAAAAAAGTTGGAAGCAATGACTTTTATAGTCTTGAATTTCTGGACACATACTAAATGGGATGGTTGTTTCAGTTTTACTTTAGCTTGGTTTTAGCTGTTTGGCTTCCTGAGATGTATGTCTTTGAGAGAGCATTTGAGTTCTAGCAACCTGAGTCTGGATTTTTGAGACAAGTACCAGTAAATTGGTTTATTTAGATGCTCTTTTTTTTTTTTTTTTTTTTCTTCTGAGTAATATTTTATTTTCCTTTCCCCATTCCTATCGTTATATTGTGTTCCTAGCTAAGTTTATTCCTTCTTGCTCAACCTCTGTGCTTCAGAATTTTCATTCCAACCTAGATAGAATTTGGCAATTTAAGTGTTGAAAGTGCTAAGGATTTTGTATGCTCTGGTTTGTGAAAGTGGTGGATATTAAACAATGCAGAAGAACCCTCCATCCTCAGTGCTAGCATTTCAGTTATTATTCTATTGTATGATGGTTTCCTCTTTTATTGTCCATATATCTTTACACCAGAAGTGTGACCAGAAAGTAAAAAGCAAACAGCAACATAAAATAAAAAATAATTTGTAATTAAAAACAAGGATCCCCAGGTATATTTGGAGTGAAGTTCTAACAAAGAGCATCGTGGTGTTTGTTGGACAGGGAGCTAGGGCATTTGTTAAGAAATTTTGGGCCACTGTAGCTGGTATTAGTGGTTTCCACCACTTACATTGTCAGAACTTCGGTGCTGTGACCCCTTATTCCTATTTCTTAAACTGTGAATCCCAAATGAGTAACTCAGGATTGCTGCTATCAGTTACACAGAACTAACTGAAGGGGTGGAAGAAGCACAGGAACTTTGTTACATGCTGAGTTGTTGTTAAAAAAAAAAAAAAAAGGAGCACTTAGAGGTTTTTTCGTTTAAAAACAGTTTAGGTCTCTATTGAATATAACAGAAAGTGCCCCAAACCAAAACCAATGTCTAAATGTCTACTTCCTTTCAGCTTTAAAAATTAACTGTATTTTGATGGTACCTAGTAGAAGAAATGACAGCCTGGTGGAAAATGAATTAATGAGAGCAGCAGCATCCTAACTGGTGAGTTCTCAAGTTTTTGATAGTCCATTTGTTTCAGGTGACAGTTTTTAAGGTGTCCTTATTTGTGCTTATCTGTTAGATCAAACCCTTATTATTTTATTTTTCTATGAAAGACTGCTGTTTTCCATGTCTCTTGCACATGAGCTAGAACCTGTGGCTTTGTTAAATGACGGCTGCTCAAGCAGAATATGTTTTACCATTTCTTCAGGTTGTGTTTTCTGGACACAGATCTGTCAATCCGCTGAAGCCATAGGCTTTTCTCGTTTTATTGCTTCTTTTGAAGTATCTTTAATTTACTAATGAACTCTTAGGAGAAGACAGTGTAGTGGCTTAAGCAAGTTCTACTTTTCATTCAACTGCATTTTCCTCTTGAAGTAGAGTGTTAAGTGAAAATTAGATTTGCCTTCATTATATGTTCATTTATGCCTCCCATTTCAGGAGGCAGAGAAGCCGCTTTATACTGAAAAGGTGCTTCGGAAATGGTGCAATACGGAAGGGTCCTTGCTTTGTTTTTCAGTGATTCCCCTAGCAAATTGAAAAGCCATACTGAGCAAATTATAAACTGAGCCTCACATCTGAGAATCAAATTGTTCGTTTTATAGCTTGCAAAATTTTGCTGTGACATGTTTTGGAGTCAACTGTTGTTCAGTTAATTATGCAGTTTTCTTTATGTCCTCACAGGCTGGGGAAATGCATTGTCTTCAGAAATACTGCATAGCTTTGGCTGGTAGGCTGCAATTTACTAAACAATTCAGTATTTCCTAAGAAGGGGAAGAGCATTTCCAGCTCATAATTTCTAGTTCTGTGGGATTAAATGGGGTAAAATGCATTAAAACGTTGTCATTCAAGTAAACAGGTTTCTGAAAAACATAGTAAACAAATCTGTTGAGTGGGATGTTCACATATTCTTAGTTGCTGGAGTTGTTAAGTTGCTCTCACGGTAACATTTAAACCACAGCTTCTGCCGAACAGTGTGAGAAATTACTATAGCTTTATGAGAAAATACTAGCAAGCTTAAGTTTATAGCTAGAGGTGTGACAAATTGTTAGACAAATTGATATGGGAGGTAAGGAACGAACTTTTCACATACAGAAACTTTGGTGTCCTACAAAGCCTTGCAGTTGTATATAAGTATGAAAATTTTCCCCAGGTCCCTGTATAATAGATGTTTATATTGCTATTTCACAGCTGGAAAATCAAGTGTGTTGAGATCAAGTGATTTACCCAGGACTCAAACAGGTCAGTAGAGCATAAGGGTTACAGTTCAGTAGTCTTTACTCCAAGCCCTATGTATATTTACGGCAATGTTACTTAAGGCTGAAAAAATGCTCTTAGCAAGTTCATGCTCCCAGTGTGACTTATTCCTTTCATATCTAATCTCTCTGTTTCCATTGACAGGACCCCGTGACCCCTTCTTGACTACAGTTCTGTCATAATGTCCTGCTTTAAGTAGTAGAAAACTTTTCCTTGATATCTAATCTGCCCTCGCCTTTTGTAAATGCATTACTTCCTGTTAGCATGCTTGTTTGGTCTTTATGTTCTCCTCACATACTGTTGTTTCTTTATGTGTGAAATCTGCAGTGTGTTTGCTGTCTTTTTGTGAGTTTTGAGATTTTTGGAGGTGGGGATTGAGCAAAGCTAAAGAATACAAATGAACTTTATTATTTTTTTAAATCCCATGCAGTTCCATTCCTAAAATTTTCTTTCTTAAAGTAATGTGGCAAGACTCAATTATTGACTTGCTCTGTGCTGGTGTAAACATCCTTCTTTCCCTTTTACTTTTACTTGCTCAGAGTGCTCTATTGCTCCCACCTTAGATACACAGTTGAGAAGTAATGTTATCTGTGACTTAATATGAGAAACATTTTTACAGAGCTTAATGCTTCAGTAACTATTCCTGCTGGACTATTCTAAAACACATAGTATTTGAAAAATTATTGAACAGAGGTAGATAAAACATGTATTTAAAGAGAAACCAGTGTGTTTTCCTAGAACTTATGATTTGGACAAACTACAGTGCAGCGGTTAGCTAACAACAGGGTTCCTCTTCCAAAAAAAACACTGTCTCACATACTCCATGGTCACATTCCTTACAGTTTATTTAAAAATAGCCCACACAACCCATATTAGAACATTAACAAAAATTGTGGGTTGAGAATAAAAATTTCAAAAGGAAAAACTCATAAGCAATTCTGTTCACTGCTGCCATACCAGGGTATGCTTCAGCTGGTGAACAAATAAAGAAGAGAGGAGCTGACATTCATGGTAGTCTATGGAGAAGATATGGCAACAAGAAGAGCATGTACTCTATTTTTCTCTTTTTTTTCTCTCATTCTCTAAGAATTACCTTAGACAATTCACTGGCAAGCCTCACAAGCTGATGTGATCCACAGTGTTTGCTGTGTGAGATTTACAATAATGATAAATTCAGTACCTTTTTTTTTGTCTTTTGGATTTGTGTATTGAGGGGGACCAGTCTAATGCAGACACTTGTCCTTTGGAACTAGGTGATCTTTGTTTGTAATTGCGCTCTAAGTGGGGAAAAGCTAGAAGCCCTTGTAGTTTGAGTAAATGATTGTTCACTTCTAACAATCAGAATGTGTGATGAGATTCCTGTATTTTTCCTTAAAATACTATGGCAAAATGACTTCCTGCTGTATATTAGTTACTTTCTATGCCTTCATTTTTTCTCATGTTTAGATGTTATCCAGTATTAGTATAAAAAGGCTTTAATTCAGTTATGCACTTTTTAAAATTACTCAAATATTCATAAAGTTAATCAGGGATTAACATTATTTTTGTTTTGTTCCTTCAATTGAAAGTGACTGTTATAACCTAAAGATTATAACCTATTATAACCTCAGATGACTGAGCTGACCTGCACTGTGGCAGACTGCTATGGCTGAGGATGCATAATGAACATACAATCTTAGAATCGTTTTGGTTGGAAAAGACCTTTAAGATCATTGAGTCCAACTGTTAACCTAGTACTGCCAAGTATGCCACTAAACCATGTCCCTAAGAACCACATCTATGTGTCTTTTAGATATGTCCAGGGATGGTGACTCAGCCACTTCCCTGGGCAGCCTGTTCCTCTCATTGAGTTGTGACTTGCAGGATTACCAAGTTGTACTCCTAAAGGTTTCTCTCAGCCCTGAATCTATGACACAAAGATCCTGTTTGTGGTTTTCTAATTTCAGCCGCGGAAGACAAGAGTAATGTTAGGTTTTATGACATGTTGCTTAGCAGCGCTGATGAACAAATGTACAACCTTTTCTTTTCCTGTAACCTTGGTGAACCCAGGCTTGGACAGAGCTCACCAGCAGAAGGCAAGGATTTCTGAAGTCATGCAGAACTGTTGTTCAGTGTCTGTTAGCAGCACCTGTGGCAAACAGGCTCTTCTTGAGTCCTTCATTACCTTTGCCCTTAAGTCTGTGAAGAAAAAGGAAGGTGTGGAGGCTGGGAAGTTTAGAGACAAACCAGTTGTGCTAAACTGCCACTTATGTGGAAAAGGAGTTGAGCTGGCTCCCAGGCTGTGATGTCAGACCCCCTCTCATGGCAAGAGAAACAGACTTCAGCCATAACAGTAAAGATTATTCTTATGTAGAGAAGCTTTCCCAGTATTTTGGAGTAGGTAAGATAATCCACAAAGGAAATGGCAATTAGGGTGGTAAGAATTTCCTGATTTACATATTTTAGGAGGGATTTCACAAACTGAACTAGAAGGGATATTGAGTGTGTTTGAAAATTATTAGGGATCTGCACTGAATGTAGATACAAAAGGCAGTTGTGTTGTGTTTAGGTTTGTTTGTTTAAATTTGATCAAATCTGGCAAAGCCTGTAGAGTAAGAGCAAAGAGTAAGTTTCACCTTACTTGTTTCACCTTCTAAACTGTAAATTGTTAGTCTAACTGGACAAAGGATCTTTAGTGACATCACAAACTGCAACAATTTATGTGCCTTATGATGTCAGAAGCTTAGACTAAGAGCTTTTACTATTACCCAGATGTTTGTCCTTAACTTCTAGATACAAGTAAGAAACAGTTAAGTATTTGTATACTTTCTCTGCCAAAAATGCTGTGATTCTGAGACATTTAAGCTTTGTGGACATTATATGGAAAATAATGCATTTTCAGTCTGCTGATTTCCTCTCCCTTACTTCTCCCCTCTACCCACACTTCAGGATTTGTTGACAGCTGCTAACAGCAGTACAGGTCAACATACTAAAAGGTCAGCATGTGTCTCACAAGCCTTTTATACTCCAGTGTCTCTTCTCTTCTGAAGTTCAAAGAGAAACTCTGCTGTTCAGCTGTCCCAGTCTCATAAAATACATGAAGAGTACTAATGTTGCTCTAGTCGTGCAATTGAGATCAGATATTCCAGAAAAGGCAGCTACGGAAAAAAGTGTTTCCTGTCCTATGTGTCGTGTCAAATGCACGGCAAGTGTATGTTATCTTACAGAGCTCAATCAAATAAAATGAACAGCAAACTGGAATGTGAATTATGTTGCAAATATTGCCCCCACCCCTTTTTTTTTTTTTAATTGCACAAATTTCAGGTGATCTGCCTGGAAATCCTTGTCTGCTGAGACTACAATAAATGGCTTTCCATGCTCTTGCTTGCTGAATAGAGCAAATTTTGTTCACCAAAACAGGATTTTTTTTTTTTTTTGAGCTGTGAATGTGATCTGTCTGGCTGCAGTGAACAACTGCTAATATTTGATATCTGCAGTGTTCAAAATAAGTACTTGAAGCCACCTTGATAACTTCTGATTTACAGGAGGAGGGAACTTAGGTCAAAATAAATAATCTTTTAAAAACCATTTCAGTAAAAGCAAAAATCTTCTTTGTTGTTTATAAGTGGTGTGATGACAGGTTCTTTCTGTGTGCAGTGGTAATAGAACCTGAATAGATTGGAAAGATAATGCTTCCAACTTTATATAATTAAAATATTGTTATCCTTCAGCTTTCCTTTTAGCCATCTATTAGAATGTGGCATTTTCTTATAAGTGAAAAATTGTCTTTACTGTGAGACTCCAGTGCTGTCATTCCCACATCTGCAACAACCAGGCAGACCGTGCCCACTGTACAGCACTAGTACAACCGAAACCCACTTCTATTTCTGTGTCAAGATTAATCAGTTTTTCTCAATCACGACATGTTAAACAGGGAAGTCCCACGTTAATGTCTTGCAGGATGCATGTGGCTTTCAGTTTAGCTTCAGACACTGCTCCGCACACCCATTCCCACCCCACACAATTCCTTGCTGTGCATTTGCTCATTTTGGAGATGCTACTGTTTCTCCATACCCTCACATCCGGAAAGGACGTCATTTGAGCACATGCCTCAGTGTGATTGAATTGGGGCCCCAAAATAAAGGCTGCCTGAGTTTTGTCCCAGTAGATGAGTCAGTTTTCCCTTTTGAGGAAATAAATTCCACATTCAGTGAGACAGGAGATTTCAGAGGGATAACTGGAATAATTAAAATACTCTTGTTTGGTCCACTGCCAACTCTTTCATCTTAGAAAACCTTGCTCTGCAGACATGCACAGATCCTATAAATGAATCTAGTCTGGATAGTTCTCGTCTAACATTTTGAACATGTATCACTTAGTGAGCATCTAAGGTGCAGGGAGGTTCCTGTGGGACAGTTTCAATGGGTTTTGGTTTTTTTTCTTTATTGGCTGCTGCTTAAGATTAAGACTAAGTGGATCCTCAGGTTAGCATGGCATCCCCTCATATAGATTGAATCATAAAATCACCCCAGAAGAAAATATTTTTAAAAGCAAGACTTCTATAACTTACAAAGAAAAATAATTTTGCATTGAATATATGAAATACAGATTTAAATATTGCACAAGCTGGATAGAATTAAGGCTACTCTTGTTTTTCAGCTTCTAAATCTGAAAGCATAACATTTTCTCTCCTGTGTTTATCTAGCGTGTATTATTGGAAACTACCTTGTTTGCATACCAAGAAATTGCAATGGAGAGAAACAAATTGCTACAAATGACCAAGGTTTATCTTTTTACTCTGAAAATTACTCCTCAGCCAACTTCTTAGTAACTTCGTTTTCTAGATGATTCTTGATGAAACTCTGCCAGCGAAAATGAAATTGCTTAGAAAGTGTTTTTAGGACCAGCCTGCTGAACGGGCGCTGACTGCGAGCGGGAGCAACAGCGGTCGGTCCCTCTGGGTTGCAGTACGTATAGAGAGCCCGAAGATGGGGCTGTACAGCAGCGCTCGGCCCCGCCGCGCTCTCTGCAGCATCCCAGCTGGTAGGCAGGGAGCTCCTCCGCAGGGTCACACCGCAGTACGGGTGCGTTTGCCCCAGATGAGGGTGCGCTGGTAAAAGGCTTCCTTAGCAACTGCCTGTTTTCTTGACCCCTTTGGCTCGGGCTACTGATTAAATTGAGGTTTTTTCATTAAGTTGTCAGGTAAAAGAAACTTAATTCCAAAATGTTGCGTGAACAAGTTGTAGAAGCAAAAGTGATCATCAGGGCCTGTGTGTTCACATCAAGGTGTTCCACAGAAATCAAAGCTTTCTACCCAGGAGAAGAAATGTCTCTCTTTCCTAGGTGTTAGACCCAGTCACTTGTTACATAATACATATTCCCATCCTTTGTTTTCTGTATATATCCATGGATCCGTAGCCCAAGTCTACAATTTTGCCTTAGTTCAATCTGAAGAACATCGATAAGCTATTTCTGGGCACTGTTAATTAAAATCAGTAAATGCAATCTGTCAGTGGAAACATATTAAATATTAAATTCAAACATGGATTTCAATACCTGCTATAGTTTATTTCTTACAAAACTTGAATCCTGTCATGCTTAAACATCTGTGTCAAATGTATTGTGGTCTATCTGTCTGAAGAAACAAAGTGCTTTTAAATAATAGCTAAAGAGTTTTTGAGGGCATTTGAAGATCATCACGATGGAAAAACAGTGTTCACCTGGGGAACTTCCTCACATATATGTAGGTGTGGTGTTGTGGCTTTCGGGTTAATTCTTCCACACTGTGGAAGTCACTTTATTTCTGAAGAACTGGGGATGCAGATTTGGTAATGTGAGTTGTGCTGTTAGTTACAAATGGAATTTCCTCCAGCGGGATGGGTCTTAAGCCATGAGTTAAGTTTTATTTGGAAGCTGTTGGTGAAATTATGAAAGGGGGTTATTAGACAACTTTCAAATATTGTATCAGTATATAGCCTTTTCTTTTGTAGTGAGGCAGAAGTGAGATGTTGAAAATAACTTGATCTCTGCCCCTCAGAAAAGAGTTAAGTGGTTGCTTTTTCTAAGTTGGGAGTATAGCCTTCCTGTATTTTTATTGTGTGCTGCTGCACATTCCTGTAATTTGGAAATGGATCAGACCGTTTCCCGCCTTTTACCGCAACTTGAGGGGGTTAAGCCTGGGAATATTTTGCCAAAGCAAATTAAATAATTCATGTTTTCACAATGACTTCATTTAGTCGTGACTTTTATTTATTTAGAGTGAGAGAGAAAGAGCTGGTGTTGTTACAGTGTCTGCTCTATTTTTTTAATCTCTGTAACTTCCTATAACCCAACTATTCTTTTTGACCTTTGAAATGTACCAGACTGCATAAACTGAGTATCCACTGTGTGTTCTGCTCGTCCTAGTAATTTTCATCCTATGGTCTCTGCATGCTGTTATTTTAGGAGCATCCTTTGCCATTATGTGAGTTGTTAACATCACCCCAAATTCTGCTGGCATGTAGGTGGGAACAAGTACTGAGCTTTTCTTTCTTGTGTATTGAGAAACCCTTTGTCTAAAATCACTGACAAGTTAAATGTCACTAAGTGGTGACGTGTAGCCTAAAGCTAGTGACTGTAAGTTCTCACCTGAGAAATGGGAATCTTGTAGCTCTGCTCAATACGTTCTTCCAGCTGCAGCTGAATTTCTGCTTTCACAAAGCTCTGCTCAAATACTTGAACTTGGCAAAGCACTACACAGAGCTGAGAGGTAGGCAAGTGTCACTACAACTTCACAGAAAAAGAAACAGTCCCCAAGAGGTTAAAGTGACTTTCACTCCTCATGCAGCAAGTCTACAGTGGAGCTGGAATTACAGCTCCTGAAGCTCCTGGCTCAAGATACACTACAATGCTGTGGGGAAAGGTCATTGCCCAAAATAGTACAGAAGGTTCCTGTTTTTTATTGATAATAGGGCAACAAAGGGCCCTAGATGAATTAATAGGTCAGTGTATAATGTCCTTAATAATACATAATTAGCAACCTTGCAAAAATGGATACATGGCATTTCTCTGTGGCAGTATCACTTCCACAGTTAGTTTTGTCTACTATACTCTTGATACATATTTTTGTTTTGGCTCTTCTAACATCACTTTAATTAAAGTAAATGGGGACATTTACAAAGTAGACACAAATAGCCTCCCTATTAACAGTCACGTTACAGTGCACATTCCACTCACCTTTCAGGTAACACAGCTCCTCTGCTGCAATCACTACATGTTGGTGGGCCCACAGACAGCAGTCGGGAGATTCTTCTTTGCCACTTTGAAGCTGTCGAGCAGAGCTCTGTCTGCCTGGGGAGAATATCGAGGTAAGAGAGGATTTTGATGGCAATATTTTCCCTGTGTTGTGTGAGTGGGAGCCAGTGCTAGCACACCCGGACAGCGTAGGAGCTGAGGTACAAGTGTGGGAGTACTCAGAGGTGCTGGATTTGGTGATGGTCTTTAGGCCTTACAGGGAGGAAGGCAAACCCTGTGCCCCCCCAGCAGGACAGGGTAGAGGATGCTGAATACTTGTAAAGAGTTTTTCAGGGAGATTTGGTCCCAGCCATTCCTCAAATGTCACTGGTGCTGGGGTATCTGGTAGGTATTGCTGGAACTTACATGTTTTTTTTTTTTTTCAATCTGACTTTTATAAAAAGCTGTTAATCCCTTTTGAATTTATCTGCTTCAGCATTGTACTTACTGAAGGTTTCTGTTTCTTCTTTTTCCTCTAAATGAATTATTTGAACTGCTAGTTTACTTAGCAAAATCAAAATAGTCACAATAGTAAGTATGAAGCTTGCATTTATTTTTTTTTTTTTTTACTGAGCACCTAAATCTTTGCATCTGCAATTGAAAGAAGAACAAAATAATATTTTCTCTTGGCCATGTCTGAAATATTGCAGTGAATAATGTCAGGAAGAATGACATTCACAGAAGCAATTGTTATCAAATCCATTTATTCAGCCCTGGTTTGGTTTGACTTAGGATAAAGTGTTTCCAAACAGGTAAACACCAGGAAAAAAGGAAAAAACAAAAAAAAGCAAAACAGATAGAAGATTAGGAAAACAAAATGTGTAAGGAAAGTTAAGAAACTAGAGCATGTATAGTATACAGACATGGTAAGGGTGCTGTTCTCTCGTCTTTATATCTGCAGGTAGATGTATTTGAATTAACTAAGCAATAGGAGCTTTATGTGCTGCATTTTCCTTTTAATGCTTGTTGGCTGAAGTAATTGGATCTATTGTTGTGGGCACTGGGAATGCCAGTTTGGCTCTTATGGTCACTGACTTGTGAACATGACCTACTGGAGGTCAAAGCACTGGAAAGCTTGCTCTGTTTAACTCTCAGAGCTGCCAGTCATAATAGTTATTGCTTTGCAAAGACAATATAGATGTTCCCTGCCTCTATCTAGTTGGCTGTTCATGGTGTGGTTTTTTGATGATTTTTTTTTTGGTTGGTTGATTTTTTATTTTTTTTTTTACTAATTCGTCTCTTTAACTGTTTTCAAGTGGATTCAGATTTTTTGGAGTGTGTTTGTTTGTTTTGTTTTTTTAACTACAGTTAAGTTTTCACAACTGAAGTTGGTTAAATAACTGATCACAGATTGAACTGTAAATGCTAGTAAGTCTTTTTGAGTGATGCATCCTACTTTCATTCTTCTTGGTAATAAGTCACCAGACGTAGTCAAACAGTCCCACATAGGAAAAATAGTGTACATTCAGCAAGAGAAAAAAAAAAAAATCTCTTGTGATTGATGCCAAATGATTCATGGTAAATGCTGAGGGCTACATAATTTTGGTGTTGAGTACGTCTGCCTTCCCTACTAGGGAACTGCAGAGAGACCTCAGTAAAAACATCCTACAAAAAAGAGACAAATCATCTCTTCGGAGAGTCTCTCGGTTCATGCTTTTGGTCTCGCCATTTGGGCAGGGCAAAGCTTGAGTCCCTGTGGCAGAAAGGGAGATTTCAGGGCTTGTGTTGTTTGTATTTTTCTGGCATCGGGTGGCTTAGTGGTTCCTCTTGGTATGAATCCTTTCCAAGAGCTAGGGGAGTTGCTGTTAGTTCTCAACTTTCCTCCTGCAAATCTGCAAAAACATGTAGAATTTTAACACCAAGCATGACATGAAACAACTCATAGGCTTTGTGATCCATCACCAGATCTACTGGAGTTACAGCAAAGCAGTCGTGGCATTGGCAACTAGACCACCTCCTGTAAGGTTTACATTCCTGTATGGTTCAGATGGAGAGAGCTGTACTTCCTCAGGACTTCTTTATTTCTTCCTAAAAAACTTCTGTCATGCGCTAATCCACCAAGGTATAGCTACCATGTTGCCCCTATCAAAGTTTCGGTTTGAGCTTATTTGAATGCTTTCATTTATTTTTTTTTAATGCTGGTGAATAGCCTTCTTGCACCACACTGCTCCTTAAAAATGCTCACATTACTGGCTGAAATCTGCATCTGCTGTGGGGCTGTGTGAGATCTGTGGGCAGGCTTACTCTCTCAGGGTAGCAGTGATGTTTTTCTGGAATTAGAAGAGATTAGACCTCCTTAAAACTGGACTCATATTTACAACAGATCTGCATATTTTTACATCTTGCTATAGAGCCTTATTTTACCTCTGCTGCTCTGTGCTGAGGGCAAGCAGCATGCTGCGTATCTGCCTGCACTTTTTTAGAATTGATGTGGTGCACTGTATGTTGTACTGGGATTTACAGCCAACATAAAAGGAACAACCACTTGTTGCCATCTTTTTTCCCCCCTCCTCAGTATGTCTAACTGTTCACTGTTCCTTCAGAAATAAGTGTATCGGGCTACTCAGAACCAGGGAGAATATGCTAAAGAAAATGTTGAGCAGAGTCCTAAATCAATTGCCTCAGGTCTCATTTTCTTCTGGGTTCTGTACTTCTGTCTTGGTTTTGACCAGGACTTTTAAATATATAAAAGATTTTGCAGCTGGAGGAGAGGACATGCACAGCTGGCAGGATCAAGACTCCCAGCTGTTGTGTAAATAACCTTAAGGGCATAACTTTTTTCAAGAAGCCTCTTTGTGGTTAAGTAGTTCAAGGTATTAGTCAGGAAACCCAGGTTCTGTAGCCCCAACAAATTCAAATCCATTTGGATCCTGCTTCCCCCCTCCACCTTTATTTTTCCTTGATATCTCTTGTTTACATGGTTTGGCCTTGCTGAAACTATCCATCCCGCAAGTTTTCCTTCTGCTCATATTTTAAGATTCTCATGAAAGGTGTATTTCTGCAATCTTTCTGGCAGTGAGTCGCACTATTCATTGTTTCCCTTTTCTTTACTTTTGTCTGTAGATGGAAAGTTGCTGGAGCCAGCGTGAAATTAATATTTTAATTATTAAGAGCAAAATCCCACTTTGCAAAGGTTGTCTCTTTCCTTCCACACAGTATCTTTGCATCACAGTCTTCTAACTCATTTGGCAAAAGCTGACAGACCTTTCTCTAGCCTGAGATGGCCGGAGGCAGTTTGAGGCACCTGGCAGATGCAGCCCTCTTCACCAGTGCTAGAGGTGATAAGGGAAAGCGCATTTTTCAGCTGCTGTTAGAAAAGGACCCTCACTAGTCCCTCGCCCAAAATCCTGATGCTGAACTTCTATCATGCACCTGAGCGGCTGGTGTCACGGTATGAAGTCTTTATTTATAGATGTATGTAAATAAAAATCAGTCTTCCTCTACAAATTGTCAAATTGTATTTCCCAACAGCTGAAGAATCTGGAGTTAATGAGTGAGTCTCAGTCTCTAGAAAGAGCACATTTTGATCAGAAAGGCTTGTTTGTTTTAATTTGTCTGCTGACTTGGGTTGTCTGAAATGTCTTCCTTATTAAAAAAAAAAAAAAAGAGGAGGAGAGAAGAAAATACTGTGGTTCAAGTGTTTTGGTATGTGTTTGTTTGGTTTTTGGTGTGTGTGTGTGTGGGGGGGTTGTTTTATTTTTTAAAGGCACTGTGGTATTTGGTGTGTTTGCATTATTTCATATTTTTAGTAAAAAAAATCCTGTATAGTTGAGGGGATATAGGATACAGTGGCAGTCAAAATAAGATGTGCAGTCAAGGGATGAGGATGGATAATTACTTGAATAAGGTGTTCATCTTCTGACATTACTTGTGCAAGGAAGAGGGTAGATGATTGGAAGCCGGTGCCCTGAGCTGGTGTGACTGTTTGCTGTTCACCTTTCCAGGACATGGGTTTGAATTACGCTATACTGTTCAATCATAAACAGGTGAACTGGAAGTACCCTGAGATTAACTTCCATGCCTTATAAATTAAGCCAGTCGTTTTGCTTCAGGGCCAGCCTGTGAACCGTGGTGGATGCATTCCCCATTTCCTAGTTAGGTTGCATTAATCTGCTTTCTGACACCTCTCATGTCCAAAATAACCTGCAGGCTCTGTCAGGCCACAGCCATACTGAGCTTGCTGGTGAGAAAGTCTTGGTTTCAAGTCCTTGTGTACAGCTCTTTGATTAGAGCCTCAAACTCCTGCCTCTCCATTCCTGGAGAGTTTTATTGCCAATCTCAGGTGTTACCACCTGAGTCTCAGATCCTCCTTTTAATGACCTGAGGACTGGATGGGGTCTGGCACATACTTGATTGTCCATTAGGAAGAGAAACTGTGTTTATTATGCAGAACACCATGAGATATCGGTGTGGGCAAATGGGTGGTGTGCAGGCAGGCTGCTGTCCTCTCGTGAGCTGTCTCTGCCTGGTGTCCCAGTTTGCCTGCTGGAGCGGAAATGGGCGAGACATTTTTTCCTGCAGTTTCAGAGCACTTGGCAGTTGTCTCTGGCCTGTGCCTACTGCTGGGAGGTCTCTCTCTGTTCTCCCATCTTCCCAGGAGGTCTTTCAAAGACCTTTGAACAGGCAGGTGGGAATCTTTCCTTGAAGGTAGCTTTCATCATTGACTGTGCTATTTATTGCCTGGGAGGAAAGCAGAAAAAAAGCTACCATCAGAATGCAAGTTGAACATTTCCTTAGGATGGTTTAAGATTTCAGATTTCACTTAACTGACAATATTAATTGCATTATTGAGTGTTGCAGGTATTTTTTTCCTTTTATTTTAACCGAGGTCTTCAGAAAATCCACTTGCATTACTGGGCCTGAGAAGATTTGAGGGATGTAGCAGTCTTACTGTAGAAGCAGGATAATTGATTCAACTTCGTTGTGATACTGCAACTTGTTATAACAAGTGGGCCACCCTCTGCAAGAACAGAGCAAGAGGAGGCAAGGTATGTGTGCTTTTGTGAGTACCGCTGGGGTGGAAGTTCTCTGGCTTTTGGTGTTTGCACAGTAAATTCAGTGTCAACATACATACAGACAGCAGAGCTCAGAGGAGTTAGAGGTAAACAGCCTTTCTTTTTGAGGTTTCTAGAATGAGCTGCGGAGCTAAGGGATTTCTTTGAGTTTTTTGCCTGTCATGAATTGGCAGATAACTTGGGAGGAGCTTTGAACCATGCAAACTTTTGGCAGCTAGGGAACATTCACACTAGAGGCTTCAGCATCCTGGCCGCTCTTTGGCTGCTAGTGAAAGTTTTTGGTGATCTACTTTATTTTTATTTGGTCATTAAAAGTAAAAGGTGTCTCTGTTCCACTCTTAGTCTAGGCCAGAAAGCTTAAAAAGTCCCACGGGAAACAAATTTTCTGAAGTATACAAAAAAAATATACCCCACCTGTTTTGGCTCCCTAAACATGGAGAGTTCTTGTGAGTCTCTACCACCAAATAAGAGCCTGGATCTTGACAAGCTGTTGATTAGGTGACAAAAACTAATGACAAGACTTGCATCACTTGTGCTGCCAACAGCAAATATAGAAGTTGAGGAACTGGCTGTAACAGTGAAAGAGTCAAAAATCCTGATGGAAAAGGTCCCATTTCTAACTAATGCTCAAGAAAACCTCTCTGTGTAAAGGGTTTTGAAAACCAGATCCAAAGGCAGTCTGTCAGAACATGGCCATTAGCGCTCAGTATTGGGAGCCACAAATTCTGCTCCACAGGAAATTCCTGTGTCTTTTAAAACATGTCTGACAGCAAAACATTCCAGTGGAAGAAACCTCTGAGCAATTGCAATTTCTGGATTTTTAAAAAAAATCTTATTTCTTTTGAAGTGTTGGTCAGTAGCATTTACCATGAGAGCAGGATGCTGGCTGGAACTGAGGAATGACTGGGCTGATCTAGCAGGGTGAACCACTTTGCCTCATGTGGGAGTGAGCTGTGAGCAGCACGAGCTTCATGCATTAAGTGCAGGGGTCCAGAGGAGGGTAACAGCCATGGTCACAAGGATGAAGTGGTCTCTGCTTTGTGGTGAGACCAGACAGAGTGGGACTGTCCAGCCTGAGGACCTGGAGCTGGCAGCTATAAAGTAACTTGGGGAGGGCCAGTCAGGAGCTATTTCTGCAGAACAATTTATTAGGTTGGTGCAAAAGGAACTGTGGATTTTGCATTGTTTAAATTTGCTGTTTGATATTGGATACATTCTTAAATAAATGTGGTTATGTTATACGTAACTTTAATGCGCTTTTCCTTCTTTATGTTTTTTGGTACTGACTTATTACTTGCTGTTTATTTTATATTTATTTTAGACTATGGAAATGATGTTAGACAAAAAGCAAATTTGAGTGATTATCTTGTTCAAGTTCAAAATGGGTTGTAAAGCAGCAGAGATAACTCACAACACTATAACTCACAACAACGCATTTGGCCCAGGAACTACTAATGAATGTAGTGGAGTGGTGGTTCAAGAAGTTTCACAAAGGAAATGAGAGCCTTGAAGATGAGGAGTGGAGTGGCCAGCCATCGCAAGCTGACAATGACCACCTGAGAGCAATTATCCAAGCTCATCCTCTTGCAGCCTCAGGAGAAGTTCCCGAAGAACTCAACACTGACCATTCTGTGGTCATTCAGCATTTGAAGAAAATTGGAAAGGTGAAAAAGCTCGATATGTGGGTGCTTCATGAGCCAACCAAAAATTTAAAAAAAAGTCATTTTGAAGTGTCATCTTCTTTTATTCCATGCAACAACAAACCATTTCTCAATTGGATTGTGATGTGTGATGAAAAGTGGATTTTATACGAAAACTGGTGCCAACCAGCTTAGTGATTGGACCAAGAAGAACTTCAAACACACTTCCCAAAGCCAAACTTACACCAAAAAAATGTTACAGTCACTGAAAATGGCAACGCCTGCAGCCTTTACTGGTCAACAGAAAGGGCCAAATTCTTTGCCATGACAATGCCCAACCCCACATTGCACAACCAATGCTTCAAATGTTGAACAAATTGGGCTACAAAGTTTTGCCTCATCCACCACATTCACCTGACCTCTTGCCACCTGACTACCACTTCTTCAAGCATCTTGACAACTTTCTGCAGGAAAAACACTTCCACAAACAGCAGGACGTAGAAAATGCTTTCCAAGAGTTTGCTGAATCCAAAAAAGCATGGATTTTTACACTACAAGAATGAACAAACTTATTGGCAAAAATGTGTTGATTGCAATGGTTCCTATTTTGATTAATAAAGATGTGTTTGAGCCTAGTTATAATGATTTAAAATTCACGGTCCAAAACTGCAATTACTTTTGCACCAACCTGTAACTGCAGCAAACAGAGTACTTCTTTACATAGTGGTTTTACTTGTAAACTGTGGAACGCAGTGCCAGAGATCTGAGTAGATTTAAATAAAGAACTGAATTTGGTGACAACAGTTCAATTCTGCCACTGTATCGTAAGTACTTATGTCTCAGACAGTCATATTAGGAAGATGTCAGATGTGATTTACTATGGCAACACTAATGGAACCTGGGTTACCTAAACAGAAGAAAATATGAGTGGATTCTTTCTTTCCTGTCAAATTCCTTGTTACAGGAGTTGACCTAGACCAGCCAGACTACTGGGAATGCCTTAGAAGGGGATCTTTCCAGGTACACACGCTATGGGGAGCAGCCAGAACTCAGCACCAAGCGAGCGCTGGGACTTAAGGTGATGTGTGGGACATCACATGTGCAGAGACCTTCCATCCAGAGCCGAACGCTGCCAGATGTGTGCACGTTGGTGTCATACAGCAGAGCTGCTGCAGCCAAGTGAAAGAAGGTACTTGCGAGAGCTGTAGATGGTAGGTGCACACATATAGGTGTGTATAATAAACTCTTACAGTGTATCTGGTGGTGTTTTCCTGTTAAAATTGGATGTGAATTAAATTTTATTATGCAAGTATTAGCTTTAATAGACTAGTCACGGGAAAGTAAGTGTGTTTATTGCAAAATGCATTTATCCATAAAATGTGATATCCCAACGTGTCTGAATTTTGGGAATTGATTAAGTGCACCCTTAATTATATTATCCCGGTTTGAGTGGCTGGAGGACTGTTCTTCCTGGCTCTATCTTATAAAAATCTGTCACTTTGAATAAGAATGAAACTTGACTGGTAAAAATGCAATCTTATCACAGTATCACCATATAACTGGATCTTATTTATTTTTAATTGAAATGTCAACTTAAAAGATTCAGTGCAAATTTTAGATCACATTAACTTTATATTTAGAACTTTTCATTAAGCTCTAGGTATGCAGTCCCATTAAAAATAGGTAGCTAGGTATAAAAGCATGAAGCCTGAATGCTTGCTTACTAAATATTCAGAGTGCAAACGGGCATCGCTCTGATAACACCTGCAAATAGAGCTATTCTGGTTCATTTTAAAGGTGTCACTGGCATGAGTGACAGCCACCAATGTATGCATATTATTTCAGAATCACACTGAGGGAGGAAGCACTCCTGCAATTATTTATCTTTACTTATATTCCCATGCCATTTACATTTTTTTCCTCAGTTTTGGGGGAAAAGTTACTATGATATTAATGCTGAGACAACCACTTCTAACTGTAATGGAATGCAATTGTATGCTGTGCACTGGAAACTCCAGATATCAGGAAAGCACTAATCCCTGCAATACAAGAAATACAGGACATGTATTGTTTTTCATAATTTATTTTGCTCATTACAGCAAGAAATTCTACCTTAATCTACCTATGGTTTTAGAGGAGTTATTCCTGCAAGGAAGCCAAATGACTTTTTTCTTTCTCCTCAAGCAGCAGTTGCTTTCAGTACCCAGACAGACTCTGTGCGTGTGATGCTACAAAGTATGTGACAGTGTGGAAGTGCCCGAGCCCTCAGGTCTGTTGTTCAGTGCAGGACACTGTGCTGGTGGTGCTCCTGTTGTGGGTGTTCAGGCAGAGAAGGAGCAGCAAGAGTTATCTGAGCAGGGGGCTAAACCAGGCTATTGCAGTTATTTGTGACAAAACAGTTAAGGAGGCAGCGAGTGCATGCCGGGAGAAACGTACTCATATTCATTCATGCAATTACGCATAAATAGGTTCTAAAGTCTTACGCAACTATGCATGAGCACCTTAGTTACAGCTTTGACCCTCCCAACTGGCTTCTTGTTAAATCTGTTAAAAAGCAAATTCTTCAGTCTAGTGTGTGAATGAACATTCCAGTCTTGAATAACACGGAGAGAATCATGGCAGTATTTGATGTTTTTTCTGACCAGCCAGGGAGTGACGCCTACTTGCACAGAATCACAGAATGTCAGGGATTGGAAGGGACCTCAGAAGGTCATCTAGTCCAATCCCCCTGCCGGAGCAGGAACACCTAGCTGAGGTTACACAGAAATGTGTCCAGGCCGCTTTTGAGTGTCTCCAGAGAAGGAGACTCCACAACCTCCCTGGGCAGCCTGTTCCGGTGTTCTGTTACCCTCACTGAGAAGAAGTTTCTTCTCATATGTAAGTGGAACTTCTTGTGTTCCAGTCTGTACCCATCACCTCTTGTCCTATTGTTGGTTGTCACCAAGAAGAGCCTGGCGCCATCCTCATAGCACTCACCCTTTACATTTTTATAAACATCAATGTCACCCCTCAGTCCTGTCATCTCCAAGCTAAAGAGACCCAGCTCCTTCAGCCTTTCCTCATAAGGGAGGTGCTCCACTCCCTTAATCATCTTTGTTGCCCTCCGCTGGACCCTCTCCAGCAGTTTCCTGTCTTTCTTGAACTGAGGGGCCCAGAACTGGACACAATATTCCAGATGTGGTCTCACCAGGGCAGAGTAGAGGGGAAGAAGAACTTCTCTTGGCCTACTGACCACCTCCCTTCTAATACACCCCAGGATGCCATTGGCCTTCTTGGCCACAAGGGCACAGTGCTGGCTCATGGTCATCCTGCTGTCCACCAGGACCCCCAGGTCCCTTTCCCCTGTGCCCCCTCTAATAGGTAATTCCCCAACTTATAATGGAAGCTGAGATTGTTCCTACCCAGATGCAAGACTCTGCATTTTCCATTGTTATATTTCGTGCAATTTTTCCCCGCCCAGCTCTCCAGCCTGTCCAGGTCTCGCTGGATGGCAGCACAGCCTTCTGGCGTGTCAGCCACTCCTCCCAGCTTGGTGTCATCAGCAAACTTGCTGATAGTACACTCTATTCCCTCATCCAAGTCATTGATGAATATATTGAATAGTACTGGTCCCAGTGCTGACCCTTGAGGGACTCCACTAGATACAGGCCTCCAACTAGACTCTGCCCCATTGACCACGACACTGTGGCTTCTTTCCTTCAGCCAGTTCACAGTCCACCTCACTGCCTGATCATCCAGACCACACTCCCTCAGTTTAGCTGTAAAGATGCTGTGGGAGACTGTGTCAAATGCTTTACTGAAATCAAGATAGACCACGTCCACTGCTCTGCCATCATCTGTCCACCTGGTTATATCCTCATAAAAGGCTATAAGGTTGGTTAAGCATGACTTCCACTTGGTGAAGCCAAGTTGACTGCCCCTAATGACCCTCTTATCCTTGATATGCCTTGAGATGGCACCAAGGGTAAGTTGTTCCATCAGTATCCCAGGGATGGAGGTGAGGCTGACCAGTCTACAGTTACCTAGGTCCTCCTTCTTGCCCTTTTTGAAGACTGGAGTGACATTTGTTTTCCTCCAGTCCTCAGGCACCTCTCCCATTTCCCAAGACCTGGCGAAGATGATGGAGAGTGGTCCAGCCATGACCTCAGCCAGTTCCCTCAGCACCTGTGGGTGCATCCATCTGGATCCATGGATTTATGGATGTCCAGATTGCTTAATTGCTCCCTAACCCAGTCCTCATCAACCAAGGCAAACTCCTCCATTGTCCTGCCTTTCTCTGGGGACTCAGGGGTACATGGCTCCCCAGGACAGCCTCCGGCAGAGTAGACAGAGACAAAGAAGGCATTCAGTAACACTGCCTTCTCTGTATCTTCTGTCACCAGGGCACCCACCCCATGCATCAGTGGCCCTACATTGGTGTTAGTTTTATCTGCCACATATTTGAAAAGGCTCTTTCTGTTGTTCTTGACCCCTCTCGCCAGGTTTAATTCTAAGGAGGCCTAAGCTTTCCTAGTTGCCCTCTGACAACAGCCTTATATTCTCCCCAAAGTGGCCAGCCCCTCCTTCCATGATCTATAAACTCTCCTCTTCCACCAGAGCTTACCCAGCAGTTCCCTGTTTAACAACACAGGTCTCCGGGCTCCCTTCTTTGACTTCCTATGTGTTGGGATGCTCTGGTCTTGAGCCTGGTAGAAGCAGCCCCTGAAAGCTAACCATCTTGGGCTCCTTTACCTTCAAGCAGTCTTGCCCATGGGATTTCCCCCAGCAATTGCTTGAAAAGGCCAAAGTTTGCCCTGCTGAAGTCCAGAGTTGCAATTCTGCTTGCTATTCTGTTCCTGCCACATGCGATCCTGAACTCCATCATCTCATGGTTGCTGCAGCCAAGGTTTTGGTCACGTTAGGCTCAGTGATAGAGAGCATTTTGCTATTCTTTATTTAAACAGGCACCTTGCCAGAAGAAGAACAAGCCACAGTTTGAGGGAAATGCTCTCTAAGAAGTGCTGGAAAAAAGAAGGTATGTGATAGAAACCAGAGATTTGACTAGTCACTAGTGGTGTTCCCCAGGAGTCAGTGTTGGGTCCAGTCCTGTTTAACATCTTTATTGACGATTTAGATGAGGGGATTGAGACCATCATCAGCAAATTTGCTGATGACACCAAGTTGGGAGGGAGTGTCAACCTGCTGGAAGGCAGGAGGGCTCTGCAGAGGGATCTGGAGAGACTGGAAAAGTGGGCTGATTCCAATGGGATGAAGTTCAATAAGGCCAAGTGCCGGGTGCTGCACTTGGGTCACAACAACCCCCTGCAGCGCTACAGGCTGAGTGCAGAGTGGCTGGAGAACAGTCAGACAGAAAGGGACCTGGGGGTACTAATTGACAGGAAGCTCAACATGAGCCAACAGTGTGCCCAGGTGGCCAAGAAGGCCAATGGTATCCTGTCCTGTATCAAAAATAGCGTGGTCAGCAGGACAAGGGAAGTGATCCTTCCCCTGTACTCTGCATTGGTGAGGCCACACCTGGAGTGTTGTGTTCAGTTCTGGGCGCCTCAGTTCAGGAAAGACATTGAAGTGCTGGAGCGGGTCCAGAGAAGAGCAACAAGACTGGTGAAGGGACTTGAGCACAAGACCTATGGGGAGAGGCTGAGGGAGCTGGGCTTGTTTAGTCTGGAGAAGAGGAGGCTTAGAGGTGACCTCATCACTCTCTGTAACTACCTGAAGGGAAGTTATAGCCAGGTGGGGATTGGTCTCTTCTCCCAGGCAGTCAGCAATAGGACAAGGGGCCATGGGCTTAAACTCTGCCAGGGGAAATTTAGGCTGGATATTAGGAAGAAATTCTTTACAGAGAGAGTGGTCAGGCATTGGAACGGCCTGCCCAGGGAGGTGGTGGACTCGCCGTCCCTGGAGGTTTTTAAACTCAGATTGGACATGGCACTTAGTGCCATGTTCTAGTAAACAGATTAGAGTTGGACCAAGGGTTGGACTCGATGATCTCTGAGGTCTTTTCCAACCCAGTCGATTCTGTGATTCTGTAAAGTTGAGCAGATATACATACAGACAACTACAGCTGTTGAGGGTGTTTTATGTTTGTTGTTGTTGTTGTTGTTTTTTGGTTTTTAACTTAATGACACATTTCCAGTTGGGGTCTGTGTGTCTCCGCTGCTACTGCTCAGCTCCAGCTCTAAATTATCTTTATTATTTTTTTCTTTTCCTTTTTTTTTTTTTTTAAGAAGTGATGCATACTTAGACGAAGCCAGCAGTGGTTACGCATGATTATTCTAAGACAGCTGTTGTGCACATGTGGAAGCACAACAGCTGCATTTCTGATGTATTGCCTGGTATCAAGCAACTGGATGCCTTCCTAGTAGATGTAGCATTGTGTTCTCAAGAACTACACAACAAGCCAAGTAAAATTCTGGTCTACGCTTCAGATGTAACCTGTTAACTTAATCTAAATTTGCCAAAAGTACGTGTGATGCCTGCCCCATCCTGACTGGCTCGGTGCTGGCCTTGCCGCACTCCAGCCGACGCGCTCTCCTGGATAACTGGTGGCAGGCTGCTCCCTCCAACCTCCCACCAGGCCCTTGAGGCCATGATTTTTAAAAGCAGGTAGTTGATTTGTTTGCTCAAGACAAGTTACCTTGAAGCTGCACATTTTCTAGGAGGCATTGAACTCAGGGCACTAAGCCCACTCCCATCCCTTTTCCAGGGCTCCTGGCTGGGCACTTGGGCCTCAGCTCCTCCACGTCCAAGATTAGCTGTCACTCCTGGCATTTTTAGATGCTTCTCTGGTAGTTTCTAAAACTTTAATGCAAAAGATGGTGCCTCTTCCCTTGCAGAGTACTTGGGCAACATACATACCACGTAGTGCAGCTCCACAGACACCGTAGTGGTTGGCAGCCCTCCGGTTAGGAGTGACTGCGCTGGTGTTTTATGAGCTCTCAGGAAGTATACAGCAGGGAAGAGGCTGTGCAGGCTCCTGCACCTGCTGCCTGAGCTCTGACCCCTCGAGCAAGAGGCTGAATTGCTTTTACAGCCAGTACTTAACCTTGCTGCTGAGACTTGTCAACATGGACGCCAATTAGCAAGCAGATATGATGGTGGGTGATATAATGCAGATGTCTGTCTGGTTGGAGCACAACTGATATATTTTTAACACAACATGTATTTTAAAACATGGCTCTGCACAAATGATGCTATCCTCCTAAAGAAAAAAAAAAATAAAAAATATATATATAATAATAATATATATATATATTATTATTATATTATATATATATATAGTCAAGTGTTACAGAAAATTTTAGACGTTTTTATTTATTTTCCAAAATCTCTCTTAAGCCTTCTTCTGCTGGGCACATGATGACTATAGCAGGTGTAGGATTATAAGAAATAATTCTACTTGAAAAAAAATGACAACGTGAAGTAAATTATTACTATTATTAACATCTATTGCATATTAAAAATATATGTAGATTCAGAATGAAAACAGGGCTGTTCTTGATGTCCTGAGAGGGTCAATACATAACTGAGATATTTTCTATCACCACACATGCATATTGTTGTTGATACAGAAGAGGCAGCTAGGGACAGCTGAATTGATTAAAGCTGTGCAGGTCTGCAAGTATGGTATAGCCACCTGTGGCAAAGGATGGTGGCTCTTTGTCACATATCAGCATGTGACACTAATACTCCTCTTTGGGTTCTTCTGTCAGATGTATGGGTTTTGGCAATGCTAGACAAGCTGATTACAAGAGGAAGTTTTGTGCTTATGGTTGAGATTTGGCCTGATTTTTTTAAACAAACGTTTAGAGTGAGACCCGAGGGCTGGAGCTGCTCCCAGACTTGCATGTAGCTGGTGGCTTAGGCAGGAGAGCTCAGTCCTCTGCTCAGCCTCCTCCAAGAGAAACAGAGACACTGTCAAACAGTGCAGGGTACTGTGCTTCACCTCTCTGCCAGCCAAGGTGCTCTCTGACTCTCTCCCTACACCTTCTCTGCTTGTTTTGCCTGAACAGTTGAACCTACGTCTTAAACCATTTTCTCAATTAAATGAACTTCTATAATAATTTACAATGGAACTGTATAAATTTACATAAGATATAATCAGGGCCTGGTAGATCAACCTCTGAAATACCTTTCAACATTATACCAGAGAATTTGCATGATCATCTTTTAATTACTAGGATAAATATTTATGTCTAGTGCAAAAAAAAAAAAAAAAACCTCAGAGAGTTATCCCTTTGTATTTTCTATTACAGATGTAGTGCACAACACCACCTCTTCTTGAACGTGACTTACCAGCCTCTTTTCAAAGCTAGAACTGCCTGCCCTTCACCTAACGAGTCACCGGCAGAAGGAGGAGCAGTGGAGTCAACAACACACAAGCCATTAACAGCACCACGTACTCCACACGGTACTGACAGAAAACCTGAAAATTGGTGTCCACACCTCAGTAAAAATAAACATAAGGGGTTTTTTTTCACTTGATTAGACCTTACTACCCTAACTGAGGGCAAGGGCAATCCACATGTATTTAATGTTAACATTGATTTATCTGAGGATAATTTTTTATCTAAGGAATACCCAGATTTTTTTTTCCTCGGTTAGTGTTTAAATACTCTGGTTTCCTTTTAGGATGTTCACAATCTTTTCTTTTTCAGTGGAGCCAATAGTATCTTTGCATCTTGGAAACTTGTCTGCTCCTAGGGTTTCCTTCCTTAGCTGCTTCTGTGCATTTAAATTATTTCATTAATCTTTGGTGGAAAAAAACCCTTTTTCCTATGATATTGACAAAATGAAGAAATGATATTTTTACAATAGAAAAACTTCATTTCCACTACAGTCTTTTAATGTGCAACGTTCCTGAAGTCACTACATAGCTCCTCTTTATGAAAGGAGTTCTGATTTCATTGGGGCTACTCCCAAACCATGTCAGGCTCACTAAACTACTGCTTAACGCACCGAGAGAGGTCCTATTACCATCCTGGCAATATTAGCTTTATTTCTTCATCAGCTTTTATTTTCAATTTAAACCATTGATAACATCTTACCCTTTCTTTGCATATCTTCTGGTCTTGTAGGAGAATCCTTTCCCCCTTCCCCCAAATCAAGCCTAGAACTATTTTAGGTGAAACAAGAGAGGATAGAAACCCAAAAAGAAACAAGAATATAGTCAACCTTTTTAATTAGAGTATATTGTACTTCCAAACTGGATACACTAGAAATTGGCAATGCAACATAAGATGCAAAGGAATATACCAGTTACTGTCAAAATGACCCTGTACAGCCTTATAATGCAAAAAGCTTTATACAATACAAATTTTTATTAATGTACACAAACCTTGACAGAATGATATTTGAACATAATACAACAAGTTAAAAAAAAAAAAGACAGAAGAAAGAAAAAAGTGCTGAGAACTTCAACTGAATTACCAAATGGAGAAACACACTAGCTCTCATTAAAGAATGCATAGTGAAAACCAGTATGAAATTACGTTTATGGTGGGGGGAATTTATCAGAACTGTTGGTCGTTAGTCAGTAGGGGGTACCTCTGGACAACATTCCTTTCTTTAGTCTTGAACTTCAAACCAATTATTTTAATATGCATGATAAATACTGTACTTTTATTTTCTTAAAAAAATAAAAACCTCCTAACACACTTTTCCTTACAGAGAAAATTTCTATAACTTGCCAGAAAGAATTAATTTATCCTTTCCAAAGTGCTAAGCAAATTTGCCAGGTACGTTAAACATTACTATGTCAGATACTGGGTACAGCTGTCAAACACATGGCATTCACGTGCTGACAGCTTGGTCTTGGAAGTTCCAGCCCTATTCAAACTGCAGTTTGGTTTACACAAAGTGTCCCACTAATATTCCTACTTCTTCCTCCTAGACAGCTGTACTTTACCTGTCGGTTTGAAAAACAAGCTGATTGGAAGTCTTTGCTCTTCTATGGTGGGGGTCTGAGATACATTGAGTGGGTTTTAAAGAACTGGTAGAGTCTCTGGATGCAAATTGCATATTTCATGCTGTCGAGAGACTCGGTGTTTTATGCTTTTTTACTGATACAGCATTTTGTTTGTACTGTGGTGGGGGGGATGGGGAGTAACCAGGAGTTGTAAATGAGTAAAGCATGGCAAACAGGGCCCTGAGTTAGGTAGGTGTTTGTTTACAAAGGTTTACAGGTACTTTGGAACAGATGGCTTTTCTTCGCTGCTTAGACAGACAGAACTGTCACATGCTCATTAGAACCAAAACTGTCTGCTGGAATGTAAACAAAATGGTGGGACTTCTCTGTCCTTTAATTAGTAATTCCAAATGACAACCTGCTACTATTTTGGATGTTTTCCCCTTGTAAGTGGCTTCCAGTCTGTGCACAGATCAGGGTGTCTTCCCTGAACAGGAAGAGTTTGGTCATGACAGTGGAGAATGTTTGGCCGTCTCAGTGCAAAACGAATTTAGGAATCTTGCAGATAGGTTAAGTGATGCAAGTTTTGCAGCAACAATGTATCTCTACACAAGCTTCATTTAAGAACTAATGAAGACTGAGATTATGTTTCTAGTTGTGCATATGGCTAAGAGCCCCTGTGGACCAGAAATACCTTTCTGAACTGGAGTGTTGCTCTGGCGCTGTCACAAACAAGGGGCTGGCTCCAAGTGGCCTGTCAGATCCCCCTCATCCCACAAGCTCCTGCAGAACAAGTTCCTCCGGGACAGCGTGAGGGTGGGTGTGTAGCACATTAGATGTGACTCAGGGCACCTCCTCCGGTGGCTTGGCCACGGGACAGAGAGGAGACTCTGACAAAAGCTGGGTCAGACATCTCTAGCACCTGGTGAAAGACAACGAGATCCGAATCCAAGAGACACCATGGAAAACAAGAATCCAGTAAGAACACATTCCTGTAAATCACATGATAATTTTCAAATGTTTCTGACTTTATATACTTCCAATTTTAATGCAGAGTAATTATAATCCTGGATATTAAGTTGTCTAAGAAACACAAATCAATTAACAGTCAGTTAGCTTCTCTTCTTATGATCACTTTTAGCATTTTGAGATTAACAAAGGTTATACAACCAATCCACATTTGCTTCTTCCTGCAATAAAGTGCTACATATAACATGTCATTTTAATGACCACAAATAGGAACGTTAAACAAGTATAAAGTCAGCTTCCTAGCAGCGTACGCTCTATCTGCCATTAACAAAAAGGAATAAAGTATTACTAATAACATGGAGGGTATCAATAGGACTGTAGAATTTGCAAGTACAATTGAAATATTGAGGGTATAAAAGAGAACTGTATGGTTCAAACAGCGTATTTTTATAGCTTCGTATTTCAAAGAGGATACTGGTACCTTTTCAAATATACAGTTGTCTTACTTTCAGCCCACAGAAAATTTTTGTTTTTTGCAAGTGAGAAACAAACTAGTGCAAGACTAAAGCACTGTGCAAAACTGCCTTTTTTTTTAGTCTGAGTATTTATACCCAGAATTCATCCATACCCTTTTTTAAATCCCCTCGTTGGATTTTTTTCCACCATAGAATTTTAGTTATACAAGTTGTTCCTGCAAACTAAAAGGTAACCACTGCATAATACAGTATATATATATATATAATATTTATATGCCCTTTTAAAACAAAAGATGTATGCTATGGCCCAGGCGCAGGTGTTTGTTACACTTGTGTAACAGTTAAGAATTGGGCCTGCCGTGTGGCTGTGTAGACTGCACACACTGCACATGCATGTGTGTGTGTACATATACACGCTTGTCATTGTCACACTCATCCTGCAGTGCTGAAAGCAACTTTTTCCTCATCAGTTCTGCCCCAAATCCTCAAACCTTGACAAATGAGTTCAAGGCATCAAACAACTAAAGGAAGCTGCAAAGAGCACTGAAATAATACACGGAGCCACCCTGAACTAAGCGTCGCACAACTCTGCAGTTCAGGGGGAGATGGAGGGGAGGGAGCAAGTGTGTAAAAAAGGGGAAAAGAATAATAATAATTAAATAAGCCACTACAAGGGATGTGCAAAAGCAACGTCCTGGCACGCTACAGGCAGACTCTCTTTCACGCACCCGCACGCACACAAAGACCAAAAATAAAATGCATCAATATGTAATCTTACAAGTGCTGATTGCCATTAAGGACACTCTTTTTCAGCTTAACAAGACAAAATAGTTTCTTAGATAAGAGTACTGGGAACATGCCTCTGAAGGTAGAAGTATGCAGTAGGTCACCTCTTAAAGATTTAATAAAGCAGCTTTCATGTCAATGCAATAAGTATACACACAGAGCCATTTTCTAAACCTTACTAATGATATAGCACAAGTGTTCGTTACCTCTTCGGTCTACATTTTGCAGCAATGTGTACCTGCTGGGTTTGTTGGGGTATTTTTGGTACAGAAAGTAACTGCCCTCAGACAGTTTCTGCCCTTTCTGTTAGTCCAAGGTAGGCAAGGAAGGAGTGTTTCGGTGAAGAGGCACCTCCTGGTGCAGTCTGAGGTCTGGGTGGATGGAATGTGAGCTCGTAGTGGTTTTTGGGGAAAAACATTGTTAAAGGAATAAGGTGGGCAAACTCTGAGTTCCAGTATTTATCAAAGCACAGAGAAGTGCCATTGATGGCCAAGGCTTTCACTGCCAGGTTTGGCTCTGCCCCGCTGCCGTGTGCAGCTGACAAAGCCACTGTTTGCAAAGCCTGGGAGGCAGACATAACGGAGAGGGGTGACAGGAGGTTTCTGGAGCTGTTCATTGGTAGGAGTGGACTGGCTTCCTTGGAGGTTGAATACTGGCCCTTCTTCTCCTCTTCGGAGCAGTCCCCACTCTGGTGCTTCTTCACGTGGCGGCTGAAGACAAAAGGGTGGGTAGTCTTGAACAGGCACTCGTCACAGCTGAAAGTCTGGCGTGGAGCATGCTTCAGTTTCTTGTGCAAGTTGAGATTGTCTTTGCGTTTGCAGCTGTAGCTGCACTGGTCACAGTGAAAAGGGCGCTCGCCGGTGTGGACACGCACATGTTCAATCAGCTTGTTGGCGGTCTTGGACAGGTAGCCACACTGGTCACACTTGTAATGGTTGCCAAGGCGGTGTTCTCGGATGTGCATCTCCAGCTCCAGCTGATTTGCTTTCACTGTCTGGCAGATCCGACACTTGTACTCCATCTTGTAGTGAGTCTTCAGGTGGCACTCCATCGCTGCGGGGCGGTTAGTGGAGTAGATGCAGAACGGGCACCTGGCAACACAGCAGGGAAGGGTGGGGACAGAGAAAAGAGAAGTCACTCAGCTGGAAGACCCATGTTCCTGGTTTAACCCTGTCATTCAGCCCCTCTCTGACCTACTAAAGAAGAGAAAAGGGCCCTTAGTTCTCCCTGTAAAGCCTCTTTAGAGTACCTGGTTCACCTCGACATAAGTCTTTACTTAGAGGAGGTATTTTCCCCATTTAATGGCAGTAGAGCGCACACGTTCCTAGGAAAGCACTGATTCACTCTGAAGGAGCACCCCTTTAATCTTCTGGCTTACCTTGATGGGGAAGATTCTGCAAAGGAGGCCGGGTAGTGCAGAGGTGGTGACTGATGCACCGGTACTTTGTGTAACGACATTCCTAGTGTTTGCACGGAGTCACTTTTGCCATTTTTTCCATTAAGAAGTGCTTTATAGTGAGTGTTTACAGATGAGTATGAAAGCAGCTGTTTAAGTAAAGATGGAATAAACTTGTAATACCACACGTACAGCAAAAGCTTAGGAAATTCCTTTTATGTGACCTTGAACAATAAGCTTCCTGGGTATCCTGCTAGGAACAGCTGAAAGCCGGTCGCTTAGGATGACTTGTAGGGATTCCCGTTTCTGGGAGATGAGCTAGCCCTGCTCAAAGGGGGCGTGTGCTTGGCAGCGTTTGCCTACAGCCGCCTCTGCCATGGCAGGAATTGTTCCTGTGTGGGAACAGGATGTGGGCTCTGCTTACTCACAGCAGCAGCGTCCAGACTGGGGTGGACGTGGCAAAGGGCCTCACCCTTGGTTCCTGGACCAGGAAGGGCCGAGAAGGCTGCAGGAGGGAATCTTGAAAGCTTGGAAGGAAGCCTGATCTGAACAAGGCTGGACACCAACAAACCCAAAGCACACCTGCTATTGCTTTATGCAATTGAGAGGAAGCTGGTGAGGACAGCTGCCTGCCAGGGCTCTCTGCTGTATTAAACAAAGCGCGCTCCTTTCCAGATCTAGGTGGTGAACTAAAAGAGCAGGTCTAGATAAAAAAGATACAACTAAGACACCTGGCTGTTGTCTTACAGATGTCTCCACCTCCCGCTGCGCTCACCGTTTAGCAGGTCTGCTAGTTGTGCTCTATCATTTCAGATAATTTCTAAGCAGAGATCCTTTCCTTCCATGTGTGCTTTCCCTTGCTACAACTGGTTGCACACACAGGTTTGATATTAATCTACCTGCTAGTTGCGAGACTTTTGAGCGCAGTGAGTAATACCTGAGGACAAATGGATACTAAAACATCTGCACACTTTTCCTGACGCACATCAAGTACTCTGATCCAGAGAGGGAGCCTGGCATTGAGGCTGCTAACGTGATTAGCTCTATTGCAACAGAGGATTCAGCTGTCTGTGCACACATACCTCTCCTGGGCTGGGTGCTCTCTGGATCAGAATCTCAGATTTTGACCTGGAGCTGGAGGAATCATGTTTTTTTCTCTTCCCTCACAGCAAACAGGAGACAGAAAAATACAATTTACTTAGATCTCTTCAGGCTCTTCTGGACGCCTTAAAAAAAAAAAAAAAAAGCAGAGCTTTTTCTTAGGTGCAGCTTTCAAGGTACCTCATTATTACTTGAGTTGGGCAGGAATAACTTATGCAGACTGAGAAGCCCATTCTGTCAGGAAGGTCTGAGTCATAGGTCATGGTTTTTCCGTGGTAAATAGAACAGAGTCTGTGCAGCTTAAACCCAAAGTGCATTAGACAACTGGTCTGTACGTCCAAGGCAGACATCCCGTCGTTCTGGCACACTACTTGTTTCTCAGTCTGGTCTTCATCCCAGATTCAGTCATCACATCTCAAGTGACCACAGTTCATGGAACTACTGAGCTGGAGACCAGACGCTGCCTGGCAAACAGAACCAGTTTTCAGAAACTGCAGTGCAAACTGATGGAGCTACTTGTGGTAACATTAAATGCCGTGTGCTCGTCACGTGAGAGGTGCAGCGCACTGAAAACATTAGTTTGCTCAGCAAGAGCAGCTGAAGCAGGGAGGCCTGTGCTGAACCCTAGCTGGGCTCAAAGTGGCTTCAGCCTCTTTTCCTGCAGCAGCTGGAACAAACGGAGACCAGGGACATGCATCTTGCATAACGTCACATTGCCCACACGCAGAGAGCGAGCATATGGCCCCAGCAGTCGCTCCTGCCCTCAGGGGTCCAAATTTGACATAAGGGCGCACTCATTCTCTAGAAACACTGCTCTGCGCCAACAGACCTTAAAGGACACCACCTTAAGCCAAAGCGCTTTTTAGTTAGAAGACTGTACTACTTGTTACACGTTAATTTATACAATAGAGATTGTTCTGGGGCATGCAAACCAAAGCAGAAAGCATAAAAGTTATTAATTATTGTAGAGGACTAACTTTGCATTAGAGTCTACAAAGGTTATAAACTTTAAGGTTACAACTTCATACCTAGTTGCACAGACTGTACAGGGTTTAGTTTCTTTGAACCAGGTGCACAACAGAGCGTGTGGTGTGTGCTCTCTTTTGCTGTGATGCCTTAAAAAACAACCCCTCTTCGTCTGCCAACACTTCTGTGCAGTGCTGCCTCATTCTCTGTGGGACCCATCACGTACTGTCTCCTATTGACTCGCAAAGGGAAAGGACCATACTTTGCTACAGCTCTGAGACAGTGGATACTACATCAGCTGCTCTGTTACCGATCTGCTCTAACGATGCAAGCATATGCTAAGGCAACTGTAAAGGACTGGGCTTGGGTTACATAAATAAAAGGAAGCCCAAAATCTGGATTATCAGGCATTTGACTTGTTTTTGCCCTATCCCCACAGTATTAGAAGTGCTTAACACAGTAAAAGTTTGTGTACTTGCTTTCCTTACTTGAGCCCACCGGTGGGGACAGTGTGGCATTTCTTGTGCTCCAATAATTGCTCAGGTGTCTTCATGAACTTGTGGCACACGTCACACTCAAACATCCGTGTGATCAAGTGGATTTGCAGATGGCGCTCAAACATATTTTTTGTTTTGCAGACGAAGTTACAAAAAACACACTCAAAGCCTGAAAAATAACAATAAAAAAATATCACCACCACAGGCAAATATATTCCTTACATTGTGGCCAGATCCACTGCATAGAAGGTGACAGTCTGTATTTGTTTAGCACTGGTTTACCTTTCTCTGATTTCTCTTCAGTGTTCACTGAGGTCTGGCTACCAGGCACTACAGAAATGACCAGCAGGTTGTTTGACGCCTTGGTTTTTGGGGTTACATCTGCATCTTCTTTGCTGTTGGCAGAGTCACTCAGTGCTGACAGTGAAGATGACGACGGACTGTTAGATTCACTGGGTGTCTTCCTCTCTTCAGCTGAAAAACAGGAATAAAGAGCACTAATTAGTACAGCAGATTAGATGGAATCTCAATACTGTTTTACATTTCAGGAAAACTATTTGAATATATATATCTAAAGATATGTGTTATTTAAATATACTATAGAAGTGTTTATATTCAAACGTGTTTATAAACAAGTCTGACATTCACTGATCTGTTAAAAAACTGTAGTTGCACCCTCCTTCCTTTTTATTAGTGTTTACAACAGTATATCTCTCAGTTTATCCTAGAATATAGTCTGTCTGTGATGGTAGTGGGAAGGATACATACATACATACATACATACAACTCTACCTCATTACCAGGCTGAAAATATCCCAAAAAAACCACTTTGACTATCTCAAGAGTTCAAAAACAATGAAGTTGTCACTGAGAAAGGAAAAAGTGCTGTGGTAACTTTGGGGTGCAGAAACCAGAAGTGCTGTTGATGACCTACAAGTCCAAGCTAAAATTCCCCCACTTTTCCATTTCTGTGGGTCCAATGAGTACATTTGGGAGGAAGGGCAAAGGAGAATAATCTCACTCAACATACTGAAAAGCAGCCTCAGTAATGACTGTAAGAGATAACAACATGGTCTCAAGATTTATCTGTTGTTATTAAGACCTCTTATTGAACATAATTAATTAAAAACTCCATTACTTTACAGGATCTAAAGCTGAAGCCCCTCAGAGTTTCCTTATGTGTGCAATAAATGCAAGAAATTCAAACCCCAAACCCTATCACGCACTGGAAATGAACGAGAATGAGGGTTCTCTTAGGAACCTGCCATGAGCCAACAAGGCAAGGATGGGCAAATTATTACCTCCCACCTCTGTCTTGGTTTAATCAGAGCTGTGGTAAAAAGAGACTTTACTAAAACTTCATATTATCTATCTCACAAAGTCCCCTCTGATCAAGGCTTCTGCAAACACCAGTACCTATGTGCCTAGCTTTAAACTGATGAGCAGCACCTTTAAGTCTAAGATAAAAATGTAGGAATGCACTAATGAAATCTGATGACCCAAGCTGTCAATAGGGAGGATGACTGGGATATCATATAGAAAGATTCACTGACCTTGGGGGCCAGAGTAATAGAAATAGAATGAAATTTAATAGTACAGAGCACAAGGTTATGACCTGAAGGGCCAGTACCAAGAATTTCTGCTATAAATGAGTTCTTAAGTTGGAAACGGTCAAGGAAAACAAAAGAAGAATCTGAGCAGGATATGGGATGAATATGAGCAATCGGCATGGGGGAGCCTTCAAGGAAGGTAAATATGATCACAGAATGTTATTGTGTGAGCTGTTGCCGGTAGCTGCTGCTGTTTTACAGGGCCACCACTGCTTATTGCATGTCACCTCATACACCTTGTACAGCTGTGATTGCTTATGTCGAGAGCAGAGGTTCTAACAAGAACATATGCAGCGAGGGACTGGTACAGTGAGAAAATTAAGCTTTTTCTCATATGAAGCACAAAGTACGTTTAGAGGGGTAAGGGTTGTTCTTCATAAATATACTAAGGGAATAAATACTGTGGAAGGAGGGAAGAAAGGTGGAGGGAATGACAGGTGGGCTGCTGTTTCAGATCAAGGACAGTTCTGGCACAAGAAAAAAGTATGTGTATTCTGATTATTAGTATGACACATTCTGGCAATTTTAAAAAGGTCCATAATCGTTAATGCAGGAAAATCTGCAGCTGCCTGTCTGTAGAAATATTTGGTTTAAAACAATTACAGTTGTTTGAAGACACATGCTAACATCCTTCCAAACAGGCCTTTTATGACTTGGTAACCTCACAGGATAAGGGACTGGGGTCAAGTGACCCAGAAAATCTATTCTGTTTTTAACTCTCTGTATTTGCCACATGTGTAAGCATTTGGCTGAATTGCCAGTTTGACGGGGTAAAGGAATAACAAGGGAGTGTTTTGCCTGTCTTTAAAAGACAAACAGCAGCTCCAGTCTTTTAGCCATGACAGGAACACACAGTGGAGTACAGCTCAGTTTTAAGCTCCAATGCAAGCTCTTCATATGGCTATGGGTGGCATTTCTCATTTGCCTTGACTGCACAGAATCGTGGTTTATGTGGAGTGGAGTTAGATGCAAACACCTCAGATAGCAGGGAGTAGTGCCGAGAGCTACACTGCCATAAAATCCCTTGAGGGCTTTCCAGTAGTTTGTATTTCTGTAGTTACATCTAACTTATGTATCTGTGAGCACAACCAACTGCATTCTTCTCACCGTTCTCCTTCTCCACCCCTCCTGTTTTCCCAATTTTATAGCTGGAAGGACAGGAAGAGCAATTTAGCAATAGAAAATATGTGCATTTCAGGTTAAGTATTGTTAACACCATTTTTAGTAGTTTGTGACAGCAAAATGCTTCTGCCTGGTATTATAAGAGAAATTCATTAAAACGATTGTAATTTTATTCTCCTTAAATGATACCAGATTTCATTACTTGGACTAAGCACATGGAGCTTGTTTGAAAACCACTATTGCACTTATCTTTGGGTATTAAGTGAAGAGGACCAGGGACAGAACATATGACTTGTTATTTAATATAAAGTTACACTTATGGTATTGCTGAATTACAGCGTCAACTAAACATCAGCGTGAAATTCCAAACTGATAGACTGTGGAGGCAAACACATTGAAGAGTGAAGCTCAACATTCTGTGTATTTCAAATTTACAGCCAGGTATGCGCAATTAGCACTCAAAGTCACCTTATCATCACTCAAGTCTAGGATTTTGATGAAATAGTAAACCAGTCAGAAAAACAAACAAACTATGCTGACTTCAACAGGGGAGGGGATCTGGGGGAAAAGGGGAATAGGAAGAAGGAGGGCTAAGTAGCCCTTCATTTATTTTGCTAAGCTTGAAAATTGATCTGCGCTACCAGATTATTTGCCTGGCTGGAGTCCAATTCACTTCAGCTTTGAGAGATCAGGCCTTAATTAGCAAGTGCTTCAGTGAAAGTGAAGAGAGTGCTAATGGGAAGTGTGAAGGTTGCAGCTAAAAAGCAAGGAAGAGAGAGATGACTGCAGCTGGGAGAGGGGGATCATCACCTGTGTGCTTGCTGTTGACATGAGCCTTCATATCTGCCTCTTCCATGGTGACAAAATCACATGCTGTGCAGCAAATCGAGAACATCCACTGCTCTTTATCCACATGGAGGGACATATGACTGACAAACTGGACATTCATCTCCGTCTCAAACCCACACACATGACAGCTGTAGGCAGAAGGGAATTCAAGAGTAAGAAACTTTAAAAACCAAACCACAAACAGAAGCGTGTTGCCCTGAATTTGCAAGAAAAATCTCACTGCACAGTTTTCTTCTCTTCCTCACCGTTCAGTGTTCACTGGAAAATTCTTTTGTCTGCTGAACTGCCTTTTCACTGATGGCCATGCCGATGTGATTAAGGGCAGGCACAATGCAACAATCCTGGTACACGCTATAATGGCGCTAAATAATCATAAACTTAATTAAAAACTACAGATTCCAGATGCTGCGCATCACCTAGCTGATTCCTTTGGGCAATAAGAGGCATTGCAGTTTTGCCAAGATGTTTAGTATGGCTGATACACTGACAAACGGAGAGCTTGCTGCATACTCCAGGAGTTATTTTCAAGCCCTGGAATGGTTCCCATGCCAAACTGGGATCTTGTGCAAAACTGCCTGGCAGTTTCAGTGTAAGCAAGTAAAAATGGGTTCAAACATTTCTTATGGTTGACTGGAAGACAGCAGTCATCAGCTCCGCAAATAATTAGCAGAGATACAGATTTCACAGCCAGTGCATAAACAGTGATATTGAGAGGCAATGGGAAGGACCCTTTAATTTAACTTTTTTTTTTTGCCGAGTCCTCCCCTTGCTTTGATTAGGCTGTTAACATTTAAAACAAGCCAAAACCATTTTAAAAGGCGTATACTCTAGGGCACTATTTTGCTTTCCCAGGGGGATGGACTAAATAATCTAATCCAGCAGGTCTGATTTATTTCTTACTTCTATGATTTTGTAATTAAATCTACTCTTGGCACCATGACTAAAACTAAGAGTGATTTGGTAATCATGCTTGGCCACTAGTTGCAGAGCACACAACAGCGCATACAATGAGGAGAATGCCCAAATATCCATTTTATCTAGGCTACTCCTTTTAATTTTTCAGGCTAATTCTCCTAAAAGTTTTCCTTCTTTCATCATGTTGTTCCCTGAATATATATACCTCTAGCAAATGGAGGAAATGTGTATATGGAGATAATAATTTTTATTATATTTATTGTCCCATTTCATAGATTTGGCTGAAGACAATGGAGCTGTCAGAAGTAACTGGAAGCACAGTGCTTGAGATTTGCCATGAATCTGTGCACACGATGGGATGTTTCCAAACACAGAACTTAAACGAGCCCATCTGCCTCACAAGGCCATTTAAAAAATCCAGCTCCACACCTCCCAAAACCCAGAGTCTTTCCCAATGGCTGACCAAGCCAAACAGCGTTGGGTTTTGCTGCTCAGCCTAAGTCAGAGATGGGCAAGACAAATACTTCCATCGCAGCTCCACCCTGCAACACCTTAGCAGGCAGGTAAGACACTGAGTTTCCAGCATCTGGTGCACAGCCCTTGCCTGGGTCCTCACCTGTAGTAATAAGGGTGCTTCTTTCCATCGCTGCCTTCAGCAGTGACAGCGCTGACAATGTCCTCAGTGTCTGTACTCACCAGCTTCACAGAATGGACGGTCAGGTGCTGGTTCAGATTAGCACGGCACTTAGCAGCATAGGGGCACAAGTGGCATTTGTATTTTCTCTCTTCTGAAAAAGAAATAGAAAAACTTGAATGTATACTTCCTTTTGAAGCAAGCTATTCATAAAGCTGCCAATGACCAAGTATGCATCCCTTTGGGCTTCTCCAAGCAGCTTTCAGAATGAGGTACTTTGGAAGCTCAACATTTTGGAAAGTTACACCAGTTCACAGCATTTACTCAGAAAAAACTCATTTGGAGGTAGTTTAGGGCTATTTTTTTTTTTTATTTGGACTACCATTTGTAATCAGACAACATAAAACTTTATAAAGGGGAATACTAGGACAACTGCAGCTCTGAGAGCTGCAGCAGAGCTTGTACAGAAACATGTCGATAACCTACAACTAGTTCCTTTACCTATCATCTTTTATTTGATTTTGGGTCCAGTTATTCTTGAGGTTGACCATGCGATCACTTGCAGGGAGCTGATGGTTGATGATTTTGTATTAAAATCTGAGGGTGGGGAGGAAAGGGAATGCTGTAGCATTAGGCCAGTTCTGAATACAAACTAACACAAAAAAATCCAATACCCACTCAAAGAACAACTAAAGAATTTAAACAAATTCATCATGAGTTTCTGATGCTTCACAACTTTTAAAATAAAAAATTATTTTATTGTACATTAAACATTTCTAAGTCCTGGCAACAATTTTTTTTTGTATGTGCCAGGCTTTATTTTGCAAAGAGCTGATTCAAAAAACCAAACCTTACATCAGGTTTTACAGCCTTTCCCTTTGAGGAGCTGCTGCTCTGAATTTAACACATAATGCTACAAGTGTTAGGGGAAAGAAATTCAACAGAGCAGCTTAGGACTGAGAAAACCTCACAAAGCCACAGAACAGAGCATTTGAACCTTTTCAGCGTAGCTCTGCTAGATGGTACAACACACACTGGCATTATACCAACAATATTTTTCAGCACTGTATGAGAAATTCTTGCTTCCAAGTCTTGTTTTGCACAGTGCACCTCAGCAGGCTGACAAGGTGCATCTTCCATATAAAGACTCTGTTAGTCTCAGTTGATTTGAAGCTGATTCACTTTAAGAAAGTTGGTATGGGGTAGGGCAGCCCCTGTTCCCCTGAGAAAAACTAGGTGATGAAAGCAACGGTGAATGATGGATATTAAATCCTTGCTGTTTTACCAGATCTGAAATACCAAGGCTGAACTTTTTATTGTTCAGTAACATTTAAAAAGCTCATCAGGTGAATGTAAGAAAGGCCAAGGGCTGTGCCTTCTCTCCAGAACTCCATTAACAGGCTTGGTTAACTAGCTGGTATCTACAGGATGGTCTATTGGAACCTGGACAAGCTTGAACTTACACATTTTGTAAAGACAAATTACAAGTAGGCTGTAAATAAATCAAACATTAGTTAACTCCCTGAACACCCTCCAATGTTCTGACCTGTTTCTGCGCCTGGCTCTGCTCTAAGTGCAAGGAGCTGAGGATGGCTCACATGCTCTCCTGCTTACCATCTTCCATCTCTACTTAAACAAGCCATGACTAGCATAGAAATTTCCTCAGTGCTGCAACAACCAGCCCCTAAACATCAGCTTACCTGTGTGCAGTGAGAGATGGCGGGACAGAGTCTGCTGTCGACCAAACACTTTTCCACACACGTCACAGGGAAAGAGCTGGTCATTAAATTTCCAAGATGGCAATCCATTTCCCACCTCCAGTCCCAGCTTTTCAGGTTCTATGCCAAAACCGACATAAACAGAAAGTCGTATTTTAAGAACTCCAAAGACTTTCAGATTTCATTCAAGTAGAGTTCTGTAGGTGCCATATAAAACGCAACGCCTCAGCTGGCTGCTGTGTGATCTGGCACATGAGTTCACGTAAAAAGGAAACTCCCAGTGATGGAAAGGAAATTAATCTTTTGTACAGCATCTTTCATACATACTCTAAAGCAAAGCACTTAATCAAAGTGTTCCAGACATAGTCAAAGAGGTAAACCAGATTACATAAAGAGAAAAAAGTCAAGAGTGAGCAGGGCAAAACGTTAACCTCTCATTCTGTTTTTGTGGAGAGACCATTTCTTTGGCTTTTTCCATCACCCACTTTCACCTGGCGCATGAAGAAGGCTTGATCTGCAATGATGGTTTATTTTACACTGGATTATTTTTCATGGCTGATATTTTCTATTCTACTGCCACAAGAACTTTTACTACATGAGCAGGCTTACACTGAAGGAGAACAGAAGATTGCTCAAACAATAGTTAAGCCAAGGGGACACAGCATGCCAGTGAGTGGGTGGCATCCAGGGTAAGGTCTACCCAGCACCTACTGTCCCCAAGCATCAAAATCCCCAGCAACTCAGAGGGCTATCCATTGGAAAACTAAGACCCAGAGTGAGACATTATCTTTAAAGAAGTGTTTTTATTTGCTTCAAAACCAGAGAGAGTCTGCTGTACAAAAAAATGAACTCCATACAGCATAAAACACTGACATGAAGGCACTCTGTAAGGAAGTAGAGAGAAAAGGTCTGGGAACGAGGAAGAGAAAAAAAGGCACAGAGCGCTTCAAGAAGTTAAAAGCATGGCCATTTTGGATCTGGACAGAAGGGAGCACAGAGCCGATGGAGACTGGGGACAGCAGTGGTACTACTTAGCTCAACATGAGAAAAGTACCAGCAAGCCTTGTGTAAAGAAATGTTCTCTGCAAGGGTCCTGAGGAGAAGGGCCAGCTGAACTAAGAGGTGCACAAACCTGCAAAGGCATGCAGCAGCTTTTAAAATGTAATGGCCGGTGGGGGTGGGGGTTGTTTGAGACTTACTTCTGCTAAAAGACCTTTTATTTCTGTTGGAACGGAAGATGCAACATGCAGAGCACCTTTCTCTAACCTGACACTGGCTGTGGGTTCGCTGCCCAAACCAGCTCCACCAGCGCATGTGTGCATGCCGTGATGGAGGAAAGCTATTGGGCTGAGATTGTCAGGAGGGGAGCTGAGGAGTATGAAAACATCATACTAAGTGTAAGTTACCATTGTTGAACTTGGCACAAAACAAAACAAAATATGAATCCAACAGAGCACTTGAATAATGAACACCCTTTTTGTACAGGCAAAACATTACCAACAGTCACCTACCACTGCATTTGCCTGCCATGTCTGAAAGAGTGTCACAGACAGGTGTCCAGACAGCTCCCCTGTGGTTTAGGCAAATACTTGTCTAATACTGTGGTTAATTTAAGCAACGATAAAAACAGTGCTCCATTTTGGACAGAGATTCCACGTAGCAATCTC
Organism: Nesoenas mayeri; assembly: GCF_963082525.1. NCBI lineage: Eukaryota > Metazoa > Chordata > Aves > Columbiformes > Columbidae > Nesoenas > Nesoenas mayeri. Next base: position 20,928,716 of record NC_137540.1, read on the forward strand.
AGCAAGTTTAGGGAGGGTCATACTTGCCGGCCCCTTTCAGCTGCTGTTACTTTCTCCTGTGACCCTCTATATGTACAATATTCAGCACACCACAGGAATTAGGAGGCACTACTAAGTGCCGCCACACAACAACACATTTTTCTCAACAAATTTCTAGTTAGAGAACAAGTTCTGCCTATTCAAAGTAGTCATTTTGTGAACTTAAAAACAAGACACCCCATCCCTCATTCCCTAAGGGCTCCAAGTGACCCATAACCTTCAAGAACTTCAACAAATAATGATTCTTTTCATTACCATCCTTGAGTTCAAAACAATGGAAAAATCTAGCTCTGTACTAATGCTACAGATATTTTAGCAGAGGTTTTTGAGTACATAATCAAAACAGCGCTTCAAAAGAGGGAATATGGAAATAATTATAAGAGAAGGTCACAAGGGTGTAGGATGCTTCAATATGGTCACAACAAAAATGAATTAATTGGGACACACACCAAACAAGCAGGCTCAATTAAGTCAATAAGTCTCTTTAACAATTCACTTCAGCATTAGTCATCATCCCCTCTTTATCTTTTAAGAGTATAATATCCTCTTCCCTGTGGTGGATTTTTAGCTGTCAGTTCTGGGAAGCTCATGGGAAGCTGGAAAAATATCAGCTTTCTGATAAACCCGAGCTGGTGAAAGCTGGTCCCTTGCCAAGCAGCTGCATATTTTTCATTGATGCAAAAGAAGATCCTGTAAGTGTTTTGAAGGTACATCTTTGAAAGGTTTATTCCTGCAGTCCTAACTACAGTGCTGCTTTCTTCTCTTTCTGCTGAATCTTTTCTCAGTAGCAAAGTGCTTTTTCTATTCAGCAAGCTGCTTAGTTTGTTTGTGACAAACCAGAGTTGGTCTCTAGTGCAACAGGAGCCTCAGGACATTGTGGAAGATTTCTCAGCTCCAAGAAAACCACCTGCTTCCACCCACCTTGCCCTCTGGGCAGCTCTGCCTGCAGCCTGGAAACTGGAGCTGTGTGTCCATACAGCGGTCCAGAAATCTCCCCAGAACATACCCAGCAACTGATCTCGCCAGTGACCTGAAGAAGCAGGTGAGTCAACATCCACCTTCAGTCCCTGGGTTCTGCCTCTAATTAATGCTGGGGAATGGTATTTTCTGTGAAGTGAGGACAAGGCCAGTAACTCTGGGGCCATAATAGTGGTTTGTGCACAGCGTCCTCTGTGTATCCCAAAGCAAGGCAGTCAGCATCCTTATCCTTTAAGAGTACCTTACACAGAGGGTCGCCCCGTGGCTGGAAAGCAGAGAGACTGAGACCAACTGATGTTACATAATAAATCACCCTTGTGAGAGACGGCCCACAGAAATCAGTCTTTCACCATGACATCCCTATACTAAAATGAAGGAAAAAAAAAAAAGAAAAAAAGGACTTTATATAGATTTCTGCCTTAAAAAAATACTCCACAGCAAATTCCAAAGCTTTTATGTTAGAAAATCATACATGGCAAAATAATATTGAAATTTTAAAGTAATAGACTGCATTCCTGTATGGGTTTTGGAGTTTGAAACAAAATACGATCAGTAAAATCGAAGGCCTTCAAGTTCTCCAGTACATCGTTAAAAAGTAATAGATTAAGACTCAGTATATTACAGGCTAATAAAAAATATTTTTGAAATTGTTCTGCACAGAAGTCTCAAGAGTTAAATATTTTATGTAAAGGTAAAACCTAATTCTCAATGAAATTTAGTTAAATGCATCTTTATTGATGCCTTTTCTGCCCTTCTGCATCACCTGGTATCATTTTCCCACTAACCTCAAGTCAACTTCATAACAAGTAGCTGTGTAAAGCTGATCATCCAACATGGGGTTTGAAACTGCTGGGACTGCCACCACATGAATTTTCCCTGAGATGAGGATGAAGTGGACATCGACTGCAGAAATATTGTTCTGCTCCTCCTCTTGCCCCTTCAAATACATTAATTTCTGGCAAACAAAGCCCAGCACTTGAGCGAGTTGCTATTACATTACTGCAGAATGAAGCCCCAATAATCCAAGGGGAAACGGTTAGTGACCTGCTACACCACTTGTACACCCACAAGTCCATGGGGCCAGATGGGATACACCCAAGGGTGCTGAGGGAGCTGGCAGAGGTGATCACTAAGCCGCTTTCCATTTTCTATCAGCAATCCTGGCTAACTGGGGAGGTCCCAGTTGACTGGAAGTTGGCTAATGTGATACCCATGTACAAGAAGGGCCAGAAGGATGATCCAGGGAACCACAGGCCTGTCAGTCTAACCTCAGTACTGAGGAAGGTAATGGAGCAAATGATCTTGAGTAACATCACATGGCACATACAAGAGAACCATATGATGAGGCCCAGTCAACATGGGTTTATGAAAGGCAGGTCCTGTTTGACCAACCTGATCTCCTTCTATGACAAGGTAACCCACCTAGTAGATGAGGGAAAGGCTGTGGATGTTGTGTACTTAGACTTCAGTAAAGCCTTTGACACCGTATCCCGCAGTATTCTCCTGGAGAACCTGGCAGCTCATGGGCTGGATGGGTGTACTCTGTGATGGATAAAGAACTGGCTGGAGGGCCAGGCCCAAAGAGTTGTCGTGAACAGTGCCAAATCCAGCTGGCGGCTGGTCACAAGTGGTGTTCCCCAGGGCTCAGTATTGGGACCAGTTCTGTTTAATGTATTTATCAGTGATCTGGATTAAGAGATGTTGATTGACAGCCGGCTGAACATGAGCCAGAACTGTGCCCAGGTGGCCAAAAAGGCCAACAGCATCCTGCCTTGTATCAGAAAAAGTGTGGCCAGCAGGACTAGAGAAGTGATTGTGCCACTGTACTCAGCACTGGTGAGGCCCATCTTGAATCCTGTGTTCAGTTTTGGGCCCCTCACCGTAAGAAGGACATTGAAATACCAGAGAGAGTGCAGAGAAGGCAATGAAGCTGGTGAGCGGCCTGGAGCACAAGTCTGATGAGGAGCGGCTGAGGGAACTGGGGCTGTTTAGCCTGGAGAAAAGGAGGCTGAGGGGAGACCTTATCGCTGTCTACAGCTACCTGAAAGGAGATTGTACCATGGAGGGTGTTGGTCTCTTCTCCCAAGTAGCAAGTGAAAGGACAAGAGAAAATGGCCCCAAGTTGTGCCAGAGGAGGTTTAGATTGGATATTAGGAAAAAATTCTTCACAGAAAGGGTTGTCAGACATTGGAACAGGCTGCCCAGGGAAGTGGTGGAGTCACCATCCCTGGAGGTGTTTAAAAGGCATTTAGATGAGGTTCTTAGGGTCATGGTTTAGTGCTAGAGTTAGGTCAGGTTATGGCTGGACTCGATGATCCTGAGGGTCTTTTCCAACTGAAATGATTCTATGGTTCTATCCCTTTCCTAAGCTGTTAGGCATAATTCTGCACACGTATATATTTTCACTTTTCACATTTAGCGATTAATTTATTTTTTTTTAATCCTCAAACTGGTAATATCAATATGGAGAGTGCATTGACCACCCCTTCTGAAAAGCCTTTAGCCTGACTTTTGTCAAGAAATGCTGAGAGAGGAGACCGTAGCTGGTTGAAGCTGTAACTGAAGAAGAGAATAAAGCATGACCTGAATACATAAGTAACTGTCTGGAGTCACTGAATCAGCCTTGTGACTGCTAGTAGCTGTCGAACACAAAAAGTTCCCCAGGGACTGGCTTTGGACTCTGATATATGGTACCTGGATTATTATTTTCTTTAAAGTAGCTTAAATATTTTTTCAATTACTGCTTCACAGCCTTTATACTACATTATATTTTAATCTGCTGTTCAATGCCATCCCTACCATTTATACTAGCAACTGAAAGAATGAAACTAATATTTAACCAAAAAAGATAAAGCTAAGAAAACAAGCAAAAAGTATCATGAAGTGTCATTCAAAGAAGATAAATTCATATTTATAACCTTTGGTGATTTACTGTCTGCTCTCACATTCTGTAATTCACTTAAAACAGCTGCTCCTCTGTTTCGTCTTCACACCTCCATAGACCTCAGAAGCAACAAAATCCACAAGGGCAGATCCTTATGGTCACATGGAAGCATATGGATAGCAATTAAATAGATTGTCCTTTGCAACAGATATTCCTTAAAGATGTGGAAGTGAGAGGTGTTAATGAGCCTTAACAAAGAAGGTCAACATTTATTATCTCTCCATTCTTCTGAAAGAGTAGATCATATTTATACTTTGGGTTATTCAGACAGTTTGACACCACACAGATGGTCAAGAAGAAATCAGGTAAGTAAGTTTGAAAACGAAGTGAACAGAAGGGAGAAAACAGAGAGTGGTGGTTGGACTATTTTCAGTCAATCCTGCTTGCAACCCAAATGTGATGAAGAAAACAAGTCAGATGTCTAGAGGGTCTGGTGACAGAACAGCCACCCAGGGTGAGGCTGAGGGCTAAGAGGGAGAGACAGCCAAACTCTAAACAGGCGGTGAATTGGGAAAAGGTAGATGAAAGTGGATCCAGAACAAGAGGAAAGGAAGTGTGTAACACATCCTCCCTTGTAATCCAGGGGATAAAGCTTGATGTGACAAATATGAGATGCAGAAGGAAGCTCCCACAGGAGAAAGCATCTAAAAAAACTCCACCAAACCAGAAAATGAAGAAACTGACTGAGAAACAGTGCTGGACAAGGTAACGAGGTTTCTAGGAGCTCATGGAGAGAGGATGAATGCTGCCAGTAGGGCAGATGTCCCACAGCAAGGCACCTCACTTTGCTCTGAAAGACTCTGATGACTCAAACAGGCATCAAATAACTTCTGGTTACCACCTCAAGTGGATTGCTACTCGCCTGTCGATTTGTGATCTTTCAGGCACCACACATTTACCCAAGAGGTAAATATAGTGTGCAGCTCTATGTGAATGTCACAAAAGCTTGTCCCATTTGTAAGGTTATTTCTATTTTGTTGCATCTAAAAGACAAAGTTCAATAAATGATTTATTCAGAAAAAAGGTATGCAGGTAGGCAATCATGCAAACACTGCTTTAAAAACATTTATTTGGTCAAAGAAGTTTTCTTTCCTTCTTCAGTCTGCATTGATCTGTTATTATAATGTCTTCCTACTTTCTGCAGTGTCCCCGTCACCAAAGATGCATTTTATTGCTTCGGAGCCTTCCACTTACATGTTCATCTGTCACCTCTGGCAAGCACACTGTATTTAAAAACAGAGAACTCCTTTTGTGAAATACGTAATTAAGGCTTGCTACAAGCTTGTTTGCTGAAAGCCTGCAAAGGGCTCACAAGCTCAAATATATATTGGCTGTATGAAACTGCAGCGTTCCAAATACTATATATCTTACTCCTTTCCCAACTTACTTTCACAAAGGGTTTATCTGCAGCACCAGAATTCTTATTTCTAGTAAATTATTCAGTTAAAACAAACAGAGGAATTCTTCCAGGTATTGCAGTTCCTCAGTAAGATATATCCTGCAACTTCTTGAAGGTATCTGTGATCCTGAGCAGTCCTGCAGTCTTCACTTGTCACCACCAGCACCACAGCAACCTGTCTGTTGTTATTTTAGGATGTATCTCTTACTGTGAGCAGACTCATCCACTATTAGCCTGAGATAAGCAACTTCATTTTTCACATAAAAATTTTGTATATTCTCCACAAAAATAAAAATATGGGGTTTTTTCTGACTCAAGCCTCCACTGAAACTCCAAGCTGGTTTGCCTGACCCCCTGACCCCTTGGCAGTAGTGGGGTCTTTTTGGTTTGGTTTTGGTTTGGGTTTGTTTTGTTTGTTTGGGTTTTTGTTTGTTTGGTTGGGTTTTTTTTAAATGCCTTTTTGTAGCTGCTGAAAGCGGTCAGTGCTGTACTCACAACACCAATCCAGGGGCCACTGTTCAGACAAACCCACATACCCCAGTGTGCGGCCAGCGCTGAGCCTGCACCAGTCTGGGAGCCTTTCAGCACTGGCAGCAGAGCATGAACAAAGGAAGGGTCTATGTAGCCGTGCTGTCGGTCACAACATGTGTCACATATCGTAAGTTATTTAGAGGGATTTAATAATACTCTAAACATAAAAATTAACACAAAATATTTCTCAAATATAAGAACCCTAGTTCCACTTGCAAGGACGACATGGACTTTTTGTTTCGTAAGTCCTGAAAAAACACATCATCAGACAATCTGGATGGCAGAACAACTGCACAGAGGAAGCAGAGAAAGTCTCCTTGCTAAATAAAAAAACTTTACCAGCTAAGTTACATGCTCTCATTTTTCTCTCAAATGCTTTTGCAAATGTCTAACATTACTATGGTATGCAGTAAAATGCAGTCATTACGGTACTTTAAAATCCCTGACATGGAAGAAAATAGAACCCAAGTGATTTTATCTATCAGTAACATGGTGCTTAATTTGCTCTTTTTAAAAACATCAACCATGAAAGCTGGAAATCTTTCAATAAGGAGCTTGTATGACCCACAAAAAGAAACATTAATATCGTGCATAGAAGTATTCCAAATGTGCAACAATAGGCAACAAGGTTGCCTTGCAAGGGTCACTGAGAAGTGATAAAGATGTTGAGGTTTGTGGAAAGAATAAAAACAAATAAAAGATGAGCTTTAAATATAACTCCATAGAGGAACATGGTAAAACAGTGAAGCCCAATTCTCTGCTAAAAATGAGCCCGTTGCTCAAAAACGGACAGTGAGCAGCAGGGTGAGAGAAACACAACCTGAGTCAGGGCAAAGACCAGGTAGGGACGCGCTGCCTTCCAAACACAAGGCCACTCCACACCTTCTAACTTTGCTTCAAAGCTAACACCTATTTAATCTTCACTTACACAACAGAAGACTTCTGAATAAACAGTGAGGCTTATGATAACCTTCTCTGCATTATAAAGCTTTGAGATTTGCTTTTGTTGTCTGTCTTAAGCTCAGTGTGTAAGAAACAACGAAGAAGAAAGAAATTCCCTAGTTCAAAACTTATATCAGCCTGTGTTTGTAAGTTCTGTGCCAGGTAGCTGGAGTTGCAGATTTTAATGAACCCTAAAGCTGCAATAACTTTGCAGTCATTTCTTGAAAATTATTTTCACAACACGTACACCAAGACAGCAAGTTGAGGATAACAGTGAACAACACCTCTATTCCCCCCAGCTCGTATTATCCACTGTAGTGCTTTAGCATAAAGCGTAAACAGGATCATCTTTGTGGTAACTTCATTCCTTACACAATAAGAATAGAAAAATGTGAAATTCCAGACATATGCAAAGTAAGGGCCTGAGCTGTGAATTTACTTGCCAAAGACAAGTAATCATGGAAGAGTCCCTCTAGCTCACTGCACGGGCTCCAGGAGTTCCTCGGTCAGAGTTAACACAGTGAAGGTCACCTACAGTTATGAAACCAAACTGAAGTAATGCATTGTGGTCCAGATGGAAACTGGTTTATTTCACTGAGGGAGCTGAAACGTTGCAATAAAGGGATAGAAAGCACCAAAAATACATCCTCAAAATGTGTTTTTAAAAGCTTATCTGGTCATTGTTGGCCAAGAGGATGATCATTCCTTTCAGTAGCAAAGGGTCCCATCACCATAACTTTACTTTTTTTGCTTGTCTAGAAATAATAGCTATTGTAAACAAAAAATTAAATTCTGCATCTATCACCATTTAAAAACTTGATGATGTGCTCTCTGTTGCCTTTGCACAATATATTTCATTTCAATACAATGGTAGAATATCCCTCTGAAAAGAACTTCCTGATAACTCTAAGATGAGATGTAATGAATTTACATAAGCTCTCCAAGTCACTCCCAAGCAGGTGTCCCTCACATTTAGCTCATCCATTTACACTCCTTGCAACATTTTGTTTGGGTGCTACAACATCCAGTCCATATGAACTTATGAAAGTACAATTTGCTCTTATTGTTAATTTTAAACCACAACTAATTAATTTCCATAATGCGAACAGGTTTCTACTCTTTTAATTTCTTTCCTACAATTCTGCCTAAGACACGCATTCTAAGAAACCCTTTCTAAAATGATTTGTAGACACTGATGCACCTTTAGGACCACTATGATGTATGTACAAATTTTCCTTTCTTTCTTTTGTTTCTGTCACTGTGCCAATTTCCACTTGCACGTCCAGCAAAGTGAGGGATTTTGTTTCCTAGAGAGAAGGTAATAACACATCGAGGTCACTTTCTAGAGGCTAACACTAGTAGTCCCCATCCAGAATTCAGATACAAATAAAGACAAATTGGCTTTTAGATTACATTTTTCTTTTCAGCCTCCTGCATCACTTTGAGTGGCACAAAATCTGAAGCTATAAGCTGGTGACCAGAAACCTCAGTGGGGGAATGCAAAATAAAGCCCCAAATGCAGACTGAGTCTCTCTTCCTGCGCTGACTGAATTAACACAAAAGATTCAAAGCAAGATGAAAGTAACTGCAAACATTCGGCCAGATCCACCTTTCCATGTTCTACCAAGCTGCCAGGGAGAGGTATCACCCTTCACAGTACGATGTTGCTGCTGTAAAAGAAAACATTCCTAGTCCTTTTATTACAGATTCCACAAGTGATAAACAGTGATTCTGCCATTTCCCTGAAGCCCTTAACTCACTCTTTTTAAGAGCTTCACCTTTCTCCTCGCTCTCTTATCACAAGCACATGCATCTACCTGCAAACCAGCCTCTGTCCTTCTGCACTGCTGTCCCATCCACCTTCTGCTCAGGCTGCATCTGCAGGGCACTGATCAGAACCACCACTGCCCCAAACTCAGCTAAAACACCCAGGAACCAGCAGGGCAAATCTGCACCCTGACTGAAACCGTGCTGTAGAAATAAAACCAAATATCCTCAGGTTTGCTTAGATTGTTTTTAAACAATGGGGTTTTTTATTTAGATATAGCTGTCCAAACAATCTGTTGAATTCTGCATTTAATTTACTCTTAGGCAGACAAATATTATAGAAGACAACCTTGTACAAGACAGATAGGTGAGGACTGGGGAGTCCCACGGTAACTCTAAAAAGAAATGTTAGGAATGATGTGTTCCAATTCCTTTTGCAGAGTGAAAAAAAGTAATTTTAAGTCCTATCTTTCTATTTCATGTTGAGCTTGTATTTGGAAAAGTTCCATATTCAGGAAACAGTCTAACTCAATGCTGATGTTCACTTTTACAAAATATTCTGATATTAAGACAGACAAAACAGGATATGAGCCTACAGATGGGTTTGAATACGATGCAGAGTCTAAAACACAGCATGCGGAGCATTTATAAACCAAAAACCTCATCCATCAAGTCTCTTTCAAGAGGTTATTTAACAGCCATTATAGCTTTGCTATTGAATTTATATCACAGAACTAGAGCTGGAAGGTACCTCAAGAGGCCATCTTGTCTGTCCCTCGCCTGGAGGCACACCGGCCACACACCAAATGTACCTGTCAGTCCTGGCAGGTTCTTGTCTAACTTATTTTTTTAAAAACCCTCTCATGACAGATTCCACAGCCTCCTGTGACAGCTGTTCCAGTGCAAAACTACCCCACTGCTAGAAAGGTTTACTTGGTTTTTAAGTTAAATTTCCACTGCTGTTATTTAGCCTGTTATTCCTTATTCACACAGGCAAGGTTTATTCTTTCTCTCTCAAAGCTGTCATTTTACATATTTGAATACCATTATCATCTCTCCTCCAGACTAAATAAACACAAATCCTGCAACCCTGATGCACAGCTTGCATTTTCTAAACCTCTGACCACTGGTGTCCTCCACATTGTTCTTGCACTACAGAGCCCAACATCAGATTCAGAACTCCAGCTGCAGAGCCCAACCACCAGATGTGCCTTACAGACATTTCCGACCTCTCAGACGGATGTCTGTCCTTTCTACAACATGTACAATGTCAGCTCTAGATAGAGTGTCTGACCAAGAATAATCCAGATCCTGCCCTTGCATCGCACCGTCTGGACATTCATCCCTCCCCTTACTTCGTGGCACTCATCATTCCCCCGGGGACAGAATTTTGCCCTCACTGAATTGGCTGCTATTTTTCAGACTGTTTTTTCAACTCCTCAAGATAAGAATGAACTCTAATTCTGTCCTCTGAAGTGCTTATGGCACCTCTACATGTGGCATCACCGGGACATTTAATAAACATGCTTTCTCTACCATCATCCACAACATTAATGAAAGGACTGAATAACACCAGAGCAGGCACAGACGCTTGCAGAACCGTACTTGGTCCCCGCAGTTTGACGGATACACTCAACCCTGTAATTCAAGTTTCACCTACCCTAGGTTTCCCTGCTTACTATGAACATGTTGTGGAAAGCAGCATCAAAAGCCTCACTCAACTCAAGCGCTCAAGTTTATTTAAAGACTGGGCAACAATTGTTATTAAGCTTCTTTCCATACAAACCTCCAAGTTTGTTAAAGTTGTCCTTCCTGAAGCCAACTGTTGCTATTTTGCTCTCTTACCTTCTTCCTTTCCTCAATAAAACCCCTTATTGTATCACTTCACGGTCATTCTTCACCAAGTTGCCTTCTGTCACCTGCATCAAAACACAGGTCCCAAGAACCTGCTGGCCAGTCCTATGTTGTCCTGAATTCACTTGCCAGCAGAAGACACGGTAAGCAAAAGCCCACATGTCTGATTCTTTACTTTGGACAAGTGTAGCTGCTCAGGAAGCCCTTCTCAAATTTGACCTCCAGTTGTGTTATACATTTATTTTAAAATATTGATAGCAACAATTATTTTAATTTTTTTTAAAAATCACTTGATGTTGAATAACTGTTAGAGACTCAGAAAACTTGTCAAAAAAATAAGAGACGCCAAAACCAGCTCTGTTTGAAAGGGTAAAAACCCCAGTTGATAAGTTTTATTTTTTCATGTGGGATGAAACTGTTACCTTTGGCCATTTTGCTTTGGATTTGATGCTGGTGACATTTCTTAACAGCTTCTGGTTTACTGGGTTTAATGAATGGTGTCTAGTTCAGGTTTATTCTGAATTAAACCAGAAGGTACTTGTTCTGAGTGAAATGACTTTGCTCCTCTGTCCTTTACCATGAGGTTGATCCTGCTTTAGGAGGAACAAACAGAAAAGGGAAATGAAATACAAATAAATATTTTTGCCTGTATGAGAAGACTGCACAGTACTAGAGGGAAAAAAAGTTATAAAGGCAGCCTGTAATGGAACAAGGATCACACATTTTCAGACAGATGTCAGGTGCCTTTTAAGGCAGCCATCAGATATGAACCTGAATGTGTATCTTTCTGTTTGTCCATTTTGATTAACACCTTTCATCTTCAAGGCACTGTAAATAATTGGCAAAATAATCAGTGCAGTGACTTCACAAGGAAAAGACGTGAACTCTGTACACCCATAACAATTCATGCATCCTGCTATTTAGCATGTGTTGTATTCTCTAGGACTTTCTTGTGTTCCTCAGAAGGATGTTATCACATTCCCCTTAGTAGTGTGAATGGCCAGTGAATACTGATTGCTGAGAAAAAATTTAAAATGTACACATATGCACATGCTACATACTTCACTTGTTCTATTTTAGCCAAAGAACACACCATGCATGTTTGAGCAAGAAATGGCTTGTTCTGCATAATAGTATTTTCAGCTCTGAAAGGAAGTTTGTTATGAACAAACTTGTGATGGCTGATTAGGACAGAGTCGCTATTACTGTATCACAGATTCGCAACACACATGCACTAGATGCAAACCTGTTTGGTACCAGGCCCAGGAAAAGCTGCAAGGGAAATGTAATGCTGTAATCGGTTGCAGCCGGGTTGGTTAAAATCCCATGAAACGAACCAGAACTTTGGAACCCTCTGCTTGATGACTGTAGTGCAAAGCAGTTGTCAAGGCTGCACCCAGGCAGATCATCTTGGGAATCTGAAGACAGGATGTGACAGATAAAAAAACATGCTGGAGCCAGAACCACTGTCACACAGTTTAGCACTGAATTATGTTGAACAAATTCTGCAAAATCTGTCTTCCTTTGGAGAACTAAGCCAAGCATAGCCCACTTCAATAGCAGTCCAACTATCTCACTTTCCCAGACTCACTTTCCACAACTTGCCAGTTATCTGTCTCTTGCTATCAGACTTCAGAGAGCAACCACGACGGCTGACAGTCCCTAGCCTTCTCCACAGTGCAAAGGCAAAGAGTGTACACCATTCACTGTAAACTACATTCTTTTTGTATGAAGATTATAGGAAAATACATAGTAGAGATAAGGAACTAAAATCAGTTACTCAGATCAATCTGCCACTCTGTCACAAATATTCTCCTACCATCTATGAAGCTGTCATACAGGTTGGATTTGTCAGAGGGATCTCTCCAGTATTCATATTATGTGCATCTGCACGGATTTTTACACAAACGCACACATGCACACACACACACAAAAAGAAGGGTAGTTGGTTGAGTCTTACCTCAGACAGGTGCCGGAAGAGGAATAAAATTAAATGGGTGCTGTTGAGGACCAAGAGAGCCAGACTTTGCAAGGCTTAGTGAGTACCTGCTATGGTGCTCTGCAGACAGCAATGACAGCAGTGCAGCATCCACCTACAGCTTTGCTTTCAGCAAGCACATTTCACAAAAATACTGGGATCGAAATGAACAACAGGACCAAGTGCCTGCTGGAGCATGCCTTGTGCTGTGAATAAAGTGCCACTCTACACTTCACCCTGCCAGGAAGCCAACAGGGGTCAGGCACTCCCATCATCAAGAAACTGAAGGGGATATCTAATGCCCTGTGTGGGCAGAGCTCATAACTCAGGCCAAAACTGAAAGCAAAAGAAATGACCATAAGCACTAATAATGGGATAAAGTAGGGGAAAAATGCACTATATAGGTCAATTTGTGTGCACATGCCCTCCCTCTGCAATAAAAACTTGCCAATAAAAACTGTTGTTCCATCTCACACGGACAGAAACCGCTGCCAGGATCTTGAAATATTCTTTTAGATTTTCAAAGAAGTCTAGAGGCCAGCAAATATGATTAAAAGATTGGAGCATCTGTCATATAAGGAGAGCCTAAGAGAGCCGGGACTGTTCAGCCTGGAGAAGGTTCGGTGGGATCTTTCTAATCTACATAAATACCCAATGGGGGGAATAAGAAGATGAAGACAGGCTCTTCTCAGTGATGCCCAATGGAGAGGAGGCAAGGGCACAAACTACAACACAGGAAATTCCACTTAAACATAAGAAAACACTTTTTTACTGTGAGCATGGTCAAACACTGGCACAAGTTGCCCAGAGAGTCTCCATCCCTGGAGATATCCCAAACCTGACTGAACACAGTCTTGAGCAACAAGCTGACTGCTCTGAGCCAAGGGGTGGTACTAGGCTTCCTACCTCAACCATTCTGTGATTCTCTCAAAGAATCCACAGGTTCTGCTGCTGTGAATGAATTAGAAATCAATTGCTTGTAATTGTGCTCCTAAACCCTGTCTTTCCTTTACAAATTCTAATATTTAGGACTGTGAAGAAAGCCTTCCTAAAGTAAACAGAGGATTACCCACAATGTGAAGTTAGAGACTTTTTGGCAGATATAAGCGAACAACAACTACCACCTTCTTAAGAAGGTGTAAATTGTTCTAACTCCAGGGTTCCATAGCTGGGAAGCTATACAAGGGCAATTTAAATGCCAACAATTCATTGCTGATGACTTAGCAGGAATTTTCAGGGCTTCCCCATTCCATTGTCCCCTAAGGACATTTTTCCAGGGTGACATAGTGCCAACAGCAGAGAATTCAAACTCTCAGGGTGTCCCTTCATTTCTGCAGTGCAGTTACAGTGGTCTTGGGGACAACATAAGGTTAGCATAAAAATAGAAGTCTGGCAGTAGGCTGAAAGAGACAAAAGAGGAAAACTGTCACTGGCAACTTGTGAAGGAATGGAAACTATAGTCAGATTTACTCTAACCTCATATTCAAATTATTGAAGTTCTGACTTTCTTAACTAACCTACTGATGACCCAAAATTCAGCTGGTTGCTGCAGATGGTTGCAGAAGTTCAGTTCACTGCAGAGAACAGGAGACCAGAATCACAGTGCAAATACTGCCAGAGAATACTATATATGAATGAATGAATGAATATGTCTGCAGGTTGGACCAAAAGAGCCCTTACTATCTACTTTCTAGGTGCATTAAGTCACATATGAAAAAATTACAACATTGAGACGTGTATTAACCTTAAAGTGTCTTTAAAAAGGGATTGGGAAGAAAGATACATGCAAAATACTACTTCATACTAAAGAATGTGGTATCTGTGCAACATGAACAGCTTGATTATTTATCACGTTCAAGCTAAAACTCTAAACCCTCAGGAGATATTTTTCAACTACAGTCACAGAAGAAAGTAAACAAGATAAGTGTGGCCACAGCCACGTCAATCCCACACAAATGCTGAATTTTCACACAGCTGAAAGATATGGCCTTGCCTTCACCCTGCTCACATCCCAACACTCCCACTAACTATTAGGGAAAGAAAAAACAAACAAACAAACAAATAAATAAATATATTAGTTCACTACTTCCCCTGCTCTGCCTTGCCATGTGGGCACACTAATGTCAGTATTGCTCTGCTGGAGAACCTGCGAAGATGTGGCCCAGGGAGCAGCCAGTTTCCCCTTTAAGTGTATTAAAGTTACAGTGGAATTACTGCTTTAGAGAAAAGAAGGAGTGTGTGAGTATGAACAGCAACAGGAGAAACGTGTACATCTACTGAATAGTCCCGAAGTTCCAAACATATGGGAAAATTTGTTATGCCTGTTTACCTTAGTTCAATAAACATAAATATGGGATAATGCCACTAATTACATCATCAATAAAAATACAACTGACAGAACCTAAATCTAAAATTATTGCACAACGTTTCAAGTTTTCTACTGAACTAAGTATCATGCTACTGATTCAATACTGATTTCTGGACTTTTCTGAAGAGGAAGCGTGGCCCATCGGTCGTCTCACAGGTCAGTAAAGAGCATGGAAACACAGTGACAGAAACGGCTCTAATGCATGTGCAAAAAGATACTTGAGGACAGAAGCTTTCTTGGCTTTATTTCATTGGTAAATTTAGCAGTGGCAACAATGGACAAAGTTAAAAAAGACAGGGCTACAACTTCCCAAAACCTACATCCTCCTGTTCCAAAAGTCTATTTTAGCCACGTGAAATTCACTTACCACAATCAAAATCACAGTTTTACAAAAAATACTAAATTTTCATTAAAAGACAGATTTTTAAAAAATTTATTTAATCAGCTATAGATGAGACTGTTTCAGTATTTGGTACTGTCAGTGTAAATGAAGGAGAATACCAGGTCCCTGGTGAATAGAAGGGAAAATACTGAAATATTGTTATACTACACACAGATATACATGAAGAAAAAATACTCCCAAAACCCCATGACTGGAGTCTTTGTCAATAGTAATGAACTGAGCAGAAAAGGAATAGTGAATATCACTCATCTGGATTTCATGAAGGCAGAATGAGTCAGTGAGGTAGTGGAGAACTATTAAAACACATTAAAGATGGGCTAAGGATCAGTAACACCAGTTTTTAATTCATCTAGAGATCTGGACTGAACTAAATATTCTGAAATACAACTAAACTCTATTCTGTCAAAAAAAGAGTCTTATAAACAGGAGATATAAATGGCCTTTTAAAGTGACTGCAATAGAAATTTTCATTTCTTCTCCCTACCTTTAGCTAGGCCAAAAAAGGTCATTTTTCTATTCTTACAGGGGAAAGCTTAAATTATTGAATTTTTTTGATATGACTTTGTATTAAATATGACTTTGATACTATGGTAATTTTTGAGTGAAGTGTGTTCGATTGATGTGGACATCAACACTTACTTCAATTTTTGAGCAAAAAATGAGCTTATTTGGACAGTGATAGTAGAACAGAGAAGTCTAATGTAATGGCAATTAACTTTGTACAGTTATTAATATACAAAATACCTTAAAAAGGAAGGGAAGTAGTTCCCCAAATCTATCCGACACTTGGAAATACTATAGGATGTACTCTAGTACAGGAAACTACTTCCTTCCCTCCTCAGAATATCAAGAATTCACCATAGAGTTACCACGACTTCTGTGGCGCGGTTGAACCCCCTTTCTGACAGTTATTGGAGATTTTATTGCCATTTCCTTGAAAAGACTTAAAAGCTGCTGCATGAGAATCACTTCTATTGTGATCTTGCTGCTGATCAGGATTACTTCACCTTTATTTCAGGCCAAATCCATCACCATATTTTTTTTCTCCAGTAAATGCCCTGATCAGTCCATTGCCCTCACACATCTTTTAATAGGTCTTTCCTAATTATTTCATACTCCTTGGGGATCTTATATACTCAATGCCCTACAAAAAGTGTTCTTCGTCTTAAATACCTAATCTTGCAATTTTCATATAAACTGGCTATGAAAAGAACTGAAATGGTTTGTGCTGAGGGCGTCACTAAGCTGAAGTCTCATGGCCTGAACTTTGGACCAACCAGACTTAAAACTCCTCTTTACTAGCTTCAACAACAACAAAAAAAACCAACAACAAGCCTCAACACTGCATTAATGAAAACAATATCATCAATATACAGAAATTTCAGAGTATTAAAGAAATAATCTTGAGAGCTAGAGTAACAAATGAAACCATTCAAATTAGAAAGTGGGAACAAGAATTTCTGTTGCATGCTGAAATGATCAGCTGAAATTGTAAATGGAAAGAAAAAAATGCTACTATTTGATTTCCAAATGAAGAGAGAGTCATCAGCATGTTGTAGTTACAAAGACTGGGATTAATCAGGAGAGGCATTTCCAATATACATACAGAAGACAGCATGCCACTGAAAATGTCATTGGTAAGACTTCCTGTAAAATAGCATATATAGTTCTGACAGATGGTGAACATCACAAGGGAGATGAATTATCAAAGTTGAAGAACACCGTCAGTGAAATAACAAAAGTAGAACTTGCTGTGAATAAATTCAGGCTGAAAAGATAGTAGTTCCAGCCCTTCCAAGAGGTGAGCTTCTGAAACAGTGTCTTCGTACACATAATAAGCACAATATATTTAAGGTGGATCTTGATAAATTAAGGAATGATATTACATAATATTGTTACTTATTATAGAAAAGAATCAAACTTGACACATGGGATATATTACTGTCCTGTGTTCCTGTCACTTTTCCCAATTTCTCTGCAGCTAGTGTGCCAAAAAGTCTGCAGACAGAAATCTGGCAGGAGTCTGGGGATACAGCCACCCACACTGGTGCTCTCCTGGAAAGAAGCACTATGTACACTGGGTTCCACCACGGCCACCCAGACCAACTGGCAGCAAAGGCTTCCTTGGGCCATCCTGCCTGCCTGAGCCAAGCCTGGTCGCACAGAACCAGCACAGAGCATTTCCATCAGCCTCTGCTAGCCATGGGGACAGGCGCACGGAGCCACATTTTTGGACAGGCGTACTGCTTAATGAACACTCTTGGCCATTAGTAGTTAATCCGCTTGGATTTTAGTTGATGACTTGAAGATTCAACACCAGACTGGGAATTTCCTGTCATTTTCTTATGCTGTTCTAATCCTTACTATCCTGCTTCAGGGATGAAGTAATCCACAACAAATCTCAAGTGAAGGCACACGTACCATTTATCCATGGGACACCACATACACATTTCCACAGTATTTTCTGTTACATCCTGTTGGCCTTTACAATGGTTTGTTACTGTTCCTTTATGCTACTCCCTACAGGGATGAAGTTTCTTCTGAGCTATCCATAGCACTACATAGACTATTTCCTCTTGCAAGGCCAAAACTAGTAGGAAATCTACCTGTGGGTATTCTGCTGTTCTTTTACATGAATATCGCATTTGTAACTGATTAAAAATTTAAATCACATTCCTGGTGCTACTGTGAAGTTGCACTTCAGGTCCAAGAATGTATTGTGAAGCTGAGAAAAATCAACATATTTGGAATGATAGGGTTGTTCCAAAAATAAAAATGAAGCAGAAACTGGCATTTTTGTTTTTCAGTATACATGCTGCTATTACATATCAGTCTTATAATCACAGAGCAATATGTATTATACTACACAGACCTATCAAAGTAATGCTTATATTCCCTAGGGTGGAATATGGAGCAGCATAAACATACAAAACTCCATTCCTCAGAAGCCATTCTAACACTCCAGGATGTCTTCACCAACTAGATCCTTTACACCTTTTAAGCAGAAGATTAACCGTGTCACCAAAACCCATGAGCAGTTTTAGTGGTCTCACTTAAAATGAAGTCTTACAGAGAATCAAGATTCTTATGCATTCATCTCGGTATGATGTAAGAGTATTGCTGCTAGAGGCCGTGTCCTTTGAGGTATCAAGCACTGCCTGAGGAGTCCAAGAGTTCTCATCTTTCATCTGGGCACATGAATATTCCATGTTATGCCAAGGTCAAAAAGCCAGGACTGAAGTGCTAACCTGGTTTACATTTTAATACTTAAAAGCACCACATCAGATCTGGTTCTCCTCACCCCGAGTTACAAAATCCACTGCTTCCTGGCAAAAGTGTGGCTGAGAGTAGTCTGAAGACCCTTGTCCTTATGCTGCAAAAGTTTTTCTTCTTCCTACCACGCATATTTACCCCTAGACAACACCTAGCTCAACCTCCTCTGCCACTTCACAAGTTGTCAAGTGACTATTCAAGCATTTAAAAAAATGAAGGGTCTGTTAAGCTGTAAATTAAATGACAGTCTATAGCTGAAAATTAGCAGTAACATGCCCAAAACTTTATTGATTGCTAAGAAAAGGTGAATAACCCCCACTACGGATGGCTGTGTAATTACTGACCTTTAGAAGCCATGAGCTATTAATTTAAGACCAGATAGCAATGAAGTAGCAAATGAGTTATTTTGCAACAGGACAGTAAAGGCATGTCTTGAGTTTTTTCATGTGTTCTGTGCCACCTTGAATAGTATTGTTACGTGCCTATGTTTTCCAGTTTAATACAGAATATAACCCAGACTACATCTGGACATAAAATGCCTGTCAACTAGCTCAGAAGATCTCTGGGAATGTACCCACAGATATGGAGGCCTTTTAACACATTTTTAAGAATTCCACATCTTTCCAAAAAGGTTTCTAAATTACTGTTAAAGGCAGGAAAATTGCATTGCCAAGCTCAGCCACTCTGACACACATACTGCAAATATTTCATCTGTTCTCAGAGGGATGGAGATAGCCAGTAACAGGAGAATCGCAGACAGTAATCAAACATGGGTAAAACTCCTATACTTATGTGGGACACACGCAAACCCCCCTCACTTCTCTTAATACCACTGAGTTTAATCTCTTATAGGCTCCTGTACAATTCAAGGAAGTAGTAGTCTAAAGACTATTAATACAAATGCTTCTGCAATATTTAACTTTTTTCTTTTTCTGCTTAATAAATAAGCACTTATGGTGATGGAGAGAGAGTTGCCTTTTGACAAAGCAAAATATATTTTAAGAGCATTGGTCAGGTGGTAGAGTTGACAGTAAGAAAATGTTAAAAATATATATTAACTGGCAGTAATGAAAGAAAAAGGCATCTGACCTGGTGCAGGTGTTCTTCCATGAAGAGTAGTTTCATTAGGCAGGAGATCTTTTGAGTTGGAAGTGAACGGTGATTGCCTAAATGTGTCTTCAGAAAAGAAAGGGCTATAGGAAAAATAAGATGTCTTTTTGTAAATAAAAGAGCACTTAATGGAAGAGGTAAATATTATTTTTGATCTTAATATTATTTTGATCTTAATATTATAACAAATACCATCTTGTTAAAAAGCCCCATTTCATTTACAGAATTCATGCTGAAAGATATGCAGATTGTGAGGCAAGGGGTGGAGTAGAGGCAGGCTTTGGTAAAATTGCAAATCAGAGTGAAATCTGAAGTCCTCCTAAAAGGCTTTTAAACTACATTTCTACATCTGAGATTTTCTATAGCACAATACAATCATATATCATTCTTATCATTATAAAATCAATGCTTCAAAAATTTATATTCTACTGTCGTATGTGGAGAGGGCAATCAGGAAATGTGGTGAATAGTATTATTTAATAATCTGAGGTATATAGCAATTATTTTTAAACTTTTGAAATTTTAGGTTAAGATACTGAATAGTTCATTTTTGATATGACATTACATGAATGAAGATAACTCCATGAGTTTGATTTTTAAAGCAAAAACCAATTAACATAAGCTAAACGAACGGTTACTTTGCAAAGAGTATTAAGGACAAAAATTATCAGGTACTTGACTCCAAAATGCATAGCATGCTTTTGTTTTAATTAACAGGCAGTAAAAACTGTCCAAACTGTCAAAACTGTCAAAGTATTTTGTTTTCTGTTCAATTAAAGATCATAACAGAAACAAGAATTCATTGTCTACAGTACAGACAGACATCAGTTAAGAGGTGCATCACGAAATTCAAAATGGAAAAGGATGGTCCTTCTTCAAAAACTGTTTTCTAAGCTAGTGTATTCCATCTGCATGCAAATTCTCAATTTCTTCTAGGCAAAATGAGAATTACATGAAATCCTTAACAGGCTGATTTACACTAGCTGTTTTCACGGTGCAGGACAGGAGGCTAGCTCATTTCTGCAGCCTGTTCTTATTCAGTAATAAAATCCAATAATCCTTTCAGGGTAAGGAACATAGTATAAGGTCCTACAAAGCATTGTACAGTGGGTAGTTGAGACCCAGAAAGCATATGCCAGCAGCACCAACCAAGTTGACCCTACCAGTCCAGATACACACGGTGTCAATCTAAACAGCGACATTTGCGTATTTTTTCTCCTCATACAGTCTTTCTGTAGAGAGTGAACAAGGTGTTTTCCACTGAGTCACTTCTATTCTTAGTCACGTTTCTTCTGCCTTTGGGAAACTTGTTGATAATTAGTTAACTTGATCATGTAACACGTTTGGCAATCACATTATTTACTTTCTCATTAAGTTTTTTGGCCATTATTGATTTTGTGCTGCACCATGTGTGACAGTTAATGGGATATTTTGGTGTTTCCACACAAGTTTGAACATAAACACAGTCAACATTAGGTTGTGCTGGAGAGTAAGGCATGAAGATGCCCCAAACCTGAACAGTTCAGTGTATGCAAATAGCTGAGCAATGCATAATAATCAAGAAAACAAATGATCAGGATAAAGCCAAACATCTCCAGCCCACATGTGCAAAACTTAACTTTTTCCAAGACTCACACACCCACTCAGGAGTGACATAATATAAAACAGACTGACGCTGTATAAAAATATGGCATCATTTATTGCAACATTCCTCTTATTGGTTTAATGATTTGAAAAAAAAAAAAAAACACCAATAAAAAAGCTTTATTACTGTTGTAACTCTTCAAAATCTTGTAATCCACTCTGGTTTCCATGTCAGCCTGCCTGCCTGTGTCTTAGATTGAGTCACTGAGACACTGTTCACTGCTGGTTCTAAGCAAAAGGGATGATGCAGAGCTCATCTATTTCAGGCTAGGCCATATGTCATGAGCAGGTGGTTGCTGAAGATTGCATTGTGTTATGTCCCAAGGATTTTCCTCTCCATCATTGGCCTCCAGTGAATTACAGAACCTTCCTTAGACACCTCTTTTCTGCCTTCCTCTAGAATGACAGCTGAGTCTCTTCAGTGTTGGCCTTATTATTAGTTTTATTTCAGCTGATATGTCCTCCAATTTCCAGTGCCATATACGGAGGGAAGAGCTCCTTGTTTGGGGTTTTTTGTTTTTGGTTTGTTTGTTTGTTGTTTTGGTTTGGTTTGTTTGGGTTTTTTTTAGGCTGAACTTTTCCAGTTTTATGGCTACAAAGTTCTCTAGATGTAAGAAACTTATCTTGGCATCTTATGCTTATGTACTCACTTCCAGATCATTTGCTTCTCCACTTGCTGTCTTCATATCACAGATGGCAGGCTCTACCGTCTCACTTAGCCATTGAACTGTGAGGAATCCTTGCCAGTTTTGGCTGCTTAAGCAAAGTCATATGGAAGTATATGCTCACAAAGTCCAGGAATACTCACAGGAGGAATAGCAACAGACAGGCAACAGTTGGAAATGTTAATACGGAATCAGGCAGCAAAAAGTGCTACTGTACCCTACCTTGCTGGGGCTTTGCTGATTTAAGATTCTCACCAATGACACAACTTATTCTCTGTGCTCCCCAGCCACTCACAGGTGGACAACACCAGCCTCACCTTGGAACTCTGCAGCTGCCAGCAAACTTAACAATTATGTCACCAATCATAACAATTATGATTCAAATTCCTTCCTGTCATTAATCCAGATGAAGGCTAGTGAGCCAAACTGCAGCACTGCACGTTTTCTTAATGCAGCCTGAGCGCCTCTATCTTCCACTGGCTGCTCCATCACATTCTATTTTTGAGAAGGCGTCATACCCTTATCAGTGAAGACTTCCAGCTGTTTGTTTGGTTTTGGGTGGGGGTTTTCTGGCAAGGTCTTTCAAGTCAACCTGTTTGAACTTGTAGGATTTAGCAGACTGACTCACTTGCCCTTAAGAAGCTCTTCTCATTCATGTCTTCTTCTGTTGATAGATAGATAACACAAGAAAAGCACCTAGAAGAACTGAACCAGGCATGCAGCATTTCATGCCCTGATGGGTAGCAGCTATTATCGGGATTTCTCAGTAAAACTCAGTGCAAATTTGACAACAGCCAACTGTGCTGCCCTCTTACAAGCTGGCAGGCAGGAGAAGGGCAAGTTATCTTTGAACTGTCCTCAACCTTTCTACTTTGAATTATCTTTGATAGATCCAAAAGTAGCTCTGGATTCTCACACCAGTCCTGCCAGTAACCTGATGAGACACTCAAATCTATTTTCAACTGACTATTTGTCACCTCCTCCCTGCAATGCACTCTGGATAGTTAAAGTGTAGTTGGACAATATGTGTATTTATGCCTATATGTATCTCTCAGGCTCATACTTTTAAGGAGTCACAGGAAAGTTATGCAGGCTGCATATCCCACAAATTCCCAAACTAGCAAATATAGAAAGCATTCACAGTAGTCAGAAATTAAATGCTCAATTTAATTATCTTTCAACCTGTCCTTAAAGTACATTTAGTGAGCTGGTCAGTTTATTAAATTATTTATTTATTACACTCCCCATGAATGAATGAGATAGACATAGGAGTTTAAGAACAGATATTTTAGAGATCTTTTCTTCTCCAACTGAAATGCTTTTCAATTTCAGTCCAGACAAAGTTGTCTTAGTTAGCAGGCACTGAACATTTTGGGAACATCTGTAAAAGGGGCTGCAGGGGCACAGAAGGTCTTACTCTACCTTTGAAGGAACTCTTTGCTACTTCAGTGTGCTCAGTCTTCAATCCATCCACACTGATTAGGGAACCTTCAGGTAGGAAATAAATGTACCCTTGCCCCCAGGGCTAGGTGAGAGCTGAAGCAGGTATCAAAGATTTAAGTTTTGGACTTGGCAGCCAATTCCTGCCTACTCCTCACCACGAGCTCCTGAGTTTTTACCAGTTCTAGCTACCACTTATTACCCAAGAGCTTTGAATTTCCCATATAGACACCTCAGTTCGTTGCTCATGTGTATTTAAACAATTCATGGACTTGTTAGCAGCCAAAATACTCTGAAATGCATATTTCTTTAACAGCACAGGCTACAATTGATTCATGTTTCTAATTCCTGTATAATTTCATTGGTTGTATTAATGTGACTGTAATATTTAACAAATGTTTCATTAGTATTGTTTTACAGTCTCTGACTTTTAAAGATTCATCTGTAGAAGACACTGAGATGATAAAGTACTCAACTGAAATTTATTCAAGAAATCCAAGTTTGGCAGAAGACTGAATCAAAATCGCCTCTTCTTACATCGACCTATGTCTTAAAATCCAGTTGTCAGCTTGTTCTTCCCTCAAGCACCTCATGTACTAGGCAGCTTCTTTTAAGTTTCAGGATTTTACAGAAAAATAATAGAAAAATATTTCTTAAAATGATGTGTGAATACTTGATGAGAGGAGAAAGTCACTTTGGCCTGTTTTGACATAAACACATCTGAGTTCACAAGGCAAAATGAAGGAATGCCATTTACGCTACAACTTTGCAGATAACAATGGACTGCGCTTACCTGGCTGTAGTTCTGATGCTGTTATCTTTATTGTGGTTGTGCTCTTTGCTCACTTTTTCTGCAGGGGAACATACGTGATTTTTGTGGTTAGCATATATCATATTTTCCCTATCAGCTTTTGTACAGTAGAACTATTTTAATGCTTTCTGATAACAGCATAATCCAGAATAATTTAGGGTAAATTGTTACAGCATGATTAGAGAACGGGGGCACAATCTTACTTAAACTAACTCCCAACAAATTTTTTCAGCTTCATATCTCAGTGTTAGTGCTCCATGCAGAATGTGCAATACAAGCATTCATTAAACACTGTGCTGAAATCATTGCCTTTATGGAATAGCTGAGATTTACCTTCCTTGTTAAGAGCACTGGCCAGTAGAGCCCCAGGAGCACTGCATGCTGCAGCCACTGGCCACTTGTGCCAGTAACTGCCATCTATAAGTTCCCTGTACTCCAAGGCCTGGATCAACCAGCTGTCACAAATTATTTAATTAGCTTTCCAAAATACAGGAGTTGAACTCTGGCTTTTCCAATTCAGTTCAAATATTGTGAACTTGACCTGACTGTCACCGTGCACTAAAGCATATGCTAACTATGGGGGACATTTGGCAAGGCTTCTGAGTTTCAAATGTGAGGGTAGAAGGGCACTAACCCCTATTATTTTTCAGCCTTAGCAATCTCACACTTTCATAGCACCTCAATGCTTATAGACAATCCCTTTCTGTTCTTTAAATTCTGCTATTGACTGTTTCCACTGCTTTTACCTGATAACTGGAAGAGCAGCTCGGATGCCATCTTCACTGATATATCTTGGCTGAAGAGATTTCTGTCTGGGATCACACGACCTTCTGGTGCCTTCTGTATGTGTTCACTAATGTCTCGCCCTAGTAAAGTGCTGTAGCCAACATTTTGGCTGGGTTGGCTGGGTAACACTGAAGCCTGCGAATCATGAATGTCAACTTCCATCGGTTCTTCTTTTATCTTCACCATCTGGGTTTCCTTGTAACTCTCAGCTGCAAATATGTATTTAAAAAAAATAAACAACTGCCACAATTATTTAATTAGGTAACAATTTTTCAGAGTACTCAAAGCAGGAATCACAGTTCCAAAGTTATAATTTGTAAACTGAATCACTGCAAGCGGTAAGGGAAGCAAACAGCTGACTGCTACAGTATTCTTCTGGGGATTACAAATAGAAGCAATCTCTTGAAAATAATTTTTCAAACTAGAGAGCAGAAAACAGTTGCGTACTTATAAATAAGAGAGTTATAACACTTTCTATGAACACCGTGTGATCACACGCCAGTTACTGAAGCTTTGCTTTTATTTATTAAATGAAGTTACAACTACACAGCAGCTCTCCAAAGGTGGGCACTGAAGACCTCTTACAAACTCTAAATTACTCTTTATCAGCAGACGCACAGACAGTCAGAAGTATTGGTATGGGAGTAGGGGTGGGGGAGGAAAACTGATCTACTTCTCTCTCTCTTTTACGGAGAATTCCAGACAACTATGCAAAGAACCAGTTTGTTAAACCTGTCCATGCTTTCAAGATGAGAGGAGTATTCTGGGGCCCGTGCTTTTCTAAAGCTTGATTTTGTGACAAGTGTAGATATTCCCTCATACATTACAAGATCCAATAACCTTAATGACCAGTTTCCATAAGCCCATACCTTTCCCTCCTTGCTTTCCTATGCGGTTTCTGAGGTCTAAGCAAACAAAACCATAGTCTAGAAGCCAATTTGTAGTTCACTTTCTACTCTTGAAATTCCTCAGGTGCTGCTGAATGCTCTAGTTTGGCTGCAAGGTAAGTGATCATTTTTTCTTCAGAATAAAAGCTTTGAAATCTCAAAATCAAGGCTCTAAGTTAATTTGCCTACCACACACCACATACCTATAAGGCCCTTTCGATTCAGACTTTCTGCTGTGAAAAGAGAAGCTGAAAACCTGTAGAATTTATTCTCAATTTAGTTTCAGAGACAGATGATGAGGTTTTAAATGATCTTCATTCAGATTTCTCCTGAAAGGACACTGGTATCACGGCTAAACTGCCCAACCAGGTGTTGGCTCTACTGGCCAAACGCTGAGCAGACATGCAGGAAACAGGCAGCCTAAGGCAGGCAATATGCCTGGGAGAATCAAGCAAATAAATAAATGCATGAGCGCAGTTAAATACCAGAAGGCCACCCAGGTAAGAAATCATGCCAACAAAAAAATGTACATGGGGTTTATTATTTTTGCCTAAGCCTGTACACGTACTTCTACTACTAGCCAAGATACTGAAAACCTTAAGGAAAACCTGCTTCTGTTTACTCACGATTAACACATGCCCTAAATTATTGCTTATGGAGCCTCCACAGCTGGAGTCAAGGGAAAGCGAGTTTGAATTGCTCAGACCTCATGAGCCAAGGGAGGAATAAGCAAACACAGCACCCAGGGAAAAAGGTTGTGGTAGAGGGTAGGGACAGGCACACTGCAGAACACTGAGAGCTTAAATACTGAGTGGATTAGGACCTGAGAGATCAGCCTGGCCCTTGTCCAGGCTGAGGGGCGTGATCAGTTCTGTGACTGTGGACCAGCACATTAACTGGTACAGAGAGGGGCTGGCCATCCTGATAACATCAGGTCACTAGTGGAGAGATCCTGCACAAAAAGCTTCTTCACATGGAAGTTCTTTGTCATCTGTCAAATTCTACTACTTAGAAGACTCTGGTATTAAAAATAAATAAATGAATACCAATTCATATGAAAAAGCCCAAACACAAACAGTATTTTCTATTAACTTTAGGTCAGAGGGAAGAAAGGGCAGGGGGAGTCCACTAACTTCACTTGATAAAATAATCTCTTGCTGCTCTCTGTTCTTCTTCTCCTTTCTAACTCAAAAATGAATGTGTCAGCCTCACAGATTTCATTCCAAGTATGAATGTTTTGAACACCACCAGGCCAGTTTTCACCACCAGTTTTCAGCTGTCCAAACAATGAATCTCAGAGGCATCGAAACATGGTTTGGTCATCCCTGGCAACATCCTCAAGCCAGGCAACTAACTGGTGGCATCTTGTAGTCTCTAGCCAAAGATGAACAGAATCCCATTAGCATGAAGACATACTCATTCTACATAAAATTAAACTGATGCGTGTCATCAAGTTCCTTTTCATTCCCCTAGTTTCTTCCTCTCCCAACATTCCTGTTGTTCTTAAGTGGAGAAAAAGTGTCTCTGCTGCTTACAGGTCTTGAGGAAAGAAAAAAAGAAAATCAAAGCCAAGAGATAAAAGCCACCTGGATATGTTCCAGGAATGATTTACATGAGTGCTTTCAGCCTTTTCTTATGACATTTCTTGACCTTTATAGGAAATGCATAAACATTGATACAAATCTTTACCATCTATGATCCACCAGATACATTTCAGACTTTGGAAATTTTTGTAGTGAATTCTCAACTGAAGACAAGTTAGAAATATCATATAATGCCTTTTTTTGTCCTGTTAAGCAGATTTTTCTCCCTTTTTTTTTTTTTTTTTCAATTTAAAGCTTCCATTAGCCTATTATAAAGACACAGAACATTGCATCTATGTTGAAAAGTGCAAAAATAGCATGCTGTGCATTGAAAGTGAACACAGAACAGCAAATGAATGCATCAAGTAAGCCTGTCAATCAAAATCTCAGGTAACTCCGCAAACAAATGAGGTCTTCAGATGTCTGACAGACTGAGCTCTGCACCCAGCTGCCAAATTTAGGTGCAGAGTCAAGCTGACCTTTGTTGCTCTCCCTGCTTTTAAAATATTCGTTCTATTTCTGTTCCTGCTCCACAGAGTTTAATTCCCTGTCCTGAAAATGCTTTTGAATCAAACTGATAGAACTCCAACTAAGGCAAGAGTCAAGCAATACCAGTGACCTTCTCTCCCTCATAATCAGCTAGCACTCAAATTGCCCTAACTACGTTTACATATTTGATAATTTCCTTTGACCTTTATCTTCCCGGTTGCACCCTTTTGATCTGACAGAATGTCCCTGTCAAATGTGAATCCTGTCATACTCTGATTCCCAAAAGCAAACACACTGAAAACTGAAGGAGGGTCCCTATGATAATTTTACAAGAACTAATAAAAGGAAACACAGTCAGTCTGTCTCATGAGCAACAATCACAGGCATACAACCCAGCCGTGCTACAACTTGTGCTGCCGAAAGACTGTAACTAAGATTAGGCCCATACCCATATCCCCATACAGGCAGTCAAACTGTAACTTCTTGAAGATTATTTTCCCTTCTGTACTACAGATAGTTCATTTGTGGAGTAAGGAGGTACCCCTTCCTTCCATACTCAGGTATCACATGTGGTCATAGCGCAGCTAAAGTCTTCCAACTACACTGGTATACAAGTAGACTGGGACACCAAAAGGTCTCTAATTAAAATGATGATAGCTTTAGCTTTTTTCCACTACTGCATTTCTCCTTGAGTAGATAGGCTACACTAAATAAACTGCAGTGCATCAGAATACAAAGTTAGTATATGAGAGTCATTTTCTTCATGCCAGATTTCTATAAAAGTACAGGCATCTAATTCCTGGAAAAAAAATCATCAGGAGATAAAGACTCAAGTACCTCTAAAACATCCAGACCATGATGTCCTAACCCATGATATTGAAAACTAACCTGGACAAAGCTCAGAACAACAGCACAGCAGTGAACATTTAGTTCATCTTCTGCCAGATGAGCAATCACCTAATACAGCTTTTTGTGCTGTTAACTTTGTGATATAGAAACAGCTTAACAAAATATGAGAAAATTATTGCATGGATGTACTATCACCAAGCCACAGAGATGCTGTTTCTTCACAGAGCCATGTAACTTTTAATCAGCTGATCTATAAATCCTCAATGAACTTCATCCTATTCACATCAAGTGAGACAGTTTTCCACATCAGATATGAAAAATGCAGTAGTGGACAGGCTTGTTCCAGGAGGAGGTCATTTCTTCCATAGCCTTCAGGTTCTCTGGCATTCACAAGTGCAGGCCATTGCAAAATTGTGGCACTTACAAAAAAACAAATGAACAAAACCCAACCAACCAAAACACACATGGAACAACAGTGATGCTATCTAAAAGCTCAGGGTACAGCATTCATCCCTGAAGGCCTGATAGTGTCACTTCAAGAAGGTGCAGCAGTAGACTGCCTCTCAAATTAACTCCTAGGCAATGCCTCTCCACAACCTAGACAGAGATTGCCAAGTTCTAGAGAGAACTTATTCAAGCTACTTCTCTCACAAAGTTAAGACTACCACAATCCAGCATAACTTGTGCACAGTCAGCAACGTGCCCTCATGGCAACCAAAGGTCAACCATATTCTGGGCTGTATTAGTAAACCTGTAGCCATCAGGAAGAGGGAGAAGATTCTTTTTATGCTGCACTGATGAGATTGCCTTTAGAGTACTGTGCCCTTTTTGGGGCTCCCCAGTACAAGATGGACACTGACATCCCGGAGCGTGGTCAGCGGAAGGCTCCCAAGGTTGTTAGGGGCCCCTGCAAGTCATAAGAACGGCCAAGAGGACTGCATTTGTTCAGCCTTAAGAAAGGAACACTAAGGGGACATTTTATTGCTGTCGACAACTCTCTAAGGTATAAAGGGAAGGTATAGAGAAGCTAAAGTCAGACTTCCCTCAGAAATGTACAGTGATAGTATAAGAGTCAACAGACAAGTTGGAACATGGGAAATTCTGTTTATATATACCGAAAAAAATTTCACTGTCAGAGTGGTAAAATATTGGCACACACTGCTGAGAGAGACTGAGCTCTCCATCCCTGGACACATTCGAAACTTAACAAGATCCTCAGCAGCCTGGTCTTGTTGGATCTGCTTTGAGCAAGAATTTGGATTAGATGAACCCTGGAGGTCCCCTCCAAACTAAATTATTCCATGAATCATCAGCACTACAACACATCAGCTGCAGGTTTATCTAGCAGAACTTTCAAAATCTCCATGCAAGGGAACGCTACAGCATCCTTGGGTAACACTTGTCCTACTGCTGCACTAGAAAATTTTCTTAATGTCCACTCTGAACCATCCAAGCTGTAGCTGGTAGCTGTTGCGCCTTGTTTTGCCATCTGCCACTACAGAGAAGAGTTTGACTCCACTGCTTTTCAAAGTCTCCTTCTAGTAGTTGCAGGCTGCTATTAGTCTCCCATTTGCCGGACTGAACAGGCCCAGTTCCTTCAATACCTCCCTGTGGTGAGCCCTAGACCCTTCATCCCGCCTGCTGCATTCTCTAGACCCTTTACTAATTCTCAACAGTCCTTTTGAACTGGGTAGTACTGGTACAGTATTCTACATTCAGCACTCATCTATTCTAGAGGGGACATACTGAGCATGCTCTTCTAATGCAGCATAGTCTGCTTTTCACTTTATTTGAAAGTCAAAGTCAAGTGCACAGATTTAATAAAAACTACAAGTCATATAGTAAATATTGCTTTTACTGATAGAATAGCTATCCAATGACTTTTCATTGCTGAAATCAAATGAATCATTGTTAAATTATTCATATGTCTTCCCACCATTTTAAACTTCATCTTGCAACTAAAATTCTAAGTGTCTTATATTTGCTGAAGTGCCCATCGGCTTTACAAATCAACTTTATGAATCAACTTAGAAAAGAAAGCCTTTCCCATATGTCTCATAAATTGGACCCACGTACTAGTTTTCACAATCAAGCAGACAGGGGTAACTAGTGGGTCAACTTGTACCAACTTCAGAAGCTTTCAGTATGGAGAATCAGGCGTTTTGTTATGCTAATTGTTCTGATTTGCTAGAAGTAAACATGCCCTAAAACAGCTTAAATAAAACCTCAGAGGTAGGGAACAGTTGGCAAGCACTGAAGGTTCTGCTACAGAGATACAAGTAACATCTGACGTTCCCTGGGGCACTGTGCTCGATGCTTTATTTTGCCAGTATTTTTTTCAAACTGCTGTTTTAGATAAGACAATGTCAATGGGCCTTGAACCAGCCTAATAGGATCCCACATTAAAACAACAACAATAAAAGATAAAATGGCTCTTATTTGTTAAAGTGGAAACTGAACTTCCATGTTATAGAATTTTGCAACTACAGGCTTAGTTTCACAAAAATGCATGCTAACAAAAAGAAGGCGCAAATTAAAGCAATGTACTAATTTGAGCAGTGATACACATCTGCTTCTCCTTCCATATAAATGGTAGGCTTATTGTGAGCACCTGAAAGACCCTACTTGCAGAACATAGCCAACCCCTCAAATCATAAATCAAAAAAAAATTGATAAAAAGTCTACATGTGCAGCGAACTGTTATTTTATAACATATTACAACCTAAGTAAGTCTCCTAGTTCAAGAAAATTCTAGTCTAGCATTTCTGCAGCAAGCTGGACCTTTGCCTAGAGTCTGGCTCCAGTTCTCCTGCCTTAACAAGTTGACTCTCCAAGGGCAAGGGTCGCTGCAAGAGGCTCTTCTGCAAGTCTGGTGCATCCACAAACCCCTGACACTTTGAAAAAAATCAACATACCCACATTCCATAATTTTGTGGCCACTCCTACCTGGCTGAATATCACCATGGAATAGCAGCAAACCAAAGGATTGAGGGGTTTGTTTAAACTCTTTAGTAACAAATCCAAAATACAGTAAAATAATCCACAACACCAAAAGAAGCACACCTGAACTACAGACATTATGATTTATTATTCCAAATTATGTAAGCTTTTAAATTAACATAGTTTTCATTAAATGTCAAGAGTACTCTGCCATGGAAAAAAAGGAAGATTAATTGCTATAACTTAAAGGTATAAGATAGCATCTACTGAACTAAAAGCTACATTCTGTTATAAGGTACTTGTTTTTCTGTGATTTTTTTTTTTTTTTTTTTTTAAAAAGATCTATTGGGAAAAAAAACCTTAAGACTTTTCAGACTTCCATACTCCCCACCCCGTACTTCTGTGAATTTGTAGTATTTTTTTCATGTTTTTCCTGATTTGGGGTTTAGACATTAACGCTGTCATGAAAGATGGCAAACCTCACCAATAGGTAAGAATCCATCCCTAGTTGAATTCTTTTGGGATTATGTTATTCTGCAGATGTCATGGAAAAGCTTATTGAACTGAATGCATATACCATGGCCTCATATGAACTTAATGTAGTACAGCATTGGCAGGAGGTGTCTACAAATCTTGAAAAAAAATCTGGAGCCTACATGTTGCCATAATAGATCTAACTATCTATAAAGCTTCTACCTTTTTCTACAGGGTTTCTGAAAGACAGACCCAATTGCTGTGAAACTGCAATTATAGTTTGGCTCCATCCTTTTGAAACACCCTGTATATTGTAATTAAAATACAGCTGCACTCTAACCATTCACAATCATTTTCACATTTCTGTTGGTCAAAAACAAAAAAAGCCCCACAACACAACCAAACGAAAACAATATCAACAAAAACACAAACAAAATCACTTGGCTAGTAGCGGACTTTAATCTGGTGATGCGACTTGCCATCTCTCTAGCTCCCATCAAAACAAAGTCTTATTTTTGAGTCAGGTACTTCCCCACTAACTTTTCTGAGCTTTTACAGGAGCACCTGCTGCTGCCCAGAGCTTTCTAATGAGCTATTTAGAGACCAAGGAACAAAAGACTCGCTAGTGTTTTCACTCCTCTGCCCATTACCAAGGCTGTCTGCGCAGGGATGAAAGCACTCGACAGCTCCCCTGCAATCTGGGTGTAAAGACCCTTCCCAGGGCCTGACAGCAGCAGAAACAGCAGCCTTGCTCCATTCCTGCGCTTCCCAGAACAAGCCATGAAGTTATGAAAATGAAATATACAGAAGGGCTAGTTTGTCTGCCCCCCACCTCACCCCAAGATGTACTAATGGACTTTTTCTTCACCATAGTAGCCATAAACCAGAAGACTGCCAATGCAAC
Source organism: Nesoenas mayeri (assembly GCF_963082525.1). Taxonomy (NCBI): domain Eukaryota; kingdom Metazoa; phylum Chordata; class Aves; order Columbiformes; family Columbidae; genus Nesoenas; species Nesoenas mayeri. The sequence goes on from NC_137540.1 coordinate 20,961,774, forward strand.
CCACTAAACCTGGAAAGACTTCGTCACTCCTAAATAGAATGGCTTATCAGCCATGGACATGTTTTTGTTGTCCAGTCACGCTGCTGATGACAGCCAAGCATAAAGTCACCTGAGCCTTAAAATGAGGTAACTGACACCAGCTGTCTGGCCACACACACATAGATAGCACTCCCAGTCAGCAAACTTTGGTTATTTAGTTCCTCTCGAAGTCTATACTCTTGTGACTGGATTGATTTTGGTACGAGCTAATTTAAAGCCTTCTCAGATGGTCCTTTACCTCACTGTGCCCTAATGCACAATGTGCCATTTCTGGAATGGGAGTAGCATCGAGGCATTCTAGACTTAATCTTATGTTATAATTATACTACCATTCTTTTTTTCTTTCTCTTTTAAAATAGCAGTTCTAATGCATGTCATTTCAGTTAAATGTAAGATACAGCATAAAAAAAAAAATCACCCACAAGGCACAAAATAGAAAATCAGCATAAATGTTTTCAAGTGGATAAAGACTTAAACACACACACACACACACACAAAAAACAAACAACAAAACCAACAAACAAACAAACAAATAAAAACCAACACCAAACCCAAACCTCCACAATAACCAGTTGTGCTAGAAGAGCAATTGTCATATAATTAGGCAATAATAAACAGAATTGATTAAGAATGCTTTTGGAATCAATTGTGCGCAACATTTTACTTCACAACCTTGGCATAAAAAGTAAGTATGCATGAATTGCATCTGCTGATAACCCTAAATTGTGACACATTGTTGGTATTGGGGAATTGGTGTATTACAAGAAGCACTATGTGACCCAAGGACTAAAGTACAAGAAATCCAAAAGGAACTGAGTAGTACAAAGGTCACGGATTTGCTAGTGATAACGAAGATATCTGCAATACATGGGGAGTTGATCCACTGAAAACAAAAAAAAGAGAGGAGGAAAACGACCTCAGTTACTATTGAAATGCAAAATGACTACATTTCACAAATATAGCTGGAATAAAGACAAATGTGATTCAGACAAGATTTCTAGGAAAGATGGGGACATACTAATGTCATAGTTCAAGGCATCAGGGTAAAATATTACTTATAAAATGCTAGTACCTGGAATAGATTTTGTACACCTCCAGCTATGCATTCATTTTTGGACAAGAAGGCAAAACATTATGTGCTTCTGACAGATAATATATGCTCAAAACATATCAGCAGCATGACTATTTCAACAGAAAATGAATTTTTAGACTCAAACATCAGCATGTAAATGCAAACATTTATTTTAAATTCCAGTCTTCTCTGAAACCTACCTTAGAATTTACAAGACTGAGTGTATAAAACTGACCAGGGATCACTGGCTACACTACTTAGATAAACATTCTGAGAATTAAATTAGCTTTTCCATGAAGGAGAACTGGTAATAATGTAGAAAACTTATTCAGGTGCATTTGAGATACATTGGTTCCATTTTTAATAAGTGATTTTGTGCAACATTTCATAGGAATTTAAATTCTTGCAGGAATGGCACCCTTCCAAAAAGAGATGAGAGTGATTTGCCACTCCACTATCTCCTCAAATCGATTTGCTTACCCTTGGATCTAGACTCAGTCAAGACTTAGTAATGGGCAGAATCCACAGCTCCCCCTTTTTAGCATCTGTATAAATCACGGTAGTCTTTTTATGTTTTTCTGTAAAATGTAGTTTGAAGGTCTACACTGAGTCTCCAACTTTGGTTGTTAACCCCCAAAGACCATTTCTCCCAAATGGGTGTTCCATTTATTTCTAATAGCAGAGCAGTTGTTAGGAACTTTTGCTTTGACTATCTGGATAGAAATCAGTTCTGCCCAGACATGCCCAAGAGACTTTAGCCTTCTTAGCTTAAATAATCTTTTGGAAGAAGTATAACTAAGTATCAAGTGATTAGGTATCAAGTTTGTGAACTGTGAGGTAGAAGATCTGAATCCAAGTGGAACACAGTGGAGAAAAAAAATGGTATAAAATGGCACATCATATCCAGATAAGGTCCAACTCCACCAAAGTACTAGAATATGCAGGGTAAGGGCCTGACCTCAAACACAGCTTGTGTGCTGCTAGAAGCAGGCAAGTGTCCCAACAGCTTTTCAGCTTCACGAGAAAAGAGAGAACATTGTGTAGCACAACTAAAATAGAGAGCTGCGTGTGATTTTCTCTTGTTTCTGTACATCTACCTCTACAATGACAACTACTAAATGTTCTGTTAATGTACTACTACAGTAAGATATGTTTATTCTTCTAACTCTTCCTAGCTTTAGAGCAGTTCAGAGTAGTTCCTGAGTGGCTGACAAGTCCCTCCATTATAAGGGCTGGTGATTTGCAGTAGGTCTCTCTTACAGTCTGAGCCAGCCCAAACTGGGTTCTCGAGCTGGAAAGGCCTCCCACCACACTGCACAAGCTCAGCTAAGACCTAGCAACACAGCATCTCCAGTTGGGAAAAGAGATTTCCCACTTAAAAATATAAATCAGCATATCCTTCACACGAAAGGTACACAGCAAGGTATGTGCCTAAATCCCAAGAGGCTCCCACGACACTGCGACAACTGGCAATATTATTGCTCAGGGGTAACAGAAGCATGTATGTCAGAAATGCAGAAAGCAAAGTACTATTATGTTGGAAATCCCTTGCTGAATGTGTATGTAGTGAAGTTTTTGGTAATCAGTAGTACACAAAAGAAAGTGAAAATAACAAGGCAAAGATGTAACTCATTCAGAATTTACCAAGAATATATAGAGTCCAGAAGGATCTGACAAACTCAATTATATAAAATGTAATAAGGGCACTTGACTGAAGATTTCTCAAAGACAGCAGAACATCCAGACATATTCATCTCTTTCCTTTTTTTTTTTTTTCTCTTCCTCTCCTTCCAGTATCAAGAAGTGACTTCATTGTTTAAGTTCTAAATAACTGCAACAACAAAACAAAACGAAACTAAAAAGTGCAGAATTGCGTAAAATAAGCTGGGAAGTCAATATTGATCTCAGAGTATTCTATCAGACAGAGTAAGCATTAAAACAAAACAAAACAACAACAACCAAAAAACCCACCAAAAAACTAAAGAGGCTGTTGATCTTAGATATTCCTCTTCTATTTGTCCTACATGAAACTGCATCTTAGTGCTTTCCTCCTTTATAGTTTCTGCCTTGGATGGCAATTCAAAAAAGCACGAGTTGAAAACAGAGTATGTGATAAACTTGATATCACCCCACCCACTGGCTGATTCAGGAATACCAACTGCAGCAATCCTGACTGAGTAAATCCCAGAGGAATTCTTTACCTTCCAATCTACAGATTAACCAAAAAGACTCCTATCAACACAAACTGCTCAGTCCCAAAGAGATAATAAGAAAAATGTTGAACTAGCATATTTCTTACTACAACCTTTAAAGACAGAGAGTTCCCAGCAGAAGTGACTGAAGATTTGACCAAGATCTTGTACATGGCACATTTCACCCATATAAACAGGCACTGAAAGCACAAATATAAGTCTGTAATAAAACTATTTAAACACAGCCTGCTACTGCTGAATTCAAGATTCACAATCAAGAACCCTAGCGTCTCTGAAACACTTGAGAAATCATTAAGTTACAGAGCTCGCTCTTTATGAAAATAGTTATATAAGTTTATACAGACCAAGAAAAATAAAGTCACGGGTTAACCTTCATTAGGCTGCAAAGTTCTTTAACTAGAACACCATACTCCAATAACCAAATGCTCGGTATTTGGGAGTCTATGAAAAACTGGAAACTTCTGCTCTGATCAACTTTTGCACCTGGGAAGCACTTCTTGCACCATCAACACAGAGGCTTGCAAATCAATTGTTCAAATTCTGCTGCAAATTAAAGCATGCAGGTATGAACAGGAGTGAATTAATTACATGCTAGAATTTATGGGAGAGATCCTAGTGAGTTAGAGTTTTTCAGGTATAAATTTGAGCTCAAATTCAATGTTGACAATATCGAATCAAGCCGAATAATTTTAGATAGGTTTGGCAGGGAGCTCAGAAGTTACTAAATTCGTAAGCATTTCCACTGGCACCTCTTGTGTGACTTTGGCATCCTTAAAATGTAAGTCTTGTCCAGTTTTGGAGAAGTCTTAAAAGCTAACTGATTGAGTTTATGTGTGGAAGTATGAGACCCAGCCTCCCAGACTGACTTTCATGTCTCAGTTCTAAAAACTGAAGTCTATTAGACCTTCAAGGCCTTTTCATCATTCACTTAAAAACCACTTCCCAGCAGGGAGAATTCAACCCTTTTCCCCAAAGTTAAACCTTGATTCTGACAGTCTGAGAAACCATCATTAGCAGAACATACATTTTTGTTTTACTCCCTCCAGCTGTAACAGAATGTATGTGTATATGCATGCATACTGTCCAATTGTCCGGCAGAAGGATGTATCACTAAGACAATGTAGGCAAGTTGAAGTGGTCTTCCTAACAGCAGAAAGCTGGCTCAGTTTACATTATCTTTCTAACAGTGTATCGTATAATTTTGAGTAAAATATATTGTCAGGAAAAATAAAAGGCTTTAAAAGTCATTATTTATAAAGCTATATCAAATATAGTTTAGTGCAAACACACTTTCTTGTGATGTTGATGAAGTGACACATGGGAATAAATTGGTATTAACATGTTTTGGTAGATTTTGAAAATGCCACTACCTGAAAGCTTTAGGGCATCATGTCCTTTCACTTATCCCATAGTCATTAATTTGAAGACCAGAGCACAGGTAATTAAACACTATAGCGACAGACCAAGTTTAGAGGTCTTATATATACGAACCTATGTGGACAGACATTTTCAATTGTTTCTTCACTTGCTACTAAAGCTAAACATTCCTTCTGCAAGGTAACCCTGCTAGCATACATGAAAAAAAAAAAAAATCAAGAAGTTGAATATTATTAAATTAAATATCTACCTGAGAGTTTCATGAGGAGTTCAGATGCTGCCTTGACTGACATGTCCTGCCTCATCACATTTGTTTGTGCTTCCTGTGGCTTGAGTTTCTCCTCAGGGACGTTTGGAGCTGAGGCTTCGGATTCCTGGCTGAACACGTAGCTGGACTGAGACAAGGCTGAACCTGCAGCTTCCTCATCCTTCGGCTCATCTTTCACTTTAAATTTAGGAGTCAAAGGCTCTTTTTGATTTGCAGCTGTCAAGAGAAGGAAAGAACCAAGACTTAATGACATATGTAATATATAATCATAGAGCAGCTAGTAGCCGGAAGAAGCCATAACCTAAGAAATGCTACAGTAGGTACTGGAAGCAAGCAAGTCAAATGGTATTCGAAGATGCTTCAGGAGATAAACATCTGCATCTTGTATACAAACGCACAGTTTTGAAACACAAAACCTGCATGTACCAGAGCTCTAGAAAACATCCTTCTCCTCTTTTTTGACCCTACTCCTCCTACAAGCATTCCCCTGGTCATTGGTTTGTATAGTTTTTATAGGTTTGATGGAAGTTTAAAATATCATTTCACATAAGGGCAAATTTGGCAAAGCTCACGGGTACTACATATTGAGTCCTTAGAGCATGGAAAAGAGGCAAGAGATGAAGAGTAGAAAGACAGGAAACCTAAGAGCAGCATAAAAGGAAAAGAACTGCAAATTCTTAGGTCCTAGAAGTTGGTATTGGTTAAGAAGGAGAATAGCAGGATTTTCAAGACAGCTCTGCACTAGGAGATGCTATCACAGTACTGTTCCAAGTTCTAAATCCATAAAAAAAAGGAAAAAGAACAAGTTAAAAATAATATTTTCAAATACTCCATATGTAAACAGCTGCACAACATCAGAGAAGAGTACAAAGACCTTGGGGCTGCTTATAATCTACGCACTGAACAATGTTGTTCTTGAACAGTCTTTCCAATACCACTGGACAGCGACAGATTCTTTGCATTGCATTTGGTTGAAGGGACGAAACCAAGAACTCCTCTTAAGTAACACCTCTAAACCCAGGCAATATAAATTCACTGGCAGACTGCACAACAAATAGGAGACTAAAGATTTTGCAGTGTTTGTCAACAGTTTTTCTTATAATTCTCTATTTTTGACCATGAAGAGATACTTCCTTTCCTATCTCTGTTAGTGGCTTTTTCTTGTTCAAATTTTCACTTCAAATTCCCAGTAACAGAGAGCAGATGACTTGTTCAGTGCCCCAAACTTTGATGAGTTTACATCTTTCTCACCTCTCTAAACCTCTGTCTCTGCAAATATTGAAGAAAGAGCATCATCCCCATTTCGTTATCTTTCTAAGCTTTCTCACCATTTACCTCGCTACCTTTCTTTTCTCTGCCACTTATCTTCCTCCTTCCACATGACAATCCCATGCCGACCCTCAGGACTCTTGCAGATGAGCTCTGTCAAATCTCACTGGGACCACATAAGAAAGATGAACCCCGCCACCACTTTCACAAGCTGCAGCAGGGCATTAGAAGCCAACATGCATTGCCTGCTGCAGAGAGCTGTTTGTTTTACAAACCCATTACATAAGCAGGAGAAGCTGAGGAACTGGCATATCACAGGGATGGTGACATCCAGCTGAAGGGGCAGGGTACTAACAGGTCAAATCAACCCAACAAACTCTGGCAATATTCACATGCTGAAGCCTTTCATCTACTTTTTTGTACACTTCACTGCGTCTCACCTACTCTCCAGCTCCTCATTTCTTATTTCCTCAGATACTCTCCTTCTCAGCAGTTCCCCCAAAATATGACTCCTAGAACATCTGAACCCCTGCATGCCACTGTGAAGTGCTCACCATCTCCCAGAGTCCTCAACCCTAAAATATGGGGCACAATTACCACCTATATCTCAAACAGATATTTCCATTTGCTACTTTGAGCTTCATTCATTTTCACACAGTCAATTGTTTTGCAGTTTTCTTTAAGTTTGTCTGTTTGGTTTTTAAAGCTATTATACTACATTACCATGTAATACAACACATATATTTTCAGTTTATATTCCAGGGTTGTCTGATTCGGCTTTGGATTATCTGTATTTTTCTCCTTTCTTACTAGTGGGCAAGCCATTACCAAAGAAAAAGATTAAAGGAACTGGTATAAACTGCATACACATAAGGAGCTACATACACACTGGTGCTATTCACTATTCAGAAATTAAATTAGCTTATATGTGTAGTTTTTAATATGATCTATAAGCACTTTTATGAGTATTAGAAATTGCTTTTTCCTTTTTAAAAAAGAGCAAAAGAAGAAATACGAACCAATAAGGTATTCTTTAACTCATCAAAATACAGGTTAAGGCTCTCAAATCAATCTTAACTTTACCAAGGTACTTACCAAAAAATAAAATTAAAAATAACAATAAAAAAAATCCATCTATCTTCTTTATCCAGGCCTACATCTTTCTATCTCAGGCTATTCTGGGGTTGGAGGAGTGGTGATGAATGGTCACCCAAACAACAAAAGACCCAAGCCTACTATGCCACACTATGTTCTGCATTCCTTCTCTTTGGAAACATGCCACTCTAGCTGCTACTGATATGAAAAATGCCTCCACCAGGAGCTGAGTGCAACTGATAGGGAAAGAATCTGGAGAACTAAATCTTTTGAATTTTTTCATTTCAATAAGGTATTAATTCAAATTTTCCCAGAAAATAAAGGAAACTTGAGTCTGAGTGAAGAGGTAGACGCACTGAGAACAATCATTAACCTGTGAAGCCAGCTGTGTTTGCACCCATGAACCAGGGCAGAAAATGAACAAGTAGGGGAAGCCCTACAGACCAGGTCAGCTTACACTTTTACCATTTAAAATACAGATGTGATATTAATCTCACTTACATAGATTAGTGTAAGTTTGCAACCATACACTATGGTCCATTATTAACACCAGGTTAAGATCAATTAAAAACATCTACACACAAGTAGAACAACTGTAACAGAATTAGTATAGTATTACAGCCTTAAACTAGGAGCTTTTTTCAGAGTCAGGCACTATTGTGGCAGGTGCCTTATGGATTCCCCTATCGCAAGAAGGGGGCACTTTTGGAAGCAATTAGAATTTATTAAACCCTCTTATTGCCAAGCCAAAACTCAGTAGACAACTTGACCCAAACCAAGGGTAGGTGTCAAGTGGTATCTCTATGCTCTTTATCCCAAGGTATTGATTTTTCTTCATCCCAAAACCAAAACCAGATAAAATCAGACAACTATTGGGTTGGTTTCAATGAAGAAGTTTCAATCAATGGGGCTTTTACTCTGTCTTGAAATATACTAAAGTAGATTCCTATGCAAAGGAAGCCTAAATAGAATGACAAATAAAAAAAAGGAGGAGGTTAGCCAGTCTATCAGATCCATACACTAAAACTACAGGGGATGGGAGGAAAAAAAAACAAACAAAACACCCACATAAAAATCCCCCCCCAAACCAAGTAAAATCCTCATCACCCTTGCTTCTGTCCCATCTTGGATCTACAATTATGAGCAGAATTGCTAATACATGGGAAATAGTAACTATGATGCATTCACTACTCATATTAGGGAGAACAATAAACAGATGTAAGGAAAATCATTGAAAGTAAGGGAAACAAAAGTTGACTGAGACCAGTTTCTAAAACACCTTCTGATTAAAAATATTTTAAAACTCAGAACTAGACAAAGACTAAAAAGATTATATTGAAGTCTATGAAAGCATATTTGAACTACAAAATTATTACTCCCCAAAAGGAATAACATCTTCTATCTACATACAAAAATAGACACACATACATATACTTAATTTGTATTTAACTTACATTCATCCTGCACTGCAGTGAGAACAGACTGAAGGATGTGTTGCCTGCAGATTACATGCAAAAACCCCAGCAATTTAATTTTGAAGTACATAGCAAGGAGAGGAAAAAGAAAATAAAAAGCAAACAAAACAAACCAAATCAACCCACCCAAAACCAAACCAAAACAAAAAGACCCACAAAAACAACAACAAAAAAAACCCCAAACCAAACCACACCCAGCAAATGCAACCAACTGGCAGTAGACTCTCAAGCATGGTTGATAATTCTCCATTCATTCCACATCCAGAAAAAAATAGATCACAGAAGATTCCAAAGTGCTTAATTTTATCTTCCTGGAAAATGGGATCATTTAATCCATTTGGCAAAAGTAGATGATGAAAGTTATAACACTTTCCTTAAACTGCCAAATGCCACAAGAAAAGCTTTGGGCACCTGTTTCTAGTCTGAAACACTCTCACAGAAGCTGCTAACTGCATCAGTCCATTTTGGAGGATTTCTAAATGCTCAGAACATATATAATTGAAAGAGGTAAAATGAGTTGATTACTTCAAGCCAAGTTCAATGTCATAAGTCACAATCAGCAAGGAGTTGGTCATCGTTCCATCTGTCTGAGCAAAGAACGTGAGAAAGAAAAGAGAATCCACAAAAAAAATGTTGCCACAAAAGAGGAGGCCACAACAGAAAGAACCTACAGATTCTGGGTCAAAAGGAGTTGTAATGAAAATCTCTAACACCACAGAACACTGCTGCACCATCGTATTATTATATTTTACAAGTGATGCCCAACTAGAGGCACAAGGAGGAGAAAGAGTAGGCTGGTCATGGCTGAAGGAGAAGGGGAAAGTGAGGACATATTGCAAAAGGCATTGCAAATTGAACTGGTATCCTTGATACTTTGCTGGAAAACCTTTATTTGTGATTCTCCTCTGAACAACCGCAGCAGGAGAACCATGGTATGACTTCTACCTGAGGAAGAAAGGACAGTGTTTTATCCAGGTCCTGTCATCTGGAGGCAGACCATCTGAATGACATGGGGAGCCTTCCCTTCCAGGTGTTAAGTTGTGAGCTCTGGCAGTTAAAAGAAACCAAGGATCTTTGACAAATCAGTTCTGCAGTATTTGGAAGATGCATTTCCCCGACACTGGGCACCATCGTCCTGAAGGCAGCTGTGGCCAATAAAGAGCATGACTTGAGTCTTCTGCTGTTTTTGCTCTAGTAATTGAAATGTGCAGGTAGTTGGCATTCTGCATGGAGACCGTGGCTTATATTTGATGACACTCAAGAGCTGAGTAAGGGGTACAAACACTGCAGAAGAGGCAACCAGTGAGATAACTGCTTTGCAAGAAAAATCTGTGCAGTTGGAACCTGTTGGACAATCTCCAGACTAAAATCCAATTGGGCTGATAAATTATAATATGTTAAATTTATTAAACACAGAGGCTGTCTACACAGTAAGTGGCCCAAAAGGAAAATACTGTTCTTCTGGCAGGACAACCTAGCTGGTCTCTCATTTCTTTTTAGTGCTTTCTGCCCTGGAGCACTAACCTGACCCAGGGCACCTCATGTCACCTAACCCTTCTGGGAGTGCAAACTCAAGGACATCTCGCTTCCAAGGCCTTCTACTCTGTTCTCAGCCAAATAAACTAACCTACAGGGCTCCAAGGAAGCGGATGGGAACTATCAATGAAAAAACTACTTATGACTCAAAGGTGCTCTGCATCAAAACATATTTTCATTTTTTTAATTAAAGCAGTGGAAGGGTAGAACAGACAATCATGAGAAGTACAATGATGCCAAGACCTTCCATCTCTCAGCTTCCAGGGACCACTTACAATATGAGGCCTTCCAAACCATCTTGCTTAAGTATGTTAAAAATGTGTAAACAGAGGTTAAGAAAAGGTCAGCTAATTACCCTGATCTCCTCTACATCTGCTTTGCATTTAAGGAGGTATAGTTAAGCAAAATGAGACAGCACTAGAGAATGATCAGTCCTGTTATGGTCCTCTCTAAATTTTACAATGTTCTAGGTCCAAGTGAAATGGAAGAGTTAGCCAAATTGCTAAGGCACCTGGAGGACAACACATCCCCCCACGCTCCAAGATGTGCGTTATACAATGCCTTCAATTCCCATTGTGGATAAAAGTGACAGAAGGCTCAAGAGCTAGGACTTCTGCCCAGAGTAGTGCTGTAATCAGGGAAGCAAAAGAGTCATCAGGCTAGGCTAGTCTTACACTCCAAGTATTACAGTTTGTGTAGATATTAAAACTAAATTGTAAGCACAGAGCTGGTCCAGAATCATATTCATGTCTTCTTTTAAGTTGTATTGGGCTGAGTACACAAAAAACCAGTTTGTTATCCTGCATTTTCAATGACTGCATTAGAATAGAGTCTACATTGCTTTATCTTGCTAAATTCTACATATTCTTTCAAGTTATTAAATGTGATGGGTATGATTTTAAGAACGGTGGGAAATTCTTGCATGTTATACTAGCAATTGCTGGAAAGAGATCATAAGGGTGAGTGATGTATCAGTGGCAAAGATTAGTATACGCTTTTTATTTGCCCAAGTTTTAATTTGCCATGCTTTTGCCCTTTTCCAGTTTTATTTGAAATTAGACATCTATAAGGAAATTATGAAAATGTGACTCTGGAGAGACACTTCAAAGAGAGAACTTGATGACATCAGGAGTATTTACACTGACAGCAGCATTATGGAATTCACAGTATTTTCAAATTAAGGATATGGATCAATAATTGCCAGTCCTGCGCACTTACATATTCTAATTGAAATTTTACATTTTGGCATAACCTATGAATCCTAAATATAGGCAGCATGGTCTTTGCTTTGGAACTTGCTACACAAATACATCAATTATGACAATTTAATTGGACATGCTTTTATTATATTAAAAATAGCTGTCTGAACAGTTCAAGCTAGCCACTTCAGTACTGTCAATGGCAAATGCTGCAACATTTCAAATTACTTGTGTTACCTTTAAGAACTGCAGTAATTTTCAAGAGCCAAACAGAACAAATAAGCTAAGTGACTACTTAGCTTATCCACTAATATTTGTATGTAGCTGTCTGATGATTCACTGTTTCACTATTCCATTAATGGAACCAGCTACAAAAACATGACTGCAATGTCCAAGTGATTTGGACAGTCAAAATTCCATGGTGGAATTATTTTCCAAAATAAAGATTTGACTCCTCACGTGGTAGTGACATCAGATGTGACTTAAACTGTGAGAAAACATCGTTTGTAATTTGTTTAACATAGCCAGCCCCAAACTCTCCACGTTATCACTCCTTCCCCCTTTCTATATTAAAGATTTGCCATGTGAGTAACTTGGGGAACATAAAAGAACTGCAGAAGTTGGACATGCTTGATAATATACACCATCACAAGATTGAAGGGACAAGCTTTCTAGAGTAATGCACTTGATGAACGCAGAGCAGCGGGGAACAAAGCCAGGAATGAAGTATGCTTTACAATTACTGTTTCCACATAGAATTCCTTTGAGATCAATAGCGCAAGAATCACATTCATTTTGATGGGATTCATTTATTTTCTAATGTTATAAAAAGTAACATCAGCACATAACACAGGCAACAGTAATAACTTCACTAGAGTATGCTGGCCATTGTAATTTGGATCAGTGTGAAATCCGGTTTTTATTACAAAAGAAAGCAAGCCTGGGAAGTGGGTGGAAGGACATCAGTATTTAACAAGATGTGTTACATAATGTCCACCACTGAAAGTTTTGAAATAAGAAAAGCAAATATTCTGTAGATAAAGATATCAATGCAGTTATAAAGTTTCAATGTGGAATTAATGGACTCAGGAAAGAAAACCTTGTGGCCAAGCACTCACTGATCCAGCAAAGTACTCAGGCAACTTGAAGCATACAAGCCATCCCACCAAAAAAAGAGTGGGAAGGTTTGAAGGTAAAAAGAGGCCCATGCTCAAGTATTTTTCAAGTTTCTACAAAAGTCATCTGCTAATTGTCTTTACAAACAATAAGCCTTTCTGAATTTAAATAAAATCTCAGATAATTCCTTTAAATTTCTTGTGAATTTAAAAGCATCTCCTGCCTTAAGCTAGGACCTAGAGAGTGGAATCTTGAAAAAAAATTCCAGGGTTTATTTTTAGATTTACATTTGGTGGTTTGTGCTACGCCTTATTTCAGAAAACATGGAACTAAAAATCTTTCAGGCAAGCAATGAGCAGTGTCATCACAATTGATTTCTGTCCCACTCAAAATCAGGTCTAACTTCTAACATCTGTACATATTTTTCCCACTTTGTTTCTCTACAGCTTGCGGCTTTATGCTGTTCAGCTTGAATTTCTTGCAACTGCTTCTGATGTCCTATGGTTCACTGACTGGGACAGACAAATCTAGTCCACCCTACTGCCTAATATGTGATCAACCATATCTGGCAGGTATTTCTCTAACCTGTTTTTAAAACTCTCCAGTGGCAGAGATGCCACAATCTCTCCAGCCAAACTATCTCAGAAGTTTAATTACATCAACTTTTGGAAAGATTTTCCTAATGCCAGCTTAAACCCTGCAGTAAGATAAACCTGTTACTTTTTGTCCTAATTATGATGAATCACCAACAGATTATTTCTTTCCCCCAAAGCAAACTTACTAATGCATTAATGGCTTATTAATGACTTTCCTTAGTCTTCTCTATAGGCTTTACAACCTCACTCCCTTTCATCCATCCTCACTAGACATGTTTTCTAAACCTCCAGTCATTTCTGCTGCTCTCCTCTCAAGTCTTTCCAACTGTCCACACTCTTCATAAATTTTAGTGCCAAAACCTTGGACTTCAGTGAAACTGTGAAGAGCAGGACTGTTTCCTCCTCCTTTGGAGCTGTTTCTCTGTATACATCCCAGTACAATAATTGTCTTTTAAGCACCAGTATGAGGTTGTTCTGTTCCCACAGAACTGTTACCTAGCTAGTTGTTCCCTAGTTTTGTATTTGTGCAATGGTTTGTTGAATAGTTGCACATTTTTTACACATCTCTTTCGACTGGGAACTGCTTTTAGTGTACTGTTTTCCAACAATATGATACCCATTTCATCTAGGCTAGAAAGGTACTACATTGCACAATCAGAAATAATACTGAGAGTCAAGACCATATATGTGCTTATTAAGATTCAATTTAAAAATTCATAATAGTTGATAAACACCAATTTTGTACCGTCTCCCACCATAGATGCACCAGTTGAACTTCTGCTCTGAGGTGGTACTGGAAACCATAACTCTTAGGTCTTAAGGGAAAGAAGAACTCCTCTGAGTCAGATGCTTGGAAAAAGAAGCAGCCAAAACTGCCCAGAAATGAAAACCAATAGGCCCCAAGGTCTCCCCTGAGACTGGAGGCATACAAATGGACACCAGCTGAGAAGAGGAAGGGCAGTAAACATTGGCAAGCAAAAATAAACATTCATTTAAACCATCAATATGCAATAAGAATAAATGCCAGACTCTAAAAGTCTAGATATCTATCTGCTGCTTCTTTCTTAGCCACAAGGCCTGTCAGAGGAGAAAATTAGATTGTTTTGACATAATTTGGTCTCAACAAATCTGTGTTGGCTGTTACAATTGGCATATACAATTTGAGATGTCAAACGATTTACATCATTGAAAAGGTAAGGTCAATAATTGAGGTTCCGATGGGCCAAACAAGAGAGTGTCCTAATATATCACTCAAAGGAACTTGGTTCAGCACAGTAAGAAGTCAAAAAATGCAGCTATTACTTAGTCAACTTGGTAGAAGAGAACTACTTCTACTCTAAATTTATGCACCCTGTATGGAAGAAAGCATGAACTAAATGTATATAGCACAATATAAATCCCAGGAGAAAAGAAATTTCTTTCCTTGTAACATTGCTCTCCTTGTGTAGTAAACTTGGTGACTGGCAGTACATTTTCATCCCAATATGCACACATACAAAATTACAGATACATCTCACTCCCCCAGTGACTTTATAACATGTTGCTAGGTAACAGTGCACACAAGTCAGGTTTCAAGACCTTTAGTAAGTCACCATAAAATAACTGCATAGGCCTTCTGCATGAAAAATGTACATTTGTATCCTTTTTCTGATGCCAATAGATCAGACACCGAAAACACGACCGTCTGGCAAACCGTAAACAGCTCCCCATCAACTGCTATATGAAAAACAACACATATAAATGTTGCATGTTTCTAAAACTTTCAGGCTTTCCCCCCCATCTCCTGCTTTCTGCTCCCATTCTTGCTACATGCAGCCATCACGAGTACTACCATCTACAGGTCAGGGCAGTTGGTATGTGGAACCTCTTAGCACACAGCAATCCAAATTTAAGATGGACATCAGAACAACAACATATACAGGACAGCTGTCAGACAACATATAAAATAGATGCCATATAGAGTCCAAACTCAAAACTCAATTAAAAATATGTATAAGCAAAATAGATTCATCCTCACTCATTTTTTGTTGGTCATAATAACAAAATATCCCACCAGTTTGGTTTCTTGTTGTTTGTTGTTTTTGTTTGTCTTTTGGTGGTGGGTTTTTTGTGTGGTTTGTTTGTTTGTTTGTTTTTAAGGGGAGGTTTTTGTGGCTTCTTCCAACCCACACAACAAACCATTTGTGCTAGCCCATTTCACCTCCTGCTTGTCCTCAGCTCTATTCCTTTTTCCTGGTTGGCTCCATGAAGCCTCAGGCTTCATTTCTTGCATTTATCCAGTCTCCTCAATTCCACACGGAACTGCAATCCCAGAGGTATAAAGGTCTGGGCAGGTGGAAGCATCAAGCATTTCCCAAAAAATGCCCGTAGTTTCACCAAGGCAATGGCATTAGGACAGAGCTAATTTCCTAGTTCAGCTGACAATAACATTGACAAAAATGCAACTTATATTCCATTTAAAGGAAAAAGGTGATCAATTATTCTCTATTGAAAAGGTTATCCTCTATCTCCAAAGTCTAAAACTTGCCATAGAGACTGCCATCTCCTTGTGAAACAGAAGTTTCTCCAGTGACATTTTTCCCAATTTCTTTTTCTTTAAGAATTAAAGGTGAGTTTTGAAAACATTTAGTATACAGCATCCCCCTAGCACATCCACAATTCTGAACTGTTCAGTCAAATCAATATGAGCACACATAGAACAGATTCACTCCAAATACATCCTCTATTTCAGTCTCACATATGTGTATCATTCTTACAGTAATAACCTGCCAACGAAAGAAAACACAATAAACACATGCTTTGCATTAGATACCAATTAAAATTGGAAAATAAAAATTACGAGCTGCTCATGAATCTCTAGGACTACCTTTTTTAAGTGTTAATAATCCAGAAATACAGCAACATTCATACTTCACACATATTGACTGGTTAGACCTCATATGCTACTCTAAAAGGAGGGTGACCAATACTTTATTGGTCCTATTTAACAGAGTGGCTAAGGCAGAGAAGTTAAGAGCTGAATTTTCTAACATGTTGGGCACTTGTGACCCTCAGTGATTTCAAACTAGAACTACAGGTATTCAGCATGCCTGAAAACCACACCACATGAGATTTGGCAAGGTAATGAAAGCCTGGATAAAAAGTTCTCACTCCCAACCCCAGCAATTAAACAGCAAAATCCTTCTCTTCTCTCTCCATTTCCCCTCTTCCCTCCATCATGCACCTCTCCTTATCAAAAGAAACAAGAAATTAAAAGTTAAGAAGTTGCAATGTTTTACTCCCTGCAATTCCATGACTTAGGAAACCTGAGGCAAATTGCTTCTTAGCCCACAAAGGAGCAGCTGAAGCTGCCACTTGCTGCTCAATTACCTGACAGCTTCATAAGAAAATCTGATGCCATCTTGACAGAGATGTCCTGGCTGAATAGTGCTGATGCTGTATTGACCACAAAGTCAGAAGAGTCTTTCAGCTTTGTGTTGTTGGGGGCTCTGTCAACAGTGTTAAGAGCAAAAGGTGCAGCTGAGATGCCATTGTCATCTTTGGGCTCTTCCTTCACCAGTAAAGGTGGAATACCTCCACTAGGCTGCCCAGCCACATCGGGTGTTTTAGATACAGATGCTGATCCCGTAAGGTCAGGTCCACCTCCTTCCCTCTGTGGTCCCGGGCAGGAGTCACTATTTAACTGTGGTGACCCCTTCACCTCAGTTTCTGGTATTTCCTCCTTCACTTTGGATTCTGTCCTGAGGAAATGTTGGTGGCAACGCATATGGAGTTTCAGGCTGAAGTGGCGGGAGGAGGTAAAAGGGCATAGCTGGCATTGAAAGGTCTCGCCCCTGTCTTGGTGCTGATGAACCTGGTTCAGGAGGTGAAAGATAAAAGCATGTATTAAGCAAACCAGTTTACTAGCATTATAGAAATCTCAACTCTACACTTCTCATATCATTAAAAAAAAAAAAAGGAAAATTTAACTAATGAGTGAACTCTTCATTCTGAGCACTTGAAAGAGGTCAGGCACCAAGAACAGTAGGATTCGTTCACACAGAAGTCAAAGAACATAAATATCAGACTCAACTGAAAAAAAACCCCAAACATTTCCACGCTGCAGAAACAGATGTTCCAGAAGTCTGCTTTGGATCAAACAGTCCTTGCAACCAGAAGGATTCCCGATGACCTGTCAGTGAATAAAAAGACTTCCAAGCTACAACTAGTAGCTTTCTTGATTAAAAACCAACCAAACAAAGCCCTATCTATTACATGATCTGCTAAGCATAATCATTCTGTGCAAACTCATAAATAACAATTGTTCAGAGCAACCCAGCAAAACACCAACCTGCATAGCAACGTCCATCAGCAATTCATGTATCATTAGAGTGAAAAAACAGCACCTGGCAATACCAAGATGCTATTGAAACAGTTTGCTGCAAATTAATTCTACTAGAAAATAAACAGCTCTGTTACAAGAAAATACAAACATGAGAGATGGTGTTTGTCATTTATTCTATTTTATTGGTCATTAATGACCACAGTTCGTCTGTCTTCATATTTTTACTGCAGGCTTTTTCTCATAGAGACTGCATGCTCCAGTATGACTACAATGCCTAGTATCCTCAGGCCCAATCCTGATTACCTTTTAAAGAGAACTCCATCCATCCACATGTAATGGTTTACATATTGTTTGAATAGACAGACTCATTAATATAAACTACATACATACAATGATACAATTTATTGTTTAACACAGTACTCATGAAAGGGAAAGAATAATTGAGTCCAGCATAATAGTGGCAGGTATACTGAAAAGTTTTTTCCCTATAGCTTCATAAATGAATTTTAAACCCTGACAACAGCACTCTGAACTACTCCCTGCAGAAAGACTGGCAAACACATACGTTTGTTCCATACTAACTGATGAACATGGGATCAGGACAAACTAGCACCAAACTGAGCTCCATGCATTCATTTTCACTTATGACTTGAGCTGGTTGGAAACATTTTAGTGAGACAGATTATTGTTGGAAAATGGCAATTTGTTCAATGCAAAATATTTCACCTGAAACAGAGGGAGGTTTGATGGCAAATGAGGAGCGATTCCCCTAGCTTACTGAGTGGCACAATTACCTCCTGCTCCCTGGGCTTGGCTATTATATATATATTATATAGCAGCCAGTTGTGCCAGGGACCCGAGGTTTACTTCTATAGCCTGGGAGCCCAAAAGCTCCAGCTCTAATCAAAGCTCGGCTCTATACCAGGGAGTCTGAAAGACCCAGCTCTAGATAAGGCTTTCAGCACTTACCAGTTTCCTGCAGAGCTAGTTCTAGATCCCAAGAGTCCTGGTACAGATACTGCAGAGCTCTGGGGTAACAACACAGTTCTGGTGCAAACACAGCTCTGTCAAAACTCAGGCTGGTGTTTCTCATGGTTGTAGATTTGGCCTGATTAATTTTCTATATAGCAAGAGGAATTCAGTCACAAGCTCATATCCAGCATTCCTAGTTCTACGTAGACAGGACTCAAATTCAGATCTGCATAAATGTGAAGCTGGGAGATGTCCCTCTTTTAGTCCTTTTGCATTTGGTGAAGACACTTTTCATTAGGGCTGTATAACTTTTCTTTCAGTAATTCTTTGAGGGATCCGGAGATTAGGTACTAAACAAACATATAGCAAGAGAGAATTTCTCTTGACCAGGCACTTTACAGAATGACCTTCTCAGTATCGTATAAACATAACATTTACAGACAAAGTAATTCTGGAATCTTAAAATTGCACCTGACAACAACAACTACAAAAAAATTAGAAACTCATGCTAACCTAAGACAGTTTTAAAGCAATAAACTTGCAGAAGAATAGCAGCACAATAGATTCTAAATATTAACAGGTTACAAGAGAAATGCCAACCAGATTGCCTGTCTACACTACTGGAAACAGGACGGCCTGTGAGCTCTTCGTGAAGAGCGCTGGGATGTACCAACAGTAGCAAGAACTCTCACCATGGCAACTTTATTTCTTACACCCACTGAGATTCTGTGCACTGGAGTTTCTCTCTAGGATCCCCTTCAATCAACATTTCCCTGCCTACATATTTAACCACTTCTTCTAGAGGTCCCTTATCTCAGCCATCAATACAGTGTCTTAGAAAGGCTGTCACTGCGACAGTCAGGTGGTGCACTCTGTGTGGGAGCCCACCTTCTCCTCCCATGAGTATGGCATGCCACCCCTGCAATATCTTTCGAGAATGGATGAGAATAGGGAGGACTGATTAATCCAATTCGGATTTTTCTCCTGCCCAAAGGCAACAGAGCATCTTCTCATAGAACAAACTATGTTTCTATCTGGCAGCTAAAGAATGGCAGAATTCAAACCCAAATATTTAGAGTTTTGAAAGGAAGAATTTTAGATCTACAGAAAACCCCATATGGAACAACATCAAGCCCAATATTTAGCCCCCAATGTTCTGGGTCCAGTCCAAACATAAGATTTTAAATTCTGTTTCATTCTCAAAAACAAATAACCATATTTATTTAAAAATTTGAACACTGTTAGAAGCAGAAGCTGAGCATTAAAATCCCTTTAAAGGACAAAATATCCCTTATTTTCTCATTTGACAGCAGCTAAAAGAGCAAAGAACTGCCATTCTGAGTTATTCAGAGGGAAAAGACAAGGAAGCAACTACTTGCTGCAGAATAAGAAACAAGAAACCCTGTAGAGCTACACAGAGAGCCACAGGGGAGATCCAGGTCACACAGCGTTACAGTCCAAAAAGCTGCCTGCTCCCTCCTGGAGACAGGGAATGGCTCTTACTGTGTGCTAACACTCCCTAAACCATCAGATGTCCTCTTCAGACCCAACCAGGCTGTTGCTGCACCAACCATAGGCAGGAGGAGACAAGAGGGCAGCTGACAGCTTTGCTCCAAAGTCCCTGAGCTCGGCTGCTGCCAGATTTGGATCTCTCTGAATTACGCTGCAACCACAGTACACAACCTGCTCACAGAGAATGGTTCTTTCAGAATCCCATAGAACTACTGCTTGACTTATGTCAGAAATATTTAAGGACTTCTACTTTACGAGTTTATTTCATTTAACTGTGGATATTCTCCCTGACTGTGCAAAGTACTTGTATTATCTTTATTTTAACCCCCCCAGTCTTCCCAGTTGCAGATGACATTTTGTGGTTCTACATTTTTTCCAGTGTGTGTTTGCTATCATGTATGCAATATTTTCAACAGGAGTATAAACTCCTTACAAACTTTAGGCCTAGCTTGAGGACTTTGGTACAAATTATCTTTTGTTGTTGGTGGTTTTTTCCCCATTTATTTCTTTTAGTTTCTCTTGCTACCTTCTCATTCTCACATTATAAGAAACAAACAAAAAAAAAGAGGCCACTCAATTTATCTTCTCTATCACATGGATTATTTTGATTACACCTCTTTTATACCTGGCAGTCTCATTCTTTTCAGCTTCTTACTTCAAAAGGAGTTCCCACTAATCACTTTCATTGCCAGCCTTCAAAATCCCTCCTATTTCTGATACATCTTTTTGATGCACAGTGACCAGAAGCAAATATTGTAAGTGGCAGCATACCATATGTTAACAACAGCATTGTAATATTTTTAGTGTTATTTCCATTTTATTCTACAGGCATTCAAATAGCTAATGTACTTTCTAACCACTGCTGCACATGCCAAGAAAAGGTTTTCACTGAACTATTTATGACGACACCCAGATATTTTCCCTCAGTAGTTATAGTTCACTATATCAGACAGCCAGGTGCATGATTAGACTCATTTCCAAGGTGCAGTACTTTGTATTTGTCAACAATAAACAAGGGGGTAAATGAAGTTATCTGTCAGCCGGCCCCTTTTTATTCCCTTTCAAGCTTTGCCTTTTCTAATCTTGATTCAGGCATAGAAGAGGTTGTATCGCCTACAATTCTCTTACCCACGCTCATCATTTTGTGCAGATCACAATTGCTAAAATATGCACAATTGCACTCTTTGTAACGGAACACCCCTCTGTTATAGCCTTTTGTCATGCTTAAAATTGTTAATTCCTTCCTACCCTTTGTTTTACTGTCTCTTGGTGAATTTCTAATTTGCCATAGTACATCACATTACTTAATTTATTTGGCAGCTTCTCAGTGAGAAGCTTTGCCAAAGGCTTTTTTAAAGACCAAATAAATTTCAACTGATTGTGAAGTCCATGATTTTCCTGACATGCTCAAAACATCTTAGTAGAAGAACACACGATTTTCTTTTACAGAAACCACGTGTCCCTGTCATATCACATCATTCATATAATTGTATTTTTTTCCGTTACATTTTTTGTTGACATACTAACATTTCTTCTATCATTGTTCTATTTGCTTCTGCCTACTCAGTTTCTTTAATAATCTTTTAATACTTCAAAGCACCATCCCTGTTGATTTACCAGCCAGTTTGGAAGTACAACTGGTCCATATACATGTATCACAGTTAGAAATACACATCATCCCACCCAAGAGGGTACAATGGGGAGTAGGGGTGAAGGAAACCGACACAGGCACATCCTGCAGTTTTGTAGTACTGGTGAGGCAGATCTTTTACCCTTTCTGTAAGTTGGAGTAGTACTTCACACAGACTTTCCTCTTCTAGTTATGAGGCACAGGATGAGAAGGACTGGTATTCAACTTTCTTTTGAGGGACTCAGGATATTTTTGGTTATTATTTTGTAAACACGCAGAGTAAAAGGAAATGTTTCTTTTGAGAACCTACATCCCTAAACAAACTCAGAACATAAGGGGGTTGGGGTGCTGAATCCATTCATTGTTCTATTTGCTTCTGCCTACTCAGTCTTTACTTACTTTCTGGGACCTGATTATCGCTTTTGCTTTGCCTACTATAAGTTTTATTTTTCTCACCAACTTTCAAGTGGATTAACATTTTAATGAGGGGCATCTTTTTAAGCAGCTACTACAACCAACAATAACTATGACCCAGTCATTTAGCCATACCTGCTTAATCACTCATTTCTCTGGGTTTTGTTGGTTGGGGAGTTTTGTGTGTGTGTGTGTGTGTGTGTGTGTGTGTGTGTGTGTGTGTGTGTGTGTGTGTGTGTGTTTGGTTTTCTTTGTTGTTTGGTTGTTTTTTTAAAAAAAAACATCCTTTAGTAAAATGCCTTTTTCTGTGACTGCATTTGAATACACTTGAGAGGGCTCTATTTTGCATCTATCATGTGCCCTCTGCCTTTTCATTTCATGCTCTTTTCTGATAAGTTCCCTCATTTTTAAAAATATTGCACTGGCAAAAGTTTAGCGCTATGGCACTAGATTTGATATGCTGCTTCCCCTCAGGACACATACATTATTTATATAGTATTTTCTTTTTGCAACTATTTCCTCGCTTTGCTTGAAAGTAAACAAAAAAAGCTTCTCTGCAGGGCAGGGCTGGACTGGACTAGGTGTTCCAAGAAAAATTTCTTCTTCTCCTTTTTTTTTCTTTTAAGATTTAAGATTTCAATGTATTTCCTGTCTCATACATGAAAAGTGACAAGATTAAAAGACAGATATTTGAAGTCACTTGTGGTATGTATCTGAGACTCCAAGGCACAGATTTCACTTGTTGAAAAGCTGTGCAAGTCTGCATTCCCTCCCCTCGGCTGAGGTGAGGTAATGGAACCATATGTGCCTCCCAGGGCTCTTTAAGGTTAGCTTAAACCAAACTAAACAAAAAACCCTCCCATAAAACACAGCCAGCCTCCTTCTCCCAATAAGCTGAAGATGGTTTAAAATAACCTGTCCTGTACTTCAACAAAATGTACTAGGAATGCTTATTCAGTTTTCTGACCTTACCTAAGGAAGAAAGAGGGAAAAGCAAATCACTGAGGGGCAGTGAGCACCTGGCTACATTCTTCACGGCCCTTCCTTATTCCTGCTATCATGTAATGAATAGCTTCTCCCTAATCAGAAGGCTGATTATAACTCTCTTCATATTACATAGGAATATTCATCTGAGCTCTCACTACATGGTCCCTCTGCATGAGGAACAGAAGCATGAAGATCCCATGGTTGAGCATCACATGACCTGCCTGCCACTGCATCTCTTTTCTGTTAAGCTTAATCTTCCCTCATTTTCTGCCATCCATCACGCCGCAGCACATGTCCACAATGCCAAACTTCTTTTTCACTGCGAGAAGACCTGGCTTACTCATTTCTGCCTTATGTCTATATAGCAGCACAAGGAACATTTATAGATATTATTTTTGGCCATATGCTCCTCTTCCTCATTCCCCCTTCCCAGCGCTCAGCCTAATATCCTGTTGCTTTCTTGGAACATATTTGTATGATCTCACAGCCTATCCATCCACCAATTGCTTAGGAAGATACGTGCATGATCCAAAGATCATTGGCCAAAATCTGACTGATGCTTGTGGCATTGCTCTGAGGTAAATTTAATCTCTACTTCCCTACCAGGAAAAACAGAAAAGTCTGAAAACATCTTGCAGAATTACACCACCTCTTTCTGTTGCTTTCTGCAAGATACTCTTTCTTCTCAAGAAGAAAACAACATATTCCAACTGAATATATGTTCAGATAAGCAGAGAAAAAGACTCAAGTGCAGCCCTTTCTGTCTGCTTGGACAAGACACCTCTCTCGGTTACCCATTAATTTAGTCCAGTTTCATTTTCAGTGTTCTCAGCACCCCTGGAAACCACACCACAACACCAGAGTCAAGTCCTAAGATGCTACCTCTGGATTCCTGGGAATAAGGGCCAAAACTTATGGTTATGCATATCCTACAATTTGTCTCCAAAACAGACTAATAAAATTCAGTATTGTGTCTCTTTTAGGATTGCCTATTACTAAGGTGCCTATTACTGTGGAATCTAAATACCATATAACAATTAAAGATAATGCTGTGTGCCTTAAAAGGCAGTCTCTTCAGCCTCTCTTGTTCATTCTATGCCTGCGTGGAAACTTTCCTTCTGCTTCCCTTCTTGCTTTTCACTTCCTTGCCTCCAGTTGTGTGTTGGTCCTGGCGAAGTGCCCTTACTGGAGGAATATTTCATCAACACCGTAGGTAGCACACGTAGATCTGAATATGGTCAGGGCTGAAATCAATCCAGCTCTCTATTAGGACATTCTATAGCAGGGGACAAGACACCAAAAATGTTGGCAATGTTGTATTCTGGGCTAATCAGTCTTACATGTTATAATTACCATAAAATTACACAGTATTTATATTATATAGTTACTATTTGTTAACCTAAAGATACACATAATAAGGAAGGCCTGTATGGACACGCACACAAACCATTCATGGAAATTAAACCTCTAAATGACCAGTTTCAATGGAAAATGCCTACAAGAACCTGGAAAAAAAGAAGGTGCTTCAGCTCAGGGTTATGCTGCCTAGGGGGAAAAAAAGACAACACTAATAGATTTTGAGGACTGCAGCTGGAGAAAACACCTCAACAGATTTTGTCTGTCATCCTAATCAATAAAATGTAAAACCTGAAAACCAAAAAGCAGCATAAAGGAAAAAAGCTTGGCTTGTGATAGCATCCTAGAATAAAAATTTGCTTATAATGAACAACAAACACAAGCTTAATACCCTAATTTTGAGCAGATTTTTGATTTTGAAAAATGTATCTTCACCTATAGCCGCAATTGATTCACGAGGAGAGAGATTCAGGTGTAGAGCTCAAGGCAGCTCTGCCTTGGTGGTTGCCTGCCAGGAAGGAGATAAGGCCAGGTACCTCCCAAAGGATCCTAGGACAATGAAGAGAACTGAAACATCCGTCCAGCATAACCAGAATGCTGCATCTTAAGTAGCTGCCAGCTGTGCTGTACCATTTCTGATGCATATTCATTCCATTTTAAAATCTGTTGGCTTATATATGTGTCAGTTACTATAAACTCATACTTATTTAGGGACAAATTTAAAAACAGCAATTTTTTATAATGAGAAAAGAAATCTGATATTTTTTATTTTTAATCTTGTGATCAATCTATACTTTCACCAAAGGGAACTCAAATTATGTCTGTCACAAATTATGTCTGTTGAACATGACTAACATGCCCCAACCTTATTCACATGCCTCAATTTTCATGTGGTAGAAACTATTTTTACAAATGGCCTACTCAGCTGAGAAAAGTGTATGAAACCCACTGAAATTAAGCTAAAATATTATCTTCCAGATTCTTGTACTTGTGATTCTTTACATCTATCCATAAGACTACAACAAGGACAGACGACCAAACACAGGCCATCTAGTTTTATAGGACAATTGCCTTCTCTTAAACAGGGAGCAGTTTTACCAGCAAAGACTGTTGAGTCCATCATGACTTGCATGATTGGTCTGCGTTGACTGAAGAGACGTCAGATCTTATCTCCGTAGTACAG
This sequence comes from Nesoenas mayeri, assembly GCF_963082525.1. Taxonomy (NCBI): domain Eukaryota; kingdom Metazoa; phylum Chordata; class Aves; order Columbiformes; family Columbidae; genus Nesoenas; species Nesoenas mayeri. The sequence continues at coordinate 20,987,407 of NC_137540.1, forward strand.
CTAAAGGAGGCTGTAATCTCTTTCATTGTGTCAAGCAGCTCTGGGCCTGACTCTGACCTCAATGACATCTAACTGAACATTATTTAGTAATAATTACTATATTACCAAATAATTAATAGTATATATTACATGGCTGTACAAGGGATCTTTTAAGATGACATGGGCTCATTTAAAAAAGGGGTTTATGTTAGGTGGGTAGCAGAAAAGAGCACGAGGTTGTCAGATTGCCATCAATTTGATATCACACAGAAATGGTGAAAGAGTCCCTAATTTTCTCCAACATCTACCTGTGACCACCATGCCAAAAAGGAAAGGATAGGCCCTCAACCTGCAAAAAAAGCAGAGAACAAGAATTTCTGCAGGGAATAATAGGAATGCCCTTTACAAAGCAGGGGATGACAACAGGCCCCTGCCAGGCAATAGCAAGCTTTTAGGTGATGTATGTTTTGTGCAGGCTGTCAGCAACTGAAAACAAAAACCCTTTCTTATCATACTGTGTTCCCATTTTTAGTACCCATCTTCTACTCAGGATGGCCACCCGAGTGATCTAGTCAACATGGAACACCAAGTCCTAAAGCAAAGAGCCACAAACATCAAACCTACTTGTAAGTGATAAGGCTTAGCATGATACACCAAGGATGCCTGGGAATAGTGCATTGATCCACAGCAGGAGAGTTAAGGGACGAGCCTTCAGGCTTTAGGGAGATGATTTCAGACCTAGCAAGGATCTGAAACAAGCAAGATCTGCTGTTTCGATCATTGGCATCATTTGAATCATTTACACTGCAGTGAATACTTACTCAGGTATAAGCAAGGTTAGATTCCTGTCCAGTGATCCCAGTACCATATAAAAAGCTGAATAGCATTTCTGTCCCCCTCCACACCAGTCTAGTACTCTTTTACACACACGTTTGTCCAAAACAGACAAAACGCTAACAATAATAAAACATTTCACTGTTATTATAATAACTCAACGGCATGAACAAAGAAAACCTCTAGCACTTTAGCTTCTTCATCCATGGGCTAATGGGACAAGTACCATTTTTACTTCACTAAGTATGTTCTACAGCTTGTAAGACCAGGCACTGTGTAGCACTTCAGCTAAATGGACAGAGAGCTTCTTTACATGTTTATTTTTTCCATATCAAAACAGATGTTGCTTCCTTCAAAAGCTTATCTTCAGTTTGAGCCTAAAATTTAGGCTGAGTTAAAAGCACAGTTGAAACTTACTTAAAACATTTGAAAACAAAACATTACAGTATAATCTGTCATCCGTTTTGTTTTGGATGCTTCACTCCTGAAGTGCCCAGAGTTAAATTTTACAGTGAACAGAATGTAAAACTACAGGCCTCTCAATAGAAAAGTATCAGGCAGATCCCCTGCTAGTGCTGGCCAAGTTGGTATGCTGGCTTCGTGTGATGCAATGGCACATAGAGATACTGGCTGGCACCCAGAAAAGTAGCACTGCTGTGTTTGCATGGTGTCATATCTCAGCTAATATCCCTGCTTTTGGTAGTTCCAGGTCCAGAACTAAGTCCATCACAGACAGCTTGTGCTGCACTCAGTTGACATAACCCAAGACAGTTTCCACATTCCACAAAATGGAAAGGCAATCAAATGAAAAAAAGTTCCTCCTTTCTCTTTTTATTTAAATAAAGGCATCGTTAGTAGTACAACTAGGGAAATTTTGATCTTGCAAATGCAAATGAAATATATTTGTTATACTATAATTTTTCAATTGATGATTCAAGTATTTTGATTGTCAGTAAACATTCCCCTTACCTTCATGTGTGATTTGAGATTGTCCTTGCGTGCACAGCGAAATGGACAGAGAGGACACTGATGACTTTTCAAACCTGTATGAATCACCATGTGCCGTTTCCAGTAACTCTTCCTCTTGATAACCAAGCCACAGATGGGACACTGGAAAGGCTTTCCTCCTTCTTCTTCTGAGGCTTAGCAGAAGGGGGAAGAAAAAGAGAGGATCCTTTACAGCCATTTGTCGAATACTTTCCCCTTGTAAACATACTCAAGATACCATTTTTCAATGCTAGAATTTCATCTGCAAAGAGACACATCAGTTAAACAACAGCATGTACCAGAAATTTCAGCTCCTCCCCCTGCAATCCCATTTCCTCTTAATCTAGTTATTCTCCCTCTAAGAAAGGTCATAATTTATAAAGGTTAATGTCCCAAACATCCCTTGGCTAAGCAGCAGAGGATGCTACCCTATTTCACCTAGTCCTAATGTTCCTTATAATTTAACTCAACTGAGATGATGTCCCTCATAATCATCACTTTGCAGTTTCATTTCCTATCAAAGGTTGGTTGTAGTAGGGTATGGAAAATATGCTTAACTTAAAAACTGATCCAGTATCCTGTATCTGACGGTTAGCCAGCAGGGGAGCAGGATATAAAGCAGAGAACAATCCAAACTTAACTGAAAAGCATGCTGGTATTGCATATCAGATATACATATTTAACTCCAGAAGTGAATGACTTCAGAATCCCTGCTGTTGAAAGCATTTAGTTACAGCTCGAGCAGAAGCTGCCACAACTTCAGCCATCAGGGATCTTCAGGTTGTGGGTTTTCTTCTGCTTGTCTAGTTGCCAGTGCTTTAAATCTACTCGCTTACTAAATGTTTGCACTGTGTTTTAGTGGCCAATTCACCTAAGATAAGATAAGGCTTTGGCGGCATTTATCAAGCAAATATGGTTAGTCTATCAGGTGTGGAGCCATCTCAAGGTTGAAGGAAAGAGAAATTCCTTGCTGCTGACTTTACATGACTAATCACAAATTCATCTTCTCACCATGATTTCATCTGCTCAGTATAAAGAAAGGCCTACTACTACCATGGAATTTGAAGGTTTTTTCCTCACTGTAAAAGACAGACTATTTTCAAATACCCAGAGCTCAGCAATGTGCATCCTGCTGTTTGGAGTTTCTCTCAGAATATTTAATCTTATTATTATCAGTTATTTCCTTCTGATAAGGATATAGTAAACATCAGAACTAGGTGATAAAAACCTCCAGGAAGATTTGTTATATCCTAAAATATAATTCCTGCTATAAGGTATGAAACAAAACCACTGTAATTCAACTGATTAGACAGTCATTATGTAAGTACAAAAAAGGACACGCTATCAAAGCATGAACTTCTGCAAGTTCAGAAATTCTCCTTGTGAAATATTCTGTCATGCTCAACATACTATCAAATTGTTGCCTGCTCTGCATCTCTAAAGAGTAAGCCAAAACCGATCCTATAATTGCATGCGTTTCAGTTTTCCAATACCTTTACTTACTTCTTCACAAAAGGCAGAAGAAAGACAACCCACAATAAAAACATGTTGGCAGCATTTTTACCTATCACTTCTTTTCCTTCAGTCACATCTTTTCTCCCGTCTCTGGTTATCATCACAAAGGATCCAGAAAATACATGTGTTACAAGCTATTACCAGTTTTCCACCCAATTAAAAATAAATCTGCAAACAAGATGGATCAATAGTAATTTAGCACATTACAAAATACGCAAAGAACTGGGCTGAATGCACGTGACTTCACCAATAACAATGGCAATTAATGGTACACATGAATTACGTCAGTGCTCTCCAAAGCTGAAACATGTTAGCTCTTCACTATATAAACCCCAGCATTAAAAAAAAAAAAAGGCTTCAGCTTTCCTTCATCTCTATTGATGTTTATTTTATGTCACACAGTGTCAATTAATTGGAAAGAGGGACTCCAGTATGGAGAGAATCAGTCAGTGCTTCCCAAAAAAACTTCAGGAACAAAACTGCAAGCATTGCAGGCAAAAAGTGACACCAAACATGCATTTAGCCAGTAAATTAGGGTGTGCCACCCACACTCTTTCAATAACAACATCAAAACTTTAACAGAGATTCCAGGCTTCCTTTTAAATTTCATCCCAAACACAAGAGCAATTTTTAAAATTGGCAATATTTACAAATTGATAGAGAAGTTAGTGTTCTCTGTACCACTTCACAATAACCTATGCAAGTAATGAAAACCTGACATGCCATTTCAGAGGTGACTATGCTCTGATAAGCTATGGCTCCAGCTTCTTGCCTGAGATAATTCTGAGCAAATGGCTCAACATGGTTATTAACATATTTCTCTTTAAAGAGCCTCCATCTTTACTCTTCCTTACTTGTAGACACCTAATTAATCTCATTGAATACTGATCTCATAACCGAGGCTAGTTGAAATTGGTGGGTAAGTGAATAAGATTCATAACAACAAAGCAAACTCACCAGTGCCATAAATGTTCAAGTATGAGGGGAAAAAAACACCTCTCAAGCTAGGCCTACTGGGAAAAGAGGTCCCTCTCTGGGAACAAGACAAAAACCCCATGGCTCAAGGAGCGATCAGACACAAACAAAATGATAAAATATTATAAAATGAAATACTGTTTTCTGCTTTTAGTGCCATAAGATTGTAGGTGCAAAAGAAATTGGGAATGTGTGATATTTATTATCATGGCATAAACACATGCTCAGCTGCCCTACTCAACTTCTACAGAAGTGAAGTCTTCAATCAAAAGTCACTAAACAGTGACCTCTTTTTGCAAGCTGCATTCCTCCATGTTTGAAGGAATCCAGGAATCTGGCTTTCCATAATCAACATCCATATATGCTAACCAACAGCTTGCTTTTTATTTTCAGTCAGTTAATTATTTAGAAAAGAAAACCTTAATAGCATATCAGAAAAGGGACTTAGAGAACTTTTGTAATGAACATTACACTATAAAGTTTGCTTGGATGCCAACTGGCATTGGCCCAGTGCATATGAACTGAAAGAGAACACTCTTCCTCTTGGGATACTAGTCCCATATATTATAAAAAGTGAATAGTTATTCCTTGGTTACCAAGGACCTGAGGCAGTCAGCCCCCATTTGTCATCTTTTAGCAGCAGTATGCTTTGGCCTTCCACAAAGAGAATAGTTACTAGGAATTTGCTGCATCCCAGCTAGTTTATTAAGTGCTGGTCCTACCAGCACACTTGCACAGAGCATTCCTCTAGTATAAGCTGCACAGACAAATCCTATAGTTTGTTGGTCAAACACAGAATCTGGATTTTACTACAACCATTTACTTTTCCTCAGTAGAAATTTATGATGTGAGTAGCTTTTTCTTCAGCAGGGAATAAAATAATAACTTCAAATACATTTTAACCTTCCTCCTTTTCTATGCATAGCTGACTGCCTTTTATGAAGGCCAGTCTTCACGGGGAAAGTCATGTTAAATTCACGCCCACAGTCACACTGGTGTAGCCAGTGTGGGTATTCCTATTACCACACAAAAGGACCTTTTTTTGGTTTAGCTTATGTTACTCCGAAAAGAACTTAATCTAAGCTAATGAAAACCTTAGGCCAGACCCATGCCAAAAATAGTTTGCCACTTTAATTGCCTTGGCAAAACACACCAGCAAAGCATTTGTAGAACACATGTTAACTCAGAGGAAAAAACTGGTACTGGCTGCACCTCATTGCATCCCGCCCGCTCTTCCTCCAAGGGAGGAATGAGCACTGCCATCCATCCAATAGCTTCTACGCTGTGAGTTTTTAAGAGTCACGCAGGGACAGATCAGACCTCATCATATCCCTAAACAAAAAGGCTAGGTTGGAAAGATGGCAGTGCAATTATACAGTGTCCATGTCAGGCTTCATGTCTGTCCACCAGTCTGCTCCACCTGTACAGTCAAGCGAGTAAACATGATAAAACTCAGCCTGATAAACCTCCAGTATTCTGAACCACTTGAGCAATTGTACATCTCTTGAAGATACCTGACATGCTTCCTTCCTTTCTGTAGCAGAGCATCATTGCAGGGACAACACCAAAACCTGAAGCCTGTATGTTCTACCAGAAATACGAACCTGTGATGTGAACTTCTTATAGAAAGAGATGAAAGAAATCTTAGTTTTCCTTATTTTGAAGATGGATCATTTAAATTTCCCTGCATGGCTTACCAGTTCTTGAAAGCTTTTGTTAACAAGACTGTTTCTTCTCATTCCCTGTAAGCCTGATTCCCTGACTGCTGACAGCTAGAACTAGTGGAGGGAAGTCAGAAGTGTAAAATGGTTCTTGTTGAGCAAATTAGAGAAATGCAGTTTGCTTTTTTGGAAAATGACAAAGGATTGTAAAAGACCAAACATGAAATTTGTTCATGCTGCTGCAAAAAATTTTAATGAAAAGTGGCAACATAATAATATACTCTGGTGAATTAGGACAGGTTAGTAAGGATTATACAAAAGTCCATTTGTGACAGAGACAGCAGGAGGGAGAATTCTCCCTTGTCCAGTATTTCAAAAGCACTAGTTTTGTACATGCTCACTGATACCATGAGCTCCCTAACAGAGATTATTTGATCTTCTCCATTAAATATTTTTTGTGGACTTATTCTGAATTTGTTGAGAGGGGGAAATACCATTGTAAGGAATTAAAAAAAAAAAAGAGTACTGAACTGTACACTCATATCTTTCAAATATGGAAACTTTTGTGACAGTTTGGTCTTCAAGTGGCATTTTAAAAAGCTCTTCTGTCATTTACCTAAAGTACCTATTTCTTATTTTCATAATACAGGCAACCAAAGCAAGTCCAGATCCCGCCAAAGAGGTGTTATATAAGCCTATAGCAAAACAAATACATTCTCCTTAGTGGCTCAAACTGTATCCATACCTGTATTAGTGGGTTTGGATGCTCTTCCCTTAGGGACTGGCAGTAACAATAATTCCAAAGACTGTGGTGGAGTTGCTTTCTCTTGCTTCATCTCTGAAAGCTGCAGGGGATCCTCAGCAACCAGTGATTTCTTCTTCTCAGCCAACAAAGTGCCTGCAGCCCTTGCAGCAACCTCCTTGAGAAGGGCAGCTGAAGAGGTCATAGAAGCCAGAGAAAGGAAAGAACTAGCTGGAGGCGGGTGCTCCTGCCCAGGAGTCATGCTTCTTTCACTTACTTTCTTAGATAAAGCTGCTAATGTGGAGCTGGCTGACTGAGAACTAAACGGTGAGGAAAAGGATTCAAATCTTACAGTGTCTTCAGTCCTTGAAAGTGATTTGTCCTGCAGAACAGCGTTGGCTGCAGCTTTCAGTTTCAGGATAGCTGAATCAGGGGACAAACCACAGGTGGTGGTTGAGTTTGGCAACCACTTACCTTGATTCCAAATAAAGTGACTACTTGCATTGTATTGGTCACTTTGTTCCTGTTTCTCAGCAAGCTTTCTGGCAAGAACACTCAGCTGCTGGGCATGATGAGCAGGTGGAGAGAAGGAGAGATTTGAGCCAAGATTTACAGGGGACTCAACTCTGCCATTGACTGTAACAGCAGCATCCAGCTTGAGGGAGCCAGCCTCCAGCAGCCGCCTCAAATTACTGCTCAGGGGCTTATTTGGACCAGGAGGTTCTTCTTCACACAGAGATGACACATCAGGAGAAAGGTGCTCTTTGCTCTGTAATGTGTCTCTTAGTGCCTCATTTTCAACGGTTCCCAGCTCTGCTGTGTTGCTGCTAGGAGTTGCACTTCCCAAAGAAGTATCTGGGGAAGTGGACTGTTCTTGGATTCTGTCCTCGAGAGACAACTTAAAGTTCTCCTGGACTTCTCCATATGATGCTTCTGAAGGAGTTTCTGAAGAATTTCCAAACCAGCGTTCTTCTTCACTGAGTTCACCTTCCACTTCTTCCTGTCTGGTACCATCTGTGTGGAACCAAGAACAACAGTATTATTCCCAAATCTGCGTAAAATAGCGTCTTAGCATGAAGTATGCCTGGCCTCTGCATGACCCTCCTAAATACTCTCCTAACATCCCCCTAAAGTGCATGGACTCGGCATCAGCCTGGATTGACTGACCAGGAAAACATTTTTTGAAAATAAGTAAGTGTTTCTTTGAAGCCTGTCATCCTTCAGTCAGCATAACTAGAACAGCTAAAACTGCAACAATACAAATATACATAATATATTCATGTATTGCAAATTCTTCATTATCAGTATAGTCTGTACGTCCTGTAAAATACTATGAACTCTCTGGTATAAAGCAGGGATTTAACAGGCCTAGAAATTACTGGATACTTGTGTCTCTGTACAGCTGGCATAGGCAAGCCTTCAAAAGCAGATCAGGTGTGTAGCTACTCAAAGTAGTTTCTTCCAGTGACTTTAAATCTCAGCCCAATCCTGCAGTGACCCCTATCTAAAATAAATTTGTGCTGATAATACACAATTCATTCCTGAAAAGCTGAAATGACTAATACATAAAGGCAAGCTACAGCTCTCATCTCTCCAACTATTTGGGAAAAGAATATATCACACGCACAAAACTAAACTTTGGGTCTTTTTCTTCTTATATAGACACTACCTGCTTGTCACTCTTCATTCATGTAAAAGTTTTAAAGATTATCCAAAACTTGGGGGGGGTGGAGGGGGGGGGGAGGAAAAAAAACAGAAAAAACCCTGTTGGTCTCTATGCAGTTAGTTACATTAGTTACATTTTCTCCTCTCTGTTAACTACAACACATCTAGTCCCTCCCGAGACCTAACTAACAGCGTTTAAAGCACTGTGACCCTGGATTGCTCTTCTTCCTGATAGGTATTCAAAGTCACACAGATATGACCAACACTTATTTTGCAAATCTTGCTGGCCCATCAGAACGTAGTCAAGAACAAAAGCACTGCTAGAATTAAATTCATGTTATCTTCTCTTGCCAGATACCTCTCACATTTCTTGCTTTTAGACTCAATGTCCCAAGCTACAAAAGAATCTTTGTAATCATACTACAGCAAAACAAAGGGATTTAATATAACCCTCCACTGACATGTGGGAAATAATACTGCATGATATGTACTGTATCTATGATCATGTATTATTCCCAGATTCCCTATTTAATTCTGGCAAACTACAAAACTTGGAGAGAAGCTGACGAAGAAAAACTTAGATTTATATTATTGCTTTGATCCAATTAATTTAAGGGGGGAAAATCCAGCCAGCTGTATCAGAAGTGTATAGATACCAACATATACTCTGAAAGGAAAGGGGTTTTTTTTAATGTCATACAGAATATAAGGAATAGTCTCACAATAAGTTCCTTTTTCTCAAAACTCTTCGTAAAAAAATTCACCAGTGTTTTAAGAGCCCACAATAAAAGCACTTAGTTACCTTTGATTAGTCATTTAAGCAGAGGAGGGCTACCATCTTTCCTATTCAAAACAAACAAAAGCCAAGCAAAGCCCAAAGTACTTACTTAAAATTATGTTTACATTATCCAACTTAACATCACAGGCATGGCAAGGTTAACAATAACACGCGCATAAAGGCCAATACCATGTACATTCAAATAAAGATAGATCATAATCAGCTAAGCCAGCACTTATGCTGGTTAGAGGAGAACTGAATGTATTCCCTTTCCACCCCGTGAACACTAAAAAGTAACTTGAGGCATGTCTGTACAGTTAGGTGTAGTCAGATGAGATATCCATCCACTCATCCCAGATGCAAACAAGTTCTAGATCCAAAAATTCCAGTTTGAGAGATATTTAAGCATAAACGGTTAAAAGAGGAAGTGGGTTTCTGGTTTACAGAGACTTCTAGTTTACTAAACCCCTGAACTTCTCTGTTCCTTGCCAAGTACGTCAATTTCTTAACATTGATGTGTTTCCTAGTTGCAACCAGCCTTTAAAATACCAGCTAAATAGCACTGTTTTACAAAACTCTCAATGCTGTTCATCCTACTTGCACCAGAAATTAATTATTCCTTCTCTCCTGCACCTATTTTTACTCTAACCATAAAAGTAATGTCCTGCATATATTTTCATTCTCAATCCCTCTTCTCTAAAGCTGACATCTCAGGAACACTCACAGTATCTCAGGAACAGGACACTGGTATTTGAAGTTGATGGTAAGGGGTGGGGAAAGGAAATAATCTGCTACAGCAGGGATGCAACACAGCTTTCCTTGACAGTAACACAACTACACTATGCCTAGAACAACAACAACAACAAAGTAGCGATAGCAGAAGAGACAGAAGCAGGACATGGATTGCCTTTCCTTCTCCAGACACACACGTTCTCTGTTGGTCTTGCCTATATGAAAGGCAGACACCAACATTTTATTGACAGGGAGCAGCAGCAGTGCGGTACTCTTCATTTAAAGGTTTGCTACCAAGTCCAGAATTTCCCTCCTCTTTGGGTGAGAGCTCCCCCTCCTGTTGCTAATCTACCTGTAATCACTCAAGCACTTCCAAATCTTCAAGCAGTCTCCATAACAAAGGGCAAATTTCCTCGCAGCATCTCTATGCCCAAAGCCAGCTGTTTGTTTTGTTTTTTTTTTTTTCCACCAGTGCAGTTTCTTCTGTACCCAGAAACCAGATCTCTAACTGCTGACACAGTTCTGATTTTCCTCTTATCAGTAATTCCTTCAGCTGCTGCAGTATCAAGTCCATTGTACTTTAAGGCTGTAAGGTTAATGCTGAAAAGGCCAGCATCAGTGTCTCATCGTCAGCTCAGTCAAGCCCCCTTTAAACATCGGTGAATTGATTTAGAAGAGTGGTAATTTCATTTCTAAGCAAAGTTGCCATTCATGGCCTTCAGGGAAGGTTTTCAATTCACATCAACTTGTCAGTCTGTGAGTTTGAACAAGCTTGTGAACTCCAGGAGAAATCAGCCCAATCCACCATCTCCCCTACAATTTCAAATTAAAGAAAACCCTCCCGCAGAACTCAGAGACTTCATGGGATACCCAGACCAGCTTTGCCTGAAACAGGAGCCAACTTCTATGTGTCTGTCAAGAAACTTCAGCTGTTTTCCAGGTCTGTGGCAGAAGATCTGCATGAGACATTTTTCCCTTCTCTTGTAACACAGCTAAGGAGCTCCAGTGAAAAGTCCTTGAAAGCCAGGAATAGAAATGTAATACCACATTTAAATTTCTTCTCTCCACCATAAATATACTGTAGTTTTTATTACAGAATTACTTATGGACATTAAGCTACTGGCGTTTCATTTCTATTGCAACCTGAAATGCTAAGAATGGTTAAGAAACCACACAGAAGTTGCAAAGCAGGAAAAAGTAACTTCAGAGTTGGGGGCAAATCTGCACCAATTTCATTTGGTGCAAATTCATTCATTTGCTGGCTGGCAATCTCACCAACTTTTACCAAGCAACAGTTCATGAGACTGTCTCTTCTCAACATGATTCAAGAGTCAAGACCTGACAACGCTTCTCTTTCCTGGTTTCCATGGGAGTTCTGGAGAGAGAACTGCTTCCCAAACCATTTATCACTGGCATGAGGTCCTGCATGCTTCGGGACAGCCCATCACACAGCACCCCGGAGCCTCACACAAGTACTTCTCACTCCTGTCAGAGATAGCAAAAGGCACCAAAATACTGTTGGGCAGCTGCTGCCAGTGATGTAGCCCAATATCAAACAATCTCTGGCAAAGCCACACGTGTGCTGAAGCACTGTTTGAAGAAGCGCCAGTTTCTCTCACTCGCCCACTCATCTGCTTGTTTTCAAACACAGAGAAGTTCTGTTTCCTCTTCAAGAGATCAGTTTGAGAGACAAATCTTGTTGATCCCAAAGTATGTTATTTCACTTTGTGAGCATCTGCCCTTTTACTTACAGCAGTGATTAGAATTTGACCCTGATATGACTTGAAATGTAAATATTAACTTGCCCAAACTACTTCTATCTGAAAACTGAAAAAGACAAACATGTTTGTTGATTTATATCTGAGTCACCCAATTCAAATGCAGGAAACTTTAACTGTATGAAACATAATATACACATGCCATTCACAAAACTGGCAAGTCTGAGATGATCCACAGTTCTACTTTGCAGGACTTGGAGTGGAGAAATATGAACGCAGTAGGCTAGATCTAGAAACAGCCTGTGTAGCAAAAGGAAACAGGAACAGTCTCCAGGTTATGGGACAGAGCGACAGACATGGGATGTGAAAACATAATTGAAAGAACACCATTTGGATCACCAGAGATTATCTGATAAGAGGCTACAGTTAAAGAACCCACTCCAAAGAAACTGAATTTTCATGGTAATAGGGACAAAGTTTCACTTTAATCATTCAGTGCAATGAGTAAAGAACTTCAATACAGAATTAACATTGCAAATCCATATGCTACAGTGATATGAAACATATGGAAATTGTAATTATGGGATTACAGAATGAAAATTAAATGTAGAAGTAGGTAGAAGTCAAATCATTTAAAATAAAAAAAAAACGTGCACAGGAAAATCGCTGATGAGATAAATTAGGTAAGATTGCCCTAACTTCAGCAGTTACATTTCAAGAAAAATCTGGGAATATACAGGGCCAGTATTTAAAGGGACAGGAAAGCCAAACCTCATCTTTATTATCTTGATATCAAATATCTTAATCTATATAAGGATTTCAGATATGTTCATTCAAGTTTGTGTCAATCTAAATAAAGTTAAAATTGCATTTGTTGGCTCTTTGGCACCCAGATCATCTTCCTAATTTGTTGCCCCAACAGCTTATCTTATTCCATCTCTAACATCTATCATAAACCATTCTCTGTATTTTCTACACTAAACACTACTGAAAGAGCTAGGATTAAGTGATAGGTTTACACTGGGGAACTGAGGAGCTCTGCAAAGATACCTAAAGAATTTAAAAGGACACATCAAACTTAAATGAAGGAGTTCTGAGGAAACACAGATTCGGATGAGCGATCAGTTTAAGGCTAAGAAAATAGGCAGATGCATCAAAAGTAAGGCAAAGACAACAACTGAGCAACCTAGAACTTAGCCTCATATGACTTTTATCAAGAATAGCAAGAAAATGGGAATGAATGAGAAGCAGCAGCTGACAACCAAGAAGGCACAGACATCTATAAAGGCATTTAACTAGTCATGGACAAGGAAGAAGTGAAGCAAATAGTAAACTAGTGTGTTCATATTTGGCCTCCTGATGGCTTCCCATGTCCTACTCCCTCCTGTCTGCTTTCTTATATCCCTCAAATAAGGATTAGGGATCAGACCAAAGCTCACTCTTCTCACAGTCCACCTCAGAACACCCTCTCTTTACAGGTTCCATTATAACTGTTATCATCAGCATAATATCCAAATAAGAGGAGTTTACCATCACATGATGGCTGCACATTCCAGAAGAGAACACAAGGCCAATGATGTCTCCATCTTAGTTCTGTGACAGTCAGTCAATTTACGCCCTTTAGAACTGGAATACAGAAGGATGCTCACTTCCTTCAGCCAAACATACTAAGTACCACTGGCACAGAAACCTTGAAATTTGCCAGAAACTGTTTGCTAGCCATCCTGGGTAGAACACATTTAGTGGAACATGGAAAAAAAAAGCCATATTGGAGAAGCTCCAGGGTGAAATTAGAGGAGATGAACTTGAAGTCCTAAGTGCAAACAGCACATTCAGAGAGAACTATCATCCACAAAAGTGTCACATCAGAATTTAGTGCAGACCAGATAATACAAAGGAGAAAAGAATGAAGGACCTAAGGACTGAATACAGTAGGCACCTTTAGGTAAACTATGTACACTGTGTAAGTGCATCATTTCAGCAATGGGAAGAAATAGTTACAACAGATCACTTGCTAATATCACATCACTTTCTAATTCACATCATCTCTGAATGTCAGCTTCACATAAACCCTTGCTGGCTTCACAACTGGACCCTACAGAAAGTGGCACGTATAGGCCTAAAAATGGCAGTCCTATATGGGAAGTCTCTTCTGTGGTATCCTATATAAATTGCTCAGCCTAGCTGCCTACAAACCATGCTTTTTGTATTCAGGTTGTTTTTTAAACATTTCCAACAAAAAGAAGTGAATGTCATTTCTTTGAGCTGTACAACCTTTGTGGGTTCCCACACCCACCAGACCATGTGGATGTGAGTGCTGTAGGACTGCTCTGGAGAAACTGGGTAGAGAGTGCACCAGCATCCCACGGGCTCCACCTCTAAAAAGCACTTACAGCTCCATCTGATTGGACTATACATCCAGAGCAGCAGCTATGTTGACTTTCCCATAGGGATGCTTGCAAGAAAATCATGATTTTAATAAGGACACAAAGGCCTGCCTTAACTCCTTTTATTATATCAACAGCAACAAAGAAAACCTAGAAGTCACAGTTACATAAACAGTCATGTGCTAGAGTGCCCTCAGTCCCCCATTTTCCCTCCATGAATTCTGTGACCTATAATAGGTAAGCGGCACAGAAAGTCACTGTCCTCTTTCAGTGGAATTTCTGGCTCACTCACTTATCAACAGGATGATTATTCAGCTCTTGACCTCATCACAAAATGGTTCTAGCAGCGTTGCTGGTGAACCAAATTTCTCTATTGTAGGATGACCTAAAGAGAGCAGCACAGCTGCAAGAAGGAACTGCCAAAAAGCCATAGCTCTTCTGTTCTGTACTTCTCCCCTGTGTTTAAGATGTGTGAAAATACTCACACAATTAGACAGGAAAAGCAACCCTAGGTAGGACTCTGTATTTCATCTCCACATCTTCTAAAATAATGATTTTCCTAACTGGAGGGAAGGAAGAGAGGGGAAAAGAAAGGCACAGCTTTTAAATACAAGGCATAGATCCTCTACTTTTATCCCTAACTTAAAGTGACTTTGAAAAAATCCACTTACAAGAAAATCCCAGAATATTCACCTACCAATTTATCTAGTAGTGCTTTTTTTTTAAAAAAAGGAGCTTCAAGATGAACAAGATTAAAGAAAAACCTGTTACTCACTTTGCAGTAACTGGAAGTCTCGAAGATGCTTTGCCCATATGCACAAACAACTATGAATGTGCAGAAAAAATATGCATTCAGGTTTGCCAACTGCTATCCAACCATAGAAGGTCAAAATACAGGTACAGCACCTCAGTTTCCTCCTAAAGACAGAATCCAGGTGTGATGGACTCTTCCAACGAAGAAGGGAAGTAGGATGGATTACTGAAAAAGCTTATCATGGACAACATAAAACTGTCTTTATTTCCTTTCCCTCAAAGGATAAGAATTCTGTGGTAGATGGGAAACAGAGACAGTGACCTATTATTTTCAGCCACAAGCCCCAGAATAAATGTGTCAAATGGATATCGTTACCTGCCAAAAAGATCCTTCTTTTACTAGCTAAGTATTCATGGAAGAGGACAGAAACACATGGTTTCTCCTGAGGTGAGCCATCACTACTTGATGAAGGTTCTCAAGGCTGCTGACAGATGACAAGATGGGACCTGATAGTGACAACAAGTCTGATCTCCCCTAAAACAAGTTCTTCAAAACATAACTCCTAGTACGATGGATGTTTGGCACCTTGCCTCCAAGAAAGATTAACTATGTTTCTGTTCTAGGCAAGTAGTTCATAGCTGTGGATCAGTGTTTGAGGACTGTCACTTTCACCAGGATTCAGAGATTTAAGCACCAAATGAAGAGGCACTGCCTTAGAGTGCAGTTAGGAGACACTGTTAAGTTGACAAAAGCTCATGACCAACAGAAGTGCTGGTCTTGTGCCCTCCCTTACATTTGCTCTGCTGTTTGCTTGACTGCTTGAGGAGCCAATGTCAACTCACTAATCTGGCAGAAAACAATCTGCCAAGAAACCAGAACAAAACTCATGTGAAAGAGGAAGCAGGAGAAGGAGTCAACAACTGGAGCCACCTGAGGTCTTTTGGAGTGCAAAGCATATCACACCTTAATGAAAAACACCAGAGTATTCTCCCTGCCCCCCCCAACCTCAACAACATACTACACCTCCCAGGGAAGAGCTGGCTCTTGCAGTCAGGATCGCCACAACCTCCAATATCATGCAGGTTGCTTGAGAACCATTATCCAGGACATCTATAGCTGGGTTGGCCAGTATAGACTTTTTTGACACTAATAAAAAATTCTCTAGAATTGGTTGCCACCATCGTCCTGAGAAAAGTCCTAAAGACCAAGAAATAATATCTTAAGAGTGAAGCCTCATAATCAGCAACCCTGAAAAGTAGGTGGGCAGAGCAGTATATCTTTTAATATAATGCAAATGTAGAACAATGTTACAAATATATACACACATATATATAATAACATACATGTATAATGATATATGTATAATATTTGTCTTACTACAATTTAGAGTTACTTTGTCCTAGCTGGATTTTGCCACTATTTGAGCCCCAGTGAGCTGAAGTACTTAAGATGCATGCACAAAACAGAACAG
This sequence comes from Nesoenas mayeri, assembly GCF_963082525.1. Classification (NCBI taxonomy): domain Eukaryota; kingdom Metazoa; phylum Chordata; class Aves; order Columbiformes; family Columbidae; genus Nesoenas; species Nesoenas mayeri. Next base: position 21,003,605 of record NC_137540.1, read on the forward strand.
AACACACATGGCCTTAGAGGAGGGGAATATTTTTGAAGACCATTTCTTACACGGTGCCCCACAAAAGAACACCCCACACAAGAAGTTTTCATCAGCTGACGTGACCAATACCTAGAATTCCTGGAGAGAAGGCAGACAAATACTGTGGATTTTTATGATTAAGGTTTTCAGATTAAACAAATATTTCTGAGGACTGCTTATGCTGCAAAGGCTGGCTAGTAGCCCAAAGACAAATTAATAAAGTACCTAAAGTGTCAGTATAATAATAGAAAATCATGTTTCTTACAGAACATATTTTATGGTACTGATGTCCTTCTTGTAACACTTTTATGGGGACTGAACAAAATACCACAGCCAACCTTACTGGAAGTTTTTTCCACAGGCCCTCATGAACATCTTACAACAAACTACAGTTGAGTTTGGGCAAGCCTTTCATAAAGCACAAGATAGTGACCACACTGATTTTTACACCAAAGGAATATGGCCAACTGAAAATCCGAAGTCTGTATATTAACATGTCAAAGGAACATATCTTTTGCCTGATGAAAACAAGCAATATGATAAACCATTTGCTATAAAACCAAACACTTTTTTAGGCAGTAACTTCTGAACCAGATTCAAGACCCTTATCAAGAATTTCAGGCTTCCCTGGAGTCTATTTAAAACCAGCTGTGAGATCGATTAAGACTCCAATAGAGTATTATAAATTTGAGGACAAACTAAATATGCAGGAGATCAACTGTTATTCCCATAGCTCTATTTGAACCGAGAATCAGCTTTAACAATCTCTGATGGTTTACGTGGTCCATGTGCAAGCCCACCTAGAGAGATTCCCTGCACTTGGAACAGCAGTGTCTCATATCAGCGCATGTTTACAAGTGTGGGCTCACATGTCAAGTTCACTACAGTGATGAGAAATTCTGCCTTCTCGTAGTTATAAGGAAATCTAAAATCTCCTTTAAATTATTTCCAGTTAGTCTACTTTGCTTGTTCATCTGTTTTACTCTAGATCAGGAGTGTCAAACTCATTTTCACAGGGGGCCACATCAGCCTCGTGGTTGTCTTCAAAAGGCTGAATGTCATTTTAGGACTGTATGAATGTAGGAGTAGTTACATTTACACAGTCCTAGAATTACATTCGGCCCTTTCAAGGCAACCACGAGGCTGATGTGGCCTCCAGCAAAAACAGGCTTGACAGCCCTGCTCTAGATAGATGTGTATGGCAATGGGCTGTTGTAGTGAGAAAGTATCAAATACCAAAAGGTAATAGGGATGCTGGCACCCCCAAAATAAGGAGAGTTAAAGATTATTCTCAAGACTTCTATCATCCTCACCATATAGAGTCAAGACCTTCATAAAGGAGGGGAAATATTTTACGATTTCCCACCATGAGCCTTCATTAGCAATGAAACCCCAAACTCTAGCAAACAAAATCCAGCAAAAAAAGCTGGCTACAGCAAGAAGATCTCTAAGTGAGTGAACTTAATTTCCACTCTACATCTAATTATTTCAGGAGGTAATCACATTAATGCCAAATGGTCAATATAGAAATCAGTAATATTTTAAAGCCATCCTTGAATCACAATTAACTCCATGAATGAGTAAGTATTTTTATTCCTTTGGCAGGTCATTAATGAAATCTTCTTTGCAAAGTTGCTCATGGAACACAGAACTAGTGTCTTGATTAGGAAATTCTAAGCAGAAACACAAAACTACCTTATCTTAAACACGGTCTACCTGCAAACCAGAGGCTCAGTTACTCATTTTCAAGTGGTTACTTGCTTTGTAGTAGTTCAGTTCTAGGTCATAGTCTTCTATTGTATTTTTGACGTAGAAACACCAAAATACAGACTTTTAAAAATAATTATTATTATTATTTTCCCCTGACAAAATCCCAGGCTACACTTATTCCTGAATTACAAAAAGAAAAGGGAAAAAAAAAAACCAAAAAAGCTGGAAGGAAGGAAATGTGTGGTCAGAGTAGGCAATCGCTATGAGCTCAAGCAATGAAGTAACTCAGCACTTTATCATTACACAGTCCTGTTTCCATGTTATGGCAGACAAGATCCATTCACTTAGACAGTTCAGCTTGAGAAAATTGAAAGATCATGCTATGTTACTAAGATATCTGAAAGAAAACAAGCAGAATAACAATCTCAGTTCTTAATGCATTTCATCCCTTAAAAGAAAGTGGATTTCAAGGAAGGGGGTGGGCACATATGAATGACCATGGAACTAGACAAAAACTTGATCTATGACCTGGAATAAAAGGCTCAGAAATAAAGAAAATTCATCCATTTTTTCTGAGAGGTAAGCCTCTGCCTTTAACAGATCAAGTAAGACCAGCAGAATTTCTTTCTGCATATTCCACAACGTTTTTTGGCACTGCAGTGATCAGTCTCCAAGACAAAGATTAAGCATAAAACATGGTTTAGGGAATCTATCTGCTGACTGGATGGTTCAAGGTATCTTAAAGTGACTATATTCATTTTGGCTGTCAGTGGTATCCACAAGGCTCTGGGAAACACCAGAAGAAAACTGGGAGAAGCACCCTTGCCATCGTCACTTTCATGTAGCGAACACTTCACAACAAAAGAAACCTCCACGGCAAAACTGAAGTAAGGCATTAACTCTAGATATGAATAATAGTTTATTATATCACATTTTGTATGATCTAGGTGCCAAAAAAGACAGGAAAGCTTTGCTTTCTAATCTTCATTTAACTTGGTAACAAATAAAATTGGTGGTCCTCTCTATTTTGCACACCTATGTTCTCTGGTACCTTTTGAGGTACATCTGTAACTGCTTGCTCTTAATTCAGTGCCTTCACCAGTTAACAATTCATCTTTATTAAGGCCCGCACCTGACCTGTCACCTCCCCAGAACTGGCTGCAGTGGCAGCTCTCAACTCTCTACTGCAACAAAATACATCTTCACTGCCTGAAATGCACTGCAAGCTGCAGCGTGGTCACAACCCCAACAGTAAAAAGCAGTTACAAGAATCCGCACGTGTTCCTCACACTTTATAGCAGCCAAGAATAAGGTGATCGCTTATGCTATATAATATTACAACACTGGCTTACCCTCAATCCATGTAACTCATTTTAGTGTGGCTAGTCATTTAAAACTGACAGGGTCACAACAGCAACCTGATTTTAGTCCTCCTTACAGTTGGAGAGGAAGCAGATGAGAAGTTGCAAGTGTCATTTCAGCTGGCAAAAGGGGCTGACTAAAATGAGAAAAGTGTCCAAACATGTTACTTTGTTGCATACAAACAATTTGTAATGAAAATAAATAACTCCCTAATCACAACTGCAATTTAGTGTTATGGCCTGAGAACAGTTCACAAAAAGTTCTCACATTACCCGAAATGCTAAAATTGATCTAAAACCTCCAGGAAAAAGCTATCATTCACCTATGTTCTAAGCTATGCTGCACAGGGCAATTCCAAATTTTCCTAGGGGACAAAGCATTGACCAAAAGGCTAATTGAGGCACCAAAACCACACCAGCTGATTACCTGCTCCTTCACCCATACATTTCAAGGAGTTGCCCTCATGTGTTGTACGCACCATATAGGATTGTGCCTTAAGCAATCCAGAGTAAATTTACCATGGCTACCACGATGTATAAGTAAAAATTGTCTGCTAAGGTTGATAAATCAGTCAATTACCTGTTTCCTTGACTTTTATTCTTGTGTAAATGTTTTAATCCTTATATTACCAGTACCCATGCGAAGATGATCTGTACATTGCTAAAGCAAACTATTTAAATTACTAGGAAATCCTTAATTACTGTAAACAAGATTACAACAGGTTTATTTAAAAAAGATTTCTAAACACCAAAGCAACAGCTCCAGAAAACAAAGCTCCCTTGCTGTCATTATTTGAGGCTGCTGTCTCCATGTTTACTCCTGCTCTGTGCATGACTTTCAGTGCTTTCACAGCTCACTTGAACAGCACAGCAAGAGCACATGCTGTCTCTCCATCGATACCTCCTGCACAGCTGAGCATATAAACAGGCCATGAAGTTCCCAGTCTTCCCCCAGCTCCTCCTATTAAGTCCAAATCACCTTTATCCCCAGGCCACACATGCCCCTCTATAAAATAGGCACAAATCATTAATATACAGAGGAAGGGAAAGACAGGCAAAATTCTACTGAAGCGTTGACTTCATCTTCAAGATAAAGATGCTTCAGTGCTCCTGGTAGGAATCCAAAGAACAGTCCAATCCTCACAAGTGCAAGGGGAGTATGGGAAAACCACAGAAGGACGTTGTCCTTGCCAGTGAGCTGGTTTAGGCTCAACATGGAATATCAAATCCATGGCAAGGTAGATGCACATGCTCTCAGGTAAACTTCCTCTTTCCATACTTCCTCTCACTGGCAATAGCAAGAGATTTCCAGAAAATGAGAACAGAAGCGGAAACCAAAATTATAATGATATACCATCCTTCTTCCTCTGTACACAGAAGTTATTAAAAACAAAGGACTGTGCAGTAGACCTGGTTTCCTGTGTCTCTTCAAAGGCACAGTCAAATTTTAGAATTGAGAAGGGGTGAATTCCCAGCAGGGTTTGTGCAGGGATAGACCAATGTAAGCCCAGCATAGCTTTAATACTTGAGGAAAGCTCTTTAGGAGGTTTCAGCAGCACTGTAAAAACATACAGCAACATCCAGAAGATATCCAGTCATTTCAAGGAGCACATTTCCCACATTTTTCCTGCTTACCTCCCTTCCTCCAATGGACAACTGCTACAGATATACAACCTCAACCGTTATTACCTTGGTTTCCCTGAGAAACTGCCAAATGCATCTTTGCTAGAGGACATCTAATAAGAACACGGGCTCTCTCTGAGGCTGAAACGATCTTTTTGTTGAGTTACATGTGCCTAAGACAGCAGGCTGATTCTCTAGCTTATACTCCTATGCACTATACAGATATAACAAAGAAGAAGGAAACAATATTTCCTTGTCATTCTCACACACAGGGTAATCCTTGAGAGCACTTTCTGATGTTTATCACTACTGTAGAAAACCAAAGTTGATGGGACACTTACTAGTTTCCTGCCTTTCCTGACCAATCTTCTGGAGCTGGTCTAGAAAATTTATCATAAATATTGACTGGCAGAGAGTGAAATAACAGAAGAATTATCAAGTGATAAAAGCAGTGATTATATCAGAAGTGGTTTTGGAGAAAGAAAAGGAAGAAAACCAGTCCTCATCAGTGTAGTAGTGGTGGTACACAAGGATTAAAGCAGGGAAAAAACCAAAAAAGCTCTCTGTGAAACTCCCAATATGTGTGAAGAATGTCTGAAGAGAACTTCCTGTTGAGCCACAGGAAAGAAGGAAAAGCAAGAACTCAAAAAAGCTGGAGATTTCATGTCTGTGAACTGTCCTCATGACATCCCCACAAACATCATACAACCCCAACAGCTCTGTCACTGCAGTCTAAAACTCTTGGACCCCAAACCACAGTTACAACTTACAGCACCAGTAAAATAGCAAGAGAAAAAAAATTTGCTTGCTAAAGGGAGGTTTTCATCTCCTGAGCACAAAGTTAACCAAGCTAACTTCTAAGGAAGGAAGGAGAACACAGCCTCTATCTCTCGGTCTCTATATTGCTGCAGAAGGCTGGCTTGCCTTCATATAAAGGATGTATTGGAGTCTGAAAAACTGTCAAAGTAGCGGTTGCATTTGCCTGCCTTGATGATATCATGTACTGTTGTACATTTTGACCTATGCCTACTTTGACTCTTTTGGTCAGCTCGTTATTTCCTTCTCTGAGCATGAATAAGACAGCTTTACAAGAGCCCTAGTGGCATTCTGGCAGAAGCAATTCATCCCACTCACTTCGAAAGAATCGTTACCTCTACATATTCAATAATCCAGACACTTCTGTTCAGTTTACCCATAGGGCCAGTTTCGCTCCTGTGTGACAGGTGAGTCTTTGGCAAAGGAGGAACACAGCATAAGCCTTTACAGCTGATTCTTCCTTGTGTTTTCTAACCTAGGCTCAGCCTAGAGACTGCTCATCAACAGCAGCTGGAAATGGCTGTTAACTAGTAGTACACAGATCTGAGTGCGTTCCAGCTATGGCTCCAACTCTGAGCCTTTCCATCTCTGATTCACAGTCTATTCTAAGTTGCAGTGATAGAAAGATGTACAGAACAGCAGCATTACTTCCCCTTTCGGAACATCCCTATGCAATGAGAACACCTGTCTGGAAAAGCCAAGGCAACTTCCATATTGTTTGCATCATCCAGCAGCACAAGGGAGATCAGAGGAAGGCTGCAAAGTTGGCCCATTGCTGATAATAAACAGTAAATCCTAGATTAAAAATAATGTTAAGTGGAACTCAGGAAAGGTAATGACAGCAAATACTGTGAACTTTCCCTTTTATTAAAATAAAGAGAAAACCCCATGCTAGCCACTCGCAACATTGACTCTCAGAAATAACTTTTAAAATATATGGAATTGTTTCTTTAGAACACATTTATGAAGGTTGTTTCATGATCAACAAGGTAAAAGAAACAACAAAATCAAATAGAAATCCCTATGTCACCTTAATATGTAGGCTGCAATAAACAAAACATGGGAAGCCTCAGATCAAGCTGCTACAGTGCCTTTAATTATCCCTGTTGTGTTTACAACCTCTATGAAGGGGTCACAAAGTGAAGAGAAGAGCTCACAAACTGTATGTATGACAATATTCAAGCAGAACAGGTGACGTCAGGCCAGAATACCTGCTCTAACAAAGGTCTCCTTTGTTTTGACTAGTCTGTTTATTGTTGCTATACGCAGCTTCACCTGCTCTATTTTTGGTAAATAATGTGCTCCTGATTTACCATTTTATTCTGCCCCATTACTCACCTGAGGTGCTTTATGCACATTAGCTTTCTGACTAGTTCAGAAACAAAAGGTTTAAGTTTCAGATACTGAAATTATTCCTCCTTATAAATGTCACAGGAATCTAGTTCCCTATAATTTAATTTTTCCTCTCTCCCAAAGTCAGATTAAAACATGGCAAATTATATTCTCAGTGTTTCTAATTCCTCCCACAAGGATGATATTATGGTAACGTATCTAAGGGAAGCTTCAAGAAGTTTTTGTTTTGTCATGCTGTGTTTGGTCCCAAAGACAGCTGCTTTCTCTGTCCCTGAGAGGATTGCTTGGAGTTAACAAGCAAAGCCAAACAAGAGAGGATTAGGAAGCTACTCATAGTGTTAGGCTAACACGGAGAAGCAGACCTTTCCATGTGGAATAGGCACTCCTGACTCCTAGACACATTGTTAAAGTCACCGCCTCAGCTTTCAACCTTAAGAAAAATCAGAGGTCACATAATTAATGTACAAGCACTGAACAGAAAGTGGACATTCCCCAGACCTTATTTCAAAGAGATTCAGGATTTTGTGCCAAGCTCCTGGTACAAGAAAGTAATGCTATGGCTATTTAGGGCACAGAGACAGTGTAAATGGCAGAAACCCACTTCTACATTCTGCCTAAAAATCCATCTAAAATTCAGATGCAGAGGAACAGCTAGAAGCAAAGAGGAAGTTTCATGTTCATGTCCATTCCATTGCTGGCTTTCCTGCTGAACAAATAAACAAGTGTGCCAATGGCAGTGGGATTCGATTTTATTTTTTCCAAAGTGCATTTCTTGGCTGGAAACTCTGGGGGCTTTACCAACACTTTTTATGCAGGCCAGTAAATGCCTTCAAAGACAACTACTCCAATTCTCATGAGAGTATGTCTATACTAAATAACGCAGTGCTATGTAGTGATATCTGAGCCAGCTTGAGTATATCCACAAGTATTATAGCTGAATTAACCTGGGTAGACTGCTGTGATAACTGCCTCCTGTACACAAGGTGGCTTATTTAGAGCTTGCTTTGTTGTCTCAATGTGGCACAGCACTGTGCAGGAAGACAATATAAACAATTATGGTAAAGTCTATTTAGACCTTATGGGCAATGTAAAAGTACCGCGAAGTGGGCAGAAGAGCCCCCTTCAGAGTTATTTGCTGTGCAAAGAACTCCCTTTGGCAATGCAGAATTGACAAAAGGATTGTGTCAGCCCTTCCTTTCCAGAGCACTGAGCAGGGTGAGAGCCTGTGGGCGGCAGAAATTAGAGCAGCTCTAGGCTGTTACGTTTACACTGGTGCCTGAAAAGGGCTCTTCATGGCCTCAAAGTGCTAGAAATACAGAGGTAGATAAGGGGAAGTTCTGCTCCACACACAGATAAACGAATGGCTCCTCGATCACTAGTTGCCAGTCTAGACTTAGCACAGGGGTCTGTAAGGGGAGAGACTCCCCCTGTGCCTCAGGAAAGCAAGCAAACACAAACAGCTACACCATCAGCTGCCACCAAACGCACTTGCCTGCCACTCTCTCTGTTCCTTACCTACTTTGCACTGCATGACCACTTAGCATGTGACAGATCTGGTTTTATTTTACTTTTTGAGAAAATAACTTTTTTGAGATAAATAACTATTTGTACTGCTACACAATTCAAAATGAAGTGTAGAAGTGACTTGCAAAGAATTCCTGTTCGTTAATAAAGTCACACCTGGGGATCACTCATAAGGCTAAATACACACTTGTAAAGCCATCGATTCTTTCAATGCATTTTTCTAAAAGCTACTTACCATCTATTTTTAAGAATTCACTGCAACTCTCACTTTTGCCCTGATACAGCATCTTACAAACTCTAACATGCACCAAGACCCAGGGCATGTCCAAAACATCCACTTAAAATAGGAAGCTGTAATTTTAAAGTGAGCTTGTGCCAAATTTTCTCCATTACAGAAACCTTGAGATAAAACTTCCATCCTCCTAATTTAAGACCATGTAGGGAAGAATTCTTCGTACCTATACAGAAAGCCCTGCAAAAGAGGAAAAACACATCCAAGCAGCAAACCCCAGACGAGGGCCCGCAGAGCTATAAAACCTTCCTGAAGAAGGGAATCCCTAGAGGTAGAACTATGCAGAATTCAAAGGGATGATGACAGTAGCTTGCTTTAAGTTGCTTCAAAAATTTTATTTCTGCCCTAGTGAGAAAGCATCCCAAATAAATGTAACTGTGCAGATATTTGGAACCTAATTCTGCTTTCTGAAACTGCTGATTAAATAATTCATTACAAGACTTCTACCACTTGGTAACCCTTTCACTTTTAAAACAATTTATTCTAAACAGTAGCTAAATCATCAGTTTTGCATAAAAACAACTCTCTCTTGGTCTTACTATATTACCAGCACTAGTTATTCTTCCCCCACAGCTTCCATCCCTACTGCCAAAGTACTGAAAAGAATGAGGGAAAGGACTATTTATGCAGCACAGTTTTTCCCTCCTTACTGCATGCTTCTCAAAAAAACAAACAAATAAAAAACACACCCCAAAAGCCAAGCAAACAAACAAAAAAAAACCCCACACCAACACCAAGCCATGACACTTCCACGATTTTCAATTAATCAAACTTGGAATCAAATTAATAAAACTTGTAAATTCTTAAAATTTCACTTAACCTGCAAACTGGAACATGCTTATGTTAGTGTTAGGCTTAACTTGGGATTCTACTACTCAGTGTAACTACACCACAAGCAGGAAAACCCTTGAAAGGCAGGAAAACCTTTAAGGAACAGAGCTAACTACTACACCCACAGGTTCAGACAGGTTTGGAGTCTAGACCAAATAGGATACCAGCCTGTAAATGCTACTGAAGCTAAATGAGGAAAAGAGGAATTGTCTTTGGGAGAATAACACTTCCCTAATTGTGACCCTGAGTCAGTCTATAAGAAAAAGAAAAAACAAAAGACAAGCTCTTATGTGAGCTTATGGATACATATTGCTGAATTCTTCAGTAAAATAGCCACAAAGCAGTGTATGTGTGCAGAACTAATGGGGACTGTATCCTGCAGTATGTGTCCTTTCAATTGAACTACGGGTCACGTCTGAGTTTTGTTATTTAAATATGTTTTTTTAAAAAAATTCTTCAACAGTAGCAGAAGCACCCTCAAAAAAAAACCCCAAGCAAACCGTACCTTTGGAGAAAGGGATATTATCCACTTTTTTGAGTGGTTGTTGGTGTTTGTTTTGGTTTGGTTGTTTACCTGTTTTTTGTTTGTTTTTTTTTTCTTTAGCCCAACATAATTTATTATTCTTCATGCCCCTATCAGTTATTATTCTTCATTAAAAACCCAATTTTTCAAAGTGGAATAAAAAGAAAAAGTTTTATGTTGGGGGGCAGAGAGAAGAAAGAATTGCCTCACCCCCTTGAAAACTGGGCTCTATTACATCTTGCTAGCTACTTTGTAGTCCCGATTCTTTGCATATTATTGTTTCTGTGAAACACATGATACTTTAGCCTCCATGCATCCTGAAGAGTTTTGTATATGTAAACCTAAATTACATGAATAATGCACCATAATGGCAAACTAGGCAAGAAAAAAATGGCATAGCAGAAACCAGGAGAAGATACGCTCTTCAAGCATGACTCTGGAGTAAGTTAACAGCTGTAACAGTAAAGGATTCCAGACGTAAGTCATCTGAGCTCTCCCTCACCATCTGAACTAATGTCTACATTATGGTTTCTTTGCAATGGGAAAGAAAAAAAGTCCTCTGTACAATTCTTCAAGACAAATCACATGCCTTGTGAAGCTTCATGTTTGAAACCCTTTTAACTTCCAAAAAGTCCTCTTTTGTAGGTCATGCTTTCATTATCTTGCTCTGGGATCTGGTCTGATTAAATTATAGGAAATTACTAATACTTCACTTTGAACAGCCAGCTCCTCCTGGCTCTTCTTTATTTATTTATTTTTAACTCTTAATTCTTCCTATTCCTGCATTCTTACATATGAAAAAGACAATCACTCTGTTACAAAGATTGTCATACTCTTCATCTGTTTTAAAATTTCAAAATGTATTCTGTCCGCATGTTCTTATATTTCCCATTCCACTGCTCTGCCTGCAGGTTTTCCTGTTTGGCCAACTAAAAAGTTAGTGGTTTTGTTTTACAACCTTTTGCACCCCTTCCCACTGTAAAATCTAATTCATAAGATCCTAAAGACTTAAATAGTTTAATGAGCACAACATTGACTCTTCGGTAGTCCAATTTATACCCCAGTGTAATTTATTCCTATTTTGGACTATCAGATAACACTAAAACATAGGCTACCATTTAATGGCTTTAGAAATTCATCATTGAATCGTAGAATAGTTTGCGTTGGAAGGGACCATCAAGGGTGATCTAGTCCAACCCCTCTGTCAGGTTGCTCATAGCCCCATCCAGGTGACTTAGTTTGTCTAATTAAAACAAACAAACGAAAAAATCACAAATTTTAAGAGACAAATACTTCACACGTCAGAAAGAATCCCCATAAAGGAAGCAGGTATTTCTGAAAAGTCTATGACAACTTCACTATCACGAGAGGGGCAAACCAACAGTGTTTTCAGATGGAGTAATGTGGATGCTTATCTATCCACCAAAAGGCTGCTGTTCATTTGAGAGCTGTGTTGTAGTTCCACCAGGCCAACCATGATGATAGCAATGAAATTATTAACCTAATAATCCTAAAAATAATAATTTTCCCTACATGGATCCTCTTGTCGACAATGAACTATATGATGATCCCTGCAGCAGTAAGAAGTTAAAAATAGTAAATAGAAAATATGTTAAAAGCTTCCCCTTACACATACAATGTCTGCTAGAAAGGTAATAAACTCTATTAAAAGAGAAAGATTTCTGTCCTGGTAAAAGCCTTTTGTCTTAGAGGCAACTCTCAAATGCCAAATGATGGTAAAGGCTTTTCTGACATTGGGACGTCTTTTGAAAAACCCATTCAACACATTTTCTCTTGCTATCAGAAAGTATCAAATGAAGCAAGCTACAGAAATAAAAAAGAAGGAAGCTCTAAATCACTGATAATTTACTTGTTTGACAGTATTTTCTTTACACTCTCATGATATAACCAGCAATAAAAACCAATATAATAAAAAGCTTCACAAAGTGCAAGGGGATTTTTACTCTACAGAAACAGCTGAACATTTCACCACAGTATCTGGAATACCTAACACCACACTTGACCATGAAAGCAAGAAGAATTATTCCCCATCATTATCGCATACCTAGCTTTTGATATTTAAACCAATATTATATCAATTCTGCATGTCCTTCTTCAACAAAATAAATTCAACACAAGATGCCATTGCAGTTTATCCTACATTAAACACGCTCTTCAGAAAGCAGCAGTAGCTTGAACTTCTAAACATAGCATCTAATTCTACCGGATATTGTACAACAAATGCAAACTTTGTATAAATGGTGGTGTAGTATTAATTCACAAACTGCAGTGCTTACAAGCCTTCAAGGCAGAATCAAACCCTAAGGAGTATTGATTGCTACACTTAAGGCAATATAGTGGGCTGCAACTTCCGAAAACTTTTACTTTTTAGGCTGAACTCTTCCAAGTCACATTTGTGCAGTTCACAGGAAACAGACTTTCAGGAATTCTCAGAAAAGAAAATAAAGGTGTGAGGTAGAATGGAAAGTAAGGCAACAAGGAGAAGCAAAACAGCAAAATTGTATTTATAACTACATTTTTTAAAGATTCTGATGCTAATTGAATTTAAGCACTGAAGTGGGGGGGGGGGGGAATAAACAATACACGTACACACTCTCTAAGGAATGAGCAGAATTCCTTTAAACTTCCCAGTGAAAATGAATTGACCTGTCAAAATTAGTTGTACCCAAAAGTAATCACAAGACACACATGCACCAGGCAAATTTTTAACTTACGGACCTAACTCTGTCATTGTGAACTGAGTCCACATTGCTGCAGTATTTCATTTGGGTATGCATGAGCCGTTGTCGACACAGGAATTCCTAAAGTCCTTTCCTCATTCACTTATGTCTTAAATGAAAAAGGATGCACTTTCTCTTGTATTTCACAGAGAGTCGGTGAAAACATTCTCCTGGCATCCACAACTAAATAGTGTCCAAAAACGGGCTTCTTTACACATGGAAATTCCACTTATGTGCTAATATCAGTGTCAAAGGGCTCATCCACCTGACTGAACTCTGAGGTTTGTCCTGCTCTGAACAGGGGACTAGGCCAGACAACCTCCAAAGGAGCCTTCCAAGCTAAATTATGTTGTAAACACCACCAGTGACTGGAAGCTCAACCTTAACTCTGCCCTTTCAAACAGGTGCCACCAAAACAAAGTATTCCCACATCCAGTAACATTAATTCTTCTTTTCCCTTCAACCACTGAAGTGTGAGTGTCTAGCAACTTCCTTGACTCTAAATTAAATTATTACAACAGCCTGATACATCTCTAGCAAACTCTTTTATAGAGAACTTCAGCATAGCACGTGTTTTGCCTGTGCAGTCTTCTCTTGTCAAATTACCTCTAAATTTACGAGGGCCATCCCACTAAGTCAGTGGACAGAAGTATAAAAATCAAGGTCCCAGTCAGCAGCTGTACACTGTCACTTCAAGCAGAGTGACACCATTCTTCAGTTGTATTTTAGGGTACGTAAGAATTTATAATAAATTAATTATGGCCCCAAGATTCTGAGAGAATTAAGTTCCTACCTAAGTTATACTAGACTCCACAAGACTTCCCAGGCTGAGTTACATTTGCTCAGTTACATTGTAACATTAGTAAATTATCCTGTATGCCAACATCCTACTATTTATTTCCCAAACAATTGCAACAGAATCCAAATCATCACAGAGAGGTTCAGTAAAATGTTACATCATTTAAGTGCACTGGAGAGCATTCATGCACCAGCAGGGACCTGTAACAAAACTTTGGAGTGAATCACAGCATAATACCCACAACGGGGCAGAGTTAAGGTTGAATACAGTATTAGCCATCTTCTTTCCAGATGCCCACAGTGCACTTCACATTCTTCTGCTATCATTAATACTTTAAAGTGAAATACACACAGTGTTCCTCTATGAAATGTATTGCTGAAACCAGTAGGAATTCTAGAATAAAACTGTTTTTTACACCGCGTACCCACTAAAGCAACGTGTTGCCAAAAAAAATAAAATAAAATCAGTATTTATAGCATTTGCACACTGAACGCAACGGACTCCAAGGTATTTTCTGAATTTGCAGAACTGCAAACTACAACAGTATTCCTACAATTCTTTCTGAATTATCCAATATATTATTATTATTACTGCTAAACAATAGCTTTTAATCTAATGTAATCTAGTTGTAAAAGAAAATACATAAGGCCCATTAAAAAAAAATAAAAAACCCAGTAGCATTCGTGTGTGACATATAGCATGTGCGTGTCACACATGAGGGAAAAAACTCCCGTGAATTAAACTAGAAAATTAACCCGAAAAAACTGCAAATTAGGCCGTGCATTTAAGAAAAACTAAACACCACACGCACAACTCGATTTGCACAATGAAGGCAATTGTTCCTTGGCCCAGAAAAAGCCGTGACTTCCCCCGGCGCGGGCGGTCAGGAGGTCGGGCCCGGGGGGAGCCTCCGCCGCAACCCGGAGGCAGGGGCAGGCAAGAGCCCGGCGCCGAAGCCGAGCCCCCGCTCCGCTCACGGGAGCGGCACGCCCGAGCGAGCTAAAATGGAGCCCAGGTTTGATGTCAGCCCGAGCGGCAGGCGGAGGGCAGCCACACCGAGGCGGGGGCGAGGGCAAGGTCAGCCGCCGGGCCGGCCGCAGCGCCCGCCCTGCAGCCTCCTACGGCCCCGAGAGCCCCTTTTCGCTTCCCCGCTCCCGCAGGGCTTCTGCCAAAACGGGGCGGCGGCCCCTCCACCGAAACGCCCCTCTACGGCCACGCAAGGCCCTGCGCGCCCGGGCTTGGCCCCTGCCCCCGCCTGCCGCGCCGGGGCCGGGGCGCTGCAGAGGCGGGCGCCGCGCTCCCGCCACCTTCGCCGTGCCCGCCACCCCGGCCGGCGCTCTGCGCCGGGAATGAGCGCCGGGGCTTGGCGGCTCGGTTCCTCTAGCGGGCGGACAACGAAAGGGCTACGCGGGGGCAAACGGCGGGAGGAGGGGAAGGAGAAAAGGAGGAGGAAGAAAAAAAAAAAAAATCCCCCGAAAAAAACCCCACACCACTAGTCAAGCCCTTGACTCCAGCAGAAAGGAAAAGGACAGTGAAATATTTGCGGGGCTGCAAGTTCCGCCCCCCCTTGCCCCCATCCCGCCAACCCCCGCATCGACACTCGCTGCCTCGGCCCGTGTGCCGGTACGGAAGGGTGCGGGAGAAACGCTGCCCCAGCCCCTTCGCCCATAAGGCAGAGGGGGACGGGCCGCGCTCCGCCTGCAGTGGCGCCCCCCGGGCAGGGGCCAGGGTCGCCCCGGTGAACTCCCGATGACCGAGCCCGGCTACGGCACCGGCGGGTCAGCTCTCGCCCTGTGCGGAAGGGCTGCAGGCACGCTCGGAGCAGATGTGCCGGAGACAGGCAAATGACCCCACCATCCACCCCCCGCTCTCCTTAAACCAACCCTGGGGCCAAGTAGGGGCAGGGTATTTTTAGGTCCCTTCCCCTTCGTCTCACTCTCAATAGCTGTAGAGCGCTTAAATACAAGGGGAGGGGGGCTAGAGAGCGGGAGAAAAGTTAACTATTTTGCAAAGAGAGGAAAAAAATAGGTAGGGAGGGGGGGAGCGAGTGAGAAGGAGCAGAGCAGGGTGAGCTGTGTCAGGGGATGTGTGTGTGTGCGTGTGTGTGCGCACGGGGTGCCCGCAGGCGGGAGGATCGGGATGCACTCTAGCCCTGTGCTCTGCTGCTCTCGTCTGGGGCAGCGCCGCCGAAGCCCGAGTCTCGCCTGGCTTCGCCTGACCCTTCATTTCATTGCGGCCAGGAGGAGCCCCGAGCCTGCCGCCACCGCCTCTCCCTGCTCTGCAGGGACCTTGCCTGCCACGGTCTGCCTCCCCGCCGCCCCCGCCGGCAGCGGCCCCGGCCCCCTACAGGGTGGCCGTGGGGTCGGTGCGGGGTGCCCTCGCCGCCGCCGGCCCCCTCTGCTGCCCGCCTCCCCCCGCTCCCGGGCCGCCCAGCCCCGCCGCAACCTTTAGCCGGGGACGGACCTCTCGGCTGGTTCCGCACAAGACGCCAGCAGTCGCTTCCCCTCTCGCCGCCCTCTCCTCCGGTGCTAGCCCCCCTCCCCACCCCAATAAAACAGACCCCCCCCCTCCCTCCGGCCCCAAAGAGAAACCCACACCGCTCCCCCCCCCCCCCAGCACAAATGCACAATCACGGGCGAGGGGAGGGAGAGGGAGGAAAGGGCGAGAGACACGAAGAAAGAAGGGGGGAAAGGAGAGAGAGAGGAAAAATTAAAAGGGCACAAGGCTGTTCATCACCAACATGGCTGCCTTAGCTCAGACCTAAAAGAGGAATAACCCAGGCTGTGTCTTTGTCAGTTTCACCTCTGTAACCCTAAACTAATGCACGAAACGACGGAGGCGGCTGCAGAGGGGAAGGAGACGGGGAGAGGAGGAAGGAAAAAATGGCAAAAAGAGGGGGCACTTACGTGAAGAGAGGCGCTTGGGCTGCTCCTGCTTCCTCCTGGGCATTTTCCCCCTTTTTTCACATTCTCCTCCTTGGTTTAACGGGAGA
This sequence comes from Nesoenas mayeri, assembly GCF_963082525.1. Classification (NCBI taxonomy): domain Eukaryota; kingdom Metazoa; phylum Chordata; class Aves; order Columbiformes; family Columbidae; genus Nesoenas; species Nesoenas mayeri. The sequence goes on from NC_137540.1 coordinate 21,020,191, forward strand.
TCAAATAAGACCGGGAGGGGGGGGCACAGACAGGCACAAAGCCGGGCCCCCCGGGGGAGCCGCTAACCGGGGCGGGTTTTCCCTCTTCGCCGGGGGAAAGGGAGCTGAAGCCGGTTTTCCCGGAGCCACCGCGAAGGGCTCCCTCTCCCCCTCTCTCTTTCTTTTTCCTCTCCCCCCCCTCCAACCCGGTCGTGCACCTGGCTTGTCCCCGGTCGCAGTATCCCTCAGCGGCCGGGGATGTGCTCCCGGCGGGCAAGCGGGCGCCGGGTGCCGTGGCGGGGCGAGGGCTGGCGCGGCGGTGCCGAGGGCTGCGCCTTGCGCGTCTCCCGGCCCCTAACTAACACTAACGCCGGGATCAAAGGGCAGCGGCGGCGGCGGCGCTCACGGCTCGCCCGCGGGCGGGCAGGCAGCGAGAGGCAGGCAGGGACACACACACACACACACACACACACACACACACACACACCCCGGCGGGCGGGCACACGCACGCACACACACACACACGCCCGGGCAGAGCAAAGGGGAAGGTGCCCCCGCTGCGCTCCGGGCGCGGCGCGGCGCTGCGCGCCAGCGGGGCTCAGGGAGAGGATGCGCTGCCCCAGACCCGTATCCGCTCCCAATTCGCTCTTAAAAAAGAAAAAAAAAAAAAAGGGCGAGGGGTGTGTGTGTGTAAATTTGTGGGTCTCGACCATTCGCACTGTAATTCCCTCATTTCTGGGGAGAAAAAAAATAACAACCGTAAAAAAAATTAAGACGTTTTGTCTTCCTGTGTTAGTAAAGAAAAAGCATACGAGCGCAAAGCTAACCTCATAGGTGTGTTCAGCTATTGCTGCACAGGGGCTGGAGGGGCTTGTTTGAACTCAACTTCAGTATGGGGGGGGGAGGGGGAGAGGGTGACTAGATACAGCTTCCTTCATGCCCTGTCAAAAGTACAAAATAAACATGAAAGGGAGGTGGGCAAGTTAGCATGTGGCTACACTGTTCTAGCACCAGGTTCTGACAATCTCCAGTACAGGTTTCAAAAAGTGGGAAGAATGCAAGCAGCATGAAAAATCACAACTCCTTGAGAAGTTTGTGTATATGGGGAGGGGGGAAGAAATCAAGATTAGGTCACCCCTAATGGTTCATTTAACTGCTACATGATACTCCTACAGTGCACACAGCAATCTGAGCTTCTGAAATTTACTTTTTTTTCCCTGCTATAATGCAGGTATATGAAGCTTTATCCTGAAGCAATTCCAGCATGTGTTATGAAGTCAGGATAGCAGTTTTCATTAACTGATACATACATTCATTACTTCACAAATCATACATCTCTCTCCAAAGACAGACATGAAGGTGGGGGGAAAAATAAAACAGGGGATTGGGTCTCACTAAAGCACAAAAGGTACTTCATGAAAGAGAAGTGCTTTCTTTATGACTTGCAGTCATTTGGATAAAAGTTCATACAGAGGTTGTTAATGATTTAAACTCTAAAACCTGTTACTGCAATTGAAGTGAAATTGTTTGAAGCATGCTTGTTTCATATAGCTCTCAGTGTAAGGAAACTTTGAACTTATCAGAATACATAATAAAAATAATGAATCAGATGTTGCAATTTTTTTTTTAAATGTATTGTGGCATGTGTACCTGTTAGTATTTTTTTTTTCCACTTTTGACAACCTGACTCATCATTTTATCATTTTTTTTATCCTAACTTCAAAATACTTTATTAGAAAACACTGTCTAGGGAAAAAAAAAAAAACCCACAAAAAACATTTGCAACCTAAATCTTTAAACAGCCAACTTATACTCTTAATGATCTCACATTACAATAGTTTCAAATAATATTACACTCATTTTACAGCCACAATTACCTTTTCTACAGGAAAAAAAAAAAACCACAACAACAACAACTAACCAAAATTTAAAAGATTATGAGATGCTCAGGATCACCAGCATGTATGTGCAATTCTGATGTTTAAACACACATGTACAGAGTACACTTTTACTGAGACAAAACAGACCCCTTCTGACTTCAGCTGGTTTATCATCTCACAATACAGCTAAAATACTTTATTTTCATGGAGAGATTTACTTATTTTTAATCCAAAAGTAAAAAACAAAGTGTATAACTGACAGAGACAGAGCTGGAGATGAATCCGAACCTTACACTTATTCATGATCAAGAGTACCAGAGTCAGAAATCCCTCAGAATATTTAGGTCTCGTCTTTGCTCTCAGGTCTCCAGATTATCCTGGCTTTGGAAATCTGTACAGCATTAGTAATGATGACCAAAATTATGAGAGGCATTCCTTGCTTATTGCTCACAAACCTCAATTTTGACATGCACCCTCCTTAATTAATTTTTAAAATACACTCTAATGGCAATTATATTGAGATCAGCCACCTTTGCTAGCAGCAGCTTTCCACCTGTCCGAATGCTCCATTTGTGTAGGAGGCCACAAAGTAGCCATTTCAGAAAGGGCAAGTGTACTGGCTCTGTGCTCTGATCCACCACTGCTGTGGCAGCCCTTCTTCAGGTGCTCTAGGAGAATGGGATATAGGAAAGACTGTATTCCATGTCATTACTCTTTCCACCCTCTATTCCTCATGCATTTCTGGCATTAATTAATGTTGACATTGTCAGCATTAATTTACAATATGCTGTTGTGTTGGTGAGCTTTTTGTGTTTGTTTTTGGTTTTTCCCCTCCATCACTTGAAACCTCCTTTAGGGGAGCTGAGGTGGCTGCAGCAGACACATCACAGGAACACAGCTCTTTGAAAGGGCCATGGAGACTGGCAAGCAATGGAGCAGTACCAAATCTCTCTGAGGGTGACCTTGGCTTCGACAGACATCCCAACAGTTTGCCTAAGAGTTTAGTGGGCCAAGCCTTAAGCCGGTTCTGCAGTGTAAGAAATCCCAATGGTTGAATAAATTATCAGGGAGAAACTTTATATACTCTAGCTTTAAAGAATTTCTAATTCCATGCCTGGAAATACTCTATATGGGAACAACTTGGTTCTTCATATCTATCCTGGCTAATTGCATTACTCTACATATTGCCCTGGTCAAGACAAAGTATCCAGCCATCATACTGAAATCAAAGACGCATCAGTCCTAACTTTGCATTCCTTTATACATTGGTTAAAGGAAGATGACTAAGGGCATAACGCCATTTAAAAAATAATCTTCCATTATATGTTTGGTGGTATAGTAGGAAAAAGAATGAAGTAAGCTGACCATACTTTTGAACATTTCTAGTCCAAACATAAGAAAATAGTTGCAAGTCCTCCACAGATAACATAATATAAATAATGCATTGCTTCTGCAGGTCCTGCTATTAATAAGTAATGATTGTATGGCACCTTCCAAACACCAAACCTAGTTACACATATGAATTAAGTTCAGCCTCAGAAACTACTTTTGAACAAAGTAAATATTTTCTTGACTTACACACAAGAAAAATGAAACAAATAGAGCAAATAAGATTTTACACAGTAATAAATGATGTAACAGTCTTAAAACCTTTGCAGATGTCTAGCATCCAAACTATCTTTATGTAATGTAACAAATACTCAAAAATGTTACTAAATAGAAATCTAACAATCAGCTGACATCCTTGCTTTATTCTTCAAAACTTTTAAGAGTTCTGTTCCCAGGCTCAGATTTCTTTTGAAAATGTACTGAATGGAAAAATTGAACCATTTTAACCAGTTCTTGGGCCTCGAACCAAGCTATGGTATTAGGCCACCTCTGCTTAAAGTACAGCCTAATAAGATGACAGCTGGGTCAGCTGTGTGTCCCCAAGCAGTCAGAGGAGAGCTATTCAGGCTCCACGAGCTCTTTAATGGTACTCCTATCTTTAGATTAATTTCATATTGAATACAGAAGGTATTTGTCTATAGTTTCTCTACCTTCAATGTCCAATATGAGGCACGCTGGTTTTCATTGAAATTATGCTCTCTCCCACACCACTTTTAGGGATACCCTCCGTGGCCTAAACTCTTCCTCTTTTCTATTTTAATTGTTGTCAATGTTTCTACACTCAGCAATAATTATGAATTAATCTGGCACACAAGATTTGATTACAAACTTCTTTGGTCTAAAGCATTTAAAAGGCAAACACAGGGGATGAATAAATCCACAGGATAACAGCTCATGGATGCCACCATCCGTGTTGCAAGTTCTCCATAAACAAATAACATTAAGTAACAGATTTGTAATAATAATAATAATAATAATAATAATAATGACAAGTTACCAACTGGCAAGGACACCAACCAGTTTCACAAAGGTCAGTAAACAAAGATCAGAAGTCATTACTATCTGATGATTATTACCTTGGGACAGATAACCAAGTGGGAGGTGGAGCTGCATAACCAGTGGATCCTAAACAACAGTCAGTTTTTTGCTTTTGTAAAAGACAACCAAGATCTCCTTCCCCAAAGTTTTTAACCTCTTCTTAAAGTGAAAGGAAAATTGAAGTGTCACAATCAGTGAACCATCACAGCAACCTAGACAAGAATTCTTTTTGCAACTCTAAATCACTGGCAGTGCTCTCTCAGCTCTTCAGCTGCCCATGCCATGCTTGTGAACAGCAAGTAGACTGAATCAGGGACATTCTTCAAGACCAAGATTCTCATTAACTCCACTACAATCTTGCAGCCTCAGAGCAGAGAGGCATCAAGAAAAAGGAGTGCAATATATCCTGCATCTCTCAGCTAAACCACAGCTGGCTTCCTCAGAGTATTGTCAAACACAAGATGCTCCTAGCTGCAATGCAAATTCAACATGTTAATACTTCTTCAGAACCACAGTGTTTGTTTTTCGGCTATTAGTATAGCCCACTACCTAGGAAAGGTGATGTAGCTCCTAATTAACAAACAAAAAAACCCACACAACACAAGAAAAAAAAAAAAAAAAAAGAAACTCCAAACAAACAAAAAACCACACCACCAACAATACTTTAAGCTGCTAGCCTTAAACCCATGCTGATAAATAAACCTACATTTTGGAGGCCAGAAATGCTTTGTCTATAGGCCTGGAGAGCGATAACATTAGTGTCCACATCTTTCTGTTGCTGCTCAAATACTACACAATGTTTCTTCAGATTTAACAAGGAGGTCTCATGATTCTTATTTTACCCTAAGTGCAGCTGGATTTTCACTACCATAATTCACTAGTAATACCTCTTCACACCCCTTTTCTGTAAGGATATTTTGCAAAATTCACTTGAGTCTATTTTGAGACTATTAGGCTTAAGACTACAGATGCTTGAAATGCAGAATTTCTCCCCCAAATCTGAACCAGCAACATCTTACCCGGTACAGATTAAATATAGAAAAAACAAATTAATATTTTACAACATAAAATACTACACAACTTCTGAACTGATGAAAAGAATTGGTTTAGTCAACTAGAGACTGGAACACTTAGCTCAGGGCTATTAGGGTTACAAATGTAGAAACAAAAAAGGATAAATACCAGCTCTAATAATGATCTTTTTGCACAGCTTTCCATTCTCCATTACATGCATTCAAACCAATAGCTTCACCCCATCCCAAGAACAGTTTAAGTTAAATCAGAGTGAGACCCAGAGTACTCCCTCTGTCATTTTGCTTCCACTCAACATTTTGTTAGCCACTGGTTAATCAAAGGTTTAGGCACGCACTTACTTGCCAACACCTGCCATGGTTTAAGACGTTACTACCTTCCTGGAGAAGCTTTACTGATTCCACCCCCAAACTGGCAAAACAGAATGTATTTGGCATCCTCATCCGCTTCAGTGTGAAGCCTTGCAGCTTAGTTATGCAGCAAGGCAATAGCATTTCAAGCCACAGCTGTTTGCTAAATGAAAGTGTGTCTAAGTTCCTAAACACCTTGTTACATATATGTTGAAAGGCAGAGTCTCTCCTGCACCAGCAAGGTGGCAATTTCCTCAGGGAAATCAGTTCTGGTTTCTCAACTCACTTGCTAGTTTTCTGTTAAAACACTAGAGTAATACTGAGACTGCTCTGGACTCTGAGAACTGGCAAGATCCCAAGGAGCTCATCTACCATCTAGGACTGTGCATTTACACACAATCTCTTACTAGAAATACAGCAGGAGGAAGGCAGGCACAGAAGTGGACCGTAGTGGTACTGATGCCAACTATGCCTTCTTTGCAATATCTTAATAGCTTAGAGAAGGGCAAGATCGAACAGAAAGGCAACTGGGAGACAAGAAAACATGGTGGTGCTAATGTTAAGCTCACATTAAGGAAAGGGAGAGGAGGACCATGTGGAGATCAAGCTTCTAGCAGACTTCATTCATCTGGTGTAACGAATTTCATATGGCATTCAGCCATGCTTCACCACGCTGCATGTCCCCAGTAATCAGCCCTCACCTAGAGGCAGGCAGAAGGGTTTGGGCTGTCACTGCTACCTGCTGAGCACGAAGTCATGTGGCCAGATCCTCCTGTAGAGAATATATCCTTGCATTGGCACTTCCCCATTGTACACAACAGCACAGAGGAAAAGGTTATTTGTCTTTTGAGACACTAGGAATAAAGTATAATCTTCCCAACCCCTGCTGACCCAGTTTGATAGAAATACTGTTTCTAGTCCCTACTTTCAGCAATGCTAAGGACACTCAGTGTTTTCAAGTTTGTAGTTTACAGTAAGATGCAAATTATTTGTCCATAAGAAGTAGACTAATAATAGTGTGTGTGGGGAGAAATCACACATAGAGTAGCACATGATTTCATGAGTAGAAAGAAGGAAGAGGTAATGCCTGAAGGGAAGCAGCTTACATTTCCACCTAAAAGAGCTGAGGGAGTCACCCCCAATGAGAAAGCTGAGTGAATCCTCAACAGGTTTGCAGATGATATAAAACTGGAAGGAGTAGCTGATACACCAAATAGTTGTGCTACCTTTCAGAAGTACTACTTTGACAGGCTGGAGAAGTGGGCGGAGAGTAATCTCAGGAAGTTCAAAAGGGGGAATGCGAAGTCCTGCATCTAGGGAACACTAATCACAAACACCAGCACATCCTAGGGGCCTACCAGCTGGAAAGTAGCTTTGCCAAGAAGGACTTTGGGATCCCAGTAGACAACAAGCTGAGTATAAGCCAGCAATGTGCCCTCACAGCCGAGAAGGCCAACAGTATGAAGATCATAGCCAGCAGGCCTAGGAAGGTGACCCTTGATCCTGCACCTCTACTCAGTGCCGGTGAGGTTGTATCTGGAGTGCTGTTTCTCATTCAGGACTCCCTGGTACAAGAAAGGTGTAGACTTACTGGAGTGAGTCCAGTACAGGGCCACACAGATGCGACACATGAGGAGAGGCTGCTGAGACTGTATAGCCTAGAGAATAGAAGGCTCAGGGGGATCCTACCCATGTGTACAAATATCTGATGGGCAGGAATTAAGTTGAAGGAGCCAAACTCTTCTCAGCAGTGCGCATAGACAGGATAAAAAGCAATGGGCACAAATTAAGAAAAGCCCAGAAAGCTCAATCTGAACATAAGAAAACTTTTTTTTTTTTTTTTTTTTTTTACTGTGAAGATGGTCAAACATTAGCACAGGTTGCCCAGAGAGGTTGCCTATACAATCCACTCTAACTGACTCTGAACAGTGAGGTTGGACTAGATGATCCTCCCAACGTAAATGCCCATTATACAGTATTTTCACAGGACCATGTACCATTTCCTAACTATGGTCTCCATGTCTGGTCTTACAGGAGTAGTTTGCAGAATACTAAAATTCCACTCTGCTTTTTTAGCTACTAGGAGTTTTCACTGAAATGATATACAGAATTCTTTAATATCCAAATACTTATTTTTAAAATTCTTACTGGCTTATGAGCTACTTCTAGCAGAAAACATTCACTAATCATTCCAAAACCATGGTGAGCGTTTTACCCCCTCACTCTTCTTCCATCAATATGCTTCCTACCTTGAAGATTTTACAAATTAAATGAAGCTACAAGATAACCGTGGAGCAGGTAGATGAGTGACTGTGTTTTTAAACCCTATAAAATGCAGGCACTGGAAGTTTGTTGTCTTTTTTCTTAGGTGTTTCTTAGACATTTGCAAAGCATCACTACCTCCATCTTTCAGTTAGAGACACAGACTCTGCCTCCAACAGCAGCACACAGTAGTTCAATAACAAAGCTAGATGTAGAATTTTAAGGCTGCTACTCCCAGCAAACCATTATTATCAACACATACCTGATGTGTAGATGATGTGGCCACAGGATTTAATTGCTTTTCTTGCTAACCCGCACCCATTTTCCTTTGTGCAATTCTTGTCTTTTACCAATAAGCAGACAGTCTACTCATATATTCCATCATATGTGTGGACAGCTTGCCCTAAAGACTCCTATTTCATGGAAGTAAAATTAATGAGGTACCTATATAATGACTTCTTGTTACTCATATTCTCATTTAGACTTTGGGACAAATAGAGATACTGCTGTACAGTGAAAAACACCCATTGATTCCAGTAGCATTATCTAAGACCTAAGGTGTTCACACAGAGGTCATGGTGGCTCTTGGCAGAGCAGCATGCTCTTGCCTCCTGAGGGAGTGTCAGTCCCATGCAACATGCTCTCCCATACCTTTCTCCCTACCTGGAGCAACAAACAAATGAAGGAGTGGCAGGGCAGGAGCGTTGCCCCTCTGTCTGCTTCCCCTCTCAAAAAGCAACTGTATGAGTTGCTTCAGGGTCTGAAAATGGAAGAATATACTAGAAAGCATTTGAATGAATCTGTTTATCCCTTTGTATATATGCCACAAAACCCCCTACATTTTTGTATTAAAGAAGAAAGTGAGGAAGAGAGAAACAGAAAGTGTTCTTAAGGTAAATGAAAGAGTAATTTTTCTGTATTTCCTACACAGGGAGGATTTTGCATGAGTCAAATCAATGGAAGCTGGCAGGAGCCTGAACAGGAAGTATTCCCTGCCTGGTCAGAAAAGGCACAGATCTCCCACTTAGTCTGTGAAGGTCATCAAGCAGAGGATAAAAGGGAAAAAAAAAAAAAAAATCTCAAAAGTACATTACTATTAAAGAAGAGGTCCAGCAAGGCAGTTGACTTGTGCAAGGCCTATGAGATTTAAGATGTTTTTGCTGGGCTTTCTTGGAAATCTTTGGGAAGTTTTATTAATTCCAGTGTATTGAATGGCAACTAATGAGAAAATAAATAAGCCTTCTTGATCTCAATAACCATTACCTTAGGTGGCCTCTATCCCAAATGCCAAGAACAGTGGTCATCAGGAAACAAAACACTTTGGATGCCTCATGAACCCTACAAGAGCTGTATCAAGTCAACTCAGGAGAAAAGTACTGGAATGCTTTCATTTAAATGGAGGGAAAAAAGTAAAATCAGTGTCTTTTAAATCATCAGCTGAGTAGCGAAACAATTGGGAAAAGGGCTGAGAAAGTATTCAAATGCAGCTTTCCAAGAGAAAACAGCATTGGAGAAGGTACCACATCAAAGCTGAGATTAGGAAGAAACTGTGTGGAACATCTTTCTGATCTTCTAATATATTGGAAAAAAAAAAAAAGGAAGTCTACTCAGTGGAGAAGAGTTCAGGGCTTATCAGGTTTATATGATCCATACAACCCTCCAGTTCCCACAGCTGTGATACCACATCAGACATAATTACTTCTGCTGCTCAACTGGGTATGCTAATCAAGGAAGTTTGGTCAAGTTTGACCCCCCCCTGCTTCCCTCCCTTCCATAGCTTTTCATCAACTTATTAAAAATGTTAAGAGCTCATCACACTCTTCAGTGGAGAATATAAAAATATGAAGACAGTCATCCTCCATTCCTGACAATATTGGAGATCTTCACAAAACATGCTGTTTTACCAAAGGTCCTGCTTGATGCTCTCAGTGCCTACACATTATTAAAAAGAACCAAGTCCAACAGTTTACCTGGAGCAAGATACTCCAGATTCCAAAACATACAAAACCACCCAAATTAAAACATCAGCCACAAAGCACCCAAAATAAACCCCTGAAGATGCTGAAAAGAAGACGACATTTTAGGTTGCAAGGAAAGTCTTAACACTTGACAGCTCATACACTTTAGCTGACCGCAATTGTCACCCCATCATGTAACAGAGAGAATATTTAACTCATAAACCTTTTACACTTAGGGGCACTCTATCTTCCCCAGGTTACCTCTGAACCATTGCCTCATCCAGTTCTTTACTCCTCCTTTTTTCTTCCATTTTATCTTTATGGCTGAAACACAACCCTCCCCTTCATCCTGCCCCAGAACATTCTTCTAACTTACATGAACAGGTAAACTTTACATTATTCTTCTGATCAACCAGCCTATCTAATCCAAAGCTTCTAGCTTAATTGTTACTAAAAATCAACTGCCCTTACCAAACTCCTTCCCATCTCCAAATCGCTGTGCCTTAAACAACTTTCTGTAGTATCAAGACTTCCCTGTCCAGTGTCTTTCAAAATGGGCTCCCTATATTCTTCAAACTGAGCTTCTCTGAAAAATTGCTCAACTCCAGGTCCAATTAACGACTCCCATTATCTCAGTAGTAGGGAAGCCTCACTGGAGACAGCATCACCAAGTGTCTTATTCTTTTTAGCTGCTCCTTGTACAACTAAACCGTGGGTTTTTTTACAGGTGTACTGAAGCCATCTTATATAAGAGGTGGTAATGTGATTTTGCCACCTGGTGTGGGGTGTCTGTGTGTAAGAAGCCTGAAGGGCATTAGCCTTCAGAGTTTTTTTTCTAAGGGACTGTACCTCCTCAAGCCCCAGAGTGAGGCAGCTAGGCTAGCAGATACCTAGAGTGAAGGTGATTCTTTCTTGGACCACATCCAAGACTCAGGCAACTGTTCAGACCTTGCTCACCTGTCCTTCAAGACAGGCAACATCCTAACTCCTGTATTCAAAATCCTGCTTGCAAAAGGGAGAAAGTCTGCTGAGGGAAAAGGCTGTGTCAATATACAGGGGATGACAAAGTCAGAAATGCAGAAAGATCAGGTTACAGGCCAGCACTTATTTCCTAAGGTTAAAAATACTGAAGATAAGATGGTGACTTATTTATGGGTGCATGAATAAAAATCCTGTACGAATTTAAGTGATTTTTACATCTTACTAAGCAACGACAAACTCATCATTCCATCAACCCAAGACACAGCTGCCTTTCCAAACCCACCACGCCTTTTCTATACATTCGAACAGAAGGAAACCGGCATTAGGTGAGAAGAGGCACCTATAGCAGCACGGACTCTTCCAAAGCGCGCTTTTGGCTCTTGGGGTCTCTTTCCCGAGGTTCTAGGGGAACCCTTCTGGCACAGCACCCCTGGCAGCGGCCCGGCCCGGGGAGGGGCCCCTGCCTTTGCCTTTAAGAGCGGGGCGGTGGCGGGCGCCCCTCTCCGCTCCGCTGCCCTGCTGGGGCGGGGGGCCGGCGGGCCGCGCTCTGGGCATGCTCGGCGGGGCCGGCCCGGCCGCCGGGCCGCAGCGGGGCGCTGGTGGCCTCCGCTCCTCTGCCCTCGCCCCGGGGCCCCGCGGAGGGAGAGGGGCCGGTCCCGCTGGGACCTGCGGGCCGCCCGGGGGCACCACTGCGGGCGCTGCCCGGCCGCAGGGGTACGAGCTGCCGTGAAGCGGGCGCCCTGTGTTCCCTGCCGGCGGGGCAGAGCTGCACCGGGGCCGCGTGTGAACAGGGACGTCTAATGGGGCGGTAAAGCATCTCCTGAGAACGCACAATAGGCAGCATTTATAGAAGTGAGATAAGGATGCGGCCCATTATATTGCGATATTAGAGGCTATTGGGGCCATTCCCGGCTCTAACTTTAGCTTTCCTTGCTTCTGTTTTTATCTCTGACTCTTACAGAGAGATGCTTAACGTGGTTTTGATAGAACCACACTCTGCTCACAGGAAGGAGACATCTAATTGCCTTTTTCTGAAAACAAACACCCATCCCTCCCCCGCACCGACCCAACACAAGCAAACAAACCCCTCCCCCTACACAGATCAAAACAACAACCAAACAAACCCACAAAGCAAACAAACAAACCACAACCAAAACCAAATCTCCTGGAAAGGCACACAACAATCACATTACTATTTCTGCCCCTTAAATATGCTGAATCACTACAAATTAGATATTTACAACATTGCAGGCAGGCCTTTAGCTACTGTCTTGTGGAAACAGTAGTTATGTCAGCTTTTGAGTAAACTAACACAAAAATTAGGCGGAGGCGGGGGGGAACAGCTCAGAAGAATTCATCAATGCCATCTTAAAAATAACCCATGCCAGTTGGTAGTTTGTTTGTGTGGCTCAATTTGTGTCTCACTATGTATTCAAAGATGCTCTGTTTAGCAGCCAACTTTTTCCTTTTGCTTAATTAAAACAACATGAGTAGCAATGTTTTAAAGAAAACACGATAGTAGCACAGCATGTTCACGTGCACTTTTGAAGTTTCCCCACACAGTCTACTGGGTTCTCTGTGAACTTAAGGTGTTGTCTGTCCCTTAACACCTTCCCACCTCTCAGGCTTCCCCAATCCAATACCATCTAAGATCTGCCACTGGGCTCAAGCAGTTACTTTCACTTGGGCCATTTTCACCCAGGTTCAGCTGTGGAACTGCTCATTATTAGCACAGAATATGTGAATTAACACAGAAGATGCAAATGAGACTCCAGAGGGGGTATGAATCTTGCCCATTAATCTCAAACCAGTCAAATGTGTAAATGCTAATGCTGTTAACCATTCAACTGCCAAAATTTTTTTCTGGTACTGCAATTCCTATTATCCCAGAGCTTTCTTCACAAGGTGTTTATGAATATTACTGCCCACCAGGAAAGCACAGAGAGCAACGGCTGCTAAAATGCACACACTCCATAGCAGCATCAGAGAAAGAATTAGACACAAAAACTGGGCTATGGATAATCCTGCTGTGGTTTAATAAATTGCTGCTCCTCAGCTGAGCTTCCCTAACTGCTCTTGCACAACCTCTTAGACTATTATAACAGCAAGTACAATGTGTTAGGCTAGAATACCTTTGTTTTACTTCAAATGTGCCAGAGATGAGAGGAGCACACAGTCAGCTACCTCATTATGCCATTGTAACCTGATGGTCTGCCATAGTCAGTACAATCCTAAAGCAGGGAGCTTTTAAAGTTCTGAATGGGAGGACACATACCGGAAATAAAGGAGTGAGTCTGAACGTTACAACTCATCCAGGATTCAAGAGCCAAATTCTCAGTTGCCACCACTAACCTTTCTTAGTTCTACTGTTTTTATTATCTTTCTGATGCATTTTCCTCAACAAGTTTCCCCATTCTATATAGTCAAATATAAGGTAATGTAGGCATACATTATAAAGTAAGTTTAAGTTACAGGTTGGAACCAGTTCCTAAAAGAAAACTGAATTTAGCTCACCTTTATCCTGGAGCTCACTAGTCAGTGGTCTGCAGTATGTCATCAACTTGTCTTTTAGCTTCTTCCTTTCTCCTGCAGCTCCTTTGATCTGGAAGAAAACAGTAGCAAATGTATTTTCTGAGCAGTCCAATCACTTACCACTGCCTTCATCCATGGAGGATGGTGAACATGTTCTTGGTTTAGATCGAGTAAACTACAGTCACTGGTCAAACTATATACTGCAGTATGGTCTCAGCTTGATCTGGAAAAGTTAACAGTGAAAGCTAAGCTTAGGTGCTTCCACACTGAGGCTTTTTTCTCAATTGCAGTTTTAGATGTAGGTAAGGGGAAGGAGGGCTGGGGAGCTTCAGGTTTTTTGAAACAACGATTGAACACTAGCCCCTGAGCATGGTCTGGGCAGACAAAAGCATGAGGCAATTCATTGTATCTTTCCCACCACCATTTTCAATAGTTTAGTTTGTTTCTGTAGAAGAGAAACTGTAATAACCTTCCCTGGATGTTTGATGGAAACTTCCTGTAAAGATTTAGGACAAATGCTGAGGAGTTAAATAATAGAATGGTGGTGTTAGTCTTCAGCTACCTTCCTGTCAGTCTGTCTCAGACTGCATCTTCACTCCACAGAAGTTCTGGTCACCAGTCTCTCTGCCTCTCCATGTGTCAGAGTTCCCTTCATAAGGAAACCAGTCAGACCAGAAGACAATGCATGCCAGCTGTCCTTCCAGTATTCACTCAGGGGGCAATCAGACTGCTTATCCACTGACCGAGACTTACAGGTACAGCTGATCAAAGTATTATTTTTCCTCTCCTTTTGTGGAATACCTCAGCTTTTTTTTTTTTTTCTTTTCTTTCAGGAGCAGGAGTTATGGAAAAAAAACTGAATCAAATCCTGATGTTGAAGTCCTACCAAGTATGTTCCTGTTCTGCTTCAGAGGATGAGGCCACTAGTAAATAAATCAGTTTGGGGTATTCAGCTGGTCAGCTAAGTCAACGCTGCTAGAGAAGATAGATTTCTGATAATATCACCACCTCTCTGCAAACTTTCCCCAGTGTTTATTTCAAATGAAAATCAGCTTTTCCTCAAACTTAATAGGCATGACCCCAAATTTTAAGTTTGTTTTCAATGGTCCTGATGAAGCCACCAGTTCTGTGAACTTGTTTTCTAGGCTTATGTATCTTTCACTGACTATCATAGCTCTCTGGAGACTGGCTAGACTGGAAACAGAAGAGTGCTATTCTGCAAAAAAATCTCCACAAGATCTATAAACAGAAATGGCTCACATGTCAACACGAGATGAGAAAGCCTGTATTAGTACCGACATCTTACCACCATTTTACAGAAACAACCTTTTCTGCTACAAGTCCCTATTTATTTATTTAAAATCAGTTTTTTCTACTGTACCTGAGAGGTAATCCACAAATATTTTATGCTGCTATTTAACGTACTTAGGTCAGCAAGCAGTGCCTGAGGGGCTGAAGAAGAAAGTAACACAGAACTCACCATTCATTTTCTTGAATGTTTCTTCCATGCATCCATCCTCATCAGCCAAATCCTACTTTTTAAGTCATACATTTTAAAAGCAAGGAGCACAGGGATTTATGAGCCACACTTGCCATGCCTGAAAAGCTTGGAGAGTGGAGGAACCAGCTCCTACCAATGGCAAAAAACGTCCCAGAAGCAAACAGTCCAGCTCTAAGTAGCAGCACAACTGTTGCACATCTGCCATAATTAGTAATTATAGTGAAATCACCAATCAATGACAAAATCCTCACCCATCTGCTCCTAGCCAGGGTTTTACTTGTAGAGGCTAATAATTCTAGCTCTCATTCACCAGAGCAAGTTGTTCCAATGCCTGAGCCACTTTACTGCCCCCAAATGCTCTTTTCATCCTTTTTCCAGAAGTCAATTTTCCCACAACAGAGTCAGCAGAATTAATCATATACCTTCAACCTAGCCACTGCATTTTGCAGCCCAGGTGTTAAGACACAGGCAACCTCAGCTAGCTGCTTGTGATCCAGATTAAGTGGTTGCTGACCCATTTCTGATGCCCTGGCACCCCTTCCTCCGACTCCTGTTGATTTCACTTTCTGCCTTACTATTTCCCAGTTCAGATTTGTAATCTTATTGTTTTGGGAGCTTTTTTTTTTTCTTTTCTTCCCCCCCCGCTTTAAGAAACACAAAACATATGGTGATATACTAAGCTTTTGGTGGTGCCTATGCTGTGCAGATAGCAGCCTGTACTAGAGGAACACAGGTAACCTATCAGAAGCAGCATGTCACCTCAGTTCTCTCTCAAACCAATTCTGGGTAATCTAGCCACTTTGTTGTTCACAGAGTTTCAGTCATACAGTTTTGCTTCTGAAATTAATGGAAGATAACAGCCTTGGTGAGTTTTAGACAGTAAATGCAAATTCTGTTAGTCTTCACTGCTATAGAGAGATGTAGTCATTTAACGTAACCTAGATTTCTATGCTACCTGTTGTCAAAAGAGAGAGATAACACTACTGGTTGGCAATTGTTCCCCATCCTGTGGAAGGCAAGATAAATTTCCCTGGAGAAGCCTTGCTCTTTCCATGGACTGCAGAGGGAACTGAAAGACCAGTTCAGCCCAAAACATCAAATTTGTAGGTAGCTAAACCTAGTTTAAAGGCAAACTCAAATTCTTAAAAATCAGTATCGTTCATTTAACTAAAACGAATGCTATTTAAGTAAAAGGAGTGCTGTGTCCTAAACCATCACATATAATCTCACACAACCTAGTAACATGGCATTGTTTTACATTCAGTGCCAGTACAGTTTGAGCAAATGTAAGAAATTGCCACCCACCTTGTCTATCATTCTTCCATTTCTGCACTACACTAGCAAAAGCATTTGTGTAGCACACGGTGAACAAGGTTGGACAACAGATGTTGCTAAAATTAACTCAGAAAAACAAAAAACCAAAGTCACTCATCATTCATATGGGTTTCCAGAGACCCCACAAACTGCACCTCTACAGCAGAAAACAAGGGCTGCCTGCAACTGAATTAAAGCCGTGCTGGGCAAGACCACACACTTTGCTTGTGGTCCCCTAGGCTGTTGTAGACTATTAAGCATTTCATTGTATTCACTTTCTCCATGCAGATCTCTATTTCTTAAGCAAAGACTAACACACCTGCTATGTTGCTAGACTGTTGTTACCCTAATTACATATATTACATATCATAAGTAAGTACATACACATGAAGAGGAACAGTATCAGAAGCCCACCTACTAGTCTCTCCTCCCATACTAAATCTGTCCTTTCCAATTGCTTAGCATACCAGGCAAGTTACACAAAGGTCTATTTACTCACTTGCAGTTTACCAGAATTAACAGTTACTGTATTTGCTAATAATGATTTGGAAGGCTTCTGTCATAGATCAGACTTCTACGAGGAACATATTAGACCCACCACAAACCAGGAGACCAACACTACAGAAACGTCAGTTGCCAGATCCAGTAGATTTTCGGGAGTGAGGAATCCTAGTAAATACTCAGTGAAATAACCAGTTTCCTCAGATAAGAAGAGCAGGAAAGGTTGCAAATATCCTAGCAGAGTGACTTGAACAATTATATTTCCAGGTAAAATATTGATTTCTAGCCTGGCCCTGGAGGTCAGTCCCACTAAGGTTTAGGGTTTCTCAGGCCAGATAAAGAAGATGCCTTTCCCCTCACCCTGCCCTCCTCAAAGATGCAAATAGATAACTTGCAGATTTCTTGATCAGAATAAATCCATCATTAGTTCTTGCTGAAGGATCTTCTTCTCACTGCAGCCGTATTTCCTGCGTTGCTGTACTTACATGCTCCTTCCACCTCTGAAAGAGATCAGTAATATAGCCCCATCTGTGAATTCCCTGATGATAAGTGAGATTGTAGTATAAAAGGGGGAAAAAAAAAACCCACATCAAAAAACAACACCACAACCAAAACAAACAAACAAACCCACAAAACAAAACAACAAGCAAAATGTTTCATAGACTGATGACTGGGACACTCTAGCTATAGCAACCTCCTCCTAGACCCTGACACTTCACAAGCCAAGCCTTAGTTTGGCTGTGATGAGCCTTCTGACTGGAAGGCCCCCGCCAGCATCTCTGCCACTTGCCACCCCAGAAGAAGTTCTGCACTGATCTGTCTCTTGCTGCCTCATCTGCACATCCACAGACCTCACTCTCTGCTGCAACCTGTTACGCCACCTTCTGCTTTAGCAGTTCCATAACACTTACACAAGCTATTCTGCTCAGTCTTGCTGTACTGATGAGAGTGGTTTACTTCTTGCATCAGACTGTTACAAACACAGCTTCTGCTCCTTCATCCCCCTGTGGGGCAGGGGAAAAACTTGGCTCAGCAGTTTCCAAACTGGAAGGTCACAGATCAGCTGAGTGACCTTGGAGGACTAGGAATGTAAAAAGTAGGATGTTCTGCATTCATCATACTGTATCCCCATTTACAGCTTCTGTGAACTGAGTTTGGCACCTGATTAAATACATTCCTGAAAGTTGCATTTGCAACCCTCTCTGCAAATTGAAATTATACCTGTCACTAGCAATGAAACTGAAGACAACAGAAGAGAAAGTAGAGAGGAAAAAACCCCCAGAGTATTTACATACTATAAATAATTTGTCGGTCTGTTTCTCCCTCATTTGTGTCAGTGTGTAAGCTAATAATTGTTTTATGCTGGATTATTTAGCAAAACTTCTAGAGGTATCTACACAACTTCCGTGCTTTGATGAACTGAAACAAGTTGGAGGCCTTAGTGTTCTACTAAGTAACACTCTTTGCACTTCAGTGTAAAGCATATTCAGAGGAAAATTAAATAAGCTAAATAATACTTTATACCTCAGTTAAGTTACCACAAGCCAAAATGTGGTTCTGATTCTCTTTCTCTTTAGTTGCACCCAATTGGTGAGGAAGGTAAGGCAGAGGGGAAAAACCTTTGAGTTTTTTATATCACTGGTTTACATTTTTTAGTCTTCTTTACAGTGAAAGTTTAAAAAATAGAAAGTAGATCTTGAGTTTTGCCACAATCTCTGGATGGTGTTTTGGAATGTTTAATTACCATACTACACAAAACAATGTAAGTCAGACTGACTTTATTTGTTTTTCACTGGTTAATGTAATGAAAAAGAAATGTAATGGTAAAGAAAATGAAGGTTGAGATTAAAGAGGCCTACAGTTAATGACAGGCTGAAGTTCAACTGTCATGTAATTGAAAATGTTTGAGAATGGACAATAATTAAAGTCAAGCAAAGGATGAAGCCCAGATTATTATAATGAGATATGATATGTTCTTCAGACTATCTGGAGGTTAATGTTACTTGGTTTCATATGGTTACGGGTAAGTAAGTACTGTACTACTATATAGTAAAAATAATGTAACTGGATATAGTCTGCTTCACAGTGACCCAAGGTTAATGGTAGTTGCTCTTAGTATATTTAAAAGGTTTAAAAGAGATATAACAACCTCAGCATTACAAATCTAGAGCAATGGCACTAGAAAATGGCAATGGGCAGGCTAGCGTAATACTGGTGTTCTTGGTTCCATGAAAGCAGCTTTCAGTGTAATGTATGTTAGCTTTTATCTGTGTAATTATACTGAATATGTCCATGAATTCTTTCATTCCTGAATGGCACCACCTTTAGAGTAATAGATCATTGGTATGCATCACTCTGATAAGGTATTACACTAATATATCATTAAAGCAACAGATGTATTAGTGTAATACATCACTGGGACAAAGCACTCTGATGATGATGTATTCCTGAAAAGACGGCACCATACAGAGAAGACGAGGCCCAGGAGAAGACTTTTTCTCGGCTTAATAGAATAAAAGGTATGCCTTCCTGGCACAAAAATGTGATGCTCCCTATAAAGATATGGCACCACGATTAATTGTATTCCCATTTGTATTCATAATTTGAGGATCATATGGCTTAGAAAAAAATTACTGTGGTTGAGGAAAAGATATAATTCAAAAACAAAGCCTATCAGACTGTTTCATGGTCTTTTCTCAGAATGTCTGATCTCCTCAGCCCTCCAAATGCCACATCAAAAACCTCACTGTGTTGAAAGCCTCAAGATGCCTATCCTGCTCTTGAGGAGCAATGAGGCTATGCGAACAGTTCACAGAGGCTGGTGATGACATGGCCTTGAAGAGTTTGCCCAAGGAATAGCACTCAGCTAGACAAACAGGCCAGGGAAATCCACGAATATTGGCCTTTGCTATTTTTTGGCCTTTGATGCTGTTGCTGACTCACTGCTTCTGAGAGCAGGAATTGTGCCAGCAAGCACAGGGACTCTACTTAAAATGCTAGAGAGCCACATTCTAACTTCTGTGTATGAGCCTGCCTCAAGGCTTCCCATGGCCAATGAAACGTATTCAAGCCTGTGTAAAACCAAGGTGCTTTCTGAGGTGAGTCCAATAAAAGAATACTTACTCTGAAAAATGGTTCAGAAAGCTATATAATAGCAGTCCAATCAGTAGCATGTCCAAAAAAACACTCTGGATTCCAGAACTCCCAGGTTATCTCACTTACCAGGATATGTATCTGGGCAGGCAGTTCATGGATATACTCTCTGGCCCACGTTATTTCAAAGGAATTTCACATACTTAATTACAAAATGTGTGTGCTGATGTATAAAACAAAGGTAAGGGCTGTGAACAATTAGTCCTCTGAAGCAATCATCCTTCGTGTTTCACCTATTTTCAGTCCATAAATTTTCTCATACAAATTACAATTCAAATGATAAATTAATTAATCTGAAAAAACTCTTTAACAGGATTGTTTAAACTCAAAAGTCCAGATTACAATACCTTTAGTTATGCAGAGTTGCGCTGTGTTCCTTAGACTTGATGACACAAGGGAGTGTTCAGATTAAATGGTGATTATAGTTGGGTCCTAAATGAAATTGATTTGAGACGTAACCGTGAGTATGTTGGTCATTTTCAAAATTACTCCGAACAACTGGAACATTAAGGGGTAAGAACAGTATAGCTATGGAGTAAAAAAAAAAAAGGAAGACAAAAATAAGCATAGAGAATGAAAATAAAAGTAGTGGAAAGAAAGGAAACAAAAAAGATAAGAGTTGGAGTGGCAAGGATAGAAGGAAAAAGCAATTTACAATGTTGACTTCAGTATTCAAAAGTTTTACTATGTCGATTATAGGCATGCACATGCACACACAGATACTTTCCAATGAATAACAGAAGCAGCTGTGCCCATTGGACCTGATTTTACAATCACTAACACTTAAACAAATAAGGTATGTTTTACCAGATTAACATAATAAAATTTTGCAAGGTCAGAAATGACTACAGAAGGGCTGAAGCAGATGAGAATCAGGATCATGAAGTTTTAGAAAGCTTTATTCTAACCATGTGGTATTGTTTCTCTTAAAAAGTTCTAATTACAGAATTATAAAGTGATAAGGCAATGGTATTAAGACAAAAAAAGAGCCTAACTCTTCCTTTCTCTACGAATAGGACTGATATGTGATGGGACTATATGTTAGTACTGTCACAAGTAGGCCTACATGCTTTAGTCAGGGGAAAATGGGTGATATAAAATAATGTGTGGCATATCTTCATATAATTCAGCTTTAGAGTAAAATTATTACCTAATTCTTCTCTTCATTAAATGCTCTCCAGCAATCCTCTATTATTTTATCAGCAATACTTGCATAACTATTAGATAGCAAAAAATACAGTTTTCTTTCTTCTTTTTTTTTTTTTTTTAATAAATCAAGTTCATTTCTATCTCATGTGCAAAATGCAGCACCAAATTCTCACTCCCTGTAAATGAAATTGTCTTTAACGAAACTCTGTTCGTTTATTGTAGCTGAAGATCTGTTTCACAATGTGGCATTTGATTGTTATCAGAGAAAGGAAACAGATGAATTCATTATTTCAGTGCAGTAGCACCTAGGAATCACAAAGAAGGATAACCACAGTTATCCTTATTAGGCTGTGGAGAAACAGGAAGTACAAAACTACTTCCCAATATGTAAGCCTGACTGTCTAGGATTTTGTTTTGGTTTGTGACCCAGTTTCAAAAACGATGACAACCCAGTGCCTTGCAAGTCCAAGCTGAACAGCTGCACCACGTGGGGAGATCATATGTAATGTCTGGAGCTTTCCCTCTGCCTTTCTAAACAGATGAGCATCTGCCTTACAACTTAAGCCCCAAAGTCAGCTGTGCACTGTACAGTTGCTCAGCTCTACAAAAGAAATATTGCTACAGCATGACCATTGCTATAACCTGGTCAGTCTCCATGCAGATTTGCTCTTACTTTGCAGAAAGAATCTAAAAATACAGGCTCACCGGTCAGTCATTTTCAAGATCCAATTTAGAGCCCTTTTGGTAGATGGAAATTGGCATTTTTGTAGACAGCTATCCACCCAACTTCCAGCACAGTGGCTCCTTGTTATTATATTACACATCATGGCCAGCAGTTCTGCAATTCCATATTTGAGTTCCATCCTGAAGTGGATGTAATCCAGTCCTGGTGACTTACAGACAACTGAATTATCTGTGTGGACCAATACATATTTACTTCCATTTGATCTATTTTTTCTGACTTAATTTGCTACAAAGAATGCATCAGAGTTGGAAATCGGCTTCTGCCATAAAAAACAACTGCAAGAGTTCATTGAGCTTCCTTCATCTGCGGCAGCCCCTTCTACATCTTGGCCATTGTGTGGTGCCACTAATCCTCAGCTGGCTTCCTGCTTCTGGTTTTACAGAATTCTCTACTATCAGCTTCAGCATTCTTTGCAAGGTTCTCTTCAAGTTTTAGCTTTCTTAATCTCTTGTTTGAAATTGACCTGCAATTTTTATGGGCTTTCCCGTTCTCATTTGACCAAGATTTCTATTTCTTAAGAGCCTTCCTTTTTCTTTGGTGGACTATGTAATTTCCACACTAAGCCATGCAGGGGATTTTTGGACTGCTTTGTTTGCTTTTGAATTATGACACAATTTTTACCTAGGCTTCTGGCATGGTAACTTTTAACAGCCTTTAGGATTCCTTGCTTTTCAGATTGCTCCTTATAAGGGGGTGGTGTTCTGGTTTTGGGGTTTTGTTTGTTTGGTTGGTTTTTGGGGGAGGTGTTGTTTGCTTTGTTTTTTGGTTTGGTTTGGTTTGGTTTTTTGTTTGTTTGGTTTGGTTTTGGTTTTGTTCTTTTTGAGAATGTGCCTCATTTTTATGTAGTTCTCTGTCCGTAAACTGAAAGTCTGCGTACTGAACTTCTTTAGCTTGCTCTCTCTCACTATAATTTTAAGTTTTATTATATTGTGGCTGCTACTACAGAGCAGCTCTCCCACTATTATTTCTTGAATGAATGTGTTGTGTGTTTTCAAGACCAAACCCAGAACGGCATCTTTTCATTGCTTTCTGTTCTATTATTTTATATTCAGCTTCTTACAACTTGACCAAATGATAAGTGACTGAGCTGAAATTTTCCTTGTCAGATGACTGCCTTGTTCAGCTCCTTCTCAGAGTAAGACTTGCAAAACATATATTATAGCGTATGTTTGAGAATTTTGTTTGGAAATGTTCTGTATACCGAGGCTCTGGAACAGAAAATCATTATTTGCAGAAGAGAACTGTTAGAACTTAAACACACAAAACCTCAGGAAATTCCAACCTCATTGCATGCTTGAACTTAGAGGACTGACCAGACAACGCACTACAGAGCACATGATCACAGTGCAGCCCCAACACCTATGGCAGCTCAAAAGGACATTCTTTATAATGGCCATTCTCAGATTGCCTGGACACCTGGAGTGGAAACAGACTCCTGGTCACATTGGTGACTTATAGGAATACATGCAGTAAAGGAGAGAAATGTGTCTAATTAGAACACAGAACAAAAGGCCATGAATGGAAAAGTGACACGATTGAGACAGGAACAACTCACGGAGGGAGAGACAAACAGGGGCTGAAGTATGTTAAAGGTAGGCAAGAGTACCTGTGTGCACTTTGGTGTGCTGCTGACCACGACCCAGAGTTGAACTTTAGTTTACACCAGTTTCCACTGAAATATCAACGTTCCTTTGCTGCATCCCACTGCAAAAAAATAACAATCATATAATTGAAGATTATCATAATGCTCAAGAGACTGAGATAAGGTTGTATTTCAGCACTGGTACTGGCACTTTGTAAATCCTGAAGGCTTAATTCTGGAATCTAATTGAACATGCTTTTAACACAGCTTTTGTCACGTTACAGAAGTGGAAGCTGAAGAAGGGTGAGGTTGTACTGCTCCACGTACTGAAACAAGCCAGGCCATGCTGGTGATAAAGGACCAGTTGTGCTAAGGTTGCTGTTGAGTACTCTGCCTTCTGAAGAACTGGGCTGCACCTGCCATGGTCACTCCCATTTTGGAAGGGAAGTAAAAATGTTAAGGAACAATTAGGCTTTTTGCCAAAGTTGCAGCATAACTAGTGGACTTCAAGAAGGAGAGAGGAAAATCCTGTAATTATAACATCTTGTTTGTTTGGGTTGTTTTTATCTGTCTTGAGCCACCTGTTTTCTGCATACTCACTTTCATTTACTTATCTTTAATTATTAACTTAATTTAATTTAAAACTAAAACTACATTATAAATATGAATTGCCACCTTTTTTTCCTTCTACTTCCTCCCCTCCCTCCTCCCGCTTTATTTGCCATGACAAGTGAACATCCATGTGGATATGACACCTTACAGAGATCTTAAGTAATATGTTGGAAGGTTTTCTATTCTCTTTTTTTATTTTTGCATCAGAAATGAAGTGAATTGAAGTGAGAAACCTCCAGAGATTAGTTACATAATTTGGAGGATTCATATACATGCACATACTACTACACTTCATGAGTTCTGCTATAAATACAGTGCATAGTTCATTCTAAAGTATGTAATGTTTCAGTGCTTTCTATTTTACTAACACGTATACATTTAAGGCAATGCATATTAAAATAACATGCCTCTTTGGTGAAGACTTGAGAGAAATAAAATAGCAGCAATGGTTTTTTGATGTTTTTTCTTATTTAAAGATTAAATAGGAACTATATTGCTCTTTTGGAAGCCTCTCTACATCTTTCCCACTGGCACAAGAGGTCAGTACAATCACCAAGACCCTGACATCCTTTCCTCTATAATGAAAAATACTTAATAATATGTGTAGTTAATAAAATCTAATTGCATAATTCGGCTGTAATTTCAGTCATGGCACTTGTCAGTGTGTCAAACACATCTTTCATAAAATATGCTTCTATGACATAAGGCCCCCCAAGTCTATTCAGCTTCCTCATGAATAAGAGTATACACTTTCAAATATTCAGTAATTGTAGGTTCTTGTCTAAATCCAGCCAAATTTGGCACACTGTAATAAAGTGAAAGGTCATTTCTCAGTTGCTGCTTCTCTGAAGGTGACATTTCTTTGGTTGAGCTTCCTGACACTGTGCTATTCCTTCTTCTGTTTATTTTACCACTCTGGTACCTCATTAGCCACTGCAGAAATGGGATTTCTTTGATTGTGGTTTGCACAGAGGACAGAACTTATCGATATGCACTTAAAGAGTGTTAAAATGCAGACTATGTAAAAGCCAGTGTTTAGGGACAATCTGTAAATGTAACTTAACGAAGCAACAGACCATAGCAGCTTCAAAGCACTGAAAAAATAAGAACAGAATCAATAATGTGACACAGGATTGTTAGTAGGTTACTTTCATTCTTCTGCACGGAGCACAGTTGCTTTCATTACTTCTAAACTCCTCTTACTAGAGACAAGCCATACTTAAGACAGCCGTTTCTATACTCCCTTGACAACCTCTTCTAGTTCTACATAAATGAAGTGGGGCCAGAGTCAAACTGTACCTGCTAGCTCTGGTGAAAACTGCCTCCCTCTCCTGTGGGTTCAGAAGAAGGAAAACTAGGTAATTAGATTTTGCTGGCTAGGGACAACTTCAGGGTACCAGCCCCAAAACTGCAAGGCATGAGTGCTCCTTTTCTCCTACCTTCCGAAGCTGAACTCCTGGTGCCCTCCTCCATCAGCTTGGTTTGAAAGACAGAAGGTGACTGTTTGCCACCACAAAGTCCTCACCCAACATCCAGATGCCTACCCGGTTTTCTCTGGCACAACCCTCAGACAGAGCTAGCCTTAACACATCAGCTACATTTCATCTAAATCCGCACTTTAGACTGGACTTGTCTTGTTCTTCTTCACTGGTGAGACTGAGCCCTCTTTTCCTTATAACAACCCTTTTTAGTTATTTTTAAAATCATTATGTCTCCCTTCAGCTTTGTTTTTCCTAGCCAGACCATGCAAAAATGTCTTAGCCTTTCTTCACAGGCTTCATTTTTCAACTTTCTGGTATTTTTCTTGCTGTCAACTGAACTCTTTCCAACATACTGAGGTAATTTTCAAACCTGATGCCCACAAGTGAACTAAACCTTGCAAATGAGGCTTGCACAGGACTCTGTCAAATAGAATCATTACTTTTCTTGTCTCTGTATATAATTCATTATCAAAACTTGTACAATACCAGGGTTTTAATGACAATACCTTGTTTTTAATTTATAGACTGTGGCATATGTGCGGCATACAAGACTTATGGTTAAAGTAAAACATTAAAAGCTGAGGAGGTAGAAATAATACTTCCCTTTGAAAATAAGTGAATCTCAAGGTGTTGGAAATCGTGGGCCAGGATTAGACGTCACCATGTGCTTGGGCAATGTTAAGAAAGGAAGATGGTCAAGGAATACGCAAGTTAAGGCAGTATGCTATAGCCAGGCCAAAGCTGTGAAGCTGGAGGTGCCTAAATACTGGGGAGGAGAGAGAAGCAAGCAGACCTGCAGTGAGACCTGGCAGGACCAGAACTACCGCTGCAGTGGGAGACAGCAAGAGCTGCAGCCGAGAGCTTGGCACTCACAAGTGGTGTGAAAGGCCCTGACCCTGCAGGGGGTAGTTGACAGGATCCCTGTACAAACAGCCAGGGAATTAATTCAAATGTTAGGCTCCCTAGTTCCTAATATTTAACTTGCATTAGATGCTCAAGGAACTGGGTACAGCTGGCATGGGACTGGCCAGTGCCTGATGGCCATCTCATAGCTTCCTGCAGGAAAATGCGTAGTTTTTACACTACTAGGTGTCTATTTATCAAATTATTTTTTTTAGCATAATTTTTTATTTAAGTTTGTCCTATATTTTGTCTCAATTTCTTTCCAAGACATGTCAAACAGTAACAAAACAAGTATATCTTTAGCTTTTTTCTCTCAATGATTTTTTTTTCCTTTTTCTGCTCTCATCTCTTGCCCCCTGTTAAGCCTCCCACATGTCTAACACTTCATCTCTACATTAATTTTACCTCCTAACAATGTGCAATGTCACATAGAGTCCTCAGTGAAAAACAGTGAAAAGGGAAGAAAATCACAGTGGATAGAGTGAAAGAAAAATCACTATAATTTCCTGTAAAATTTCTGTAAAACGAAAACTTTCTTTTACATTTCAAAACTGGGTAGGAGGGATTACTGAAGAAAAAAGTGATACTTTCTTTTACTTACACTTGTTTTTATTCAGAGAAGCTGCCTTTTCATACTTTCATACAAAACAAAAACCCAACCAAACACTGCCCGAAAAATCTGCAAACAAACAAAAAAAGCCCCAAACAAACAAAAACTCACCACACCACAGAGCAATGAAGTTAAAAAAACCAAAAACAAAACTAAAACCCTCATGCTTTCATTAGAGGGAAACTTAAAACAAGAAACTAACAACCTCTTATTTTTTTCAAATTTCAAGTTGTACTAAAAAGGAAAAAAAAAAAGAATTTCCTCAAGCACCCCTTTTCCTTTCTAAAAAGGGCAAGGCACAAAAACCCCAAATAAACAGAAAACAAACAGGTCTGTTAAATGTGCAGCTGGCCATTTAAGGAAAAAAAAAAAAAGTTACAAAATTTTAGTATTTCTTAAAAGAGATTAATTCAGCCTTTCTGGAAGGTCTGGAAATAGAAAACTGTAAAAACAAACAAGCAACATTTTGGTGGTAAAAGAGAACAACCACCTGCAGTCTTTTGTTATTTCATAGAAGAGCTTCCAGCGAAATGGAACTACTGAGGAACGGCTGGAGTTTTATCTTGTACTGGTCTGATTCCTACATTGCAGGTCAAAGCTGAAGACTACTGTGTATCATTTCCTTTAAAAGCAAAATGCAGCCTATAAAAATACATTGCAATTAGCAGGCTCAGTTCTACCTCTCTTGGCTTCCAGGACACATCTACCATTGCAGACACCAGTGGAAATCTCAAACGAGGCATGCCGCCTTAGAGACTTTCCCATTGCTTTTTGTGGTTTGTAATAAGTAAAGGTTAATTGTTATCCTTTGTACTTCCCAAGAGAGACCAACGAAACAGAGTTCAGGTGTCTGTAAACACAGAAGTGTTTGGAAACCTGTGGCAAAGGTCGTTATTTTGCTAGCCTTACCCTTCATGTCCTGTAGTTCTTAGAGCTGTCCTCCTGACAACATCCCCTGAAGTATTCATAACATTATTTCACAGGACGACAGTGTGTCACAAAGGCTAATTGACTTGTGCTGCTGCAATGATCCATGGCCGTATACATACAGACAGCATTGTTTTCAGACAAATGTATACAGGCAAGTGGAAACTGGGATTTGAATTCACAACCTTTAGCTGCCAAAATTCAGGACTTTATCCAGAGAGTTGAAAGTGCAGGTATAGTCACATAAAAATACTGCTATTCATGAGCCTGTTTACCCTGTTGAGGTAAAGAGCAGCAGTGCATTTTCACTTTGGCCAAAGTGACATATTTCCTAGGGAAATCTGCTTCTGAGGAAATGCCACAGTTCCTTTATGTTTTTTTGGATATCTGTGCCTGGATACTACTCAACAGTAGATACTGGAGTCAAACTGAACTGTCTCAGTATTTTTGTCTCCATGTCTCAGTTCCTGGTCTCCTGTACATCCTACTCTATTTTCCCCCTCCCTGTGTTTTGTCTGGCTTGTCTACGAGCCAGAAATACAGTTTATGAGTATATTAAAACTGTCCAAATTTAAGTATGAGGTGCAGAACTCCCAGTACCACTACTGACATTTAGTCAATAAAGAGAACATGTTCATAATTGTTGTAATGTCTCAGGTCTTAATAACAATTAATTTCTAAGCTTTCTATCTAGTCTAATACTGCAGTCCAAGGAGATCCTTTAGGATGTAAATATGTATTTAGAAGGATTTTCAATGCTTATCCTTTTAAATTATATAATTAGGAATGTGGAAGATGTGTTTGCAAAAACTTTCTGAAGGATTACATTAACCATACTCCCTGTTAAGACAATACAGCCTCACCTGCCACATTATCTGAGTAAGAAAACCCCTGTGGATACAAGCAGCAACACTTGTAACTTTTTCAGAAACCAGGAGAGCTATTTCTACAGGGCAAAAAAATATGTAAGAAGTGTTTCAAGTGTCCTTTAAAGAACTATTCAAAGCATTTTCTCTGGTTTTAGCAGACCTATTCTATGGTCTTGAGGAAAACAAGATTACCATAAAAACACTTCACAGGACTAAATGGCTGTTGTCCAAGGATCGAGATCTCCAGATCGGGAGCAAACAAGAGGCATCCTTCTTATACATTCTTTCCTTTCAACTCATTTGCACCTCTGTGCACATCCCAAGACCCACACTTGACAACAAGATGTCCCCGTTTGGTCACAGGGAGCCACAGAGACACCTGCTTTTAGTGACCTGAATAACATCTGTTGCAGTGACATGACACAAAGTAAAGCAAAACCCTTCAGCCAGTGCAAGGTGCCATTTCTCTCATGCTTTCCACAATATGGTACTTAGGGCTTAGTGGGAAAGAAAATGACTTAATATATCTTTCTGATGTGGAATACTGCATAGCCAAACAAGAACACCTATTATGACACTATAACATGACACAGAGATGTTAGAAATGACACATGGATCCACAGCTTCCTAACACTGATGGTTTAGCTACAATTGTGAAAGACTACTGACGAACAAGAAAGCAGAAAATGTGAAATGTAAAATCAGCATAAACACAGACCTATCCCAAATAATCAAATCCTTTCAATATAAAAAATGGATTATATACTGATTTTTATATTTTGCAAACATAGAACTATAGTTATTTTAAAGGCACTCAAGGAAATGAGTCAGATTTGTTCAGTGTTGTTATTCCTGTTTTTAATAAAAATGCCACAGTGTGAAGTGCACATATCTTAGTTTTGCTTTCTCATAGTATAAGTGCAGAATAACAATCATGAAATTAAATTGCACTTACTAACTCTTATTGCCTTTCATTTCTAAATAACCCAAAGCATTTTATACATCAGAAGGGTCAGTAAGACCAGGAACTCAGCAACTGTCAGTGCGAAGCTGCATTTAGTGACACTAAGCTGCTCAGGACAGGAAGTGCGAATGCCATAGTGAACTGATATTGAAATTTATAAAGACAGAATTTAATGACCTAAAAAGGCTTTAGAAGGGGTAGGATTGCTAGTCTTACAAAGAACTTTATCTGCCCAAAATGACACCTCTAACAGCACAACCCACTTGACAGGTAAGGCTGCCAGGTATTGGTTAACTCCTGTATATGTTGTGACGATTCACTATTCAAATAAAACTCTTTTCCAGCTTAATGAAAATTAGATTGGCCACAGCACCAAGATGGTACCAGCTTATAGGATATAACCTTGGTTCTTTTTTTTTAATACAGGGTAAAAGGCTCTACTTGCATGTAACACCATTACTGTAACAAGAAGAAATGAAATGAACTGCAACCAGTTAAGGTCATCCATTTAGGACAAAATTGATAAAATATTAAAATGAACGAAATAAATTTTCAAACAGAGATACTAAGCCTTCATATAGATGTAACATTCAGTACTGGATCAATTATTTTACCGAGGTATTTTCTGAATGCAATACCTATCCCCATTGTGTGGTGGTTTTGGTTCTTGACTGTCTGACCACAAGGATCATCTGGTCCAGCCTTTCTTGGCAAAAGCACAGTAAAGGAGGTGACAAACATAGTTAGAAATGGGGAGGGGGATGAAACAGCAAAAAGAAAAAAAAATCAGTTTTAATAATAGCTTGGCAATTACAATTAAATAATCCAAAGCTCAAACTGAGAATTTTTGTTACACACTGCATGAATGATGTTTGTACTTTGGAACCTTTAAAATATTTAAGCAGAGAAGAAATGAAATGAACTGCAACCAGTTAAGGTCATCCATTTAGGACAAAATTGATAAAATATTAAAATGAACGAAATAAATTTTCAAACAGAGATACTAAGCCTTCATATAGATGTATTATTCAAAGCAGAGGAACATGTGTGACCTCTAGGCTATTACATAATGGAGAAAGGACATGACAGTTCAAATGAGCAGAACTACAGGCAGCAGAGACAGAGAGGGAAGATGGATTAACCATTCTGTAAGCCAGTGCTTTGCTCCCAGCATTCAGAGACCGGACCCCTGTAATGAAGCATCACAGTCTCAGAGCCAGCTATTGGACCCCACTATTATACTGGGCTTAAAAAATTTCTGTAAGATCATGGATTTTAACTACAGTTTGATTTTGTGTCCAGCTGAGTCTGTTCCTACTCAGAGGCTGCCATTTAAAGCAGGTGCGGTCCCAGGCTGCTGAGTTCCAGTCCCCTGGCTTCTTCTGAATCCTGACTCTCCCTCCCTACACCTCTTTTGTAGAACAGCCTGAAGTCAAAACAGCACAGGCTGCCCAAGTTATAGTGCATCATATAATACTTCTCTCTTTCTGTGGTCAGTTCGCTGGCTGAGAACCATCCTTCTCATCCATCTCTGCCCTATCAGGTCTTGAAGATGTGCAGTTTATGCTTTGCACATTTTCAAGGAAAGTAAAGGAAAGCAGTCTTAAACTCAGGTAATAAATTATTTTCTCTCTGTCTCTCTCTTTTTTTTTTTTTTTTTTAAGGACAGAGCCAGTATCTATTATACAGAGTTTATTATAAAATGGGGTTTTTCAAGGATCTCAACTCTCTTGTATCTGAGGAATTTGGGATAAATCTCCCCTACACGAAGAAGCAGCTGCCTGAAACAAGAAGCATCTTTAAATCCCATTGAAATCTGTGTAAGAGTAGAGACTTTGCTCCTTTGAAAAAATCGTTTCCATCTAGCAGAGGGGCCTTGCCTCCCAGCTCAGTGTTCTGATGCAGCTTCATTCCTCTCTCATTGGCAGAAGGTATCCAGTATTCACACAGCCAGAAATGCTTTGCCTAACTTAAGGTTTTGAACTACACATCAGAGGCCAGGCATCAAAAAGTTAGGTAACATAATGCCAAAGCATTTCTTGCATATAGATTAGCCTCCCTTGAGGATATACAAAAGTATCTAAAAAATTAGGAAAACAAGTGTCACTGACAGTCATTTGTGACCTTAAATGCTCTGAATGTTTTTGATTGTCTTCCCATTTTTACTCAGTTGCAATGACTCCATGTGAAAAATAAATCTTCCCATTTGCAGAGCAAGCATTTATTTCTAACTCTCAAAGCTGCTTCCAAAACTAAGTATAAACATTATTAGCTTGATTTTATAGCTGTTCTAAGTGGGGAGATAGGGACCGTTTACAAATGAGGTACTATAGAGGATGTAGGCATAATCTACGATACTAGTTTTCTGTTCCCGGCACTGCAGCAGGCTTCTCCAGCAACCTTTGGCAAGATGTTCAGTTACCTCACTGGAAAATGGGGATAATGGAATGGGTCTGACCTCTTGGAAATCGTATGAACAAAGTTCTCGTAAGGTCTACAGAGGATGGAGAATTTCAGTGGAAGAGCTGAGACATGATTCCTCGGCCTGGCCCCATACCTCAGGGACATTTTGGAAGAAAACGGCCATTGATCACATCCTAGAAGTCTCCTTCAGTTTTCAAAGTTATGGATGTTTGTTTGGTTTTTTTGGGGGGGGGTGTTTTTGTTCTAAGGGATCAACGGAACTCGAACCCTCAGTAATAAAACCTACCTTTTTTTCACTGGTTTCACATAAATGAAGAAACACCTACTTGAGAAAATAAATAGCTTTAAAAAAAAAATCACTACCCTTGTCCTTATAGATGTCTTACATTTCAATCTCTAGTAGTAAAACTTTGAGGAATACAAAGAAATAGGAAGTGCTTAGGGGAAAACGTAAACCAGCAATCTCTAGTATTCCTTCTCATCCATGTCATACATCATATAAAGGTGGTAGATCACGAGGGTCTCGCTCTCTTCAACTACGGCCGGCATTTGGGGGAGATCCTGCCTGCCGTCCCTGTGATCTGAGGCCTAGTGACAGACTGAATCCAGTTCCGGTTTGCTGCAAAATCCAAGCCAGGACTTCCAGGTGCCTGCTCCGCTGCTGCCGGAGCCGCCGGTGCTGAGCTGCCGGGAATTTCAAGTTTGGTTTTGTATATTTTGTATTATTTTCTCTATTTTATTAGTACCACTAGAAAAACATTTTAAACTTTTCCCAACTTGCAAGTCCTCTCTCTCTTTGACTCTCTTTGCCCTCCTATTGCCTTTCCTTAATGGGGAGGTGGGGCTGGAAAGGGGGAAAGGGGAGGGGGTTATCAAAGCATCTGCCACAGTTTATTGTCGCCCTGCAACTAAATAGTGAGAACATATTTTACCCCAGAAGCTGAAAATACGACCTTATTCCTTTTCCTTATAATTATCAAAGGGAATCACAGAATTTAAAGAACATAAAAGAACTGCTTTGTGTAACAAACTAAAAAGAAAGACTGAATTTCTAGTGTGATTGATTAAAAAGCTGTTGCTATAGTTCTTAAAAGAATGCTTTTTCCTTTAAGTCAAATTGAGTTTTTTGTTAACATAACTAGGACTGGCCGTATTGAACAAATCAAAGGTCCATACCACCGAGTACCTTTCCTCCAGCAGAAGCCAATAACCAATGCTTAAGAATGTAAACAAGAAGGTGCAAACATACAGTGACACATCCTCAGTGTAGTCCTATAATTTCTAGTGATCTATGATTCAGGGATTTTATTTATTTTTTTTAAGTAGAGTTACTATCTGCCTACTGGAAAGTCCCTCGTAGGATTTCCTCTCATTAAGCTGTTTGATTACATCTTCAACATATAATATATTTTAAAAAGTGAGATTCACCAAATCCTGTAGCAATGAGTAGCACAGTTTAATTACAGATCATGTGACAAAAACTTCTCATGATCTTTCTAGATTTCAGCTAAACAACATGTGCTGGTATTCTTCCTGCTATATCCAGCAGAAAAAAAACTTCTTGTTATTGGAGTGTGGGAGACAGTCTTGGAACTACCTAGAATAACAACAGTAAATATGCTTTAACTGAAGCCAGTCTTCCTCAAAAATCTTATGGAAGACGAGCACCAGCAGGTGCTAAGGGAGCTGGCTTAAGTCATTGCTAGGCCACTCTCCATCATCTTTGCTAAGTCTTGGGAAACAGGAGAGGTCCCTGAGGACTGGAAGAAAGCAAATGTCACTCCAGTCTTCAAAAAGGGCAAGAAGGAGGACCCAGGTAACTAAAGACTGGTCAGCCTCACCTCCATCCCTGGAAAGGTGCCATCTCAAGGCATATCAAGGATAAGAGGGCCATTAGGAGCAGTCAACATGGCTTCACCAAGGGGAAGTCATGCTTGACCAACCTCATAGCCTTTTATGAAGACATAACGAGGTGGATAGATGATGGCAGAGCAGTGGATGTAGTCTACCTTGACTTCAGTAAAGCATTTGACACAATCTCCCACAGCATCTTTACAGCTAAACTGAGGAAGTGTGGTCTGGATGATCAGGCAGTGAGGTGGACTGTGAACTGGCTGAAGGAAAGAAGCCACAGTGTCGTGGTCAATGGGGCAGAGTCCAGTTGGAGGCCTGTATCTAGTGGAGTCCCTCAAGGGTCAGCACTGGTACCAGTACTATTCAATATATTCATCAATGACTTGGATGAGGGAATAGCGTATACTATCAGCAAGTTTGCTGATGACACCAAGCTGGGAGGAGTGGCTGACACGCCAGAAGGTTGTGCTGCCATCCAGCGGGACCTGGACAGGCTGGAGAGTTGGGCGGGGAAAAATTTAATGAAATATAACAAGGGAAAGTGCAGAGTATTGTGTCTGGGTGGAACAACCCCAGGTTCCAGTATAGGTTGGGGAATGATCTATGAGAGAGCAGCGTAGGGGAAAGGGACCTGGGGGTCCTCGTGGACAGCAGGATGACCATGAGCCAGCACTGTGCCCTTGTGGCCAAGAAGGCCAATGGCATCCTGGGGTGTATTAGAAGGGGGGTGGTCAGTAGGTCGAGAGAGGTTCTCCTTCCCCTCTACTCTGCCCTGGTGAGACCACATCTGGAATATTGTGTCCAGTTCTGGGCCCCTCAGTTCAAGAAGGACAGGGAACTGCTGGAGAGAGTCCAGCGGAGGGCAACAAAGATGATTAAGGGAGTGGAGCATCTCCCGTATGAGGAAAGGCTGAGGGAGCTGGGTCTCTTTAGCTTGAAGAAGACGGGACTGAGGGGTGATCTCATTAATGTTTATAAATATGTAAAGGGTGAGTGTCATGAGGATGGAGCCAGGCTCTTCTTGGTGACAACCAACAATAGGACAAGAGGTAACGGGTACAAACTGGAACACAGGAGATTTCACTTAAATATGAGAAGAATCTTCTTCACAGTGAGGGTAACAGACATTGGAACAGGCTGCCCAGAGAGGTTGTGGAGTCTCCTGCTCTGGAGACATTCAAAACCCGCCTGGACACCTTCCTGTGTAACCTCATCTGGGTGTTCCTGCTCCGGCAGGGGGATTGGATTAGGTGATCTTCCGAGGTCCCTTCCAATTCCCAGCATTCAGTGATTCTGTGAAGAGATTTATATGGCAAGACTGAAGAAGTGAACTACCCTTTTCAAGTAACAGAGAAAAAAACCCATAGAATCAGATAACTTGAAAACCACTAACTTCACTAAATTTTGCAGAAACAATCTGCTATGCCTTCAGTGCAGACAAGAGAAATTTTGTAGCCAACATAATTTTTAAAACTGAGATAAGTAAGTGTGTTGGAGGAGGAGATAATAGAGCTTTCTGTTATGGAAAGCAGTCGGGCTGCAGCCTGAACTGTGGTGTCTTCCCTCCCCATAATCATGGCATTAATTACTTCATAGGTCAAATTATGTTTCTATTTGAAAGAGTTTGGCCATCTATGTGAATCAGAGCACGCATATTTAGATCTACTGTAGCCTCTAGCACAGGCTTTTATTCATATTTGATGCATGCGGGCTACTAATTTAGTTTTTCATTGAAGATTGCTCTCTTCTCTCTCCTCCGCAATGGCAGTCTGGTTCCAAAATATATAGAACAAGCACACATTAATTGAATCTGAGGGCAAGTATACTTCCTCCTTCAACCATACAGACAGGATTTTTCTTTAAAATAAAAAGGCCAAGAAGTGACTGGAACAATGCCCAAAGGGGAGAATAAAGACAGACATTTAAAGGTGAGCTCACTAGATTTATAATAGCAGGGCACACTATCATCCTTTCCAGCCAGCTACCCAGTTAGAAGTAATGCTTATATCACAAGAAAGGCCCAGGAGATCCTTCTTTAGAAAATAATGGATCCTGCTATTAATATACTGGGGAAGCTACAGCAGTCTACTTCAGATATTGATAATAAATTACATTTTTCAGATATGATATTACATAATCCAAGCAGGCAATCAGAAAAGCATTTTGTGTGTATCAGTGTTATTTAGAAGAGCTGCTGAGAAAGAGTTTTAAGGAATTGGAGTGCTTCTGTCCAAAAATAATGGCCAAAAGCTTTGAACAAAAATAGTGCTACTCATTTAAGCATATGAAGAGCCTGGATGAGATAGCAGCTCAGGGCTCACAGGGAAGGTGCTGCTTCTTGTATTAATGTGATTCCACTGTTTGCAGGAACAGCTTGTGAAATGATTTTGAATATATTAGAAGAGGCAGAGAACACACCAGCATATTGTAACACATAGCAGGGCTTGTTCAACAAGAGCCCTCTCACAGTAGGCATTAGTATCACCTCTAAGAGGGTCAGTAGTGACCCAGCAGCCTACCCACTAGAAGCAAACTGCATCAAGACAAGCACTCTCAGTCTCAGAACTTCTTAGAGGATTATCTTACTCCTACCTGCAAACAGACTTAGGAATTTTGTTGTCCCAACTTACAATAAGAAGCACAATGGGGAAACAGGAAATAGGCCTGAAAATCCCAGGACTGCCAGCTCTAAACACATTAAAAATACCATGAGCTTGTTTTAAGAATTGCTGTACTTCAGATCCCTGTCATATTTCAGTGGCCTGTCATATCTGCTGGTGTTGAGATAAATGCATTCAATGTTTTTAATTTTTTCTCAGTCACAAAGGTTAGACAATTTTGTTTGTATAATGATAGCAAATATCCTCATATTACCACAGCTACGGGTGCTGAAAGTTGTGGAAACCCTTAAAAATAATGACCTTATGATAAGGTTGTGAGTGTTGCCATGAGTGAACCACAAAGACATTTCTGAACCCTGTACGAACTTCCTCTCTTCTGATTTCCAACTGAGCATATAGCACAAGAATTGCCACTGAAGCCAACAGAAGCTAGAATCCCTTTTACTTGAGGTGTACTTGGTGCTTTGTAGGATCAGAGCAGAAGCAAGGCTTACACATTAATAGAGTCATATTTCTTTTAACTGTATCTTTTTAACAGTATAGGAATCTTTAACACCACCTTAAAAACAAAAAAACCAAACACCACCACCCCCAAAAAACAACAACAACAACCACCAAACAACACTCTGACTCTAAAAAGATAAGCATAATCCAGCAAGTTTGAAAAATTCCCTGACTCCCTGGCATCACAGATTCAAGTCTCAGGGTGACTGAACTCTTCACCTTTCTCAGATAGATAAGATGACTGCTGCAATATTTAATACAAGATAAGCCACACAAGTATTTGACTGGATTTGACCTCTCAAACAGCTTACAAACACAAGAGCTCGTGTAACCTAAACCTCTGCAAGGGAATAGATATTTCTGCCTTCTCTCGTAAGTCCAAGAACTGCGGACTTTGGAAACATCAAATATCATAAAAAGTGTTAAAGCTGATAGCCAACAATACTACTGAAGACTTTTTCTAGCTGTATCCTCTGTTATCAATGGCCAATGCCTCCATCCACCCAGGTACGGACACCAGGCTGAGCTCTAGGTGTCCATACATCTGCAGTGCTCCCATCCAGAAGCAGCTACATAGGAGGTAGCTATGTAAGAACACCAGACAGTTCTACAACATCAGACCAAGGGCCACCTCACCCACTTTCCCATCCATGACAGTGACCAAAGGCAGATGCCCAGAGTAATAACAGAGCTACCTGGTCCTTGTTACGGCGCATGTCCACAGACTGCTCTGGCCTCTGACAGTTCATGGTTCAGCCTCCCTGTGAGCTGAGCATGGCTCCTGCTTGTTTAACAATCACGTACTCTCCCCTCTGAGCTTCCATCACCCACCACTGGCATGTGCACCCTCCTCATGGCAGCCATGATTTTATAGACTACTGATATACCCCTCTCTGCCAGCCCTTTTCCAGCCCAAACTGTAGTAACAACAGGTGTTTATACCCTCGACTGTCACTGCTGGCTCTGGGATAACTCCTCTGGCAGGAGGCGCCACTTGAGGTGCTGGCACGCCGCAGGTAGACACGGTGACCAGTTGGTGTTTGCCAGGTTGTCCCCAGACGCTGTCACGGGGGCTGGCATCAGGACCCTCGTGGATTCCCACACCAGTGGTCGGGAAACAGCCCCAACTGGTTGGAGCCGCAACCAATCCACCCCAGTTGCCCGGGCTGCCGCGATGGCTGTGCTGGAGACGGGGACCAATCCCGCTGCAGGAGGCAGCTGGCCCAGCCAATGGGAAGTGGCGTAATGAACAGGGCTGCGCCAGGGGGTGGCAGGATGGCTGGCCCATGCTGGCAGTTGGTGACTGGGGCTGCCAGGGCTGGAGCCACGGCCGGGACAGCATCGTGAGCGTCAGGTGGGGGAGAAAACCAGCGTCAGGTGGGGGAGAAAACCAGCATGCCGTGAGCAGCCAACACTGGTGACACACGCCTAATTTTCTTGTGGCGTTGGAAATCATGAAGCGCTTGCCCATCATGTACTAGTAAGGGTGACAAGGACCATAGCACGGTATCAAGTTTGCATTTGAAAATTATTTTGCATTCCCCATTTGCATCACATCAGCTTCACCCCTGATATTTCCTTTTCTAAAAACGCCTTATGTGTAATTTGCCTTCTCCTTTTTTTTTAATTTTCTGCTCAGCATTGAGTTGATATTTTAATTAATGACACACCATAAGGCAAAGATCCTGCTCCTAAGTGACAATAGGCGGCTCAGAAACAATCGTTTTGTATGGGAAGTCTGGACGGGTTCTCTCTTAAGTACATCACTTGATTTGCATGTAAGTCAGTGCTTGGCAAACACCCTTCCTGTTTGGTCAGGCAGATACACAAAGTTATTTTCCTCATTAGAAAACACAACCAGAGAGGAAACTCAGATAGCCAAGAACACCCACCTTGCATGACTCTGCTGTCCAAGCATTGTGTCAGTGGTATTTTGGGTACACACAGGCTCTGGGCCACCAGAGAAGGAGGGCAGGAGAAGACAGAAAGCTGGAAGTGGGCAGCAGGACAGCCACACACCCGGCCATGGTCTGCCAGCTCTCCTGTTCTCCCTTCACCAGCTGGCCAAGAGTTCTTAGATTTTCATATGGCTCCTGTACAAGTGCTTCTATTCACATGAAGTGTCTATAGTTTCAGGGACCATTAACCCTGGCTTCCCATGTGACAATGTGGCTATTGTCACAAAAGGAAGCAAGCAACGCCTGAAGACAGTTGCTTATGACTTACCTGCCGGCATAGCTCAGACTATGGTACTTCTGATGTACTGGCAGATGCTATCATTCATATTACTGTGCCATCCAAACCTGCTCTGAAAAAAGTTATTTGCTGGTAAGGACACAAGTGGCTCATCTACAGCTGAGGCTCTTCCAGTGCTAAATGTAGACTGGTAACAGTGGAAAATTCCCAAGCACAATCAAAGACAGCCACAGGAAATAATCCACCAAATTCTAATAAATTTATGCAAAGCATTCCTATTTCAGAAACAGTAATTCCTTATGAAATTATTTCCATTTCTTCATTTGTACTTCACGGTACGCTCCAAATGCCTTTGCAAGTCTAGGACGATTCCTCTTTTATTCTGAGTGTTCTCTAAATAGCAATGGAATTTAGAAATTGCCTGTAAATTGTCAGAAACTTGGGGATTTCCCCCCACTTCTGTTGCAGCATCAACAGAAAATATAAATGACAAATTCAAACTGTATAGCTGGAGCTACCACTCTCATCTTAAGCAAGTTTTAAACAACAAAGATGTAGGTCTTATTTAGCATGACTTATGAAGGCTTCTGGAGAAGCCAGGACTGCTTCAAACCACTTTGACTAAGAAGAGTCACAGAAGCAGGATCACTACTAAAATTTTTGCTGGAAGAGTATTGGATGTAATTCAATGAAGAATTTTGGCATGTTCTTACTTGCTTGATAAAAAGAAAAAAATAATTAGAAAATCTTTCATTTTCACTATTATTGCATTTGTCTATACAAATAAATTAATTCCTGTTCAATTAGGTTCCAACACAAACAGCACTGTTTGTACTAGCAAGTAGCAGAGAAATGTCTGTAACTGTTTGTGACAGAGGCTATCTAATCAAGGACGTATTTTTAGTACTGAAAAATGTACAGCAATAGAGTTTTATCTAGTCCACAATTTTTTTTAAGAATGGAAACTGTGGTACACTGTAGATCATGTCTGGTTATGATGAAGTGGAATAAACTTCTATTTGAATGTTTATCCTTTCGCGCAATGATTGTCAATGTGGGTTATTTTTCCTACTTCTGACTGAAGTTGTATGAACTCTTCCATGTGTTATTGCAAGTTGATTCAAACATTTTTGTCCAAACCACTACACAACTCAACACTTAAAAGATCTGGAATCAAACTGACTTATTGCTTTTGTTATATTAAACTTGATGCTTACCAGCACAGTCCCAAATCTGAAACCCCTTGACTTAAACCGTGAAAATAGTCACAATTACTTCACTAGGTCTACTGACATACTTAGACGTGTGGTTTCAGGTTCAGGAACCAGGCAAGTCTTGAGCAGCTCTTTGCCAATGCATCTTGCAAGTCTATAGTGGCTGCAAAATGCTTCTGCACAGAGTAAGAGATGAAATCCACAGGCTGGAGAAGTGCTTGCAAGATGGATAAATATAATCAACTTGCCAGAGGTACTCTTCTTGTGTCAGATTGCTGCACACAAAATGATTTGACAACCTGTGCCTTCAAAAGCAACGATTCCAGGTGGCTAAGATCCCTTTCCTCAATCTGACATAATCAAGTATTAGGTATTATTTTCATGACAGAGGCAATGAGCTGACCTAGATTCAGATGCAAAGGTTATTTATGTGTAAATGTTACATACATTACTAAAGTTACAGGAAGCTTTTAAAATGAAAATTAATATTGCATAACAATGGTTCCAAATATGTATGTAAGGAACAAGTTGCCCATAAGCTCTGCTGACCCTGACAGCAGTGACAGTAAACTGCTGCTGCTATAGTCCAGGTGGACAGAGGGACAAATATGATACAGCTGGCAGCAAGTCACCCGTGTACTTCTGGTTACCTATAGGGCAGCACCAAAAGGGTGTTACTGCTGAATATGTAAAAGCTGTGTATTTTATAGAAATACGTACATGACTATATATATATATTTCACATGTATAATACACACACAACACATATGACACAAAATATTCTAGATAAGTATTCCTTGGCCTTGTAGAATTTGCAGACCCCTCTTGCCTTCCTGGAAAATGCACAGCTCTGAGTTCACTGCTTTCATTAATTTCACCCAAGCAGAGCTTTCCTTTGACTTGTGCAATTTTTTGAAATGATATTCTAGGTAAGCTTTGTTCTAACCATTGATAAACCAACGGCAGTTTAATATTATACCTTTCTATGAGCTACAATTGTGTAGATTACTTACTGCATTGATCTCAGTGGATGAAGTCTAGTATAGTGACTAAGTTCCTGTGACAGCAAAGACAAAGCATTACTGAGTTAATTTCTACTGCACTTCTCTGTGCAGAGTGGTGAACTAATGTTTGAGTTGGTGGTGGGACAGACTCCAGCTCTTCTCTTGTAAACGTATTCCAAATGGCAAGAGAGAATGTTTCCAACTATTTGTTGCCATGGGCTTCTTACACCAAGGTTTCATTTTGAAATCTTCCATATTAAATCAGTGACTGACAAGCTAGTCTTCTTATTGTGTGGTGCTGGGACTTTATATTCTGTGATGTGCTATATTATTTTTTTCCCTTTGGAGCAAGCAATGTTAACAAGATAACAACACCAGAGGGCTGTGCCTCCTTTTCCCTATATGTCTTAGTTTGCATGCAGCAAATGGTATATATTAAAAATAAAGAAATCCACTTCTAAATATTGCATTAGGATGTTCAGCTAGAACAATGTTTATTTGGAGAAATGGGATTATAATAATTTTAATATGATGGCAAGATCTATTAGTGATCAAGTTAGTGATCATTTGATTTTTACAGTGGATGATAGTAGCTGAATATTTCAATATAGGCATGCTACATTTTAATGTAGACATTAAATAGACATGCTCTCAGTCCTGAGGTCATAAAATGGAGAAGGGAAAGATAACAAGGAGATTTCAAAAGTTCAGAGTGACATTTAGGTGAGCAGCTTTTGTGAATATTGAATATTTTTGTACCTTTGGAAATGGCTCCTTTAATTTTTTTTTTTTTCCAAATATTCAGAAATCTTAATAATGTAAATAAATTTTATTTGGGGTTTGCGTATTGAAAAATTAATGTATTTAGTCCTGATACATTTAATTGTATGCTCTTTGGAGGAAAACGAAGAAAGGGAAATGTATTGGCAAACAGGGTCAAGCAGCATTAAAGTTATCTTGGACAACAGTGTTCTAGTGGAACCAGCTCAAGTAGTCGGGAACACAGGAGAGACAACCTGGTGTAACTTGGCCCATGTTTTCACTCTCAGTCAGTCAGGTTCAAACATGATGGGAATCAGCAAACAGAAGCTTCCAAATATTTACACATATCTAGACAGAGCAAAAAAGTGCACATCCCTAATTAATAGTCACTTAAGAAAAAAAAAAAAATCAGAGCAAAAGCTGAAGCAGATTCTCAAGGCCTAGCTGAATTTATACCAGGGCTGACTATGGCTGTATTTGACAACTGAGTCCAAAATTATGCTTGAACTAAAGCTGAGCCAAATCTGACAGATATCCTCTTTTTGTTACAACTCTGCTGAATCATTTCATTTGGGGAAGAAGCATGAGTCTGGCATCATATCTTAAATTATGAAAATTATGAGATTATTCTTATAATTTAAAATGGTAATATCAGGCTAATTCAATAATCCCCCCAGTTTGCCTAGATATTGTTTGTCCGGGAAATTGTTTGTCCAGGAAACATAGATGTTACAATGCTTAGCACCCTGTAAGACTTACAGTAGTAGCAGTTAGTACAGTTACCTTCTCAAAAACCCCTTGCGGTGTGTGTAACCTTGTTAACTTTCTTGCCCACATTTTACAGAAGGAAAAACCAAGAAGGGTTACACCACTGACCAGCTTGTAAAGTGTTTGAACTTGTCACTGGCATAAATGAGGGGTTCCCAAACTATGATGCACATACAAACAGTTGTATATAAACTACTTATGGGTAGTATACTGTGTAAAGTTCCCACTACCAATGAAGGGGCTCTCAAAGACAGTGGTCTCTGTAGTGGGCTGCACACAAGACAACCCATTATGATGCAGGACAAAATATTCTTTTGCCATTAGTAAATAATTTTTTAAAGGTGTCTATGTCATATTTTAAAAGCTCATCCTTTTTACATTTCTATTTTGCGTATGATTTATAATGTATGTAATGTATTAGTACAGTAGTATATGTATATCATTTATAAATAAATTATTTGACATATACAGGGGGCGCATACTCAAATTTTTTTTGCTGATAGGAGTGCATGATCCAAAACGTTTTGAGATCACCATTATAAGGATCAGTCCCTAAGGGACCAAAGTGGGACTCCCATAATTTGACAGTTATCCTCTAAAAAAATATTAGCAAACATCTCTTGGGACTTCAAGTAAAAATCACTGAAATAGATGGAAACCTTTCCAAAAACTGCAAGTGATAAGGATTAGGGCAGCAGAGGTAAGAGCGGGTATTTGTCATCCCTGAATCCTGTTCATCAAGCTGACACTGCACTTCACAAAGTATTGGATAAACAGGGAAGAAGGAAACCGTGTTTCTGTGTAATTCTGCATAGCACAAGAGTTCACCTTATTATTCCTTAGCCCATGATTTGTCTGTTCAGGAGCACAGCTAACAAGGGACACTTTGCGGCACAAGACAACAATCCTTTTCTGTCGTGGATTTATTATTGATAGCTGTGTTGGGGTGGCATTGATCAGGACTAGTTTCTGACTGACCACAGTGCCACAGCTGTACCAGGATGGCTGCTTAGACTTGAGGCCAGTCCCACTGTCCCTCAAACAGTGCAAAGCCACGGTCTTGACTCAGATCTGAACGATTAAGAAGGGCACCTTAAATACAGCTGTCATTGCCACTGCAGTCTGGAAGCCTGGCAATGTAACGCAACACTTTTATGCACTAGAAATAATTCCAGCACTCTAAAAAACACCCTGTTATTCAAACCTTTAAAATCAACCAGCTACCAGGAATAGATCGTGTCTAAAAAGCTATTGCTTATTCTCCTGAATTTGAATAGTAACTCCACTGTAGGCCTGTCTCTAACTGCATCAGTGAATGGGAGGCTCAGAACAAGGAAGGCTGGAGCATCAGCACATTTTTCTTGCTGTGGAACTCCCTCCACTGATCGAAACTTCTTTCAAGATCTCTCAGCTGACTTTTGAGCTCCACACAGAGCTGCTGCAGCCCTTTCGAAACAAAATTTTGCGTCGTACCAGATGCAAAGAGATGACTGAGGCTTCCAGAACATCTTTAATTGAATAAACCACGTGGTTATTAATAATATTTACTTATAGAGGATATTGCTGAAATTACATTAGCTCTAGAAAAAAATGCACAAATGTAAAACCAGGGCAAGAGTTTAGCACTGAC
The DNA here is from genome assembly GCF_963082525.1 of Nesoenas mayeri. Lineage (NCBI taxonomy): Eukaryota > Metazoa > Chordata > Aves > Columbiformes > Columbidae > Nesoenas > Nesoenas mayeri. The sequence continues at coordinate 21,064,880 of NC_137540.1, forward strand.
ACACTACTCCACTTTCGTCAATATGATCAATAGGACTTTGACTGATGGGCCTGCACTGCACTGTTCTCTAGGTACCAGCACACTTGTGCTATGGCTGCTGCTATAATTCCAATCTATATACAAGGGAGGGACTGAAATGATGTCAGAGGGTGCAGAGGGGCTTGTTCATTAGTCTGGCTTGTAAAAGCTTACTCTGCTCCAAACATGTAACTGGCTACACTTATTTTAACGTAATTAAAATCTGCATAAATCAATATGACAGCAAGTATCCCCCTTTAGATACCCATTAATGATCTTAGCTCTTACAAAAGGGCTTTCCTTTCCTTAGTGTCAGGTCACAACATCTCCTGGGCCTTCCAGTACAGCAGAGGCAGTACAAGCTGGTAGCCTGGACTGGCTACTGGCCCAGCGGCTACAAGAGCTCTCTGGCATCACCAGCCTTTGGCTGCTGCTCTGACTTGCTTGTCTCCACACTCCTGGCAGAGCAGGCAATGCTGATCTACCTGCATCTCCCTGCTGTCCTGCTGCAAAGATCATTGCCGGTGTGGGTGTAGCAAAGGGGCCCTGGCGCTGCCTCCAAGCGCTTTACAATGACAACGTATTTTCTTAGGGTAAGTCCCATTATGCCCTTTTTATAAAAAGGGAAGCTGTGTCACAAAATGTTCAGGTGGTTTATTCCAAGATTACAAAGCAGCATGAAGATGGTAATTCTTATGTAACTCTTGGAGAAAGCAGCATATCTCACTGAATCACGCTGCCTCCCAACCATAAATAATGATACTTGGATTCAGCACGTTCAGATCTATGAGCTATTCTGTGCCTGACTGATGGCTAATGGAATCAACTGCTTTTATCCTCCAAAACTTGAAGAGAAATAGGGTATATTTCAAGCTTATTTTATGAGTAAGCCCATTGTGGAACAGATAACAAGGTGGTGGTTCCCAGGAAACTTTTCATTATAAGCTTAAGTAGGCAATTTTCTGGAGGTATGCATATAATATTTAAAAATAGAAACTCCAAGGGAGCACAGACTGGTAAAAGCACATCATACAGAAAAGGACTAGGTCAAACTCGTATATTCCCATTCACAACCAATAGCTTTCCCCCCTCAAAAAAGCCTTTGGGCTTGCACATTAGGCAGGGCAAGGTTGCTGAGGCTTCTGCAGGTGATCTGCCAGACACAGACAGGTGGACCCCAACACACAGCGCACTCAGTATCCAGGCTCATCCATCACCTGTTCAGCAGCACCCCCTGCTACTGTTCGCAGAGGTGAATGAGTGGAAGAGCACAAAGCCCACTGTACACCTTCCATAAGGTTTATGTTCCTCCGAACACAGTTTCTATTATTGTTATATAGTATGGAGCATGTCAACAGGAGATAAAGAGGAAAGATGGCTGCGGAATTAAATTATCTGTAGTGCTGAGCCAGCCTATTTCAATTCACTGCAGTTTAAATTTGCCACCTGACACGATAAGGTAGAAAAGGTTATGTTACTCAAAATGCACCTGTCTGGGAAGGCCTAACATCTCTCATTAAAAGGGACAGTGCATGACCTAGCACTGAGGTTAATACTAGTATGTTCCCCTGGAGCCATGACTGTGGTCCCTCATTTCCATTATCCTCTGAATTTTGTTCTAAACACTGGCACCCTAATTGATAAACAGACTCAGCCAGTTTCAGGCCCCAGAGACAAGCAGGTAGAATGTGAGACAGCCATCCTTTGAAACAGGCAAAGGAGAGGCATTTTTTTGTTTTTCATTAGGTCTCCGCAGAACTTTAATCCATCTTCATGTGCTGCCAATAGTTCACAGATAGAGCTACCGTGCTGGAGGGAAATAGGTTCACTTTTCCCACTGTGAAGTGCTATTTCTGGGGAGCATTTGATGCGAGTCTGAAGTAACCATGCAATTGGAATTTGAAAGGACTATTAACCAGGAAAAATTAACAAAACCCATAGAAATGGCTAGTTTTCTAGCTGTGACCTTTAATTCACCATAAAGAGAAGGTATTTTAAAAAGTAAAAGATTCTCACCAACCTGGTTATTTAAACAGAATGGTGAATGATGCTACAGGTGTGGAAGGAATCCAAAAGCACTTTGGGTGGAAGAAAAAAGTTGTCCTTATAACCCAGCCTTATTTAAAGAAGAAAAATTAATATTCAAGCACATGGTATATTCTTTAATGAACCTTATACTGTGAGACTAGTGTAAATATGTAATTGCACAAAACATACATATAAATAAAAATATGAAGGAAATCTATTTTTCTAAAAAAAAAAAATGTATCTATCAGCACACTCAGTGTGTAAATACATAAAAAATATTTAGGCAGAAATTCTAAGTGTGCAAACCAGGTCTTAAACAACTCAAATATCAAAAATTCAGCTCAAATACAAGCTTTATTTCAGAGATGCATAGAGTGCAAACTGGTCTGTTCATCTCAGAGTGCCTGCACTAGGTACAGGCGTTCTCACTGACACCTTTCAATACAACATGTGCTCACTGACACTAAACGTTGGCCGGAATCATGGCCAGAGCAAACAGATGAGTTGAACTTCATGCGCCAAATATCAATAAACCAGTACTTACATTCATAGGCAAATAAAATTCACCTCTACAGGAAGCATTCTTTCCCTCCGCTATCTAAATATTATCAAACACAGAGATTGGTTACCCAGCTGAGGGTATGACCTTCATGCTCTAAAAGGCAACATATACCTGCCAAATACATGAACATAACTATCTTATCAGTTTTCTAAGAAAAGACACTAATGACAAGAAAGCAAGTTACTAATCAGATATGGGTTTAAACCCAAGGCTTTTTAAAATAGGTATTTATGGGTTCCTGGTCCAATATGCGTTTATTTGCAAATTGTATCATCACAGCAGCAAGTCACAGGCCATCACTCGCTTGCACTTGGCACTGTATAAGCACACAGAGGAGCAAAGCACATTCCACAGATAGTTTACAATTCAATTATAAACAAAGATACAATAGAGGGATACAGCAGGGAAAGCTCCAGCAAACAATAAGATTGGTTAATGTAATGCAGTAGACTGAAAAATATTCATTTGATGTGGCTTTTCTTCCACATTTTTACCTTCCAAGTGACATTAAAAATAGCTAAAATCCCTTAATTTCTTCCCTAGTAGTACTTTCCCTGGTGACCATATGCCAGAGGGATGCCATGTGATCACAAATGGGAAAACTGCAAAAGATCCAAAGGGGAGTGAGTCATGAACCAGTGAAACATGTTCTAAAAATACTTATAATTCCTTAGTTAGGAACAAAGGGGCTGTTGCAAGTGACACTTCTTGGGCAACAGGATTCTTTGGGTGGACAAATAGCACCTGTGACTTAACAAATGGCAACCTCTTCATGTGACACCAATTTGCAAAGTACTTATGAATGTCTCTCTCCCGAATTTCTTCTTCAACTCTTGCTTAAACTATCCTGAGTCTTACATATGGAAAAAGAACAAGCTTAATCAAGGCAACTGTAAGCCTTTCATCAATTCAGTTATCTGTTTAAGGACTCACTCATTAAACTTTGCTGTAAAATGTTAGAGTTGCAGTGCTGCTCCTGTCTATCAGGCTTGTATCCCTGAATTCTTTGTACCCCTAGGGATGTTTTATCTTTGGAGAAATGTGATACTCTGCCATCTTTTGAGACTGGCCTGGGCAGAGCTCCATAACCAATATACTGACAGATACAAGGTAGCTTGGAAAGTGAAGCAGTTCACAACTTGTGCCTGTCCAGCTGCTTTTGTCTCCAGACACACGATCTTTTAAAAATATTACAGGAACTTCCAAAGCGTTAACTTACATTAATGGCATCTGATAACCTACCAACCCCCCCACCACAAGATCTATGGATCTACAGCAGTATTACATCATACCTCATTTCCCAGTATTTTTGCTTTTTGGAAAATATCATTATCATACCTCCAACCATACACAGGGCTGATCCTTGGAATGTCCCTTTGCTGTCAGAAGATCAGGCTCAGAATAGGGAAAACAATTTACTGATGCTACCAGTATTTCTGACATTTTCTACTGAAATGTGAGCTGATTATTTCTATATGTAAACTTGAATTTGCAGTTCCTCTTCAATTTTGAAGAGGGATGAAGACAGACGGCTGTTTCAAAGTAAAGTGAAACCAAATATGTCACCTGTAAGCCCATACTCATTTATAAAAATTAAATTCAAAACAATGCAGGACTAGGTGTGGAATATTACAAGTATCTTCATGAGGTCAACCATCATTTCTGATTTTGCAGGATGTACAGATATGCAGCTGTATTGACATCAATGCTGCCTTTTGGGGATCAGACTATACAGATTGGCCAATACTGTGAGTTCCTCCTGCAAAGATAATAGAAAACAACAGATTTGCTTCTTACGTTGTTCATTTTGTCTCTTAATATGTTCTTCAAGATCAAACTGCCAAAATACCAAAATATGATATTCAGAGCTGATTGTCTTGGATTTTAGAGGAAGTGGATCTCTTGAAGATATAAATAGATATATGTGCCCACATACTTCAATTTCCTGTCTTTAACCAAAGTCACCAGCCTAATGCTAACACAAGATACTCATTGGGCCTTGAGATTTCCTGTCATTTTATGGCCTTTTCAGCTAATGCTCTTGTGTACAAGGTTTAAAAACGGTGCAGCTTCAGAATTACGTGATAAAGTCTTTCAGTCAGGAGCGGCAAACACATTTAAGAAGGGACTTAATAAATGCATGTTTTAAATTGGCCTTTAAAATCACTGGCAAATATTTCCTAGACAAAGTAGTAAATTCATTGGTCTAATGTAGAACGAAAGACCTGAGGTTTGGTACTGGGTTGCTCTCCTTTCAGTGAAATAATTGTGTGTCCAGCTAATGGCAGCCTATATTGCTGTCAATATCACTTCCAAGTTATTAGGTCCAATCAATGCTGGATGAAAGGAAAAAAGGTGGTCAACAGGCAATCCAGCTTTCCGTTTAACACTCCCTTGAGGATTTCCATTACCCTTTCCTTCTCTCTCTCAAGGTTAGCTCTAGCTCCACTATTTCTAGCTTCAACTTCCTGGCGATAATGCACACCCACAATAGCCCTGCTCCTCCACCCTCAGCGTGCCCTTCCACCTGAGCAAGCAGCGTCCCCTCTTTTTTTCCTCTTATTTGTGACCTTTTCCTGGGTTAAAAGGTTGCTCCCGAAGCAGACAGGTTTCACTTCTTATGGTGATTGCAGTGCAAAAAGCAGGCTTCTTGCCTTGTTAGAAGTGACATCACTGTACATTAAAGACATCATATCGCCTTTCATATTAAAACGCCTGTCAGTTCTGCCACTCGCAGGCCGTAAATCTGCCACAGTGTCTGTGCTTGGGAGCTTTCATTATGAAAATATGGAAGATAAGCACTCCGCTTTGCTCTGAAATGGAAAAAGTAGTCTGGCAGTAACGAGGTTACTTTAAAAATAAATACACAATTTCTTAAACATGGGCTATTTAATGTGGGACAATTTTTGAAAGTGATGCTTTTTCTTTCAATTTCTTAAAAATTTCAAGCTTAAAAAACAGTAGGAGTAAAGCACGAATATACAGTCCTGTAGAATTTATTAATGCATAGATTTTGCACTTGCTCGTGCAGTAAATCATTAGATTTTCACTTTGACTTTGGCACTCCAGCCTTGAGAGAAATGTCATACCAGAATTTAACCTGTTTTTCATCTTTATATCATATAGATACAAAAAGACTCGTCTGTTCTGCAAGAAACCAACAACGTTCTGCTGTTATGCATATGACTTTAGAAAATATAGACAGCAGAAAAACACCTCCTAAACAGCAAAGAAAAATAGAAATCATTATTGATCATTTTCTGTCATGGTATCATTAGGATATTAATAATACCTTGCTATTATGTAAAGTTTTTCATCCTTTGACCTGAAAGCACTTTAGCTTCTTGTTTTACAGAAAGAAAACTGAGACAGAGAGGTGATATGACCTGTCCTAAAATTTGAGAGCAGCTCAGCAACAGAAGTGAGAACAGATCCAACATCTCTAGACAAGCCTGTCCAATACTCGACCTGCTTATTTCAAACTGGAAGTTCGCATTGTTTGCTGGTGTACCCTGAATTGTTCATACAGCCTGTGATTATTCATTTATTATTAATTAATGGGCTAAAATTATCACAGATATTTATTTATTATAAAAAAAACCCTCATCCATTTTGTGTGAAAATACTAATTGATTGCTATTCCCCATTTCCATTAGAATTCCATCCAAATGAGAAAACTTTGGCATGTGAGGACAATATGTGTATTTTCAAATTTCATCTCCCAAATGACATCCTCCATTGTTGATTCTTTGAGGAGCTGAAACGAGTGGCTCAAGAGTTATTTATGGACAATGAGGCCTTTCACCTCCAGGGCATTGATTTTACTGTCTGAACTCTACATCCAGAGACAGAAATATATATTTAGGCTGTGCTGTGTGCTTTATGTGAAATCAATTGGTAGTGTCAGTCCTGAGTAGACAAGCGCCCAGGTGAAAACCATCGGAAAAAAACCATAAATGATGATTTGGATGAGGAAGGTGAATGCATATGAAAAAAATAGCAGCTGAGGAAATGACATGGTTGGATATGGTCTGAAAAGGTGAGACCAGAGGATTCCACACACGGCATGTAGGAAACCACAGTGTGTGTCACTCAGAGAAGCTGGAAGTGGAATGAAACAAGAAACCAAAGAAAAGCAGTACATGGCACAAACAGCACTTCTTGAATGCAGAGGGGATTTTCTCCCTCTTCTTAGCAGAAATTACTCCTCTGATTATGTAGGGCAGAGTGAAGTGGTGAGAACAGTAGCTTTTAATGAGTCAAGTCATAAGGATTTATAACCCATTTCGACATTGCCAACACCTTCCTAGCCACAAAAGCCTGCAAGGACTTTTCTATCACCTTTCTTCTCCTCAGAAGTATATTCTGAGCCTTTTCAGTTTCACAGTCACAAGTCCTGTCTATGCCGAGTGGTTTCTTGGCATTCCCCACTGTTTCCAACACCCATGCAGGTCCACCAGCAGCAGCCAGGGTGCAGTTTTTAATGGCAGGTGGTCTGGATTGCTACAGGCACTTTCCGCTACTGCCCTCTACATTTTCTAGGTAGGATTAGGTGAGTGAGAAAACATGGGTGTTGTTTTTTGCCCTAAAGCTCCTACAACTCCTAGGAGCAGCAGAGCTGCACTGATAGCACAGGTGGCAGTTTTGCCTGGAAGATGAAAAAGCCGAGCCCAGAGCTGCGAGCCGCTTGCCCTGCATCATTCCCCTCTCTTGGAAGATGATATTCGTTTATACCTGTTAGCACAGATCTGGGAGAGTTAGCACATGCCCTTCAATTATATTTTGTACAATTTAAAAATATATACATGGAATATATAAAATAATATTTTCCCAGTAATATATATTTTTTCTTGTAGAAGCAGTCAAGACTGAAGTATATAGGAGTGTTTTCTTGCGTGTATGAACACCAGGGAATCAAATCTGGACATTGTGTTTGAGGTTTTTGCAGGCCCTGGGGGCTCAATCACAGGCAGTGATTGACATATTGACAGACCTATATTTATAGATAGCATCCTTATTTTCTCTAATGAATTATGATTCAGTTAAAAAGACAAGAGAGCTGCATGATGTACTCAGTTAAAAATTAACTTTTGACTCAATACGAATCTTTATGGTTTTGTTTTATTCCTAACAAAACTCTTTGCCTTACATATATACAGTTTCTAGTCCTCCCTTTTAAATCCACCTATTTTTGTTGTTACATTACAGGAATATTGGATATCTTTCTACCTATATCTCTTCCCTATTTTCCCTCCACTTCAAAAATAGTTTACACTAATAAAAATAGCTTGTCCCATCTAATCAAATTTCTGTTAATTGAATGTGGGAACAGAGCCACTGAGGATGTGATTCACCCAAGGTCATCCTGGAAGCCTCTGGCAGAGACATGTAAGAACACAGATACTCTGAGTTACAACGAACACCATGATTTCTGCCTATTTCCAGTATCCTCACAACAGAAATATGTATCAGCAGACAAAATATCAGCTTGGTAGCCTACACATGTGCCTTCCAGTCTAATATCCAGGAAGGTGCTCCTCACATAGACTCATGGAAACATCTTTGTACACTACTTTCTTAACATTTGATTATTATTTCTTTATTTACATTTCAGTACTGTTTAAGAAGGCTCTGCATAGTGTGCAAATATACAACAGCAGCGAAAACAAGAGGCCTGCAAGTCCAGAGATTGAATCATTGATCTCTTTCCTTCATGTCTTCATTTTCCAGTATTTTTTCTTGGTATGTATCAGGGCAAACAGTTTCAATTTCACAGTGTTATCTATACTTTTTTAATATGATGTTGTGGTCTGTGTCAATAAAACTCCATTTGCTACTATTACAGCTATTACTTAAACTGTGCTAGCTGCTCCATACAGTGAAGCAGCACTGCTGGGTTCAGGCTTAAGTCTTACAATTGCTGGAAGACTGAAATGTGTGGATGGAAAAAAAACCAAAGCCTACTCAATTTATTTTAGGCTTGATCACTAATCCCCTGCTTGCTGAAATCCATGGAAAGGCTCTTGGGCTCTTTCCGAGGAGATGCAAACACAATTTTTCCCCATATATAAAATACCTGTGGAGGGTCAGATAAATGGAAAAATTGGGTTGAGAGGCTGGAAAAAGTCAAGTGATGGCAGCTCCAGTCAGTGCCCAAAAAGCGACTTATTCTCTGAATCATAGGACAAATACGAATACTTCTTCCCTAAAGCACCAGCTGGACTCTTAAGTGGAAAGGGTCAGAGAGGGACAGAAAGGTGGCTGAACACTTTCTAATCTTCCTTCTCCAGTGAATCTCAGAACAAAGTATGGATTGTTTTTACCACACCAAAAATTAGAGCGGCTTCATGTTTACTTCATATCCCCAGGTCTGCATCAGAAGCATTTCTGGGAACAAACCTTGCAGATGCTTTACACCAGCAGCTCACTTTAAAGCAACAATTTCAGCCCGTGTCTGTGCTTAAACCTGACAGTAGAGTTTTCGACCTCAAGTACTGAATTAGCATCATCAAACTGGCTATGGAAAAGTTTACATTGAAATGTCATCTGGAATTGATATTCCACACTGGAAAAAATAGAGAACATGTGTTTCTTTGATGTAAATATTTTAGCAAGTCTAAACACAAAAGGCTGTGTCCAAGTCCATCGTATTTTGGATAGAGTCTAGCTGAGTGTTGCAGAAAATAATCAAGTGGAACTTTCAGCCTTTACTTAATGTCACGGAAACCGCAATTTCCATGTGATATGTTAAATTATATTTTAACGTAAAAGAAAGCAGGAGAGACAAACGTGACAAAAGATAATCACGTTCACTTAATCCATATAGGAAGATATGAACAACCCAAGTTGGTGAGCACAAAGTGAAAAGTTGAAGACAGAATTTTATTATGTTCTTCTATCTAAAATCTTTAGCACAAACCCAATATTTTTTTATTAAAGTCCAATTTAAAACTTCATTAACTTTTTAATTGAGAACATGGCTGGGAATCAGCAGTTCTGATGATCTTAACATAGCATGGGAAATAATTTTGGATAACTAATCCCTAATTCCAAAAGGAAATAAAAATCTTTGATCATTTTCTGTATAGGAACAGACAGACTATCATTCAAATGCTGAAAGACTTCCACTCTCCCATCCAAATGCACGCAAAGGGGGATGTCAATCCTCTTACGGCTCAGGAAAAAGTTGTCCCTTGTGGAAGCCAAGGAGAGCACTGCCAGGAACTCAGAGAGAGTTAAGCAAACTGAAAGCTTCTGGGCATCTTCCCTTTCTTTTCTGCAGACCTGAAAGCTGAAGGGATGAAGAGAAAGCCTGGGGGTGAGTTCTCACATTATTCTCCCCAGCTCCTTGTTTCACAGGAAGTTTGGTGAGGAGAAGAAGGAGGGAGGACCTAATACTTTCTTTTTGTTGCTTCTTCCTGCACCCTTCAATTCCTTAATGTCCTGTCCCTCATGCTCAGGACATCAGGAGAAGTCTTCTAAGAAACACAAATGATAGTGAAAGAACACAGCTCCAGAAGGAAAAAGGAAGGGACAGAGAGCACAGAGGTTATGCCAACGTCAAGAGAGTCACAAGGTCCAGCTTCAGGGGTCCTGTGCCAAAGTGTGAACCCAGCACCTATCTATTATATATTCCCTAATATTGCCAGCTCACAGCAGCCTCTGATGATGTCAGGCAAGACAGAGAGCGCTCAGCTAATTGTACCCACCAACTCACTGTCAGAGAATAGCCTGGGGGTCCCCAGCAAGGAGAAGGAAGCTAATCCCCACTCTTCTGGCATAGGAGTTATTTCAGGACTGAAGAGCAGACAAGCCACTCAGGTCATAAAAGCTTTCTTGACATGAGGTTGAGCAGTACAAGATACCAATGTGTGCAGTCCTGCCTTAGGAATCCTATGGGACAGCTGTGGAGGAAGCACACGTGGTGCTCCCTTGATCCAAAGTGGATGGAAAGGATCTGCACTTTAGAGTCTCATCCTGGATCCACCAGAGGAATTTCGGATCAGGCCAGCAGCTAGGATCCATTGCTGGGAAGTTTCTACAAGCAAGCTGAGGCAACTATCAGTCTAACAGGTATCTTCTTGGTACCACTTCATCGAGATGGATTTGTTTTGAGATGTCAGGTAAACTTTCAATAATTTTTAAGAGGCATTCTTAGCACAGAGCAGTAATTAGCAAAGCTTCCACCAGCTTCGGTGGGAGCAGAATCTCATCTTCCCCCTCTCAAGCTCCAGAAACCTAACATCCTGTTTACTTCAGGGCCCTCAGGAAACCCTGCAGTAACAGTGCTGGTCTTGAATTGCAGAGCTTCTGCACTTAAACACTTTTTCAGGGAGAACGACACCTCCTTCTGCCCCCATACTCTCAGAGGCTCTGAACAATAGAAGTTTCCCTGGATTTGGAGCTCCTTGTTCTTGGCCCCTTATTTTATTGCATAACTTTCTTTTTTTTCCCTGTGTTTTTATTTTCTTTCTAATCTAAGAAGGTACCAAAGATGGTTGGTAAAATCATGGGATATGCCGTGATTTTGGTGAGAATGGGTTTGTCCTCTCCAAGACGATTTTCAGGTGAGGACCATTTAATAAGTCATCTTCTTTTCATCCACTGGTTGTAGCCAGGGATTATTTAGGCTGAATTCAAAATCTGACGCAGACATTCTTCTGTCATGTGGATTGTTGTTCTTTTGCATTTAACTTACATAAATGGTGTGCACTTCACAAGAAACAGAAAAATTGGACAGTCCTTTTAACACATTGTGTTACACAGCCATCTCGCGCTATGGAAATGCTTTTATTTCAAGTAGCTGGGAGAGAAAAACCTTTCTAACTTTGAAGTGGTTTTTATTGCATCAAAGAGAGAGAAAGAGAGCTGTTGAATGCCATTTCATTTTTAAAGTTAACTATAAAGTTTTAATTAGGTCCTCTGAACAAGGATTCTATGATGCTTTGTGTTTAAGAGTTAGCAATAGTATATGATCCATCCACATCCACCATTAAGTCTGGTTGACAAAGGCCAACACAACTCTTTTCTTTGTAACTTTGTAACCATTTATGTTTGAGGTGAAGATGTTAATATGGAAATTTTGTGAGCTGGGAACGAGTACCAACTCTATCATTGTAATTTATGACATTTCATCTAAGGCCAAATGTAAAGGTAATTGCAATTGTTCCATATCTCAAGGCCAGCACATACCAAATGTATGAAATTTGGACTGTTAGACATAAACTTTTATTAGAAAATTATAAATAATTTCTCCCACTTACTACGTTCACCTTTCAAGTTCATCTTGATTAAAACGCAAGGGCAGCATCTTGGCTATTTCCATGAGTTATACAGCTGAAAAAGCTCTGTCATAGTACACTAGGAAAGGAGAAATCAATGCAATATTTAAAATAATTTGCTGATATCAAGGGATGTGACATTTTAGATCAAAATCCTTTTTCATCTAGATGACAAACAAACCAAAGAGAATCATTGGCCAATGATATCTTAATTTTATTTTCACTCTTGAATCTTTGAAATCTTTAATGGGTCCACTCTTATGGATATGGATTACTTAAATCCTTCAAATACCACCTTCCTGAGGTCATTGGGTTTTGTCACTCAGGAAATAACACATTCTTTAGGTTGCTTTATAACAGATGTGATTACACAATCTTCCTGAATGTACAAGATGGGAATTGTCTTCCCAGGTGCAAACCACGCAACACCAAAGTGCTCAGCAACGTTACCTTCCTGCACGAAGGTAAATTTACCACTAGGAACAGCATGTGAGATTGCTTTGAGACCGATGGCAAACCAAGCAAAATTACCACAGATTTGGATTCCTCACTTGGTCTCAAACCGTGAAAGAGAGGAACTAAGGATACAAAACTTGCCAGTCTCAATGTCCGTGATTTAAAACAGACATGTTTGTGAGGTGCATAGGCTATGAAGCAGGAAAGTAGAAGGATTTTGCTGACTGGCATCAAACAACCAAAGTAGTGACACACATAGAAACTGTAACTAAATATATGCCTAAGCTGGCTAGAAAGTGACCTATTGAGCAGAAGGCAAAATAGCTCAGCAGATTCTGATGACTAGCAAAATAATGAAATACAAGCCATAAATTCAAACTCCTAGGAAATAAAACAAACAGGAAGGCTCCCAAACCAGTTGTATTTGCAATATTGTCATGACGATTTACCAGGCCAGGCATGAAAAAAGTCTACTTGCTCAGTTTTTATCATAGAGATTGACAACGACGAAAACCAGAATGCTCCCTTATCAAAATATTACATATTGAAGCCAGGCAGCCAAATAAAACTTTGCAAGCCTGCTCCCCAGAGTAACTATTTTATGTTTCTTTTCTGCTTCTAGTACTAGATAGAATCAAGCACAGTTGGATACTCCTGATTAGTATGACGGTTGCCTGGAAACGTGGGGACAGCGTGGCCTGACTTTCCCGGCCGTGCCTGTGCTTGAACTCTAGGACGCTCAGGTGAGCCCAGTTGGGTTTGCAGACCTGTCCTCTTAGCCTAAACTTTTTTTTTTGGGGGGGGGGGGGGAAGTTACTGGATCTGTGTTCAAAAAGAGAAGATAAACAGCTCTGGGAAATAGAATACAAACCTGTGTGCTGAAAAGCCAAAGCACATTTGCTTTGTATCATGAGAATGAGTTTCACCAAGATACTAAATCAATAACGGAAGAATAAAAAAATCCGGTCCAAAAGCTTTCACAGCTGATTAACTCCTGTCATGGTACTAAATCACTGAAAAAACCCACCCAATGAGTTTTCCAGACACTAGGGAAAGAGCTGGGGAAAAGGGGAAAAGATGGGTGATAAGAGGAGGAGGAACAGAAGACAAAAGTTCAGCTTCTTGTTGAGCCATGTTCCTTCCAGGTAACATTTGAAAAAAAATCCCTTGGCTTTTATGTTCACTAATTCATGTGTAAAACGAATGGAGCAACATTCCCCTGTCTAGTTCTGGCAAGGACACCTACACCAAGATCTACAAGACGCTCCCTTATTTCTGCAATAAGGCCCATAGAAGATGTTTTTGAAATGAGCAGAATCTCATTATAGTGGAATACAAATGTATACGGGATGACATCATTTTTCCATAAGAAACTGATGAGGTTATTTGGGGTGTAAGTGTAAGCAAGACGTAACAAAATGCATCTGCGTGAAGAAATCGGAGTTTGCTTAAAGTGTCCGTGGGTGCCAGGGGTGAACCCCTCGCAGCACAGCCTGACGGATTTTTGGGGGAACTATGTGATAAATCAGGAATTATTTTAGGTGGCCACAGACCGAGCGCCCCGCGCCGGGGACCCAAACCCACGGACTCGGGTGGGAAACGCGCCCCCGGAGCCGCGGGGCCGGGACGGCGAGGCCCGGGCTGGGGGCTGGGGGCAGGGGGTGCGGAGGTCGGCCCTTGCCGCCTCGTCCCGCCCGCTGCCGGTGCCGCCCCCAGGCCCCGCCCCACGCGTTCTGGCTGCCGGCGCAGTCTGTCCCCAACGCCGCGCCGTAGCGGGGCGGTGCCGGTCAGGCGGGAGCGCGGGGAAGAGGCGCAGGAGGCGGTGAGCGGTGAGTACGGGGCGGGCCGGGCCCGCAGCGGGGCCCACAGCGGGCACAGCCAGGGGAGCACTGCCCGGTTCTGGGGGGGGGGCTCCTGTGCGGCAGCAGCCGTTGCTTTTCCGTTGCAGCCGTTGCTCGGGCTGTTTTCGTTTGGCGCCGTTGTGGCTGTTTGGGCTCCGAGGAGCGCGTTTCCCGGGGCAGCCCCGAGCTCTGCGGCGCCCGCAGCGCGCGTGGCGCTGAGCGGGGTGCGGTAGGAAACCGCCCATCTGGAAATGCTCGCACTGCCCGAGTAACTTACTGCGGTTTGCCACAGAAAACAAGCAACAAGAAGTTGACGCTGTACTTCGTGTGAGCGTTAGCACTGTTTGCTACCGCCGATATAAATGCAGAACAGCTCTTACTTGGGCAAAATGACTTAAAGTAATAATAAAGCAATATTAAATCAATACTGACCAAACTGGGCATGTGTGCCATGCTATGAATTTTTAAATCACAGCTTCCTTCCAGGTCTCCATACAATTTAATCGCAGGCCTTGATTCTAAGTTTAGTCTAACTTATTGATTCATTTGAAGACATCCTTTCAAATTTATTATTCACTTGTGTTTGAGAGCTGAAACAAACAAACAAACAATCCTTCTCTTGCTGTTCCAGCACAGGCTTCTGTGTGCAGAACATGTACTGGCCTCTCCCTCTACCTCCTAAAGATCTGAACCACATATTACAACTTTACTCTCTAATTTTAGTAAAACCATTTTAGCCAGAAGTGTTACAGAGAAGATGAGGCCTTTGGCTCTGTTGGAAGCTTACAAGATGCACAGCAAGCAAGAATTCTTATTAATCATTTCAGAATTTATAAAACTGCCAAAGTTTAATGTTGTTGCTCTAGGAGTTCTACCTCCAGCCTTAAGGTTTTGCTTTTATCTCCTTTGGTATTTTCTCCTTCTGAAAGTATTAATGGTCAGGGGACTGTCTGTCTGTCCTGAGTGTTTAAAGTCCACATGTCAACGTGTTGCTTATTGAAATGTTTTCTCTCTCTTCCCAGCTTACCAGAGAAGATCAAGATGAGTCTAAGGAAGCAAACCCCTAGTGACTTCCTAAAGCAAATCATTGGAAGGCCAGTTGTGGTAAAATTAAATTCTGGAGTTGATTATCGAGGTAAGTTCTTTATTTATCTCTCACACCAAGTAAAGTTTATGATTCCATTATTTGGGGAGGTTGGAGCAGATGTGTTGCTTTTGAAAAGCAACACGGTGTGATTCAGCGTCTTGGGAGTATGTGGATGCAGATCTCAGAATGGTGACGTTAAAAATAGAAAGTCAGCTCTGGAGAAACCAATGAAAAGGAGACTAACAGGGATTTAGATATTAAAATTACTTATCTAAATCGTTAATGTCCTTAGTCAGAGATGGTTAAACTGGAGACTCAGAATGATTCTGAGTTTCTAAAGTGATATTTATAAAGATTGGCTGGAATGACAATTCCTGAAATGGCCAAGCAGTCCCCTTTTCCGTGCTCTGATGGCATCCCTTATTGGAACTACCCTTGTTCTTCACCTTCCTGTTCTCCAATTCCTAGTGTAGACCTTGGTCCAGAAAAGCTTCAAACTGTAAACTGTGCTATCAGTCCCAAGCCTGCTCTTACACAAGGGCTGACACAGTTATTTACATTCTTGGTTAAACAACTGCCTAAACGTGTGTTGGATGAAGGCTCACAGAGATACAAGAGGAAGGCTAACGAGATTTTGCTGCTGTATGCCCAGTGCATTTTAACACGGTGCAGCAGTTTAATTCCAGAACTCTTCAGCCTATCTGTATATCTTCATGCACTGTATGTAGGATTATAAGGGGTTTTTAAGCAGTAAATGAAACTTCTCTGTTCAGTGAAATGTCCTGGTCCTACTCCTGTTAGGATAAGACTGTCAGCCTGTCCAATTTTTTTAGTAGTATCCAAGCTTATTAAAATTATAATGTATCTCCTGTTGAGCACAATTTAAGCATTCTGTTCTGAAATGACTTGTACATTATGGTCCTGCTTCAGATGGATTTAATTCAACTGGCTCAGCGTAGCACTTGTGAGAGAAAACTTGTTTGTGCCGTGACAAGGAATCTTTGTATTACGACAGTTTTAAATTGTTACTGTTCACTGACAGAGCAAGCAAAGCCTTCTTATCCCTTCCTTTTCTTTAGTGTCTTTCAGCTGACAAAATTCACAATCTGTTTCATTTTTTGAAGAACCACTTTGTCTGAACAATTCAGGTGGGGTTGGTAGCTGAAAAACCTCACTAATTCTTATCCATCTTTGGCCTCTGTAAGTTCTGTCTTGCAGGAGAATGTAGTGACAGCTCAATAAAGTCAATTAGAGCAAGTCATCATTTGCCTAAAGGTACACACAAGGCAGGACCAAAACAGATCTGGGGTTTGGATGCACTTCTTTTTTTGAGAATGTTGGTACTTTCTGCTTGGTAAGGTCTATTTTTAACTGCTGCAGATCAACTACTCAACTTTTCACTCAACGAGGCTAGTTTGACCTGCCCACAATCAGATCTACTGGGAACTGAACCACAGTTCCTTTGAAAACACTTATTTGTTATTGGATTTTTTTCCTCTCCCTTTCTTATTTCTCTGCTTTCTGTCCTTCCCACTTGATGGGATCCTGCAGTTAAAAACCTGTACACTGTTCTCATTTGAAAAATATACATTCAGCTCATTTTCTACAGAAACTTGACCAACATTTGTAAAAGCCAAACATTAAAAAAAGCCACCATCTTGGGCTCTTGTTGCAGATCTGTTTGGATTCTGCCTCTAGGCTGTGTTGCTAATTTTATGTCTGCACCTCCACCCTCTGAGCCACCATATGCACAAATGTGGCCTAATACAAGTGTTGGTGTGTAACTGTAAATGTCTCAATATGCTGCCAAGTGTTGTGCATGTCTAAGGGAGGAAGCTCTGGGAAAGTAATCAGTGATAATATGTATGATTCCTATGGATATGCACATACGGATAGATGAAAACACTAGCCAGGATAGGCAATGACAATATTTAATGCCATTAGTGGCCTAAGAGCAAACACAAAGAAAAGGAGGAAGAGAATGAAGCAAGCATTAATGTACTCTAGGAAAAGAGCGTTTAAAATTACTACATTTATGGCCTACTGAATCGTAGCTTAAGAAACCTCAGAGAGTTCAATTTTAATTTTGGATGAACATTTTTTTTGTTTTCTGTTGTTACATAGAGCACTCATGATTACGGGAGTGAAAAAGAGTTCTGACTTTTGCCTGGGGTTTTTATGCATTTAATAAGACTTTGTGAGTAGTAAGTCAGTTTTTCCATTTTTTTGTGGAAACAGAGAAAAGAAAAACATATAGGAAAATAATAATCCCCAAACAGGTTGGCAGGAGAACTTGAATTCCTAATTATTTAATGGAAGATATTACAGTGACACTTCTGAAAAATGAGAATGTGTCCTAGAGGAGGATTAACAGACTGGATTTTTCTCCCCACATACAACCAATACCCTATATTTCTGTTGTTTTAATGCCAGGCAAATAAACTAGATGTTTTTCAAACAGAGGAAAAAGTTATTTTAGTGGCATCATCTGTGTGTGCAAGGATGAAGTCAGGAAAATGCAGAGGCAAGCGGGAGATAAACATAGCTTGTTATAAGTTGTTTTATGCACACAATTAACAAATCAGCTTGCATTCCCTGAGCAATTCTTTACATCTGTTCATTCCCACATGCAGTTTCCTACAGGTATAGTCTGCTTGTTCATTAGGTAAGTTAATTCTGATCTTAAGAGTGGATGTAGACACCAAGGAGTGACTTTGAATGAAAAAAAATCATCATATTGGCAGCACATAGAAGTGCTGTGGGAACAAGGTACAGCTTCCACAGGGCACTGAGAAGTGAGAACATAAATACTTGTCTGAAACCCTTGCTACTCAAGTGCATGTTTTCCTGATCAAAAGAACATCTAATATTACAAATGGCAGAGATTTTTTACTTGAGTTGCATTAATTAAACAGAGTAATTTTATTTTTGTAGGAAGATTTCAGTGTCTTTTGAAAACCCTTTACCTGTTGAAAACGTAGAATTTTGTTTACATCAAAACAGAGGCTCGCAGCCAATGTTCTTCTAGATCTGCAAGCATAAATATGAAAAAGTGTGTATGGTGTCCTGTATTAAAAGGGCTATTTTTCAGATATATCCTTCACAAGTTTTGATGAAAACTCCATTTACGTAGCCTTGTTATCTAGTTACACTTAATGCCATGGGTTCTTTTCAGATGCGTGGCTTAAAATACAAGTGAGAAGGGACAACTTACACTTTCTAAGTGGAAATTGTCGATGTTTTGACAGTGGTGCCTCAAAGACTTCCTTTTCCACCCCCACTCTTGTCAGCTGATAAAGTTGCTGCTTGAGTGCCTGGGGTTCCTCACTCCCAGCTTCATTCTTCAAAGAATACTCTGATCTACTAACTCATCTGGCCAAGCTTGGGCTTTTAGTTTGTTACACAGATACAGTTTTTTTCAGTACTATTCAAATGCATTGCATTTTTGTTTATTTTAAAAGAAGTTTAAGCTGATTCATTTTTAAACTGTCACTGTCTCCAGGTGTCCTGGCTTGCCTGGATGGGTATATGAATATAGCTCTGGAACAGACTGAAGAATATGTAAATGGACAATTAAAGAACAAGTATGGGGATGCGTTTATCCGAGGAAATAATGGTAACTCCTCCTCCCTGTGTTATTGCTTATGAGAGGATTATGTTTGATATTTATTTCTGAATGTGATGAGTGGCTGAGGTGTAAGCAAGCTGCCTGTGAGAACTTTAGCTTCAGGCTTTCTGAGAAACCTTAATGGATTTACTTATTACAGCACCTCTTTTCAGCATCTGTGCATTTCCTCATTCTTGTGGCTGTTTTTGCCTCTGAACTTGAAATTCATTTACAGAAGCTTGCTCTCTTCTATCCTTCCTTAGAGCTTATTCCCTGTTATTTGACAGCTTTACCCCTTTGCACTTACTGCTTGCTCAGATGGCTCCCGCTCCATAGAAGTTTGCGTTTTGCTAGGCAAAATATTGCATAAATTTCTGATACGCTACAGATACTGATGGCACTATAATATTTTCTTGTGATGTGATTGTCCAGACCTGAATGAATGCTGTTCATTAGTGCTGCAGGCTACTTATATCTTCGGGTGAAGATTTTACTGCCAGTCAAGAAAATAATTTGCACTTTACTGTTGAGCCTTTGAATGTCCTAGTGCAGTAGATGGGTTTTAGTGCACTTCAAGGACAATTAGCATCCTGCCCCACTGCAAGACAGATTTGCTCTTAATCATAGGTTGAGAAGTACCCCAGGTTCCCAAAAATGACTCTGGTATCAGTGTTGGGCTGTAATAGCAGGACATGCCAGGGAGCAGAATATCCAAAACCAGAGAAAATTCACAGGTCAGACATGAAGAGACCTGTAGAGAAGGGAAATGAAGCAGAGTTTGACCAAGTTATTTAAGAAAATGGAGGTTGGGAAGGAGTGAATAAAAGAAATAAGAACCGATTCCCACTTCGCAAAAAGTCAAGGAGAATGTGGCACCAGTGTGAAAGTGTTTTGGGAGGAGAAACAGTAATTGAATTGCATGTTATTTACCATGTGTGCTGCTTTCTCCTTTTCACAGTATTGTACATAAGCACACAGAAGAGGAGGATGTGAAGATGACAGAAGGAGTATGTTTTGTACTTGTGAACCTCATCGAAGTGATGAGCCCTGTTTGATTTGTAGTTAATCTACAGGCAAAATACACAAGTGTTTAAATATTTTTTTTAAATAAATGTAAACCAGTGTAAATTTCCTGAATGTTTTTGTTTCAAAGTATTGCTTTGTTCCACTGTACAGAAAAAAAAAATAAAGCATGTAATAATGCTGCAAGACTAATTCAAAGCAACAGCTCATTTAATTATGCTGACACTTACAGAAATACTGGTTGGAAGGTGAGCAGGCATGGAGTAATTGCAAATCACAGTCTTGGATTGATGGCAAACCAATAGTTTAACTGCTGTTGGGAAGGGAAGACCTAATGTTTTGGTGACAGTGACCTCTCCCTTTTGGAAAACACAGGGTCAGCTTTAAATGCCAGTCTAGTAGAAGTCATCAGGTAAAAAGTTCAGCTGCCTGAAAAAATCTTGACTCGTGGGTTGAATCAAGGGATGTAACAGTGTCTCTTCAACACTTCGAGGTGGGGAAAGACTTGCATCAAATGCAAGAAAAGCCCCAAGGGTGACAAGAAAGCCCTGTGCCAGCTGAGGAGGTCAGTCACAGGTGACAAGCTCTCCATTGGTTTGCCAATACAGCTGGTTGTGGCTTTACCTTGTGCCTTTGTGCCTCCAACCCTACTTCACCTTATGGTTACCTTTTTTCCCTGCATCTTTACCAAACACAAAGGACTTTTTTCAAGAAAAAGCAATTTAAACTAATATCTAAAGCTGCTTCTGAATACAAACTAGAAATCCAAATGCTTTTGTAAACAGGCCATGTGTATCCCATTCAGACAGTTTACTCTTTCTCCCACAAACTTCCCCCCCAGGTAGTACCATCTTTATGTTCTCTTTATGTGCTAGTCAGAAAAGAGAACAAACACATTAAGCTTTAGTATGGGTTGCGTGTTAGGGGAACCTCCGTGCAGGCAACAGTCAGAACTTATTTGTTTGTATTTTGTAACAATGCTCCCAGGTAATTGGAGCCCACTGAGTAAATCCAGCTCCATTTTAGATGGATACTTATACCAATTTATAAATTATGTTTTCTCTTTTTACACGCAGACAGCCAAGAAAAAACA
The DNA here is from genome assembly GCF_963082525.1 of Nesoenas mayeri. Lineage (NCBI taxonomy): Eukaryota > Metazoa > Chordata > Aves > Columbiformes > Columbidae > Nesoenas > Nesoenas mayeri. The sequence continues at coordinate 21,085,876 of NC_137540.1, forward strand.
AACTGTGAATGTTCAGATATTTCTTAGTCTGAGTGTTAGGGCAATTAACATCCAGATAATCAGAATGATTGCTTGTTCCTTGGGACAAAGTTATAACTGAGAGTAATGTGCCTCACGGTGAAGTTATTTAGCCAGTTTTTAAAATGAGTGTTCTGAAGCCTTGCTTTAGTCTCTGGGCAGTTTATAATGCCTCCAGGAACAAAAATACTTCTAGTTGTGGATGGATGAACACAAGACAATTGTGTGAACATAACACTGGCCTATTCTTTCCGAGTATCAGTAGCCCTAATGTAAGCAGGGAACAGTTACATTTCAGTTATCCAAGGAAGAGAATGTGTGTTGCAATTTTTTTTTTAAAGCTTAAGAAATAAATCTAAATTATTTTGCAATCAGTAGTTAACCTTTCCACATTCAACACTTCGGAAGCCACTGCAGAACACGGAGATGCTACTTTATGCTTCAATAATTTGACGCTTTCTGACAAGGGTTGAAAAGGGTCCAGGGTGCAAGTACAAATCACCAAGTTGCTCTTCTGTGACTTTTGTAAAAGAAATATGTACCTCCAGATGGAGCATGCAGTTTTTCACTTGTTTTGTCATCTATATACAGCTGACAGGTTATTGTGTTTTTCTTAATGTTAACATGAAGTTAGTTTTTTTCTTCTCCACCTTTTCCCCTCCTCCACCTATGCACCTATAGGAACACATTTTGCACAGACTGGTTTACCCTCAAGAATTTGCATTGCTAACTTTTTAATTGCAGTTCTGTTCCTGCAAGTCTAGTTATAGAATATTTTTCACTTTTGATCTACTACATCAAATGGCCTAATCACATATTAAACTCTGAACTTGGAAAATACTACGTAGTTTAAGTGGCGAGGTTTTTTAATGTATTCTACATCATGAAATCACTGTTTACAATGTAAGATAGATAAGAAATTTTGCATTAAAGAGGAGCTGTTGTAACCCAAATTCAGATTTCAAAAGTAACTAAAGAAATTCAAGACTAAACTCCCACAATTACTGACCTTTATGCACATTTTACAAGACTTCTCTCCTTAATTCAATTTTCAGCCCAAATTTTTAAATCGAGTGAACATTTAAGCTTGACTTAAATCAGGCAGCCCAGTGTTTGTAGCTTGTTTTGAGTTGGATAAAACACTAATCTTGGATGGATTTACTTATCTTTACATCTTGTTTTGACTTACTGTTTTCTGTGTGACAACATGCCACTCACAAGTCAATCAGACACTGGCCAGACAGCTGTCAGAGCAGCACATGGATCACTACCCAAAGTGTAAGGTGAGCCATCCCATCATAGTTGTAGATTAACATCAAAGCAGAACGGTGTATTTCACAAACTCTTGATGCTTAAAAATGACTCAGCCTAGTTTATAACATCCTTATCGCACTGGGGGATACAAATACACTTACAAATGCAGTATATCTTCACACACATCCTTTGTGTTACCTCATTTACCATATCTTAATGCTCTTGCCCCAACACCTGTATATAAAACAGTTTTACTTGTAGATTACACTCACCTGAGTCAGGCCTGACAATGAAACATTCCTTGAGCAACTCACAAGTGCTTGTCCCTCACTTGTCTTAGAAGAAGGCACCCAAAATGAAGTAATTCAAAATCCCAAACTACCAAAGTTTAATTGTATTTCAAAGACTGAAGCTGCACTCACTTCAGGAAACCAAGGCCCTTCAACCACTCTGCTACTCCCACTTCCCTCCATGCTTCCAGTTCACAGGCTCTAGAAAGAGCCATAACTCTGGATTTAAAACATCCCCACTTCCAGGGTAAGTTTCTTGCAGCTGAAAAGCCACATCCCCTTAAACAAAAACCTGGCTGGGAACAACAGCCCAGCTTGTCCTATGGAAAATAGAGAGAGCAAGTCCGGAAGGAGTGAAGTACTCACTGTGCAACAGGGCAGCCAGACACCAGGGAACTGCTGAGCCTGGGGCAGCCTGGAGTGCCCCTGTATGAAGGCAGCAGAGCATGCTGGGAAACACCTGCCTTACCGGTACACACCTGTGATGTCACAGTCGTACACATTGTTGCCACCTGCTTCCTACTTCAAGGGGAATCTAATGCAAACCCACTGAACATTGTTTTATTCGAGTTCTTGCCATCTTTTTCACAACGTTACAGTGACAAAACAGCTACAGAAAGTCCTAGGTATGACTTTGCCATGAAATCCTAAGGCTCATACTGGCTCTGAAAAATCTGGGTTTGGCTGTGTTGTTCACGCTAGTGAGGGAAGTGTGAACCTGTTTGCAAAGTGGTGGCCTTTCAATGTTTGCCTGATGGTCCCAGAGCAATACCTGATCTCTAATATGTCAGCCCACGATCAGCTTCAGCCCTGTGTCGGTTTTGAAAGCAAACTGTGCAGCCAGCAGTTTCAAAGCCTCAGTTCTCTCTGCCAAACTGTTCTCCAAGGCTCGGAAATCAGGCTTTTCCTGAGCTGCTATCAAGGACTCCTGCATGCTGAGGCACCAGTGATCCACAGAGCAGCTTTGGGCTGGGCTGGGCTGCACGCCCAGCGTGGCTTTCAGGTCTACATTGTGCTGCACGCCCAGTGTGGCTTTCAGCCCACAGGACACCTCCAGCAGCTCATCGGATCACAGGCAGCTCCCACTCAGTACGGCAATTGTACCGCCTGTCTGGCCTTGCCTTTATCTACCAGTGCAGCAACAAGTTCTCATGGGAACATCCTTTACAAAGAGGGTTGCTTTCTTGTAATGAAATTATAAAATAGTTCACGTGATGAAAAGGGGGAGCTGCTCTCCATGGATGGGATCAGATGCTGCTCTGCGCAGCATGCCATGGGAAAATCCACCTGGGCTCTGTCCATGCTACACAGACATGGGGTGCCCCGCATCTGAAAGGATTAACAATTTACTTGCTGTCTGCATTTCTCTTCTTTGTCTTAGTAAATCAGTTATCAAAATCTTTGTTGCCAGACCCTTCTTACTGAGATCCAGAGACCCTGCACTGTCTGTCTCCATCTCCTCAACCTCCCCCTCCAGTGCAGAACAGCTGCCCAGGTTGCAGTAGTTACCAAATAAAATAAAGTGGATTTTTTTTTTAGGCTGAATTTATAAGACAAGGAGGCTCAGGAGGCCACATTATACGCTGTGTGTGTGTGTCAATTCCTTCCCAGCAGTAGCATTTGAATCCATTGTTGAACTGCATCTGGTGAGAGAGCAAAAATAATCAAGTGGATAGAAATGGAGGGAGCAGCCAGTACTTCTGCTGACCTTCTGCCTAACTAGACATCACAGAAACATTCTATTTTGCCTGGTCTCCCCAAACACAGAGAAACAGACATGCACAGGTCAACCTTGAGATGCCAAGTTGTAGCCATTATTCTTCATTCTCCCAGTGGGACTACCGTGGGTTTTACCACTCTCCTACAGTTGGGCATTGCTCTTAGTTTTAAAGATGACCCGAAATACTATTTTAAAAGTTGGTGCGTCCAGCTTTGTTGGTTTAACGATCAGTTCCTTGTCATTTAAAGTCAACTGTTGCCACCTTCAAGCTCTCTACTTGATCAGCCTGCCCACTCTTCTCTAACCCCCCAAAACATTGTTCACAGGACTGAGGTGGTTGCTAGCTGGCTGGGAAGGACTTCCAACTCATTATAACCCTGATTATCGTGCAGTAGCGAAGCATTTCCTAACCTGTCAATGAAGCCACCAGAGTGTCAGCTCTAGGTTGCTTACATCTGTGTCCACATTACACACTGATCTCCACTGTACCTGCTCCACATCTGCTGCTCCATGTCTGCTCTGTCTGTTGTACCCTGACAATGTGGAGATGTGGAAGCAATCTGCAAGAATGAGAAAGTTTCTGCATCAAGGAGCCTGGGATGTCCCTGTATTTATAAGCTTTCTAGGCACTAAGTTGATGAAACTTCAAGTTACATGGTTTGTAGTCTATCTTAATTATCAAGCTATTACAGAGCATGCACAATTTTTCCTAGTACTATTTTAAAATCCCAGCTGTGGTTTTCATTGTTCTAGAAATCCGCTACACAAATGCTGCTAAGAAAGTAGGGTGTAAGTTATCTTACATCCCCTTCTCCTTGCCAGCTTCTTATTAACAAAGGAATTTATGACAGGAAAAAGGCAAACTTCTCTCTACTGACAGCAGTGCCATGTGCTCTTTTCATGTCTGTCTGCGCCCCATCATCAGGGTGATACGCAGAGCCTGCCTGTGCTCAAATGACTGCAGCAGGTCAAAGCTCTGGCCAGAGAAGGCTGAGGCAATGCTGTCCTGGTGGGTGATGCAACCAGAGGCTATGGAGAGGGCTGTATTTCTTATGGGAAACATCTGCCTGTCACTTGGCATTCAGACGAGCAGTTTGAGGCTGCTGGTAGGTGCTCATGTCACGTTAATGACTGTGACAGGAGTTTTCCATCTCTAAGGAGGTGACAGTTGTGACATTTGGTTTGAGTGCAGGTTTGAAGCCAATGAGCTCCTCTGCTTGAGAGCAGGCAGTGAGGACAAACTCTGCATAAGGCTGTATTTCAGAACAGCTTAGCAATTAAGGCAGCATTCAGGCAGCACTGGTGCTGCTAAACCTGCATCCAACACACCCATGGCAGCACGTCCTGACCTGCCCAGAGGCCACTGCCTGCTTGGGGAGCCAGTGGAGCCACCTCAGTGCTGAAGTACAACCCATACTCTTACAGATGGGCTGTGTTTGGATCTCTTTGATTGAAGCTCTTCTGCCTTCTCCCCATGGCTTTGCACAAAGGCAGCACCCAACGCCACTGCTTTTGGGTCTGCACTCTCTCTCTGCTGCTTTTCCCGCATTTTCGGGTGAAGCCAGTGGAGAAATGGTCCTCGCTGGAGCTGGCATATGAAAACGTGTGCCCAAGACATGGCAGCAGCTGAAGAAGACTATACAATGCTGTGACACCACGCTGTGACACAAATCCATACCTGCACTACTGTTTTCAGACCTGGGCACTGTGTTGGAAGAGATGTGACATGTTTGGTGTTTTCTCTGCAGCTTGTCAGAGGCCTGGAGCCGCTGCTTTATTTCACTGGAATTACAAACAAGGGATAGGTTAACTTATGAATAAATTAGTAAGGAAAATCCATGAGACCATTTGATTTCAGGAAAGGATTAGGATGAGATTAATATATCATAAAGGTACTCTCTCTTGTATATAATATATAGGCAATTACCAAGAGGAACAGGAGCAATAATGCAAACTCTGCCCCTCTGCCTCTGGTCTACTACGGCTAAAACTCTCTGCTTCCACTGACAAGAAGAAAGAAAACTATAAGATTTGCATTATATCTTGAAATTCAGTAATTAGAAGGCCTCTTTCAAATGCAGAGGAGAGCAGTCTGCTGAGAGCCCAGTAACACCAGTTCCCACACTTTCAAACCAGTTAAACAGATGAAAGCTGGGCTGTCAGCAGCAGTACCTCAGCACCAGCCCAGCATCTTGTTTCACTTATGAGAACAGGCTGTAGAGCAGAGCAGATGACGGGAACAGCACAAATAAGCGGAGTGTCTGCAAGCCTGCCTTCAGTTTTTGGGAGGTGCCCCAGGCACAGGTCACCTTGGTCCCTTTTCCAGATGGGCTCCTGCACTGGTCAGACTCCGAGCAAGATCAGATACAGGCACTGTGGAGATGCAGAACAAACAATGCTGATGAAGGCTCTAATGATGATGAGAGGGGCTGGGAAGCCAAGGGACAGGATCAGCTCCACGGCCAGGCCCCAGCATGGCTGCCTTTGTAGCTCAGTCAAAAAGCAGGGGTGACAACCCGGACACAGCTCCTGTGCCAGGGGACAGTCATGCATATCAGGCGTTTAGTCCTGTGTCCTGGCTCTGGTGGGTTTGTGGGGTGTCGATGTCTCCTCCTGGTGCGTGGGATGCATATTTCCAGCCCTTCTAGCAAAATTCTGCTTTTATTTCCAAAATAACTCCTATGTAAGGCTGAGAGACAGGGCACACTGCTTGGGGGTCACGGACTGGAGGGAGCTGACGTGGCTTTGCTTTGCAAAGCTTCAGCATGGAAGCGGGGGAGGTATGGGGAGAGCAACGGGGCAAGCAAGAGTCCCATCCTCCTGTATCTCTGCAAAGGAGTCCCAGGGTGTCCCACACAAACCCCATGGCTTTCTGCTGCTCCCCCTGCTAGTTGCCTTTGTTTTCATTGTAGAATAAATTAAAACAAAACAAAACAAAACCGTGGGTGGGATACAGAGAGGAAAACTAAGACAATTAAGGCAGGATTTGGGCACTGGCGGGGAGCTGCCGTAGGTGGTGGGTATTAGCAGCAACAGCTGCTGCACTTCCCATTAGAGGAGAAAGCAAAGATCGTCCCTGAAAGGACGGGTCTCAGGCAGGCTGGGAAGGGAGCAGCGGCAGCAAGCCCAGCGGCATACGTGTCCCGAGGTAAGCAAGGGGTGGCACAGCCAGTCCCAGCCTGGGTGGCCCTGGGGACCATGGCCCTGATCCCCACACCTGAGGGGAGAGGAGTGCAAACGGGGGCCTGGTGGGGGGGAATGGAAAACAGCGGCACAGCCTGGGAAACTCCTGAGGAAAAGAGCAGCTGCTCAGAGGCACTTTCATGCACTCCTGAGAGAAATTATATCCAGCAAGCAAGGTCTGGGTGTACCTAAGGGGGCAAGGCTGACTCCAGGAGGAGGAGGGCATCCCATGCAGGGGCTGGGATGTTTGGTGAAGGCTCCTGTGACTCCCACAAGCATCTTCTGGCATATAACTGTTTGGAGTGGGATGATGCTCAGCTGTGGAAGGGTAAACTGCATGTGTCTGCTCCCTGGTTCAGGCTGGGCACAAACTGTTTTGTTTGCAATGGTGGTTTGTTAGAGACAGCTAGCAAGTTCCAGAAGTGTTAGAGATGGAAGTGTAATCTAGACCTCCTTGGTCTCTAGTTTCATCTGATTTATTTACATCTCTTTATTGATAAAACATAATGAAACCTCAGCCAGGAAAAGCTGCACGTTGAAAAGAAGATGTTAGAAAGAGCTACACGAAAAGCAGAACTACCTGCCTTATGGTATGGGCCCTGCAGCAGCTCTGCAGGTCCAAGGGGAAACGTTTGCCCCATGGATCAGGTTTTACATTTGGGCTGGGAAGGGTGGCGGGTGCTGAGTGTGATCACACAGAGTTTTCTCCTCCTGCTAAACACCACACGGCTTTTTAGACCTAATCTTCCCTGACCTCAACTTCACAAGAAATGCAACTCCATGGGCGACTTCACAAGAAAAGCATCCTCTTGTGGGGCCTCCGCTCTTCCAGACTCGACAATTTACTTCAAAATTTGAAATTCTGTGGATTGCTGAAGTGGCTCCATGCACACAGAAATAATTTATTCTCCTTCATTTAAAGGCTGTGGGAAGGGTGGCTCTGTAGCTTGGCTAATTCAAAGGCACCAGGCTGCCGAAGCCACTGCTTTGAAGTGAACCTGCCCGTTGTTTGATGGCCATAAGATGGAGGAGGGAAGGAGAGCCCACATGGCCATCGTCAGCTGGGCATGCACAGCCCTGTGCTTGGTCTCCTGCGCAGCTGCCTTCTCTCAAGGTGCCAGCCCTTCTGCCTGCACCGACATGATGCCCAGGCATCTGAGAGCCCAGCTCCACAGCCCCAGCAACAACTATGTGACTGTCCACACCAACATGTCCTTCTACTCCCCAGGCGACAAGGTTCCAGGTAAGGAACAACTTCTGACTTTGCGTCTTAGCGCAGCAATGGAAAAAGCCCCAAAGCAACTTCTAGTTCTACCTTGTGGCAGTTCCGTGGGCAGATTTTCAAGTTAGGTTCAGCTGAGAGGCAGTGCTCCCCAGCCTGGCCACTCGCCTGCTCATCCCCATGCCAAAGAAAACCCTTCAGAGGGCAGAGCACAGGCTCCTGCATTTGTGCCGGGGCCGGGGTGGGGGGGTGGGGTACCCAAACCTTCTTCCTGAAAAATGGCTGCATGTTGCCTCACGAGTGTGCTTAGCAGCTTATAATCAAGGGGCAAAAAAAGACTCAAGCAAATTACTCTTAATTTTGTGAAACTGCAAAAATAAAGTCTGGCCTCTGGCGTTCAGCACGTCCAAGGCAGGCTGTGACAACAAAGCAAGTTGGATTTTGTGCGTGTGCGTATACAGAGTTTTCTTTTGATTTCAGTGCCACCACCGGAAACCCCACTGCAAACAACTCACCCCATAGCTAGGATACAAATCGCTTCGTGTCTCATGTTTTGTCTTTGCAGTGACGGTGAGGAGCACCCAGGATTTTATGGGCTTTTTGCTTCAAGCTCGCAAAGTCTCTAACGATGAAATTGCCGGCACATTCATCTTCATTCCTCCTGGTTCCAAGCTGTTGACTTGTTTCGAAGATGGTGACACTGTCACCCACTCAGACAAGTCGCTGAAGAGAAACCTGTCCTTTGTATGGAAAGCACCAGACCAACCCATTGGAGACATCAAGTTTTTGTAAGAACATGTTGGCTCCTAGCCAGAATTTGTGTCTTCTCAGTTAAAGACTTGGCTTTATTTTTCCATCATACTTGTCCAGCACAGTAGTTTATGTATCTTGAACCCCATGTAGCTAAATACTTATCAACTGCTGCAACAGTATCCCCAATGGTACATAAATTGCCATTTATATCTGCTGGGTAGTGCTGCTTTTTATTTACATGGTCACTATTTTCTCAGTATAAATACACTGGAAGATGACAGCCTAAGCACTTAGGAAATAGAAATATTAAGGCATAAAGAAAGAATTGTGATCACATTGCCTGTCTTTCTAAATAAGACAGACCATAGGACTTCCCTGCCTACAGGATAATCTTGTATATCATGTCTTAAAAAAAAAAAAAAAAAAAAAATATATATATATATAAAAATATATATATATATAAAAGTGGGCTTTTTTAAAGTGAACTGTAAACAAAATTATTAACAGTAGGAAGACAGAACAAGTGCTAGATCAAAACTTGACATTCCTGTTCTGCGCCAAAGTCCCATACTGTCCAAATAGTTTGGTTCTGATTTGGAATGAAATTACACATTTTCTGACTGGCTGTCTTAGAGGTAGCCTAGAGATTTTTCATTTTGGAAGAAATTGAATTGTTATGTTTTGACTTCACAAAACCACTTAGAAGCTGCTTAGCCAGATCCTTGGCTGCATCCCAAAACATAAGTGTCCTGGTGAGCTCCATGGCTTGTGCATCTCGTCATGATTCAACACAAATTCATTGAAACAAAAATATTAATGCTCAGCATTTCCAATTTTGTCTGTTGTTTTAGATCAGGAAACGTTATTAAAAACAAGTAAAACTCAAGCAACTGAACCAACCCAAACCCAAGAGCATTTATTCCCAGCAACTCACACTGGTGCTTTTGTTGTCCTCTGGCTTTTGACCTTCCAAGCTGACTTCTGATAGCATCTCCCTTTTCTCCTTACCACAGCATCTGGAAAAACTCCTTGTCAGGCTTAAAAATGTCTCATAAGAGTTGGTCTTCCTTAAGCTAATTCTCCAAAGCAGCTGAACAATCTGAGCTGAAAGTCTCCCAAAATTACCAGGTTAAAGATGGCTCTGGATGAATGGTTAAAGCGTGGCCAAGAGCAGCTTTGGCACCTGCTAAAGCAGAGTGTTAGGCAGGCTCAAATATCGGAGGGCTGAGAAGAGAGACTTTTTTCTACCTATTCTGCTGTTTGTACAAGTTAAATTGACTTGTTTTAATTAGTAAATACCACTGTTGTTTCCCTGCCTACAGATTATAAGCAGAGCTATTCCAGGTTTTCCAAATGTACTTCTATCAACACAGCGAATATAATAGCTTTTTTTTTTTAAGTTCCCACACATTTCTTTGACTGACCTTGACTATGAGTGGTGATTCTTCACCCAGTAGCCTTTTAATGGGACTTGATATCTTTTATTTGTAATACAAAACATGTGACAGGCTAATCCTTTAAAATATTTTTGTGCTGCTTCTGCCTTTGGATCAAAGCAGTCCTTGTGATTAGCTAAACAGCTGGATGTTTTATTAATGCTATAGAGCCCGTAAATTCTTGCCTAATTATGTTTTAACAGCATCTCCGTAGTCCAGTCATACTTTGTTTACTGGGCAAAGATTGAATCTGCTATCGTAGCTCAGCGAGGGCAAAACAAAACGCGTGTTGGCAGTGGCGAGAAGCCGAACCCCGAAGCCCCTGCACCCTCGCGAGAACTGGCTGACCCACATCCCACAGGTATGGTGAGCAAAGGCACGGGGTTTTTTACTGACTGTTTATCACAGAGTAGCTTTACAGCTTATTCTGGGCAAACATTGAACACAAGTGACTCAAATAAACTGGAGGGGAGGTCAGGGATGGCTGTGGTGAACTCGAAGTGATGGCACGGGTCAGTGTTTGAGGTGATGGAGCTAGTCCTGAGGAGGGTACCAGAAAAATAAATGGGGTTGCCAGATCTTACAATTTCAATGCAAACCCTAAAATACAATGTTCTTTAACTAAAATCTCAGCTCCTGTGGACAAGCAAGTGCAATTAGCAATGCTGCCTAAATAAAGGAATATATTTGTCTCTAAATGTGACTATTGCCCTTCAGGTATTTACTTAGTTATATTTATGTGGTCTCTGGTCAGTAGAATGTTCCAACAATTTATGTATACTAAAATCAGATGTGTTTCTCAGCATTTTTGGCATGGCATCAAGACCAAGTTTTAATTATTTCACTTGAATGTAATTCAGGCATCAGGCTTTAATGCCCATCATGATCCTTCCTGGCACATGTTAGCACCAAGTGGGATTTGAAACAAACAAACCAAAGACAATTGGCTTCTGATCCTCTCTCCCTGCTTCTTGTTTTGTGTCTGTGTTGGACAAGGTCCCACCTCTCCTGCGGCTGCCACCAGCTCCCCGGTGCCACCTGCCAGCCACACTGGCATCATGACAACACTGGCACCAGAGCCAGGTTTTGGTGTGGGCTCAGCTGCCCATCCCATCACTGAGCTGAAGCAGCCAGCCCGGCCGGAGCGGGCTGTGTCCAGCCAGAGCAGCGGATCCAGCAGCTGGGGGCTGGAGCCGTCCCTCCCCACCCAAGACCTCGGCACAGCAGACACCTTGCGAGGTTTCCTCTCCCCGGATGATGCCTCCAGCTACAGCATCTCTGACGGGTACCGCCCCAAGCCCTGATGTTGAAGCTAGGTGGTGGCAAGAGCTATTTCTCCAACGCTTCTAGGGAAGAAAAATGCAGGGTGTTTCAAAGAGAGGGGAGCCAGTTTCAAAGCAGTATATTTAATGATGGCAACACTTCACAACTACACAAAAATTTACAAATGGTTTAACAAGTTATCAAGCAAGTTATTATTTGAAACTATGCCTTGCCTTTTCAAGTGGTAAGAGTTTCATTCATGGGTGGTTCATGGTTGCAGAGATACAGTGATTTCAAATTGGGTCCCTCTTTTTGAAGCACTCTGTAGTACTGGTTTCCCTGTGGATGAGTGAGGGCCTATTTAGGAAGGTGTTTGCAGCTGGGGGGAAGGCAAAAGGGAGTTTTCTTGCCAGCATTTTTAGAAATAATCCTTTGGAGACTGCACGTGACAGTGACAGGGAGAAAATCCAAGTCTTAGAAGGTTTGGATCATATGAGATTTCATGCAATGTTTTACACTGTGGGTGAAAATGATGGAAATAGGAATAAACGATCAGGTGCTATTAAAATACAGCCCCGTATAGTCTGGGTTGATTGCGTGCATCCCAAGGCTGCACTAGTGAGTGGCACAATTCTCAGAGGATGCAGATCCTGCAGAGCCTGGGGGCTTCCACGTGAGCTGCAGTGACAGGTATCACTATCACTCACTAACCTGCCTTTCCCGTGTCCGTGTTTCAGAGCAGAAAGCGTTGCCAGTGCTGCCTCACCACACTTGTGCTTGATGTGTAACGGAGATGGGCAGGTAAGCAGCAAGGATGTGGAGGGTGTCTTCTCCACAAACAGAAAGGTCTAAGAGAAGATGAGGATAAAACCTCTACTGCAACACAGCACCAAGCAGCCCACGTAGGTCTCATAAAAAACGTGAGCATCTGGCATAGCTGTGGAAAGAAGTGGAGAAACGAAAGCAAAAGAAGAGTTACTGCACAAGGCAAGACCAGAAGAACATAATGAAATAAAAATACTGAGAAATTAGGCAAGAAAGGAGAGTAGTACAAAAAGAAAGGAGTAATGAAGTGAGATAGAGCAAGGACTTCCAAGACAATTCCATTTGCTATCCCGAAGTCCAAGATCCTGCATTATATCTTTACACGATGACTTTTGAGGGCAAGCAATCCATATACATACAATCCTAACTTTGCCAGGAGCAACTTTGCAGTTTGCAGTCCAGCCACTGAAATGCTTTTATTTGCTACTCATATTTTACTAGCAACTTCAGAAACCGTCTCTTCCACAAAGGATGCTCTGACCCTCCCAAACTTTGGTTCACAGCTTGCCAGGGCTCCTACCTCAGCTTTGTGCTCCTGTCACACTGTCTTCCCAGCAAGCTTTAGAGATTGCTAATGATGGTAGAGGGTGAGAGTTTCTCTGGTGTAATTAATGGATGTGTGAAAAAGCCTGCTGGGCTGGACAGGCTGGAGAGGTGCCAGCTACTGAGGGCCAGATCCAAATCTCAGTGGAGCCGAAGAAAAGACTCCAGTACATTTTATAGGTTTTGGATGGGAGCTCAGGTGCACAGTGGGAAGGGAAAAATTCAGTGGGGGCCTCCTAAATTGTACAATTGTTTCACAGTCAGTCTTGGATGATATCTGCAGCAAAACCTGGGCTGCAGAAGTGGCATGGAGTGCCCATCATTTCATGATGGATAAAAGAAGGTGTCTGGCACCGAGCAGAGCCCCTAGGAACAGGAGCAAGCAAGAACAGTCATTCGCACTAAAATGAGCAGTCAAGCAACACTGAGAGGCAGCAGGTTTCAAATGGGCTGTGTAGACTGAGAAAGCAAGAGGGGCTTTGGGAAGATTGTATGTGACTGCTCTAAAACCACTGACATCAAAGGCCACCTCAAGTCTCCCGGGTCCTTCTGCTCCACGATTGAATCCACAGTCTCAGAAGGATGATACTGAATGCCAGTGGGGCTGGTGGGACACTAAAGCTTGGCTGGGAAGATCATGCCTGTCCTTTCAGCATGACTCTGGCATCGCTCAAGGTGAGAATCATTTAATAAGTGATTTTTCCTGTGATAACGATGCCTGTGAAGAATACCACCACCACCATGGGAGTTGCAGACCTTTACCTGTGCAAATCAGTGACCTCCTTCTCTGTCTGTGCCCTATACCTCTGCCCCTTCAACCCACTCTGCCTTGCCCCTGTAGGTCCAGCTCCCAGTGCCTCCTCTTTCCCACGGCAATTCTGATACAGACAGAACTGTGCTGAATCTGGCTCATTTCCTAAAAGCTACTTGAGTAACTAGGTGATGGAGGAGGGTTATTCCAAGGCCAGGAGGGGACATCTGGGTGTCAGAAATACAGAGCTGAACTATACTGTGACATAGGTAGTGGATGAGACCCCTTTCTCTTCCCTCACTGTACATTTTGGTGTGTTTTTGCTTTCAAAGGCAAGTACTGAGAGTGAGGCCATCTTGAAAACCTCCCTGCATGCAACAGCATCTCCTACCCTTCACCTACACACTCACCTGGTTGATGCTGCTGTGACAACAGCCTGGTTTGGTGATGCTTATGCTGCCAGCAATTTGTCATCGGCTTCAAGACAAATGGCAGAAAGAAATGTGGCACTGCAGCCAGATGAGCCAGGCTCCAGGGGTGAGGAGGAGAAGGAGAAGGAGGAGGAAGAAATGAGTGAGAATACCCTGCTGTGGGTGACCAGACCAGCTCCTGAATCTGCTGTTCCAGAGAAGGGGGAAGACCCTCGCAGAGGGACCCAACTCCTAGCAGCCCAGCTCGGCATCCTCCTGGTCTGCACAGCCGTCCTGGGCCTGGCTCTGGCAGCCGCCTTGCGCTGCGTCTGTGCCCAGCATTGCCACAAGCGAACCGAGGTCTCCTTCAGTGAGCCGGACACCAACGTCATCGCTGTCAGAGAAAATGGGGAGGTGATGCACTTCCGAAAGATCCGAGAGAACAGCTTCGTGCTGGTGCAAGCCGAGTACAACTGGGTCAGCCCCTCGAGCAGTGGGAAGAAGACAATCATCTGACCACCTGTGACACTGAAAGCGATGCTGCAGCAGCCGGTGATGGTGAAAATAGCCCAGACTGCACAGCACAGGCTATAGGAAGCAGCAGTAAGGTTCCTGTATGTGCCACTGTATAGGTAAACAAGCTTGAAGCAGTTCAGATAGAGATGTTAGCCAGAAGTATCTAAGCTACAGCTGCTAAGAAGATAGAAGTTGACAGATTGTTCAGTGCATTACACTTACTGCAATTAATATTGTATATCTGCTCATTAGATGTCACTGCAGCCATGACATACACTGCCTCTGTTGCCTTAAGGGTGCAGCCAAAAATAGAAATTCTTCCTCTGCACTGTAGTATTGTCTCCTATTTAATCTAAATATTCAACTGTTATATTTCTTTCTAAGAACTAGAAATTTGGGATATAAACCAAACCATTCTCATTCAAGAGCTTACAGTTTTGATTCTATGTCCTTGGTGTCTCTCAGACAAAATATTTACCAGTAGTTCTTAAATTTCATTTTGAAAATAAAATGCAATAACTCATTAGTGGAGAACATTGATCCAAAGAGTGCTGAATTGATCTATGGGAACAAAACACAGGGTGGCAGATACCAGCTTTTGGGGAAGAAACATGCTTCCTCATCAGGTGCAAATGGAAGAAAACCTTTCCTGTCCATTTGCACCTGATGAGGAAGCTTGTTTAAGCCTAACAGCCAGCATTTACTTGGTCTTCTACTTTGAGTCAGCTCAGTAACACTCCACGCAGGAACTCAGGCTGACAAGTACCCTTCCCAGGTCACTTTGGAGATCCCCAGCAAAGGCTGCGTGGAAAGTTTACAGCATCTTTGTTCTCTGAGTTTGTGCAAACTTCTCTCTGACCATGGGGTTTTCTGCAGGAGGCCACTAAAACTGCCCTTGGAAAACATGAAGATCCTTGACACCTTCTAAGAAGGAGAGGTGATGACAGCAAGGGTAAATGTTGATTTTACTGCAGTTTGGAAAGAGCCAGAAATAGCCCTGATACCAATACTCTTGAGATGAAAATTTTAGAGCCTTTCAGAGAGAAGTCACACCTTCTGGTATCTTTTTCTAGGGTGGAAGGGCTCAGATGGTCCCTAAGCTGTGTAATGGGGTACAGACTTAAACTCTAGTGCTGCATGTTATTTCACAGCCTGCAGCACTGGGCACTGCTGAATTAAGCAGACAACAAGGGGTCCCTGAAGGCTCATGGCATCTTTTCTGGTGACAACTTCCCCCTCTGTCAGAAGGGTTGCTGTGGCTGTCTCCAACTTGCTGGCCATCTTCGAGCCTGACAGTCAGTCAAAACTCTGCCCTCACATCCTCCCTTACCTTGCCATTGAATTCAGAGGAGTCATGTGGGACATAAATTAATTCTGTTCAGCCCCCTGCAGTGTGATGAACATAGTGCTTCTTTTGCTAATAAAGACTTCTATTAGCATCCAGAAAGAGATGGATTCTGACCCTACTACTATACTGTGATTAATGACATGATGTTTTGCACTACACACATGGCCAAATTTCTGTCACATTAACTTCTAGGTCTAGTGACCCTTTTACAAAATAAATGAGTAAGAAAATAAGTGTACTCACATACAGAACTTGCAGAGGTGAGCTTGATGGTCTTAAACATCTTCACTTTCAAGAGAAGGGTGGCCACACCATGGCCCTCCCACTGCAGAGTAACCAAGGGTAGTGCTGGAATTGAAAAGACATTTGTTTCAGGATACAGAAGCATGCTACGTGAATGGTTTTATGTCCAATAAGTTGACCTTAAGAACTACCTACTAAGAAGTCTATAGGTTTTAAAGTACAAGTCTAGACACTTAAAATTGGCATTCCTCTCCTATGTCATGTGCTTTAGAAAGAAATAAAATTTTTGTAACCCAGTGTGGCTGAACTGTGCAGTGACTAAAGCAGACTGCATTCAAGCCATTGTTAATGCAGCCAAAAAAAAAAATCCTAATTAACTGAGAAAATAGGTCAACAAACTCTTAAATATTTAAAGAACTATCACATACTATTTTAAAAATTTTCTTATGATGGCATAGCTGTTTATGAATAAATTACAAATACCTATGTCCTCTTCCACTATCTTTCTAGATTTAATGTTACTAGACTGGTATAGCCTTAAAACCATAACCTTCCTTTCCCTGGGACTTTCCCCATGACCCAGCACCACTTCTTGCCAGACCGACCAGAGCAAGTGAAGACCTCATGGAGATGTTTGATTAGGGCAGCAATACTTCAACACTACTCTGCCTTACTGCCCAATTCTGCCTTCTGTTAAATTTATGCAGCTCCAGTCTTATTAGTAGTAAAACCAGTAATGGTGAGCTCTGAGGGACACAGCTCCTTTGAATTAGTAATGAGTTTTGCTACTTTGTGGACTTGGCTGAGACCTAAAGTGCTGGTGGTTTTATTCTTGACTTCTGAATGATGTTTCGTTTATTGTAGTTGCCACGACAAGAGAGATGGAGGTTTTATCTCATCTTAATACTGTTAAAAACATGAGCACTGATTAATTTATTAAAAGGGAAATCATTCAAACACCCCCTATTCTTAAGTGACTTGCCTTGTATGGAAATTAACCTGTGCTCACGTTTGGAACAGATTTAGGAGAAAAAAAAAGACAGAATTAGGAAAAGAAAGACACAAACCATTCTATTATTTACTGGAGGAACAAGTGAGAGATTCTACTTTTTCCCCTCTCTAGGTGCATGAGTATGTTGGTCATATCTGCTGGAACTGGAAGATCTCGGTTCCTCCAGCACGGGTCAGCCTGCAGCCATCGTTGGCCCACATTAGGCTGCCATCCCTCAGTAAAGTGACAGGGCTTTGGATCAGAATTACTGAGAAAAGGTGTCAAAAGCAGCTCACATTCAGCTCTAATGCACATCTATCCTGAGTCTGTCTCCCCGCCAGACAAACAGGCATCAAATGCAGTTTAGGCAGTAAAAATTCCTACGGCTTAACTACTCTGATGTCTCTACAATACTTGAGCTATCCTAACTTCAAACAAACAAAGATTTAGAAATAACTAACTTGTATACAGACATATTCCTTCATCACACCTTACTTGCATGCTCATTTTCCTATCTCATGTCACCGTGATTCCTACTTTCCCTCTGCTCACAAAAATATAAGCCACTGCCCTTAAACCATCAGTCCTGCTTGTTGGGCATACAACACCATCACTCACTCTTCTGCTTTTCCATGGTATCAGAAATCATTTTGGTTTTGCCCATCATCAAGTTCTTCCATAAATCTGTTCCCCCTCTGCTTTGGAGAGGATGTTGTCTCATGCAATACTGCATGTGCTCTACTAAAGATGACTGACAAAACTGCAGTTAGCAGAGGATGGCAACCTTCCCATATGTTAGTGGTACTAGATGTAACATGGAGACGTTGCGTGAAGCAACATGTTTGGCTCAAAGCTTGGTTAAGTCACCATGGACATTTCCTGCGTTGGTTGCATTGCCACTAGTAAGCAAAGAAACCAAACACGCGCTGATCTTGCCAGCTCCAAAATGGGTGACAAGACTCTGAGGAGAAGCCACAGGGCCCTGGGGGCCCAGTTGTCGTGGTGAATAGGAATGCGCAAGCCCAGGCTCTCAGAAGAGGCAGCCCTCTCTCCAGGCATGATGGAGATCTGGCTGGGTGGCTTGGCCAGCCCTTCTGGCACAGTTTCTTCAACTGCTTAAAGACCACACAAACCAAGGGGGGCAAAGCAGTAAGGCCAGGAACCCAAAGACTGAAACATTCAGCAGAGCTCCCCAGCAAACTGAGCATGGGGAGATGATGCCTGCTCTGCCCTGCTGAGGGGTGAGGGTTCATCCTTTCCCTCACTCCTGATGATTTGTCCCTGCTTCAGCCAGTTCCTTGGCAGAGCACATGCTATTTATGCACTTACTTTTAAAAAACAATGAGAAATGTCTGTAAAAAGATGTGGAGATGCTCTAACAATTCCTGCAATTTTCAGCTGCAAAAAGAGCTGCTTACCAGCAAAACCCAACAACAAAGTAGTGACCTGACCTGCCCAGCTGGCAAGCAACAGAATAGCCCCCTCATTTCTCCTGGCAAGCTGGACTCCTCTGCTGCCCCTGCTGTGGTCTCAAGGCTCAGTGTGAAAGTCATTGCGCATCTGGGCAGCTCTGCAGGGCACCCCTCCTTTCTCTCTGGTCCCTTCTCTCCTGCCAGCTCCTCCAAGGCACCGCATCACCTAGGAGAGGGCAAAGAAGGACCTGGGGAGTCACGGCTGCTCTCAGACCACATGCCACTCAGGGATCTCTCCCAGCTTCCTCCTGCCACCAAATAATTTCCCATTCTCGGATCTTGTCATAGGAACCCTCTTTTCTCATTAGCATATGTGTGATTCTCTCAGTAAAGCATTTTGTTATATGATGTATGAAGGATCATGTCTCAAAACACATTCTACTGTATATTTAAGTGCATGTTTTGCTGATTTACTGCTGTGCTAGAGAATGTCTCCCTTCCTCAGCAAGGCAGGCCCATAAAGGATATATCAGCTCTAACTAATGATTATTAGCCCATCCCAAGGTTATGTACCACAATCAAATAACATGTAGGAGGGAAGAGAGGCTCCAGCTTACTCTGCTAAGGACAAAGATCACAGATAGTCTCTTTGAATCTTCAGATTGCAATATCCATTACAGATTGCCACCTTCTAATGCCAAAGTATAATTTGTTGTTGAGAAAATGTGTCACTAATTCAAAGGTGAGTCAAAGATCAGACTTGCTGTATATCAGAGGATGTTGATGTACATTAGGAAGTGACATCCAGGTACCAAGGACATAAGGCTGTTAGTATAGAGGGAAAGCCAGAAGATGTGACTTGCTGATCTTTATTATGCAAACACATGGTCCAAAGTGGAAAAATATTTAACCCAGTCAAGTAAACTGTCACCAGTAATTCCCAGGACCTAACGCAGCACAAATGCTACGTGTCAGCTGAGTTAACTGCGATCTCGACTCTGGCAACAGATAGTGCAGGCAGACCGACCCTTGCTGCTGCAGTTCGCTGGGGAGGGTTGAGGATATGGCAACAAAGAGAGAAAAACTGTCTCATGGGGAATGCACAGCATCTGCCTTTCGCTCACTGCCTCAGTTAACCGGGCAGGCTGGCAGGCAGAGACTCCCGTGTAATTCCCTACTCTGGGCCGAACCAGAAGAAAATAAAGCTATGATTGCCATCTCAAATACATCTATTTAATTCTAATAAAGAGGTAAACCCGACGCGGGCAAACGCTCCCTCGTTCCCGCCCCCCCCCCGCCAGCCAGCGCCCGGCCCCGCGCCGCCGCCAGGGGGCAGCGTTGTCTCGGCGATGGCGCCGCTCCCCGGCGGGCGGGGGAGTTGGGGGGACAGGTAACGCTCGTCTAATTATAATTATTTATCAATACACACCAGTTACTTCCAATCTCCAGGCTGGCTGAGTTGCAGAATCCCCGTTAAAGTAAAGAATGCAGCCCTAACATAGAGTTGCAGGAACAAGTGAAGAGACCCCTGGAAGGCAGCAATCCACCACGCTCACCGGCTCCCCGTGATTTTCTGAGCTGCAAACAAGAAAAAATAAGGCACAAAACAACCATAAGTCCAAATTCGTCTCTGGAAGTCAAAATACTGATTTGACTTTTGATTTTTAAGGGGAAACTATCATGATTTTTAAGCAATAATATGCAGAAGAGATGAATAGCACACCGGGTGATTTGCATGATTTATTTGGCAAAGCCTATTAGTTCTTTCTGGAGCAAATTAATAATTCTCATATGTTTGCCAGTGTGAATTTAATGTAGGCTAAAAGGTGACTGAGAGTTTTCTTCAGATGGGAGTCCATTCAAAACAGAACAAAAAAGATGGATTTGAGAAAAAAGCTTAATAAAATCTTCTTTAAACGAACACCACTGAAGGCTTGACTGTTAATCAAAAGAACATTACTTACCTTACTCAGCATCATTGGAACCAGAATCTGGCAGCAAGTTTTAAAAAGTAACTCTTTTCTCTTTCTTTACAGTCATAATTTATAACAGCTGAATTATTGGCTATAAACACTCTTTTCCTTCTGAGAATGTATTGTTCTTCTGGGATTGTTCAGAGCAAACATTTTGTTGCTACAACAATAAACTCCTAAATTTGGGCTTCTGAAAAAAAATTCAAGTGCATCCCAAGCACCAGCTATCCAAAGAATACCACTTACTATCTTAACAGACTAAATTTTGTTTTATTTTCACTAGTATTGGAAAAGATTGAAATTTCTCAATAAATTTATTTTTCAAACATAGGAGCTGCTGCTTGCAATACACTGGAACACGTTTATATATAAATCAAAGCAAAAAATCCAAACAGGATGAATTAGCAGGGAGAGTTTGCTATCAAAAGTAAAGAGCTAAAGAGGCAAAATTTATTCCTAAATAACACAGAATATAATGTTTCAATACACATCCTGTTACACGTGGTAAGCAGTTTTTCTACACGTGATATGCACATTTAATAATAATTTAAAAAGCTACCTAAAAATCTTCCAAAAAAATGGTGCCAGCAAGACTTGAGTTTTCTTGCTTTTTAAATGAAGTCCCAATGGATAATTTAAATGAGATTATTTGGGAATATTGACACTGGATAGTATAGCTACATAAAGCTCTTTATGCCTTTCATAATCAGAGAGGTTATACATTAGTGTTACGCTTCACAAATACATGTTTCCTGATCTGAAACACGACAAAGTCAGACTCCACAGACAGCACCTGCTTTCATTCTGCTCCCCCGACTCACACATCCCATGTCTCACAACTCAGTGATGTTTTTAACATTTGGGGTCAGAAAGAGGGGAGTTCGTGAGCACAGGGTGACAAAATTACCGGGGCCTTGGGGGATGCCCGCTGCCACGCTGCTGCTCGTGTGTGGCTGTGGGATTCGGCTCTGGCGTGGGGAGAGATCCGACGAGCTGACAAGAGACAGGCTTCCCACATTAACACTCTGTGAGCTGCATCAAATAGAGTTATCATATTAGCTGGTTGAAATTGTGTCACACTCTTATTTTCAGTATGCTGTTATGCCTCTGGGATACATTTTATTTATCAGGCAGTTGCACCTAAACAGAGACGGTGTAGGGGTTTTCTAAAAGGGGCTTTAAGCAACTCACTGTGAGGTACCTGGAAGACTGTGGGTATGTTTTGGGGAAGAGGTAGAGTGAATAAGTGAGCCAAATACTCTACCTGTATCTTTTTTAGTCCTGAGCCACTGTTTGCAAGTTACGGTTAATTTTTCTTACAAATTGTGATCTGAAATATTTAACTAAATATATATTTTGTCATTTTTATAAATAAAAATATTGAGGTTCTCCTGAAATTTCTCTAATTTAAAGCAATATTATGAAGCAGAATAGGTGAGAATTTGCTGAACAACTTGGTTAAACATATCACGCAATACTACAGGATTGCCCAAAGGAGTATCCAGCGACTACATACTGGATACAGTGGTGAACTGTGGGCCCACGTGTGTGCAGGCACTTTTGTCCAGGGGAGCTGTGAATCCTAACAAAGAACATGAGAATCATAATTTGATGTGTAAAGTTCTTCAGTGTCAGCACAAAAGGCTGATTTCTGCTTCCTCGAGCAGCGTCTTGGAAAGCTGCCCTGGCTTCTCGGTCACAGTTATTCTGTCATGCTGCTATGGGATGAGGTCTCTGAGAGCATCTTCTCAGAGGTGCTCTCCAAGCAGATGAGAGCATTATCTTGGTGATGACACCAACAGGTTCAGTTAGGGACAGCTAACTGGGAGAAGTTAAAAAAAAAAGGCGGGGGATGTGTGTAATTTAGGTTGAAGATAGGGAAAAAAAACATTATATATTTTGTCAAACACCATTGGCAAAGAAGTGGCAAAATTACAGGCAGAATGCACTAGGAAATAAGATACAATTTTGTAACATCTTGGGCATGGGCTGTGCAGCAAAGGAATGGCGAAGGACTGGACTCACAATGCCAAGAAACAGAAGGAGCATAGAATTGCAAAAGCTTTTGTCAATAGAATTTCATACCCGATTATTGTCATGGGACTCTCAAATTTTATTTTCTGCAATTCTTCTGGCAAAAGGCCAGTCCTCACATGACCTCCACAATTTTTTTTAAATCCTATCAATGAAATGGTCTTTCCTTTGAGGCAGCCCATTTTCTTCTAAGAGAGTTGATTCCCCTCAGAATTTGGAACTGTTTAATAAGAAAACTGACCATAAATAGTCATTTTTCTCTTATAGACATGAACTAATATCAGCATACTAACACCTGCAAGCCTTGGACTTTGTTACAATTACACTGGATGCAGCACACCCACAGAGGATGTCATCCAAAAAGGATTTTTTTTCCTTCTGAACTGGGTGAAAAATGGTTGTGCCAGGTGGCAACTTTGAAGACAGGTAAAGAGCAGACAATACGCACCAGCATGGCATCCATGGGAGATGCATGGCCTCTTCTACATGCTGCATCTGTCAGGTCCCAGCTGTCTCTGTGGACAGGGATCACCATCTATTTCTCATCTCATGCCTGCTTCTGGTCTGGGCTAGCAATGCAGAGTCACAGCTGATTGGGACCTACCAGATATCCTAAGAATTAACAGGTTATTTTATTACTTAGCAAATCCAGGTCTTGGGATCAACTCAGTGGGGGTCTTTTCTGCATAATGAAGCCAAAGGCCACATGCCCTCCCTGCCCAAAACTGCAGTCAGTGAAGTACGTGGCAGGGAGCAGAGCCTGATTCAACAGCAGCTATTGCTCATTTTCTTGTCACTCTACAGGTCACTGGCTGGCAGAAATCTCTACAGAAATGCATCTAAAAATATTCTGAAAACTTGGCCTCCATTGATGAGAAAATTAAGTGGTGACTCATGCCCCCATCAGCTCCAGACTTGATTACTGCAATTTGATGGACTGAGAAGCTGATGCTCCACAGAGACGGCAATTTGCTCAGGGGAGCAGGCAAGAGGCCTCATTTGCACCAATTGTTTCCAACACATCCTTTTAAACACTAACAAATTCAATTTCACTTCTCACTGAAGATCTCTCTCTCCACCTGTCTGGCCAGGGGACAATGTAGAGGCAGCTTTCACAACCTCTGCAACAGCTCTAGATGCCAGCACGAAGCAGACCTGCCCGCAGCAATGCCTTGCACTTGCATCTCCTGGTATTGCTTTCTCTGGTCCTGCAAATGTAAAACCATGGGACAGTCCTTGTCAGTGCTACTCCAGATTACTTACCATTCAACAGGGATGTTTAATAAGAATTTTACAGGAACCGCACTCAATAAACTTTGAAGAATTCAAAATGCTTCCTCAAAGAAGTCACAGCCTCGTGATCACAAAAGAGAATGTGGTTTAAGCAAGAAAATGTCAGAGAGGTGACAACCTCCCTCTTCTGACATTGTTCCAATAAGATACTGTAGTTTTGGTCTGAGAGACTGGGGCTACTTGTGGAAATGGGGACAAAAGAGATTTGGTTTATTAGATACTGGAAAGGGCAGGCCATCAAATCTAAAGTAAAATACTCTTCCATTTACTCTCATCATGCAGTACATTATCACTGAGCTTTGTTAGAACAATGGCAGGGCTTTTCAAACAGCTTCCCTGGGGAGAGCACTCTGCAGCGTAACAGCCCTTTTGCTGGAGATGTGCAAGTGTAACCACGGGCGGAATTTAGTCTCTTGTCTATTTAACGTGTTTGCAAGGGACTGTATGTGTTCCTGGCACTTTATAATAATACTAGTAATATAAATGCATTTGGATTATAACAAAATGGAGAAACTATGATTTAGCCTCTTACTATGCTGTAATTCCCAAATGTACCAACATCTATTTAAGTGCAAAACAGTCTACAGTTTACAAATACAATGTTGCGATCATCTGCTGTAAAGGTTCCATATGAGATTATGATTCAATACAAAACACAACTCAGCATCTGAAATCTCATTTTTAATGTCAGAATAACATTAAAAAAGTAGCTCTTTCTCCATATGTAGTCTTGCAAAAAAATGTATACCAGGGACTTGGTCCCTTCTAGTGATTTCTACATACATAACTGCTCATCTCTTATGCACGTAACACATAAATAAATGTGCTTGCAGACAGACAATATTTCATCTTGCCTTCTAACCTCCTGCTGTCAAGATACTTCCACAGAAAACCGTACACAAATAAAACTAACAGCTCCTCTTTCCCTGACTGTCACAGTAACATAAGGGACTACTTCTGTGAAACCAAGGTGCTGGATTACTCTCCTTTTGCTCTGTGAACAAGCACAACTGCGCAGCTTCTGCTGAGATTGCCTTTTCTGTCATATAATCTACTCACACTAACTAAAAGATCTAAAAGAAAAAACACAACCACAATCTTGATTTTACATAAAAAATGATTTATCTTGGACACATCACTGGGGTCATAAAAAGCCTCTCAATTTAGTGCACAAAAAGAGAAGTAAAATGTTTGAGTAACTCAATGCAAAGTGCTAGAATTTCCTGTGACTCCTGAATTGCTCTTCTATTCTTTGGGTGTTTTTTCCTCTGATATCACTAGATTGGATTATAGATACATAAACACTAAGAAACACTGATGATCAAGAAAATCTTATGTTTTAACATGGGCAAAGTTCTTGTTTGCCTGATTATGTTCACTATCAGATATCTCTCAGTTAAATTCAAAGCTAAGATACTGAAAAGATTCAGAACTATTCTAACCCTCTACTGAAAAATTGGTGGAGTTGAATGAATTAATTTTCAGTTGGTTATAATCTGAAGCATTCTGAGAACTTGCTTTAGTTTAGTTAATAAAATATTTCTGTACAGTTCATGGATTATTTTTTTTAAAGGACAAGAAAACAGTTCAAAAGCTTACCCACAAAAGAACAAAATACAGGTAACAGAGATAAAAATTTGACCTAGAAGAAAAATAATTTTATCTTGTTCTCCTATTAACAAAATTAAATTCAACCCAAATCTGTTTATTAGAGACATATAGGCATAACAACATGTCATAAAACAAACTCTTAACAGTCTTTAAACGTAACAGAATTGATATGCATAATTCAGTTTCATTAAGTTTGGATTTAAAATATGTGTTTCAGTTTTGCTTTATATTCCCCTTAGGCCAACACCCCCAACACTCATACACAACATTTAGGCTGCTCCAAGCAATTGACAAGGACTTCATAAAGGCTCTAACAAAACTCCATCTTGAAACAGTTTGAAATATTCTTAAATGTAGAAAACATTTAACAAAGAAAAAAGGGTGTGTTAAGTGGAATTTAAGCAAGTCGTTGGATGTACTGAAAGACAGAGATTCAGTACATGGAGGTAGCTCAGTAAGGGTATTTCAAGTGTTCTGAATATTGAGCATTGACAGAAATGCTTTAGCATTACCCTATGCTTGAACTCTTCCTTCCTATATAGTCAAAAAAAGCCAGCACTTTCTGGGCCTGCTGCTTTGCCATTCAAAACCAAGAGAGTCACTGATTTCAGTGGGATTTGGATTAAGTCCTTATCTACTCTGTAAGTTTGGGTTTATGAAAACAACAAAAAGAAACTGTCCTGAGTCTAGACTCTCCACTGCGAGAAAGAATTCAGCATGTTGCCACCTCACGTACCTTCATTCCCTGGTTGTTTTATTGGTGATGACAGTTCTGAATCAGGTGATGCTGTCAGCTCCCAGTCTTGCACTGGTTGACTGACCATCAGGTAAAGCACCCAGGGTGGGTAAACAGATTCCCTTCCTGTTTTCACAGGAATAAAGGACTAGGAATAACACGCTAGGTAAAGTAAACATGATTTTTTTTTTTTCACTAAGGCAAATGGATATCAATTTCGCATGCCTATTGTCATACAAAAGATCTTTAGCTTGTATAAATGGCTACAGTCTTATCAGAGCTACCATAATTTACATCTGCTAAAGATCTGCTCCTGGGTGCTTGCACTCAGTTGCACCATTAAGTGCAATGTTAACTGTGACACCCACGACACTTCTGCATTTATATTGATCCCAGTTTGACCTATTTCTTTCATTCCTTTTACTGTTTTAATGCACAGCTGCCAGCACAGTTTTTGCACATGGGCATGGACTAGAGTGCTCCTCTGAAATCTTAATCTGGACAAGTGCTGGCTATGTGCTTAAATATATGCCTGTGTTCCTCTTCAAAAGTCCTCTTAGAAATAGTATTTTGTATTTTCTTATATATATAATTTTATTTAAAAGAGTAACATTTTATTTTAAAAAAGTTGCGGCTGATTGTCAAATTAGCTAAAATAGTGTTTCGGTTACTATAAGGATCCTTTTAATTGAAAAAAAAATTGTCAACGTTCTTGTCCTCACAAGCTATTATTCATTACCAATGCAGCAATATAGAAAACATAGCTTGGCTTACTACAATAAAGGCTCTATTTCAATATTAGCATCCTAAATTCTGTCACTGCAGATCTCTGTGCATTGCATCAGGGAAAGGAAAAGAAAAAAGAATAACAAAAAATTGTGTTCTTCAGAGGTAAATTATAAAAGATCTCCCAGCTGCAAACACAAATACTTCACTCATAACCCAAGCACCAGACCATTTCTTTGAAGAAGCTTATGAGGCATTTAAGATATACAATGGCACAATATCATACAATGGAATTGAAAGAATTTTCTTGAGAAACCATTAACTTTGAAGGAATGTCTAGACAACTGTGTCAACAAATGCAAATAATTCATGCTTCTCAGCTTCTATCCAATGGATGGCCCCATGCTGAGTATACACAAACTCAGAAGAAAAAGGCATGTCACAGTCATATGACTGGGAAGTGTAACAGAGTCACACAGAAATTCAAGTCAATCTTGGAAAAAATCTTCAGCAAGCTCTTCCCCACGGTAAGCCAGCAGTGGCATAGGCTTCTGGTCATTGTGGCTAGTTTAAAACAGAGACTTACAGCTGGTATGCCCTGGCTTCAATGCAGGGGCAATGGAAGAAACAGCTGTTAGTCATCACCGTTCACTTGGTTAGAAAAATAAAAACTAAAGGATTCCAAAATACTGTACAACCTCTTGCAGTAACCAACAAAGTGGCTTCTGGAAACAATGTTTTCACCAAAAATGCATCTGTAAGGCACTTAACAGGTATCTTTTTAATATATATATATATGTATATATAAAAATAAAACATCCACTGAAGCAACATTCACAAATACCCCGTTATCTCAATTGTATGTGTGTACAGTATAGTACATATATACATTCACTGCGACACGGGCCATGTCCATCATTATACCTTCACGGGTGCTTTGGGCTGCCTGGTTAACTTCAGTGCCTGTGAACAATAAACAAAATAGTCACTTTTATATTCTTAAAAGATGACCAATAGCACAAGACTTGATTTTTATTTATAACAAGCAACCAAATGCTGCATGTATTTCTGGGATGCTGAGTGAGGTGTCAGCATGCAGCTGACAGGCCACTCTGGGTTTTATGACAATTATTATATCTCTGATAGCCCATCGCAACCTCCTCATATACAGATAAGCCTTAACAGAGGAACCACAGGGAATATGGCTACAGTGGCAGTAAAGGAAGGGGAGGTGGGTCCCAGATGTCTTTCAGAAAGCAACCATTGGGACCCCAACTCAAGAAACCACTTGTGGTACAGATGAAGAGCTTCTGACCTACTTAGAGAAAGACTGTGAAGAAAATATCTGTGAACACCGTTGCGTTTCCTGGTCTCTTTCTATAAGGCTTGAACCCTGCTCAGAGTGTAGTTGCTGCTGCAGTGGTGGATGTCACACACCTCTGATATTTACATGTTCCTTTCTGCGAAAAGGTAAGAAAAAGCCAAAGCCCATCAGTCCAGAGGTGATCTTATGCCAAGGGACACCTGACATCTTTGCAGCTTTAGTCTACTCTTAGTTTACCAGGAGGAGAGAAAACACATGCCTCTATTTGATGGCCAGAGGCTGGCCAACTACAGTAGCTGAACTATTCTCTGTGTGACAGAAATTCAGCTCAAATGACAGGTCACGATGCTTCTAGTGTGGCAGAAAGCAGCCTCTCTGGCTTAGGAGGCAGATGGGACAGGCTTAAAAGGTGCTAAGTTTTCAGCTGTGTCTGTATACTGACATGGTCATGGTGAAGGATGCCTTCTGCGGGTGTGCTCTGCCAAAGCAAAAAAAGCTCGGTGCTTTGTTGTGTGGGACAACTTGACCTGAGAGAGAAATAAGTGAAACTTGCAAATTCCTGAAATTTAGAACCTCTGTTTTCCTTAGCCTTTTGGGTGAAGTATACTGACAGACTGAAATTTGCCTGTCAGGTGAGAGACTTATCATTTCCAGAGGGTTGGCTAAACAAGCAATTCTCAGTCAGAGATGTCTGATGAGTCTTCTTATTGTAGATATTAACCTTTAATATTGTACATTTAAAGCTTGTAAGTACTGCTTGAAAAACACTCCAGCACAAATGTAAACTCTTAAAAAAATCTAAACCTTTAAAAATAAATAGGCTATATTCCCCTCAAACACCAGCTTTCAGAAACACCAGTATTTAACTATTGTTAAATTTAGTCCTTTGAGATTAGTCTTTTGGATATTATTCAGCAAGAGACTTTGGAGAAAGACATCATTCCACATTTTGTTTGGGGAAAGAATTTTTTAACTTTGTAGTTTGGCAGATTCTGCTGCCGTATTTACAAAGTAGAAATACCTTAGTGTAGATGAACCTCTAAATATTTAAATTCAATTTCATACAACCAGATCACATGTACTATCATAATTAAGTAAGAATGTCACTGAAGTTGAGCACTGTGACTGGATAACCGTCTCCCCCTGCAAGAGAGATGCCAAAATGAAGCCAAGGTGTTTATAGAAAATAAACATCAAGGGTGATGATGACATGTTTATTTTCAAAGCAGGAGACCATTATCCAGTCACAACATTCACTTCTATTATACTTATTGCAACTGTACCAGACCCAACCTCATTGATTTTTTTCAAAGAGTAATTAAAATAACATTTGTGAATAATACAGAAGACCAACTGAAGAAACTGCTGCAACAGAACAACAATCCCCCAAAGTGGTTCTACAGTCGCATTACCGTCTGATTAGCACAGGAGGTTTATTTGACGCTTAATGAATAAGAAAGTAGTGCTGGTGAACTGTAAATCTCCCCAGGACTGTGTGACTTTTCTGATGCCCTATTTCAAGGCTGTGTTGACTTGTAGCAACTGACAGCAGTCCCTGAAGGGCCATCACCATCCCTGAGGACCAGGAAGGTCTGGGTGAGCACCAGCCCCACTCCTGGGCTTGGCAGCAGAGAGCAGCAAGATGCTGAAGAGAAACCAGCCTTGCAGAGATTATTCTGTTACCAGTAGTGTCAACTTCAGGCTATTTTTCTGCAGGAATAGTACAGAATTTTCTTTACACAACCTGTAATATCTCCTGATAATTTCTGATTTAAAAAAAAATAAATCATGACTTTCAGATTGATGAAGAAATGACACGTGATTCTCAAATTTCCATTTTCAGGTGCTAAGGTAAGTATATCTTAACAAGGTCTGATTTCTGGACTTTGTTCCTGAAAACTGAGAGTTTTTCTGATTTTACAATGCAGTTTTGCACTGGGTTTCCCCCAATAGATCTCAATCTTCACCTAAAATGGCTGTCAAAGTCTGCTTCAGTTGCCACAGCTTTGTGATCCTCATCATGCCAGAACATTAAAGACAGCACTAAAATCAGTTGCATGGACTAGCTTTCTGTGAGGTGGCTACCACTGTTCTGAGAACCTGACTAAAACCATGGAAGTTATTTCATCTAGATCACAGAACAACTGTCAGACGTCAATATTTTCAGTTTGTACTGAAATAAGCATAATTTGAATCAGTGATTCCAATGCAGAAACCTGTACATTATAGTCTATAATCCTGCAAGCTATCCCATGCCATAATTTTGGCATTAAATATGATGCACTGGACTCCTGTAGACTTCTTGCTATTGTAAAGAATGACTCAAGTAAAAAAGAAAAAAAAATCATCTTG
Source organism: Nesoenas mayeri (assembly GCF_963082525.1). NCBI lineage: Eukaryota > Metazoa > Chordata > Aves > Columbiformes > Columbidae > Nesoenas > Nesoenas mayeri. Next base: position 21,116,103 of record NC_137540.1, read on the forward strand.
CTTCAATTCAGAAAGTGTCCTCATTCTACCCAATTTCCCCAGCTCCCATGCCAGTGGGCAGATCTTTGTCACTTCTCCATAAGAAAGATCCAAAGCTGTGATTATTTAGCTAAAAGATGGAGCCATTCTTATTCATCGCAATATAAATTTAGAATTTAAATGAATTTATAATTTGAACCAACTGTAGAAGTCAACTTCAGGATTTCAAAATTTTCAGAGCCAAGGTGGATAAATTTTAGCATTTTTAATTTAATAGTAATGTGACTATCAGTGTCTTAAAGGAAGTAATGAAACAGAAAAATCTCTACCATGGGATCTACAAGAAGGAACCGTAGCAGTTTAAGACATGTTTTGGTATTTTTTTCCTTACAGCACACCTTCCATTACAAATAAAAACCCAGCAATTCTTACCTTTTGCCTAGAAACCATCCAAGATTTTATTGTTGGTACCAACAGACTCCCAAGAAGAATCTGAGCAGGATGATAGATGAGTAAGGGGACGGAAATTAAGGACAGGTGTTCATAACCCGCAAATACTATCTTCAGCATTGGAATCCCTGCAGGCAGAAACACCGGAGACAGACTCTTATCTCAGACTTTGAGCTACAGATAAAAGCAAAGCATTTTATGTTGCATTGAAATTACCCAAAAAAACCCAAAAGAAACAAAATGAAGACTCGGAAGTTTTATACTTAAAAAACAAAACCAAAAAACAACAAACAACAAACCAAACTAAACCAGCAAGAACATGAACAAAAAAAAGATGGCAAAGAAAATTCTGTGGTAGAAAGGAAGGAGTAGGGAAATGCCATAAAAGATCTTTTCTGATTATGCTAATAGCTGCCAAACTCCTGCTGAAGACTTTATATAAAAGACGTTCTGCTATAGCATGAACGTTCTGCTGCTGAACATCATCCTGTACCACCTAATTACTCCTTCTTCATACTGTGTTCTATTTCATGTTGTCATAATTGTCGTCCACCCAACCTGCCCAGCTCCTGTGTCTAACCTTTACTCAGTCCTTTTGTCACTGGAGGAGGGTTGCGTTTTCCTGGTGTTTTCCTGCCAGCTGGCGAGTACCCAGGTGACAGCCTTCCCTGCTTTGACCTACTCATGCACTCAAAGTAGAGAGCCAAGGACTCTGCAGGTGAGTGCTCACGTGTTAGAGAACAAAATTCTCTGCTCTATCTGTACATTTCAGAAGAGACACAGCATGAGAGAGAAAAGGTTTAATGAAATGAATGGGCAATATGAAGTGGTCATGCCTAGGAAGAGTTAGGGAGCAACCAGAGTACAGAAGTTGCTAGATGTTGGAAGAAATGAACGTTAAGAGATAGAGATGGGCCATTTTTCCTAAGAGCTTGAATTTGCACTCAACAGTGCTACTGCTATTAGATATCTTCTCACTTGATGACATGATGCGTAAGATTAAATTTGGTTTAGTTTTGCAGTAATGAAACTGACTCTGCTTACTTTCAAAATATCATTGTTCAAAATGATCTGTTTAAATCTTGGAGCTTTTCTACCATGTTCCACAAAGGATAGCTATGGGCAAAACCTGCAACCATCTCTGTCTTGCTTGACCAGACATTTGGATAGTTGCAAACAAGAGTGGTTGTGATTCCTCGGAAGCCCCCTGAGAACACACCTTATTTTCTCCTTCATCTTAAATGTCATTCTAGCAACCTTCCATTGGCATCTACCTTGCAGCAAAGTAGCCTATACACAGTTTTCACAGAGCTCACGCACGTGTCTCCATCCTTAGCAATGACAAAAAGCTGAGCTTTGTGGCACATGCCCTCCATTCCCCCTTAGCAGAAGTTTCAGATCAGCCAAAGCTGCCATGTTTACATAAACTTTTCTCTATGTTTTGGATAAACTCCTGTTCTCAACACCCTTTCAAGTTTCCCTTAGTAAAAGCTGCCTCCTCCCTATTTGAGGAAACAGGTTACTTGTTCAATATTTACCACTCCGCCAATGGTAAATTGCTGACACATTTTCATGATGTTTCCATAGCACAATTTCTTGTAATTGTTTTGATTAGCTTTGTCACATGACACCACTAACAATCGCATCCCCATACTAGTAGCCTTTATTTACGTGAATATGTCCAGGAAAAGATTAAATCAAATAATGAAAGGCTTGCATGCTTACTATCAATGTTATTAAACAACAACCTTCAAAACAACATCACAGGCCTATCACGCAATAGGGTTGCTTATTATTAACACTAATTTCTGTGGCTTGATAATAGGAGATATTTGGATGGAAACTAAATGGGCATTTGCCTTATATTCAGGAGTGTAATTACTTCAAATGCCTATCATGCTGTTTTTGTGAATGGATAATGGTTTTATTGCTTATTTCCAAGTCTCAGCCCTTGTGGGTCATTTTCTGTTCTCTAACTGCAGAAAAATAGAGTCCCAATCTATAAACATGCTATATTTATGTTTGTAAGACAGTACCTGGTGTTTTGGTAGTGCAATTTCATCCATAGATCCAAAAACATTTTAGTAAGCTGAACAGGACTCCTACAGAGAATCAGAGAACACTAAAATGACTAGCCTAAGATCACAGAGGCAACTAACAGAGACAGGAACAGAATGGATCCAGAGTGACTGAGACATCCTTTAAATTACTGAAAATTTTCTGAACTAAAAGAAAATATGAGAAATTCCTGCCTAAAAGGTAAATTCTCCAGGGGAAGGCTGTTTCAGTAAACTAGGAAAAGAAAATTAAAGTTGTCAAATACAAATACAAAATACCATAATTAGTGTGACAATATAATTAGATCACTGGTTGGAAAGAGGTTCTTAATTCACAGCTTGTTTAAATACATGTCACATCAATAGGTTTTTGTAAGCCACTAATGTGCAATTAAATTTCCTGTTATTTACCAGGAAAAACTAATTGGTGAAAGGAAGAAATAATAACAATTTTTGCAGGTAAGCATTAGTTCAATGGAAAGAAAAAAGCTCTGTTGCCTTTTTATGCACTTTCTGATTTTTATAATCCCAACTTTGGCAGCACACAACTCTCAGAAAATATTTCATGACAGACATCCACAGACTACAGTCATAAGTGCTTATGTCAGTAATATTAGCACAAAGCTAAACAAAACAGCATGGGTTTTATTTATTTTTTTAAATGTTGTCTAAACCTTTTCCTAGCAATACATAGTAACTGCAAGCAATGGTATGATTTCTAATGCTTTCCAAATAAATAAAATTCATGGAAATTCCTAATTAGGAAAAACATACTTTAATATTTATTAATACTTGACCCTCTCTTAAAAACAACCAAACAAACCAAAAAAACCAAAACCAACCAAACAAAAAAAAACATAAAAAACCCCAACCCTCCAAAATGTATTTTTAAAATATAAATATATATAAAACACTTGAACAAAAAGCCCGAACAAAATGAATACCAAATCCCAGCCAAAAGAAGAAAAGGGACACTGTAATGCCTGGGCTGATGCTGTATGCAGAAACAGTCCACGAACTAGCATTGAGAGAAGCTATAACAGAAAGACTGACTGAAATAATCGTGATGTGAACAGGTGCTGCTATAACAAAACCAATAAAGCGAGTGAGATGAATTTAAATCTTTCACATAGACAGCAAGGAATGAAGGTGTGAAGCTCAATGGATAAGGTTATGGTTATTTTGGGCTGTCCACTTCTCTTTTCCTCATCTTTTACAGCATATTGCTTCCTCTGCTAATAGGCTGTGATAGCTATGCTAAATCTAAGATAAATAAAATTTTGCAAAGAATGAAATCACATATATTAAAACCACGACCTTAGCCTCAAGTTCCCTTAAAGTACATAGCAGCTCCTCCGTCCTTGCACTCTCCAATATTACTAGAGTATTTATTTGCCACCTGGAGCAATAAGGCTGCATTCGCATGTATAAAGAATAGTACCTGTAAGGATTTTTCACTTCGTTTTCACAGAGCCATTATTCATGCTTATCTGCATTTCAGAGTAATTGGACTGACTTCTATGGGTCTCTATCCTGACTGACATTAGAGGAGGCACACCGGTAGTATCAGTTTATATACAATCTTTTCATTAAGTTTTAAAACTGCTGTCACAGTCTGAGGTCTCATGTCACAAACACCTGTTTATGTTGCTGTGGTTTAGGAAGTTACAGGCTTCCAGCAGATTGGATCAACTCCTCTGCCAAAGACCCTCACTCATTACATATTGCAAGAACAGAAAGACAAAGTGCTCCTCTGGGTCTGGTGCCAACATGGGCAGCTTTGCACAAAGTAGGGGCGTAACATGCTGTTGAGTTGCTAAAACCTTTTAAACAGCCTTATCGCATGAAAGTGTGTCCAACTCCTGGATCAGAAATGACCAAACACTGACAGGAGCAAGTCAGAATTGCAATGTATCCTCCTCCAAAGAAAGAGGTGCAGTGGAAGGGAGGAAGCACTGAGATCAACTCACAGATATCCCTTACAAACAAGATCACTGGTATTGCCAGCTTTTTACCCTGAATTTCCCTCTTCCCCTTTGTTTGGCTGTGTTTCTGCTATCAGTGTTTCTCAACTTCCTCCTTGCTCTTTGGCTCTGGTATTCAGATGCTCTGTTTTTCTCTCGTCCTCCTTTTTCCTCCTCTTCTCCACTCCCATGCTTCTCCCTGCTTGGTTTTGCTTCACAAGACCTTTGATTCTGCTGACTTGCAGCAGTCTAAATTTTGGGTACTTCCACTAAAATCACTAAGCTCCACTGAGTGTGGTGGGCACCAAAATCGCAGTCTCACTGCAACTAAGGGGTGTTCGGCCTGTGATACAGAGTACATTTCATTTTTCTCCCCATCTGTGTCCTCACCCAGCCCATCTCATGCAAGATGGTTGCAAACTTGAGGAAGACCTAGAAAGAGAACAGCTATTTATCCCTGACCTTCAACAACAGCAAGGAAGAGGACAAGGACTGCTCTTACAGTATGGGAAAGCCCTGTTTGTTTTCCATTGCTGCAGGGTGTTCCAGTTTGGCTTCAAGTCTGTGGTGTATCAGCCTTGGTCAAAGGCCACTCTTTCTCTAGCAGTCTGCACAACTATTTATCTTTTCTCCAGCTTTGCACCCGTTACAACATCTCACATCCTCTCTTTTCCCCTTTGCTACTTCCACACTTCATAGTTGCCTTCATAAGAGGCCCATGAGAATATTATGCTGCAGTTCACCACATTTAGTTAACTGAAAAATAATAATAATAAAAAATCCTAAAAGATTTGAAGGTATTTTTAAGAGAATTTAAATATAGGACTCTTTTCATCTAGCTATCACTGCAGTAATATAAATGAAGCAAATTAATTTTAATGCTCCAAGGTACTGATTCTGTGTCACTGTCAGTGACAGGATCCAACTAGACTTTATGAGATGGCATTTGACTTTATGGAAGTGAGCACTATGCACGCATTTACAATTTTACAGGGACTTTAAGCTGTCATGCTGAAAAATGTTTATAAAACATTAATCAAAAAATGCCTCTTTAATACAATGCATTGTCTGAAAGATGTTAGAAGGCACATATTGTAAATGGATTCTTTTTCTGACTAAAGTAATTTCTACCAAAAGCCTTTCCCCACTGCTATACAAGTACACAGTGTGGAGAGATAAAGAGCACTTTCTCAGCACATTACTACCTGATCCAAACACTTGGGAAATCACTAATGTACAGCATGCCATATTTCCATGTCACACATGACACATTTGTCTAAAATTACCCAACAGAGTTTGACATTGCAGCATATTCCATAGCAGAGCTTTCAACTGACATCTGCCAAGTAAGAACTTCAAGTAGGAGCTTTCTTCTTCTAACAAGCAAGTAAGAGTTTTCTTTTATCCTATACCCATGATGGAAGTGATAAAACAATAAGTACTGGAAATCAGGGTGGGGTTTTTTTTCTATTTTAATATGTTTATTTTATGCTCGCTGAATGTGTAAGCTCCCCTCAAAGCACTGTTTCATCATTTGCTGTTTTCTATCCCATTGCAAGGGGTTCAGAAAACTTAATAGAACGCTTTTATTACTAGCAAAACATAGACCATTATCTCTCACACCCAAAGCAGAATTATTGCTAGATGCTCTACTTACATACTTTACTGTATACGTTCTTCGCCTTCAATATCTTCAGAACAAACAATTTATCTTAAAACTTTATTGGTTACATTACTGAAACATGTCCCAAATCACAAAATGCTGCACCATTTCTTCTTAGGAAAGGAGGTTTGTTGCAAAACAAAAAGGTCATCACAGTGGCTATGGAACCACCAGGTATCCAGGAATCAGAAGGCCAAACAACCCTCGCAAAGAGGCGGTGGCAAAACTTTGAAGAAAAGCCTCAGCCTCAGAATTTTCTGTTCTCCCTTCTACTCATCTGTACATTTCAGAACTCTCAATTGCCATAATCTTCAAGTGCAAGATAGAAAATGAATCGAGCATATGATGGTAGCTTCTCTGACACTCTCCATGCTACTCTTCTTCTGAAGAACCCTCTCAGGGTAGATGTGAAGTGAACATCGGTAGGCCAAATAGCTATTTATTTTTTTCAGCTGAGAAAAAGCCTGTAAACAGGGGCATATATTGCATTAAACTTTTCCTAAGCTGCCAGACCAGAGGTGTTCTGAGCTTACTACTACAAAGGCAGTGCCAAATTAGCACCTGAAATTTTATTGCCTAGTTTTAGGATAGTATTGCATATGGCCCAGTGACTGCATGCTAGCAAAAGGCGGTGAGATCCAGGCAAATCCAGTTTAGAGAATTCAAAAAGGTTGTTCATGCAGATACCTACTAGAATGGTAAAATGTTGCTAATCTCTCATTTGCAAAGTTTTTTAAGAGTTTCTCTGTTTGTTCCCAGGCGAATCACATTCCTATGGTTAGCCTTGAGGACACAGAAGTTTATATACTATGCCTATCGTCAGCGTACACTAGGCCAGGGATGTTTCTTGTTCAGACTCTGTTATGACATACTGAGGTCACGATAGGAGAAGCAGCTTTTGACAAAGTAAGTAGTTGAGGATTCTTTTTCCTATATCCATGCCATTCCCAGAATATGCAGAGAACTCAAATGCTCAGGACCAGTTTTTTTTCAGGTATGGGAACAGCTGAATGACATCTGACAACCAATAACAATACAAATATTCACTTGCTACTCAGTATTCCCATTTCAGCTGAAGAAAGCACTTTCCAACATAATATGAAATCACATTAAACTGGAGGGAGAATAGATTACTTACTGAGCCTAAAACAGGCAGCCAAGCTCCTCCCCAGGGGAAAAAGTCCTCAGAGGAGAATTTGAGTGTCCTTTTCCAGCCCCACTCCAGCTGTAACTCTGAGATTTCTTTTTCTCTTAGCCCTACCAAGAGATCCTAGACCTTACATTCATTTTGTACTCTGCAAAGGGACCATAGCTGAGACAAATAATAGACAGCCTTTGCTACTCTCTTGTCCAGAAGGAAGTAACAGTATCAAGGTAAGATTCCATCTGCAGAGGCTAGACAATGGCTTACAACAGTTTGTGGCACTTCTGTTTCAATCACACCTTGGTGACAAAGCCTGGTGTTACTGTGGAAGTCTGACTTTTGCCAGTAGGTGTAAAGAGATGATCCATCAGCACAACCACAACTGCCTCCAGGTGATACGACACTCGGTCTCTGATTGGGAAGGATGTGCAATGTTTGCAGCAGTTGAGACTACCTTCCCCTTGCCTTTTTGCCCACAAGTAAGTATGCTGTATGAAGACTTGTGCTTAAAATATTTTCAGGGAAAAAAGACAATTTTTTTCAGTATGTCTTTATATTTCAGATCAGCAATATGTCTAATGGAAAGCAAAAAAACCAGGCTCACAAAGTGGTAAAAACAAACATCTGAGGAGGATGTTTTACAAGGGACTGGGGAGACTTTAACAGAGTCTGGAAGAGCTGCAGCAGAAAACTGCAAAATGGAGAGCTATCCTAGTTCAGGTTGGAGGTCTGCATGGACCCGAATCTTCAAAGGTTTCCACCTTCATCCCTCTACTTGGGAAAGAACAATGGTTTATTAGAATATTCAACAAGCCTTTGCATTACATTAAATGACTTATCTCTTTCGGAGGACGGGAATTATTGGGAAGGCTCTGTATTGAATCAGAGCAATGTGGTTGAATCATGTTGGCCATATGCTAGGATGCAAGAATTTCACTGAGACCCACGCTACAATGTAAGAGACTGGACTGGTCTAATATTTAAGTAAAGAAGGGGAAGGAGGAAGAGAAATGAATGAGGAATAAGATATCTGTTTTTTCATAACTCTAACAAGAAAAAAAAAAGAAGAAAATTAATATGTTTTGAATGCTCTTACTAATTCTTGTTCTTCAGGTAACTGGCTCACTATACTCATCACAAAAAATCAGTAACTTAAGGGCATCATAAGTGCAGATACTAAGAAACAGCACATCTTCATACTACTAAAGTTTTAAGCAAGTAAAAATGTAAAAGTTTGGAGGGAGGGAGAGAAAGAAAGTACAGTTTGTCTATTTACAGTTTTTCAACGAGTGCATTCAGATTGGAAGTGATGTTTAGTGAACAACATAGGCAATCTCACCAGCTGCTAACATGAAACATTTAACACCAACAACTGAAGACTGGTACCTTAGACTCCAAAACACCTCCACCTGTCTGGCAACATGGTAGTAGTAATTAGTTAACAGGGAATTCAAGAATGAATTGAACCATCATAAGTCATATTTTAAATGTGACTTAGCTTTAATTTGGCACCTCAATATGGGAATACCAATATTGTAAGGTGATCCTCACACTTCAGTGCTTTTTTGTTATTGCTTTGTTATCAGTTCACTCTTCATTCACATATTCAAGACTCAGTGTAAAATCTTCCTTCTAATTCACCAGTAACACCTAAGTTCTGATGTTTTAACAAACAGAATTTGAAAACTTCCTTCCCTTCTTTATAATTCTTGTAGCTAATGCTTTTTGAAGGTTTAACATGTTAGACCTACTAATGAAAGGAATTTTGGACAAAGAGATTGACAAATGTCCTTAAAACAGAAATCTGAGATTTGATTAATTTGATTATTTCCTCGAACATTACTGCCCTTTTCACACATAGCTGAGGCTAGGATTTCTCAGCATTAAAGTTTTGATTATATGGACTTTACTTACACGTAGTATTAAAAAAGTCATTATAAACGTGTTTTACAGTTGTTCTTATTACATTTGTAAACACAAGAAGGAAAGGATTATGCTTCAAACTATTTAATGCTATCTTTTAATTAGAGTTTTTTAAAGCTTTTTTTTTAATTCCCTGAAGACCTGATGCAAAGGAAAACATTGATACACAAATTCATTATAAATGGTAAAACAAGAAAACAGCTCTTTTCATAACAACACCAAAAAAATTCTAGCATAATTCTTCCTTTAATTCTCTCTTTATCTGACTTCTGTGGCCAAGAAAAGAAGACGAGAGGCCAGAAAAGCCTTAGTGCTTCAAACATTTGGGAAGGCACTTTGAGAAAACAGCTCACTACCTACAAATACTGAGGGACACTACTTCGTGTTCTAAACCTCTATGAACTAGGGTTATGTGCTTGCAGTGGTCATAGCAGCTTTGAGAGGAGTGTCCCTTTTCTAGATTCCCAAGACTATCCTGCAATAGGACTGTGAGACTTCTAAATTTTGCTGCTGCTGTTGATTTTTCACATCTTTGCACCCACTGTTTCAGAAGTGTCTGGAAGCCAGCAGCTCAGACCGGCTGCCAGAAGGTGCACTGAGAGCAGCAAATGTAGATGCAACTCTCTCAGGGAGACTCAACATCATCTTCAATACGTGCCAGCTTTAGTATGGGTGACACTCGTAGCCTCTGCCAGCTTGAGGTAAAAAAATATCTTGAGTCATGTCCAAACGTGGATCTTCCCGAGGGTAACCTGTCAGCTGTCTGCTGAATATATTGTAGTTTCTTAAAGCAGATAAATAAAGTTTAACTAGTTTTGGTGGAGAGGGAGGGCTCTTGTGTCATTATCATTTTACAGATAGATATCCACGTTTATTTTTTTGTTTTTATTATAAAGAGGTATGAGCTTGCTGTCATTAAAAACCTGCAGTCTGGTTTTTAGTGTCTGATCCAATTACGTGTACATCTGGGAAGACACACAACCAAATAAATAATTGGAGAGGTGCAACTCTGAAATGACAATTGTTATTCATCGATCTCTTTCTGCAAGTCGAGATTGAGAGACGTAAACTTCAAGTGAATGAGATCTCCTGGGTGAGATTCTTCAGTTCAAACACAGTAAACAACTGTTGTCCTCTGATGCACATTTTAGTACTGCTGGAGGCAAACTTCCTAAATATTAATAAAAAACCTACTACTGGCAGAGTCTACAGATGAAAAGGAAGCCCTGGGAGCTAGTACAGAATTTCTTGCCACATTCTAAGACTAATCAAAGAGACATACGTTTCAGGTCAGAAAAAAAAAAAAAAAGGAGATTCCCTAATTTACTCTAGTATTTCCCCTTCTGGAACCACAGAGAGGTCAAAACTGAGTAAACTGCAATAGATCAGACACGCTATATTGTGACTCTTGTGATTAAAAAACCAAGGGAGAATCAGGTACTCTGTGTCCAAAAGCCACTGTAACTCACAGGATGACGCCATTTCCCACTTTCAGATTGTCCTGCCAGCAGAGTACTCCCTGAAAGTACAGCTCCAAGGTGGGTGATCCACCTGCCCTTAAGTTGGACTACAAAAAAAAATGCTAACATGAGAGAAGTGCAATAGATCCAGGTCCTTCTGCTCTCCCTACTACCATTTCAAGTAACACAAATCACTCAGTTCTTATTTTTCAGGGATCAAGAGAGGACAAAGACAAAGAGAATCACAAAGCAGAGGAAAAAGCCCAGCCAATCACTTGCTGCTGCTTCCAAGCAAATGCTGGGCAAACACTGAAGAGATGAGAAAATCTTTTCATTTTGGCCAAAGGATCATGGTGTCAAAACTCATGAAAGGTTCTAGCAGCAACTAAATGCCCTGGGATCTCATAAGCAGGAATGGGAAACAGTTTCTAACTCTCCAGCAGTAGTGAGGGGCGATTCTTGGCCTAGACGTGGTCTCTACAAGACACTAATTCCTTTAAGTATATTTTTCCTATCAGCTTTTCTTCTGCCCCAAGGGTCAGCACCCACCGGTTCTAGGCAGAGGAGCAGACAGATGATTTTAACTTACGTCACTCTGCTAGACACCTGGGTAAAAAATGGGGCTAAAAGTCTGTTACAGATAAGAAGACGTGCAAATTCAAGCACTAACAACACTAAGAAGTATGATATGATGTCAGCAGTAATGTCTCCTGTTCAACATTCACAGGAAAATTTTGAAAGTAAAAGAGACAGTATCAAAAGTCTTACTCTTGAAAACTTTTAGAGATCAATTAACCAAGATTATTTTCTAGATCTTTATGTAAAAGTCAGAGGAATTATTCACACATTCATAACTACTCACAGTTAGTACCTTGATGAATAAGTACCTTAAAGGACAATTCTCTGCCAGAAGCAAAGAACCACCATAATACTTCAAGAATATCATCGAGTATAGCCTGAAGACTCACTCAGTGCAATGCAACCCAATTTACCATCTATTATAGAACTATTCAGAGATGACTCCTTTTAAAAATCAAAATTATACCTTTTATCTTAACAAAGGTTAGAATATTTGGGCATTTTTTAATCTAAAGGAGAAATGTGATGACCACCATACAATAAGAAGAGCCTATGCTTGATTAGTACAGCCTTTCACACAGTTTGGGTATAGGAAAAAAAAAAAACCAAAACAGATTAAGCCAGCTACTATTAAACAGCAGTGGCTCAGGCTGTGCAAATACATTATTTATCCCTGAAAAACTTGTAAGGAAGTATCTCTAGAAAACATGAGCAAACTATAGATAGCTGTGAGTAGATTGGAGCTATATGTGAGCCCAATGCACTCTGTCACTCTGTGCAGCTGGGCAACTCGGGGAAAGGCATGGGCTGAGTAATCCACAGCCTAGATGAGCTGCTCACAGGCAACTGAGTTGTCTGTGGATCTACTTGTGCACTACACCAGGTTTTTAAGAATTATTCAGGTACAGACTAGCAGTTCTGTACTCAGCAAGAAGCTAAGTATCTAAAAAATAGACTTGGATGAAGTGAAAACAATGCAAAGAAAGTTAGCACTTAGCTTTTATTTGCAAAATAAACTCTATTCTTTCAGGAAAGTTTTGTAGCCTAGAAACTTTGATTGTATTATTTAAGAATTCCATCATTAAAAAAATGCTACATTGATAAATCCAAATGAGGAAAATGCACTCTGCATCACAAACAATACCCTGAGTTTATTAAAAGGTGAGGTAATTTTTGTTGTTTTACTTTTTTTACCAATCTGCTGTTCATCATACCTACAGTACTGACATTTGCTGTGGGTAGCAGTACTCAATTTTTTGCTGATAAAAATAATTTTACATAGCAAACATAAAGAATTAAAGTGAAAATATTTGTTGACAATCCTGCGTTTTACTTGCGGAGTTGTAACTTTTGGCTAGCAATTGACTCTCTGCAAAAATATAAAATAACATTCTGTATTTGGCTGCAACTTTTGTGTAAGTGCACGCAACAACTCTGCAATATTTTTTTAGATGAGCCACACTGATAGCTTTGCACTTCCTTGAGGCCTCTTCTCTTCTCACTGAATGAACTCCAGGGAATGGCATCATGTCGGGCTTTCCAGATGGATTATGCGAGGCCATAGCTCAATGTCATTTTCAATAGCAAGGCTCATAATTAAAGGTCAAATAGTCACTTCATCTGCAATCAATCAATAGAAGAAGTACTAATACTAAGTACTAATCAATCAATGGCAAATGCACTAATAAAAGCCATGCATCAAATGTCTGCATATGTGTGTGCTCACATGTACTGTGCATATATGTGAGTAGGCAGAAGGAGAGAAAGAGAACAAAGTGTAGGTGAATATGCCAGAGCATTGTGAATACTATATTCATCTTCGCTAGTTTTAAGTTTATATCCTGTTTCACTCATTAAGTGAAATACAAATAAACATATTTTTGCTGCATATGTGATGTACTGTATTAAAAAAAACTGCCAAAGCATCCACCTCTATTCAGAAATATCAGCTTGTGTTCCTAACTAAGAAACACAAAGGCACCTACCCTGCGTAATTTGTCCTTACACAAACATGCCCTGCACTCTGATCTTTTAGACAAAAAGTGTGTCAACTGTTCTGTCTACAAAATAAAACCCAGCATATGGGAGCAGCACTGATCTCCGTGCAGAGCAAGCACTTATTCATGGATTCAACAGTGGAAGTGGCAGTTGGCCTCATGAGCATGCACTGCATGGGAATTAGTTGGTTTCATAATATGGTGTGGGAGAAAGTGACTTATAAAAGTCTTCTCATGCCTCTCCTATTACCACTTCTAAAGCTTGAAAGCTGTCAGCTCTTCTTCCACTTTAGTCAGTGCCATTCTAAGCTCCCTGGGGAATGGGCCAGACGTACCTATTCGGAGTTTCACCTGCCAAGCTGAGAGAAATCAGTTTCAAAGTGAAAGAACAAGTGTTGGGGGGGTCATTTATACACCACCACTGGAATCTTGAAGATAAACAAAGAGCTCCACAACAGATATGAAACCAGACCTCAAGCCTAGTTTGTGCTTTCAGGCATTGTAATGACAGAGAGAGAGAGAGAGAGAGAGGGAAAAACTCTCTCTCCTACAAGGGAACAGAAGGTTTCTCATTGAAGGGTTCATAGTAAACACCTCTGGACAAGGAGAAACGTGACAGAACAAAAGAGTAAGGTCCAAAATGCCCATGTCTACTCTTGTTTCTGCTAAGATCAGGGTGGGCAGGACTGCGCTACAAATAGATTTAACTGTCATTCAGAAATGCTTGATCCTTAAATACGAATTAGACCTACTCTGCTTCCATCTACAGTGAAGGAATCAACAGCGGCTTCTCTAGTTAATAGCTCCTGTTTACACCATCAGTCCAGGAGCACGTCTCACTGTGCTACAGCTTCATCAAACCAAATCCTCCCTATTTACACAGAAATACATGTTCAAGCAGCTCTGTCTTATCTGGACCTGGTACTAATACCAAACCAAGTAAAACACCAACCGTCTCAAAGCCAGCCAGCTGGGAACTGATCCACAGCTGGCATTGCCTATACAGTGCACACACTGTGGAGGGGTGCACCCCAAAGTGCCAGGGCCTTCAGGTTTCCCAAAGATGAGCTCCCAGGGACTGCGAGAAAGAACATTTCCCCATTAGGAGTGGTGCTCAATTCAGGACATGCTGCTGCTGGCCCCACACAAGACAAGCCTGGAACCCTCAAAGAAACCATGACAAAGCTGAGTCCCAGAGACGGGAGACAGCAAGGGAAGCAGGTCCCAAACACCCAGCAATCTCACCACAGGCCCTGAGCAGCAAGGAAAGGCAGTGCAAAAGCACAAAGCATTAGAACAAATGGCATCTTATGACTACCCTTCTAGGAGGTAAACTTACTTTCCATGAGAGACCAGCTCTTAATGGATGAAGGTAAAAGCCGTCTGTCCTAAAGCTGACAAATGAAACAGTCTGTAGCCAAGAAACAGTCCTGCAATACTGTGTTCCACCATCTATCTGTTTCATTTAAATTTGCACTTAGCCATGAGTCATCTGTATTAGCAGGGTGAAAGTATCTATGGCTGCAAAGAAGCTGCAGGAGTCCTTGAAGTCAAGGTGGACAAAGAAAGCTGCAAAATACAAAGCCTGACTCATCAGGCTGTGCTAATGAGAGCAGTAACCCAGAATTGGGCAAATGTCAGGCAAGCTAGGAACCTCAAACTAGGTTATTCTAAAGGAGAAAATAAAATACAAAAAGGAGAGAGTGCAGGCGCTGTGCACAGGGCGCAGGTCAAGACAGGGTGCATGAGGATGCTTGGTAGAGTGAGTAACAGAAATTAAGAGTCCTCATTTTTTTCTGGGTAAAGAAAAGCTCCTTTAGGATTGAAATATAAAAAAAAGGCTTTGTGCTTATTTTCTTAATGCCATGGCAAGCTGCAGAAGTATTGACAGAGTGCATATAAAACTATTTTCACTGAGGAGGGGAAGGGAGACCTACACATTTGTGCTGTTAAATACAACAAGTTTCTCTTATGTAGTGTCACACTTGTGTCCTACATTTATATGCACCTCCATATAATAGCAAGTACGGTAGCACGTTATGACTTATGTGTGGGGTTGTCTTCTTCTATAAATACAAGTGTAACTGTCCTCTTGAATACAAGCTCATTTATCAGTTGAAGCTTCAGTTTCACAGAACATTTGGCTGGAAAAGACCTAATGTCATTTAATCTATATTCTGCTCCAAGTCAGGATCAACTCCAGTTATCTAATTCCTGAGGCATGTCTACAATGACAGTAGATTCAAGACATCAATAGGCAACATATTCCAAAGCTAAAGAGATTTACATTAGACAGGTTTCCCTGACTGTTCACTTAAATTTTCATCATTGTAATAAAGACCTTCCCTTCTCAAAGTCCACTGAGAGTTATTTTTTCCTTCTTTGCATCAACATTTACGCATTTGAAGATGACTACTGTATTTCAGTAGTATTGTTTCAGCCTTCCTCCGGGGTCACGATTTTGAGATCTACGATCATTCGTGGCACTCTCCTCTGATCTCTTTCCAGTTGGTCCACATAATTTTTGAATTGTGGAGCCAAAAATACCACGCAAATATCAAAAGCCATAATGCTGTCAATAGCAACTTTTGCTATTTCTCTGCAACCCACAGGAACTTGTGTGAAAGGAAATCAGGTAGGTTTGGTATGATCTGCATTTGACAAATCTACGGGGCTGTTACTCATTTCCTTGTTTCTTCCTACGCTGTTAAAATTATTTATTTATTTGTTTCAGTAGTTTTCTACAAAATGAAGTTAAACTCACTGATCCATAATCCCTCATTCCCTCCTCACTTCCATTGTGAAAAGAGGCATTATGCTTGCCTTTTTCTTGTCTTCCAGGAACTCCTTCACTTCCCAGACTTTCAAGGGCACTTGCTAACAGTTCTGTAGCACAGGCATGGCTGAAGCAAAGAACCCTGAGATGAGTTTTGCTGTATCAAACTGACTTGGAAACATCTCACCTAAGTCCTGACTTTTTCTTCTTCCCTTGTTCCAGGATGTGCTCTTACCTTTGTTATTGTTAGCACCTGTGTTTCCTTTTGACAGATAACATCTTGAAAAGGCATATATTCAGTCACATATGCTTTATCAAGCGCATGTTTTCATATTTTGAAAACCAGTGAGAAAATGTTCAAGTACTAGTCATTTCTCTGACTGAACTTAATGGATTAAGCAGTAGAACGTGGCCTTAAGCATAACTGATTTAGCAGTATTTCGTGAATTTCCGTCAGAACACCTTATTATTACTAGGAGGCTGTAAGTGACAAATATCTCAATGGTGTTTCGATAAATGAATTATAATAAATAAATCTAAAATATCTGCAGACTTAAAATAAACATGTATTTTGTGCTCATCTGAAGCAAAAGACAATATTGTCTATTTGTGATTTCTCAATATACTATATGCTTTAATTTTCATTTAATTTTCATTTACATCCCAGCTTTGAGGTGTAAGATTTTACTGTGAGATGCACAGATATGATATTTTCAGTAAAAAAACTTAAATTTTATCAATATTGGATTAGGTAACATAACAGAATAAGAATAGAAAGAAAAATACAGATTTCCATAAATAAGGTGGTCTTACTGTATAACCACTAAGATCTCGGTGGAGAAGACTACTCTGCAATAAGCATTTATTTTATCTGTGCAAGAATATTATACCACAATTAGTATCACACTGTTAGCCTCACTTGTCACACTAAACCCAAAATCATTTAAGCAGCAAAGCCAGAAACCAACTTTTTCTTCAACACAGCATAATATGAATGTTAATGTTGTATTGCTCAAAAGCTTATCTCCTGACTTACCCAGGGTGAGCGATTTGTGTGTGGAGCAGAAAACAATAGCCACTGTGTCTGCTGGTGTGAAACCAGAGTTATTCCTAGAAAAGAAAGAGTTTTAATAACCACTGATAGAAAAAAATCTTCTTAAAACATCATTGATCAAATATATTACTTTGAGGATTCATATGCAGGTTCACGTCACTTTGATCAGTGATCAGTCTAGTGACAGAAATAATTCTACACACAAATGAACAGTAGTGTGTGATTTTTTTTTTCCTTAAGCAGAATCGTTTCTCTGGTGTGGCAAACTCTTTAATGAATACACTCTCACATGAAGGAGAGGAATTTTGAACACATGGTATGTAGGACATAACTTTGTTCCAACCAAGGTTTCTTTTGCAAACATGCTATATCACAGCAGTGGCCAGCTCGGCTCTGTGAAAAACAAACAAACAAACAAACAAAACCCTAACAACCTACAATTTATTTTCCTAGTATGTAATGTTAGAAAACCACTCAATTTAGATAGTATATTGAGTCTGCAGTAGGAGCACTGCTTAGGCTATGTGGCTGTCTCCCACTTCAGAGAAAAACTGCATCTGTGGGTTTACACACAGAGAGTAAGGCCAGAGAGGGTAGGAAAATTACATACAGAGGTATATGATTAGCCAATGGATCACCCTTTGGTTCAAATCAGGAATCATTTAATGAGATTCTAAATATTTTCCATACTGAGTTGGTTACTACTTATGGCATTTTAGATTTTACAGTTGGGATATATCTGCCCCCTTAGGTTAGGTCTAGCAGTTCAAAAGTTATTTAAAAATGCCTTCTGAGGTCAGAGTATGACCTCGTCAGAGAAATTTTCTTGTGGCATTTAAAAAAAAAGTGCAAGTAGCTCTAAGATATTGTACCTTTCTTTGTGATTCTCCCTCACAGATATTGTATAATTTACATAAAGCATATGTCTGGACTCTGCTGTGTTGTGGCACTTCCCATTCAGCAAAGTGCTGCTGAAGAAAATACTCCAGTAAGTCTAAGTGAGAAGATAATGGTGGATACTTCGACCAGCTCAAGTGATGCACTAAGCCATTGGCTAACATTCTCACGGTATTATTTTTGGAGATGTGAACACACAACTGTTCTTCCTGGTAGATATTTAAAAAGAAAAAAAACAGCTCTACCAAACATCAGTTCAGGACAACTGTCTTTTAAGAATCACCATATAAATGTAACATTTTTGACATATACAGAGAAGAGTGAATTGCCAGCCCAGCAAATGTATCTTGAGATGTAAAAAGTCAAACTGAGTTCTCTCTCTCATATGTCATCAGCATGTCTGCAGGGCAAATTATACCTTCAGTGACATCTGTGCAAATCCATTTTTTTCAGTGGATGAGGTATAGCAGTGATTGATTGAGATTTAACAACTCTGTAATTAACACATAAGAAAGGACAGATTTCAGGTCCTGCTCTCTTAGTCTATGAAACTCTAACAGAGAAAATGCAGTAAGGACAATATGAAATACCAAAATGAGGTCACTCCTATTCAGAAATCTGCCCTTACACATTTGCATAAACTGTATCACTCAAAACAAATATATCACACAAAACAAATATTCAAAGGTTCTGATTCAGCACATTCAATTACCTTGTGGAGAAGAGGAAAGTCAAAAACATGAAGCTCATCTGAATAGAAAATACTGAAAGAGAAACAAGTTAAAATTAGACTTACATCACAGAAATAAAGATCACTTAAATCTCTGTAGCTGCTGTGTACATGCCTTTTGCCCCCACATAGCCCCTCAGAAGCTAGGCTGGACCAAGCCTATCCAGAGAAATCCAATGACAGGCAACCTTTATTAACGATCATGTCTGGAAGAACAATATGTATCATTACACCCTAGAAAGCCAGAGCTAATATCATGGCTACACAAGTTCTTCTTGAGGTAATGCTTCTGAATCAAGTATTTCTTGACAGGATGAATGGCGGGGATGTTCACTGCTGCATGCTACACATCTGTTTGCGCTAGTTTTGCTTACTGGGTTGACAACATAAAATCTCCAAGATATGCTCTCGTTGCCAAGTACTGAAATTTAGCCCCTTTCTGGAAGAAAGTAAAATGTATAAGCATGATCACAATAAATATTCTCACACATTGGGTATATTATTCTCCCAACAAATGATCACTAATAACAGAAGATCATCTCAGACTTAATTCCCTCTGAGACAAAGGCTAGTTCCTGAACTGGGCAACATATATCAGATTAAGCGGCTTTTGTTGAACTTCAGCTTTGTAAGTGTGTGTGGGGGGTTGAGCTTTCTGAGGGCAGCTCTCATAACACCCGCAGGAGTTATGGGATGCTCGGAGCCCACCCTTGGTCCGTGGAAATGCAGGGAGCAAGCTCGGGAAGCAGACGGCTTCCCAGCCATGTGTGAGGAGCTGCAGGGACTGCAGAGGCTGTGCCAGGACGCAGGAACGCCCTGCAGAGCCAGAGGAGAAACCCTGGGAGCTGCAATAGACTTTGCCTGGGGATCTGTGTGTTTTGGGGAAAGGGCTTTTACTTCCAGCAGGATCCGGGGTGGGTCTTCCCCTTTCTCCTCATGAAACTTGTGAATGCAATAAGGCTAATGTGTCTTAAGACAATACATTTGATTTTGACCCCAGTTTACAACTGGGTAACATGACAAAGATATTAGCTATTGCTAGTGACATTTTTCATTCTCTTTCTTACATTTCCTAGGATGTATAAATGTCACCTCAGCATGCACTTAATTCTTCCTTCCTCAACTAAGGAATCAATCCATTGTTCCTGAATTACAGTTTTTCTGCAACTAAGTACATTAATTTAATATGCACAGGAAAAAAACCCTTAATATGTATAATTCTGTAAAGCAATAACGATGCATTACTACCAATTATCCCTTGTGCATATTTTGCTGCAGCTAGAATATTAACATAAAGATTACATTAAAACATTAATCAGCAGAATAATAAATGCAGTTTCATCTCAAACTCCTTGTGCTAATTTCACATTCTGGTATAACATAACACACATGTCCAGCCAACATAGCCAATGGAGGTGCAGAAACTTCTAGAATACGCATGCATATCCATCTCCATAACTCTTTTGTTTTCCATTTTATAAACCAAATGTCTAGTATGTCTCAAGGAGCTTCAATGCTTATGTTAATATTCTTCCTAAGAAATTCCAGTTTTGCACACTGGCAATGAAAGTGTACATATAATGATCTTCAATGTGTTTCACTGCAAGTGGTATATACATGTGGCACAAATGCAGAGTTGTCTTGCAGGGAAATAAAAGAAAGGCAATGGAAGTAACCACTCTACATCAATTGTTTAAAGAACCGTGCCTTTTAAACTGCAGAACTCTTTTTTTTTCTTTCAAAATAGGGGTCATCACTAACATAAAATTACTTCATTCTTAGTTCCACTGCATGTTAAATCGAATTGAAAATTTCCGTATCCCTCTCTTGCTGACAACTCTGTGCTAACTTAAGTGCACTTGGGATGCAGTCCTTCTCAGGTGCCTATGCAAATAAGTATTTCCTCCACTTTGAGAAAAAGCTCCTCAGAATGGCTTCCTTCTTTGCTTTCGGAATAAAGTATTTATATAGTACCAGTTATAATTCCACGTAGTATTTCACACACAGGTTGTGTATCATAATCCAAAAAACTGCCACAATTAGGACAGAATAAGAACTGACCCACTAACGGCAGGGGCACATTTCCTACTGACTTTAGTGTAGGTTGGATTTATAGAGGATATATTATTTTTATTAGACAGAAACACGTGCACGTGCACACACTTCAAGGTAGGTGATGCATTGATTTCTTGAAATCTAATAGGTTTAAAGTATGTGAGATGTGATTTATACTGTAGGATACCGCAGTTACCTCTCCCCCAAGCAAAGTGAAACTCTTGTCTCTGGACAGTCTGAAGCAAGACAGGGATTCTCTACTGGGAAAGGAGACAGTGCCTACATACCGCTGCCTTTCCCTGGGAGGCAGTGATCTGCAAGTCTGTTTTTAACTGACGGCAAGGATACCAGCAGTCTATTCTCATGTGTATGTTATTTCAGGCTGAATGACTAGAGTGCTTCTAAAACTCTGCAAGAAATGTGTTCATCCACAGAAAAATATCAACACGTTCGAACTCCCAGTGAGTTTCTAGGTTTATAATACGGTAAGGAGGAACTATTTAAAACTTATAACAGTGCTTTTGAGTTAACAGCTCAAACGCAAATCTTCCCTCTCTGTTTGTAATCCAATGTCTGTGCGTTTATGGTTGTTTAATAACAAAGAAGCCAATCAGAATGGTCATAAATGCTTGGAAGGTAATACTGTGCCCTTTTTTAGAAAGAGTATTCTCAGGCACACCCAAACAGCAGGGTTCATCCCTCTCTAATTGCTTACTCAATGCCCTAAAAGCATCATCCAGCCCTAAAAAGTCTGGTGACCTGGTTTACTAGACATGTTAAAAAGTACAAGCTCTGGTTCCATTCCAGTGTCCTCCATGCCCCACCCTTTCATTATACACCTGAAACACAGATAAAAGAGATTCTTTAAGACTGAACTTACTTATGAACACTATTATAATCAAGCTAAATTTATCAAGGTCGATATTTGGATTGGCGAAAGTATCACAGAATGTTGTGTAGATGATCATCAGGAGAACGCAGCTGCTGATAGCGCCGAATGGAGGCTTCTTCCTTTCAAGCCAGTCCTTGATGTATCTTCGGACAATCTGAAACACAGAAACCAACAGGTTGCCTCTTTTCAAAGATGCAGGGAGCCAAGTTGGGCATCACAAAGTGAATCTGACAGCAGAAAGACACAAAGAGAAGAGAGTAATTTGGATGACGGCCACAGTGGATTTCAAAGCTTCCCTGCCACACAACTCTTCTTCTGGGGAATTTAACATTTGTAGTGCAACTTCCACTGGGCGTCCATAATGAGAGTATATTTTCAAGTACATTCAAATCCATCCTTAATCATGCCAAATGTTCTTTGCTAGCTGTCACTGAGACATGCCCATTAAGCCTCCCCAAAGTTTATCTCCTCTGCTGATACTAATGGATGTATGTAATTATCACAGTCCCCTTTGCATCAACAGACAATTCCAAGTGCAACTTTGGGAATCTTAAAAATCTGACATCTTCAGGAATTTCAGGACGGTAGATAATCGAAAGTGATCCATGGAACATTTTAATATTTAAATAGCTAGCGATGCACCAGAAGTTTTTAATTAAATTATAACTCAAGCTTGAAAAGCAAAAGTGCATGTGTTGTGGGAGTTTAAATAATTCAAACTCTGAATATCCAGAGTTTTTGTAAATTCAAAGACAAATGCCATTTGCACGCTTTTAGAATATCAGAATTAACACATGAAAATAAGGAAACCTACTGTACTTAGCGGAACTTTTGCACTTTCAGGAAATGGAACCTAAAGTTGTTTTTCAAATTTATTATTTTTTTTTTAGAAATAACTACAGATTTTAAAGTAACTTCAACTTTCGAATTATGCCAAATTATGACTAAGCCTCTGCAGATACAACGTGTCTGTTTTGGCCTTGCCTGGGGAGTCACTTTTATTTTTTCTCTTCACTTTATATGCTTTGAAAGAAACTTTTTAAAGCTTTTATGATACAGCTGTGACTTGTGTTAATTTTTCAGCAATCACATTATCTTGCCTAATTTCTCCTGAGACCTCACAATGTTCTCTGTTACCATGCTCTTTCAGAAATAATACCACAAGATCCTGAAGCACTTCTACCAGAGGCTCTAAAGGTGACTCACTACCTTCCCATAGCAGTGCCATTAACAAACATCACCACTATCAGTTTAATAATACAGAACATTTTAGAGGTATTCAAGATTAATATCAAAACGTCATCACCAATGCTACCACAGGACCTTTTCACACACTAACTGCCAAAGCTGCTGGATTGATCTCACGGCTGTCACTTTGCCTCACTGCCTTCCCAGTTTGGTTGCAAACCTCTCAACGGGGAAGTCCTGGATGCAGGTACCGCAGGCACCACCACAGCCAACAGACATCAGCAACCACATGGTAGGGCACGAACTAAAAATTTGGCACACGGAATGCACACAAAGCTAAGCAGGCTGAAGACCAGCAGTTACCTTCCAGCACTCATAAGCTTCCCGCTGATGAAAAATAACAGATTTACGGAAAACCACGTGAGGGAATGCTAAACACCCCAGTGAAAACACTCAACTTTAAAATTTCACACTTGCCAGATGTTAAAGAGAGAACACAACTCAGAATATACAGTCAAACTTCTGGAAGGGCATTCAGTGGAGCCCCTTCAGCCACCTCCTTACATGCCACTGGGCAGGAATAAACACCACATTGATGAGAAAGGCAAGAAAGCTGTGGGATGACATTTAGTGTGCAGACATTGAATGGGAAAACCAAATAAATCTGATCTGAGCAGGCTTGGGACTCTCTAATTATCAGAAGCAAACAACAAAGTTCTTCACCTCTAAAGTGAGCATTTTCTAAGGAAGTTTAAAACCCCCAGATTCTCCCCTAAATTAAGGTCACATTGGGGAAAAAGAAAGGCCACTGAATATCAACTATTTATTTATGCTACTTCCACATAGACTTACACTGAAGGTAACATGATGTTGAAAAAGAAAAGTGATGGTTAGTTATGCCACAGTACAACTTATAGTGGAGGTATTTATTACGAAAACTACAACCTTGTGTCTCTACAAGGTATAATTAATGAATAATAAAACACACGACAATAATAACTTTATACACATATTTAACATGGACCAACATACAAGAGAAAGGAAAAACATTTTAAAAAAGGAAACTGTAAGCAGTATTTCCTAAAAATTTTCAATTGGCTGATATCTTCTTTAAGTATTCACCTCTATCTAGTCTGGAATTATTCTGACTCAACAACCATAAATACCGGTATGGCTTCTCACTGCACATAGTATTTTTTTAAAATGACATAAGCAAACCCTGAAGAACTAAATTGTGGCTTCAGGAAATCATACAAACAACCCAGTGTCATGCTAAATTCATACTGTAAAAACAGACAAAATATATCTTCTAACACAGAATTCCATACAGTTTGATCAAGGTTGAAGAAGATCTATAATTTCAGAGATTGATTCAGCCTATGACCAATGATTCAAGGTAACCTAAATTCCTGTACAACTTTAGAGGGGAGAAATATAACCCTACAGGTATCTGTAAAAGCTCAACTAGGTTTTTCACAGGGAAGCTCATGTCAGCTGATTAATTTTGACTGAAAAACAATCCATTTGTTACTTATTCATGCCCTGCAGAGTTGTTTCAGGACAAGGATGGTTTGAAAGCCTTTTAATTCTTAACCCAGTTCTATAACTTTTCAGGGTTAAAATAGGACTTAAAAATTGTGAAGATTTGTAGTGAAATAACAATAAATCTCACAAATACAATAAAGATAACACATGATAAAGAACACAGAGCCAGCCAGCGAATGTAGTTGTCCTGTGGTGTTGGCACTTTGACTGGAAGTCTAACAGAGGTTGAAAAGCCATAAGCCATGGAGATTGAAATTATTAAATAAAAGAATCTCATAGGTAATTCAGAGCCTGGACAGAGATACTAAGCTTCATTTGTCTGCAAACACAGCAAAAGCAAACACAATCATTTTTGCGTTCTATGATCTGTACTAAGGATGCCAAACTCCAGGTACCTACTCATGTGGCACTTGGTAGTTAAAATGACAAAGTCCAGTATTTTGAAGTACATACCAGTACAAGTGTGGACATGGGATGGACAAGTACCAGAGAAACAAGCAGTTGAGAAAATGTCTGCACGGATACTTCTGTGAAAAGATGAACTTACAGCCTGGGGTAGAAATGTGAAAGACTGACATCCAAAACAGATGCATCAGACTGGCACACTGAAGGAAAAGAGCAAGAAGGGGAATACTCTTCAGATGCATAGTTCCTAGTGGAAGAGACTTCCTCATATTAAAAATATCATTAAAAAAAATATCTTGGAAGAGGCGTAAGGAAGCTGAAATGTCAGAAGAATAATCATTATGTGAAACATAAAAGCATTTAAAATATTACTTTACATGGGGAAATGCTGCAGGATATTATCATGTTGCACAGAATGCACACACAATTTTTTAAAGGATAAATCTCAAGATACAAAAGCCTTACAACCTGCATTCCTGCTGAGACTCTTGCAGAATCACTTCTGCAAGGAGGGCTCTGGTGTCTCTGGTCCTATTTTAGGGATCACATTAGGCACAATGAACTGTAAAGATTTTTGTGCAGATTTAAATGCCAGCCTCAAAGACCAGGGAATTCCTGATGGTTAACACGGAGGATACACATGAATGAAATGTGCATGGTGAATCTTTCCTTTAAACCATGGTTTAGTGGAAAGAAGAGAGGAAAAAAAGCAAAAATTTGTAGTAGGTGATATTTTATAAATTACCTGCATGATGAAAGATGTTGATAAACTCACAGAAAAGTTAGACAATACAAGAACATAAAAAGTGTCCATCAGGCAACTACCTCCTAGTGATGATGTCCTGGCAATATCCAAAGGTTTTTGGAAAGGCATCAGCTCAAATTTCCTTCAAAATACAGTTGCAGGCTCAAACTTCCCTCTTGCCCGGGATCTTATTTTTAACAACAAAGGAATGTAATTACACATGAATTAACAGTAGTGTCCCCATTTCAGTTTAGTTCTTCTACCAGATTGGTTACATCCACAGCATATTACCTCCAGACTACTCTGTGTCCTGCCTTAACCTCTTTGTCTAAATACCAGCCTCCCAAAGCAAATGCGCCAACTCCTCATACACTTAATTCACTTAACACCGCCTGTGTGAAGAAACATGATCTGCTATTCCAGGAAAGCAGGTAAATAATGCTCATCTGTTATAAGATCATATAATGAAAATAGCAGAAGATATATTATAAAACAACAATTCACTTATTGTTCCTCTGTAACAGTCATACCATATACCCAGAGAAATCTGTCAGTAAAATGCAGTTAGACTGTTTCCACCTGCCTAGTCAAATAGTGGATATACAAGATAAAAAATGCAATAAACAATGTATTTCATTAATGTACATTATTAATTGAACTAAATAGGGCAAGGAGCTCCCTCCCATCTCCATGTATATAGAATGGAGTAATTTGTGACACTGGTAATACCACATATATTTTTAAAATTATTTAGATCTTAAATATAATCTTTTAAAAAATCCATTAAGCAAAAAACAAAACAAAATGGGAAATTGTTAAAAAGGCACTTTTTCTGTTTCTATCATATGCACCAGAGTATCTCCTGGTATTTACACCATTATGCAAAATAGAATTTTTCCTTATTCTATCAACTCCTTGGGACCGATTTAATCTTTAACAGAATTTACAATGGTTTTGCTGCACTTCTGCTCCTCTTGTTTATTATGTACTGGAATGTACTTCAAAATACCTGGAGAAAACACTTGGGCTTTACTATTTCAAAAAAGAAACACAAGTCACTTTTCCTTGTGTTGAAACACACAAGGAAATAAACTGAAATTCTGCTGGATTATCACTATATCTAAATGCAGCAGTTACATTGTTCACTTTGTCTTTTTAGGTAATATTCCTAACTCATTCTTATGTAATATTATTTCTATTTATAGCAACAGACCTTTGGAATGAACTCTGCAATGTAAAATTTTCTTTTGAAAAGCTTAGAGTCAGGCTAGATATTTGCAACAGTTCAGTAACTTCTCAATACCCCTTCTTACATAGTGATGGCAGACCAAGAAAGAAGACTGCATGGAATATTGAGAACTGCTTCAGTGAAGCCTGGAAGACATGAAAGGGGGAACAATGGGAAAAGAAAGTGAACCCTAAATGACAAGGACTGTGAAAATCAGTAGAAAGAATCAGATTCTGGAATTGAGATTATGTGTCTTGTAGAAGTGACGTAAATAAGATGCAAAATCCTTCACAGATTTCTATAACATAGCTACCCTTCATATATCCAAGGTCTGCACCACAATTCAAATGCACAGACCCCTTTCCAAAGCAGAACTCATATCACTTCAGCCAGACCCTGTCCGGATAATTTTTTAGAGACTATACCTGCATCAAGGCATGCATTACCACCTGCTCTAAGGTCCCACACTTTATACTGGTTCACCCACCTTTCTATACTTTCTAGGACATCAACAAATGTCAAATCTGTCCTTACAGGGTGTGCAATCTAAGATGGCTTTTTCTGAAGACAGGATGGAAAAAAAAAACAACAACTCCAAAACATTTTTGCAAGCTGGTAAAACAAAATATCTTTTATACAAGCATTGTGTTTTCTTTCCTTAGCTAACCAAAGTCCTGTAAAAGCTTACTCCATCAGTCAGTTTACTCTCAAGAGATAGCTCCTGACACATATATGCCTTCAAAGCAAGCTTTATAAAAACCACATGAGGCCACTTTGAAAATTAACTTTCACATTTTGGGGTAATTTACAATTGTTGCTTTAAAACATTACAAACAGGTGCAGCAGGGCAAAAATGTAAAGGGAGCCTGTAGCAGCAGTACAGGTTTTCTTCATATTTGGTATTTCTGTGGAGACTAGGCTCTGCTCCCTGTTCTAGTCAAGCGTCAGGAAGGAGCAAATCGTGGTCTGAACGCTGTTTATCTGCCATCTCAGTTTTCCGCAGCAAGCTTCCAGAAGCGCTCCTCTCCCTGGGTACCACTCCTCCTCCCTACAGCTCCCGGAGAGTTTGAAGAGAAAGTAGGACTACTTCTATGTGGATTTAAGTTACAAGAACAAAAGGATTTGACACTGTTCCCTTTTTCTACTAGTATCTTTAACTATTGTTTTCCCCACACACTATAAACAAACACGAGGTTTAGGTGAATAGTATCTTCTGCTCCCCAGCAACTGCCACCTACCTTTCCTTCTCAACTTCTTATTCTTTAAAAATAAATACATTGCTAAGCTTTCTAGTCTCAGTTTCACTGACAACTTGTATTGCAACACAGCATCCTCTTACAATTGTGTTTATAAGCACACCTCCCAGAAGCTGATAGGGTTCCTCTGGAACATTATGGGCAATGATGCAGAAGGCACTTAAAATCCTTTACTTGTAGGACCTCAAGACTTTTATGTGTTAGATTCAGCAAGGATTTCTGTTCAACTGGCTTCACTTTATAGATTTGGGAAGACCTACTTAGAATCATAACATTAATTTTAGCTTTAGTTAAGGTCTGCTTAATGTGAAGTGCCCACTTTACACTGGCAGACAAATTACCAATGGGGCAACTAGAGAATGCATGAATGATAATGTACAGACAAGCTTTTTATTATTTATTCATAGAAAACAGTAGGTTTTGGTGTGCTGCTTTGAAAAATGTTCAAACTAGTAGAATATAATGAAAGCACAGTGAAAATTCTATTTCATTAACATTTAATCATAAATCGCTCTTTAATATAAAACATAAAATAAAAGTCTGTCATAAGCACTCAGGTGCAGAGAATCAAGAAAGTCTGCAAAAGGGGAAGAGAGATATTGCAGTGGTTTTCACTGTTCTTGTTATGTGTCACTTCAGAAGAAAAAAAGAATAAGCAAAGAAAAAACAATCTTCAGCCAAATCTCACAACTGGTCATGAAGAAACTGCTTAGACATTTCTTGAAACTATATTTTACTAGCTAAAAGTATTACCAGCACCCATAGACAAGGAAAGAACTATTTTAGCAAAATCACAACAGCTCAGAAGCAGCAATCTTCACCAGAACACTGCTACCCAGGAATAAAATAATCAGAACTTCAAGCTGACAGAGCAAATTCAAAAATCTTTTCCATGAAATATCTATTACCATATTTCTTGTATAACAAGTATTCTCAAGTTTTCCTTAGAAGTATACAAAAGTGGGAGCACAAACAACAAGCCCTTGCACACTCCAGATCTTCAAGGCTTATGGAACATTAGATCTTTATCAAATACTATAGATTATGTCTCTCTTCGAGACCTCTTGTCAGAGAGTTCTTATTCTTTATAAATACAAATGCAATATTATACTATCCACATCGATTTGAGTAACATTATATTGTCAATGAGCAAAACATATCTGTAGACAGAGAAGATGCAGGGCACTATGTTTTTTTAGGTTTGGACAACCTGCACATTTCTGACAAACAGAACAATTCTCCTTATTGAAGACCAGCAGTAACTGCTATCTGCAAACCTCAGTGCCTTTCTGATAACATCATATCTTGCCCCTCCTTTAACAGTTCTTTGTCTACCTAACAAACGGCAGCCACCACCTGAGCAGAGGCTGTACCTGCAGCCCCTTACACATTTCACTGTCAGCAGCTAGAAAAGCAGGTTTGACTCCTGTCAACGGCAGTCTTGCCACACACTGAGAAATTGTTCGAGAAACAGTAGAAAATAAGCAGCGATTACACTATTGCAACTTTTTTCTCCCAGCCATCATTAAAAATTCCGACAAGTCAGCCAAGCAACCAAAACGCTCTATAGGTTTTGCCATAAAGCAAACAAAACCCCCCAAACAAAACAAATCTAAAAGCACCTTCTCATCTGCTTCGCTTATATCCCAGGGGCTGCTCCAACAGCGAGTTCTGCAGCCTGCTCAGGAAACGAGCATTTAGGCAACACAGGTTTTCCCAGAGGCGAGATTTTTTTAAAGGAAGAGAAACCCCTTGGAGAATGCTTCCTTTGAGCAGCCTCCTCTGTTTCACACTGATGTGGATCAAGTGTAAAGCTGGGTTGATCACAGCTGAGTTAGGATGGCTGAAGAAATGCAATCCTCCAAGCAGGCAGGTTCCAGGCTTATTTATTTATTTTTTTTTTTCTTCCCCAGTCAAGCTCTTTGCTACCAGATAACCTTACCAGGCAACCTTCCACTGAGTTTTCTGCTGAGCAGTATGACGGTGCATGGCAAGGGATTGACACTGTGAGCGTGAAATGATAAATTGGAAGTAATTGCTGAAACAGTCATTCATGAATTGTGGACCATTATTATTCTAATGCATCTGGAATACTAGGGTGAGCGACTTGTGATGCACAAAGTAATATTACTTTGTTGAGGTGCATGTTGTGCAACAGTTCAGTAATGAGTGAGCAGTGGCCTACAAACTAAATACAAAAGTTCCCATTTAATTTGGAGCAAATTCATGCCACCTCCAGATGAAGGACTGTATCTCTTGGTGTCAGTCCTTTTTTTGCTTTTTGTTTTCCCTTGATTACTGCACATTATTTTTGGATATCCACCTTCAAAAAAGGTTTATATTTCTATCTGGGCAGGTTGGTTTGCCTTAGTTCTACCTAACCATTTTTGATCTGTAACTTCTCCTTAGCATTTCCTCTCTTCCGTATCCTCTGAATGTATATAATCAAGTGCAATAACTTTAGAAACAAAGACTTTATGCTTAGAGGAATGTGAGCTATTTCTGTTGATTATTCGTTTCCAGAAACTGCTTCGAACACTTTTAAGGAATCATCCTATTTCTTGTTGAAGCTATTTATAAAAACCGAACCCTTACATAAATTTGTCATTGAGTCACACAGACCTTAAGAGTCTCTATTTTCTTTCTTTCAGTCTTCATCAGAACTCCTAAATCACATCTGTTCTCAGTTAAGCCTCAGCTCAATTCTGATTTTGAACTTAGGATAATTCAGAGCACTTATTTTGTGTGTTTACTGCTCAATTCATGCTACTTAGCCCTACCATTTGGTGCAGCCAAGAAAAAATCCCCAACTCCACCAGCTGGCTGACATAGCAATTTCTTGTAACATCTTTCCAAAATAACATATCATTTATATATAGATGAAAGTCCCCTTGAAATTCTGCAATCACTTTATCCAGCAAACTACCATCATCTTCAGACTTATGATATTGCAGTACAGATTGCTGATACTTCATCTATCACTAAAAGTTACTTTATTCCTACATCTGCTGCTAGGCTATTTGTTTCCCAGAAATTTCACACTAAGGCTTCCAATTAATTGATAGCTTCCAGATTTTGGACTTTTCAGGACCAGAGGATTCAAGGGTTTTGCTTGTCCACTTTTGATAGAGACTTAATTAATTTAGACAAGATAAGAATGTCACACACAGCAACCCTTTGTGATCCTAATTAATAATGAGGTTCTTAGGTGTTTAACTCACAGCACATGAGCAATTCAATAGCCTTCAGTGGTTATGTTCATTCAATGGTTATGTCCATTTTCCACATGGTTTGGTTAAATCCAGGCTACAGAGGTACTGATGCTGGTGGCAACTGTCATGTTTATCATGCTCATCTTCCTATTAGACTTTAATGAAGTTTTTTGACCATATAAGTAACAAACTTCACTCAGAGTTGATAAATTACAGGAAATGCTAATTTTGAATCGTGCAATTATAGTTCGATACAGGACTGATTCACTGTTCTACGCAGCAGCAGCAATGACAGATACTCTTAACCTTGTCGAGGGTGCTCCTATCTCCGCTTTTGTTTGCCTACATTTTAACCATGCTTTCCACTTTAAAGTCAGCTTTAGGGTGACAAAATTCAGAAAGTTCCAGCTGAACCCAGAATTAGACTAGATGCTAGAATCAGCAGCAGTTCTTGGGAATGAACTGTAAATCCCACTGATGTTCCCCCCTTAGTGCATTCTGAATGCCTGAGAACAACAAATACTTGCAAATATGTAAGGATTGGGCTTTGCGTGTTTTGGTTTGGTGTCCAAGAATAGTGGAGACTTCTGAGAACTTTTGTTCTTAAAATACCGATTTCCTACCATCGCATGGAAGAAAAATTAATTCATACTAATACGTGTCAAAAACATATTACAGAGCCAAGTGTCACAGAAAATCTTATATTGCAATGAGAATCCTTACATTCAGTGAAAGACTTCAATCATATGCCATGAAAACTAAGGCCTTGTGTTTCAATTTGAACAATGAGCATAAAATGAAATATTGAACAGCTGCGCATTCCATGATTACCCTCTATCCAGTGTAACAGGAGTCATGCAGAAATAGTTTGCAATTATCCAATTAAAATCCTTATTATAAAGCATAAGCAAAATGGCTCCAGGAGCCTTACTTTTATTATTTCTTAAATTCTGACTGCTTAGCCCTTAATTTTTTTTTTTAACGTAGAGATTTTTTTATTCCTGTAATTAGAAGCAGACACTATGCAGGGAGAACTTCCTTCATCATCCAAGCAAAGGGCATGTGACAAAAGATCCATATAGTAATCTCAAAGCTCATTTGTATGGGACTGGAATTTCTCACAGTCTGGACTGCCATTTTCCCCACTTTACGTTCACAAACTCCCTTCTCGATATGCAGTAGCGTGTGTTTGTGGTAGTGAGGGACAGATGCTCAATCTCAACAAAGATCAATGTGGCTCCAGGGAGTACTGCAGCATCTTTTCTCTGATATTAGATTTCACTATCCTAAGGCTGTTCCTGTGTGGCAGCTTACCAGTCTGTCTTTAAGATAGCTCTTTATCTTGTTTTTTGAAATAAGAATGTATATTTAAAAGACATACCTGTCCAATAATAAGGGGGACTACAACAGTCATAAACAGCTGTGAGAATATAGATGTAAAAGGCACAGAGGAGGATGATCCAAGCTACAAAATAAAAATATACCATTAATATTGAATTTTCTTAGTATCTGCAAATGTTATACGTAGATTCCACACATTAATAAACATCTTATTTTATGCATAAAAACTTAAAAGTATGCACACACATGTTTAATTGTTAAGTCTCAATAAAGCATTTGATATTGCACAATAACAAAACTAGATCTCTTGTTGATTAGTTTATAACCTAAGGAAATAGTTTCATCAATATTCATTTAACTAAAAACCTGCTACATGTATATGCAAAGTAAATCATACAAGCATTTAAGGATTTATAGGATGATAGCCTAAAAGACAGTGACTTCCTAACTAAGCAGTCAACTCAACTAACGTTACTGTTTATACAAATATCAAGCAACAAAAATTGGTGAAGTTATTTCAATAAATAAATAATAAAATAGTGAAGACATTCACATCTATAATAAACTATTCTTTCATTTAAGACAACTAAACAGTGACAGGCTTAGTTTTCAATTAGGTGATCTCTTAATTATGACTGTAAATGCTATAAGTATTATTTTTCAAAGACATAGGTAGAAAAGGTGAATCAAACACAGTGGGATCTTTCAACCTACTTCAGAATGCTCAGAAAAATAATCACTATTTTTACATTCTGATTTGTTTTGTTTTATGCTATGGCATTGAAAAGTTTCATTTAATGTAATTTAGCATATCTTAAACAGCAATACAAATTAATGCATTAAGAATATGGATAGTATTAAGAAATATAGAGAAATATATATATTGCATTAAGAAATATTCAGTAAGAAGACAGAAATAGCTTTGTCAGAGTTTCCGCAGACAACCATTTGCTTCATGATGAGGGTAAATGACATAACACTGAGGATTTCACAGATCTACATTATTTTATATTTTGCACTTCACTTTAAAGATCCTCAAAACGATGACAGAATTCAGAACCTTTTCAGCTCCATTTAAACGACACCAATTTCCTAAAACATTCTCACACATGTCATTCTCATGAATTACACCCAGACTGCATTATACTTTTGACACTTCCTTTCAAAACTACCTGCAGGCACGACAGACAAGGTGATCATACAACCTCATCACTTCCTAAAACTCTGCCTAGAAAAATCAACATATGGCCAAAAAAATGGGTTTGGCATAAAACCAAATTCTTCAGAAATTCAAAGAACAGAAAGATCAGAAATTTCACATACAAAATTATTTATTCAGAAAAATACAACTGCAGCCTTTACCAACAGAAAATAACAGATGAGAAAACACTGGTTACACCACTTTTTTGCAGTGGTTTATGTGTAGATGCACTGCTTTTTGTAAACGCCATTTATATATGCACTGCTTCAGAAAATGGTGTACGTACTGGTGAGGCTGTCTGCATGCATGCTGAGCTTTGGTGCGTGCAGGTGGCATCAGAACTGTGAAACAGCACGAAATTGAATTAACTCCTGACACCAGGAATTCTGGGGACTTTGAGTGCTGCTTGGTCAGAACAGAGTTTGAGTGAGACCAAACCAAGTCTAGGCTTTTTTTAAATGTACTCCACCACTTGCTTTCACATGCCTCTTTCTGAGTACACTCTGATTAGGGAGCCTTGGGCAGAACATATGGGATATGGCTGTTTCCTATGCGTTACCTTAACTGGCAACATCAGGTAAGGCTCAGTTTAGCCATTTAATAAATCAGAGCACCTCATCCATTTTGTATACAACCCCCGCACCTTCAATTTTAACAATGTGGGCAAAGGAGACACTTGGAGGGGAGCTGAAGATGATGTCATCACTGCAACTTTTGATCTGCAAGTAGGTGGCAAGTGAGGGGAAAATTAAGATCACCCCCATGAGTACCTGAATGTCAGGCAGTGCAGCTACTCCATTTCCAAGGGACACAGAGCCCTCTGCACGATTCCTTGCAGAAAGTGGAGCATCCAAACTCCATCACACCACTCACAGTCTCCTTGTTGCTTTAATTCTTATAAGGAGCTTCTTGAAATTTTAAAAGGTTTAGTTTTTCAAACTGTATTTGGACTTATTTTTTGCTATGTGCTGAGGAGTTAAAAGCATTACTTACTATGAATTCAGGGAAGCTTTTTCAAGTGAAAGTGAAGATTTTTAAACTTTAAAATCTGCCTGGGTCACAGAGGAATGAATCTACCCAGGCAATCTGCATGCCAGGACCCTCTGCATAGCTTCACGAAGCTATGACACTCTGGCAGTGGCTCTTGTGCATTTTTATAAAAGCATTGATTGGACTTCTCTCACTACTTCAAAGTTTTATGCTCACTGGATGTATAATCAATTCCTAAGTCAGGAATGAAAAACTGTTTGACAATATAACACAATGCCAAAAAAAAGCAGCCAGTCAAACAGCAATAGTTCTGCCAGCTTTTTAAGCATCACTTCCAAATGTTGGGTCTTCAAGCTGTTGTTGATTCTTAAGCACTTGGTAAACATACAGATATGCTTTGGTTTGGGTGGGTTCTTGGTTTGGGGTTTTTCTGTGTTTGTTTGTTGGTTTTGTGGAGGTTTGGGGGGAGGGGGTGGTGTTTGGTTTTGATTTTTGTGCCTGTGTTTTGTTGGTTTGGTTTAGATTTTTTTTACACAATTAGAAATTGAATTATAAGTACTGTGTTGGAATGCTAGGCCAGTTCACCTAGGACAAGTAAAATTATTTTATTCAAAGAAACAATCTTCTGTATCAGGTTATGGTTCTTCACCTTATCAACTTCACACCTCCCATTCAGGCTCATCTCACTGCCATCTGGGACTACCAAAAGGCTACCACAGACATTTCAGGTAACCATCTCACCCTGACTACATTTTAAACGAAGCAGAAATCCACAGATCACTCCAAAATGTCGAAATGGAAAAATAAATAAGCGATTCATTAACCCCCTGCTTTTTGCCCAGAGGAAGTGAGGTCTTTACCTACATCTGGTTTGTAGGGAAAAAAACTCTCCTTGTAGACAAAGTCAAGTTTTTCTGCTTTTGACTCCTCTACTGCATGATCCTATGGTCACGCTATTTTTGATCCTATTTCAGTTGTGTAATTGAGACTCATATTCTTCTGTCAGTCTCCAGCACCTTCATTTCTTTCTATAGAATAGTGTGGAGCCAGGTTTCCTCTTAGGGCCTTAAGAGGCCCTGAGACTCTGCTGCCCCACACTTGGACACAGAGATTCGGAGCAGGTTGTTTGCTGGGCTCTGCCCCCGCTTCACACACTGCTGTGGTATTAGGCCTCCCCATCCCACCTATGTTACTGATATTTCTTCTTCAAACAGACTTCTGAACTTTGTTTCCCTTCCATATTTTATGACAGTAACTTCAGTGGACCTGTTTTCATCCAAATCTACCTGTTAGACAAGTCTAGAAACTCTTCTATTATCTTAATCTCAAATTTATTCCCGGAGAAAGACAAGGAAGATGAAGGCTGAAGAGAAGGCAGGATCTTCTTAATCACACAGAAGAAAAAGACTTTTAATCTCAGTCTCTTGACATCAGACGCAGCCAATGGATGCATAACTCCACCAGGACTGCCTCAACATTCATAGTTTGCAAACTCATCAGGCTCACAAACATTAAGTGTCCCATGGACTCTCACACATTGCCTGGGCTCTAGACTTCCTTTAAACTTGGTTCTGTTCATCATTTTAAGAAAGAGAAGCGGGAATTGAGGAATACAGGAAAAAAACAGTTTGATGTAACATCTATCAAACTTTCTTACACATTTACAAATGCAAATATTGTGTGAATGAATAAATATGATTTTTCTCAGGTTCTAGTTGGATCAAGCCAAGTTCTGTGTTCCATTTGCTGTCATGAAAAAATTAAATAAACAAACCCCAAGACCTAGATGATGTACACTGCACCAAAATTAGCATTATGCTAGGGTGCCTGATTATATTTCACTGCCCTCCTTGTTACAATAATCTCCATGACCATTTATTAATAAGACAGGCCTGTTTGAATAGACAAATCACAAAAAGACCCTGAAAATTCTTTCTTAGGGAAAGGTACTTTTCTCTTAAATAAACCAATTGATTTCTGATGATCAACTCAGATAAGCAGGAATTGCACCTTCTGCAAGTGTTAGCTGGATACGGCTGTAATAGAAGGCAAATCTTTCCAAACAATTCTGTCACTGTATAGTACTTCAAACCTGACCTGCAGCATTCTTGCTAATTTAGCCCTAGACCTTTCTTCTCAAGAGACTGCCTGTTTTTAAAAACTCTTGACAAATTATTTAGTGGATTTCTTATGAGTTTGTGGTAGAAACATTGGCTTATCCTTAATTGACAGGATATTTTAACTGGCTATGGTAAAAACGACAACAACAACAACAACCTAACAAACAAGAGAAACCTTCCTTGCATAAAACCAAGACAATCCCTTTCCTGGTCTAGACTGCTTCCACAAGCCAGATGCTCCATTCTCATCTTTCTGTTCAACTGGGTAGTTATCACTGCTGGTGTTCCTATGTCCACAACTGCCACTGACTCAGGAGAAACACACCTCCTACCAGTCACACCAAATTATAATCCAGTGTCACATGTATTGCACATACTGAGTCCACTTTGGAGGCAGTTGTCCTTTGAGGCCTTACTCTTCCAGTGTGCTCCTGCAATTAGCAAGTTGCCTCAGGATGTGTCTTCATGCTCTTCATATACCATCAGACAACTTGAGCCTTGCCACTTGTTGAGCACAGCTGAGGAAGCAAGGCAGGGGTGAAAACAACGCACAACCAAAGTGGGGTGGATCACTGGCTGCTCTGTCATGGGAGAAGTTTAATGTGAGCTTTTCTTTTCCACCTTCAGGTCAGGCTACCCTGATAGCAATCTTTTTAAATTTTGTCTTCAATGCTGCATCATCTCTGCTTTCCTGCTTCTGGTTACTCTCATCCAGTCCACATTCAGCTGCCTTAAGGGCTGGTCTGGACAGCTGGACCAGCCAATGCACTAATCCCTTTATGTTCTGTTGTGGATGACAGCCCCATTACAGAAAGGAAATGGAAGATGATGCACTTTTAGAAAAGATCTAGATGGGATCCAGTTCAGTAATGAAGGAAAACAAACAAGTGCAGCCAGTTGAACAAAGCTCTCCATTGCTTTGGACTTCCCAGAACCTCTACCCCACCCCAGTCAATGCAGTAAGCTGCATTGTAGCAGAAGAGTATGCACACCACCCGCAGCAACCTGGGTACTTGGCAAAGGGAAAGTAAGAAGGAGAAGCTGTGTAAAAGATCCCAGAGATTGACCAAGAACGGTCAGTACTGAAATTGTCCACCTCTAATAGGCACTAGCAGCAGGAGAGGGAAGCAAAGGGGAGGCGTATCACTGGGAATGGAGCTTCTATACTAAGAGAAGAAAGTTTTTGGCACTCAAAAGCCAATAGGTTTCTATTTCCTAGCACTAGCAGAATCAGAAGTATCAGAAAGAATGTATTAATATTTAAATTTTAAAATAAGGCTTTTAATTCTGCCTATCAAAACCTGCAAGCTGTCTCTTGCCTTAGAGAAAAAGGCTAAAGGTAAAGGTACGACAGAGATCATACTCAATGGTTTCTCAATTGTGTATTTTAACAAAGAAATCTTTCATTGTTACTCATAAAAATTAAAGGCAGATGTAAGTCTCTGGTTCTGCAAAAGGAAATGAATGTCCTGATCTTATGGTATATTTTGAAAATTCTTGCATTTTCTATATACTTCTATGGCCATGGGAACTGATTTGGCACAAATACAAAAAGAACGTTAGCTCTCTAGATATACCCTCCAGGTGTGCCTTTTTTTTTTTTTTTTTTTTTTTTTTCTTAAGAGGTTAAAAAACCCCACAAGGTTTCATAACCAGAATTGTGGAAAAACGAAGCTTACAACTTGTCAACTCACTCCCTACCCCCTGGCTTCAGCAAGGAGGCTGTATATTTTGAGGTTCCCTTATTAAAGTGATTGCAGATGCATAATCTCATTCTGGGCTCCCCTATGACACATTAAAATCCAAGCCAATCCAAACATACCTGTTGATTTTAAAGCCTTTTATAGAGCTGTAAAAATAACCATAGATATTCTCAATCTGAGATTTACCAGAGCTACTCTTCCATTTTACCATGGAACAATGATCTTGAGGGCTAATGAAAATAAATGAGATGAAGTGTACAACCCAAAGGCATCTAAATGGGAGTTTGATGGTTGAAGCTCCCTTGAGGAGCCGAGATTTAAGGATTAGCATCCAAAAATTCTGCTGCAAACAAAGGGGTGACTAACCGTAAAGAAATAGATTAGTAAACACATGACAATTAAGAATCATGAATACTATGTATCCTTGAAAAGACAGCTGAGAAAAAAATCAATAAAGGTAAGGGATACTTGTAGACATTATAGGAGGCCCGGATAAGCCCTCGTGAAGAACACTGTGTAACTGGGCATGATTCTTATTACCTGGGCTGGAGAAGAAGATAAGCTGGAACAGGCGCACAAAACACCTCAGAATGAAGAATGTGTTTTATGAGTAAAGATTAGAAATGCATGGTCTGTTCATCCAAGCTGACTGAAGTCTGGGAAAGGGGATAAGATTGTACACAACATGTATGATAATATTGGCAACAAAGACAAATGGGTAAAACACCTGTCACAAACACTGGAAATGAGAAGTTCCCTGCTTAACAGAGACACACATTTCGGTATTGCTAGGGTGGGGGGTGAGCAAAAATCTTTAATTATAAATTGGAGCATGTTCAGTTTTGAGGTGAATTGCACAGCATGGAAAACAAGAGGGCTGGGTGAGCTGGGACAGGATCCTCCTGGTATCCTGCTTCAGTGTATGGCTGGCTTCTGCTGTGTAGAAGAAGCATGTGTACCTAAAAGGCTCCTCTAGCATTGCATAGATTAAAATTTCAAGATTAAAACCAATTAAAAAAAAGAAAGTCCTCCATAGAAAAGTTATGGTTTTTAGAATCTTCTACCTAGACAAATTTACAATATTTTGTGTGTGAAGGAGGAACCCTGTTATTCTCTGGTGGTTGTATGCAATTTATGTAACAAAGCCATAAAAGGTGAATTTGAAAAAAGGAAGAAAATTATTAAACAAATATTTAATGGCAGTAATTAAAAAGCTCTTGCTAATTGTAGTTGATTTAGATCAGATCAGAGAACTTTGTCTTCCCAATGATTACAGAAAAAGGAAACGGTGAGGTAAATAACCAGGTAAAAATAATGATGCACTCTACATCTTTCACATGAATGAGTTGAGCTGTTAACAGCTAGTGCACTGTGCTGCTTCGCCCCACCCCCAGCACTGTAATCAGCCTTTTGTCACATACTAGTGAAATCCATTAGCTGCAACTTCCCCATCAACTTCCAAGCCTTTCCAGCTCCTCAAATATTTGCATATTTAACGA
This sequence comes from Nesoenas mayeri, assembly GCF_963082525.1. Taxonomy (NCBI): domain Eukaryota; kingdom Metazoa; phylum Chordata; class Aves; order Columbiformes; family Columbidae; genus Nesoenas; species Nesoenas mayeri. The sequence goes on from NC_137540.1 coordinate 21,156,156, forward strand.
TTCGTTTGACTGGTATCAACTCTCATTTACCAAATGCTTGAGAGGAAAACCAAGACATAGTGTGCAGGGTTTAAAAAAAAAAAAGTAATGACAGCTCCTTCAAATAAAAAGATTTAACTGAAAAACAGGATTTGAGAAGACTTAGCAAAAATTTGAGCTGAGAAGTATCAACAACTTTTAAAACAATGTTTTAATGTAAGGATTGTGGATATAGAGGAAAGCTTCAGTATTTCAATCAGGTTCTAGCTTCATTCACAGCCTTATTCACCAGTAATTTTATTTCAGTTTTCTCTGTGATAATTGCACAGAATTTCTTTTACTTGTCTACTCCTGAATTTTTTCAGCACTCCTACTTTCTAGTACTTATGGCATCACCACTACAGTGCCACCATAAAAATATCTACTATAAAATTCAGAAAATCGAGAGAGTACCAGAAAAGAAAACATCACTGAATAAATCAAGAAAAGATGCAAGCTGATAAAGCCTTGGAAAGATTCCATTTTGACACAAATGCCACTGTAATTTTCTTTGGTAAAACAGCAAACATGGGAGCAATGCGTGACAGTTACATGGAGTTTTTTGCCAAGTGTATTTTTTAAAAATACACATGAATTTTGTATTGGTTTTTTAACATTCCATGTTAACTGGTTTGCAGGCATGCTTGCGAAGAATGTGAAGTACATAAAAACATAAACCACTTATCTCTAACATTTTCTTTGATGGCTTTCAATAAAGATACTTAGATTTACACACCTTGACTTTTGTTACTTTGATAGCTAACTGGCTGTGCTTCCAACAACTAAAGAGACTATTTCTGTCAGGCAACAAGCTGTGAGGGTAACCCCAAGAAGGTGGGAGAGCTGGGATACTGTGCCATAAAAACCACTGCATCACATTTGGTTCCAACAAGCATGCAGATGACTGTCTTCTTGTCTTTTGATAAAAAATACAATCAACAAAATTATAAGCTTGTGTGGCTTGGTATATTACCAGTCCACATGCTCAATATACTTTAAGGACGGAGAGGGCAACTCCGTCCCAGTGAGGCTGGGAAGGAACAGAACCATGTTCACACAAGAAAGATTACTCTGCATCCTCTGCCATGGTAGAGGCATGGATGCATATAGATACATATACAATATCTACACTCACTCTGCTTCCAGGGCAATTCAAGAGACGTGACCTCACTGAGGCACCAAGTTGGCCTCCAGTTTGCGCAATACAAAGGTGTATGAAACCCCTCAATGAAAATAAACCTGCATGGATATACATTCCTGTTCGTCATTACTAAAGTTACAATCTAGGGACATCTAAGCATGATGATACAGCTACAACTCTTACAGAGTGCAGCACTCCTGAAGTTCTGTCTTTCAAACAAGATGTCATAAAAGGTGCTGACATCTCCACATTATCAAAGAGACCACAGCACTACTATCTTCAGCATATGATGACATCTTTTGTTTAATTATCTTTTAGTAACATAAGTGTGCCTGAATATAGTATACTTATTAATTCAAATCATAAACTGTTATTACAAATCATAAAATGTTATTGCAATTTACCAAAGGAAACTACTAAACTGAATACAGAGAACAAGTCATATGATAAGTAAAAATGGACAGTACTGTTTTCATACCCGAGTGACCAGCTTTCTCAGGCATCACTTATCTTATTAATTGCCATTATTTATTGATAGCAATACAGTTATTTCCAAAAGCAAAATTTTGTCTACGCTGTAATCTCTAGCTGGCGTGGGGTTAGGGTTTTTGTTTGTTTGTTTTTTTCCCCAAGTGTCTTTGAGAAAATAAAAGTTATTTCTACTCTTTAAACTTTTTCATGATCAATCTGTTACTGCTGCTTTCAGCTAAGTATATGACCTGACAAGAGGAAGACAGACAGCAGCCTTCTCTGAATGCTCTGGTACACAACCTCCTAATTATCATTAATGAAACACTACAGAATGTTGCAAAGAAATGTGAACAGTATAACCCCGTGTTAACTTGAAACTGATATATTTTGCAGCACTTTGTTTCAATGCTCCCACTCACCACGTCTAAGAATTCTAATCAATTATATACAGTTTATGAGACATTGCCCATATATAATATCATTGCTGGGAATACAATGTATTAACTTTTAATAATAAGGGTTAACGTGATGATGATGATATTGCAGATTAATGCACCTGGAAGACAAGATTCAATAGCGTTTTATAAGGTAAAATGTTGATCAGGGGTATCCATGGTGAAGACGGCTATTCTTTAAAGTCTAGCCAGGCATCCTCACAAGGATACAGTCTGGTAATCACATGCACAGTTCTTAAAGGTGCATTAAAACAATTAGAACCTCTTAGAACTCTTTTTTGGGGTAAGTTTTACACAAAAAGTTTCACACAAAAAGTTTCATAGTAGGAATAGAGTTTTTAGAAATGTAACTGACAATCTTATGTTCAACACCATTCACTTAAAATGATAAATTATTTGCATTAAATGCATTATTTATTATAAGCTTCAACATGTCTTTAGCAATGTTGTTTAGGCAATTTTTATTTACATTACTAGGCAATGATGAACAGAAGAGGCTGTTCAGAACATTATATTCACTGGTGCACACAGGGCAAAATTTAAATCATAACTGCTATCACAGGTTAGCCTATATAACAAACTAATGGACAACAATTTACTTCTGGCAGCACTAAGGGTATTATATGCACTGTATACAGGGAGACTAATAAACAGGACCACTAATACAATACAGCATTCATACTATCATAGTATGGCTCTGTGGAAGAGCTAATGCTCATGAGTACCAAATTCAGGAATTAAAATTCACTGAAGGTCCCTGAATGATATTCAGAAGCCCAGCGCAAATACTGTTGAGGTAAATGAGAGTTTTATCTTGCAACTTGAAAATTCCACCCTTTATTAACCAAGCACTAAGGCTAAGCTAATGAATAGTCCAGAAAAGATAACTAGGAAATTACTAGTTAGTGTTTCTCACTCCACAGTGACTACATGGTACAGGAACAGTGCAGCAGAGAATGGACAGTTAGTTTGCTATTCTAAATACCTGCCACTGGATAAAATGACCCTTCAGAGAAGGTAGACCTCATCTTGGCAAGGTGCACTGCTGGGCTGACCAGAATGGCTGCTCTTTATGCATCAAGTCCTCAGTAACATCCTCAAGAAGTTTTAAATATTTATATATCCCAAGAGAAGTCCTCAAATTTTGGGCTTTGTGACAAAAAATGCAGCTTTTGTAACTACCCCATTCCCAAGCTAGTTTATCACTCTGATGAAAAAATAATTCGTGTGTGTATTTTCCTCAAGAAGAACAGCTCTGAGTCATGTTACAAACCACAGAACAATTAATGTGCATTTTACACAGTTCTCATACAAGTGCCTCCAGGGCTGGTAGGAAGAACATACACTTTGCCTTCCTGTTGTTGCACATATAAAGTTTTACCACCTCTTTTGAGAAGTAACAGTGAAAACTGCCATTTATGAGACATCTTGTTATCTGTCCGTAAAGTCACCAAAGTAAACATCTTTATGTTGCTTGAAAATGTATGCAGAACATTCTTTAATATTTCCATTTCTACGGAAAGTAACCCCTTCGGCTACACAGAGCACCAAAACTCAGTGAGGAATAGCAGGGTGGAAGTTGCCAGTGAGCAAAAGTAAAAACAGCTGAAGTTTCAGTCACTTAAAAAAAATGCACAGGTCTCTGTATGAATGCCAGTGGAAGAAACATGTTGCATGCAGGAGGGAACATGACAGGAAAATAGAGAAGCAGAATCAACGTATTCAGTGCAAGAATAACAAAAGACCCATTTTTCTTAGAACAGTTGTCTTTTTCAATTTACAGTAAGCCTGTGATCCCAGGTATATCAAGAAAGCTTTGCTGGTGTGCATTGATATATAGGATAAGGTCAGAGCAGCTCTTGTGTAAACATAGGTTAGCTGCATCAGATGAATTACAATTTTCTACAGTAAAATAAAAATACCATAAAATAAAAATCTTCCCACATAGCTTTACTTCAGCAGTAGTTGATAATGTTACAGCCATTCTCACAATACTATTTATGCCAGTTTAGTTTACACTGCTATATTAGTATACTGTATGTATATTGCTTAAGCATCCCTACTATAAACAGGGCACCACTTGCATACTACTTACAAATTGTTTCTGACTAACTTCACTCTCATTCCCTTTCCAGGGTGCTGGCTTATGTACAATGCAAGTAGTAAGATAAACATAAAAGACAACATATACATCTCCTGAAAACCTTTAAGTGCTTCAGCCTGTTTCCCTGATCTTCATAAAGCCACAGTCCTCAGTAACTTGTACCATACCAAACAATTTGTGCCAGCAAATCCTCCACAAGCATCAAGACTTCCCAACCTGATAAAGGACTAACTAAAGCACCATTACCTACCTGTTAAAATCTCTTCATTGCATACTGATTAATATCCATACTTTTATAAAACATGAAGATAAAACTTTGCCTTCTTCCTTTTGTTCTACCATGAACTGTAAGGAACCAAGGCCCTCACTGAAGACTAATGATTGAAAAACAAATCTTGAACTAACTGGAATGAAGCAGCATCACATTTAGTGATACATAGGGGCTCCAGTAATTCGTCTTCCTGCTGCTGATCTCTCACTAACCTCTACAAACAAAATACCCAGGAGCTTAGCTGCCCAGGAATGAAGCTCTGTTTACCTGAACAGTGCTTTCTCAGTTGGTCTGTCATCTATTTTGGATCATTAGGACTTTGTCCAGCTCCTGCATGTGAAAGATCTCCAGGAGATCTCCTAACTGAGTGATCATCTTATTTGGTAAGAGTTTGTATTTTACCCAGCCTGACTAACAGCATATGGTTTTGTGATTCTGCAAGAACAACAGGTTTTGGTCCTCTTCAAATGAAGTGCAGGTAGAGTTTCCATTCATCACATTGGTGGTCTTTCTGGGAGGGAGCTTATTTCAGATACTGACCAGAAAAATCTTCCTCATTATTTAAACACTATTAAATTACTTAAATTTATGCCTTAAATGTACTAACAGGTGCAAGGTTACCCAGTAAGAAGACATCTTAAGATCAAGATACTTACAAAAAGCAGAAGCAGAAGTGGAGTTATAACAATGCCCTGGAAGAAATAAGAATTAAAAAAAAGTCTGTTAGTCAGGGAAACAGAATACTCTTTACTTTCACGTACCTTAGTGCCTGGAAATACACAAACATCATTCAACATCATAGAAATGAAGTGAAAAGAAGTTCAACTTTGGTCTTCACTATGTACATTCTTTAGCACCTGTATATCGACCATTTTATAAACTATACTCAGTACAAAGTATCTTTTTATTTTTTACCTCTAGCTTTCCCCATTCGCACCTAAGTCCCTCTATTCTAGAAGATCTGATATACAGAAATATAGATCAATTATTTAAAAAAAGATCTTAAAGCTTCCCCTCACTGCGCTGCATCATAACTCCACTAAGCTACTCCTTAGGGGAAGGCTTGTGATCAAGTCCCATGCTACCCAGTCCCAGGTCCTCTTCTGAGCAAAAGTCGCATCAACTGTGATGAATGAGGTGTCGTGACTGTGTAATGTAAACTGATATTCCCCAAGGAAATGAGCTGAGATCTCAAAACTCATTTCACTTGATTAGACCTCATGTCTCGCTGGTAGAAGGCAAGTCTTTCATCTAATTTAATCACACAGGACCACCTCAGCTTTCCACATCCTCCAGGCAGACACAAGCAAAAAGATTTGTTGTCTTCACTGACAAGGAACGGGTTTAAAGCTGATGATTGGACAAACAGAAGATTTTAGTTTCATGACAGCAAATCTTAAAATGAGTTGTTTGGGCTGGGACTTAACATGACATCCATCAGTTTCATAGCTGCAAATAGCAATTCCCTATCACCCTTCCATCTGACTTGAACATTTTATTATTGCTCAATAAAATTATTCTATCCTTTAATGCAGGCTAATTCATAACGTTTGCTCAAAACTTCTTTAAGCCAAGTCTATATTCTTCATCCAGCTACTTCTCAAGAATAACTAGTCCTCCAGCTATTCATTAACTTTATTGTTTAAAGGACAAAAGTCCAAAATTACCTTGCATTCATCTGAAGGTATGCTTATTTTTTGTTTGTTTTTAGCTCCAAGTTAAAAATAATTAAACAAAAAAAGTAGTTGTCCCCTGCTTTTCATTCAACCTTGAGTAACATAACTTTACTCCAATCTTTTGGAAACTAATATAAAGAAAAGCCTTATACAACTACTTTTATATTCGTTTTGCTTTCTGAGTTCACAAAAAGCATGGATGCAGACAGCACAGAGTGCCTCTTGCACTGTTAAAACAAAATGCAACAAGTAAATGCCACAAATTACAGCAGACATGAAGGGTCGAGGAGGCAACAGTTAAGCTGTGCAACTTGAAGGCTCTGCAGAATTTAAAACATATTTTGAAATACTCCATATCTGACTGCCCTACAGCCAAGCTATCCATAATCATTTATCTTTTTGCAAATGTCACCACTGAGATAAATCATAAAAGACAAGAAATATAAGAAGTAGAAGCAATAAGAATTCCTTCAGGGAATCACTGTTTACAAGAGGCTGAGACAAAAATGCAGATAACAGTTATGAAGAAATACAGGTGTTCTAGTGTATCAGCTGTAGAGTAAGAAACAAAAGCTGAGGGAGGGAGGAGGAAACGAGCTAAACTGACATTTGTGTACAGGAGCATCTGCAATGCTTAGAATGGAGAACTGGCAATAAGATTCATATAATGTAGATGCAACACAGCCACTTCATCAGAATGATCAAACTCCGTCTTTTACGAACTACCACTAAGAATGAGCCAGAATTACCTCTTTCTCCCCTTTCCCCATTAACAACGACACTGCACAGCTCATCTATTACCAAGTGCCTGACTCTTCCCTAGGCACGTGTGATTTTGTGGGGGGCAGAACACCACTGCAGAATGGTTCCAGCTTTATATCTTCCTTGGCACAAGCAAAGAGGAGCAGGCATAGAGTGGGAGATGATACACCACAAGCGTCCTCTACTCCACATGAGCATTGAGTGTAGGGAGAAGAGAGCACACTGCCAGCTGGTAAGTACAGGCGCCTCACCTCAACACCTGAGGGAACTCAATGATTCAGCACCATTAGTCATTTCTTATGCAGTTCGTGCCTCACTGCATTCTATAGAGTTTCTATACAGTATTAAAAAAAAAAAAAAAAAAAGGCAAGCAAAGGTAAAACCAAAATAACCCTCCCCTTTATCTTGTTGATAAATAAAGATGATGCCCTTCCTCTATAGGATGGGACCTGTGACTTGGTATACATTTGCTTTGGAGGCTTGGTGATATTAACACAATTGGCAATAAGCTGCTAATTCAAAGCACAGAATATCACAAAAGGAAATATTATCTCTGTGACAGTAACACTTCTTCATAATTCTGTAAGTGGAGAAGAAAAGGATCCCAGTGAACATCACAAATAGATTCCTGACTGAGCTTGTTGAAAATACAGCATTCGAAAGGTCAATTCTAGCAATTCTGTACAAAATTTTGCTATTAAACCTAGTGATCTTAATAATTGGAAGCAAGTTTCTCATTGCCTCACCACAGAAAGGATTTATAAGGTTGAATTTTCCCATTTGTGACACATACGCAGTTCCCCAGGAAGCTAAACAATTACCTGACAGAACAGACAAGTCTATATTAAAAAATAAATGTTGTTGCTGAATCAGGGTAATTTGATGTTAATGTTTTATTTCCATAAGGAGTGCCGGTTTGAAAAACCACAGGGATTACATTAAAACCAAGGGGGCTTTTTTTCAGTCAGTAGTGCTGTGGTGAGTGTGATGGTTTACAGGTGCAAGCAAGGCAAGTCTTGTTAGGGGAGGGAACCTCAGTTACCAGACTGACTGATGGAGCTGGAAAAGAACAAAGTTTGGCCAAATAAAGTCCATTTCTATGTTATATGAACACACTGACGTGCTTTTGTGTGCAAAAGCCGTTCTCTTCAGGTTTCTGTTCCAGAGTTGAAGAGGTTTTTATGCGATTAAAGCATATCTGTCTAACATAGGTATCACCTTTCCCTGCACATGCTGCCTCACTTCAACATGTTATCTCTTTCTTAGAAATGTGCTCCTCAATATGCTCATAAGCATTATGTGATGCATCTCAATTCATACCTAGTAAAGAATAATATAAAGATCACACTGAGTCTAAAACCTACTGATAGAAAATACGGACAACGTCTTGGGTTTTAAAGAGAAAACCAAAATCTGATTCACTCAGAATAAAGATAAGACAGAAGAAAACTGTTACTCTGCACGGTCCAGCTCACGCACCAGCAGAGTCTTAACAAAGATGACTGTATTCTGACACTGGCAGTGCGGCTGCTTTCTGAGACTATGACAGGCTGAAAAGCACAAAGGAAGGTAAAAGTTAAAATAAAGGCTATCATTTCTAAGTCCATCAGACATTAACACCACCAGAGAGGAAAAAGTAACTAAATTTGGCTATGCTTTTCCCTGCCTTGCTTTCCAGGCAATTGCTGTCAAATACGCAGTGTATGGAGATAAACAGATTGTAGATTAGCACTTCCAGCAGAAGCTGAGCATGTGCCCTTGAGAATGCAAGGTCATCACACAGTTTTAGCATCTTCAAAGTTTGGTTGGAGTGTTAAGCTTTCCGACTGCTGCCCACAATGGAGTCAAAGTTGTAAAGTGACTGCCGTTTGCTATCAGCAGAAAAACTTTCAAGAAATCCATTTACACCTCTGATGTGAAAGACTGACTGAATATATTTCAATGATTTTTGTGGAAAGGGAAGAAAAACTCCCAGCCTGACCCAAGACACTGATAGAACACATGAGTCTGAATAGTCATACTAGATATCTATAAACACATTCCTTTTTACAGCAAAGATCATGAAGCATGTCTTAATTAAGATAGTATAAATACAGGTTCGTGTGTGTGAGCATATGCATAAACATACACTTTAACAGGAAGGATGCATTTAGAGATCCATTTAATTGGTATTTGCCTTATAGAGATAAAGATGTTTTCCATAGGTTTCAGCCTGCACGGCATTGCCGTAGAGCAGATATTAAAAGGTGTTTATTCTTCAAGAGAATTTGTAGAATCAATACATGTAATTGGTTGCCAAAGCAGACAGCAAAAGGAAGTAACATAATAGATTTGAAACTATGATGACAAATCATTAAGAAAGAAATTATGCAAATAATAAGAGGAAGGTGGGCACAGATCCAGAGGGACACATGGTAGAAGATGAATAAGGATTATTGCAATGAGGCATGAAATACATGTGAACTTTCCTTCGTTTCCTTTACCCACAAATTTCCCATGCAATTTTTCTTCATTCTTACAGGTCAGCAGTAGGACACAAGTGTGGCAATTACTCATGAAAGAAAAAACATTAACCATCTGATTTGTCTTAAGAAGTAGGGCTAGAAAAAAAATAAATCTTTTTGTAATCAGGGTTCTGAACAAATGTGTGTTTTCCAAAATCAATTTCATACATATGTGCTTAAAGCTACAGATGTTCTTGAATGCTTCATCAGAGCAAAAGTGTAAGCAGTGTTAAGTTATAAACTGAATACAGGTTAGTAAAAAGTTAACTGGGCAGCGTTTCCATCACTACCGATAGGGTAAGTTGCAAGAAAAAAGGCTATGAACTCTGGACAATTTTATCAGAAGACAAGCATGAATGACAACAGAAATTCAATCTTCATCTGTGTACTGCAGTACTTTTCACATGCTTTTATTTCAAGAGTCACTGGCACTTTCTGGAAAAGAAAGAACAACCAGAAAAACCCAGCCTGCCCCCCTCACCAAAAAAACACAAACAAACCAACCAACCAACCAACAAAACCCCACAAAACAACAACAAAAAAGCCAAACACAACCAAAAACTGTGCAGTTTTTCTGATTACAACATGAGAAATAGACTTTGAAACACTTATTATTTTTATTTCTTCTTGTGTATTTTGTTTCCTTGCTTCTGTGCTTAGAGATGTTCCGCCTGGACATGTTCCTGTGCGACCTCACCTAGGCGTTCCTGCTCCAGCAGGGGGATTGCACTAGATGATCTTTTGAGGTCCTTTCCAATCCCAAACATACTGTGATACTGTGAAGTGTGGTTTTTAAAAAATATATATTTTTCTTTGTTTTTGACAAATACGCAGACAACTTTATCATGTTTTACATTTCCAAAATAAAACCCAGCCTCTAGAAAAGTACTTCTAGGTCTGAATTAGGTATGTTTGTGAGCAATACAGAACAGTCAAAATTTGGACAGAATATAGATAAACAGATCTGGTACCATCACCGGGGGAAAAAAAAGTAGGCTCTCCTAAAGGTCAAAAAGCTTATTGCTCAGTATGTTCAAGAATGTGATAGTGATTATACAGATGATAACAGTACTCAAAGCCAACTTTCAGTCTACTCAAATGAAGAAGTACAAGTCTTCCCCTCACCCTCACCCCTTAGATTGGTCACCGCTCCACAGTTCCATGTTGTGATACAGCACCTCTGTAAAACTTCACTCATTAGCTGTGATACCACATTATGCGTCCTCTAAATAAACTGACTTAAGTATAGTCCCCTGCCAAACTGCTTTGCAGTAATCTTAATTTCAGGCATCATATAAAGAATTACTCCTACTGTTGAAGCAGGGCACACACCTGGATAACCTGCTAAAAATCCTTCAGAAATGAGTTGCCTTCTCGCCTCCTCCTTTTTTCCACCTGTGCCCACTTACTAGTTTGGAAAGATGTAGCATCTCTTGACAGACACCACAGAACAAGTTAAAAACGCCTACGCTAAACATACTTACTAGGTTCAAAACCCTAAGTGCAAAAAACCACTGAAAGTCAGGATGGCATAGCCTATGCAAGTCCTTGCAAAACCATCGGTGTGTGATGAACAAAGAAGGATCATAACAGAAAACAGCCTGATAACAGGATTGCATATCTCAGTTTTCAAGTACTATACCATTTTAACATGATTTCAAGTCTGTAACTGAAATTATTTGGAAAACATTTCAGTACGTTAGTATTTGGATCAAGTGGTTGCAGGAGCCTATTTGGACAACCTTTTCCTGGCTTCTTTAAACAGTTTTTAATATTTGTGTAAGCATGGCTATACAAACTATACTGTTCATTTGTTCCTGCTTAAAGACAACAATGGAGACAAGAAATTTTTGTTGATTTAGACGTTGAACTAGACTTCCACAATAAAACATATGTTTTACTCCTCTTTCAAACTTCATGTCCATGTAAATGGACAATATTGGAGATTAAATTGGAGCTGCACTTCCTGTTGTGCTTACAATTTCAGTCATTGCCCACGATGCAACTTCAAAGACCCTGGGTTGTTCCCTCATAGACCTCACAGAAGCTCCTGATGCCAAATAATCACTTGCCTTTTGTTTTCCAATGTTATTGTTTTCAAAATAATTTCAGGTGCAAAACATGGGACTTTGAAAGTCTCTTCCCATACATCCCTTTTCTGTCAGCTACTCCAAAGATACCGTTGGTTCTAAGAGGCCTTATACAACTTCAGAATAAAATATGTTGTTTAGCTCTTTATTGTACTGTTTTATATCAAGAACAAAGACTTTATGAAGTGATGATTTTTAGGATGCTAAATACATCCATCCTCCCTATAATAAATAATACAAAAATCTGAATTTAACTTCATGCTCTTTTCAGTATATTTTAACACAATTCATTAAATTCATAAACACTGTACAAAACCAAGGCAATGAACTACAATAAAAAACTGAAAATACAATTCTACATAACTGTAATTCAACTGTAATTATAAATAAGCACCATAACAATACCTGCAATGCATACAATTAGGCCAATATTGGGTTTTAATAACAAAACTCTAAAATTAGAAGTCCTATGTCAAAATGGGTTTTGCTTTATTGGAAGGAATAAAATAAATCAGATTTCATATCAACTATGAGATTATGCGTATTACTTTGTGAATTATTCCAGATGTCGCACCACCTTTGTTCTCCTAGTGGCCTCTACTGTGGGAAGGGTTTGTGGGTTTTGTTTTGTGGTTTTGGTTTTTTGTTTGTTTGTTTTAAAAAAGATAATATTAAAAAGCATGCTAGCATCAGAAAATAGTAGAAACCAAAAGCATTTCCATTGTTTATCAGTAATTACTAACTGCAGATGTCCCCTTCACACATATTTTATTCAAGTATGAAATCAAAATGGAATAAAAAGGAATGCAGGCAGCAAGCTTCGGTTTTTCCAACACAACAGAACACAGGAACTAAGAATAAAGTGATCTGAACTACTGGCAGTAACACTACTACATTTGTCACAGACTGAGTGTAAAGAACAAAATCAAAAGGTGAAAGCATTTTTTTCAGTAAGTTTGAGAGGTGAGTTTCCAGTATTGGGTTGAGAATAAAGCCAAGAGTATGAACAGATTATTTCACAAAGGTAAAACTCCACATAAGCATAGTTTGCCTGGCTTCCCAGCAGATGGCATCTTCAACACATTAGAAATCTTCTTACAAAGCAACAGAATAGTTCAGGACACACTAGTAACTACCCTGAAGTTTTAAAGCAACTATAAAAGCTTTTTGGGGCTTGGCAGGTTATACTGGAATAGCATCTGGAACAATGCACAAAATACCAAAAAAAGTCAGAATCAGAGGTGGAAATAAATGGTCCCATCAAACATCCTAAAATCTCATGCCCTATATTAGCAATGTTGTATGAGTAACTGCAAGAATTTCAGTTACATGGGATCTGCCTGGCAACATGCAGAATAGCTCCTACAGTGGGTGGGAGGATGCTGCTGAGGAAGCTGCTCCTGGCCAGACTTCCCAAGCTGCAAGCTCCTGCTCCTGCAGCTCTGCAGTGCTCTGTCTGACCCAATGCAGTTCTGGTGGGTCTTTTCTCATGTATCTGGAAGGTGATCAAGACTTATTCCCCACTCAAACTTGTAACAACTTCCTGCAACATTTTGTTGTCTCTCTCCTGTGCAACAGGTTCGAGTCAGGTGTCTGGTTAACATCTTCAGTGCATTCAATGATAGTGCTGAGCCTGCGGCTCCAACTGTTGCCCATTTCCTCCTCAGTTGTTTTTGCTGACCGTCATCCCTGGCCTCAAGACTTTCTTCCTTGCCTTTACTTCCCACCTCAATGACAATTTTTTTTAAACTTCACATGCACAATACTTTTGCTAATTCCAGCTCATTAAACCATTGTCTGTTCCTATTCAAATTTATTTCTCGTGTGGTGTCAGCAGAGAACTAGATCACTATAATTGTGTATGTCAGCATAGGAATCAAATTCATACACTGCCATTACGTGGGCCTTCCCTAGAGGAGGCATAAAAGGAAGAAAGGAACTTCACAATCATCCACACCCATGTGTTTTTCAGACTGATCCTCCTGTCTTTGCAAAAATCATTTTGACATAATCCTGTAATTTCTCCAACACAGACAGTTCTACAACACAGTTCTACAACACAGCATATAGCATGACCTCAGTGGGACTGAGGAAGAAAGACAGTTTGTAGGATTAGGGTGTTTGTAGGTATAAGCATGGTCCTTTCTCAATAAAGAGTTTCATGGATAATAACAATATAATAAACTTACATGCTTTGGGGTGTACGGTAAGTACAAGGTATGTTAAGTATCCTAAGTTTAATTACCAGCTGAACATGCCAGTCTCAGTGCCTCTGCTATCACAAAAGCATTTGCTAATAAAAAAGGATGGCACACTAGATGGTGCTGTGGGACCTTCCAGGGAGAAGAAACTCCTCCTAAACCAGAAGTTGTAGTACTGCTAAATTAGCCACATAGTTGATTCTATATTTTGAAACACGTTAAAGAGTACGAATCACAACAGGAGAAATCAGAATCAGAAAAATTGGAGGAATAAACTAAGCAAACATTCTACTTTGACTGATACTGCTTTTTGGAATAGTCATATGCCCCTCTTCCACTGGAATGGTGTCTCACCTCTTCTTCCCAAAACAAGAGAAAGCAGTTTTTATGCTCTAGATCAGCCCTGCTTTACAGAGTTCTACATGTCAAACAGCACTGAAACAGCAATGTCCAAAGCCAGAGATCCCTACAAGACTTCCCTGTCTTTCTTTGTCAGCTGGACATAATCACCCTCTAGCACACAGCATCTTATTCTGTTGTGTGTTTAAAAAACATTTTAACAGAAGAAACTTTGAATTAACTAAACTGTGAGTTAACTTTTCCTGCTGTGATAATAAGCTGTATGAAAGAAAGCAGAAGTGTAAGTGAAAAAGTACAGAAACCTGAGAGAAAAGCTATGGCAAATATTACAGAAATGAGGGGTTATACACAGTTATCAAAATCTATTTAAGTAGAACAGTTTCTGTATAAACACACCATCAATTTTTGAACCAAAGCACATTTTATTTTGTTAACATCTACACTACGTTTAAATAAACTCTGATCTCTCTTGTTTTTCTTAAAGCCAAGAACCTCAAACAATGCAAGTATAAAGCACTGTACAACCCGTCTGACATATGGAAGAAAATAAAAACTTTATATGATGGGCAGAAGTGTTGTGCCAATAAAAACCTATACAGATTAATTACAAATCAGTAGCAGTGAAACACTTTATTTGCATTGTAAAGGTCTCTTGGTGACCTACTATTGAGAAATACCAACTGAAACATATCACTAAAGTGCCGGCATAATTCTCATGCTAACCCAAACTGTGGGTTTGGTATGTGGTAAGCAGGAAATAAGATACCATTCCCTTAAAATCAAACCAACAGCATAGTTTCTCTATATTTATTATTAGAGATAAATTAGCTTACACCAGTTTTGTGAGGAAGACATCAGTGAAGGAGCTAATTACACTCCGTGAGAAATGTCCTTCAAGTTCCCTGGACTAAATGATGCTCAGGACCCTTCAAGACCATTTCCAAGTCTGCCAGAAAGTTAAGCTAATAATAATTAGTTTTAGAGTGAGCTCACTCTAATATTCTTTTTCTCCTTTAGTCTAAGTGCCACAAATTGTTTTATTAAAATGTATCACAAGGCTCATTCAGTTCGTTTCCACTATCATTCCCAGGTATGATTTCCTTTCAGAATTGAATATTTCAAAGGCCGAACCTAACCAAAATGTACACACACACACGTGTGAGCAGGCACACGTAAACACAGCCCCCCCAAACCCAGCCCCCAATATGGTAATCTATATTGCCTGTGTTCTGCGCTGCCTGCCTGGCCCCAAGTCATCAATAATGAATAGAAACGTACAGCTACAGCAGTAGCCTGTGTCATGGGCTTTTCAGGGATTTTTGCAAAGGAACAAAAACACAGGTTTGCCATTTGATTATGTCATCTTTTGCAAACACAGGATGGACAAAAAAAGGGGGTTATTTAAAAAGGGGTAATATGATTAACCCTTTTTGTACTAATTGACAGTTTCTTCCACTATACAGAATGGAAAATATTTGCTTGTAATGCAACCAGTATTCTCCTAGGCCTGGGAATTCAACAATAACGTTAATTTTGAGCACAGGGAATGGAGGTTGTTTCTATTTTAAGATAATGAATACATACTCAAGAGGAGTCAAATACCATAGTTTAAATAGAAGGAGGCAAAAAATGTTTTTGTTTTCCTAGGAAACCAGCAAGTTCAGTCTCATATAAAATTGTTCTTGAAGAAGAAACTTAATGCATGCAAATAGATACAAACATAGCAAACAAAAGCAGCAGCATTATTAAAAAATATGCAGATCCTAATAGATGAGTTAGATAATGTTTAAAAAAGAGGTGGCTCTCATATATATATATATATTTTTTTTTTTCAGTGTTCTCAAATACATTTCTATAGACATTAGGACTGTAGTCTTACAGGAGTGATTATCTCACATTTTACAAACAGAACACATCAGCTGGGATACTACCACTCCACCCTCCAGGGAGGGTGGGTGGCAAACTATAAAACATCTACAGGACATGCACAAACTACAGTGATTGAAAACCCAGTTGTAAACCCAAATCTTTCTTGCTTTCTGCATAAATTCCAGAATAAGTCCTGCATTAATAAAATAAATTAATAAAAACATTAACTTCTGTAGTAACTTCTGTAGTAGATGAGTAAATATTCTCCATTTTGGAAGATGTAACTGAAGATACAGCTGTGTCTTCCAGAAACCTGGAACTGGATAATTTGGATAAGAAATGAAACTATATAAGCATGTACCTTCAACTGGGCACTAAAAGCAAGACTTTTCAATTCAAATTATGTTGACAGGCCATCTTTTCTAGAAGTCAGTAGCAAATAGAAGTACATGGTTCAAACACAACTACGGAAAATCTTCAGAAAGCACCAATCAATAACATGATTTAAAGAGCCTACCCTGTGTTCTGACCTAATGCTATCTTGTGATACCTGTTTTTAATGCTTAGAATGGGATATTATAGCATTCAGCTGAACTGAATTGTGCATAAATCGCTGAATGTTCATGGATTCAATATGATATTAATGACTGTGAATAAGAAACCAGGATCATAAACCATCTTTCTGTGATAGATAATAATTGCCTCAAATTACAAGTACATACACGACAGCACACTAAGGTTAAAAAAATCCACAGAAATAGTAAAACAGAATCATGGAATCATTTTTGTTGGAAAAGACTTTCAAGATCATTGAGTCCAACTGTTAACACTGACAAGTCCACCTCTAAACCATGTCCTCAAGAACCGCATCTACACATCTTGTAAAAACCCCCAGGGATGGTGATTCAACCACTTCCCTGGGCAACCTGTTCCAACACCTGACAACCCTTTCCATGAAGAAATTTTTCCTAATATTCAATGTAAACTTTCCCTGGCACAACTAGAGGCCATTTCCTCTCCTATCACTTGTTACTTGGAAAAGAGACTGACACCCTCCTTACTACAACCTCCTTTCACATAGTTGTAGAGAATGATAAAGTCTCCTCTCAGCCTCCTGTTCTCCAGACTAAACACAAAGAAATGTGGTCCCGTTTAACTGATTAAGATCATTTACTTATGAAGAAACTTCTAGAGAAAAGTTGTTTCTCAGTTCTATTTCCAAACATACTTCAGCATGACCAGCTTGATTATTGCTTATTTCACGAATTCTATACAAGCAGTAAAAACCACTTCTTTTCTCCTACTGGCACTTTTTTGTGGTTTTGCAAGTATTCAGCCACCCTTCTTCTAGCGTACTGTGCAAACACAGTGTTGAAAGCATGAAACTCCTGCATTGTTTTTGATACCTCCACATAGTAGACATTCCACTTAATACACATTTTAATATGCTTAATATGCATATTTGCAACAAGAAAATGTAGGGTTTTGTTTTATATGTAGTATAATGGAACGGGCCAAAACCCCTGTTCTTGTTATCAATGCCATATGAGTCTTGGAATATCTTTTTAGATATATATGAGATTTTTTTTTTTCTTTTTTAAACCATCTGCTTCAAAGATGTTCATTTCTTAAATGTTATTCACTAGCTATAGATGCAGGTCTTGCATTCAAGGCAGAAGAATGGTGCATTTGCTCAACTGTATGCTATTGCTCAAGTCACAGATGACCTACTGGGCTAAGGTATTGCTTATAGCAGCGGGTCCCTCAGCACAGCATCCGAAATTGCTCCTTCCGCCTGCTGAAAAAAACCTGACAATCACTTTGAAGCACACAGGAAACTGGTTGAATCTACAGTGCTGTCACATCAAAAGAGGTCTGTCTATACTGATTTGGAACTGGCAGGTCTGAGGAAAATTCACCTCCCTGAAACTCACCTCCACAAGTCCATACTGCCTGGTCCCACCTGCCCTTGCAAGGAGACAAGAACACTGCCTGGGAAGGCTCTTGAGTTGCCCAGTGCTGCCCACATCACCCCAGGACAGCAAGAGGAAGGGTGCTGCCCTGAGGTTGAGCACAGCAACAAGCACTAAAGTCCACGGCCATTGCGGTCAGCTTTTTGTGGAGCGCCCTCTGAAAAAGATGGCACGGCACGATTCACCTGAGAATAGTAACGTCACCACATTCTGAGTGTATCAGAGTAGGTAAATTGTGGAAAGTTATAAATCCTGGCAGAGGCAGCCTAAAGAACTATATGTATTAAGAAAAAAAAAAAAAAAAGAGAGAGAAGAAAAAAAAAGAAGGGGCAGCAAACAAAACTTGGCTTTGTATTTCAATTTCCTGTAAGGGTTATGCTGTTCAAACTTGCCATCAGAAGGAGCCTGCTTTTCCCCTGTCTGATATGAATACTGCTTTTGCATTTAAATCATCTGCCCTGAAATGTGGATCTTTGATTCAGTAACATAACAGAGTATTTCCAGAGGGGGAAAATTATTTCTGAAAACAAAATAGTCCTGGTCTAGCAGAGACTGCCTAGGCAGGGAGGGAGCTGGCAAGTGAGACTAGAACCAAATGAAGAGAAAATATTGCCCTCACAGCCCCCACAAGAAGGGTGCTTTTTTTTTTTTTTTTATTCGAGCTCCCAAGAGTCCAAATGGCAAGACAGTATTATCTTGGAAGGTGTTTCCTAATGTATAGGAGGTAAAACAGTCTGCTCTGTCTTCAGAGACATCCCAGCTCCCTGGGTAGCTCCTTTCTGACTCCTCCTTAGGCTTTGTCCCAGCTCTCCCCAAAGAACCACTACAAGGCTGGAAGTTCACAGCACGGGATTAGACTGTTTATGTACTTAAATTTCCAAAGGCCCCAGCTCTCCGTATCCAGAATAATTCTCATTCTACAGGAATACATTCCTTTTAAGTGAAATCCCTTGTAATTTCTCCCTTAAATTACATGCCACACACACTCCCAGAACCTCATTAGCTGAAGAGACAAAATGTATCTCTAAGGCCTTTAGTTTTTACTGAGGATGTCTAGGATTTGCTAACCAACAAGAGATTCACTTGTGTCTGTTTTGTGTGCCTAACACCTTTCATAAATTGTTTCATCTGGTGGGTGGCAGACAGAACTTCCCCACAGAAGTTGTAGAATAAGTCAATCACTTGCTATTTCCACCCTGACCATGAGAACTGCAAAGAGAGTAGCAAGATTTAACCCATCCTAAGATTAGCAACTGACCTGATTTTCAAAGTAGTTCTCAGGTACACTATTTGCCTCATTGATCTAACAGAAATGAAGATATGCAACCTAATAACTACTGTTACAAATCCTTGCAATCCATCAGCCATAACCATTTTAAAAATTCCGAACACCAACACACAATCCAACTCGGTATGAGCTGTTAATAACTAACAGTCACCCATTATAGGGCAGTTTTAATATCCATAACATGGAAGGGTTAAATAGCCTTGCCTTGGGGTTTAATACAGATTCTGCTTGCATTCTGCAGAGATACTTTACAAATGAGAAATACAACAGCCCATGGCTGCCGAAGTATGAAAAGTATGTTTCATCATCCTGACCCATTGGTTTACTCACTATCAGTTCATTATCAGCCCTTTTTGTTCTAAATGCAATTTCCATGTGAAAAAGACTCAATTTCTTTTTTTTTCATTTTTTCTTTTTTTTTTTTTTTTCCCCCTGAAGTTTTGCTGCAAACTCTCACATAGGCAATAGGGTCAAAAAATAACTGCTTTGGTTATTTACAATTAAGCATAACTGTTCCTTTAATCTATAAAGCAATTACAGGCAATGCAAATGCACACAATGCAGGTTTGCGTAACACTGCAGTGGCAAATCAAGGCACTAATATTAAAAGGCAAAAATGCCATCAGTCCTCTCGTTTCTGGATCAAAGGGCATCAGCATAGTTCATACACAGAGCAGAAATAATCATCCTGTGGCCTAGAAGTAACAATAACTCAGGATGGTCATTTCCAATATTGGTACTGTAAAGGATCTGCAGGCTACCTAAGTGGTTTTTTTTGTTTGGCTTTGGTTTTTGGTTTCGTTTTTTAACCATACTGTTTTACTAAAAGGTCCATGAACTAAAGGGTTCCAGGAACAGTTTGCCAGATGCCTACTACAACTTTACACACACACGAAAAATATAGAACTGCGTGGCTATTGTTGATACATCTTACATAAGAATTTTTAAAATGTAAATATTATATTTAAATTAGCATTTCTGGTTTGCCTATAATCAAAAGCCTCTGACATCACAAATCATGACAACCAGGTGGCCTAGCAACCTAGACAGACAGACACAGGAAGTTCAGTCAGTCAGTAATAAAAAGCTTTGTTTGGCTTCAAGGAGAAGAAAATTGCTTGGATGATCACTTGAGCACTCTACTAGGTGATGCACTATTTTATTCTTTCTGATAGCTGCAGTTTAAAAGAACTCAGAACAGGAAAATGTACATGTAAAGGCTGAGCAAAGATATGGACTGAAGCTTTATTTTGTTTGGTTTCAGATTCACACTTTTGATAGAGCCTAGGGAGCCAGAGAGAGAAGAAAGGAAACTGTCCCTGAGCGTCTGACAGTATCAACAGCGAAAGCAGCTGCTTAAGTTGCAAGGTACCTGCAGAGTGAGTCTAGGAGCAAGGGACTTTGCTGGGAGCAGGACACAACCTTTGCAACGTTAGCAGGTGTCACTGCAGTATACGTGCCAGAAAACAAATTTTATTTATCACATCACGGCCACAATGAAATTTCTTATAATGATTCACCATAATACAAGAAAATGCACTGTCATTTGACTCGCCAGCAACTTCATGGTAATTTTACACTGCTGCTGATTATGGATCCAAGCCTGAAGGTGCTGAGCATTTTCAGCTCCTCCTGGCAGGTGAGGGGGGAAAGGCATTCTGCACCTTGCAGACTTTTTTTTTTTTTCCCCAAAAAGCAGTGGCGTCAGCACTGAAGATTGTTTCTCCATCCTTCTTCACCCTAGTTGTATCTAGGCAATTGCAGCACTAAACTCTGTGCTATTGAAAAGCTTTACATTCTTCTGTCAACATGACTGGCTTTTCTCTTCCCTAGTCTTCTCCAGGCTTTTTCCCTTCTGTCCCTCCTCAAAATCTTTTCCAAAAAAGACTAAAAGTCTAATCTTCCAAAGAGATGACTTCCAAGTGTACCTAACGTTTAATCCTACATCCAGCAGGACACTGATATGCTCTGCATTTTTTCCTTGCAGATATATATTTTTAAGAACTCTTACTTAATGACAAGACCAAGAAACACCTCCTAACTTAATTACTAGTATCAACATTGAAAAAATTCCAAACATTAGCTTGCCTTCAGTCTCTCAACTACTGACTACTTGCTTTGACTCTGAGCTGCGATGACAATTGGCAAATAAATCTGATTTGGTCATTTATCCAACAAGCACAAAGCATCAAGATGAACATTTCCAGATTTGACAAGTAATTGCTGTATTAAATACCACACATGTACATAACTCAGAAGTTGATGGCCTACCCTTATTACTATCAGCAATAACCATTCTGGATAAGTGACTATTCTCTTGCAAAGGTAATAGCATCTGCTTACATAAAGAGATATTTTTGGCACATTCTCAAGGTCTTCTTTCTTCTGCCCTGTTGTCAGAATTGTAATCAGGTATGAATGGCACCTACAGCAGTCCTGCATACTCCAGGTAATTAGCCTTTCCACTAATCGGAGAGCATGTCTCATCGCTGCAAACATACAGTGTGCTGCTTGTTCCTTAACCCTCAGGTTTCCTTTGCTCATAACTTAAAGAACTGACTGAACGCTGGTTACCTTGAACTATTCTTTCAATGCATACCATTTAGAGCTTTCTAAACAAAATCATTTCTGAGCATTTTGCTGGGAGCTGAATTTAATGGCATGAATTATCGATGTTTCAGCTGAATTGTATCCTTGATCCTTCTCTTCTAATAGTTAAGAAAATAAAATCTCAGAATGTGTTTCCTTATGACCATCTTCACCTGTCTCTCTGCTTGAGCAATTGATCATCTTAGATAAAAAACTAATTTACACCTGCAATTTATTAAGACAAGAAACTCGTGTTTAATGGGGAAAAGGCTGCAGTAAGTGTCTATGCCCTGACAAATGGCAAAAAATACAGCTGATTTAACAAATGAGTGCTCAATCAATGATCCACTGAGGCACATGACAAAGCGAAGTCAAAATCCATTACATTCAAGAGCCTCCTTGAAATTCCACTTCAGTGCACTGACCCTGTTGCTCAATGCTAAAGACTTTACAAGGTTTTCGGAAACATTTAGAAGAGCTTTTGTTTTGGCATTCACTCAGCTGCACCTCACAATTAACACTGCCAGACTCCTTTCTAATCAATTATTCATTAAGATTACTAGCATATCTTTTGAGCCCCTTAACTTCACATCAGAAGTGTGCGAAGGATGACACATGCATGTGTACTTTGCAGAATAAAAGGCAGACTCTAAGCAGGTTTTAACGCTAAATGAGAACAAGGCTAAAAGAAGCGAAATCAACACTTTTAGTCAAAGTTGAGCTTCAGGCGAGCTGCAGGCAGTGCACAGCATGAGAGAATTTGGCTCCAGAAAGTGCCCATGTGTTGACAGCTGAATAAGAGTTTGAAGGCTTAATGGCAAGAAATGTTCCGTCAATGATAATGTTACATATTACTTACTCAGTTAACTACTTATCTTCTGCAGCCCTGACAGCTAATGACGCAAACTCCATTTAACAGAAGTTTTACCATTTGCTATACAAACATGTTTATTGCAGTTACCATGGTTAATATTTTTTCCAGTCAAACAAAAAGTGGGAAATAATTATCAGGAAATAACTATGAAACACAACTGTGCTGAGAAACTAAATACAGAAAAATCTGAAAAGGTGCTCAAACTATTAAAAAAAAATGATTAGAGCTTATTCCCACAGAACTAATAATATATGTGTAAATATAAATCGATAATATTTTATCTATAGTAGAACCTACTCTACTGAACACAGTATATTGGCAGAGAAAGATATTTGTACCCTTTAACATTAAGGTATACAATTTAGACACATCGGTTAGAAGCCTGGACTTTGTATTTAACCTCTATCAGAAATCTAACTTGGGCACTGAAGTTAAGCGGTGTAAATACTTCTCCCCACAGCATACAGAAGACTCCTATTATGAAGCTTTCAGTCCTAGTTTGTCTCCACCTGTTTTACCTGGGTCATAACAGACAACTAGGACCCTAAATACCAGTGAGCCTCACCTCACCAGTGTAAGCCAGCCAGGGCCTGCAGAAGCACTGATTGTGCAAGAGCCAGGTCCAGGGCTGGCTGGGGGTTTTGTGTTCAGCTGTATCCTGGGGAACATTATGCATCGTACATGCATACATAGATCTGAATCTGAAGTTGTATTCAATAAAATCTCATCATGTCTCTAAGTGCCAGAAAGTCTGTAACTGCCAAATAACATGTCGGTAAAGTGACAGAGGTGCCTAATATCTTCTCTTCAGCCTGGAGAAGAGAAGACTGAGAAGGGATCTCATCAATGTTTATAAATATCTCAAGGGAAGGTGTCAAAAGGATGAGACCAGACTGTCTTCAGTGGTGCCCAATGACAGGATGAGGGGCAACAGGCACAAACTGAAGCACAGATTAATTGAATCATTTCAGTTGGAAAAGACCCTCAGGATCATCAAGTCCAACCATAACCTAACTCTACCACTAAACCATGTCCCTAACCTCATCTAAATGCCTTTTAAACACCTCCAGGGATGGTGACTCCACTACTTCCCTGGGCAGTCTGTTCCAATGCCTGACAACCCTTTCCGTGACTAATTCTTTCTAATATCCAATCTAAACCTCCCCTGATGCAATTTGATGCCATTTCCTCTTGTCCTATCACTTGCTACTTGGGAGACCAATACCCTCCATGCTACAACCTCCTTTCAGGTAGTTGTAGACAACTATAAGGTCTCCCATCAGCCTCCCTTTCTCCAGGCTAAACAGCCTCAGCTCCCTCAGCTGCTCCTTATAAGACTTGTGCTCCAGCATAGAAGGTTCCATCTGAATATGAGGAAAAACTCCAGAGGTCACTTCCAACCCCAACCATTCTGTGATTCTATTCTGCATGCTCACAGCTGCTGCCATCTTGAAGAAGAGCACCTCTGTGTTTACTTTCTACACACAGTGATGAGCACTTGTCCCATCAGGTCATTTACCAAAGGATGGATATTGTGTTCTGGTACCTTTTTTTTTATATTACAGAAGCAGTAAAAAAAAAAATTCATCAGCAGTTGGAAGCAAGAACCAGGGAATGTCTTTGAACAGCTCCCACAGATCTACATACTTGAAAACTCAGTGAAATGATACTCATGATGACCACGCCTCCACACCTGGCTTCTTAGATTAACAAAGATCAAGTGGCTTAGATGCATAACCTCATACCAAGTGGATTTTTTGAAGCTACTTATTTCACTAAGGACAGACAGAGGTGCCTAGAAGTACAAAAAAAAAAAAAAAAATTTTTTTTAAAAAAAAGTAAAATAAAGGTCTTAGGGGTTAAACTCCCATTGAAATCGAAGTAGGTACTTAGAAAAGTTTTAGCTACCATTGACTTTGCAGAACATACAGAAAGCTACTAATGCATACTTAAAATGACAACTGTACTCCTGAACTAATAGTCACTATCTCATATGCTGTAAATACCTGTGAAAAGCCTTAGTGTATTAAGAAGCACACTTGAAATCTTGACAGCAAAAGATCTTACTGTAATAAGACCAGCATTATTGTCCCCAAGCCAACAACAAAGAGATTTAAATTGTCCTTGGAAGAACCAACACTTTACAGAATTATTTAACTGTTCAGTTCACTTTGAATGTACTTTAGAAACAGAGGTAAACAATTAGAAGACAAATCCATCCCTGGAATTAATATTTGAGGTTCTCTGAAGTCGGTAGGAACCATTCATATACAGCTGTGTTCAAACAAATGAAAATTTATGTTACACTGTTGTGATGTTCCACCTTCACGCCACTGTAAATACACTGATTCCAATGGATTTAGAATAGGATGGAATCTGAGTCATGGAGTGCTGAAGCTAGATCTGCCACATTATTTTTGGGGAGTGGAGCATCTCCCTTATGAGGAAAGGCTGAGGGAGCTGGGTCTCTTTAACTTGGAGAAGAGGAGACTGAGGGGTGACCTCATTCATGTTTATAAATATATAAAGGATGAGTATCACAAGGATGGAGTCAGGCTCTTCTTGGTGACAACAAATGATAGGACAAGGGGCAATGGGATCAAGCTGGAACACAAGAGGTTCCACTTGAATATGAGAGGAAACTTCTTCTCAGTGAGGGTGACAGAGCACTGGAACAGGCTGCCCAGGGAGGTTGTGGAGTCTCCTACTCTGGAGACATTCAAAACCCACCTGGACACATTCCTGTGTAACCTCATCTAGGTGTTCCTGCTCTGGCAGGGAGATTGGACTAGATCTTTCGAGGTCCCTTCCAATCCCTAACATTCTGTGATTCTGTGATTCTTAGTCACCAACTATACCAGGTCTACCAAAATGTATGAATTCACCATGGTTCCCATGATTTAGACTCTATACAATATTAGTTTTGAAGATATCCCTCGTTCCCTTTAAACTTCCAGTGTTTTCATAGGATTTGGCTGACCAGAAATAACAGTTTCAGGTAGAAATAAAATATGACATCTCTCACCAAATAGACTGGTATCTGGTATCCCAACTGAAGTACAATCTAGATCCTGAGAGGATTTTCTTTACTATCGTGATTTGTTCAAATCATTCAGAGGTAGCGTTTAACAGTAGTATTACACTTGCACAAGTAATCTCTGCCTTTCAAAGAGAAAATAATAATTTAGATTTATACGTACATTCCATGTTTTTTCATGAATCTTCACAGCAATACATGACAGACTGTACAGTATTACGATAGAATATATGGTATCTTAGAGAAAAAGAAAAGGAGAACAAGACAGAAAATCCTCATGAAAGCATTATCAATGTTCTGCTTAGCGTGAGAGGCCTGAACACAAACTAGAGCTCTGCAATGTAAAGTAACCAACCAACAGCCCTTTTGGACTGTTTGGCATTTATTTCTGCTGTAACACAGATTACTGTTGCAATGATCAGTTTTACAAATGTTCATTGTCAAGCTCACCATCATCTGTAAAACAGATCAAGTGGTACCACTAAGCACCCCCCGACTCTGTTTACAACTGTGTATGCAACTCTGCCCTCAGGGTATATATGAACAATGTTTAAAAGAAAGCAATATGCACAGCTGATCAGACCAGCAGCTGATCAGTATTTAATCACCAAATCCAATAAGGAAGCAAATGAGGCAGAGCACAAGGGTGGAGAACAAAGGTAGATGGAAAATGTTAAATGAGCCACCAGTTTATGGAAGATAAAAACACTCTCGGAAACAATTTACAAAACAATTTTCTTTTACACATTTAATAAACATTCTGTCAGAGTAAACGAAATCTCAGAAGCTGGAAGTTTAAAAAAAAAAATCAATTAAAATGAAGTCACAAGGAATGGTGGGGAATTGTTTCTGGCAGTTATTTGATATAGCATGGTTAATATTTCTAGTCAGGCAAATTAACAGTTTTGCTGCTGTAGACTTGCACTCGCACAAGATATAGCCTCTGAGGGTTTGTTCTAAAAGTTAAAGAAATACATGCATAAATAATTTTATATCACTACTTTTTAGATGTACAGTGACAGTCATTTCATCTAAAAACTTTCATACAGAGGAATTCTACACTGCTAAAACCCATTGAAAAGAATGTCTGCATCTAAAAGAGTAACAAAATACACAATTGATTCCATGAGGTCCCATTTCACTCATAAAGAATACTTTGAAAGCTTAGATTAAAGCTTGTTTCTCTAGCCACCTGTATCAATAGATAAAGCTTTTCTTTAATACTACTCTACCATATTTGTATTGTGCCACACATATTGATTGAAGAAAGCTCAAGCAAGGCAGTGTCAGTTTCTGTTGCTACAGGGAAACCACTGAGCTGAACAGCAAAGCACATAAGGTCAAATCAGGATTCAACTTGCTATGTTACTACCTTAAAATTATACATCACTACAGAAGAAAACAATGGTAGGCTTTGCAGACACTTTAAATACCAGCAATTCAACTTTTTCATTATCCTATTCATGTACCCTGAACAACAAAGTTAATTAAGGTTTTTACTTTCCATGCTGTTTTCATGCATAAAGTCATTTAAATCTGCAAGCAGAAGCTATATTTCTTTAATATGCTTCAAGCCAAACTTTGCTTTCTTTTCTGTTTTGTCAAGTGTGGCCACAGAAATAAGTTCAAGTTTGTTTAGTTATTTCAACAGCAGCTTCTCCTAAGCTGAATGTTCCTCAGCTCTGTAGCTCATGTTTGCATTAGACATTTACCCACCTGGACTTCAGGTGCAGGAAGGGAGAAAGCAGCTTATCTTTATCACAGTGCACTTTGCAAGGTGATGCAACCTCTGCTTGTTCAGAGGAATGGAAAGGTAAAGAAACACAAGTGTCTCACACCAGAGCTCACTTTCATTTATGTTTGACCTTTACAAGGCAAACAACTTATTCTGGGCTGGCATGGGCCCCTGCAGATACCAGAAAGTGGAATAGAGAGTAACCCCAGCCTGCATGTTCAGACACCCGAGTCAGCAAGAAATAGGAGTTTTAGTTCTGCCCTGTTTTCAGAACATACACTCCCCCTATGTTGAACCTTGGGCACCCCTTCAGCCCAGTTCTTAAATTGACTGCATACTCACTAGTTCTCACTCTTCTGGATCAAAACGCTGCACTAATATTATACTATGGGGTTTGCCCATGTTTCCTGAGCCTGGCACTGCCTGTTAGCAATACACCTTCCTTAACCTGTAGATATCTCAGAATCACATAAAAGTTTTTCAACATGTAACTCAGAGCCAACCAAACCCACCAAACAATCAAACAGCTTCCTTCCTCAATGCAGTACAACATCATATGTTTGTTACACACATTCAGGCTTTCAAGCTCCAACATAATGTTATGAAAACTGAATTGACAATACAGTGATACAACAAGGGAAACATCGATTAAAAAAGTTGTATTTGAACTAAAGGAAATTTATGCTGTCATGAGGCATTTCATATAAGCCATCTGCCTTTTCCCTTCTACAGATCACACAAGATATTTATGCAAATCCTGTAAGATCATAAGCATACACTGAAAGGACCAGCAATGGTATTTAACAAGTTCTGTGCTTAATTATTTCCATTTTTTTGAGTGACTGCTAAATGGAAAAAACAAACACACACAACACACTGCTATGTCAGCTTGCTTATAGCATCCTAGAAAGACTAAATGAGCATGGAACTGAAAGGCATCTCCCAGCCCAACAACAGTGAGAACATCAGAAGTAATGCAATTAAGAAAAGATCCCGCTATTGAATTAGATCCATCTCTGAACTAGTTAATTTCGATTTAAAAGGCCAAAATAATTTAGTAGAGAACAATGCACACTTGCTAACCTTTCATACCATGTTAACAGGTGGCAGTGAATTTTTCTTTGATGTTTGTTGTAAAGTGAGATTCAAAGAGCTTGTTTAGTTATTCTTTGTTACATTTGTATATTTGTATTGTTCTTCTATCAATAGCTACATTAAAAAATGAAAGAAAATCTACACATTTTTAACCTTATAGACCTGTCAAGCAGTGTGCACAGTCATTCTGTAAGCACACACAGGCATCTTTTGACTTTTTTTTAAGGTATAATTGAAATTACATGCTTTTGACTTCTGAAAGATGCCATTTTGCACAAAAGTTTTGTTTGCAAAATCAAGATATGTAGCCGATATTATCAGAAGGGATACATTCAAAGCAACAAAGGCAAAAAGCAGAGGAGGAACAGGTTGCCTATACAGGCCTTTGCCCAAACAGTTCCAGTTTGTTCCTTGTCCCAAAACCAAAACTTTGGACCAGTCTCCTGAAGAGAATGATCTCTGCAGTGAATGACAGTCCTAACCAAGCAGCAAATAAACACAAGTTTTTCCAACACCCATCTCAAACCAGGTGTTATACTAAAGCTGCGCTTTGTTCCTGCAGGTAGTATTTTTTATTTTTGAAGACTTGCATTATCTGTTTTCCATTTGGCGTGTGAACCACTGAGATACCAGTATCAATAAAATACTATTTCAATAAAATACCCAAAGCAGTAGCTAGTAAGCACAGTCAACACATGGAGAAATAGCAAAACCTTCTGGTTAAACCTAATAGAACACTCATCCCAGACATTGCTTTCCTTAACATTATTTATCTTTTACAACTGGATGCATGCACACAGGTTTAAGGGTAAACAGAAGGTCACAGAAGATAAACCTGTTGAATTTTATTACATATGCAGAAACTATAATTAGCTAAGGAAATAAAGAGGTACAAAGTGTGAAAACTTTAAGGAAAAGTGTCATAAATGAATACAGTCTTCCCTAAGTATCTGCTCTCAGCCACTGATAGAGAGAGAATACTTGGCCAGATAAACCTTTGGTCAGCCCCAGTATGGCAGTTTTTACATTTGACCCAATACAATCTCAACCATCCATGTATAAAATTATTTTCATCAAAAGAATACATTCTTTGTTTCCACCCAGACTCATAATACAACCAAGTAGCCACAGAATCTCTCTCTCTTATTACATACACACTAGGAGAATTTTAGAAACTAAGACTACAGATTAATTACACTGTGCGATTTAATTAAGTCTTTGAAGAATAATGGATCCAACAGAAAGCTCCCTAAGAATTTGTAGATAGAGCTATGAAAGAACATTGAGTTCAAAAAATAGGCTAAAAGGCTAAAGTAGGACAAAAACTCCCTTTCCACTGAAGTTATCTTCTGAGTAACTCAGGCAAAGAATGTAGAAATAAATACCTCTACAGTACAAGCCTCAGTGAACACATCTGCAGCTACAACCTCCAAGACTGCTCGGTCAGTCTGAATATTATTTGAGATACGTTATCTCTGTGAGCAATTAGATGCTTTCTGCTGATTCGCTGCCTCAGCAGAATACATCATCTTCTCACCCAGACAGCTAAGACACCATCCGGACCCTGCTCTCTCTCTGACTGAACATTTCCAGGCTACACAGAAAACAAAGCCTACCCATTCACTCTTTTCTAATGAATCAAGATGTACTGCTGGTGACTGAGGGATGTAAAATGTCCAACATCTAGGAGAATAGCCCCAAGCTCTTGCCAAATTATGCACTTCAGTTTTACAGATCTGCTAGCAAAATGGATCAGATTTTCCTCCAACATGATATTTATTCTTTTGGACAAAGAGGACAGATAAAAATAAATTGTTGAACAAAATCTGATACCCAATGGAATAAGATATTCAACAGTAGAAGGTCTTAAAGCACAGCAATATATTAGAGAATCTCACCAAGACACATACACAGTAAATGCAAATGCATTCACTGACATAAAGAAGTATGGAAAACTTAGAAATAACATTCATTAATGTTAACATAAAATTTTATTCCATTATTGAGTTTGCCTGAAAAATTAACTACCCAGGCTAATGGACATATACAGCACAAAAAAACATGAACTGCCATAGTTTTCAAAAATGGCATTGTGAATCAGACACGATAAAATGTGCATTTCTTTAATGAACCTGTATGACTATCTGTGGTCAACAAGATACATAGAACACAACCATCTGTATATTTTGTTTATCCCCATCTTGGGACACGCTCAGTCTCCAAATTAAGGACAGTAATAACTTGGGGTTTTTTTAAAAAAAAAAAATAAAAAAATCAACAAACAAACAAAACAAAGCCCCCCCCCAAACAACAAAACCCCACAGTACATGAATTACAGTACCAATTAATTCTACTTTAGTGCATCTGGATTAGAAGACATTCTGCAGATAGATGTATGTGCACCTACTGACATCAATGCAATCCCTTCCAAAAGCATTAAAAAGGTTTGATCAAATCTTCTTTATGCAATATACGTCACATTTGGTGAATACAAATTGATGACCTTGCCCTTTGCCCTGGCAAACTCTCTTTGTCTTTTCTCTATGAAATAGCATATTTGAACATAGTATTTTTTTAAATCTTGCCCTGATTGTATATAGAGAGAACACAGCCAGATAAATGTCAGTTAAAAGAATGAAAAGGGTTTCTTAAATGCTCTTGTCCACAATTTTAACACTCTCTCTCACACCTCAAATATTATGTGTATAATGAAATGACAGAACGGAATATTATCCAAGTAGGTTAAAAAGAAATGGCACAACCTCAAATTATTTAATGGTACAGTGAAAACATAAATCTTGCTTATTGCACCAAAGCACCAACAGGTTATCTTTAAAGGGAATACAACAAACTCTTTTAAAAAGACAAAGCACAAATTATGTTTAATAACTTCTATAGCTATAGACAATTCATTAGGCTGCTGTGACCTAAGCAGACTAAAGAGAACTTCTTTTTGTTCAATTTACTACGCAAATAGTTGTCGAACACGGGACTCAGCACTAGAATCAAGTTTTTTGCATTATTTGTTTTACAGTAGTACTAAATGGTTACACAACCCAATGTGCAGCAAACTGTGCATCAGGCAGTCTCTTCCTCTTCCTCCAAAAGTCTACAAGCCAGCTTATGAGACTTATATTAAAAAATCCAAGAGACAGGCAGATACATGAGGGGGGTTGTCTGTTTCGGTTGTCCTTTTTTTTTTTTTTTTTGGTAGCGGTGGGGTTTTTTAGTGTTGATTTACTAGATTTTTAACAGAAATCCCCAAAGAGTCGCACAGAAGTTAACAGCAATGACATGAAGCACACCTATCTGTTCATGTGTTCCAGAACAGAATGGCTTCAGTAGACAGATACTGAGTTTATATACAAGGTATTGAGATCTATTACAAGATTAGATTTTGCAAAGTGCATACCCAGAGCATTCAAAGCATTTAACATAAAATTCTGTGTAACAGGTTGGCAAAGACAATGGATTAGGAGGAAGTGTTAAATATGCATTATTTTCGTGCCGTCATTGTTTGAGTACTAGAAGGTAAGAGCTGGCATTTTATAAAGGACTGGTTACTAGAAGGAGAAACAACACTGTCTGTGTTACATGCATGTCACAATTTGTATTAACAATGAATAATACAGAAAAGACTATTTCTTTATTCATATTTTGGGGGATAAAAAGAACCTGTCCATAAATAAATGAGGACAGAAGATTTCCCCCACTTTGCTTCATCAAGCAGCAGATAAGAAGAGGTAATACGTCCCCTCTGGAGCAGTGTATCCCACACTTCAGTGATAACAACACTGGTATTCACAAAGGGCATTTCTCCTCTCATTTCTTGCACAAAAGGCAAAAGAGTTCAGGCTCCATCTGATTTTTGTACTCTAGCAGGCTTTTTTCAGACCCTTTCCTGCAATATCCATGGCCCCTCAGAAGCATTACAAAGTTATGTTTAAAATATTTGCAAATGTTCCATTCAAGCAAAAGGGATTTGAAAGCAGTAACACTTCTCCAGCTGGGAAGGCATTCATCCTAGTTACGGAAAGAAATAATACTGTGTACACAATTTGTCATTTGGCCCAGGGAAGGAATCCAGTAGAGCCATGAGAAGGACATTATCAGAAAGACTATGTAAGAGCTTATAGCTTTTCTACTTTTCTAATCACACTCAGATCTCAAGATTGGAATGAAATATGAAGCATGCTTGGTTGCTTTTTCCTGGTTATGGCTTGGAGTATGTAAATTCTTGACAAGACAAACTTCAAAATACACTACAATAAAAAAAAAAATATATATTTTTTTTTTTAAAAAAAAAAAGAAAAAAAAAGAAAAAAGGCAACTTCTCCTTCTAACACTTTTATTTTGTAGCAAAACATTAATTAAAGAAACCTTGCACTTCGGCAGCACAAAAGCATCTTCCATCGATTTTCATCAGGGCAGAAAGTCTGCCTTCTAAGTTCACACAAGGCACAACTTCACTTCAGTCTTCTCTAGCAAAACTGACTGATAAATTGTTATCCTTAGTGTCTTCTCTTTTGACCACAGTTAACCATCTCCTCTTCTTCAGGTGTACATGAGACCACTTCTAAAATGGATCGCAGACATTATTCAAGTGAGAGAAATAAAATCCGGGTTTTTGTTTTTAAACTCAGCTCATTGCACTGTACTAGTCTAAAACATGGCCCAAGAAACCAATGTGTTGCCACGTTTTTTGCAGCGTGGAAGAAGCAGAAAAGCAGGGTTGTCACCTCTTCAACTGGCTTTGTTTCCAGAGAAGTCAGTGAGGAATTGCACCTCAGATTGAAGAAAAAATCTGGATCACACTTCACTTTGAGTGCTGTTTACAAAAAGTGGCTGTAAAGGAACATTTATCATTCTGAGCACCCTGCCTCTACCAAAAGAACCCTCGAAAACAGGGAAGTGAAATGAATCAGTAAACACATTTAGGAAAAGTTCTCTCTTATTTGAAAAGTGGAGTATAATCCCACACAACTGCAGCATTTGAAGCACATTGCTTCTTCTGCTGCTTTGATAAAGCCAGCAAAGAAAGAACTTCAGTGTTCTTCAACATTGAGAGGCATCAGCAACCAACTGAACAGCTGGGATGTCACTGAAACACAGAGAACTGCCTAGTACCTATTTTGTCACTCTGGAACCCATTTTCCTGCTCTCTCCTGCCTCCCCCCTCCCCACGGCCCCAACAAGATTAGGTCCCAACTCATAACATTTGTTTTTAAAGTTCAAGGTCATTTTTTGACCTATTCAATGTTTTTTTGTAGTTCCATTCACTTAACCTAGCAAAATGAACCTAAATTCCTGGTAAATTGACTCTGACTTAATACAGAAACTCTATCCAAAGCATCCCACAAAATACCCCTCTCCCAGCCATTTCATCATTATTCAGGCCTGTACAAAATAAAACGTGCACGACTCAAGTCTCCTGCAGGACCCCACAGAAAGATCTTACTGTGGCGGGCACCACAAAACCCAACAGTCTTTGACCTAACAGCCTATAGTTACAATGACAAGCCTGCTAAAAGGATATAACCTCAAGCCTACACACCAACTTGTTTCCTGAAAAGGCTACTATATCTTTGTTAGACAGAAACAACTTTTTATCACTCCACAGTTACAGTAAAAGGCTTGACAGTTCCCTAGAGAAGACATAAGACATCTAAGATGTCATTTCTAGCAGGTAAGTTTACTAACTACAGGTGTGACATATTTGGAAGTGCTCCTCTCTGTTTACATAGTAAACCCCTGCATGCTTTTCACGTCCAGTTTTATCCTTTCAGACACGTTTTCAGTCCTTCTTAAGACACAAAACTTATATTAACCAAGAAAAAAACAAAAATCAGAAGTTTTGAACATAAATTTTCTTCCAAATATTATCTTGTCCTACACAACTCTCCCAGTGGTTCTGTAGTCCTTGTGATCCACTTTTTTGCCTGTGTATGAGGGGTGATCACAAAGAGAGCTTTATTTCACGATTCACAGTGCTACATCACAGTTCTGCTGACCATCACTGCTTTCTGTCCACACAACCAGAAACCAGCCTCTGCTACAGAAGCCTGACACCAAGGGAATGGTGTGGCCACAGAACAAATAGGACACACCAGTGCAGAAGGACTCCTCTCCAGCCCAACAGCTTATTTTCCACTAATTGTGGCACAGACTTTGAATTACGTAGAGGTGAAAGGCTTACAAAGAGAATTCTGGAAGGAAAGACATGAGCTAGGATCTGAAACCACCACCCAATCTGGAGCACATAGAGAAACTTAAGAAGCAGCCAGTTTTGAAAGGGCTGGTTCTTTTATAAGTAAGAGAAGTCAAAAAATGCCAAAAAATATGCCCACTGAGCCAAGAAGGCAGAAAAAACTACTTGGTACCAATGCAAGACTCCCAGAAGCAGCGATGGAAGAATGAGGGAACTGCAGCCTGTGGTTTTTCAAGGGTAACTCTCATTGCATAAGACTTGTGAATAGGAAAATAATTTTCTGAATGATTGCTTTCCTGACAAGTGGTTCCTGCTAGTAATCAGCAAATCAAAGCCTCAACTCATCACTAGAAAAGGGGAGGGGTTGTGTGAGATAGACTAAAGGTAATCAGCAGAGAGAAGAGGCTGGCTAAGGCTGAGCCAAAACCCTTGTAAGGGTGTTCTCTCAGGCTGCATTTCACTTTTGAAATCAGAGGCTAAGCCTGCTCCCAGAGATGCAAGTCTATTCAGAAACTCAGCAGCCCAGACCTGCTCCTTTTCAAGAAGAAGATGCTGACAATCCTATTTTTGTCTGAGGTTCTTTCCATTTCTACTA
The DNA here is from genome assembly GCF_963082525.1 of Nesoenas mayeri. Taxonomy (NCBI): domain Eukaryota; kingdom Metazoa; phylum Chordata; class Aves; order Columbiformes; family Columbidae; genus Nesoenas; species Nesoenas mayeri. The sequence goes on from NC_137540.1 coordinate 21,191,472, forward strand.
ATTACGAGTTTTACTGGGTAACAGAAACTGGTAGCTGTCACTTTTCACAGACAGCTCTTAAGATGCTGTGCCTCCCGGCACTTGACCTTGTGCATGCCACTGACATTCTTTAGCATCCGTGTCGTGTCTTGTTGATCTCTGGACTAACATCCTGGTTCCATGGCCTGGGGTCCAGGCTTCCTCTACTCAAGAAGGAGATCAAGCATAACCTGACATGTAACTGAGAGGTCCTCTGCTTGGAAGCAAACCTAATCACAGTCAACATCCAGGGGTAGGTAAGCCTGTGAGATTCAGAGACTAGATCCAGTCGTGGCAGGCTGGTGTCTGCCTGTGGTGATTGCAACCCAGACCTGTTGCAGGCACAGGTCAATCAGTGTAGACAGCAAAACACAACACACATTGTTTGCCAGTCACATAAGTGTTTATGAACCAATGCCAGAATGTAGAGAAGTCAGATTCTTGCTTTCTATCACTGGACCTAGGAAATGATTGTTGGTTTATGTTTAACTAGGCTGTCTGTATTTGCTATTACCTGTGCAATTTTGGTTGTTCAAGTATGTCCAAAGCTATCAACTCAAATAACAGACATCAGCTTCTGCAACGCTTCTGTATTTGCATACACTCAATACATTAAGAAGGCAATAACACATCAAGCTATTATAACAGAGTGATAAATTAAGCCTCTAATTTCACAAGCTCCTTCTGAAAACTATGCCACACAGTAGAAGAGTTGGCTTCTTCTACTGGAGACATGAAATGACTTCATGAAGGCCTTTAGTTATCACATTAACAGAATGAACAAATAAATATGAAGTACACATAAACATCAGTAAAATACTAAGATCAAACTTGAGGCCTCAGGGTTTGTAGACCACAGAAATAAAGTAGTATACTGACTATCTTGTTCATGGTGTGATTACCTAAGCATTGTCTTCAGCTATAAATGAGTTCCAGAAGCTGCCATTCTCTTTCCCCTTCCACAACAAACATAGAAAGGGCTATTTTAATATCCAGAATAGGTCTGTCTTCCAGCCCAATCCCGCTTCACTGCTCATTGCGTTAGGACAAGGGAAGGCATGGCAATCTGCAGGGATGCGTGGGAACAAACAGCCTTGAGTGCTGGTAAAGAGAACAGGCAACTCTGTGTTTTCTTTTGCTTCCCTGGAATTACAAGAAGGCTTTACTTCCCATAGCAATACAAGACTGCAAGAAGCAGGAACTAAAGCAAAGATATCCCTAGCCCCTAAAAAACATAGTAAATGAAAGGGAGAGGGAAAAAAAAAAAAAAAAATCTTTTAAACTGTCTCTCCTCAGAAGTGTTAAACTGATCTTTCAATTATTGATAGCTCACTTTCTCAAGTGACCACTAAACTGGAAGCTGCTCAAATCTGCATTTATATTTAAAACAACCAGTCAATGATATGTACAGTCACAGCCTTACTAAAAACATGAGAGCAGGCCCTATGTAAAGCAACTTCACAAGCTGGAACCACAAGTGGACTCTTTGTTTTCCACTATAATTAATCTAATTGATAACTGGAACAAAGAATAAAGCTACTCCTATATAAAATTGACAGCCTCATATTAAAATGTCATTTATACCAGTACATTAAGAGAAAAATGAAGCTTTTGTAAATGTTTTTGCTTAATATGGCAGCGACATATTCAGTGTGAATCTGTGAAGTGTGAGTTCTACCTTGTTACATAAAACAAATGCAACTTGTATAACATCACTCCAAATACTAAATTACTACGAAAAAGAAGAACGTGAACATGCAGATTTGAATTCAGAAATACAAAACAATGAAAGATGATATCTCCTGAAGTTAAACTAACTGAACAATAATTCTCTGTGGCTATACTTTAGCAGTTTCACCAGTCAGCCTATCAGTTGTGAAGGCTGTGGTGGAGGAATGAGAGATATTGCATAAAGTGAAAATAAAAGTCTTTTTCTTGTAAAAGTCAATACATCATCCTAAGCTAGAAAAAATGGTCCCTAAACATCAGTAACTACAATCAGTAATTGTCATTAAAAGCTCTCATTATATAGTAAGTGTAATTAGAGCATCTTGCCCGCACAGGGTGCAGCACACAGAGAATGCTAGAAGGATTCATAAATTAGTGCCAAATCAGTCTCATTCCTATCTACCGCACAATCTGCTGTAAAGAGAAAAATTGTATTTACACACATTAAGGCAAAGCCCACTGGCCTCTACAAAATTAGCCTAAACACAAAATGCAGTTATTTGAGGGACTCCCTGTTTCATTATGTGTCTTAGGAATAAAGGGATAAAGTTTGCCATCAATAACGCTGAACATATCTGCTGAACCCCGCAGATTCCAGGCATTAATAATTTAAGCTCTTATGGGAATTTTGTCGTGGTGGAGATAGGACTTGTCTGCAAACGGAGCTCAGGGGATGTTCAATATGATCTATTCTAGTATACACACACAATTGCTACATTTGTCATGATGCAGAGGAAAAGAATGGCTTGCTCTTAAGGATTTCAGGAATGTTTCTTCTTTAATTCACACAATAAAACCTCTGAGTATTTCTACTAAAAAAATCCCAGGTTCTAAAAAGATACTGTCATAAGAATTGTACTGAAAAGGTTTCTTCTCTGAATCTTTATTACTCATGCACATACAGTGTTCTACACTTTATAAAATAGGATGGGAAGTCAGCAATCCAGCTCCCAGTAGTAGTGTTGTCTAAACAAGATGCTACTATAAGCACAGATACTGTATAAGATTATGGCCTAGGCAGAAAAATCTGTGTGCTTCACTCAAATATTCGTACTTCTAGGTGAAAATCTAATAGCTCTGTATGTAAAAGTCAGTTATATGCACAACTACAAGATCTCACTGCAAAAATCCCCTTTAGCATGTGCCAATGATAAGCACAGAAGGTACATAACCTTTTGAGACGCTTGTGGTATTTATGTAATACAGACTAAATTCAGGCATTTGTGCAATAGCTAATCTAGGGTAACTCTGGGTATGGATACATTTATGCTGTAACAAGTGTATCTGTGTTCTAATTTAGTCTAACCATTTTTCATACCTTTGTTCTAGAATGGAAGTAAACTCAGACTTCAAAACAATTAGGCAAGGAAAACCTTCCTTTCATAACCAAGCCCGAATTCTTAGAATACAATTTTCAGAATAAAAAAAATGTCTGCATGCTTTTGATACACCCACATTGGACCTTCACCATGTCACGCACACACAACTCAATGTGCCTCACAGTTCCTGAGTGGATCAATGCTCCATTACAAAGCTCAGGCACTGGGGAAACTAATGCAGTAGTTATAAACCCGGGAAAGTGCCTCAATATTTCTTTAAATTGGCTACATTTCCATTGAAATAATATTTCAGTCAATGAACTTATAGGTGATCAGAAAAAGAATCTTAACAGCACACGGCATGTCTCAGCACCTTTGTCTTGCTGATCAGCTTTTCACTGTGATTTAAAACATTCCCTGTAAAACCTGGAGGATAGTGTCCAATGGCTCTACAAGATCCCTGACTGATTATCCATGAAAACTGAACTCCCTATGAATTCAGTTCAAGAGCTTTATCATATAATGCCATAAAACAATTATTTTTATATTGGGATATTTGTAACTGAATCAGTTTGGAAAATATAATTCAAAAGCGTATCACTGTAGCAGCTTCTACTTCATGTTATCCCTGAAGAGTTATGTTCCCATCTCTGCTTGAACACGTTATGTTACAGCTGGCTCTCAAATTATTGCTTTAGAGCTCCCGTTCTCCAGGGCTCTCCTGTCCTTTCTCCTGTCACTAACCTCTCTTTCATCTGCTTGGACATGTCAGTGCTCAACTGAACTCTGACAACTGCTGGATCTCTTGCTCATTCTCCAAAGAGGAAGAAACTCCTTACTCTGACAGGGCTTTAAGAAATCCATGCACCAAAAATTTACCTGGACAGTCTAGAAACAATGATTACCACTGCAGCAAAACACATGCCTAGAAATCTTCAACTATATCACACCAATCTAGGGTGCTTGAACAGCTTTTTGAAACAGATTGATAAGGACATAGTGTTGTTTTTCTACCAGTGTGATTGCCTCTTCTGCCCCTAAAAGAAAGCGCATTAATTACCTGGAAGAGACCATAGAGGGATTTAAATAGCCTTCAAAATAATTCCAACAGCAAATAAAACAAATTATACCACCTCTCATATAGTACAGACAAAGTAATTTTCTATATATTATTTCATAACACTGTCTTGAGATATTGTCAATGCAAGTTCAGTTGGCAATGGACTGTATGAATCAGCATAACAATTTCAATGCCAAGAGTTAAGAGAAATCAAACTGAAAAATAAAAAAGCAGCCAGCATAATCCTTTGAAAGCTTTTATGGTGCAATAATTATGCTACAGCTTGATGTAGTAAGGCTCTGATTATATATTTTTCCAAATGTCTCTGGAGTGACGTATCCCATTTTGACAGATGTTTAAGAATGACAGGAGAATCAGACCCACATTAACTCTGCTTCAGGGTAAGCACACTGAGATAGTAATAATGGAATTCTATTTTAGTTCTCCGACTTGAATACATATACACATTGATCAGATTTTGGAACTGGAAGACAAAATGGCTATGGCCCAAGGCAGATGAGCCAGCTTTGCTGGGAAGCCTGCATTGTAACTAGGAGGAGACAAAAACCAAAAAACCAAACAACAAACACCACCAACAACCAAACAAAAAAAAAGTGCAGCAAAACAGTACTTGTACTTTTCCTGACTAAGTAAACTAAGCAATAAGGCAGTGCTCTAGAAATATTAGGCTTCATCCACATTTTATTATTTTGCAAGCTGCTTGTGTTACAATCATGTTCTTAGCCTGTCTTTTAACTGTCTACTAAAATATGGAAAGCAATAGTAATAAATACATTTTACACATTGCTTCATGTAACAGTTCTTTGTTGGGGACACTACACAGCCTATAAAGTGAACTATCTATACTCTTTTGCTCTGCTTTAATTGGTCTGCAAAATAAGACAGATAGAAGCTATTTCTCAAAGTCAATGACCAGAAAAATCTTACCAAAATGCTATATACCAGTTAAGACTAGAGTAAAATTTACATTGCAGTTTTGCTAACTACTTCATTATACTGTATTATCTTTATTATGAATGTACCAAGGGGTCTTTTTTGGAGATGTTATACAACTCCATATGATTTTGCACCCACGGCAGGGACCTCAGTTCTGTAGCACAGAGAAAGATACAATGACCATCACTGAAGGAACAAACACACATCTCTCTAAGCACCAGTTATGAGAAATGAGAGAAAAATAGAATTTAGCCTAGGTGCTTCTGGGTAGAGGTACATGGAAAACAATGAAGCATGGGATTTATTTGTTCTTCTTATGGAAAAAAAAAAATAAAGTAGATACAAGCAAAATACTTACAGCCATTTATAGCCCTTTCAAATGACTGGTTTGCAGGTGCATGCCACCTATCTCTGAGGAAGCACTGGACAGACACTTGAATATCTGTTTCCCTCGTTACAACAAAGTTTTTTCCATCATATACCAGATACTTACAGACTGGACTAGCTCCTCCAGTCAGAGCAGAACCTCTGCCAATGCAAATACCACACCTCATGAGCTGATGGGCAAAACAATATTGTCTATTAAAAGGAAAAAACCAAAACCAAACCAAACAAAACAAACAAAAAAAACCCCAAAAAACAACTAGCAGATCCAGGGACTACTTACTAAGAAAAAAATCCTGTAGAAGCTGTCCTTTTCTTGGAGTCATTCAAGGTGATGAAAGACCGTGCCATGTTCCTGTTACGGTCACCTCCTCGAGCTAGATTTTAGGCTATTGACAGATGATAGGCTATTGCAGGGATCCAACACCACCCTTTTCTCACAAAAGTCCAGAGTGAGAAGAAAATGGTCTGTCCCTCATGCTGAGCAAGGGCCTCAGCACTGCTTCTCACTTTCTATACCAGATTCTATCTCCCAATCCACTTCCAATTCTAATTTATCCGAGTATTAGACCTCCTAAAGATTGATTACTAGCTCTAGGCACCTGACAAGTCACGACAAAATTAAATTCACAGGCTAGTGTAGTTTATTAGCAAGTTACTGAGTTGCTGGAAGAAAACACGGTCACTCCTCTCCCAGTGCCCTCCTACCAAAACTCTATAACAAGCTTCACACCACCCACACCAGTAATGCACCTGTATATCATGAAGTGTAACACCCATGCAAATCCTATGGAGTCCAGGAAAGAATGAACTGTAAATTAACACCTTACACCACTTCCACAGGAGCGTGCTGAAGGATCAGCCACAAATTTCCCAGTGTCTGCGGATTTGTACAGCAACACTAAAAACATCCAGTCCCCTTCATTAATAGAAATGGTAATTACCCACAATTGTGTGTTTGCACTTCATGTTCCTGTAAAACACCTAACTGGCAACTAAACTCACTTTATTGATATATCAAGCTGCATTCCACAGCAAAACTTACACAGTGAAGCAAATTCTGTTAGCTGCTCATCACATACTGTTAAAAAGATTACATGGAAAAAAAAACCCATCATAAATGCAAAAGGACCTTCTCCCTAACCACTACACTACCTCACACAATAAAATTAATAATTTAACTATCTGAAACTTCACATGTGCTGGGCACTGCAAGTAGACCAGTGGCATTTTCACTTCAAATTTATATAGTCTTTAGTCAGTATACTTAATCTGCATTTCTAACACCTGCTTCAGTCAGCTGTGAAATGCAATGTTATCTATAAAATTTTCTTTCATCTTTGTACTGTCCATCTAACAAAAAATTATATGATGGTGGATAATTATTTGACTTTAAAAAAGATATGAAACTTTTCACATGTTTTTTTTATCATTTCTTGAAAGACATGCTCATATATTTGACATTCCATTTTATTAAAAGGTTTGAGTTCTTTAAAAACCCCAGCTTTCACATTATTAATGTTATCTAATCCTATGTAATATATTTCTCCTTCAAATAGTTAACATTCACTTTCCATACAGTAGCAAAAACGTGGGAAAGAAACCAGACCACAATTAAGCAACGGCCACAATGAGGTGTGCATTTTCAGGCCATTAGAACATGCTTCAAATGCAGCAGGAAGAATCTAGAATGACTTTTCCACTCACTCAGGTGGGCATCAATGCCACCACCTGTATCATACCACAGGTATACCATGGTATGCAAAGAGTATGCAGAGGGGGTGAAACCACATGCAGCTATCACCCAATAGGCAAAAAAGCTGTTCCCAGCCATGTGTGGATTCAGATAAGTTAAACACTAGGAGAATGAAGGTATCCAATGAAAGTATGCATTGTTGAGCTTTCAAGATGTGGGTTAAAAACCAGAAGATAATATGAAGCATGGTTTATAAATGTAGAAACAACATTCCATCTTCATATATTAACGTACAAAATTTTCTGTTTGACACAGGGTGGTCACCATGTTTAGATACAATTTTAAAAAATGGTTTTATTGGGAAGTAAAAAGCAGCAAATTTTCAAATGCTTCACCTTGTCAGAGCTCACGTACAGCCTTTTCAGGGTGTGACCATACTTTGTACAGCATACTGAGTTTTTCATAGATAAAGTCAGATGATCATCTAGTCTGACCTTCCACCAACTAGGAGGGAAAGGACCTGGTGTAACTACTCTTGCAACAAACCCTTACAATGGAGTTGACCTAGAAGGTACCTTCAGAAAATATTTTAGAAAAGGGATTTTGTGATACAATCTTTTAAAAAAAGTAGAAGCAACAAACAAACAATTTATTATTACAGGAATTATTAAGGATAGTTATCATTACAAGAAAGTAACCAGGAGTAGGTGGGTAGAGAACTCAAATGAAGGAGGAGGAAAGAAGGTGCTGGGAGTGAAAAGGAGCTGAATTTGCTCACATGTCATGCCAGAAAGGTGATAAACTGAATCTCACGACAGGTGAAGGAATGGTCTTCAAGATTGTTTGAGTTTTGTTGGGGTGGGTTTTTTTGATTTTACGTAATGTCAAAATGCAAAATCTATACCACTGACAGAACAGTGTTAGAGGACACAGGTAATGACAGACCATTAATTAAAATACTTCTCCCCCTCCTTCACAATAACCAGTATTTCCAGATACATGCTATTAAGGATGAAAGCTGTAGGTTGTTTTGATACTTTGAAAGAAGCTAAGGAAAAATAATAATTAGAGGAGCCTCTCAGCAACAACACAAACACAGACATTAACTACTGCTGCCTCATGCTGAAGGGTCATGACGGTTTACCAAAACTGCCTTTCAACAATAAATAATAAACAAACACAAATTTCCAAAGAAAGTTCCGGTTTTATGATAACCGTGCCTTCCTTGCTAGTTGAGCTAGAGGACCTCATGGAAACTTTTGACCTAACCTCTGGCACTTCCATTTAGACAGTATTTGTCACCCTGACAGCATGGGGAATGGTTTCCAGTCATTCAGCTTACAGTAATAATGACGTGCCTCTTGTTTTTACCCCAAGAGACTGAGGACTGCTGATTCACAGACTGATGAGTTTTGAACAGACACTGCTAGGTCAGATAAAGAAGAACCACAGAAGAAAAGCATCCATATCCAGGCAGAGCCTTAACCTGTTTTGAATCAAAATCAAGAAGCTTAATAAATTAATGTGTTTGGGATATTTTTCCTGCCCTGAAGAGTCAACATAAGGTTTGCAGAGAACAATACAGCACTGACAAGGGAATGTCACAAAACAGGCATACTGCTTTCCAGAATCCAGCTTTTGCTGGCTGCTGAATCCACATTTGGTGGACACAGAAGATGAGCTCCAGGCTCCACTACAGATCAGTGCATCCATGTAGGTGACTTCTCAGCATACCAGGTTGTATTTTATAACAAACACAGATGCCACGTGAAATGACTCTTTGAAGCAGCACTAGTTCAAAGTACTGATGAAGTAGCAGAAAACAGGGGTCTAACTACCCCTGTACAAATTAATGGATGATTTCTCTCCACTTACTCTTGCCCCGCCACACACATTTCTCATACAGGAGACTAAGAGTTGCAGGACTGAGGAAAGATCATTGCTCCATTTCAGTCAGAACCTAAAACTTTGGAGGAGAACATTAACAGTAGGTTCTAAAATAATTTTAATTTCCTTTTGATTAATATTTTAAAATGGAGGCAAAAACTTATATATTTGGTGCATTTCCAAATATTTCTGCAGGGAACATTTACCCTTATATCAGGTCAAATGACTACATGTTTGTGTACAACCATAGCCTTAGAAGAATGCAGTTTTGTTTCTCTAATATTAAAAGACGTTACAGAGAGGGCAAAATGAAAACCAAATTGTCTTTCATACTGCCTCTGTTCTCAATTTCTCATTCGTGCACCAATCTACCTAATGTAAAGAACCAATAAATTCAAGCATTTGGTTCCCAGAGACACAACTTATTATTTGCAAGAATTTTAAATCTCTTGTTGTAAAAATAATTCATTCAAAGTTTTGTGGTGTAAACTTTCACCTTTCTAAACAAAGCATGCAAATATTTCTCCAAGTGTTTGTCAGAAACTAATACAATAGCTTTTCAGTGCAATCGGTTTTAAAAATCGTTTCAAATAAGTGATATGACATTGTGCCATGGCTTAACTAGAAGTTGGACATCTTAATCTTACTTCCTAACAGAACCAGTGATATTTCTTGCTGTTAATTTAACTTTCTTTGTCTTGGAGTAAAAAGACGGGAAACCATTGCAAAACAGAAACCAAGAAAACATCACAAACTAGTACCAGGACCTTTTCAACGTTATGATCTGCACACAAGTTCCACCCTAGTGCAATTGTTTTTTTCCAAGTCCTGACCATTAACAAAAAGTAAGCAGAAAAAATAGCCCAAACCAAGTATATCCTATTAAAAAAATGCTGTATTTTTAGAGTAAAGATGAATTTTAAGACTTATGACAAAAGCAATTTTTGACAACAAACTGATTTTATGCTAAAACTATGTATCAGCACAGATATGATTTAGACATTAATTCAATAAATTGCCCGATTATATAATTTTACGAACATACATTTTCTCTTTTAGAAGTTCTCCAAATTATAGTTATGAAAAACACATACTCTTATGACTCTGCTATTCATTAGCATTCATTTAAAAAGCAATAAAGCTTTCTACACATTTCCAGTATTCAATTCCATTAACAAGAGAGATGACTGTACCATAGTCAGTCTGAGGGCACTTTCACCTCCAGTTTTCCCACCCTATGTGATCTGAGAAAATACGCCAGACCATAAAATTTAAGGTACTTTGAATGTCCAGTTTTAGCTCCTGAAACTTCACTCCCTTCTACTTCACAATTCATAAATGAAAATTGGACTGGAAGAATAAAGCTGCCTGAAGTCTCATGCTACCTTTCCAATTTGCAACAAAACCTCTGAATTTTCTCCATCAACTTCCACTTCTGCTGGTTTTACTAACTCAAGAAATGCTACTGCACACATATCCCCAACTATTTCTTTCCTTGAGAGCCTGTTAATCCATAAAAACAGTAACAATGAAAGAGGTGGGGACACAATGTACTGCCTCAAAAGCAGTCACCAAGTACCAGGCCAAGCAAGTTGCTGATCAAAAAAGTAGGTGAAATTTAAAAATCCTACTTACTGTTAGATGTCATATGAAGAAGTGGAAACAAGTAGAATACTCAAATATATTTATCTTTAAAAATACAGTAGTTCATTATTTGGGGGCTGCAAAGAGACTACAAAGAGATGCATTTAATGGTCTACTTATTGCTACTTTAGAATAAACTTTTCTTTTGGAAGAACTGGCTGCTTGAGTTCCAAGGGAGATGAATTAAATGTTCAGAAGCAAATGATAACGAGAAAACTAAGAAAGCACTGAGACCAGCTACAGCCCACATGATTTATAAACACTTGACAGCCAGTATTTTTATTTTTTTGTTATTATGTAGATTTCAATGCATTTTCCTCTTAGCAGTTGAAACAAAACACAAGCTTTTCTAAGAACTTAATAGCACATCTTATTTCCTTTTGGTTACTGTTACCTACCCTCCTTCTCCCTAAGTTTTCAAAGATAACCCAGCTGACCATTGGTCTTTTCAAATCAACTGCATCAAACAGACCACATATCATTTAAGTTCTATAATACTCGGATGTCCAGTTACCACCCACCTGATTTCTCTCAGTCCCTTGGCAGCATAATCTTGTTTACTTCTTTTTAATTTTCTGACCATCGTACGTTTATACTTACTCCTTTTTTATTTTAAAGGAGTTCAGCACCATTCATAGACAACCAGACTTCTTTGTTTTTATAAAAAATTCTGCATCTGTTTCCAAGTGACACCCACTCTGTCAGTTCAGTTTTTGGAGATAAAGAGTGAGGATATACTGGGACAGCTGCACATCCCCAGCCATCCCTGAAAACAGTATCAAGGGCTCATTTCTTAAGCCTGTGCTAACAGGTCTCTGTTACAGCAAGCTTTGTTACTCTGCCTTGCTTGTATCAACATAGTACAAGACAAACTTAACTTTGGGTATTAAATTCAGAATGCTATACACTGAAAGCACAAATACACAATAAGAGTGAAAGCCTGCACATTTTAAAATGTTACTTGGCAGATTTGGAAACAGCTGATGATGCCCAAACTCACACTGAGATTTCAGATCAAGCCAGCAGAAATCAAAATGGGGATGTTAGCTAACAATGGGAGAACTAGCCACGAAATAAGAAAAAGTTACAGCAAGTCAACATAAGTGGTTCCTAAGATTATTTAAATTCCAGAGAATCCAAACTCTTCCTGCCACCTACATAATACCTGGTCCAAAGACTTGCTGCTGCCAAGGATCTGCCAACCCCTTCCACTCATGCAAAAACCCATCCTTCAGGGCTGAGGTGGCTTCCCAAGTGGCAGATTAACAGGATTTTTAAGAACTACCTGAATCCAGTTTGGAGCACAGACCAGCAGCACCCCTGTGCTCCTTCAGAGAGGGAGAGGCGGCCATGTCCAAGAGTGCGGTGGCACACCATAAAGCAGCTCGGCTTTGAAAGTAAACCAGACTGAATCTAGAATTCAGCAACTGTTGTGAACAGACTTCCTGGCAAGATTTCCTTGTAAACAGCTAGCAGAGTAAAAAGGGAATCCCAGATGACTGTTCTGCCCCTTTTCATGCTGCAAAGACACAATTAAGAGGGAACAAAGGGGTATACAAACATTTGCCTGATTGTAGAAGAGTATTTACAATGTTTGTGCTAGAAATATTTAAGGCAGATAAAGATATTTATCCTAGAAATAACTAAGATTTAAAAATTATAATAAAAACTCGAAATAAACCTAAACCATTCAACACCCATTAAGGCAAAAGAAAGTAAATAAATTCAGTCAATTGGTTATTTCCATACCAGTGGATTTCTTTAAATAGTAATGAAATCATTGCCAAAAAATCCATTGTTATTAAAACAAAAAAGTTGGCTCAGCCTACCAAAATTAGATTTGTAAGTTGCTGGTCATTCCATAATTAAATCTATGTCACAAATTTGCAAGAAAAATGGACACTGTGCCTAATGCATTTACTTGCTGCACTAGTGCTGTCAGGCTGTGTAAATCATTATGCCTGCTAAAGCAGAGTAGATAAGGACTCCATACATTTTCATTAACCAACTAGGCTTTGTGTGTATGTGAGAAGATAACTTTCATATTCCCTTCTAGCTTTAGCTTTCATTTGGAAGATAACGTAAATAAAAACACTAGCCTTGATTTGATTAGCCAAGTGGCTGCTCCAAAAATTATTCGAGTTTTTGAACAATATGAACCAGCTCTGTCACCTTAGAAAGACAGTCAAGTAGAGGAAAAAAACCATACATACTTAATTTGGACAAAGAAGATAAGTGAAATGAAACATGGAATAGGTTCCTTCCTTCAGACTGACTTGTGTAGCCTGGACATATGCCTTATTTTATCCCATAGCTTTCAACAGAGGAAGTGAAGCTAATCCAAGACAGCATTGCAAGAAGTCTCAACCAACACCTGCATTTTCAGCTGCCCTTTGCTCTTTTTTTTCAGGAGTGCAGTGGTCACAGAGCAGAGCCCTCTGAATTCTCACTTTTACGCTTGATTTCCTGTCACCACAGAACTTTAGATTTTGGTTACAGTGCTTTGTCTAAGGTGAAGTTGATGGCTGTTCCTTTCATATTTACTGTTCATAACCCCAAGGCATCAAATAATCTGACAATGTTCCCTCAAATCACAAGCTGGATACTCTCATGAGTTTCCAAGCCCACTGTCTCAAGAGGAAAGGAGATTAATGAGAGGTAGAAAGAGATTAGACAAGGCTCTTTCTAGCCTAGTAGTGCAGAGCATTTTGTGAGAATATAATCTTCTAGACTTTAGGCCTTCTCCTTCTCACATGAACATGGCATTGTATTGTCACTCCAAATTGAGTTTAGCTCTCAACCAAGCATGTGTCTCCACTTCAGTGCAAGAACAGCCCCAATGACAGGCTATGCCTTGGTGAACGTAAAGCCAAAGGAGCTGAGCCATGCAGGCAAACACCGTAGGATAATCATTAGCACAGCATGTTTTGCAGCATCCTGCCTATTGCTCTGCACTTTGGATGTTAACAAGCATTATTTTTCTGTTGCAGCACAACTTTTAGAAGCAGAATAGAAATGCTGAGGAAGCACAATAATGTATACAATGCTAAGGATCTCAGCAGACTCATACTTAACATCCCAGAGAATTTCTTTAGCCTTTAGGTGCAAAAGTATCTTCTCCTACAAGTAGAAACAGCTACCTCAGTGCTCCCTAACTCAGCAGATCTTAGCATGCATTTACATGCTTTACAGCAGCAACCTTGCTGATAACCATCCCCTCACTATTAGTAAAATGCTATCAGATTTTATTAAAACCCTATTAAGAGGAAAAACTGAAATCACTTATTACATTCCACAATTATTGTAAACCAAACTGTTTAAGCGAGGGGAGGAGATAATGATATTAACTACCCAACCCAAAGCATATTAATACCCAACCCAAAGCAATCCTCTGTGGTATGATTCTAAATATTCTCTTGGCTGAAATTTATGTAAATTGAATTCATCTACCGTTAGTTATTACCAATCTAGCTGCATAAAAACACTTTTCTGTAACAATTAGTTCTTTAAAACACCGTATTTTAATTAGACCTGAGACATTATTAAATTAAGTGTAAATATGTACAGTATCATTCCACACATTGTTTCATCTGCATATTTAAATGAATATGGGGCTTTGCTGGAGTTTAAAAGGAATTACTCTGCAGCTGGTTGGTAAGTTTTTGGAAATTTCCTTACCACCCAAAACACCTCCAAATGCTTAATCTAAGCATATTTCTGCTCATCAAGACCTATTTAGCACTTCTACATTTAGCATTTCACAATGTGTTCCTTTTCATCTGAATAAGCCCATCTCAGTATTATTCTAACATGATACTGAGTCTTTTCCTGCAGACATTTTATTTCACAGTTCATTTCAATTTAACTTCTCAAGGACCATTTCCTAGTCTTAAAAAAGGAAAGAGGGCGGGGGGTGGGAGGGGGAAGAGTTAAAAGCATAGCACATCTTTCAGCCCTTTTAAATCAGCTTGCTTCACAGTGTCATACACAGACACTGGCCCCACAGGGCATAGTCTGAGAACAGACAACATCCTGTCCTCCTGGCTTTGTCAGGACTATAGACAAGTGCAGCAACCTGCCCACATTCTGCACATGGCAAGACAGGGAAGGACTGTAAGAAGGACTGCAGCCTTGCCTTCCAAATTATCTCCAGGACACGTATATGGTTATGGTCATAAAGGTACATAACTACATTTAAGCCTATCCGCAGACAGTACATCATCAGACACTAATAGCAAAAATGTAAATTTGATTTAGATTCGTTCTGAAGAAATAGGAAATAGGATCTCCACCTATAGCTGCCACAGCCATAAATTAGGCACCAATACAAACCAGTGAATTTCCAAAAACACCACAACTTTCCATTATCTTCTCAGAAACAGGCCAATTATTTTCATATTTCACAGAACAGTTTTGACTTCAAACAAGTCTTTTTTTTAATGCTTCACCAGTTCTTCACAGAAGGCTTACAAAGTGATCGCACATGAGTGACACACAGGAGCCACTCAAAGGCCAGGTAGACCTACAGCCCTGTGAAACTAGTGAACAGCTCTGGCTACTTACTACACTCCCTGCCCTGCCCTACCATCACTCCACTGCATTTTCAGCCACAAAGTTCACTCTACCAACTTCATAACTTGAAAAGTTTGTAAGAGCAAAACTTTCAGTAAACACATTTGTTGTTTCTCTTCTGTCCTACATACATTTTCCCTACATAATCATGATTTCAAACTAGGATACTACAATAAGTGTTTAAGTGTTCGTATATATTTGTGACTTAATAGTGGCCACTTCCTTTGATTTTATTAAAAAAACCAAAAACTGTGGCTTGATTCAGGCTGATATTTCATATATTTGAAAAGTGTTTCCTGGAATATTTTTTTAAGACAAATGTTTAGCACAATACTGCTCCACGATTCAAAAAAATCTGAAATAAATAAAATGTGAAATTAGGTAACTATATGTAAATAGAACTTTCCAATGTTCAGTCCATGGAACTAAGAATAAAACCAAAACCAGGAGTATTATATGAGCACACAAACTAGCTCAGCTTCCTTAACTGAGATTTCTTCACAGAGCTACAGATATGCTCTAGAAATTAAAATATGTATACGTTGCTTTACTGGGATCCAGCATTGTAGTCAGATGCTCCAGGGCCTGAATTCTTATTTGAAGTCAAAAGACATTCTCCAAATGACAACTGAGCTGAGGCCTTTGGGTATTTGAGGAAACCTCCTGAACTGAAAGCTGGGGACAGCAGAGAAACCGAAGCTTGTGCCAAGCAACAAGAGAAAATGCCATGCAAACACACAGAAAGTACCTTCTTCCAATTGGGAGAGGACATGATAGGTGACAAAAAGGAGCAAGTATTGGGGAATTGCTATTTGAAAAATATGAATGGTCATCTATACCCATAAAACCTACACTCAGCCTCCTAACCTTAACCTAGTCCCTCAAAAAAGCAGCAGCATAATGCACAACTTCAAAATGCCATGCACATTTCTCTCTTGGCAGCACAGCTTTACATACTTGAACTCTCAAACTCCAGCTTTTCATAACACAAATATGCATTAAGTCAGGTATTTTTTTACTTGCAGTTTTGATTTTAATTTTCTAATGTGAATTATTTTGTCATTCATTCCTTTTTTACATCATAGTCCTCTTTCTGGGGACAAAAGACAGGAATTACAAATGCACACTTCTAAACTTGCACAGATTTTAGTAAAGACGACCAAATTCAATTATTAGCTACTTAAATAAACAAAACAGTCACTTCTAGCTTGCATACATATAAAATAATTTTTATTTAATAATCATTAATGTCTCTCCAAACAACATATCAATAAAAGAAATCTACTCTTCCTTTCTTCATAAATATATTTATTTAGTGTTCTTTACAGTGTACTTTCTGAATCTTTGTAGACCACTAGGCCCACAAATACTGTTCTAACTGTTCACAGAAATGGTTATATTTCCAGCTGGATTGATTGCTTTCCCATATCTAGCTATTTTAGTGTGTTCCTCAGAGACACTGAGTGGCTTCACTGACAGTGAAATATGCTAAACAAATGACATGTCACTGAGTAAATTAGCATCTCCTCTCTGATCAGCTGGGTCATGTTTTCTTTTCAAAATCTATGGCCTTTTGATAGAAAATAATGAGTATTTGATAGGCCTTATTAGAAAAATCAATATATTGATGCCCTCGTCTGAATCATCTGCATAATAATAGATTCTGTTAACCCATTAAGGAGAAAATTAAGATGTGTTTACACTTTATTAATTTACCATGAGCGGAGACAATTTATTCACTACTTTTCTCAAGAGTTTAGCAAAAAGAGAAGAAATATCTGTATGTAATGGTACAGCAAAATAAATGGAAAGATGATCCATTTTTTCCAGCTAAATGGCACAATTCCACCAACACTAATGTGAAAAATACAAGCACACCAATGATACTGTTAAAAATAAGACTACTAAAGCACTTGTTATAAATTTTGCATTACTTACCAAAAAACTTCCAAAAGCGGAATTAAATATAGCAGCTGCCTGAAGAGAGAAAAAGATAAATATCACCAATGGTAAAATAGCTATAGTACAAAAATAAAATGTTATTCCTCCGCCCAAAAACCTATTAGATCCTCCAGATACAGACATACACAGAGACCATTAGGCAGTTAGCCACTGCTTGAAAAATTTCCAGTGGCCTGTAACTTATGAAGACTGATAGGTTCTAGTTTATGCATTCCTAAATAATGTGCTGAAATGGACAAAAGCAGGAGGAGAAGAAAATCCTTGCTAGCAGACTTAAGAGTAGTAGCCACAAGAACTAGGAATATTACACAGAAGCTTGGTCTCAGTGCTTTTGCTCTAATCTGCCAGAAATTAAAAATTGATCTATTAATCAAAATTAATATAATCTAAACTAAAATACTGTATTTTCATAGACTTTTAAGAATTTTAATGGAATATTAACCAGGCAAACTAATTTAATTGTTCATCATAATAAAGTAGTGACAAATTTAGAAGTTTCTGTAGTTTGACCAGGAAATCTAAAATAGGAACAAAAAAAAAACCCCACAAAAAACAACAAAACCCACCCAAAAAAGCCACTACACCACCAAAACAACCACCCCACACTTCAGAGTCCAAAATGTCTAATTACTACTTTTAACTCCACGTTTTTTTTAAATCAGAAAACAAACAAGTTCGATAATTATTACAGAAGTGTCTGTGCTTACCTAAATATCCAGCAAATACAAGTAGCAGTATTCTTTCTTAACATTAACTAATTAAATTCCAAGAAGTTAAAACTCGAGTCTTGAATAGCTTTCCCCAATCACCAAGAAAGAACAGAAACTCTTGTCAGGCAGCCAGTCTGATGATGAAAAGCCACACAGCAAAGGTAAGAGGAAAAGGAGGAGGGAAATCTACCGTTTACATGAAGATTAAGAGCTAAGTCAAATTAATCACCCCGGACACTTCCACCCACAGATTAATAATAAGTGGATGCTAGCGAGTTCAGCAAGTTTGAATAAAGTCCAAAATCAGGGTAGGAGCTGTAGCTGAACCTGCCTTCTGCTCCATAAGAGGATGCAATGAAAATGAATGGCTAATGAGATCCTTGGCTCTAGAGAGCTTAGCTTTCTTATTCAAGTTCATAATTAATTCAAAGCTTTGATAATTTCATTAGATTCCTCCTCTGCTGGCCCTATCAATAAAAGATGGCACTGGACCGCAGCTCCTTAGCGGCCCAAATACAAAAACAAATGCAGACTGGGAAACCTTTGCTGACTTGCCTACTAAGAGGGACAATGGCATATGGCACTCCATGTTGCTGAGGGAGCAGCTGGATACATACAGCTAAATAAAACATTATAGTTGACAGTTGTAAACTACAGTAACATATTTTAACACCTCTTCCTCATCAACATGCCTTTTTGAACATAAAAAAGAGGCGCAAGTCCAAACAGCTTCTCTTGCCAGAGATCACAGTTGAAGGCAAGAGTGAGTGCAACTTAAAACAATTCTTCAACAAGTGAGAGTCAAATCAGGATTTTCTAGTTGCGTTTGCAGATACACAGCTGATACTTTGATACCGCAAGAGAGAGACACATTATACCGATGCACACAAACCTACTGCAAGGGATCAGTTTCAATACAGGAGATGTCCTTGCATGTATCTTTTGTTAATATATTCCTCATAAGGTTTCCATTATTATTATAATAAAAAACTGATCCGGTTTATCAAGTCTCTTTGGTAATTGTTGGACATGTGCCATTCTCTTATACAGATATTGTATTTGACCACTTCAATCTGGTTAATATGTAGAAAGGTTGCTTTTATTACATCCTGCCTCTGAACCCATGAAGGAGGATCTAGAGTTCCATTTTTAAGCACACTTGAAGATGTCTTCCTTGCAAAATAGTCTTTGCTATATAAACCAATATAAATTAACTGTTAAGAACTGAAAGACAGAAGCATCTGCGCTTCACTTCTGCACCAGAAGGCTGGGAGGACTTAATAGTCCCCTCCTCCCCATGCAGATTTTGCATGCAGAGTGAGAGCTACATTTCTGTCTCCTACAGAGAACTGTATCACTTATCCTCTTCAGGAAAGCTGGTGAAGTCCACATAAAATGGGTAGCAAGCATAAAAAGTAGCTCTTTCCTCCCTAACATGCTAAATTGAACTCCATGTGTCAAAAAGCTCCATAATCCTACCAGACCAGGCTCTGTTTACAGTGCAGGTGAGCCTGCCAGACCAAGTCCACTGACACAAGAGAAATAACTTCAGTGCTGGACAGACCTCAACCATTTTTCTGCTCATTCCAACAATGCACACAGAACAAAGCACTAGCAGGTATACTTTAAAACGGATACCCTTAGTAGGTACCTGTGCATCTAGTTTTAGCCACATCAGTAGCTGCCAATCCTGATTTTGAGTATCACTTAAAGACATGAAATTTGTTACTTAAAATATACTCCAATTCCACTGCCAGGAGAAATTCTGTACCTGGAAAGGTATTAAGGAGAGATACTAGATTGTTCTGGTGGCACATATATTGGCCATCAACAAACTTATTTTCTTTCTTCCTTCCTGACCCACCAGGAACATTTTGGGATTTTTTTTGTATTCTCAAGTACATAACAGGTACTAATACAACAATCTCAGACAAATCGTATGCTTTAGGTATTCAGCCAGTCATGTGCAAAAGTCTAATTCGGACTGGTCCAGGGGTACACTAGTTTTTGATTTTTATTTCCCTTTCCCCACAGTGTCAGAAATCATCCGTGGCAAATGGTAAATGGTCATTACAGACAAAAGAAAAGAAAGCCCATACATTAATCTGTAGTCAGATTATTTGCCTCCATGAGGGAGGACTTCCACATGTCAATTACTGTATTATATTTGCAGTTTTCTTCATAAACATTTCTCCTGCAAAATAAACTTAGAAGTAAATTTCTCTCATACCCACAAACCTGGGGTTTATATTTGTGAGTGTTATTCAGCTTAAACAGGCTGGTAGTAAACCAAATCAACTGCTTCAATTTGTAATTAAATATACCTAGAATTTAAACACTGTGCTTCCAACTCCTTTCTATCAAGAGGGATAACATTGCCTGCATACCTCACAGGGCATCGTCAAAATTAATTCATTGCTTAAAAAGCACTCCAAGATCCTTAGGGGGATGATACAAATAAACATTAGTGCTGACACACAATATAGCTAATCTCTTCATTTTCTATTTGAAACATTTATTAGTCACTATTATTTTATAACTTTTTTAGCATTTGCTCCTTTTGTGCCTCAACAGATAGACTATCTGCAGTCAGCTTAAATGAAACAATAAAAGATGGAAACAGTTAGATGTCCTCATAATACTCCAAGTTCAGATTTACATGTATTTGCAAACCATTCATTCCACGCACCATTAATATGAGGAGAGAGTTCTCTATAAAAATCAATGGTAAGATCGTCTCAAAAGCCAATGCATAGCCATGTAATGAAATGCAAGGTCAGACCACATTCAAAAGCAACAGTTGTAACAACCAGACCTATTATTTAAGTTTACATCAACTCAGAAATAATGAAGACTGAAAGTCACTGCCAGTAGTCTTAAAACACGGCTAGTACAGAGAGCATGGACATCTCCACTTGAGTTCAAGTGGTGCCCACTAGCTTCTCTTAGCAGGTACAATTTCAGTGAACTCAGTATGGTGCTGGGATTGAGGGAATCTCTCGCTAGTCTGCATTTCAAGAGAGCATTGCCTGGCCTGTAGCACTGCCAAGTGAGAAGTAACCAGCCTACCTCTGAAGGAAACCCATCTGGCAGCACTTGGCAGAAACTTTCCTCTTCCCATACCTGAGCCTAGTGCAAAGCTTCAGCCCTTCAACTCCCACCTTATCGTAAAACACATGCATGGAAAACACTGCTAAGATTTGCAATGGTAGCAGCAAGAAGATTCAAGACAGTCCTCATAGCAACAAAGACCAGTAACAAAGAGAAGAAAGTCACAACCAAGAGGCTGAACACCTCCCCATGAACAGGTACCCAAAAGGAGTCTGGCAACATATGGAGCACCTGGGTCAAAACACAACATTTTATCATTATCAGCAAGAGTTGAATGAAACGGTTATGCATAGCTCAACTGAACTACAACTTCCTTTACTGCAGAGTCACAGAGGAACAATTATGCCTTATAGCTTTACATGTGGACCACACAAAAAAAATAAAAGGCTTTTTCCCTAGCAGGTATACTTTAAAACAAACAAACAAAACAAAACCAACAACAACTACAACAAACAACAAAACAAAACAACCAAGCCAAACACACCACATTGAGTGTTTGATTCTTGAGTGTCATTTGGTAGCCTTTAGGGAGGTAACATTCCTAACTGTACTTAACCCTAAGCTTTCATGGGACATGGGTCCCACCGGCACCCCACAACTGCGAGAGCACATGCTGTGCACCCTAGGATCTGTTTGGTCCCAAGCTGTCCCCTCTGCAGAAAGGCTGTTCCAGGGCCAAGGCCATAGATGCAGAGCAATGAAATGAAACAGCCTCAAAACATCTCAGAGGGAAGCAGCCTGGGCATCACTCAAAGCTGCTCTTTGGGTGCCCACAAGTATTTGCGGTTAAAACCTTATAATTTTCAAACATGCACCAGTAAGACATACATTACCATGTGGAAGACTAAATATCCTATTTAACACATGACACAACGAAGGACACAAAAATGCAGAAGAGTAGAAAAGAGCTGGAGAATGACAACTCTAGCAGTACCACTACAGGATTACACAGTAGAGGGCTGAGAACACAATGTGGTAGTACAACATTTTACAGTGTCCATGTTATTAATGCAAAATTTAATAAATCAGTGTCTCGTATTTGAAAGAGAGAAAAAAAAATACTAAAGGAAGTGATGGAAATGGTTTGACCAAACAGGACAGAAAAGGAAATTTTATCTACACAGAGAGATCGGTGTAGTTCAAGAAGGTGGAGGAAGAAGGCAGGACATCAGAAGTAGCTTGAATGAGTCAGCAGAGTCCCTTTAAACAACTCTTTCAATCTCCTATTTAAAAATAAAATCTCATGTGAGTGTTACTGCAGCTCATGTCTTAACTGCTGTTTCCATTAATAAGATGTTACAGCTCTGTAGAAAGCTATTTGCCACAGTACTGTTACTGCAAACAGAATATAAATATACCTAATAAGGTTTAATCTGTGTTGCTGTTCATAACTATTCATCTGAGTTCAGACAGGAAAAAAAAATATATATATATATTCAAGTTCCTGGTTTTGAGCACTAAATTGAATCAGGTGTCCTCTTCTCTTAAGAAAATTAAGTTGCTTTTGTGCAAGAGTGTTTTAATGAGAACAGAGCCTGCCGACATTGATAAATGGGAATGACACCAGAGAGAGCATGTAAGCAGGACAATATGTGCATGTTACAGTCTTACAGGCTATTTTTCACTGACTATCCTGAATGACTTCGCTGTTTCTTTAGGGGCCTATTAATCTCAAATTTAGTTATTACACAACGTTTATTTGAACATATATTCTGTGGATGATGACAGTTAATAAAGGAAATCTTTTACAAGCTGTATTTTTACATATTGTTCCAACTGCAGCTCCCAGTCATTCTACTGTATTGATGAAATAACCTAGTTATGATGCAGGTCTAAAAAAGGCACATATATTCAGATTCTTTTTTAAGCATACAGGGACTCTTAAATAACTGTTAAAATGCATATAAAAATCCTGCTACAGCACGGCAAAAATAAAAGAGGTAGTGTTAACTGCTCAACAAAATCTCTGGCTGCACAATTGCCCCCTCAAAGGCAAAAAATATGCCTTTTTAAGGCTCCATCATCATCTTTGGGAAACAAATTAGGGCCTGGATTTGACCCTTGGAGGTGTGTATGTACTCCATATTGAATTCAACAGAAGCAGCAGTATGCATCTTACACATGAGTTTGATCCCAAGTGTTCTATACATAATAGGGCACCTGAACAGTAGTATTTCCTTTAATATCAAACACAAAACAAACAAAAACACAACAACAAAAACAGACTTTGATAACAATGAAATTTTGAGTCCAGAGAAATCTTATAAAAAAATGTAAACTGATGAACTGATCTCTGAAAAGTCTCTTAAAATAGCAGATTACTCTAATTTTTAACGGAGTGGAACTGTACACATAACCTTAACCTCTTAAAAAAGGAAAAAAAAAAAAAAAGAGATAAAAGAAAAAAAAAAAGAAAAAACCACCAAACAAAAAAACCCACAATGCCAAAAAAAAACACACAGCACACCCACCAACCAAACAAACCCAAGAACGGCAATGGAAAACCCCACCAATATATGGAGGCAATTATATTTTTATCTACTGCCATGTTCTGCCATGTTCCCCTGTAGTCCAACACAATTTGACAACTGTGAAAAAGCTATCACCTAAGCCCCAACCCACTTCTAAAGCCTTGCTGACAATATGAAAACATTACTTTTTTTCAACAATGTTCAATAAGCACCAGTTTTAGGGAAATAATGCTGAAAATGCACTAGAAAATGAAACAGTATAACAAATATACTGTGTGTTCACATTTCAGCGAGGGAACATCATCCAGAGAACAATGTCCTCTAAAACACCTCATTGAACCGTGGATCTGAAGCTGCGCACACGCGCCAGGTCTGTTTTAGGCTGGCAGAGGTTGCCATCACCCCAGTACAAACAAGTTTGTGCTGCTTCAGCCAGGCTCAGCACTCTGCCACCAGCAGTGCACGGAAACAAGCTGGGGGCTCTGCTGGCAGAGAGTTATTGCCTCCGACCTCCTACAGCCAAGTTCTTTCTGTTGAAAATCAGTCTGTCACTCTCCCATTTTTTTAGTTCCTCATAACCATCACAGCCTGTTGGTAATAATATTTACAAGTACAAAACCATCCATCAAAAGGATGTCAAAAGGCAGGTGTTTTAGGCGCACTTATTTAGTGTATCTGGTGCTCTCCACTGAAGGATTTCTGTTTCACCAACAGTTTCAGCAATACTGAGACAGAGAAAGAAAATTATCCTGCTTTCTTCTCTTTTGTTAAAAACGGTAATTTCCCTGTATTGTGAGCAACTGGCATGACTCAAGGGAGTTCTGGAGGCGCAGCATGGTATTTCTGCTCCAGAGGCCGTAGGAGATGAAGACTGAAGACCAGGAAGGTATCTACGTTACATTTTTTTTTTTCCAGAAAGTAAAACCAGAACATAAACATCTGCTAACAATTCAAATAGCAAACATTAAGCATTCAGAACTCAGGAACATTTATGTGTCTGTCCACAAATGTCCATCAATACTAATGTATAGATTAGTGACAGGAAATCCATGTTGAGCAAAGGCTGGAAAGCAACACTGTCCTGTATGGCTGGATCATTTTTCTTCAGATTATTTGTACAGCCAAGCAGAATGCAAGCAAAAGCCTTCACCAGCAGTATCAGAAAGATCACATGAAAGAAGCCAGGAGGGGGAAACCTCTGTCATGAGGTGACTTGCTCTCCTCTCAGGTACAGAAGAGATGAGATGCTTCATGAGACATAGCACACAGTGCCTGACTAGCCCAGGCTATCAGCTGTACAACACTGAGTCGCTTTGCCCGCAGTTTCTTTGCTTTATTCTAAACAGCATAGATCCACCAATATCAGACGTTTCTGTGGCTGTGTAGCATACAAAACTGGTGTAATGCTCACAAGGCGTACCAGGAGAAAGGGCTATCCACAAACACAAACGTAAGCAACACACATCTTTTGCAACCTCATGTCTATCCCTTCCAGATGCCAAGGTGAAGATTCGGAGAATGAGAAAGGGTGTCAGAGACAGCCACCAATACTCTCACCTCATCTTTGCATGAGATAGTCCTTGACCAGCAATACTCCAAGCCCAGTGGTACCTTGAAGCTGTAGCTTAACCTTCCTGACTTCCCATCACTGCAGTACAAAACACAAAATCATACAAGACACAGTGCCTTCCAGTGTTGGTTCCTACATCATGCGCCCCAATAGGGCAGTAACCTGAACATCTATATTGGGCATTTGAATACTAGCATGAATAAACAGAGGCAGTTTTCTCTTTTTCTCTCCCCTCTACTTAAAAATTGTAAATGCAAACACTAAGCTCACTGCCCAGTGCCAGTGTAAACATTTGAGCAAGCAGTGATTTAAAGCTGACAAACTCTTAACAACACACACCTTCTCAGGCTGAGTACATATGTCCATAACTATCTGAAAACTCTATGCTCTGGCATCTTGCCTGCTCCTCCACAAACTCCATACAGCTCTCCCATGCCAGAAATCTCTGGGTTACTGGGAAGGCACATAGCCTAGTATTTTATATGTATTTTTCCCCAAATGGAAAGTCTATTTCCATAATTCTCCTATACACAAGGAAACAAGATAACTTCCCCCTTCTACCCATATACTGTAAAGTATCAGACTTAGGAGCCATACATTTGACCTGTGAAACAGACAGTGCTACACAATTAGAGAGCAAAAAGGAAACCATCTAACCAGCCACTGACACTTTGGTATAAAGCCTATTCAGAAACTTTAGGCACATCATGTATTTGTTAGTTACTCAAGGCTTACTACTTTAGCAGCGAAGATACTGGCTCTTGCACCAGAACAAATGGACTGCTGAACAATGATTTAATAAAGGAGGCTCAGCTGAACAGTTGTATACAAGTAACTCTACCAACTTGATCTTCTCTTATGGTCAAACACCTCATAACTGTAAGTGACTTTCTCGCTAAAAAAAACAAACAAAAAAAACAAAACAAAAAAAACCCCACCACATATCTATATATATTACTGTAGAAGGTATCCTCAAAGGGATACAGAGCAATAACAACCTCCCAAACATACTTTTATTTAAGTTCACATTTTCTGAGATCTTAAGTTGTGATAAAAACACTTAAAGGTCTTGTCCCCTGATTCTCCTGGAGACACATCATCCATAACATGATTAGAGGTCTAGTTAAACAATGCATCCCACAACTCCAAAGAGTATTACTTCCCTGCTGAAGTGAAATGAAAGCACAAGGCCACTTTTTAAAAGGTGCCCTTTGCATTAACTGTAAGGCTGTGCCTGCACCAGTATTTTTCTATAAATATCTCACTGTCATATTGCTTTCAGGGCAGTTAGTAGCAGAACCAGACATTTTAACTGCTATGTCATACAAACCAGCTCAGAATGGCATCATTATTAAAGTCTCTGTCACTACTGCCACTGGGAACAGCTTCACTATTAGTAGCACAATGCCAGGAGATGGGAAACAAAACACTAGTGTAAGGAAGGCCACAGTATGGGGAGGATGGCTGAAGCACCAGCTTTGTAAAATATTATAAAAGGAAAGCTGCCCACTGCAGAGGTCCATGAACCGAAATCTCTGGAACTCATGTCAGAATGTGTCACAAGTCATAGTTAAAAGATATGGAGATTTTAATCTCATCAACAAATGTCTGTCTGTATCTCAAAGTAGCACAGTTACTTCTCCCCCAACCTAGCCCAAAGGTTAAGCTTTACTGTAAACCAGTATTGCATGGCACTGGAAATTCCCTTTTTACAACCCCAGCCAAAGCTCTGCACACTGCAATGTTGTGACAGAAACCAAAAGCAAAAGAAAAGAAGAGACCAGCACCACAGTTGCTGCCTGAAGGTAAAAAAGGAACAACCCTGATACATGCAACTGCATTCTTTTAAATGCTGCTCAGATACTTCTGTCATCTAAAGTAACAATTCATGTAAGTATAGCTAGAAGTAGTTTACACATACACAGAGTGAGGAAGTGTGTAAATGTCCATCTTTACATACTATACATCCCCAAAATTTGCCCAAGGAGTTCAGCAGTAGATCTGTAACAACTGAAGTTCCAAATTTGTTTTCAGAGAAAAAAAACCAAAACAAAACAACTAACTAAAACATTGGTATTTACCACCATCCTTCTTTTAAAGTATGTCCAAAAATTTTTAAATACCAATCAGTTAGTTGCCTCTATTTTCCAAGAGACTTGCTATATCCTCTAATCCAAAAGGGGCAGAGGGACTAGTCTTCATTAAAGTACAAGGATTAATACTCAAATACCAATCAAGTCTAGGTTAGGGACTTGATTTCACAACTACTTGGGTAGCAGTAGGACTACATCGTGAACAAAGAGGCTGAAACAGTTATTTGGAATATTTATTCATATATACATATATACATATATATATATATTACTTAAACATAAAATACATAGTGACTCAACTAAATTAAAGGTAATTTATTACTTTTTTAAAGTAATTTAATTTATTCTCTGATGGGACAGAATACTGCATAACCACTACTTCTCTGAAGAAAAGGTTGAGGGAAAACATTAAAACCTACAGGTTTCATGTACAGAATTCTATCCAGGTTCTGTGAAGAGCAGAGGCTCACCAAACACGGAGCTGGGTGCCAGCCTAAGAAATGCACAAGCTTGTTCTGTTGCAAAGGTCACGAAGTTGCTACTTGTGTTGAACATGTTCTTTGTGGCAGCATTCACCGAGCTTCTACAGTTTCCATTTACGTCCAGAGTTGGCTGAAAACTGGAATATCCAGCATTAGGGATATTCCAGTATTTAAACATTTGCTTTAAAACTAAGTTCCCTCCCTCTAGGATCATGACTTCTCATACAATTATTGAAATTGACTTTTTTTTACCATTTCATTTAACATTTTGCTTCTTCCAGCTGAATTGCTCTGTTGCCTCAAGGAAGATGGCCTCTGTCCACGTTTGTCACTGCACAAAGCTTTTCAGCTGGTCCACAATGCATCACTGTTATTAAATTCTTATGATGCATTGAGAAGGTACAGCCAGGGAGATCCATTTATCGAGAGAAATAAAAGCACAGAGTCCCTAAGTTACAGCAAAAAACGTGGAAGATATCAAAATTATTTGTTTGCAAAACTGACCCAGGTTAACCTAACCTGAAACAAAATATTTACATACAGATTTTCCTGAAAGAAAGTGGAAACATTCCTACAAAATCTAAATTGCATACAGGGCAAAGGAAAAAAATGGAATGGAAAAGTTCCCAACTCAACACGGTTTGTATCCAACTTCCCTATTTCTAAAGCAATTACTAAAGAACTAGGTGCGTATACAATATGGAAGACAAATAAAAATGCAATTATTGGAAAAAAAAAGATCCTTCAACTGGAAAACACTTCTTTTGCAACATGTGTCTATTTTCCATCAATCTGTGGTTAAAACTACCTTCTAACCTTACTGATAAGCTGTAGAGAAGGCCAATGCATTCTGACTTTCCCACAAAGGACTTGATAAATTAATAATTTTGTCTTAAGTACAAAGGCTCTAGCAGAACACAGATACTTACCTATTTAGTGACAGTTACTTATCATGGGCATCCAATGAGGAAAGGAGTATGGAAGCAAAATTGTTCTTTATTGTGCCATTTAAGCCCAGAACATCATGTATCTACACAGTTAGACCAAACTAAGTCTGCAGAAGCAATCTAGACCCAGAATTCTTATCCAGCTTAAAGTACTTCAGTAACATAAGATGCCCTATGATACATAAGTGGACAAGACTGCATAAGAAGTACATTCACAACTGCCAGGTCAAACGTGTGAGAACTGCCAACTTCCCTGAACAACAGGAGGTCCCGATTCCAAGACAGACATATCTTCTTAATAGTAATGCAGAGTAGCAATAAATATGAATACAGAACTAAAATACCAAAATTGGAATAAGCAAAAAAATGTGTGAAGAGTAGGAAAAGTCTCCTTATACACTAGAAGCAATCAGAAATCGCATCTTACACAAACATCAAGTACCAGATGTACAAGAAAGGCGCTTTGCTTATCAAATTACTCTATATCTGTCACATTAGCTGTACTTCATTAGAACACCTCTCACTTTTAAAAGTTTAACTTAGGTTAACAGCTATTTATTTGAGTAGCCTGTGATCAGCACTTCGACGGTAAAACAGACAAATAAGGATGTTAGAAAACACATCTAGTTGTTATTTTGAGTCAAGATTTGCCATTGAGAGAAGCTTGATAGAAGATGGAGAAGGACCCTGAATACCAGGCTATATCATCATCACAGGGGAAAATAATAAATAATCCGTTTACAGAATGGATTTTCATCTCTCTCACATACATTCGTTCTAAAAGCAAGCCGCTGTTTAGTCAACTCTATTGCAGAAAAGACCTCAGAAAAATACCACAACATAGTCATCATGTCATCAAATCCAAGTTCCATTTGCTCTAACACCATAACAAATATATTTCTATAATCAGTATGTATCTCTGACTCTTGTGGAAGTATCAACAAAATTCAGAGTGATATACTTATCTACAATATATAAAACAATCATATCACTGCTATAAGCTGTAGTGTAGCAATATAGCAGCAGAGCATGAAACAGTAATCAAAGTCCTGAAAAATACACCATTGTCAGCATTGTACACTGGTACCAGTGTATTATAGCACCTTGGTTTAAAATAAATCAACCTAAGTGCCTGCTTGGTAAGCACTTTGAATTCACTGTACATCAGCATTAGGAGGGGTAATGCACAAAGAAACAAATCTGGAAATGGGACTTGTAAATAATAACTCAATTAGCAGATTTACTCATTTCCTAATAAACTTTCTATCTGCACCTATGTGCAAACTCTCCTACAGCCTTCCCCCCTTCATTTACATATCTGTGCAGGCCTGCTCTTTTTTCTTGCGAGCCCCTTTGCCCTTTCAATCATGAAGTATATTACTCCACTGTCAGAGCAAAGCAGTTCCTAACAACAGGGAGCCCAGCTGGGATAGGAAGAGGGCAGCAGGCTCAGGCATTAACATAATAATCCAACTGTGTTCCCCCAGGCCCTTAGGGCAGACAGCATATTAGGCAGGCCTCCTGCGCCAGCACGGGTGGAAGCTGCTGGATCACCTGCCCATCAACCTGTGGCAGTCGCCCCCGCCTTGGCCGCGCCAGCACCCGCCGAGCCCCCGTGCCCAATTACCTTTCCACAAAAGACACAAATCCATTTTTCCACGTCTGCTTAACATACCTGCTGCACGTCCCTTATTTATTATTTGAATGTACCTTTCTATATCATTTCCAGCAGACTTGCTCCTTGCCTTTTAACTTCTGGAAAGTCTTGGGTTTGTGAGAGAACCTACCACTGCTGCCAGCAGGAACCAGACCTTGAAATAAAATTTCAGATACAAAAGCACTGCTCTGCAGATGGAACTTTCAGTCTCACCTATCCTATGGATTTCTCCCTGAAAGAAAGAGCAAAGAAAAAAAAAAAAAAGCCGACATGTGCGTTTGCTATTTCTGTGCCATGCCAACCACGGAAATTGGCTTGCTCATTCTTTCTGGGCTTTGCAACACTGGAGGACTTTCAGTAGCAAAACTACTTGACAGTGTGGTACGAGGTCTGCCACCATGCAGG
The DNA here is from genome assembly GCF_963082525.1 of Nesoenas mayeri. Taxonomy (NCBI): domain Eukaryota; kingdom Metazoa; phylum Chordata; class Aves; order Columbiformes; family Columbidae; genus Nesoenas; species Nesoenas mayeri. Next base: position 21,222,145 of record NC_137540.1, read on the forward strand.
TCACAGCTACTGATTAGGGAACAGAGCACATGACAAGGTTTCAACTGTACAAACACACATATAAGAAACTTCCTAGAATCATCATATAGTGCTGATTTCAGATGCAAGACCCATGAAACCATACGATTTAAAGGTGGCTTATAATGGTACTACTCTTCCCAACCAACATTTCTTAATATCCAAGAAATATTCCTCCATTTCAAATGCTTTGGGTAGCAAACTACAACTTGGAATACTAATTTGCACGTCCCTTTTATTGACCCCAGTAAATAAAGAAAGTGTTTAGATTTACTATGCAGTGTATTTCAATGCAGTTCTCTTATAAACCCTTTTATCTACAGTATATATGCTGCTTGTAAAGAGTACAAGCTCAAGTACTTCAGAAGAAAGAAGAAAAAACAAATACATTAGCAAATAAAAGATACTGTTTTGTTCATATCATACAAGACAATCCCAAAGACTACTATGAAAAAAGACTTTGGTTCTAATATAACTTTTAATTTCATTTTAAAAATGCAGATTCTCTAATTCCCCTTAACAATGGAAGGCACAACAGACATAATAGAGTCTTATTAAAATCATGTTTTGTAGACTGTGCAAAGCCAGATTTTCTTGATCACTTGTGAAGCATAATTTCCCTAACCTCATTAGTTTTCATTTATCTAGCTCTTTCAAAGAAAGAAATATTCAGAAGCAGTATCATATTTTATTTTAAATGCTTGGTTATTATATTATCAGTACAAAGAAGTGTAACGCATAGCAATCTATGTCACAATAGTCTGTCAGAAAAAGACGATGTAAAATGATGCTAGCTATATAATTTAAATATTTTAGAAAGCAATTGTTAGGGAAGTTCTGCCTATTACTATTCCTTAACTACATAATTGTAACAACAACTATAATATTATGAAAAATGTGACACGTTTTTAAAAAGAAATTGCTTACAAGCAATTAATTTTCACAATGTAGGCATTCCCTTCTGCCACCACAGTCGTGATAACTTGTTAGCTGCATGCCCCTCTGAACTGGGAAGGGAAGCACAGTTCAAAATAGCTCCATGCACTGAATTTATTCTTGGTCACAAGGGTCATTGATGAAACACTAGGATAACCTAGGGGTTTGCAAAATATTTTAATATAGTCAAGAGCCTTCTTACACAGCTACAAGCTCATACATGTACTCTGACTTGATTTAGACTTTTAGAACCTGCAATTTAGGGAGAAAAAGCTTTGTCAACTATCTTGTGATCCTTCCAACCATCTCCTTTGCCCCACAATGCTATTACCATCACATTGGTGATATAAAACTGAATAGTGCTTAAAACATTAACTACAGCTTTTCTCCTTCAACTCCTCTAAATACAAACTACTTTGGTTAGCCATAAACCAGGAAAAGGAGCTGACATTTTTAATTATGAGAGATTAGACAAAAAATCCTTTGAACACTCATAGTTTTTTAATTAACTTCTTTCCTTCTCCAAATTATAGGTCAAAAACTCCACAAATTGAAGTAACAGCAAGTTGTATCAGACAGGCCAGAAAATCAGGAATTCAACAAGAATTCTCTACAAAGAATAATCAAGTAATCAAGTAGCTTTTGCTGTTGGTGGTGAATCCTTTGTGCTGACAGACACACTGCCAGCTGATGACAACAGAAAGCTACAACATCAGTTACTTTCATAATTTTTCTTGGGAATTCAACTGTTGTGAATGGAACAGGTGAATAGAAATAAACTTGTGAATGGAAATACAGATTTTTCTGTTTCTTTCATGGTGTGACCTTTAGATCAGACTGATGTCTCAATGAAGTCAATAAGAGATTTTTTTTTTTTAATTTGATTTTACACAGCCCAAGATCAGAATATTGCAATGGCTCAGATAAGTAAATAGCTGTAGCTTAAGCTCCTGATACAGGATGTGCTCAGGCTGTGATGGGCTGTTTAAAACGGTGAACGTTCCTGAAATTACTAAATGTAAAAGTTGCAGTATGGACAAAAACACATACATATTGTTTAAAATATAATTCATATGCCAACATCACCATAAAAAAATGTATTTCCTTGAAGTAACAAATTATTAGGTCCATGCTGATGACATATTTTAATTTCCTGCACTATTTATCCTTCAATTCAACCACTTTTTTTTCCATTTGCAAGACTTGCTCTTCCTGACTACTGGTACACCCCCTGCTCTTTGATAACACAGTTCCCATGGCTTTAGTCTTAAATACCAGAGAGAAGTACATTAACACAACAGACAATTGTTACCTACCATACATAGCTGTACCAGCAGAACAAATACCATCCTGTAACCTCCAGATGCCTGTCAACACTAGCTGGAGAACACTGTTTCCAGGGACTTGTAGGGGACAGTTTCTTTAGTTCCTATGTTTTTCCTTTACAAAAGTTATTTCAAATTCATAAAGACTCTCTTGTAATGGAAGTACCTAGAATTAAGCTGTATTTGTTAATACGCAATATGACACCTTAATGTACTGAAATTTATGCAGGTTGTATAACGTATTTACACCTACTTCTGAGTCCAGTAAAGCACCTAAATTGCTTTAAAGTCTGTTTTTCCTCAAGTCCAAATAAAGTATTATTTTATTGGCCCCTAAGACACTTCTTGGTACAGAACAGAAATATGCTACATGAACAAGAAACTGAGTGACAATCTAATGGCAGAAGATATCAATAATTTAACCAGTTCCAAACTCCAATTACTGGTTTAATAATGACTAGCATCTCATAACTGCATCCTTCAACATAAAGTACCTGGCATCTGCCAGGGGAAAGTAGTTCTGCAGTGCTTTTCTTCGCTCCTGCACTGCCTTTGAGTCCCTTGCGTCATCTCAGATCCAGTCACTTTTCTAAACAGGAGAGGTGGCACTACTGATCAAAAGTTATAGGAGTTTCACGCACTTGAAAACAAAGGAAGAGATGGTAGTGCTTCTGCTTCTATACACTAATCTAGTATTTGCTATGTCACATTCTTACTTATCCACAGTAGCTGTGGCATGGTTCCCGAGAACTCTAAGCAGATAACAAGAGAGAATGAAGTGAAATGCATTTCTGTCTCAGGTATGTTGCAAATCCATCTAGTAGTGCTCTCCCAAAACCTCAGCTGCAGATTCAACACATTAACGGGAAGCACCTTGCCGCCTGTGTGAGGTTTTGGAAAGAAGGTCATGCTGGCCACTGCAGACACGACTTCATGGATACTTGGATGTTACCTATTTCAGTTCTGACTGTGACCTTCAACAGAGCAGTGCAGACAACCAAAACTGCTGCAATACCTCCCAAAGAACACCTAAGAAGGAAGTGGGGAGGAGGGGGGAACAAAAACAAAACAACGACTAAAAGCAACCAAACCAAAAACAAACCAAAAAAACACAACACCAAACCACAAAAAACCAACACACATCGCAAAGGTTGTGCAGAGCAGAATCCGAATGTCATGAAAAGCTGTTTCCTCCATGTTAGAATAGCCTGCCAGAATCTTTTGAGCAGTATGTGGCTGCCAAGCAGTTACAATGAGGTCCATGTGCCTGGATTATGGCACATGAATAGTAACAAATTATGCAAAATCTGGAGTGCCAACATCCATAAGGGAACAGCTATTTCCTGCTGTGAACCCCTTCTACAGCTCCCCGTTCCCTCACATCTCTCAGAATCACAGTACCTGTCTCTATCCTATGAAGATTTTACTGCAAGGCTACAACTCCTGAAAGCGATAGGGCCTGAAGGATTAAATATCCCTGCATCACCAGAAAACCTTTCCCTCACATTTCTTCAAATGCCGGATCTGGAAAAAACAAACAAACAAACAAAACCAAAAACAAACAAACAAAAAAACCCACAAAAACAAAACACCCACACTTCAGGTGTAGAGCAAGACTGACAAGGTATGGAACTGCACAGGAGTGGGGGCAACAGAGCAGCTGCTATGGTCATGTCGGAAGATGCAGACAGCAGGTGTACTCATGTCAAAAGTGAAAATGTAAAAGCACAATAATAGACTTTCAGACAGGTCAGCTTTTGGGGTTTCTTGCTCAAGTAACATATTTCGAAGAGAGACTGTCAAGACTGAAACAGATAAATCAATTCAGTCCTTTAAGTCACTCCAGGGATCTTTTCCTCACTCATTTTTCACTCAAAAATGTCTCTTAGAACTGTTAAACACACATAATATATGCAATAAACTGCAAGCACATTCACTGTGACCAGAGACTCACATCCTCCCACTCAAACATACACATGCAGTATTTATCACACATTAACATTACACCATGCTAAAGAAAGCAAAATTGTAGCAGTCATAACAAACAACAGGTATCTCTGATAACTACAGTTTATTGCTTAAAAGCTAGCAAAAAAATGTTCTGAGTCTTCAGTTCTGCAACAGCAGACAGTATTATCATTTAGTAAAGCAAACATTCCACTCAGAACCTGGATATTTTTACCTGGAAGATAAACACAGAAGGCTGCAATCAGGTTTTTCTCCCTTCTAGAGCCACTCATTCTAAAAGCATTACAAGAATTCAGAGGCACTATTTACAATCTTAGGTTATTTCAGAGTATATAACATGAAAAAGTGTTGTTCACTAAAAATATTAATTAGTATTTCATTAGAAATATCATTATCGGAAAAAAGCAGTGACGTGCATGGGCCCTGGCTCTGGGATTAGATTCTAATTCAATTTTAGATTAGGAAGCAATGAACTAAAACCACTACTCTGACAAGTTAAATGTTGTTGTTGATACAGTTCTGGATAGGAATAACACCAACCATAAGGATGGCACAGTAAAAAAAAAAAAGAAATCATGCTAACTTCTGACATTTACTAGTGACCATGATAAAAAGGATCAGGATGGGTTACATAAACTTGCTACGAGAGTATCGCATATTTTTTTTAACTAACATCTACTTATGTAACAGTACCAAAAAGAACAAATAGTTATTACAGACAGGACTGCACTGGCAAGAAAATTTAACCAACAAAAGGGTTAATTAGGGATACAAATTTTCTCAGACTGTTAATAATGGGAACAACACATAGTATGTGCCCATAAGTAATTCTCAGGTAACTTTGATCTTCAGCCCCAAGCGATTACTGTTGCTTACCATACCCTGGCCTCTGGGACTCTCTCAGAACCAGACATCTGGCTACTTTGTTGTTTTAGACTAATCTCATCCCAGGAGAGCTCAAGAAATGACACCAGGCAAGGAGGGTCCTGGCAAGGGAAAAAACATTACAGTATCAGCAGATTTTTGAGTGGACTAGAGTATCAAAATTGTCTTCAAATTTCTATAGGGATCCTGCAGCTTCTCCGCTCTCCAGCTCCGCTTTCACGCAGAACACCAGAATGAACATGATCCTGTTTTAAGGAACTGTTAATCTCTTCAGAGAAGCTAATGAATGATAATTCAGGAAAGAACAAGTGACAAAGGCAAACAGAAGGAAAAAAAAGTGACACAGAATGGGTGGATTTATAGAAGATTTTATTGAAAGGTCAACACACTGCATGATCAGGTCATGTTTTTAAAAGCCTACAAAAAAATGACTCAAATATCCAAACACTCTATTTTTGACTAATTCACTGACATAGGTTTTAGCTGCCAGCAGTGTTATCCCTGAGGTACAAGCCTCTGACAACTGCAACAGACTCAGCCAAGTGCCCGAGTGGCTGCTCTGGGCATAGAAATGGGGCAGCTCACAAAGCACTGAGCCCACAGGGGTAAAGCAAGCGGCTAACACAGAGAAAGGAAGGTTTAATTCTAAGGCCAGGGTCTCCCACCACCAGAGGCTACCCCGGTTTTGCCACGAACTCTGATCTGTCAGATTCCCATCCTCCCCAAACCACTACAGGTTATATCAGATGTGACACTGGCAGCTGGACGAGAACTGTTGCAGGCAGCCCTATGGCAGAAAGCCCTTTTCCTACACCGATACTCCTATGTCCTTGCTGCGTCGATGCTCCTACACCCCAGGTGTTCCAAGCACATGCTTTTACTGCCTGCACTTGGCAACAGAAAGAACCAAGACATTTAGACCTGGAAGAAATAAAAATCTCAGGTGTATTTTTTGAGGGTAGTAAGCATGCCCATTCTATGAACATTATGCCAGCCATGTACTTTCAAGCAGCATCATTTTTAAAATCCAGGGTTGACAGATAACAATAGCAATAAGGAAGAGATACTTCTGTACTTCTGTGTGGGTGTCCTTTTTCTTTCAAGACAACCACCACACCTTTTCTTCCTTCCCACTGGCATAAGCGAGTTTTTATAAAAAGAATGGACACTGAGTAAACTCAGATTCCAATCTTTTCCTAAGGGCAGGGCCCTATGATTTAACCGTGCCTTATTTAAGGATGTTTTTTAAGTACTCAGAACAGAGCTTTGGAGAAACCTCAAAAAAAAAAAAAGTGCTGTATCAGATCAGCTCCCAAAGAAACCAAATACCTGACAAAACCTTTAAAAAGTGCTACAGACAGAAGCAGTTTGAAAATTGTGTGCTAAACTTTACTAGGGATCACGCTGTTACAGAGCATCCTACTTTCTTCTTCTTCATTTCTCACACAACAGCTATCCTGCTTTCTTCCAGCCATAATATTCCACTGTCAGTGGGAATGATACTAAAAAGTTACCCCAATGTATTCATATTTCAGCAGTTTCATAATGGACAGTAACAGTGGGATCAAGAAGAAAAGAACCCATGCTCAACTAGATTTAGTTACATAATAGCAACAGTGAAAAACTTCATAACAACTCATCATACTTCTGAGATATTCAGAAATATATTCTGTTTTGGTTTTTTTTTCTGAATGATTGAAGCAAGTTCCTTTGCTTTCTCACCAAGCAGGTATGTTGTTAGAGTGAATGAAGATTTGTCTAAATAATTAGATTTTTAAATACCAGCAGCATCAGGACATCAAACTGTTTTGTATGCTCTCTATACACAATACTTGCTCAGCAAAGGTTTCTCTGAACAGCTTTGCTATGCTATCTGTTACAGTTTGATGAGTTCTGTGACTGCTGCAGCTCGCAAACAGCTACGCAGCTTTACACAAGAGGAATAAGAAAGTCACAAAATATTTCATGCCTCCACACTAAAAAACGAATGTATTTATTAATACATACTCTACTGCAGAAAAATTAACTGCAGTGTAATAAGAAAAGCATTCTAAAGTAAAACAGGTCAGACTAATGTGTTTAAAAAATAGCACATGATTCTATGAGTGGAGATGACATTAACACAAGTAATACAAAACAAAGAGGTAGAGGCTAGGCAGAATTTTAATTTCAGTATTTTATGCATTGTAGATGCTTAATTATATACCCACTGCCTTCAGGTACCATAGAATTTGAACTGTGCATCCCACACTTACGTTCCCCTCTACTCCTTTTAAATTGACAACAAACAATACTCCACATATGAATATGTAAGATCTACTTCAGAATATACACAGGAAATAATCAGTGAATAAAGCAGACAAACCCCATGCTAATTCTACATAGTAAAGATAGAAAATACAGAGGATATAGATATAGCTTCTAACAAACATTTCTCTCAGTGTCTAAAAGCACATTTTTGTGGGATTGCCTTAAATACTACAGTTACAGCTTAGACATACATATTAGAGACTTATTTTCAAAGCCATATGCCATCACCAGAACTCCAACGGCAAATAGGCACGTGCTACAGAACATAAATACTCCTTTGTTTAATTTAAGTATTGTTTTATGGGTACTCTAAAACTGGTAGCTAATGCTGCCTTGCACTATTACAAAATTACTGCTACTCACTGAAGTTTTCTAACAATAAATAAAACTCCCCACAGTCATTCTCCAAAAATTCAACAACTGGAAGAAGTGAGCACTGTAGCATGACAGGAATGCCAACATACCATACTAAGATAAATCAAATATGAAAACAAACTCCAGAGAAAAAAGGTCTTCGAACAACACCCACAATAACACTGCTCCCAGTTTGGAAATGGAATAGAGTATCTCTCATCTGTCATTACAGTGGAACAGAGAGAGAAAAAGCCATTTCAGACATTAGTAACAACATCCTGAACAACATCTGGAACTCCTCCAAGAACCTAGTCAATCTATACCAAAGAGAGTTAATGAACAATATCTTAAATGAGATATAGTTCAAGCATTGATCTCACTGCAAAACCATTAAACCTACCAAAGTACTAAATTTTAACTAGGACTTCTAATTTGAACATATATACGAAAGGCTGTACATATAGCTATTACATCTTCTTTGTTGTTTCTTATCAGGACATTTAACACTATAGCTCTATAGTTCACTGATGACTATATGTATAATATGCAGTTCTTCATTATCTAGATATTTCATTTCTATATGTATGAACACACCATAAGCTACTTTATCTTGGGTTTTGGAGGCTGCCTTTACCTCAAGTGAAAGTTGGAGGAAATAGGCTTCTGAATGGAGATGGACAAACTCCACATTTCCTCCCACAAGCAAAACTCTATCTCTTATCTTGTAATTATACAGCTTGTCAATTAATAAAATGATTTGTACTCCTGTAATAACTGCATAAGGAGATAGAGGGAAAGCTTAGTGAAGTTTCCTGATGAACACACTTCCTAAAGAAAGATAAGTACGATTAACTTCAAGATGACATACACTTAATCCACAAATAAAACTCGCACCTTTAGAAGCATTTACAGCATGAACAATACTGATACTTGTCTTCATTTTTTAATTTTAAGCTTATAGGCACAGTTTAATTTATTTGAAACAAATACCATATTTGCAATAAGATAGTAATTAACATATGAGAATACAGTGGACAAAAGTGCAGTACCATACTTATTTATATATCTACTTAGCATTTTATGTCAACTGCACACTTTCGCATAAAGAGACCAGCTAAGACCAGCTACTGCTTCTGCAATCCACCTACTACAAATCATATAGACCACATTTTCATTTGTGACTCTTACATTCACTTCCCCAGTTCTATTGCTTGGATTTCAACAAAAGAATAGCTGATTTACATCAGGATAGAGAAGAATCACGCCAAAGTTTCCAGGTACCCTCACTAACAGCACAGGTGTTCTTTTGCTGTTAGCAGCTGGCATGTGCTAATTAACAGCAAAATCAAATTCTACTATTTAAAGTTTTGTAAAAATATCTAAGGAGAGAGAGAGCTCAGAATAAAGTCTCAGCATATTACAATTTATTCTACAAGGGGAAATAACCTGACAAAATGAAATTTTCCACTGCTTTGCATCACACAATTTGAAGCTTGAAAGACAGGAAATCTTAAATTCTGCCTGTATGGCAGATCTGCATTAGCTTGCAAAAAATCATTAAAGAGTATGAAAAGACACTCTTGTCTCCTACCATTCACAAAACAAAACACCCCACAAAAACTCGTAAAGAAGCCATGAACATAGCCTGCTGTGTTGCTAAATGAGCTATCTACCTCACAAGACACTACTGTATGATAAATTAGCATAACGAGTGATTCGCCCAAGTAAAATAATCTCTTCAAAGTCAGAAGCACTGACTGCCACTCCAACAGGGCAGTGTGGGAAACAGACTACTGCAGATTTCAGTGTGGTTTTGTATCAGCAATCAACAAGACAAACATGCTAGAAGTGGATGGTGATTTGAAAGAGGAGGGAAATTAAAATCAGTGTGATCACTTAGAGACATGACGGGATGCTTACACAGTGGGCACAGTGACTTACAACATGCAAAAGTAATGGGGTTGGGGCAAGAACTGGGAGGGTGCTAAGCATAACTATATTGCTAAAACAATTAGAAAAATTTTACTCGCTCTGAAGACAAAAATGCACAGCTGAATTCTGTTGACAACTAAGAAGGAGCTCAGCTCTCAGACTGACAAAAGTACCTGGGTTACAAAGCATCATTACATTCTAGGATTTCATATTTACATAGAACAAAGTAAATCAAAACTAGTGAAAACGCTATTATTTTGAATTAATATATGTCTAAAAAGAAATTAAATTGTTACCTCCAAAAATGAACTAATTTCAATGTAATACACTAGATTTAAATAAAATTGAAAAAAGGAAATGCTAAGAATTTAACTAAAACTAAGAAATCAAGGGTACAAGTCAGGTATTTTGTTGTTTTTTGCAGACAAAGACGACTATTCTGAGTTTTATCTGCTGAGAGTCAGAGGAAGGTTCAAAAAACCAAATGTAGCAACATAGGCATTTGTTACTCAAAGGGTCATGACAGCAGACCCCTTATGAAGCAGAGATGCCTTGAAGTGACTAATTTTCCTAATGGATTTGAGGACAGCACTTTACAATATTGCATATTTTTCTGGCTATTCCATACTTAGAAATAACATCGGTTGTTCTCAGTTTCGCAGGTCATAAATTCCACAGAATCGAGCCATGCAGCATTGACATGGGTAGTATCAATAGAAAAAATGTCCTAGTATCAATAGGTCGCAGAAGTTTGACACTATGTTTAGAAACAGAAATGCCTCACAACTGCACAAAAGAGGCTGCACTGCTGGTTGAAGAGAAAACATATAAGAGAGGCCATTGGCTAAATTATTAAAATACATACCTCAGAGAACATAACCTATATAGAAAGTCTCACTCTGTACAGATATTGCTCCAGATATGAATCATTTGGATAATGAAAGTACAGTAAGTATTTTTGAGATAACACATATGACATTAACATTACAGAAAAAAATGTTATAGGATATATTTTCTAACTTGCATGATTACATGCCATTTTAAAACAGGAGCATAAAATACATTCATAGAACAGAACTCAGATTTTATGTCCAACTTTAATATTGTCATTTATTGAATTACAAGTACCCTATCGACACAGCTTATGCTTCCTCTTCTCAAAGAGCTTTTAAGAAATCACATATTGAATATGCAAAAAGTTTATCTAAAAACACATTCATTTTGAAACAAAGTATTTTGCTTAAGTAGAATAAAACCTGAGATTACTGAATTACACTTCACAAAATCACAAAATGTTAGGGATTGGAAGGGACCTCAAAAGATCATCTAGTCCAATCCCCCTGCCAGAGCAGGAACACTTAGATGAGGCTACACAGGAATGTGTCCAGGCGAGTTTTGAATGTCTCCAGAGTAGGAGACTCCACAACCGCCCTGGGCAGCCTGTTCCAGTGTTCTGTCACCCTCACTGAGAAGAAGTTTCCCAAGACTTGGCAAAGATGATGGAGAGCGGTCCAACAATGACCTCAGCCAGCTCCCTCAGCACCCATGGGTGCATCCCCTCCGGACCCATGGATTTATGGATGCCCAGATTGCTTAATTGCTCCCTAACCCAGTCCTCATCAACCAAGGCAAACTCCTCCATTGTCCTGACTTCCTCTGGGGCCTCAGGGGTACAGGGCTCCCCAGGACAGCCTCTGGCCAAGTAGACAGAGACAAAGAAGGCATTCAGTAACACTGTCTTCTCTGTATCTTCTGTCACCAGGGCACCCATCCCAGGCATCAGTGGGCCTACATTGTCTCTGGTGTTAGTTTTATCTGCCACATATTTGAAAAAGCTCTTTCTGTTGTCCTTGACCCCTCTCGCCAGGTTTAATTCTAAGGAGGCCTAAGCTTTCCTAGTTGCCTCCCTACATCCTCTGACAACAGCCTTATATTCTCCCCAAAGTGGCCAGCCCGTCCTTCCGTGATCTGTAAACTCTCCTCTTCCACCAGAGCTTACCCAGAAGTTTCCTGTTTAACCACGCAGGTCTCCTGGCTCCCTTCCTTGACTTCCTACGTGTTGGGATGCTCTGATCTTGAGCCTGGTAGAAGCAGCCCCTGAAAGCTAACCAACTATCTTGGGCCCCTTTACCTTCAAGCAGCCTTGCCCATGGGATTTCCCCCAGCAATTGTTTGAAAAGGCCAAAGTTTGCCCTGCTGAAGTCCAGGGTTGCTTCTATAGAAGCAACATTTTTACTAACTAAGGAAGATATCACCTCTATGCTATGACAGAAACTGACACAGCTGCAAAACTAGGAAAATTTTCTAAAAGCCTTTACAATATTACAGAAAAGGTGTGGTGTGTTTTGGGTTTTTTTGTTTGTTTGTTGAGGGGGCGCAGGGGTTTCTTTGTTTTAGTGGTTTGTGTTGTTTTTTTTTTTTTTTAATTTCTTGGGGGGTGTCTTGTTTTCTTGTTTGTTTGGTTTGTTTAATTTGTGTGTGTTTTTTAGGTTTTTAGTTGTTTGTTTTTGTCGAAAAAGATTGAAATAAAGGCACAATAGATGGCAATAATTACAATGATTCTGATCTTCAGCGTGCAGATTAGAGGCTTTAAACTCCCCATCAATAATGTGAAAACCTCAGTGAATGTTTCATGCCCTAGTACTATGTCTGAGAAAGAACTTTTCAGACTCCATTATGTCCGCCATGAACTTGATCTTTCACCTCTAGTGAAAATCCTTCTATAACTATAATTCTAAAGTTAATGATGAGAGACTTCATTTGCTTTCCAAGCACAGATAAAACCTTTTTGAAATACACTCTCACTGCCATGACCTTGGTCTATGACTTAAGAGTTCACCACATGTAATAATTTACTCTGCCCCATGGGGCTCATTGAGATTTCCTTTTAAAAGGTTTTGGATATGCAGTTGGAGCTGAAACACACAGTATGTATCAAAGTACACACCCACTTATACGTGATGGACATGTTGCAACAATAGCAACAAGCAAAATGAATTTAGATCACTACAAAATATAACAACAAAAAGGTCTAGCTAAGCAAAGTCATCCACACACTAGAAATTCAACATTCGGGGAAATCTGCTGCAAAAATCCACATGACCTGCTAGAACAGGAGTTTCAAAATTTCATGGAAGAAGTAATAGATGTAAATTGGCAAATTAATTCAGGAAATAGACTGTTGCTCCAGACTTAACAGCTCAAACACAGTTCAGTTCAAGCACAGTAATATCATCTTAAGTTTATGTGCTACATAATTACCAGAATGGCTGCATTAAACTATGTAGTTAGTTTATAGCTGTTGGCTTCTTTGTCGATAAGTAGTGCACTGGCTTCTGCTCATGTATTTCTTACTAAACATCCTGTTATTATTAAAAACAAATAGATTAAGCCAGAACTACTGCATCCACCTCAACATAAAGAAGATCTTTCTTCCCATGTATCCTGGGCAAAATTCCTTTGGAAACGTTATTTACCTTAAATTCAAGAGCTGGTTTGTGGCCCTAGTCACAAAGCACATAGCTACTGCCTCACAGCATTCAGTGCACATCAGTGGATGGTAACATACTGCCAAGTGCAACCGTGGCTCCTACTGCTTCCCACTTCATAGAATCATAGAATCCTTTTGGTTGGAAAAGATCTTTAAGATCATGGAGTCAAACCATTAACCTAACACTGTCAAGTCTACCTCTAAATCACGTCCTTAAGAGCCTCATCTACAATACACATCTTTTAAACCTCTCCAGTTTTTACACATCTTTTAAACCCCTCCAGATGGTGATGCCACCACTTCCCCGGGTAGCCTGTTCCAATGCCCAACAACACTTTCTGGGAAGAAATTTTTCCCAATATCCTATCTGAACCTCCCCTGGTGCACCTTGAGGCCATTTCCTCATCTTACAGCTTCCTATTTGGAGAAGATACCAACACTTGGCCTCCGCCTCACACGGTCCTACATCCCTGGGGATGTGCAGGAGGATCTCAAGCAGGGCGGATTCAGGGGAAGACAGTACAGACCTTGAGAGCTCAGGCTGAAGGTGGCAAGGGGACATAATGCCAGAGAAATAAACGGTCTAGAAACATGGCTTGTGATGGGGATATACACCATGAGGTACCGAACGGTTTGGCAAAGTTTGTATTTAATGGTAAAACATCCTCTCCTCCATCACACAGATGAATAATCCAGGGGCTGTTGTGCCTTCAGGGCACCTATGTTAGAGTGAATGCACTAATGCTCCTTTGTCAGTCTCCTGCCCCTCAAAATTTCCTAAACACTACCATCTTCTCACAGGGGCTTCCCATGTGAGTACAAGAGTTCAAGCCTCTGCTACTGGTACTCGAATGGTGCTTGTTTCCATCCATCCTTTTTAATTGACAAGTGTCAGCAGAAGTAGTGGATTTCAGACAGAAAAGGCCACATCCACAAGGGAACACCTGCAAAAATCCTAGCTGAGCGAGAAGACAAACGGCTGTGGGGACTGCTTGTCTGAAAAAGGCTTCCCAGGAGGCATGTGGCTTTTCTTCAGCATGTCCAGAAACAGTTTACCAGCAGCTTGCTGTTTTCAGACTTCATAACAGGGCCAATATTTTCCACAAACTGGAGTGTAAACAATGCTTTGCAATAAGAGAAAGTGCACTGCTGTACTGCTCTCCACATTTTCTCTCAAATGATCTAACAAATGAAAAAAATCAGTTTAACTGAAAAATACAAACTGGAAACACTCCTAAAATACTCTGTCTTCTCATAAGAGTTCTATAAAAACATTTTAAACAAATTTGAGCATGTTTCTTTTTATATAAATAAAGGAATCTAAAAGTATGTTCTCTCTCTTCACACAGATGAAGTTTTCCTCATAGAAGGAAAGATACTTCGTTAACATGTATCGAATATAAGCATTTGACAATTTAGAAGACAGACAAAAACATTCATTATGTTCTTTCATCATCATAATGATGAAAAACGGATAGTAAAATAAAGTTCATTTCCTTGAAAAGTTGTGAAATATAAAGATATAGTAATTTAACTGAAAAACCTGCTTCATGTTTTACAGCTATGATTTCTACAAGTCAAGAATTAAGCTTGCACACACAAAAAGGGAGTTAAAGAAAACTACTTGTAAAAATATTGATTTTGCAAGCTTGATTACTTTCTTTCCTCTATATCACTATTAGCCATTAAGCAAAGATATGTATATTAAAAAAAAAAATGTGCTTGGACAGAAATAAAAACTTTCCCAAGTGAACTACTCTGAAACTTTGATTTTAACAAACAAAAAGGAGAAACAATGTAACATTATCTCTTTACACGCCAGTGTTCAGAATTCGCACATTTCAGGAACAGTAATGCTATCCTTGACTAAATCCATTGAAGATATTCCTAAAGGGCATTTTGTCTTCTCAACAGACATGTTTAATTTCAATTTATCTGCAATGAGCTGCAAATGTTAAAGGTATATCATATGTAAAAGGTATTTTTCAGATTTCACAATGTTAGTCACACTCTATATATTATCACTCCATATGTTCTTTTTATAAAGAAATACTGAATTAATGCCATTTTTAACAATCAATATTGCTGCATATTAGCTTTTGTTAGTTTTATAAATACATGTTTTAATTCCCAGTCACCACACTGGGGCTACCAACAGCCATGCTAAACCATTTACAGTAGTATCTTTTCATGCAATAGGGTCCAGGTCCACAGAGACAGGTGAATGCACGAAGAGACATCAAAGGAACCATCTTTATTGTTCATGGTAGAAAATAAACCACCTACAAGCAGACAAAGCTGAATAGTTTCTGCTCTGCTGTTATCAGTGATTTGACATCAATCCTAACACATGCAATGATTAAACACTTCACTTACTATTAAAATTACTATTAAATGAGTGTTTACTTTGTAAACCAACAGGTAAGGGACAGCAGAACCAGAACCCAGCATGGGACTGGGTGTCAGTGCCAGGAAACAACTGCACTGCTGTGCCAAAAGAAAGTCATTAGAAAAAGATGCTTCCATTGTGAATGCTGGCATCGTACAGGCATTCAGTAGAATTAAGTCTGCATGAAACATTCCACTGCAAACAAATCAGCTGTAACTTTTTGAAGCTGTCACCATCAGAATAATATTTCCAGTCTTCACTGCTCTCCAAAAGATAGCCTTTCCTTTCAAAGACCAGGGGAGAACAAGTAACGTACCTCCCTTGCTAGTAAAATATCTTCAGTCTCTCTTTCAAACAGCCTTAAGAATTAAACAACAGAGTGTACAGAAATTGTAGAGCCCACTCTCTGCAAATATTTTAACAGAAGTATTTCTGATACATTAAAACAATTTAAAAATGCTTGCTTTGCATAGGCAATGCATATAGTACTCCCCGCTAAATAAAGGAAGCTCTTGCACAATATAATTTTGCACTGAATTAACCTGCAGACCAGGACGAATACAAAACCACCTTGCTTTAAAAGGCCATTTTTGTCAAGCATGAAAGCAAGACAACTTGACTGTCCTGGCTTCTTCATGCCACAAACAGCTTTCAGGGTCACTGAATGTCTCATAGCAGACAAAAATACACATCTCCCCAGTCAAGCACTGTAGAACAGTGACAGCAAAGCCTCTGAAAATACTTACAAAGTCTCATGAAGGACAGTCAGACAAACATAGTTGGAAAAGCACACTGCTATGATGATTCCAGGTACTTTCCAGCCACAACCCAAGCAGCTTAGCAGAATTAAAACAGGCGATTTTACAACTTCCTAGATTATGGCAGAGCTGCTACAAGCACCCCTGATTTGGGAAGGCTGAAAATGCACAGGCTGCAAGTTCAGTGTCATACATCTTACAGTACATCAAAAGTTGTGCAGTTAAGAGATTCGATATATTTTTTGCATTTCCCTAATCTCTTCCACACAGTCTTTGCCTATCATCTCACCCTTAATTTATCAGCTCAGTGGGACAGAGGGTATTTTTTTCAAACTTGCACAGGGACAGAGACAGGGCCCTCACAGTGACTGGTGAGGAGAGGGGAGAATGGAGATCTATTGGGTTTATACCCACAGTCCGGAGGCATAAAACACAATCCCAGAAAAACATGACAATGTGAAAAAAAAAAAATCTCTCAGGCTCCCAGGAGTGTAGGAAAGGGGCTTTTTCCACTGGACGCTATATAAGCCACATGAAAGAACCAGAGTTATAGGTATTGGAACTCAGGGCCAAAACCAGATCTTTTATGGCAAGTCTCACTCAACCACTGACACCTTAGGGTAGTAAATCAACTGCTTTGCAAAGGCTTCAGGAAAATCTGAAACTTTGTATAAGCTGAAGTCAGGAGTTTTGAGATTAGATGCCTGAATATGGGAATTTCAGAAGCCTCACTGCTAACCTGAATTTGCTTCCAGTGAATAAAGAGTAGAGCTGAATGCTTTTGAAAATCCCTTCCATTCTGAACAGTTTTCATAGTAGATCTGTATTAGACCTACTAGTGCTAAATTAAAGGAGAACAGTGAGAGCAGGGAAAAACCCAGAAGATTCCACAATTGCTTTGGGTTATAGAAGACTTCAGAAGATGATGAGGAACTCTAGAGATATCTAATGGACCTGTGTGACTGAGACACATTATAGTGATGAAATTCATATTGTAAGTAATAATTTGGGCTACTCCTATGTATTGATGGATATAAAAATGCACTCACCACTCCGAGAAGGAAAAAACCCTAAGTGTCAATAAATAGTTCAATAAAAACCATCTGCTCAAAGCACAGTAATGATAAAAGAAAACTCTTAGGATACATTAAAAATTAGACTGTAATACTAGAATATAGCGGGTGAATTTAATAGCACAACAGCTTCTATGTACATACAAGGCTTATACTGACACAGTTAATTCTTTATATTTGTACATGTGAAGTACAGACATTTTCCCTAAATTTGTCCTTTGACACCCACATACATTTCCCAGAGAGTTCAGTGTAGTATCTAATGGTAGAATTACATTTTCATCTAGAACTATTTAATCTGTGTGGACAGAAAAATTTATTACTTAGGAAATAATTTTTTAAAAATAATCATTATAGGTTTTTTCATTTTACAGTATCATATTTTAAAACAATAGAACAAAATTACTTACCCTTTCATAAACAAAACCTAAAAAATATTAAGTGCAATTTGGAAATCAAATTTTAGATAACACTACTGTAAATTCTGACTTATATGTATAGAAGAAAACACTATATCATACAAGACAACTATACATCATGACACATACAGTTTATTTGAAGACGATAAACTATTTTGTTTCATAACATTCATGTGTTACTTTCCAAGGGCAAACACTCCTGATACACTAGTGTAGCAGTGTATGAATCACGAACCATTAGACCTTGTACTTCTTTTTATTCATTGTATTTTTTAAGGTTAATGTACATGTATACACAGTTCAAAGAACTTCAGATATTTTTAGAGAAATCAATATTTTCCTGTGATTTCACAGTAGTGTTAGGGTTCACTTTTCTGTTTTTACTTAAAAAAAAACACCACTCACAAACAAAGGAATTTTCCAGTGTTTATTTCTCAGTAAGAACTCATAAGCTCTTTATTTTAAAAAACAAACAAACAAACAAACAAACAAACAAAATCACTTAAAACTTTTGCATATAATTTGTTGGCAAAATGTTACTATGCTCTCTTGATTCTTTTCCAGAAATGATAGCTATTTTTCTTGTAAATTTATATTTGGGTTTATGTTCTACCTCCACTTCAAAAAGCAAATCTAAGAGTCAATACTAGAACTCTTGCCTTACTTTGTCTAATTTCATAAATAGCTTTCTAGCTTTCTTCATTATAGTCTATTATTTTATATTTCAAAATCTTGTCTTGCATATGCAACACTTTGTTTTACAAAAGACATAGCAGATCCATATGAAACTTGCAAAAAAATAAAACATCACCTTGATTAAGACATTTTGTACAAGCTACAGCTTAACTGAAAAACAAACCAACCAACCAACTCTCAATGGTTTTGTTGTGTATGAGACAGCACAATAGCCAAAGTGTTGTTCAATAAAATGAACTGTCTGCCACGATTTATCGGTACAATTCCATCACAGCCATTGCCTGTTATGTTTCACTTTTAAAAAATGTGTCATTAAGCTGCCGTAAAAGTCATCACAAATTGTTTTTTCTCCCAAACTGATAATAGACTTATAGATGTAATTTTCAACCTCTTTTCTTCATCACTTTGATTCTTAAGGAAAGTATTATATTTGCTGTCTGAATACTTTGTAGTAATATCTAGCATCTCTACAGCATTTCTGTCTGAAGATCTCCAAGCTTTGAATAAGTTTGTCTTTATACTACCCTGAAATGCTGACATTTGTCTCTCTTGTAGAAATATATAGTTAGAAGCAGACTTTTAAAGAAATAAGGTTTTATAATTTCATCAAAAAACTACAAGACTTTTTCACACAAGTGACACAAAAAGCTTTCAGTGCTGTCAGATGCTACAACGTCATTAAAATTGTGACTTTTCGTAGCTCAACAAGAGTAAAGAGCAAAAGCGAGGCCTTCTGGTTTTCATTCTGATTTTTTAACTAAATGAAGTGTCCTCTTCACAAACCAAAATACTCCCTAAGTCTTACTGATGACAGAAACAACTAAGTAATTGAGAAAATATCACCAAATAAATTAGATTTTGATTTCTCATGGTGTTCCCTCCTTATTTTTTGCCAGTATACATATGAACATTTCTTTGTCCATACAGGGCCTCATAAGCATCAAACTAAATTCAGTGCTTGAAACCGGCTTGGCTAACAAACTAAATGTATTTGCAACAAAAGCTAGGAATAGGCTTAGAAAGTTATTTGCAGAATTAATTAATCATATAGGAAGGGCTCACAAGAGGAATGATGGAAAAAACAGGGTGAAGAAGGAGAAACAGAGACAAGAACCAAGAGTTGAAAGAGCTGAGAGAACAAACCACACATCATACAGAAACCAGGGAGAAGAGCTGAAACAACCTAAAAACAGGTCCAAGAGTCAACAGGTGTAAATTTGTAGCCCTACGCTCATCACAGCAAGAACAGCTACTTCCACCAGAACAAAACAAAGAATAGCCATTAATCATCCTCCTCTCCTCCAAAAGCCAAGATTTTCAGAAATCAGAGAGAGTTTCCCTCCTCAACACTTACACCCCTCAATTACCAACATTTCTCTTCATAGAATGATACTAGCACCCCAATAGTCTGGATTACACAGGCAGATCTTCAGACAAAATTTTTATCTCAACCATGTATTTTTCCAACAATCACAAGCAAACATCTTACAATTCTGTATATCAGACATTTTCAAAATGTGGTACCAATATCACTAGCTGTACACAAGTTACTCTGAAGTGCTACAGAAACACTGCCTTGAACAACTAAACTTCCCTGCTGCTGCCTTTGCTATGAATGGTGATATGCAAGGAAATGAGATTTGAAAAGTCTGTCTTAAGTCCCATGTAACAAGCAGTACTGAATGTAAACTAGTCACTCCATTATTTTCTTTGCAGCTAGATTCTTTTGTTCTTCCACTCTGCTAATAGCAACTCTGGATTTCTTGTCCATTGATTATAGAAAAAATTCCAGTACACCTATAAAATCTGCTACTGGTTTTCAGTCTGATGATCTCTTCACTATCTTTCCATTTCTTTCTTATAAAGCTATGAAGATCTTTTCCCCCCTAAAATCCCTATGACTTCTGAAATAGGCTCTTTCCAGTTCCCTAAAACAAGCCACTTAATCAGTCACACATCAGAGCAAACTGAAGATGTTAATTTTCACCCTCAAACAACAACAGGCCTTTTGGTTTCCAAATATAATGTTTCTCCCCATGGTAACGCCCCAGCTACAGCAGGCAAAGGTGCTAACTGGCTTGATTGTTTTCCCTTATTACTGGAAGGCTACTGCTGACAAAGGGCTTTTTGATAAAGATTTATTTCCTCTGGAATGCACCAACCACCAAAATCAGCTCCTGCCTGCTGATCTACTAGGCATACTGCAAAGTAATACAAATGGCTAAGGTGGCAGAGTTTGGAAAGCATGCCTACCAGCTGCTAAGACCAGAGATTTGAAAGCAGTATAGATCACAGGGTTGGTGATCAAATCACGTATAGGAAGAAGAAAGACTTATTTTTCCTTCGGACAATTTTACATTTGCGCATTTGAATAACTGTTCTGCTGTTGTGTTCTTATACACATATCAAGAGGACTTAAAGATTAGATATATTGGTTTTTTTTTTTATACACCATGTGTTTGAAACATCAGGAAAACAAACACTAGTAGATTGCGTAGTTGCTATTAAACCCTGACAGTTTATTATTTGTCATTTTAGATTCTTAGTTTGTACTTACAATCCCACAACATTAACTTTTTCAATGATGAACACAGTTTAATTGGAATTCTTAGATAGCTTTAGTGACCCTATCTTCCTTAGACAACAAAATCAGAACATTTTATTTTGTGCCCTCAGGCATGTATCAAAAACAAAAATCCTTTTAAGATTAACAAAAATATCTTCCTTTTATCATCTCACAATCAAATTTTCTGTTTGATAGGCAGCAAAATCCTCCATCCAAGCAGCTTTTAAAGACATAGACTCTCTTTCTAAGCACTTGACCAAATACTTAACCACCACGTCACAGAATAGCAAAATCTAGCTCTTACACAAGGCTTTTCAGCACTGATGATCAAACACTTCACGAAGTAGCCATTATCCATTACTGCTAACCCCAGTGACATGACACCCCACTCTGTTTTTACCCAAGAGGTTAATGATAGTGCTAAAAATAGAAGCCACGTCTCCTCAGCCCCACTTGAGTATTACTTCTACCATAGTGCCCAGCATTTCTTTGAGAATAACCCAAGTTCAATTTGACATTAAATAGTCACTTCTACTTCGATAAAGAAAACCTAAACCACTCTACACTGTCATAACACAGTCAACTCCCATGGCTCTCATGTGCTGTGTTTCAAGAAATCCAAAGAGGCCTTCAGACCACTCATTCAGGGTGTGCCTATACCATACAGCAGCAGGCCACTTCTCAGAATAATTAGTTCATGGGGAGCTCCTTCACTATATTGCTTCTGAGCAAGCCCATTTATCTTCATATTGCATTATGCAGTGCAGATACACCCTCAGACAAATCAATTTCTGTAGGTAAGGGATACATGCTTGATGAGGAAAAAGCAGTTTAAGCAGCACTATTATGAACAAATGCTCTCACAGTACAATCTCTTATATTTCCATTTGACTCCCAGGTTTAAATTCTTCTTCACGTACCAGATTTAAAGTTAAAATGGGGAAAAGTACATTGTTCTGCTCATAACAGAAAGCGAAATATATTAATGACAGCTTAGATGAAATTTCACGAGGAGAGATGAGAGGGTATTCTACTCTGGCATGAGTGATGTGATTTGCTATTCTTCAGGAGAAAAAATAGCAATAGTGTGAATGACAGAGAAGCATCAGATTCCAAAAATATGTTTGCATTGAAAACTTGCTCAAGTTTGACAATAAACTTGCCACACACTTCTACACTGAGCATGTTTAAAGAGTGTTCCTCTTTTGCATACCTTCCTAGAGCCTGACTGAGAACACTCAGTTCCCAAGACCCAATTCTCGATTCACTCCATCTCTGCTATCAGCCACTATCTGTAAAAAACACTATCAAGGTATGGATTTTTACATTACCTCAACACCAGTTTGGTACAGAAGACCTAGAGGTTCAAGCTTACTTTGTCAGTCACTTATACAATTATTTACACAAGCCTCACACGATAGAAAATTTCCATTTTTCAGCTGGTCTGAAACACACACACCTCCACTACTCCAGAAGAACACTACCATATAAAAGTGAACTTTAACAGTCAGGAAGCTAAAACCTCTCTCTCTCTCTCTCCTGCACACAAATGCTCTATGGTATTTGCCTTCAACAAACCAATCACATCTCCATTTTTTCCAGAGGATTTTTTTGCTTGTTCTAAGGATAGGACAGATAGTGCTGACACTGGATGAATGCTCATTCAGTACTTCATTTCATCCTCACTGTTCACTATGTGGCACCTTTGTAGAATTTACAGCACCTACATCTAGAATCCTAACTAAAAAACTTTTCATTTCTCTGTTGCTCACTATTATGTACCCAAATTATTTCCTTATACTAATTACTCCACAGCATGTCCATCGGACAATTTTATGATCCTTGTTTTCAGGTAGCAAACTGAGAGACAGCAGTGTGCATCAGGATTGCCCGTAATTGGAGATGCCTGACTTGAGATGCTTTGAGTCTCTCTTCAAAGGATACAGCAATTAAACAGCACTTTGTCAGTACCAAGTACAACTTCAATCTATTTCAGTGCTATCATGTGTTTTCAAAGCTGACGTTAATCGGTCCCAAGAGTCTGAACTCATAAAATGAGAAGTACACAACTAATGGCCATATTTTAAAAACGTGGTTGGAGTGATTTACCCAATCTCACACAGAAGCTCTATGGCTGAATCAAGATTTGGCTCTAACCCTCCAGAACAGCCCTAGCTTTAAAACCCATCTCTTTTTATTGTTATTGTCTTCCTTCCTCACCTGTTGGGTCTCACCCACCTTCGGCAGTTATGAGGAAGCAGATCTAAAGGAAACAACCTCATTAACTAGCACTCCTGAATTAATTTCCCCCCAAATGCTGTCTACTTGGTCTTCCTGAAGATAGCAAGTGTTCTGTGGATAAAGAAAGAGTATGAAATATCACCAGAACATGCCATTTTAAGGTAGAAGTATAACATGACCAGAGTTTGCATAAAAAACTTCAATTCTGCCATTTCCTGTCTGAAGAGAACTTTATACTACATCAGCAGCAGCAAACTCCATGTTCCTGAAATTTTCATTTCATGCAGCCTCATATAAGATTTAAATTTATTTTTGTGTCATCATCATCTCACTTGCTATGTTTGCAGCTTCAGGCTTCAGGGACTCATACTATAGCGCTTTTCAATACTAAACACCAGCCAAACAACTGCTGCAAGGGTAGTTTTTCACCACAAAGCTAATGGTCTATGCAATAACTAGTATACAGCATACAAACATCATACAGTTAAGAATTCCAGTGCAGCAACAAGCAGAAATTTCCTAACAAAATTCTATCAGAAACCTTTAGATCACCTCAGAAAACTGAGCTTCTTTCAGTTTGAGCAATGCCAGCAGACTATATCCCTTGTTTGAAACCAATACAAAACCCAAGTTTTAATCCTAGAAGTTTTTACAAACCACAATAGCATCACATTGTAGTTACATTATAGTTGTTTTGCCACAACTTCATCATAAATAAATATTTGTTTGAACTTCTGTTTAAAAAAAGCATTCAAGAACAAAATGAAAACTCACCTCATTTCCACCAACAGCTTTGGTTAAAATTACTGCAGAAGACACAGGAGGAGGCATGCAGCCTACTGTCTGCAAGCTAAAAACAACAGAAAGCAATGTTAGGTTCTTCAGATGATACAAACTCTATGCAACCTAAAACCTTAAAATACCAAATAGCTGAGTAGAAACAATCATCTTATCACCTGTGCAACCCAATGAGTTTGTATTAGTTACAGTCCTGTACCAGCTGGCAGGATTTCTGTGCTATCTCTTACCAACCACCACAGTGAAGAGTTGTGTCACCATCTAAAAACCTGAGCACTTAATCTCTCCGTGACTCCATTTCCCCAGATGTAGTACTGCATCTACCACTCACAAAGACATCTACACATCTATCACTAAGACAACTGCATCACGTGTCCTGATGTAGTAAAGTTTGTACTGGGTTTTGAGATAACTGTAAATATTTGGGGGAAAAAAAAAAAAAAAAAAAGAAAAGGATGTAAACCCCTATTTTCTTGAAAAAGCTGTTCAGTGTTTACTGTGAAGTGGAAGAGCAAGAAGAATCGTGCTGTTCCAGATTCCCACTATACATCGTTTTTCATCAAGCCCTACTCCCCCCCAAAAAAAAACAACAAAAAAGCTCACAATTAAGCTTTTTGTTTCCTGAACATTAAAAGGCCATCAGATGTTTCATTATTATGCATGTTTTCACTTCCTGTTAAAATTATCAAAAGCTTTCTCCTGCCTTTTAGAAGTCTATAAACATTATTGTTATCTGTCATTTTTTCCTTTATCTATGCAGCGATTATCATTGTATAAAGTAAATGCTGTTGCAAAGTATGAAAAAAACTACAAGCTTTCTCTTTTTTTTTAAAGACAGTCCACAAAAAGTGGTTATTACAATAAATTAGTTGTATTAAATGTGTATTTAAAACCAACAAGAGCATACCATAACAGATTACAATTAAACTTGTGAAACTAAACTAAGTAAAATAGGCCTTCTGAATAAAAGCTGTGTTGACTCGGAACAGTAAGGCATGAAATAAAATAGTCTGAGAGACCCCCAAAAGCACGGAATCGACATATTTTTTCAAGCATTAGAGTTTGAGACAGTATTTTTATTCAGAACAATTAACTACTAGTGGTGAACTACTTCATACTCATAAATCTGTTAGTCCGTCCCTGAGAAACGCAGCATCAAAAAGCTATAGCAAACAGAAATATTACAGCCAAACAACAGGGAGCAGATTGTAGCACAATCGATATGCTGCAAGTATACAAAAAGCTTCAATAAAAGAAACAAAAAGAAGTAAGTGACAAAAGTATCCAGTTTGTCAGTGACAGACACTGTGGAAAAAGGAAAGAGGCAACCGGTGTAAGCATTATATAAATCCAATCACAAAGCAGCAAGCATCACCTTGGAAGTATATAGTACCTTCAGCTTATAGTGAAGTAAGCTATGGAAGCAGAGAGTTGTCAGCACATAGAAGGATAGGCTCATATTGAAAAGAAATACAGGAAAAAGAAATGGCATGGAAAGTTTGGAAATATATATGAAAATACACAGCAGACAAACACATGGCAATTCTGATGGCCATCCCCCACATCAGTTTTGATATTGTTTTCTCTCTTCTATGTAGTCTCTTCACAGTGAGCTCCTGGAACTTCTCACCTGCACTAATAAGGGGTAGGTTAAGTTCAAAGTTATCCAGAGAGGTATGAAATGTGTGCAAGTGCATTCATCTCATCTGGCAGGGATTTTCCATACTATAAGAGAAAGGCTGAATAACAGAAACTCTGTGAACCCTCTCAAATTTAAAATAATAAATTTGAAATTCAAAAAAATAAAAATCATTATCCAGTTATGGTTTTAAATACATAGGAAAAATAGTCATCTACAAAACAAGCCTGGCACACGCACTAAATGCAAATACTTTTAATCAGGTGTATTGAAACACACACTTGTCAACTTTTATTTCTTGCTTTGTATCAACTACACATAACACTACCAATATACAAACAAATTCCTCTAATAACCAACAGATCACTACAGATAACAACCACCTGAAACGTTCTACCAGTTCAGGCCATGCTATAACCACGAACATCAGGGGTTCAAACACTTGCTGAATGCCGATAAGAATAATACCTGTTCTACTGATACATTACAGGCAACTGAAGTAGGGTCAGAAGTCATATTTTTCCAGGTCTTTGTTAGGACTATCAAACAGTTCCCACTACAAGCTGTGCTAAACATGTATGATGAGGAAGTAGCTTTGCCAAAGCCTGTTTCATTCCCCCCTGCTTTCATTAGGGTACTTCACTGTTTCCAGGATATAAAAACTACAGCTGTGCGGCATTAGGATGAATCTCTGATTACACAGAACATTAAAGGAACAGGCAGTTTCTCACATCTGCTCCTCACTCTCCTTTCACATACCCATATAGGGACAAGCAAGTACCTGCTTTAAAATGTATGATCCTAGAACTGGGATGGAGCTCAGTCTCTTCTGCATCTGCACAGCATTGAAGGAACAGCTCCCATCAGGCTCCCTTTGGAGTGGATGCCTACAGAGCCACACAATGGCTGCTGCTCTGAGAGTGTCCTGAACAGCAGTATTTATCAAGAAATCACTCTTTCAAATAAATATGATAACCCTCATTAAACTCCCCAAAATGACCATTCTTTGAATGAAGTCTCAATAAAGCAGAGTTATGCACTGAAAGTTAAAACATGGCCAAAACAAATAGTACTCAAGGAGCAAGTGCTTGCAAGGCAATTTGAAACGTGCAGAAAGATATTAGCAGACTAGTAATAAGCAGACATGCCTTCATGAAAAATGAGGCTGGTTTAGGGTGATACACATACATGTGTATCTTTTTAAAAAATACATACATACGTAGTTTTACACTCAGTTTCACAGGTGTGCATGTATATACATTTGCATGTAACAGATTATGTCCCTTAAATACTAAGAACCAAAGCAGCATAAGAGGCATAGGAAAGAAAGGACAAGAAGTGCTGCAAGGAACAAAAAGCACAAAAGTCTCTTGCACCCTCCACTTCAGCAACTGAGATTCCCATGGATTAGGAGGGAGTTTTGGCTTACTGTGGAAAATAACCTTTACTGTGAATAGCCAAATGCAAGTGGACATTTTAACACAAGCTTGTTATTTCCTTGATGTACTAATACTGTTAAGCAAAACAGTGCTAACTTTTAAATTATATCTCAATTTCACCTTCTCAGTATCATTTGGAGCACTTCACACTTGGTGGAACACCTGGAGAAGCCTCTTAAAAACAAAACAAAATGTTCTTTTAGGTTTAGGCCGTGTAAAAATGTATACATGAGCAGCTTTATCATTACACTTTTAATACAGAGAACTCTCCCCAAGCAATGTTCCACCAAGCAGTAAGAAACAATGGGGATTCTTTGAGCAGTTTTCTAAAATAATTCATTTTTTGTATTCAAACATTCCAGTAGAGCTGCACGGTGCTAGGTATTTATCTTTGATTCTAAAAAAAGCTTTTTATTTTTTTCATAACATCTATCACTACTGCACCATCAATAGAGCTTTGGAATCACACCTTGGCAGAGTAAACTAAAGATTTAAAACACATTGTTTTCATGGTAACATAGCTTCTGCTCATCTCAAAGATCTCTTCCTACAAAAATTTCACTCTTTTTAATTTTTTTTTCCAAAATTTAGCTAGGAGAAGATCCTGAACCCAAATCCAGCCACATGCAAGAGATGCTCAGTACAGACCATTTAAAAACAAAATGGAACACCAGTATGTTGCATACACTGTATTTATTCACCAACTTATGTTTTTCCTTCAGCATTCCCTTTCTTTCCTCCCTCTTGAGACTCAGCATAGCACTTCAGCTGTGTTTTGTGATATAAAGCAAGCTAACCTGTTGCAAACTCCCTACATATGAAATTAATTGACCCAACTTTCTAAAAATGAGACCAGGTTCCTGAAAGGATAATCTTGTGTGTGTACTGTGTTTTCAACAGGAAAATGCTGAAGCACAAAAACAACTGGCAAAATTGTTCACAATATAAGTCTTAAAACACTCATTGCAGGATGAGCAGCCCTTTAAGAAGGCAGCCACAAATATAATTCACTTCATTATGCTTAAACATACCCTTTTAAAAGCCATTCATTTATAGGTGTGATTGATAATAGCTGAAGAAAAAGCCATATCGCTGTTGGGAAGAACACAAGTGTAAAAATCTGGACAAAAAGGTGTAGTTTCACATGCATCAAAGCACTTGTCAGCTCCTGCAAAAGAAAAAGAAGAGAGGAAGTTGCAGTCATACCAGCTGAAGTAAGATCACGTTTGTGCTTTTAAAACTAGGATCATCTTTATAATACAAAGAGAGTGCAAGTCAAAAAGGCATCTTTAGGGATCATCTGATCTCCTCGTTAATAATGAAGTACATCCAGACAACATAAAAGCTGTGTCTGCTCCTGGGCATTTTTCCAAAAGAATTGTCCACCACTTCAATGATAGCGTAGCTCTCCTAATGGCAGCTTTTCAGCAGGCAGCTGTAACACCTTGTCACTGCTTCAAAACCTGTGTTAACTATGCTGACGGCCTATTTACTTTATTGACTGTTGATATCAAGAGGAAGGGAAACTTGTAGTGTCCCTGTGATTTCTGTTTCCTCTAGTCTAAAGAGAGCAACAAACTGTGCTTCTTATTTATGCCATGAAAAAAGGATGCTTACATTACAAACTGTCAACATCTGTGGAGAGTTTTTTTAAAGAAAGACTAACAAACATAAAAAGCAAGGTAATCTGTAGCAGATTTTGTTCATTTATTGTATCAACAGATAGGAAATGCACTGAAAAAAATTGGGCTGATGAAGAATAGTAAAGAAAGAATACCAAGACCATAACAAGCTAACAACAATGACGCCACAAAATTCAGAGAAATAAGGTACAAAACACCACGGGAGACTGAGAAAAAAAGATAATTATTTTAGTGTCTTTCCTCAAAGGCCATAAGAGCACTCCAGAGAGGTGATCAAGTATATGCACAATATACTCTTCAGTTAGCTAAGTGATTCTCTGTGTCTTTTTGGACACTCCATGGATCTTCCACATAGTTTTTAAGTACAAGAAAAGCACCTTATACATTTCAGCTCATTTCAACTCTCACAGGTTAGGAAGAAAAAAATCCTCTCCCTCTGTCTCAAAATAACTTGCACTCTTTTGAAGTAAACAATGCAATAGGAAAAGTAGTGATGGTACTTTTAGTCAAAATGTAATTTGCTAGGATTCTCCAGCTATCTGACATGCTAGATGCATTAAAATAAAATAAATAAAAATGTATATTTCCATGTACAGTAATGCAGCAGCTAATCTTCAAAACAGTTGAACTTTTATGAAACACAATCAAATACTGCATTTTCAACTATCCAAATGTACACTAATGTAATTATACATCTGAAAATACTAGCAATTGAGCATCGTGTCCTTGTTTATATTACTAAAAGAAGTAAAGTATCACCCAAATTTGAGTTAGGGAAAAAAACTTCCACAAAAAATACACATCTGTTCTTAACCTATTCTTAAAGTTGTAGAAAACATGGACTTCAAATGTACCAAGAAAGTACCATTGCATTCAGTGCTTGGTTAACTGAATGAAGCAACTTTTTGTTGTAGATTTCTCAGTTTCTGTGTGTGTTTTTCTTGTTTTTGTTTGGGTTTGTTTGTTTTTTGTTTGTTTGGGCAGGGGGTTTTGTTGTGTTTATTTTGTTTTGTTTTTAAAGAAAGTTCTCAAGCAGGCTAGTTTCACTTTGCATGAAAAAACAGGCTTTCTTCACATATAACCCATCACAGTACCTACAGCATTAGGAATAGCTTCACTGTAGTGTTACTTCATCTTATCCCAAAAAGAAAGCAAAAATAAAAAGGCTAGTAATAGAAACACAGCCTGTGTGAGAAAAGATATCTGAAAATTCCTCTATAAAAGGGTATGATCTAAAAGTAAATAATACAATTGAGAAAAATCAAAGCCAGTGGCTTCTTTCAGCCCCAGATTTCCTAGCACACCAATCTCTGAAGGCACACCAACCTAGACACCATCACACATACAGAATTGTGGACAGTGGAACGAATGGCATCATACAAAACATGGCATTCTTTCAGTATCTTACAGTTATTGCCCATTTTCCCTTTTAAATTAATATTTTCCCAATTGTAAAGTGTCTTAAAAACAGATGATCTGAAGAAAACTGTGTGACTCTTTGAAAAGCAAAATCCAAGACAAAAACTTGGGAAAGGCCAGTTACAGCTTCCAGAGAACAAGGAAGGCGCTTACAACACAGCCAACCTATCACATGAAGGAATGCCGTACTAGAGGAACAGGTCTTTGTGGATCTAAATTACCAGTCGTTAAAATGTCTCCAGTGATTGTCTTTTAAAATTGTTATTCCATAGATGGTATTATCATAGAACAAACACTGAAGCAAGCAGTCTTCACCCTGCCAAGCAATATACAAGGGCTTGTTCAAAAATACGTCCTGTCACGATAGCCCTCAAAAAAGCAGAAATCTCAGAAATGTTACTGGAAGCTGCTAGTTATGACTAAGTTTCTGCACGCAAAGTAGAACAGGTTACCTTGTCTTTCCCAG
This sequence comes from Nesoenas mayeri, assembly GCF_963082525.1. Lineage (NCBI taxonomy): Eukaryota > Metazoa > Chordata > Aves > Columbiformes > Columbidae > Nesoenas > Nesoenas mayeri. The sequence continues at coordinate 21,252,909 of NC_137540.1, forward strand.
TATTTCAGACCCTTCAGAGAGCTTATCCAAGCCCCTCACTGGTCAGTGTGGGTCTCTGTTGCCATCCAGTCATGCTGAGATGGTCACAGCTGGACTCCTCTGGGCAAATACCCACACAGAGCAAACAGTGTTTTCAGTGGCTTGCCGAATTCCTCATTGAAATGGGTAACTCAAACACGTGATTTAATTTCTGGGGCCCTACAGGAGGTATTTCCTTTAAAAGAGCAAGTTATCCAGTCACTGAAAACTGAAAGAGCATTATATGAAGGTGCAATCAAATGTTCTTGTCATTCCTGGATCCAGACTATTTCTACAAATGTAAGAGGACCTCAGTCACCTCTAGATTTGAGAAGGTAACGAGGCCAGGCACAGACAGGCTGTCCCTGAATGCTGCCAATTATTTTGTGAAATGCTTTCTGAATGCATGTTAGCGGTTTTTTTGAGCACGCATTTTCACAGCAGGCAAAACCAGAAGTGTAACCTCAAAAGAGCATCAGTTTCTTCTAATCTTGTCACACTTATCAGAAGCCCTCCATTAATACATTAATAGGTAGAACAGCTGACACACAGGTCAACAACTAAGAAAGATAAAAGCAGAAACAACTTACTTTGCAATCCAATAAAAATATATATTTACTGACTAATAATACCAACCTTTGGTTGTGCCTTAAACAACTAAAATGTGCCCCAAAGAATTTTAATAATGTCATGACCTGGTTTCCTAACACATTTAAGGATGGTTTTTCACATACATTTGAGAAAGTAATAGCATAAGGTACAATGAGTTAAATGTTTTTCTTCTCTTCATCTTCTACTCCCATGGCAGAAATTCAGAAAAGCATTAGCTTCCTGATGGAACATAAAGCTAGATGTACAGCACCAGTCCTAACTGACACTTCCAAAACAGATAGCTAACTGGCATAAGCATCAGGTCCTGTAAAAACTTCATTTACATCAATACATTGCTTTTAGAACCACAGATGAAAGAAAGTTATGCAAGCACCAAGTGGGACATGACACATTGCTGAAGAATCTGTCAGTCTAGTCACCTTACCTGGAAGAGGTTAGATGTCCACTACCATTGAAAGTCTAACCAAGACTTTGATAATGCTGCTTATTTCACTCTCACTCACAGCAGCTTTGAAATTATAAAGCTTCAAGGACGCAAAATAGTGAAAGGAGAAGTTTTACATTTTTTCCCTCTGCATGCAGAAGTTTCTAACCCTGAAAGCAGAAAACTCCACTCCATCAGTAATACTCAGGCTTTGTGTTTCAGGTCCTCTTCTCTGTGGAAGAAAGTGCCTCTCTGCAGTCTCTTTCCATTAGGATGAATTACTGTCCCAGGCAAATAGATAACATGTTTTTTCCTGCTTTCCTGTAAGACCATAAGACTCTAAATAGCTGCTACAGATTTGACTGAAGTTATTCACTTCATTTATACCCTGTCTCAGCAGAACTAGAGGCCCTAGTGCCAGAATCACCTGCAGACACAGAAAGAGAGGGCTGCCATCAATTCAGACACCACCTCCATTTGGAACTTTATCACCATGATACAGGTACAGAAACTTTGTTTCGTTGAATGCATGCTGTTCATCCAAATCCCAGTCTGCCAAGAAAATAATGTATTACTGGACAATACAAGCACTATTTTAAGCATTAGTGTCATGCAACATATGAGTTACATCACCTCTTAGCACAGCTAATAGCGTAGAAGGAATCAAGAAACTAGACCAGCAGAGACATGCAGTGTATTCCTTCAGTTCTGGTTGCTCCTTCTCCTCTTGGCCTGTAGCCATAATTTCCTTTCTCCAAGCCTCCTCCACACATCACTAAGAGGTTTTCCCCTTCATCTCTTCTTACTCCTAGATTGTTCCTCTTTGAAAAGTGTGCAACACAATATGTGTAACAAGTTTCAATGTCTGTAATATGCGAAGTGTAAGCACTTCAAGTCCATTCGTCCACAATAAAATCCTATAGGAAAAGACTGCCAAGACTCAGTACCTGTATATTGGCCTCGCATCTGCAGAGGAACCCTTTTGTGTTGCTACCATCTGCTCTCCTGTGTGTACCAATGTGGTAACTTACAAGTCACCGGACCTTTGCTTGCTTAAATCCTGTAGTGACTAAACAGTTTCACTTACAGAGGAAATCAGCAGGTGAGATGAAGAAGGGAAGCACAGAGAGCTCATATCTCTCTGTAAAAGGTAAAGGGCCTGGAGAACAAATCTTATGAGGAGCAGCTGAGGGAACTGGGACTGTTTAGCCTGGAGAAAAGAACGTTTAGAGGAGACCTTATTGCTCTCTGCAACTACCTGAAAGGAAGTTGGAGCAAGGTGGGTGTCGGTCTCTTCTCCCAAGTAATAAGTGATAGGACAAGAGGAAATGGCCTCAAGTTGTGCCCAGGGAGGTTTACATTGGATACGAGGAAAAGCTGTTTCACTGAAAGAGTTGTCAGGCATTGGAACAGGCTGCCCAAGGAAGTGGTTGAGTCATCATTCCTGGAGGTGTAGATGAGGTTCTTAGGGACGTGGTTAGTGGTGGACTTGGCAGTGTTAGGTTTAGAGTTGGACTCAATGATCTTAATGTTTTTTTTCAACCTAAATAAGTCCATGATTCTATGACCTTCTCTTCGTGTCCTACAGAAGCATGAAGATTCCACACAGCCTCTCTCTGCCTAGTTCCCTACAAAGTTCTACTTTAGAATTCACACAGTTTTCTGGCTTGTGTCTCAATTAAAGCAGTGTAGAAGCCAAGGATAGCAGAAGGCAGGTGTTAGCATTCTCCTGAGTCTTACCCTGATTTAGGTTTGGAACATATCCAGGGTATAGATCCAGTCTCAAAATTGTGCGTTTAGTCAAAGTCCTGCAAACTCAAGCAACCCACCCTCAATAGATGGGTGAAATTTATTCACACTCTCCTTCTTATCATGTTCACTACTCTGTGAAGAATTTTCTGAAATCAAGGAGAGGTTATTTCATAAATATATAATATTTATCTTCTCTTGTTAACCATAGTTAAACCAGTATGAACCACAACAACATAGTAATTAAATATTCTAATTACATTTAATTTGATCAAAAACAACACAAGATTTTTAAAGTGAAAAAATAATTAAGCAAAGAAAAATTACAGTACCTCAGTTTTTAAGGAGAGTCCACTGTTAAAGAATATAGCTGAAACAGCAATGTAAGTTATGGTAATTTCTGGTTTCAAGGGTCCTAGAAAATACAGACAGAAAACAAAGTCAACTACAGTCATGGTGTTAGTGATATGCATATATTACATCAAAGTAAATGAGAATATTTAGAAGAATACCTGGATAAAATCTAATTAAAGTAGCTTTATTTAAAAGAGTGGAGTTCTATTAAGTTACAGAAAGCATGCTATTCATTTTTAAATAAAAGCAAACCAGTGAATGAAGAGCAAGGTACATTGTCACACAGATTTGCCTTCTGTGATTACAGGCCATTGGAAGCTAATAAGTAAATTCTGGAAATGTGAAAAAAGGCAAGTTTCCAGAGCTCTTCTCTGTCATCACAGTACCCGCATAGTGTCAGCAAACTCAAACAAAACTAATAGCTGCCTGCCCTACAGGGCCATTGACATCATTCACTTATCTACCTCTCACCTCTTCCCCCACAACACACACATCTGTCTAGCAGCCTCCACAGAGGAAACAAAATCATACCTTACAATTAGTTCCTTGGGACAATACAATTCTGCATCATTCCCCCACAACAGGGCTGTGGCAAAATGGTTCATTCCAGCCCTACAATAATACATTTCAGACACACTGCTCCAGTGAGATCAGAGAGAGCAGATGCCTGCACCTCCACGTGTTCCACTGTGTTAAAGGCTTACATTAGTATTTATTTATATACCTTTTTTTCAGGGAGAATAAAATAAAATACTTTTACACCCCTATAAAAATGATAAATTCTCTTAATACACTTTGCCTTCAAAGACCACCAAATGCAAAATGTATATACTCATTTTTTTCACAAGCATTCAGCCAGTTATTTTATTAGAAAGAAAAGACTAGCAGTTTGCTTAGGAGCAAAGTAATACCCTAACTCTGCAAGTGACAGTAAGTTGTCATGGGCAAAACTGCAGCAGCAAACAAGTGAGCCTTTACTCAACACTCCAGAAGAGAAGATCCTTTCTGCTCTCTCAGATGAATGATACATTGATGGTCAGTGATCCTTAAATGAGAGGGATTTGATCATATACCAAGTCTACTCGAGTTTGCATCTTAAGTCATTTAAACCCAAATCCCACTTTCAGAGAAGACTCTGATGAGACATTAAAACTGTGTGTGTTAAATACAAAAACAAAACCAAACAACCCATATGAAGCATAAAGTAAAAATAAGCCAGGAAGTGCAAGAGTTAAAGTTGCAACAAAGCACATGGCTAGTTGCAAAATTATGGCGTGCTAACTGAATAGCCAGGAGGAAAAAAAAAAAAAAAAAAAAGAGAACTATGTATTTTTTCTGATCTCTTAGAAGATTAAGGCATATATGTACATGCATATACACACTGGGCACATAGGCAGTTGGTTAGTCTGGCTAAGATAGGGGTTCTTCCAGGACTCGGTTTTTCTCTCTTAGGGCTTTTCACTGAGCTACCTGAACTCCTTCACACAGGAGAAGCCTCTACCCCTAGAGCAGTCAGGTTCATGCAGCACAGGGAACTCTGGGCAGAACAGAGCCTCTCCATCTCTTGTGCAAAGAGATGATCAGGAAAGCTCTTTTCACAAAGGAACTAAATAGGCTCATTCATCAAATAGGAAAACACACAAAAAGGGCTTGGCTTATGCCCTGAAGGTGGCAACAGCACAAATCTCTGCAAGCTGTGTCACAATATTCCACTGGTATAGATATTGGACCATACGTACCATTCAGTAAAGCCCTGCAAATTACAATGCATGGTTTTGTCAGCTGGAAGATGACTTTTTTTTTTTTTTTCATATGCTGATATTTCCCATCCTCCACCTTTTTTTTCCCAGGTTTTAAAATGAGCACTGAGATCACATAGCTACAGAAGAGGGATAATGCTTTGGAGAACACACACTCATGAATTTCCATCAATGCTCATGAGATTTTTTTCAGGCTAGTTGTCCCAGGTACAATACTATGTCGAAGTTTGGCATATCTTTGCAGTAGAATAATTAAATGAAGCTCTCCATCATAAAATGCAGGAAGTAAGCTGAGGAAAAAATTCTCTCTTATTCTTGTAAAAAGGATGTCCCAGATTGCTGCTAACAACTAGCATGATAATCAAAACAAAAGGGGATAAACCACTCGATATTATCCATTCAAAGTTGTTTTTAAGGTCTGCACAATCTTTCAAGAAGCTCCTTGTAGGTCCTGTTCACCTATGCAAAACAGCACACGGATGTTAGAAGGGATCCTTGCACAGCAGGTATTTGCCTACCCTGAGCTCCATGAAGCACTGCAGCCTTAGTTGCCACAGAAGGTACTCACAGACACTTTTAATTCACTTTTTTTGCCCCAGAACCTAAGGGAGGGGAAAAAAAAAAAAAAAATGTTGGCTACTCAGTGAGAAGCTGTCTATCCTTAAAATTCAGCTCTGTTATGAAAAAAAAAAAGAAATCTATGCACATAAAAGCACAACTAGATTCTTCTTCGCATATTATCCTACATCCTTTTCCTTAAACCTTCAGAGATCAATCAGAAAAAAATACATATGATTTAATTTGTTTTTGAAAATGGGGAACATCTGGAACTGACCTTACAACGGAAACTAACCAGAAGACACTACCAGCACATACACTTAAAGATACACTGTTTATGCTGTTTATTTCAAAGTAACACCTGGTATTTCATCAGCTAGTGTTAGAAAAAACTTATCAGACTTCACTACACAGAAAAGGACAGATCTGTCTTCTGATTTGTTTACTGTGAGCACTTAGCACTGTTTTGCACAGAATAATTTTCGCTGTTTTCCCTCATCTTTCATGAGGAGGTAAAAGAGGACCAAAAAGAAAACTAGCTTTAAAATACAAGTATGTTATTATAAAGTAAAAAACAAACAAACAAAAAAAAACACACAAAACCCACATCTGATTCAAATATAGCCCCTGAGATTTTGATATACTATACATTAGGCTACAACTCTCGAGAAGCTTGCAGATGGCAGACACTGAACTGAAATAACTTTATGTTCTTCTTAGAGTTCTTAAAGTTATCACTTACTTAACAGCAGTACATTCAAAGCAAGTTGCTACTCAGTTTTCATTACTACTAATCCAAAAAGAGCAGGATATCATTCGAGCAACTGGTGCAGTGTCTAGCAAAGCTACACACGGGAACCCACCTCGAAATATTTATTGGGTACCTAAGAAACAGCGACTGACTAACAAGCCGAGGCGAGGAGCTGCACCCTGCCGCTCGCCCTCCCGAACCCCTCGGCAACTCCGGTTTCAAAGTTCCTGAGCGGACGCCCCTCATGGCCGAGGGGCACCCGAGCGAGCCTCGGCATCCCCAGCGGCAAAGCCACCAGCACCCTCCGCCCAGGGTGCCTGCGGAAAGGTCCACAGAATCTCCCCTGTATCCAGCCGCGGGGCGGCTCGCTCCCCGCCCTGCCGCCGGCACCCGGCCCAACCCCGGGCAGCTCCGGGCCCGGCCCACACAATCGAACCCCGCCGTGGGGTCAGCGCTGGCCAGCAGCAGTTGACAAAGTACCGCCGGGTCCCACAGAGCGCCCGGACTTTCGGGCGGCGGCTTCGGAGACCCCCGCAGGCGCCCCCCGCACCGCCCGCCCAGCTGCCGGGGCAAAGCGGCCCCCGCGGGGCACCGGCCGGACTCACCCGCTTTGACGCCGACGGCGGGCTCCAGCCGAGCCACCGCGATGACCAGTACGATCCCGAGGATGAACCACTCCTTCCGCAGGCGCTCCAGCAGCCCCATGGCGTGACCCGCCGCCCGGCCCGGTGCGGCGCAGCACGGCGCAGCGCCGGGGCGGGGTGCAGCCCCACCGCCCGCCGGCAGGACCAGCCCGATCCGCTGACAGGAAAAGTCTCACCCACGGCCGCCATCACTACCACGCACCTCCTAATAGACACGCAGTCGCCGCCCGCGCCACTGCCCACAGCGCCGGTCCCCCTGCCGGCGCCGGTCGCCCCCGCCGCGGCCTCGCGCCGCATCCCCGCGCCGATGAGGGGGCGCCCGTGGCCACCGCGAGTGGCGGTGACACAGGAGCGGGGCGGGGCGGATGGGAGAGGCGACGACGCCTTTGCTGCCGTCGACTGCCTTGCGGGTCGGGGAGCGCAGCTGCAGAGCTGGTCGCGGCGGGCGGCGCGGCCCCTGCGAGCGCGGAGCTCGGCGGGCGCGGTGGGGCGGCAGGCAGCTGCCGGCGTGCGCGCTGTTTTGGTACATTACAACATTTGGTACATTGCGTGGCGCCCGGCGTTTGACGCGAGGGAGGGCGGTCGCGAGCTGGCGGTTACGGCCGTTGGGCGCGTGGCGCGGGCCGGCCGAGCTGGAGGTGTGCGCTCGTCGGCGCGTGGGCACCCCCGCACTCCCCATCCGCTGTCCAGCCGCCTCCTTCCGCCACTCGCGTCCGCGACCCTGTCCGTGGCGGCGGTCTGCTGCGAGGGCGGGCACGGGCCGGGGCTGCCAGGAGCCCGTTTTCAGCGAAAATATTGACAGATAAGACGCTGGAACCGGTACCACGGAAGCGAGGAGCTCCGGGCAGGCGGTGACGGCCGCGTCACGCGCGTAGCGCGTCTGTACACGCGCGCCGTGCCCCGTTCCCGCGCCCAGGCGGCGGATGTTCCACCATCGCCTCGGAGTTCACCCGTGTCGCTTTGCTGCCGTGAGAAGGCGCCTGCCTGTGCGGCCTGAGACGGTGCAGGAAAAGAAGCGCCTATCGCGACTTGCCGACAGCTCCCCCCGCACCCCCCGCCGTGTGCCCCGTGCGCCCGCCGGACGAGCCGCCTCCCGAAACGCAGTGCCGGGATCGGTCGGTTTGCTCCGGTGTTAAATCCGCCTCCATTGAAACTGACTATCCTAAAAACCTCATTCTGGCGCCCGACCTGTGCTTTCTATTCCCCATTCCCCTCTTGGCTCCGCTCCCCTGATGGATTCATTAGCCCGGCTCTGCCCGGCCACGACTCCCTCGCTCTAAATCACATTAACAGGGAAATGATAGAGCTCGGAAAGCTCTGTCACCGGGCTGCTCGCACCAGCGCTGCCACGACTGCCTTATTGCAGCAGGTTTCAAACACACAACGCTTCTGCTCCGCGATTTCTGAATATTTAGGTAAAGTTTAGGTAAAGTTTATACTTTTCCTGTGAATATATTCAGGCTTCAAAGAATAGCCCTGCCACACACTCTCTGCTACCAAGTAAATAAATGTTTATAGCTCAAAGCTCAACTGTGATCTCAGCTACTTCAGGAAGCATATATTGCTGTGTGTCCTGTGAGGCTCGCTTGTGTAAACATGTATACAGCATGTACACATCCCCCACAAGGGGATCCAAAATGTGCAGTTTCACTACTACTGCATTTCACTACTACAGTTTACTGAAGTTTATATTGGTCCTTGCTCTCTTCTCAGATACAAATGCAAAATTGCGAAACCACACTGCATTTGCCAGTGCAACTGCTACAGGTCAAAAGTTTTTGGAGAAAATAAATGCGTAACACCGGTTCTTCTAGAGCAAGCTGTGATTATAACAAGCATGAGATTTCATTGCTGCACAGAAAAGATAAGATGAATCAACTAAAGGTGTAAAGTTAATGTTTATCATATTAAACCTTTGTGCGGATACTCATTCACAGGTGAGGTGGCTGTAGTTGTACAACATGGTTTTCATCTGCACTGCTCATAGATCAGAGTGCTTAGATCTTTTCCTATGTGGCCCTGAAAGGACACTAGCAAGAGCCCTCTGATCTGGACACAACAGGACCCCAGGCGGATGTGAATGCACACGCAGCCCTGGAGGTCCTAACAGAGATGGACAGGAGCCTTTGCATCCCCTGCCTGGCAGTTTTGGCTGGAGAGGTTCATAACATGATGCAAAGGCCTCACTCTGCACCAGCAGGGCTAGAAAGCACAAACAGCTTCAGCACAATTCAGGAAAGCACTCATTGCAGGTGGATACTGATTATGAATTTCTAATCTTGCCCAGTTCCCAAGTTAATTCTAGGTTCATTTTACCAACAAGTTTCAGATGCTTGCTCACAGCAAATCCAATTGGCCAAAGTTACAAACTTCGGGTTCAGTCCCAGGCTCTGGAAGATCCTTCTCATTTTCTCCTCCATAAGTCACTCCTTGTGCACAGTCCTAAGCCTGTTTCTCCTGTAAAGAATGAGCAATTTTGCTGTGTATTAGAAGACAGATATATGTAAAAGCTAAAGCCTTGCTGATGGTCATCAGATATCATGGGAAAAGGCTAACTTTTGTCTATAAGCAAAAAATATAAGCTTTAACAAGACTCTGTTGCTTTGAGTGGATGTTTTACCTGGAAATCTGTTTCCAAGAGATCTGAACTTCATTGTAAATGTCTTTTGCCTATGAGTTACAAAATACATGTATTCTTGTGGTCTTGTCTTCTGTAATCTTCAGGATCAAATGCAGATATTCTAAGCTCTGTATTGAAAGACTGGTGCAAAGATACGGGGTATTTCAAAATATGGACCCAGTTGAGACGCATTTCTGACGAACTCAACTGTTGTCTTGGTGTTGTCCATACAGCAGGTGGAGGGAACATAGAACATTCATAAAAAAGGTTACTAAAACTTGATAACTCATTAAACTGTTTGTAAATTTTTGTGTAATTTTATGTTGCCCTCATGAAATTTGGTCCATCTTTTTGAAGCACCCTGTATTTTAACTAGGTTTGTTTTAAAGCTGTTCTTCAATTATTGTGGTAAACATATAGGTCTCTTAGCCAAAATAGATTAAATTGTTACTGCTTTTCAACAAGAGAGTACTCTCTAAGCCTTGCCCCACAGTGCAGAACAGGAAGGAAGAAAACACAAGTATGTTGTATAATTGGCAGGGCTCTCACCTGTCTGAAGTCTATTTGCAAGACAGCATCACTGTTGCTATAAGGCAATTTGTCATCCATATTGATGCATTTGGTCAGTATGAGAGAGGAATAATTCAGTATCTCTAATCCAAAAACTATATCCTGTAACATTTCACTTTCCTCTTTAAGCTCCCACACAGATACTATACATATTCTAATTAACCACAGGGGACTCCACCAGACCCCAGAATAGTCTGGCACACATGTACATGTATTCTGTACCGTTACACGACACAAAACCATTTTGGGATATATTTAGCTGTGGCTTAGACACAGCGCAGGAATGAGAATTTAGCTTGTCTCTGACTTCACATGACCAAATTTTCATTTTTGTTCAACTGCAAACATAGCTCGGGGCTTCCAGATGCTTTCCTGCCTCTAAAGGCCCTCACGCTTCCTTCTGCATAATATAAAAGCTTAATGACATGCGTAGCTACATGATACCAAATCTTTGTTGCTCACAGGTAATCTGTTGAAATCAACAGGACTATCTATGTGACCAGCAACCAGTTTTCATGTCTACAAAGATGCAGGAGTGGTCTGGATGTTTCCAGGAGTCACGTTATGAACAATCAGTCTTATGTGGTTTGTAACTGATGCCGAGACATTGGGTTCCCTTTGTGCCATATGGAGCCTATTTCTTTTGTGTACCCAGCCTCTTACCTGCACAAGATACCTCACTGTCTAATAACTGCACAGTTAAGTTATTTTAGGGAATGTGCTGGGATTTTTAAGTTCCATAGTAGCAGATGTCATCTGATTATGCATTTAGACAGGAGAGATTTCAATATAAAGGAGAGGGGATCACAAGATAAAGGGAGCTTAAATGAGAGGAAGAGATAGTATTAAATAATTTAACTTGAAAAGAACAAAGATATTCAGAATGAATAAGATAAAGAGAGGTGTTAATTATAAATAGGAAAGTTGAGAAGAAAAAGTGGAAATATATGGGAGACAGTTTACAACACATTTATATTTCTCACAAGCACTTAGTGGCATGATCTCAGATTTTCTCAGCAGCTTCAAGATTGCTATACTGATCCCATCAGCTGGTTTTCCTCATGGAAATGGAGTTCACAACTTTTATTCTGTCCTAGCCTATGTGCTCATCATCTTTCAGGCATCTGCAAGGGATCTTTTGGTTGTTTCTACTAGATATTATTAAATGCCTGTGAGCGCTTAGGTATTGCCAACTGCAGGGCTTACTACCATTAGTGTAATGCAGTAGTAGGAATTATGTATAAGTTCAATTTAGAACAGCACTTAATGGGTACGAAACGTGTACAGGTATGCTTTTCTGTGATGATGCTTTTCTATGAGATGATGAAAGGTTTTGTGAATCTTTAGCTTTATTTCTATTATGGTATGATTTTCTGACCCCCAGAGACTTTAAATGCATAATTATTTTTTTAAACTTTTAATAAAGAGTCCTCTTATGTATTTAGGTGTTGAATAAGTGAGCCATTTTTCTTTTACTTAAGAGCCCAGTGTGAAATTTCCAGGCACTAATCTTAGGTATTAGGAAGGAAACTTAAAACACAACAAACAGGGCTTTGCTGAACCCTTTCCTAGAACCTGCTTGTTCTTACAAAGAAACAGAACCTCGTTTAGTGCTGCTCCACTCGTGATGTTCTCTTGTCTTCTCCTCCTAGACCTCCAAGAGAACACATAGATTGTAGAAATTTTCACAGAAAATGTGGTTTCCCAGTAGACAGCAAGACTCTAATGCATTCAGAAGTTTGGATTTTTTAAAAAAAAGGCATTATAAGGATGTACTGGAAACAAATTACAGTCTTCTTTAACTGCAAAAAATGTGAAATCACTTCTCTGGATGATTTCACAGTGAACAGCAACTGGATTTAACCTGTTAAGTAAGACACTTCAAAGATAACATGGTAATACTTTTATATCTTGTTCTCCTTAGACTTATAAAAATAACCTTCTAATATTACCATAATCATATCAAAATACAAGTCTCAGTATATAAAAAAAAATCAACCTGGCTCTATTTGTGTAGGGTATAAGCAGAAGATTTGTTCCTTGGTGTATGTGTACACGTAAGTGCAGATGCAAATGTTTTACAACAGTTGCAGAGTAATTAGCCACTCATAATGGGAAGAGCATGCAACTTACAGAAAGCAGAAAGAGGAGAGTAATCACCCCAGCTGTGATACTTCTCACGAAAGTCAAGTTTGGAAGAAGCAGCCACGTGCGAAACTGGAAATACATGAGTGCATGTAGGCTTGAGAAAGAGGCAGCTGCTAGAAGAAGGGTTTATCTTCAAATTGCTGGAAGCTGGCTTTTAGAAGCTTAAGCTTTATTTTCTAGAAGAAGGAATAGCAGGGCTTGTCCAAGAGGAGAGAGAGCCCATGCTCCAAACTTTGTACTCACTCAGCTGCATGGAAGGTGGGGCCTGATTTCTCATGTCCATCACTTGTGGTTTTAACATTACTGAAGAATTTAAAAGTTCAGAGAAATGGGGCAAATTCACTAGCTTACCTAAGGGAGAGTGCCAGGGAAGTTGTCCTTAGACTTTTTTAGTTCTGACTTCATCATACTATGGCACCTATTGCTTCACTCCTCTCAGATCTTTGCATGTCATCACCATGTCCTGCCTTCACCATAGGCCAGGTCCCAGATCTCCATCACTGGGAGAAAAGCCAAGTGCATTCCCCAGACAGAGCTGTGATAAATTCTAACCTTGGCCAGTTTGGACTTTAGGGGACTACAGTCTCAAGATCAACATGATGTGCAGTAGAAAGATCCAAGTGCAGGCACATCCTTAGTGCGTAGCTTGGCACATTGGTTTCTGCTGACTATTTTGAATATCAAACCATGTTCATAACTTACAGCTTGACCATTTAGGCCTCACCAGCCACCACAGTTTCGCCCCTGAAGAATGGAAACCAAGCATCTTGTTATACATACAAGGGTACAGACTCACACAGGAAGGTTTGCCTGTCTTCCCTCAATAAACTAGCCCTTTAGAAGTGCCAGGAATTAGGGAGCTTACAGTCATGTAGCTTGACAGCACCGTCGTTTACCTGAATTGAAGTAAATTCCACATTATTTGTGAATCAAGTTCTTTGATCCCAACTATATCTGGCCTTTTGATTGAAAATGGAGTAAGAAGAGCCCATGCAGGAACACAAGTGCTTCTGTGCACTGCATACATCAGTCCTGAGAGGAAGGTGCATGTTCCCACCCACCCATGTGGCACTAGGACCCCTTTGCAACGCTGGAATAGTTTGGGTTGGTTTTGTTTGTATGGTTGGTTTTGGTTTTCTTTCCTAAATTGTTGTTTATACAAGGGCAGAATTCAGAGATTTTCATCAGACTGCAAGGCTTCTTTGCACCAGGTGCAAGCATAAACCCAGGCATGTTTACACTTCAGTCAAGTAACTGTAGTGTAGATACACATAACCTCACTTTAATGTAGTGAGTACATTAGTACCAGCTGGAGTGATTAATACCATTTGTGATTCAGTACAAATGGGGACCATCAACTGTCAGGAGATCTCCATTGACAGTCAAAATTCAAACTAGTCCTTTACCTTCTGCAGGCATTCTCACAAGCCCTCTTCTAGAGTGGCATGAGAGCATGTTAGACATATCAGACCTCTATCAGTGTTGACCATATTCACTTCTCTCTTTGCCCTCAAAGTTTCAAGTTTAAGTGGAAAACGTATCTGAATTTTGAAAGCACATGCGAAAAAACAAGTAGAGTCAGGAAGGCTGATAAGCTATTGGGAAACAGACTAAATAATGAGGAAAATAATATAACCAGAGAGGAAGAGATCCTTTAAAAGCTATTTAATAACAAATCAGCTTCTGTATAGCTATTATATCTATCAATATAGAAAAATAATGAGGAGGCTGACAACTCTTCATCCCACGATCTGCAACATTAATAAGTTATAAGGTATTAAAAAAAAAAAAAAAACTGGGACACTTTGTGCCTATAACGATATCACATGAGGACAAGGGAATAAAGCTGAACTAAAACAAAGGACATGATTGTGTATTGCTGGCAAATAGTGACATAAATGAAAAACAAAACCTCAGAAACAAGTACAGCCCCCTCCAACCATCAAATATAAGGAAAACATTACTGTCTCTGGTTTTGGCAGTAATCAGATACAAATCATCAAGTCAGCACTGTCTGATGAAAGTTTTGGATGCAGTCGTTATTCCAGAAGTGTCCAGCCCAAACTGGTTATTTAAACAAAGAGAGAGAAGAGGGGATAGGACCTGAGGATTAAAGTGAAGCTAAGGTAAGAGTTTTGGGGTACATACCATCCAAAGTAAACAGCACCATGAAAGACATGGCCTGAAGGGAAAACCTGTTATATCTAAGCCACTGTCATTCTGCTCTCCTTCCACCACGAATTTGTTTCCCCTACTATGGTTTCACTAACCAAGAGGCAAGACTTTTGCATTTCTGTCACATCCACTGCCTATTTCTTTGGCACAACCAATGCAGTTGCTAAACCCTCTCATTCCTGCCTTCTCTCATCTCAGCATCTGCCCCACACTCTTACTGGGACATCGCTGAAGAGCTCTACTCCAGGACATTCTGCCCTCTCCTTCCTATTCCCAAGGAAAGGAAGAGTTTTTCTTTTGTGAACTTGAAATATTCCTACAACATAATCGGGTTTCATGAAGATTTCCAAGCAGCACTGTCCGCTGCCCGCGACCTATACAGCTTGTGCCACACAAGTCATCATGGGTCAATTTTGTATTGTTCATTTCACAACTCTCATCCAGTCTCCCCAGTTTTGTTCCACATGAGCAACTGTAATGTCAAAACCTTGTGCTGCAGTAAATGAGGGAAGGAACTAATTTTTTTTTGTAGGCAAACCTGAGTCAGAAAGTTCAGTAGGGAAGCTAGAAACAAAAGCTGCAGGGATTAAAAAACACGAGGAGGGATCATCTAGTTATTTAGGTTCTGCTGAAAAATAAAAGTCTAAGGAGGCTGCATTAGGGTAGAGCCTTATATTTCCTTTATAGGACATGCATTAAGCAGAGTAACTCAATCCCTTTAGGAAGTGGGAGAGTTACGATGGTGCCTTTTCCCCAAGAGCATTTCTAAGCTTTCCTCATAGGAAGCTTTCCTTGTGGTGCATTCTTAAGTAGATCAAATGTAAAGGAAAATCCCAATTCAGAATTAATTGGCATACATTTCTTCAGGAGCTGGAGGGATTTTGAATTTCTTCCTTCTAGATGAACTTACAAGACTCCTGCAGTCCCGCATTTGAAGTTGTACCTGTCTGCATAAGCATGCAAGCACAAGGCCTGCAGCAAAATACATCTTTCTGATTTTACCACTCTACCCTGTTACTCAAACAGACATTTTCCCTTGTGGTGTCCATGCCCTATGTTTACTCCAGCTTGTTCTTGCAGTCTTTGCTTCTTTCAGCAGTGTTCTTGCTGTGGACACAGTAGCACAGAAAGCAAGCCGTGTTTGGAATTTATCATTTCCAGCATTCCTGCACACTCAGCAACTGAAGCAGCTGCTGCAGTGTTGTAAAAAGACCCCCTGTTTAAAGGGATCCAAAACAATACTTCACTTGGAAACACTTAGTACCTTTAGCTCCAGGATCATTCATACAACGTGCTCACTTTCCATTATTTTATGAAAGTAAAGGTTTTTCTACCATGACAGACCACTGTCCCCTTAAGTCATGATTCTGCCCTGAAAAAAGTAGCTTACTTTTTAACATAGCCGACCCAAATGGCACATCCACTGCCCAAGTACCACCACTATTTATCCAGACAGGTATTCGCTTCAATCTCCCATCCAGCAGCTATGTGTGTATACAGCAAGCTTCATCTGAGTCACACAGTAATAATCACTGCTTATATACTAGATCCCTTGTGTACTGTATATTAATGTCTGGCTGGTAATTTAATGGCACCTCTAGGCATAAACAAAAGTTTATTAAAACAGTAAGTAAAATGTTCCTGAAGACTGCCCTGCATTTTTAATTTTCTATTCAGCATTCCAAAATACAGAACCAGCCTTCTTATGCAAAAAGCAAGCTACAGAGTTAACAACAAGCAACATAGTTTTTCACAAGTAAGACATAGCACGGCCAAGAGCAGCAGGGTGCTTCGTTTATACTCACAAATCCCTTATTTTCTGACCATCTTTAAAAATGATAGCCAAACAAAAATTTCAATTGATTGTTACAAAATGTGTGGAACTCCAGGAAGCTGCAGCATATTGATTACTACTCAAATTACTTGTCAATTCTTAGATAGTAAGCACAGATATCTTGTTTCTTTTACCTATCAGAAGTTGGTGGCACTGCTCACATGAGAAAAAGCAGAAGAGGTAGAGATCAGGCAACAATACCAGTGTGACTGTGGTGCACACTTTGTGGTATTTCCCAGTTCCAGATAAAACATAAGAGCTGATACATTATCTGTCATAAAATGCTGTCCTCAAATATTCAGGCATAATGGAGTACATATGCAAAAAAGAGCTTCCAGGATCTGGCCCAAGACTTAAAATTAGGTAAATTAACACTGATGTTGGAGCCTTCAGACCTGATGTGGCAGTAAGCCACCAAAATTCTCATAGAGGACAAGGGGTCTTCCACATGGGAGAGGAATTCTTATTCAAACCATTCCCTCACATGAGACCTTCATTACAAGGCTCTCCTTTCTACTTTTTTTTTTTTTCTTCTATAGATGAGGATGAGTGTTTAGGACCCTCCCCATTCAAGGCAAGAGTTCCTTCTCATTTCAATATTTTAATCTCCATAGCTGTGGTTTAATAAATTTTTAATATTGCGCAAGGTCCACTTTTCATTTCCCTGCATAACAGCTGTGAAGATACAATAGCTGAAATTTTAACCCCAGTTCAACAGAGCACTTGCACACATATTTAAGGTGCTGCAGCTGGTGAAGAGGCTGATGTACTTAAATGCTCTGCTGAGTTAGAGACCTATGACCTGATATCATATGCAACTTTAAACTGAGTTAATAATATGCAGTGACATAAGCCACTGACTTTTTCATTCCAGCAATAGAAAAGAATAAGAAAAATGTTGGTCAGAGTCTGGAAGCTTTGCATATTCATACTTCTTAGAGTTGTTAAGTGTTTGAAAATTCAGGTAATGAGCATACAATACTCTGGCTGCCTTTGTATTGCTTGGGGGTTTGCTATTCTAGTAATATCTCTACAGAAACCATTCTATTAAGTCAGGTTTTTTGCCCTCAAATTGAATTAGCACTTGTACATTGAAGTTTTCAACATCACCCATAAGATTTTTCAACTTGTCAAAAGAATCTGCATGGTCTCTAACCATGAATAAAAATGATTTCAGATATCATCTTTATTTAAAGTTTTATTTCCTGGGATTAATTTAATTGATTGTGCTGTTGGCTTGTTAAGCAGCTGCTGAAATAAACAGACCATTTGTCTTTCTATGTAAACATATGGGTACCTGGTTTAATTATACTTTATATCAGTGCTGAGGAGAGGAAAAAAAAAACAATAATCTATATTTTCCAGACTGACATCATACACCTGAAACTGTAAGAACGAACTCGTAGAAAGAGAACTTGGCTCATTTTCCTCTTGCTGATTTCAATAAATCTTTTATTATATAGAAGAAAAATATTAAAGTTCAATAGATTATATACAACCTCATAACTTTTTTTTCCATATATCCACGTGCTTACACAAGACATCCATGATTTTCTCCTTGCTTGATGTAACTAGGAGTAGTCTCATAAATCTTTGCTTCAATATAGTTCTCATTTTATGCTTAGCAGACCTAATCCTGATTTGTGTCTATTATTACAGCCACATTAACCCTGTTTTATGGCTGTGTGACGGATCAGGGTCTAAACCAAAAACTGTAGATAAAATACAGTGGAATACACCCCTTTGACTTTCACACACATTTTTACTTCCCCCAGACAGCTCTAGTAAAGAAAATAACATTGCCAATAGGAAATAAAAGGATCATTCAAAATAATTTTTCTTAAACGATTTTGCAAGAATTACTTAGTTCCTTTAAAATCTTAAGATGTCTTGTTTTTCTTAGCTATTCTCATTGTATAATAAAAAGATCATGGACTTACACAGAGATAAAGTAAGCAGAAGTAAGTGGAGCCTCCAGCACTGGAGTGAAAGTGGGCAAAAAGATCATTTCTGTAATGAGATTCTAGTAACTCATAGGTACATAGAGGATCACTTATTAACGTTCTTTTATGTCTAGGTAAGCACCATTCTTAGCAGTGTGCACGTGCACTATGAATGAAACATTAATAAGCAGCACATGATCGTGTACAAACAGAAGGAAAGCTGCATAGATAAGATGTGTTCCATTATAGAGAGTCTCAGCTTTTCCCTCTCTGCTATCCTCCTCCAACCAGGCCACTTCGCCAGTTTCCCATCCCAAGGTTTCAATCAAATGAAGCACACGTACACATGATACACTACGAATCAAGGAGGGGAGCGAAGCTGAGATGGCTGCCACGTAATGCCCAACAAGAGTCGGGGAGAGCAAATGACAAACCAAATATTTTATGACCAGCTCAAGCTTTGAGGCTGTCAGAAGACCTTGGAAAGAGAACATCGTCCAGGTAACTAGGATGGGCCAGGTGTGAAGAACCATTGGGAGCCAGACCAGATGAAAAGTAATAGTTGTCCTCACACCACCAAATGGACAGGTATTTCAGAGCCAGGAAACCAAGGTCCGGAGGCATCTGTGCACAGCCATTGCACATTAAATAATGCTTACTTTTTTTTTTAATAGGTTTATTTAATAACATCGTTTACTTGTGGGAAAGAAGAGGGTCTTCAGCAATGCAACCCAGTCTTGCAGTTGCTCTCAAAGGGAGAAGAAAGAAAGAAAATTAAAAAAGGAAGAGCAGCAGGAGCCTTACAATTTCATTACACAGGAAATATCTGGCCAACCACAACCACCCTGGTCCTACAGTATTTTGGTCCGTCATTGTTTTAAAAAACAAAGCCGTGCCATAGAGGCTGCACATATGTGTTATCTACCCAGACACATTCACACAGTCAAACCTCAGCCGAGGAACCTCGCTGAGTTCAAGCTTTGGTCCTTAGCAGATCTGCTGAGTAAATGAGGATAGCCACATATGCAATCTCTCTGCTGTTCTCAGTCACAGACTAGATTTAGAAGGCAAACCAAAGATTTGCTTTGAAATGACAGGTGGATGAATATTCTACTTCAAGCAAATAGAATCTGGATTAGTAAAGTTATCACTAAACCACTAAAAAATTGAGAAAGACAACAGCCTCAGAAGGGGTTGCAACCATGTCACTTGCACTGGTTGCTGAAAGTGGCTATTCAATTAACAACTAAAGTGAACTATTCCCATTTTGTCAGATCATTATATAATTTGGGGGTTTCTCTATCTTGGGATAACCTATTTTTACCCTTGATGGAGGAACGTTAAAATTCTAATCAGTTTTCAGATCTCAGGAATCCAAAGAGAATTTGCATTCCTGCATAAGGGAGGACTTGGTACAGAAGAATAAAATCGGATTATTTGGTTTATATGAACTAAAGTAGGATGCTCCTGTGGTCAGTTCCTCAACAGGATTTAGCACAGCTGGTAAGACCTACTTTTTTTCAACCCCTCCTCTGGAATGATGCCAGCTGTAATTGTACATTATAATGAGCGAGAATCTGGAATTCACAGTAGAGCAGCGAACTTGTTTCTCTTCACCTTCAGTAATGTATATCTGCCCTCCTTCCTCATCTTTCCTGTGTTGTTTGTAGTTTATGTCAAACAAGTCTCATTTTTCTCATTACAGACAAAAATCTCTGCTCGTTGAAGTGCTGAGAGCACCAGTTCTTGTTGTTCTCAACTTGTTACAGAAAACCTCCTGCCAAACGAACCATTTGGCTTAAAATATTGTAAACAACCTCTTCTCCTTTCCCCCCTGCCACAGCTTGCTTTTAAGAAGACTGTTTTCATAAACAGTACATCTTGTCTGTTCAAAACAGCATAACTAGGAGTTGCCATATCAAATACATTTATGGGAGATAGCAGTAAAGAAATACCTTGACAGACTAATGATGACCTCCTGCAAGCCAGGCACTTAAAAGGCTCACTTTCCTGCTTAGCAGATTAAAAAGTAATAGCTGAGTAGCACAGTTTCCACTCACTTGTCAAGTATAATACCTGCCCTATGGGCTACCGTGAAAATAAAAAAATCAGACACACCATAGAGATGGCTACCAACCAACTCCATCTAATTCTGTGGGACATTAAATAGCCAGGTTTTTGTCAGCTTCCAGTGGACACTGGAAGAGACTGAAGGTACAAAGAAAATACTAACCTTTTTCTATTGCTTGTGTTGCTGAAGCCTATGCATTTCTATAGCATTTATTCCAGTTTCAAACCTGTCTGGGAAGAACCAGCTTTATTGAGGGGTGGGCTTTACATCTGGCTGGGTATTTTGTCTGGTGCCTAAACATTACTTTCTCGCACGCAGCTTCCCATTTAAATAGCAGAGCCAGGTTTAGAGACAGAAATGTGAAAATGAGAGAGTAGTACACTCAGCAAGAGCAGAAGTGAAAATGCCAGTAGTAAGAAAGGCTGACTTGGGTAGCGCTTTGCAGAGGGGCAGCATCTGTACTGGCTGTGGAATTACAGTTGGGACTTTGTCACCAAGTTGACTGGGATTGTTACAAACTGTCAGCAAGTTCTGCAGAGTTGTTTGGATGGGCAAATACCAGCCTGCTCACGTCAGTCTCTCTGGCAGAAGGGAGCAGCAGTACACTGGCTGCACGGCCGGAACCACAGGCTGTTCCCACAGGCACCCATCGGGTCTGGTTTTGCCTTGTGGTATTTCTTTAGGAGTTCACATGCTGCCAAGCTACGCCTGGGAGGATTAGGGGTGATGCTACCTCCTTTCACATATCAGCTGTAACTTCTCATTTCACGGTGTGTTATATTCTATAGAGATCCCATTACATTTCACATCACCAAACACATAACTAGAGAACACCCTTCTTTAATAACATAGTGTATTCCTTTAAAATTATTTGACTATGACAGTGAACAAATGCAACTAAAAGCTAGCCAAGTACTAGCCTCTTCAAATACACAAGCATAAAAGTATCAAAAAAACCCTGTAATCATTATTTAAACAGGTCTGTGTAAGTTCTGCCATGAGTAGAAGGGACAGAAAATACCTCATGCCCACGACTTAGAAATCCACCGGCCTGTGGTCTTGCACTAGGATTACCATTGCTCAGCCCAAACATGGAAACTGGAAGCAAAATGAAGTTCACTCTTTGAATTTGATTTATTCTTCCAGACTCCAAAGCTGGGCAGAAAGCCTTTGTGAAGGGTGAAATCTTCATTCTGTTCAGGTTAATAGAGAAAGTGCTCATAAAGTCCTGCCCTTGCTGAAGTCCCATTTGCGTTTCTGAAAACAGCAGAGACTGACGCATTTGTGCTAAAATAACCTCTGCATTTGGGTGTGTGGGTTTATCATAAGGGTCCCACACTCACTCACTGATGCCAGGTTATGTCGAGGCCCAAAGGAATCCTTAGTTGGGCAAAACTCGTTGTGACACCCACTGAGCTCCTCCTCCAGGTAGGAATGCACAAAGCAATCCACAACAGGTTGAGCTGGGGCTTTTCCCCAGAGATCAGGATTAGGGCTTGAAAATGGGACAGCAGAAGTCCTGCCCTAAAAAGCAAGCAGTTTTATCACATAAACAGGAAAAGAAAACAACACAAAAACTAACTGGGATAACGGTAAATCAAATGGTGATTAAAACAGTGTTGTGCTTGGTATCTGACACTTGCAATGCCAATAGCTTCCAGATGCATACATTTTGTTAGGAGGATTTCTATTTGTTGTTTAATAGTAAGAGTAAACTTTATGCCACTTTTTTTTTTTTAAAATTTTTTTTTTAAGTGAGATACATGTGTATTTCCTAGAGGTTTTTTCCCCATTGGAGCATTTTGAGAAGTTCCCACCTTCGTTCTCTATTTTCCCTGCTATATTTCCCTCCACCTTCTGAAGTTGCATAGGCTACTATTTATTCATCGCTTTGCTTTATTAAGATGCAGTTCAGGTTTTCACTTGTGTTGTATGTTTTGCAGCCATGAAATATGGATCTAAGATTCAAAAGACACAGGAGCATAAAGAACCTTTCATACACTTTCTGCTTTCTGAAGAAACCACATCGGATACAAGAGCAGTTCAGCAGTGCAGAACTGTTACCTGAGACCTAAGATAGCTTCTAGTTATTCTAGATATCAGTGTTGTTATGCTGGAATAAATATAGAGCTCTTCCTATGTTTTCATCATGTTCTGATAAAATCCCAGGTCTGACAGTCTATCTTGACAAAATAGTCCACATGAAATATGTTGCTAATTATTTATACACCTCTTCAAAGGCTCAGTGCTTCTACTTGTACTTCTCGCTACTTTTACCTACACCCAGGCCCTAAAGCTGTGTTTCAATCACTGAACTGAAACCCCTTAGAGTAACAAGTTTATAATAGAGGTTCATAAACCTGGCAGTGATTAACAGCATGGGTTAATCAAATGAGTGTAGAACAGGCTTTTCCCCCCTTTCCTTTAAAGGAAACTGGCCCCAAGTGTTTTTCCCTTATTGCTACTTGGAAATAAATTTGCAATTAACTTTTACTTATTGGTGTCGTAGCAGCCTCTGAAGACCCCAGTCAGACGCAAGCACCATTGCACTTTACAGCACACGTAAGCACATACCAGAAGACAGCAGTCGCTCTCAAGAGCCACCAGCACAGCATTGTCCCACAGCCAAGCCCCAGCCATGCCCAAGGATAAGGCGCAGGCAGAGCCCAGCTCTGCCAAGACTCACCCCTGCCTGAAAAAGACTAGGCAGCCTCATGCTCATGTGCAATCAATCCCACTTACGAAACAAGCTACCTGATGATTTAGAAGAATTAAGAGGAATTATCCTCCACTGACATCAGTTAATCAGCTTCTTATGAAAATAAAAAGCAGCAAGTCCACCTAGCGCCAAACCTACTGTAATTTACTCCAAGAGCAATACAACGTAAGTCTCCAGCATACTCTACACAGGGGACAACACCACCACAACAAAACAGAAACACATAAAAAAAAAACACCACCAAAAAAAACCCCAACACACACACGCACACCACGCAAGACTGCAAATTTAATTTGGTAGTTTCTTCATTTTAACAATATTTGTACAGCCTAAGTCTCTCCTTTAGATTCAGATTAAACTCTTATTTGATGTCTGGTCTTTGACTTGGCAGGAGCTTTGCCATAATGAAGAATGAACCACCCCAGCTTTTGTTTATCATTTCCATGGCTTTTGCTCTGCACCTAAAGTGCACAAAGTTCCTGAGCAAGGGGAAAACCAGCCACTGTTCATACAGATAAAGAGATCTGTTGATTTCCACCACTTCATGTGTAACAGCTTGGTTTGTGCAAAAATTTATCATGATTACAATAAAATGAACAGGTACGGCAATATTGAGCAGAATCACAGAGTGAATGCAGGCTGGTTTAGAACCAGCTGTAACATTGGACTGCCTCTTTAGAACACGCAGTCTTGCCAAACAGCAATACAGGACATGGCATATCTCAGCTCTGAGAAAAAAGCTACCCAGATATTCTCAGATCTGGTCTAGTTTCATAAGAACACCAAAACACTTGGAGCATTCACATGTGTATTAATGCAGCAAAGATGCTTCCAGTTCACTTGGTTATTTCTGACTTAAAGTGGAATAAATAAAAGCAGAATCTAGTCATGTAGCTTTGCATGAGTGTTTCTTCCCTCCCTTTTTGTCCAACTTGACTGCTTCATTCATGCATAGCAGTCTTGATAAGGCCAGAGTTAACACAGCAGCTCCTACCATTGCCACTATCACCACCTCTCACACCACTATAGCGCACACATAATATCCTTATCAAAACATTACCTAAAAAGACATTGTGTAAGTACGGGAATAAGTCTGCTATCCCCTCAAAGACCATCCATTTTCATTATGCCACATTATAAATTAAATTTTTCATCACATATCTCAGGCAGAGAAAATAAATGCATCAACCCTCTAAAAAATAAGATCCCTCACTAAAACCCTCTATGGAAGATACCAGTGCAGAGCACACATTTAGAGTTACATCATAAATCTTTGGTAAAAATGGAGTTTATAAAGGCGGTGCTGACACAGCTTTTCTACAATGACAGCTGCATGTAGAGAGCTCACCCCTGCTAAAACATGTCTATATGAATATTGAACATTAAACCCTACGCAAGTCTTCTGACTTTTGCATCAGGCTCTAAAATGGCAGGATTGCAAACCAGTGCTGCCTCCTTCCCTGCCCCAGCCAGGGCTCACCCCACCCAGAGACCACATGTTACCACTCACAGCTGGAGCAAAATTTTAATCAAGTGAACCAAAAATCTTCTTCTCCTTACTTCCCTGCAAGAAGATATTCTTTCTACCATCCTGTTTTGTTTTCCTCACCTTTTAGTAACCAAAGCAGCTAGGCCTTGCTAATTGATGGACTTAAGTTGCTTTGGCCTCTAAGCATGTAACCTTTAGAGATAGATAGATATATATATATATATACACACACATTATATTATAATATATATATATATATAGATAAAATAGCATGCCCACTACTATATAAAAATCACAGTATAGCATGTTGCCACGTATCATGACACCACATGAGATATTGTGCTGGGGACATGGAAGAACATCAAGTGTAACAGAGAGACAAAGTAAGAACTAAACCGCGTTTCATTCCAACAGGTACCTCTCACATGATCCCCTCAGTGAGTGGGTCACAGCGCTCCGCTACGAATCTCAAGGAGGTTTTGCTTTGATTCCAATTGAGAAGAAAGAGAAATTTTCCCTGTTCCCTGAAAACTGGCAGTGGGGAGACACCTGCCCCGGGACACCCCCACCCTACCCCAGCCTTTGGGATGCACCTCCCGGGGTCATCCCTCCCACAGCAAACTTTCGGTGGCCCCACAGGGCCTGACCCCTCTTTTACCCATGGAAACATGGACAAGCTCTGGCTGTCGTCAGCCCCCGCTGCCCTAAAGCATCACCAGGGCCGCTGCACACTGGAGCTGGGTGCAGGGGGAGAATCCCGGTCCTGAGCCCAGTGTCTGGGCTCCCCCGGCCTCCCAGGCAGCCCCTGCAAAAAGTCAACAGAGCAACGCCCTGCAGCCACACGCTGCCCTTACATTTCTCTTGTCCCTGCCCAGGGTGCCCCAGTTTTATTTGTACGGATGGGGTGGCAGTAATGCAGCCCCCTGTTCGCTTCCCACCCTGCGGTGGGGACACTCTCGGGGCCCCACCGGCCAATGCTGCCACCACCGGTCATCACTGAGGGACCATGATTGACGGACCATGGGAAGAGCACTACTGAGTGCATCCTTCTTAATTAACAGCCATTCCACAGCTGTCAGCACTTAAAGCAAACAAGTTTTAATGCTTGTAAAAGTTTTATGAGATCAAACCCCTTCATTTAAAAATATTCACAAACATGGGTCTCTTTAGCTTGGAGAAGACTGAGGGGTGACCTCATTAATGTTTATAAGTATGTAAAGGCTGAGTGTCAGGAGGATGGAGCCAGGCTCTTCTCAGAGACAACCAATGATAAGACAAGTGGCAATGGGTGCAAACTGAAACATAGGAGGTTCCACTTAAATATGAGGAGAAACTTCTCAGTAAGGGTGACAGAGCACTGCAAGAGGCTTCCCAGGGGCGTTGTGGAGTCTCCTTCTCCGGAGACATTCAAAACCTGCCTGGACACATTCCTGTGTAACCTCATCTAGGTGTTCCTGCTCCGGCAGGGGGATTGGACTAGGTATCTTTTGAGGTCCCTTCCAATCCCTAACATTCTGTGATTCTGTGATTACTAAAAACTATGTCCAGCTGAGGAAAAGAGGAAAAAACAAACAAACAAACAAACAAAAACCACACAAAACAACACACATCATTTTTGCCTACTTTGGGCTAGAGTGTCTGGATCCAGCTGGAATATTTTCAGAGGCAGGTGAGTATGCTGGGAGCCCAAATCCATGGGAAAGACAGGGATGCTGAGATCTATGAAAAAGTTTTACCTCCATCTTACTGGTGTGCAGCAACAAATTCACATGCTCCAAGGAAATGTGCTGGCCTAAATATGGAAAAAAATTCTGCATTTTACTCAAATAAGCTAAGTGTGTCAGGGTACTCACCAGGCAACATAACCGCTAAGGGGTTAACAAGTAAAAATATACTTTGATGCTATATTATTTATTACATATACGTAGTAACTGATACATATGCAAACATACGTAGCTTGACAACAATATCTGGAAGTTTTAAAATGTCAGCCTGTTTGTGTTGTCTCAGGTCTCCCCCATCAACACAAACAGTTAAGGGCAAGTTTAGTTCATCCCAATTCAGCAAAATATTTAAAGTGGGATACGTGGATGAGAGTTCTGAGTACATGTCGCTACAGAAATTTTTGTTACAGGCAGTAAACCAAGCTGTCTGTGTTTTAGACCCGATATTGGGTTGGCTATATATGCCAGTGAATTACTAATCACCAATGTGGTTTTTTGTTTGTTTGTGTTGGGTTTTGTGTGTGTGTGTGTGGTATTTGTTTTGGGTTTGTTTGTTTGTTTCTGGGTATCATTGATTTTCTTTCTGTATTTTTTCTTTATCTTCATATTCCCATTTTCTTATCTATCCTCTTTTCTGTGTCTATATTTGTAGTTCTTAACACAGAACCATTTCATCGTGTTTGATGTTACTGGCAAAACTCCCATTGATTGCCTTGATTGCCTTTGGTAAGAGATTTCACTGGAATTTGATTGCTGTCTCAGGACTGCGAGAGATACGTGATAACATAGCCCTAACAGGCTGTTTCCAATAGGAAATGTTGATATGAGCTTCAGAGGCATTTCACAATTTGATTTCATTGTATTAACAGTCTTCAGAACATACAATATTTCATTTATAAGAAGGGACAGGAGAACACAGGCAGATACCTGTCCATGTGCTGTGTGTGAAGGGAAGGGCTTTGATGTATGCCCAGAGGTTGTAGGAAAGGTGGAATGCATTTCTACTGAATTTTAAGAAAAAAAAAAAAAAAAAGAAAAGAAAAAATGTTGAGGATTTGTGACTAGCTTTGAATAAAACATAGACAAGTGGCGAAGTCCATATATGAGGTGAACACCCGCCAAACCCCCAACATTATCATTGCTCTTATGCACAGACAAATCTTTCGAGAATTTAAGCCTGGTTTTCAAAGAGGATGAGCCTGTACACCACGTCTGAGCTCAGTGTCCCTGGGCCTGCAAGGATGGATACTTCTGCATATAGCTAGTATTTCCAGCAGATGCCAGGCCTAGTAGGCCTTCCTCACCAGCCAGGATCAAGACGTGTATGCTCTGATTGTGTGGACATCGAACCCAAGGGAGAAAGCAGAGTCATTCAGAGACATTTTCCGCTACCCATTCACAAAGCAGGATGAGTCTGTGCAAAACTTCACCAAAACTATGGAGAATGTGGAAAACACAGAACATACAACAGTGCTTACCATATACCACAGCTGAACATTACACACCTTTCACGTGGGGTGGCAGGACCCTGACTACCTAGGCAAGTATTTTATTACGCTATTTAATTACTTTAAAACACAAACACTGATCTAGTGACACACCTGTTAAACCATGTTTAAAATTGTATGTGTCCACTAGTGACAGCCTTCTTAGAAACATGACGTTTCCATCACCCTTTTCAATGCTTATCACCTGTCATAGTTTTTCTTCCTGGCTAAAATGGGAAGGCTGCTCTGTGGTGCCAGGTGAATACTAGGGATGCATAAGGAGATCGGACAACAGTTGACGTTGTGGAAGAGAGAGAAAAGGAACTCAGATTTACCCTGAAAACACTGCAGAAGAAGATGGAGGACACTGAAAATTTGGAAGGGCTAAGGGCTTTGAGCTAAGAACATGCCCATGTCAACAACCAAATGAAAAATCAAAATATTTTCTCTGTATTAGAGCAAGTCCCAAAAGATAGGTGACATGCAAGCACCCTCTTTTGTCATACTGCCTGCCTGCCACCAGCCTCTTGCCACCGGGCTTGCCTGTGCAGCAGTGACGTGCTGAACACACGCAGTCTCATTGTTCCACTTAAATGGCATATGGAGGTAAAGAGGAATTTCGTGCTTAATTAGTGGATGTGTTTGGAATATGATTTGTGATAATACATCTATAACCAGGGAAACTAATGAAAATAATTAATGAAGGGTAATCCAAGATACCAAGGTTTTGTCTAAATCAGCAAGAATAGAGTCACAAGGACATCCACAGTGTGATTTATAGTTGTTTTTTAATGACCCATGAGATCTTTATGTCTTCAGTGCAAGGTGTGGTTGGGGAAGTGGTTAGGAAGGAATCTCACCTGTGAGGCTATTTGTACAATAGGTTCCTGTGAGAGTTAAATCTGAATCCGTTATCTGCTTTGTGTTGTCCGATACTTTCTTTTCCTTCAGAAGCCACTTTATGTCTGTGAAATTCCCTCTTTACAATATTATCTATATCTGTAAGGAAAAGCACTAAAGTTTGCCTTATATCCACTTGTTTAATTTTATACTGTTTTTGAACAGCAGGTACATCTCAAAAAAAACCCCAGATGAACAGGAACACTTGCAAAATCACATCCTTGCAGGATGCTCAAGAACCTTGAGCTATAAAGCATATGATGGAAACAAATTAAAATGGGTGCATTAAAAACAACTTCTGTAAGGAGCCATGGAAAGCAAAGCAGATGACGTACAGTGCTGATATCGGCTGTCATTAAGTAGCACGGCACAGCACAGGGTGGGAGAGTCACCATTGCCACTGGTGCTAGCCAAGGCTATGGTTGAAAAAGGCCTTTTCTGAGGCCTCCAAGCCTGGCAGAGCCTCATCAGAGCCCAAGGAGGCATGAGGACATTCTTGGTCTCCCCTGCCAGACTGGGCCCACCTCAAACAGTGGCTCCAGCAAGAAGGAGGGGTTGAAATCCATGACAGACACCACTGAAAAGCCCTGTACAAAGGCAGGACCTGCCCTCCACCTCCAGCCAGCTTTTACTCTTCCTCCTGGAAAAGTACCTTTTGGATGGTGCCCTGGGTAGCATGGGGAACATGTGCTGTACGCAAGTAGAAGCGAGGCAGTGTGAGCCGGACGGTGCACAGTCTCACCTCGGTGGCTGCTTGGCAGTCTGCTCACATCTTTCTCCCATGAAGAATATTCCACTTTCTTTGTCTAAAATGTTGAGTGGTTATGAATAGTAAGGATAGACTATCTGTAATTATTTTTAAATTATTAATGGTTTTGTTAGATCCCTTCACTTTTACATTACGTTTCTGTTAATGTAAGTTAAATCAAAATGTACTTCAGTTTCCAGGCGGCTCCCAAATGTATTTTTCATTCTTTCATAACATTACTTCAACTTCTCTATGAGGTGTCTATGATAAAGTTTGCTCTTGAGCCAGCAGCCTCCCAGTCCTAATGAATTCAGTGAAAGGCTTTGCCGAGTGGCCTCTCATCCGCCAGATTAGATGGCAAATGAGGCCATGGCTGCGTTGCCAGTTAATATACTCCCACCAGCTAGCAGGTGACATACCCTATTCATAAGAAGGGCTGTGGAGGCCACAGAGGGATCATCAAAGAAAAGGGGGGAGTTTATCAGAATAACTGAGTTACTTTATTGGCACTTTTCATTACACTTTGGAGACTCAGGTTGTTACGCCAGACACTCCTGATCAGAAAATATCGGCTGAGTGCCTCACTCAGGGCTCAGACCTTGCAGGCAGTGAGGAAAGGGTACTGCACAACTCCCTGCCCACATCCCTGTCCCAGGAAATGCTCTCAGACGGGGGGACTCAGCGCCGGGCGACCCCAAAGCCAAACGCGGCCTTCTTCAGAGTCGCTCCTCTCCCCGCTATGCCCCTCGGCCCAGGAGAGGTCTGGGGAGCTGGGGGCGGCAGCCGGGACGTCGCCCCGCGCCGGCCAAGGAGAGCAGTGTTGAGGAGAGGAGCGAGCAGAGTTGAACGCGTGCATTCAACACAAACGCCACGAAAAATGCCTGGATAAATTATGCAGAGGGATTTCTGGATTTCTTTCAAGTAATTAAGTTTCGATTTCTTGCATTTATTTTAGTGCCAGGAAGCACGAGGCACCACAAACGGCAAAAAGTCTTCATTGATCGTTCTGGGCTTTAAGTTTGACTTCGTGACTTGACTTGGCTTCCGACGGCAGCGCGGTCCTGGCGAGGCCGAGGGGTCAGCGGGAGCCGGCGGGGCCGTCACGCCACAGCGGGGGCGCGATGACGAATGCACCTCCATGCACCGGCCCCGAAAACATTTCTTGAGGGGAAGCAGGAGCCGGCACAGGCAACGATGCCGGGGTGGAGGGGGAGGGAGGGTGCTGGGGATGCGGAGGCGCTGCCGGAGGTGGGGGCTGCCCCGACAGGGCGTCCCGGCGCGGTGGCTGCCGCGGCTCCGCGGTTTGCAGCTGTCCGCACCCGCGGTGTTCCCGCGGCGGCAGGGCCAGGTCGTCCTCCGTCCCGGAGTCCCAAGGGAGCGGGCCGGAAGCGGCGGGGGTCGGGACTGGTGTGGGGCACCGGGGCCGCTTCTCCGGCAGAGCCGGGGCAGGAGCTGCCCTGCGCTAAAAATAAAGGTAGAGTTTGCTCGAAGTGTAGCATCTTAATGGATTAAAAATTCATAGGGCGCATTAGGTTCGGTAAAATATGAATGCGAGGCTTTAAATTTTAATCGTAAATCAGAACATGGATACATGAGAGGCGACAGTGATTTCTCCCCAGATGTCTGCGTGGGTCAGAGTGTGGGCGTGGGTAAGCGAGGCGGGTGACTCTCCTTTTATTCAGGTGGCCCACCGGTGCTCAGAGCCAGCTGCGGGGCCCGCGGACCCGGAGGGCCGGCGAGCTGCCGGGTGGCGGCGGGGGCTCCGCACCTGCTTTGGCCCCCTCCGGCGTCCCTCACGACAGCGGTCGGGGGTGCAGCTGGGCATGGTGACTTCTCTCTCTCAAAAAAAAAGCCCCCTCAACATTTTTTTAAAAGGGGGAGAGACGGGAAAGGAGGCGTTTGCTCGGCGGCGGTGCCGCGGGCAGTGCACTGCCGGCAGCGGCAGCGCGGCGGGGCCGGAGGCGAGTCCCTGCAGCACGGAGAGCGACCGTCAGCGCGGCATCCGCGGGGACCCCCGGGGCCCGCCGGGGTCATCCGCGGGGTCCAGCATCGAGGAAAGTTTTCCTGGCTATTCCCCGTGCTGCTCTGCACCCCGCTGCACCCCCGTGGCGGCCGTTCGCAGCAGCGATAAGCGCTCAGCGTTTTGGAGATCGGTTGTCAGTTGCTATTAAAATCAAGATTAATTCATATTAACGATATGCATTCTCAGTTCTCCCGTGTGACAGCATACATTAGAACAACTATTGCGAGTAATTAAACTCAATGCGGGAGGGGTTAAATGTATAGCGTGGAGAGGCTTTTCTCCTCTCCCTTCTCTCTGCCAAAGTTCAGCCGAAGAGCCGGGCGGGCAAGCCCCTTCCGCGGCTCCGCGCACCCGGCAGGCTGGCTGTCCTCGGACTCCCCAGCGCCAACGAGGTATTTCCTTTTATTTTTTGTTTTCCCGGAAAGTGGGAGACTTTCCTGCTCGGCTGGTTTGCCCGCACACCTCCTGGCACGCCTGTGCTGAACGGCGAAGGGCTGCGGCCGCTGCCGGGGAGGCGGGAGCGCAGGAGCGGCTGGGTGCGCTGCGGGGACTCCGGCGGAGGGAGGCACAGGGGCAGCTGCCTCCCTGCCCGCCACGGGCGGGCCGCGCCTCGCGTGGGCTCTGACCGGGATTTGATGAAAACACGCAAAAATATTGATGGGTTTTTCTTGGGCGTTGAAGATGCTCGATGCTTTAGACTAATTAGACAAGCCAAAAGCCTTTTGAAGATAAAGCAAATTGGACAACCCTTGTTAATTAGAACATAATTTAAAGTTTGAAATTATATCACTCATGAAGTCGCCTAATTAGTATGACGATATGTTAATAGCCTACTGAGACACGAAGAGCGGAGGTTTGGCATGAACTCCTTAAAGGCTTGCAAGAAAATCCTCTTTCCTATGTTGTCATTAATAAAAGATTTCTATAGACTTCAGCCTTTCAACGGTGACATACAATTTATAGTACACACAATGCATTAGCCCATAGTGCTGCTCAATTTTTTTACTATTATGAAAACTAATAAATTCGTCAAGCTGAATTAAGCATACAAATCAGATGAGGCATAACAGATTACATATTGAAGCGCTGTGTCTCCCGAGCCTAAATGAAATTTCAATCTAATAATTCCTTCCTGGCCCGGCCATAATTTGTTTAGAGATGTTGTTCTACTTCTTTCCAAGCGCTATTCGCACCATAATTAAATGATACTCAAGCTTTTAACTTTGATTTATTTCATTTCTCCGAGCTGGCGACAGTGCGAGCTGATACAATGTAATTTTTTTTATTTCCCTTAAAATTACCAAGTCTGCTGTTTAGGTGAGAAATTAAACACCTAAGCACTTATTTTAACCTTCCCGCTGCAAAGTGAAATTCATGGAAATAAACCAAGCCACCTTCAGGAAAACTGTCCTCTATTTTATTCATTTTCTTTGTTTTGGTTTGGTTTGGGTTTTTTTAACTGTATTTTTTTATAAATCTCGTATTTTTGGAATAGAGAGGCGGGAGGAAGTTGGCGGGGCAGCCGTGCGCTTTTGCGGAAGGACCCCTCGCCACCCCGCAATGTGGGACAGACCCCGGCCGCCGTTCTCTGCCTTGCCCTCCCGGCCCCCGCGCAGCGCCCTGCGGCCAGCGCCCCCGCCGCCCCCCGCCACGCCGGAGCGGGGAGCAGTGCCAGGGCAGCGCCCGGGACAGTCTGTGGCTATGTGCTGTTTTGAGCCTGGACGGGACTGTTCTCTTTCCTTTCTCACTTTTTATTTTTCTTTCTTTTTTTTTTTTTTTTTTTTAAATGGAGGGTGGATTTAAGTCGCTTTCCCCCTCCCGTGTTTTTTATTTTATTTTATTTTTTTGGCTTTTTCCCTCCCCTTTCGGGGAGGCGGCGAGGCGCGGCGCGGCTGTGAGTGTGGGAGCACGCGTAGGCGTGGGCGCGGGGGTGGCGGGGGGCGGGCAGGGAGCGGCGGAGGAGGGGGCCAAGGCCGAGGAGGCAGGCGCGGAGGGCCCTTCCCGAGGAGTTGGGCTGTAGTGACAGGCGAGAGGGGAGGGGAGGGAGGGGAGAGAGTAAAACCCACAGGCGCGGCGGCGGGGAGGGCACTTCGCGAGAGGCGAGGGCCGGCGCCGGAGCGGAGGCGGCGGCGGACGGCGGCGAGCGCCCGGGCGGAGGGCGGGCGGGCGGGAGGCAGCCCGAGCATCCCCCGCGCAACCCCGGCTCCCCGGAGCCGCCTCTCCCGGCCGCGTCCTCCCCGGCGAGGCTCGGGCAGCCGGCTGGGGGGCGAGTGGGATTTTTATTTTTTTTTTCTTTTTTCTTTTTTCTTTTTTTTTCGGGGGGGTGGCGGCGCGGGGGCGGGCCGGGGCTCCTGTGGCTTTTCCGGGGGGTCCGGGCCCCCGGCCCCGCTCCCCTGCCCTCCTCCGGCGGCCGCTGGCTGGCGGGCCGGGCCGTGGCGGCGGCGAGCACCATGATGATGTCCCTGAGCAGCAAGCAGCCCTTCGGCCTCCCCCACGGCGGCAGCGGCCTCCACGAAACCAAGTACTCGGCCCTGCACACCGCCTCGCCCTGCCCCTCCGCCGGCGCCACCGCCCCCGCCGCCAGCTCCCCCAGCAGCACCGGCACCGGCGGCTCCGCCGGACGCGGCTCCAGCTCCGGCTCTGGCTCCGGCCCCGGCGGCGGCGGGGGCTCCGGCTCTGGCTCCGGCTCGGGCTCCGGCCCCGGCGGCGGCGGCGCGGAGGCGATGCGGCGGGCCTGCCTGCCCGCCCCTCCGGTAGGTGCCCGCCGCCCGCCGCCCCGCTTTAAGGGGAGCCCCTCGGCGGCCCCCCGGATCCGCCTGATGATTTTTTCATGGCCGCGCAGCAAATCACCCGGCGCCGCCGGGCGCTCGCCCAACTTATGCATGCGGCGGCTCCTGCCGCCCGTATTAATTTTTATGACCTGGGATGCTGCGTGCGGCTGGTGCGTGTGTCCGTCCGTCCGCCCGCCGCTGGCTGCCTCTGCGTGCGAGCGGCTGCGCGCCGCGCCCGCTCCCTCGCCCCGCTCGCTCCCTCTTCTCTCCCCCACCCCCCCCCCCCCCTTCACCAGGATTTCTCTTTTAACATGCTGGGGAGGTTTTAGTGGCACGGCGGAGTGCGCGGGGAGGCGAATTCCCCGCTGAGCGTTATGTGTGCCTTCTATTTGCAATTGCAGAGCAATATATTCGGCGGTCTGGACGAGAGCCTGCTGGCCCGCGCCGAAGCCCTGGCAGCGGTGGACATCGTCTCCCCGAGCAAGAGCCACCACCACCACCCGCCGCACCACAGCCCCTTCAAGCCGGACGCCACCTACCACACCATGAACACCATCCCCTGCACCTCGGCCGCCTCCTCCTCCTCGGTGCCCATCTCCCATCCGTCCGCCCTGTCGGGCACCCACCACCACCACCACCATCACCACCACCACCACCACCAGCCCCACCAGGCGCTGGAGGGGGAACTCTTGGAGCACCTGACG
The DNA here is from genome assembly GCF_963082525.1 of Nesoenas mayeri. Lineage (NCBI taxonomy): Eukaryota > Metazoa > Chordata > Aves > Columbiformes > Columbidae > Nesoenas > Nesoenas mayeri. The sequence goes on from NC_137540.1 coordinate 21,287,705, forward strand.
CCGGGGCTGGCGCTGGGGGCCATGGCGGCCCCCGACGGCGCCGTAGTCTCCACGCCCGGCCACGCTCCCCACATGGCCGGCATGAACCCCATGCACCCGGCGGCGCTGGGCATGGCCCACGCCCACGGGCTGCCGGCCCACATGAGCTGCATGAGCGACGTGGACGCCGACCCCCGCGACTTGGAGGCCTTCGCCGAGCGCTTCAAGCAGCGCCGCATCAAGCTAGGGGTCACCCAGGCCGACGTGGGCTCGGCGCTGGCCAACCTGAAGATCCCGGGGGTGGGCTCCCTCAGCCAGAGCACCATCTGCCGCTTCGAGTCCCTCACCCTCTCTCACAACAACATGATCGCCCTCAAGCCCATCCTGCAAGCCTGGCTGGAGGAGGCCGAGAAGTCCCATCGCGAGAAGCTGGCCAAGCCCGAGCTCTTCAGCGGCGCGGAGAAAAAGCGCAAGCGGACCTCCATCGCCGCCCCCGAGAAGCGCTCGCTGGAGGCCTACTTCGCCCTCCAGCCCCGGCCCTCCTCCGAGAAGATCGCCGCCATCGCCGAGAAGCTGGACCTCAAGAAGAACGTGGTCCGCGTCTGGTTCTGCAACCAGCGCCAGAAGCAGAAGCGTATGAAATACTCGGCCGGCATCTGAGACAGCAGCGGAGGAGAATCAACATCGTAATAATATCGATAATAAACATAAAATTCAATAAACAACATCAACAAAAAAAAGGGAAAGGAGGAAAAAAAAAATCACAACCGCGTCCCACCGCCCCCAGCCCACCCCATCACCCGCCCCGCGCCCAACTTTCGGGGGGACTTCCCCGCGGAGCCACCGCCCGGACCCGTCCCGGCAAGTACCGCTGGTTTTTATTCTTAACAGACCTCGCCTGAGGGCAAGCGCGAAACATGCCCTTCGCAGCGGTGTGTCCGCAATGTCATGGTTTTCTCGGGACCCAAACTTGAATTTAGAGTTGAGGCTTGCGCCGCGAGAGACGTCTCAAAAGTATTTTGATTTAAATAATAGTAATAATGATTTAAAAAAATAACAGATGGCAGGTTTTTCTGCGTTTACACTGCGTATTATAAATATATAAATATATATATATTTTTACTGTGGTTATTATCCTTTTCCTTCTCTGAAGTTCTAACGCTTAGGGAAAGAGCTGATCCTGCTGTGTTCACTGGTCTTCAAAAGCTATTATTAGATTACTGCCAAACAACCCCTTGTAAATTATTAATTTATCTCTCTAGCAACTTCATTTTGTGCTCATTCTTATTAATTACACCTCTTTAATCTAAGTCTTGATACAAGTAAAAAAAAAATGGGTAGTGAGAATCGAATATTTTGTGTTGGTAGGATTTATGAACGTGAGCTTTTCTCTTCTTCTCAATGTCCCTTTTGGCCATCTGTAAATTGTCACCTGAACCTAAGGTATTTCTCTGGCGAGTATTCTTATTCGTACGGCGTCGGCACCCTATAGTAGATGTTCTACATTATTTGTGTAGCCTGATTCACTGTCCGAGGTATTTGTTTACCGCGTTACATATTTAATGGGGATTCCCATATTGTCCCCACCACACGCTGCTCCCGAAGCGAGAAAGGACGTGGCCGCGTAAGGTGACAGCGTGGGGGGTTTGTTGCTTCGGGTTTCTTGCCAGCACAAGATCCGTCTTTCTCGATTTCAAAGCTGTATCGCGACGGTTTGCAGACCGGCTCGGTTATTTATCTCTCCGATTGCTTTATTATTTATTTATTTGGTCGGTCGGTTATTTATTACCTTTAATTGCAATACTTTTCCGTGGAGGAAAGTCCATTTTGGAGGTCTGTTTGTAGAAAAGCCAAATTTAATTTTGTAGGAAAGGGAGCGAGCGAGAGAGACTGCACTGCCTGTAAATTCACAAACGGTTTGGTACATTTCTTTTGGAACAACAATAAAACGAGGGTACTCGGTTTGGTACCTGTATGTATTGTAAATATTTCATTGGCGTTGACGCACATATAGATATATTCTTACAGATTCCGCTGTATCGCTGTTCTATCCGAGACTGTTTGAAGTCTTAAGTTCTGTACATGACCCGATTTCGTTGGCTTTTTTTTTTATTAATAGGAGGTTTATTTATTCTAGTAATGTACTAAGTTATTTTTAAATGTTGTTAAATTGTCTTTCATTAAAAAAGGAAAAAAAGAAAACAACAAAAAAAAGAAAACATGATTTTAACGTTTTATTGGCAAAACGCGTTTGCGGCTTCTTGTTTCTCCACCGCGAGCCTCTGCCCGAGCTCAGAGCCGCCTCCGGGTCGCGGGATTTGCTCAAACCCCGCGGCATGGGCGGGCGGGGAGGGGGTTTGCACCCCCCTGCCCGCCCGCAGCAGCGCGGCCCTGCCCGGCGTGCGGCGGCTCCGAACTGGGGGGGGGGGCCGGGGGGAGCGGGCTGCAGCACCGCGGACAGCTCCGCTCCGCGCCCCGCCCGCCGAGCGGCTGTCGCGAGTGACCGTGTGCGTGGCTGTGATTGTGATGGGGTCAGGGGGTGGCTAGGGGGGGCTCCCCGGTCGAGTCCCCGCTACCTCAGCCGCTCTGCCTCCCGGTGTGAGGGAGTCAAAGGTGTCACGCACGCACGCAAAAAAAAAAAAAAAGCAAGCCCAAACCAAACGAACCCACAAAATCCAAACCGAAACAACAACAAAAAACAAAACCCAAGAGGGGAAAGAAAAAAGTAATTTTCCCGCGTGGCTCTCACAAAAGCTGGGGAAACCCGACGGCGGCTGGCGGGGAGGGAGAGAGGAGATCATACACAAACCGCTATTAAATATTCATATTGCCGCCCAGCCACCAGCTACAGCTGCATCTTCAAAGCCGCCCGGGCACTCCGAGGGTGCCAGCCTGCGGGCATGGCCGGGCGGTGGCTCCGCGGACGCGGAGGGGCTCGGAGGCAACGTCTCGTCCTCCTGCGGCCCGGCCGGCAGAGCCGGGCGCCCTCTCCCTGACCCCACAGCCCCCTGAGAGGTCAGCGCTTGTCGTTGTCGTTACCGGCATCACTACCTCAACAGCCCCGAACAAGTCCGCGGGCGCGCAGGGCTTCCGCGGAGCCAATGCGGCTTTTCCTCCCCGACTGTCCCTGCTAGAGCTGCAGGCGCAGGGCGGCTGTTTTGGGGAGGGGAGGCGCTTGCCTTGCGCGGAGCCTGCGCATCCCTGCGCGCCCCACCGACCGGGCAACGACCGGGGCTGCGCCCCCAGGCGACATCTCCCCCACAGCGTGGGCAGCGAGGGGCAAATGATGTCGCGCAATATCTGCGGTCGCAGGGATCGTTTTAAGAAGCAAGGAGGGCAGGAAGGGGAGTGGAAAGCGGCGCGTTGGGGGCAGGAGCGAGCCAGCCCAGCAGGGCCACAGGCCGGTGGGACCCCTGAAAGCAGTAAGGGAGCCCCCCAAAACCGTCAGTAGGCGCAGGCAGCCAGCAGCCCCTGAACTGCCGCTTCGCCCTCTTAAATGAGCCATTCACTTAAAGGCTATTACGGGCGAATTAATAAATTACACAGCGAATTATTAAATCCAGATAATTACAAGGAATAAGTAAGTAATCATTAGTTATCTCAGCTAATTACTGTGGGTCAGAGCGAGCGAGAATGTGAAATCCTCCTCGGGAATTGAAATTAACTTTGCACAGTGAGTCTCTCTGCTTGACATCCCCAGTCTGTAGGCACATGGCAGCTCCCCTGTGAGCTCGGCTTTCTATTTAACTTGGAGAGAATGGAAATAAAATTAAGTGGCGATGTGATAATAGGAAGCTGCTTAGAAAGCAAACGCTGTGGGTTTTATTTTTTACCGTTTACTGCCTGGAGATAGACTGCTCTCTAGTTTCCCACATTAAAAACCCGGGGCAATTAGTCGACGTCTCCCTGTACCTGCCTGTCCTACACATGCAGATTATGAGCAAAGGAAAACGCACGAAAGATCCGGGGGGGCATAGGTACCTGGGCTCTGAGAGACCCAGGAGGGCACCTGGGCAGCCCCTCTGCTGCCGCTCGGCAACACCGCATGGGCCGGGAAGGTCTGAGGCAACGGCGCGCTTTGTTTTGGGAGACAATAAGCTGTCGAGCCCTAATGAGAGTCCCTGTCTCTTCCGCTGATCTTTCCGCAGATCTCTCCAAGAGCTAATGTTCCCCCCCCACCCCCCTCCCCAACACCCATCTATAACATCACTTCCCGGCTTCTCTTCACGTGCACCTTTTGTAAACAGCAGATCTATAGGTGGAGACGCTCACGCTGCCCTCGCTGGGCTTTCCCCACATTAAAACAACAACAACAACTGCTGTGTGTGCGCGGCGATGAAAAAGATCTAGGCTTCTTTGCCTTTATCAATTGCAATTAGGTGGACAGTCTTTCCCCTCTTCCCTTGCTCCAGTCTGGGATGATAATTAAAATTTAATGAAGCCTGGGAGTAGCAGAGCTCTGTCTGGGGACTGTGGAATAGAATATTTTAACTGTACATTTACACCAAATGTCTGGCTTCAAAGACGTGACTGCTTTTAATCTCGAATTAGAAAACCACAGACCTGAAATTAAATATTAGCCACCCTCGGCTCCCCTTCCTTCTCACCACACTGTCACGCCTGTGTTTTCCTGCCTTACACCACGACACGCACACACCCACGTCTCGAGTCTCCAATTACACTCGCGTTAATAATAGATGGCTTTGAGAGGGTGCGGATTTTTCCCTTTCCTTTTTTTTTTTCTTTTTTTTTTTTTTTAAATAGGGTTAATGCAATATTAATTGCTCGTAGCTGCTATAAGAATGCGCCGCGTATTTCCAAGAACAAATCGATGGATCGGGGCAGCGAGTGCGGAGCAGGGAGCGCAGCCCCGGGGCCGCCCGGGTGAGTACGGCCGCCAGCGGGGCCCTTCGCGCCGGCGCAACTCCCGCACCGTGTCCCGCCGCGGCGGGGCCGAGCCCGGCAGGCGGCAGCGCGCCCCGGCCGCGGGTCGCTGAATGGGGTGGCGCGTGAAAGGACAGCAGGGGCACCATTTTTTCACCCCAAATCCCCTCTCGGTGGGGAGAGCCCGGACCCCCGATCACCCCCGGACACCCACTTAGCGCGGCGGTGGCAGACCCCAGCAGCCGCCCGGCTCCCAGGGATGCCCGCTTGGTTTGTGGTCCCGCCACGGTAACTGGGGGAGTGAGGACTGGGGAACAACATTCCTCTCCCTCCCTTCTTTATTGTTATTATTTTGGCAGGTGAGACCCCTAGGCTCTCCCAGAGGAGGGAGCCCGGAGGCGCAGGAGGGGAACCTGCCCCGCGGCTCGGCGCGTCCGGCAAAGGTAAACGCGTTTTTTGGAGGAGGACACCTCGCAAATAAGGTGGGCCGGGGGAGGAGGAGAGGGCAAGAAAAAGAATCCCAACCCACCAGCCAAAAAAATCCCCAAGAAAACTGCGCGGATACCCACAGACAGCTGGGACCGCCTCCCGTGGCGGGGGCATTGCTGACCTGCTCACACGGCTCCTCGGTGCCAGAGGCATCCCGGGGGTCGGGGGCTGCCGTGAGCTCGGGTGGGGTGGGTCACGCCTTTTCTCTCCCAGGTCCGGACCCACAGCTGGCATTTGTTGCCAAAAGAAAAATAAAAAAAAGGCAAGGGAAAAAAAAATCCAACTAAAACCTGCCACAAAACTCCGAACAATCCCCCAAACCAGAACAACGGAGGAAGAAAAAAGGTGCTGCAGGAGCGCGGGGCGGCAGAGCCACCGCCAGCTGGGACAGCCTCGGAGCTTGTGTGCCTGCAGGAGCGGGCTATGCAGCTGGGCCCCCGCCTCGGCCCTGCCCCAGCCCTTCACGGCCGCGGAGCCCGCGGGGCGCAGCGCTGCCTGGCCGGGGAGGGCTGGGCCAGCCCAAACCCCCGTGGGTGTCCTGGCACCGTCCTTCCCGGCGGGCGCAGCCGCCGCCTCCCCTGAGCAAACAGCCCCGGAGCCGAACGGACTTCCTCCTCCTCGCCCCAGCGAACCCGCTTGGACGCCGAGGGGGTGGTGGGGCCGATGCCGCTGCGAGCCCCTATGCGCGGCGGAGGGGGGTCAGGAGCAGGTGGGGTGCGGAGCTCCGCGCATCCTCGCGGTGTTTGCACAGCGGGCGGGGCCGGGGGCTGCGCGCCCCGTCCGGCTGCGGCACCGCTCGCCAGCGCGGCGGGGCTCGGCTCGCCTCCCCTCCCCGTTTATACAGAACAGGATCATTTACATAAAGTCCTTAAGGCAAATAACTGTTGGGGCTCTAATTTATATCTGATCGAAAATTAGCCGTCATTATGCGCTCCATTAGCAGCGTCTTTAATGTGCTTCTAAGCACCATTTGTCAAGCGGCTTGTTAATATCCTTCAAGTCTTTAAAGTTGAGAGCTCATTAAAGAGTGCGCTCTGTTATTGATGTAATTTAGATGAGTTTGGAAGAGCAAGTGCGCCGCGGACAACCTGGAGGAGCGGGAAGAGACTCGGGCTCCTCCCGGGGCTGCGGCACCCCCTCACCGTGGCTTGGGCCGGCCCGGGGCTCGCCTCCCTTCTTGGGATGGGGTGCGGGGGATGCCCCGGCAGTGGGGAGTCGGGTGGAGCCTCTTTTAGCTGAGGCGGAGTAAACCTGCTTAATTATGCGCAGACACGATTCCGTCGTCTCTCCTCACTTCATCGGAAGAGCATAAAGGCCAATAAATTACCACCGCTGCTTATCTGAAAATCCGCGTATTCTGTCATACCTTTTTTGTTTCTCTTTCTTTCCCTCTCCTTTTTTCCCCCCCTCGCTGGCGCAGATTGCGTTGGTGCAACACGGCGCAGCAGCCCCGTGAGGGCGGGCTGCCGGGGAGTACCCCGACGGCTCCCCTCGGGGCTTCCTCCCTCGGCCCGTTGGCTCTGCGTGATGGCGGGTCCCGGCCGCCTGCGGAGACCTGCTCCGCCCCTTCCCGCCCGAAATCCTGCTGAAAACCAGGCGGTGAGGGGAAGTCCCGGCTGAGCTGTGCCCCCCTCTCTTTCCCCGGGCGGTGCGGAGCGCGGCGGGGGCTTGCGGGGAGGGGTCGTCCCCTGCGCCGCCGTCCCCGGGCTTCCCCCAGGCGAAAGCAATAAAGCGGGTAATTAGAGTGCTAAAGACGGATGTAAATAACGGGGAGGAGGCAGTGGTGACAGCCGAGCAGCGAGGCCGGTTCTCCCCGGGGAAGGGACTCGGCGCCCCGCAGCACCCGGCCCGAGGCCCCGGAGAGGGGCGCCCCGCTGACCCGGTGGCACTCGGGCCCCTGCAGAAGGGGATGCTCACCACGCATTGGAAAGGCCCCTTTGCCCCCCGGAGTGCCCCAGAACACGCAGGTCGGGGCTCAGGGCAGAAGGGGTTGCGGGGTGGGGGTGGTGCAGGTGCAGGTGGCAGTAGCATTTCAAACCCTGCTGTGGCCCGACAACCCCCCAGCACAAACGCACCCACAGGGGCTCTAACTAGCTTTCCGTGCAGACCTGTATCAAAGGAGCACTTACCTCACACAAGGGTCCCATATGCACACTGACACCCGCGGGGAACATTTATCTCCTCTCCAGCCAGGAGCGTGGTGTGTGAGCAGCCGCACGGCTGCATCCAGCCCTCCCCACCTCTTGGGCAGCGAGGCCGGGGGGTCCCCATCTCTGCGGGGTGGGGTGTGTACTGCTCTGACCCCCCCACACATGAGAGAGGGCTGCTCCAGGGTCATTGCCTGCAGCGTGAGCCCCCTCCTACAGCCACCACCACTATGCTGGTCCCAGAAGCTCTCTGGCCAGACAAAAATACCTTCAGGATGATGAGCAAAAAAATCACCCCGGGTAGGCAAACATGAGGCATGAAGAGCCACAAGAAGGCCCGAGGCTGACGTGTTGCACTGTACATGCAGATGTGCTCACAGCTATTGCCACCAGGAACGTGAAGCAGGTGCAGCACAGAAGTATGTTGCTGGGCATGTGTCCTGCTGGTATGTGTTTTCCTTGTCCATTTACATGTGACATTTGGGGATCAAGTCCTTTCAGGCATGTGTGGGTGCATGCATGCGGCCTGCTGGATTTGACAAGGGCTCCTTGCATAGTGGAAAGCCCTTTCTTACCCATGTACTCACTTAAACCCCTTATAGCTTTTCTCTTGCTTCTGGCACCACGTTGTTACAGAGGGAAACCAGGGAAGTAGATGGGATAAATTTAACATTGAGAACATAACGTTTTGGATGGGTTTTTTTGTTTGTTTTGGTTTTGGTGTGTTGTTGTTGTTGTTGTTGTTTGGGGGGGGTGGTGCACTTTACAGGGAAATGTCTGCCTGCATTTAAAAAAGCCATTAAAAACCATCATGTCAAACATAGCTGGGTGAGTCAGTCTATGCCAGATTAGGGAGGGAAAACCATGGGCAAGTCTTGACAACATTTTACAGCAGCTGTGCTTACAACGTGAGCAAGTGAAAAGAAGTTCAGTTGCTTGCCTTATTTTGTGGGCAGAAATGGAGGGTGTATAGCAGTGAAAGAGCTGTGTACAGGTCCCATTCTCCCATTCCCACCCCAGTAATGGCTGTGGCTCTTGTGGGTGGACTTCTGGCAGTTACATGTGTGGCAGTGCCCACTGGGCAGCAAAACGGAACCCAATGGCCCAAAGAAAGGTGTGATGAGGAGAGCTCACGCAAACCTTAGCATAATAAAAGCCTTCATCCCGCAGGTGTGCACGAACACACACAACAGATGCTGTGCAAAAAAAAACAAAGCAAAAAATGTTGCCTTTTGAAATTGTTTTTACATCTCAAGTTGTAACATTTCTTTCCTGCTTGCTCTTTTTAGAAATTCATATTCTTTAAGAATACATTCTTAAAATGAAGCATCTTTAAAAATGACTGTGAATGGACATGCCTAGTGCCTTGATCCATAACTCTCCTGAGTTTCTTGTACTTAAATATCTTATGTGAAGATGCTCATAAACCCTTCCCATTGGACATTCCTTACAGAGAAGAGGCATTGCCACAGGGGAGGCCCAGCTGGGATCCCCTTGCTAATTGCTGCAGGTCAGCAGTGATGGCTGGGGTGGCTGCCTGCTCCCTGTTACCCTCCCACCTGACTACATTTTAAACCACTATTCATTTCAGCTTACGCTGACAGGCAGATACAAAGTGGATGTCAGTAGTGGGCTGTGGTGGTGGATGGACGATGTGCATGGTTCCTGTGTCTCTGCCCAGGCTGATGCCTTGTCTGCTCAGGAAGGCTGGGAAACACTCACCTCCCGTGGCTGGGGTGGCCGTGTTCAGAGAGAGGTGACAGCTGAGGCAGCCCAGCCTGCACAATTGCTGCTGTCCCTGACACTATTAAAACTTGTGTCAACACCTATGCTACAAGAAGAGTATCACCATTCTCCCAGCATAGCTGAGGGGATGGCATCCTGGGAGGCCATCTAGTGCAGCCCCCCAGAGTCTAGGCTAGCATCGCAGGTCAGCACCTCCTGGGTGACACCAGCACCAGAAACAAAGCAGGACAGCACCAGCCTGACCACAGATGGCTTTGGCTCCGCTCTGCTGGTCAAAGCCAATAAACACCCTCCCAGGCAATGCTTGGTCATGGGCTGGGAACAGGATATGCTCCAAACAGGGAATTCATTTGTGCCCACAGTTTTGGGGAGGAAGGGGAAAAGAGGACGGGAATTAGCAGTCGTGCTCGCCTCGGGGCTGGAAAAGAGTTCCCAGCTGGTTTGGCAGACTGGCAGGGGTGCAGCCACCAGAGACCACCCACCACTTACCTAAAGCTTTTTCTCTTCTAGAAAGCCTCTTCCTCGCTGGGGTGGTCGAGCTCTATTTGGCTTGGATATGAAAGCCAGCGCCTCTCCCCTCAACCTGCTGAGCCACATTTCCCCCCTGAATTAGCCAGCGTTACTTTTAACTTATTGAATAGTCTGGGTTAGAGCCAGTCAGACAATGAGCTCTTGCCTAGATGCAAGTTTGTGAGTCAGCAGCACCAGGACTCGGTGAGGTCTGGACCTTGCCAAGTATCTTATTGCTCATTCTTTGGATGAGTCCAGAGCAGCCCAGCGCCCAGTGGCCTCTGTATGCTCCAGGGCAGGCACGTGCTGGAGCTGAGCGGCCGCTGTCCTGGGCAGCCCGTGTGGATGGAGTACCAGGCAGCCCCGGGAAGATGGGGAGAAGGTTTTACTTTTTTAGACAGCTGTTTAAATGTTTTCATTTAATCAGCCGTGATATGTACGCCTCAGTTAAACAGCTGGCATCTGAGCTGATAAGCATGGATGCGTAATTTTGATTCTTACCTTTCTGTTTCAAAGCTGTCTCGTTTTGAGCACTTTGATCCAAAGACTAAACTCATTGTGGCATATTTATGTATATGACATTTTCATTCACTCCTTTATTTATTTATTTTTGCAAAACACATCACTTAACGAGGTTTCTAGTGCCAAGACAGCAGTGCTCTGTGATGGAAAACACACGGTCCAAACTTCAAAGCTTGCGTGTGCTGCAACAGTCCCATTTTACACGTGTTGCAGGCTCTCATTGCAAGGACAGTGGCAGTGCGTGGAAGGGAAAACTGTTCGGGGGGTGAGTGACAGTATATTTAACACCATGTCCCAATGGACTGGCTGTTTTTTTTACAAAAATGGATTTCTTTTTTTCTAGAATATTACAATTCTTTCTGGGTCTCTATGGCAATTCAGTGCTTTTGCCCCTCTCTTTGGTAGCATCAGTGTCTCAGGATATTTAGCATATTGATGCCCACAACAAACCCTGGAGGCAGGAATGTGCTGCTACCCCACTTCACAACAGAGGAAAACAGAGAAGTTTGTGAGTGATGAGGAACTGTAAAGAAGTCTCCCAAGAAAATTTGCCTGCAAACATCCATAGGTGTACTTGGAAGTACAAAGGCAGGAAGAAGGGATCTGGAGGTGCTCTGCATGGTGGTCCCTGTGTCTTTGTACCTCTGTCCGTGCCTCTCCTGGCTCCAAAACTGGTTTTAAAGCCGTTTTAAGCCCACTTCAAACAAACGTAACAGATAGGAAAAGGGCTTAACTGTGGTTATATACCCACAGATTTTGTGCCGTAAAGCAACTAACAGAGGGGACAGACCCCATGTGTGTCCCACTGAAGGAGAAAGGCAGAAAATGACACATGTACCAGAAAGTCTACTCCAGGCAAGAGGTTTTATTAATGCTCTATCCTCAGGAAAAGCATCACTTGGAGTTTGTGCCTTATTTGACATCAGAGAATCCAACCAAAATACACAAATCTGAGGGAAGCCAGCTTTTGCTGTTCCACAGCCACTCCACCTCCCTGCTGCAGTACCTGTGAGGCTGAGCTTTAAAATGGACTGCTGTGTTGCTGCTGGGGAAAATAAACCATTGCTTGCTGTAGTTTGAGGTGAATTTGTATTTTGTTGGACTCGTCATACTCCCAGTGTCCTGGGAGGAATATATTTAAGCACACTACTGGTACAGCTCTCTGGACATGCTATCAGATGTGGCAGTGTTGGCCCCCTGGTCTGAGCGCTCCAGGCTTCCTAGGAAGAAGATGCTGCTTCACCTTGCCTCTAATTTCAAAGTTACAAGTCTTTCCTCGACCTGGGAAAACACTGTGCTCAGATTAAGGCAAAATACAATGGACCAACATCTTGGTACATGCAGTTCTTTATTTTGAGGTGTCTGGGGGCACTTTTGGATGGCATTTCATCGCATCTCAATCTTTGTTCTACTGAGGCAGAATCACTTTCATACACTGTAACAGCAATGTTGCCACCTTACACCCTAGGCAGTAAGCTGTAACTAAACCATGTACATGCAGCCCGATCTTTTTTTGTGCCAAATACCTCTGCAACGCCAGCTGTATAACAGTGTCATATGTATCAGCCATTGTATTGCCCCACTGACAACCCCAGGTTGGAAGTATTTTGCTTTTCTGAAGCTGAAAATACTCCTGGAGTACAAAACTGCCAGAAGAATATCAATTGCAATTACCAATCTAAACTAAATACACAGTATTGTGGCCTTTTCAATATTACATTTCTGTGGCAAGTTTTTCCATTGTGCATCGTTCAGTCATGTTGGGACAATTTGTTAAATAATGTAGAGGCACTTCATCATGAAACAACATTTGAGGTGATTTACAGTTTGGTCTTTTAGCAGCACACCTGTAAATTGCTATAAATAATGCTAACCCCTATTAAGGAGACATCAGGGTGCTTCCAGGCTGAGAGAATTAATGGGGAGGCAGTTGTGGATGACACTGGATAAAAGCACTACCGGTTTACAACTGATTAGGTTGCCCTGATTACACAGATCTGTTAGCATACCCCACAGCCAGGCCTGAAGATGAAGGTTTCTGAAGGGCAGAGCTTGGCAGGCATTTAGCAGCAGGCTAAAGAGATCAGGGATAGTCTAAGCTTAAGTATCTTCATTTTTCTTGAAGGCATAATGTAACTTCTACAAATCAGCTGTTTGCAGCAAAGTTTAATTAGAAATAACTCATCATCTTGTCACAATATCAAGTTTTCATTCAACAATCATACAAGGTTAAGAAGGAAGGAAGGCAGGCTACAAAGCAAAGTAGATGGACCAAAATACCATGCAGAGCAAATCTGGCTATCTCAAAGGTTGCTGACACCTGAAAGCTGGGCAGAACAGTTGCGAAGTCAAGACTAAAACACATATAAACATAACTTATTCATTTTCATATTGGAAAAAAGAGACACTGGTTCCTCATAAACATGAAACTGCACACATCAACTTTTTGGCAGGTGATGTGAAGGGTGGGTCAATGTGCTTCTGCAGAACCCAATGTTAATCAAAATTGTGAAGACAGAAGGAAACGCTGACTGAAGGGCAAGAAAGAAACAAATGAGTACAAGGAAAAGTGGGGACAAAAGTGCAAATGGGAAAGGATGCAGCAGGCTCAAAATCTCAGTTTTACTGTAATTTGTATTCAGGTCTCAATGCAAAGCCTTTCTGCTGGGGAGTGAGATTCTAACTCAGTTCTGGTGTGAATATCCATCTACTTTAGCTCTGGATCAACAGCTTTTTTTTTCTCATGCTGCAATGCTGCATGTGGAAAAGGGTGAAAAAAGACGATCAAGCTCCCAACCAAGCGATCAGTCATGGCAAAACAGACAAAAGCATGGAAAATACTTTCCCCACAAATGGGAGATCATTATGCATGAACGCAAAAGAACAGCTAAACATGGTAGGACCACTTTAAACTATGAAGTGAACTCTTTTTGGCTCATAGAACTATTATGAACACTTGTGTTTCAAAGGTGTTGAAGATGATTTACAGGTAGAAATTCAAAATGCCTTAGTACAACCATCAGGAAGCAAAGGTGTGAAGACACATAATTCAGGGCTACCACATGCAGATTTTTACTTTGGCTTGCAATATCTCAGAAGGCTTTGAAGCCTTTGCTTCAGAAGTCAAGAGATGACGTGAGAACTGTAGCTTGCATTACAGGAGTAATTGCAAGAGTGAGCTTTAGCATACATCCCAAACAAACTTCAAAGGCTCAGAAACCAGAGGAAAAAGTAGAAGGACATCAGTGTGTCTTCATTGAACACAGATTTTAGGAGGATTTCCTGACTTACACAATGATTTGAGACAATGCATACTATGAGCATATCTGAAGAAGACTATGCACATGTTCTCGTCTCATAGAAGATGAGAGAAAACCTAAACTATTATATGAAACTTTCTGTCCATTCATATAGCTCTGTGGTGCCACCATAGCACTACAAAAGGAAAGGAGATGAAATCTTTGCTACCTTGTGAGGATGAATTCATGCAGACAGGAACATCACCAGCCCAGCCTTGCAGCAGGCATAGGCCCTCTCCTCTGCTGGGCTGCAGCTGTTACCAGATTTGGCCATCTCCAGGCAGCTGCGTGCTGGGCCAAATGCTCCAAACTACACCTGGGATTTGGCCGAACCGAACTGGCTGTATTTTAGATGTGTGAAAGCTTCTTTCTGTCTCACTTAGTCGATACTATGACAAGCGCATCATGTGCAGCCCAGGAGTCTGGCCCTGGTTTCACATGCTCTGTCAGCTGATGAAGACCGCTATGGAGATGCTATTTCCAGGATCCTTTTCCTTTGAAAAAATAGTTAATGCCACTCTCACAGTCCTGAAGATATTTCACTCATGTCCAATATTAAGAAATGTACAACAGGGACTGCAGAAATGAATCACACCATTTGATGGTGAGATTAAACCCAGCAGCTTTCAAGGGAAAGTGCATTGTTTCACTGATGGAAATACTACAGCTCCCTACAAGGGGGATGTGGGATCTGGGAGAAACAGAGCGGGTGACCAAGGCAAGCATACTTCTTGCAAATATATTGGTTTAGTTTTTTCAGTCTTTTACTTTGCTCTCCTTCACCGTCTGCTTTTGTATTTAGTTTGCATAAACTACTAACTTTTCTGGCACAGATTGTCTCAGAAAGTAATTTTCTGTGCACGTGTACAATTTTCTAACCAGAAAGAAGGATGAAAAAACCCTAGAACATGATCATACAAGTGACCCCTAGCAGCAGCACTGATTAAACATCATCTGCTCTGAGGCAGTTTGGCGTGTGCCTACGCATAGCTTGTGCCAGCACAGCACTCCCAGTCCCTGACGGCTGTGCCAAGCCTGGTATGCACAAGTTATCCCAAAGACAATTCCTAGTCCCAACGTCTTACTGGCTCCTATTGCACTTAAAATATTCACAGTGATCCTGGACATCATTCCTCCCACTGCCTGAGTCAACTTTGCTGGCCCACAAGTTTGTGTTTCAGGAGATGGAGCTGGCTTGGTCCAGGCAGGTTTCACACGAGTGCTATCAGCTCCCTGGCTAACGAGAATTTCCCCTATAGGCACATCAGTAAGGCTTGTTCGTGGTGTTTCCCCTTAGTTATTCAGAGCAGGCAGCGCCAAGGCTGGTTGTTTTGCTTATGTAGAGCCCCAAGCACTGGTGGTGTGGTGGGTACACAGCTGCTTGGCTGACCTAAAGCCATCATTTTAAAGAAAAAGCATTTGCCACATAAGGGAGCTGCTGTCTGCTGTTAGAGCCCCCATGCAGCCAGCACAGGAGCAGTTACAGTCCACAAGCCTATGTGGGTGTCACCTGTGCACATGATCTACTCTGTGTCTGCTGGCAAGAACATACGCACTCCTCTCAGCTCCCTGTGCGAACAGGGTACATTTAGTGCTGGATTCCGGCATGACAGGAAGGATTCAAAGTGCTATAAATCCTCACCCCTTTCCTGCTTAACTGTCCCCATCTCAAGCAGTTGTTTAGCTGTTTCTGCCAAATGCACAGCAAAATGTGAATGCATCCGTTATATCGCTCTCCCAGAACAGAGGCTGAGAGAGGCAAAGTATAATAAAAGCAAAGGCTCTAATTCATCAAAATATTCTAATATCAAAGAGCTCCTCTGAGGGTATCAGGGCTCAGAAGACATGAAAGCTCATTGCAATTCAGAATGTAAAAGTGAAAGAGGCTGCTGTGAGAGAGCCGGGCCTGGAGACAGAATCCATGTAATCCTGAACTTCCCTTATCATAAATAAACTTTGTTTTAATCTGTACTCTGAGCCTGGCATGAGCCTGTTCTGCTGAGATAGCAGACAGCAATGCCAGGGAAACTGATTTTCTGGTACTCACATGGAAAGGGAGTGTCTAATTTTCTCAGCCAACTGATGCTGAGGAGCAGAGAGGCAGACAACTCTCGTGAAAGAGAACAAGAAAAAGTAACAGTGATCACTGTGCTTCAGGGAGAGCTCTCTGAAAATGTTTCTAGAAGCACTGCTGTGGTTAAGTCCAGATTCCAGCCACTTCAACTACAAATGGTGAACTTGTGGCCAGAAAGGGCAGTGTTTCTGAAAACATCTAGGAAGACCAGGAAGCAATGCTGCCAGGGATAGAATAGCTCAGTCCAGTAGGTAGCAACCTTTCAAAGGTGATATACCCAATATATGGGTAAGTATTTCCCAAATAATAGAATCATTTTGGTTGGAAGAAACCCTCAAGATCATCAAGTCCAACCATTAACCTAACTCTGGCACTAAACCATGTCCCTAAGAACGTCACCTACATGTCTTTAACACCACCAGAGATGGTGACTCACCCAATACCCTGGGCAGCCTCTTCCAATGCCTGACAACTCTTTCCATTAATAATTTTTTCCTAATATCCAATCTAAACCTTCCCTGGCACAACCTGAGGCCATTTCCTCTTGTCCTATCACTTGCTACTTGGGAGAAGAGACCAACACCCTCCATGCTACAACCTCCTTTTATGCCAGTTACAAAAGCTGGTGTTGAAGGAAGCTGCCTGTCAGAGACAAGGCTTACCTCTCATCGGTCTGTTTGGGGTAGGAGATCTCAGTCCTAGCTGGGTTCAGAGCTAAGTGGGAGCCAGGAGCTACTGCAGTTCCCAGATGTTCCTCCTATGATGCTCAAGTTCCCAGTCCCTAGCTCTTCCATGTGCTGCTGAAAATCTGCTGTCCACTGGTTTTCTGTCTACCTGTACTGCAGGTGGCCAAGCTACAGAACTGATCTGGAGAATCGGTAGCTGTTGGGACAACCTGAGATTTCGTTTCCCCTTCTCTGTGATCCAACAAAGACCTGAGCAATTCTTCTGGGGCTGCATGCCCTCAGCTCCCAGGGACAGCTAGGGCCATTGCCAGCACTTCAGACCAACTTGAGGTTGCCTGTGCTTGAAAGCTGCTCTTGTTGCAGTCTCCTGCCTTTATGTGGTAATGAAGCAAACAGGTAACTTCATTGTTAACCTTGGTAAAACAAGCCTAAAAATTCAGCAGGGACAGGGGATTTTAGTTATTAAATTGCATGCTCACCTATTGAGATTAATTCCTCCAAAGCAGCACAGCAGCAAGTGGGTATGAATATGGGACTCATTTTGTCCATCCCACAGCTCAGTGAAGATTAAACAGCAAGCTTTCAATTAAAGGCATACTCACACCTTTTTCTCTTCTAAATGAACTTGAGAGCCCACTTGACCAACAGCCACTCTGAACTTTTATTTTGTAATTTTTAAAAATAAAGCTTAAATCTTTAGAAAGAGAAGTTTATCTCCAAAGGTTAAACTTCCGGCGATGTGCTTTACCATCATAGCCGCTGGGCTCCTTCATGCTCAGCATCACTCCAGCACTTTGCCTGTGTCAAAAGAAGACTCACACATGGAAATATTCATTAACATGTTTATTTGTTTATCTTCAAAGGCAGCACATACGTTTCTATCTACTTGTAGGTATAAGTGTGGCAAATACAGAGATACTATGAAGTTATGCTGTCAAACAAGGCACAGTTCTGAAAACAATAAATTGTCCTCATTCTCTTCTTTGTAGGAGCTGTCTTCAGAAATATGAGACTGAATCTCAGGACAAGGTCTGTGATGTACACCACTCTGAAGGCTGATGAGTTCTCACCTTGTGTAACAGCTGAATTTCACATAACTACTTAAGACTTCAACCTATGTCTTGCATTTTTACATGTATATTCTTGTTTCTTCCAGTTATGCTTTACTTTTTCCTAGCAGGAAACTAAACTGTGGCTTTAGTAATACCTACAATTAATATTATTTATTCCATCTCTTTCCAGGTATTTATATATAGTGTATTTCTTAAGTCTATATTTAGATGGCCTATTTAGAAATGAACGGATTCCTTCCAGAATGGCAATGACCCTTCTGTGACTCAAACATTAATTTTCTAAATGGCTTCACAGGTAAATGGTGAAATACCTTATACATAATTATAATTAACAAGATATACCCTATTAATGGTCAGAAAACATGCTTTTAATAATTATAAACAGAATCTTTTCTGAGGTACAACCTTCCCCTCTGCTATGAATCCTCAGTCAATACCATCTGATACCTCCACAGTGACACCTATGAAAATCCTATTAAAAAAGCACTCTTAATTGCCAGTTTCACATACCTTAGGCACCCACAAGATGTAGATTTTAGAGACATCAATTTTACATTTCAGAACTATTCAGAGATCCAACTGCTATAATATGTTTGACAAGTCTTTGTTTCGAAACAGACAGCTGGCATTATAGGCTAAATGGATTTACCTGCTTTCTTAACTTCATTCAAGTCAACTATGCCTATAATTTCTCAGAGCACGGAAAAACTTGCAACTGCAATTCATACTCTCCCATGAGTCCTCCTTTGTGATTGCAAAGTCTTAAGGGTCAGGGGATGAGAGGCTTCCTCAAAAAACTTGGTGGAAGGATTGCAATGATAATGAACAAGGCAGAGTAGAGAATGATTCTGTTCCATATGAGGAGCTCTTTAAAGAAATTAGAGCACCTCTCACATAAAAAGACAAAGGACAAAAGTTCCATTATACTAATTTGAGCTGTGATCTCAGCAAGTCTTACAAACAAGACTAAGGAAAGGGATGTTGGAAGAAGCATTGGTAACTCTGGTGGTAATTACAGAGACATGGTGGGACAGCTCACATGACTGGAATGTGGTCATGGATGGCTGTGTCCTTCTCAGGAAAGAAAGGCCAGCCAGGCGAGGTGGTGGAGTTGCTCTTTACGTGAGAGAGCAACTACAATGTATTGAATACTGTCCAGGCACGGATGAGGAGCAAGTTGAGAGTCTATGGGTGAGAATTAAGGTGCAGGCTGGCAGGGGTGATAATGTTGTGGGTGTCTATTACAGGCCACCAGATCAGGGTGAGGAAGTTGATGAGGCCTTCTATGGGCAGCTGAGAGTGGCCTCACAGTCACAGGCCCTGGCTGTCATGGGGGATTTTAACTTCCCTGATGTTTGCTGGAAGGACAACTCAGCCAGCCAGCCACAGTCCAGGAGGTTCCTCCAGTGCATTGATGACAACTTTCTGATGCAAATGGTGGAGGAGCCGACTAGGAGAGGAACACTGCTGGACCTCATCCTCACTAACAAGGAGGGTCTGGTTGAAGCAGTAAAGGTTGAGGGCTGCCTTGGCTGCAGAGACCATGAAATGGTGGAGTTCAGGATCTCCTGTGGCAGGAACAGAATAGCAAGCAGAATTGCAACCCTGGACTTCAGCAGGACAAACTTTGGCCTTTTCAAGCAATTGCTGGGGGAAATCCCATGGGAAAGGCTGCTTGAAGGAAAAGGGGCCCAAGATGGTTAGCTTTCAGGGACTGCTTCTACCAAGCTCAGGATCAGAGCATCCCAACACGTAGGAAGTCAAGGAAGGGAGCCAGGAAACCTGCGTGGTTAAACAGGAAACTTCTGGGTAAGCTCTGGTGGAAGAGGAGAGTGTACAGATCATGGAATGAGGTGCTGGCCACTTGGGGTGAATATAAGGCTGTTGTCAGAGGATGTAGGGAGGCAACTAGGAAAGCTTAGGCCTCCTTAGAATTAAACCTGGCGAGAGGGGTCAAGGACAACAGAAAGAGCTTTTTCAAATACATGGCAGATAAAACTAACACCAGAGGCAATGTAGGCCCACTGATGAATGGGGTGGGTGCCCTGGTGACAGAAGATACAGAGATGGCAGAGTTACTGAATGCCTTCTTTGTCTACTCTGCCGGAGGCTGTACTGAGGAGCCTTGTACCCCTGAGGCCCCAGAGAAAGTCAGGACAATGGAGGAGTTTGCCTTGGTTGATGAGGACTGGGTTAGGGAGCAATTAAGCAATCTGGACATCCATAAATTCATGGGTCCGGATGGGGTGCACCCACAGGTGCTGAGGGAGCTGGCTGAGGTCATTGCTGGACCGCTCTTCATCATCTTTGCCAAGTCCTGGGAAACAGGAAAGGTGCCTGAGGACTGGAGGAAAACAAATGTCACTCCAGTCTTCAAAAAGGGCAAGAAGGAGGACCCAGGTAACTATAGACTGGTCAGCCTCACCTCCGTCCCTGGGAAAGTGATGGAACAACTTACCCTTGGTGCCATCTCAAGGCATATCAAGGATAAAAGGGTGATTAGGGGCAGTCAACATGGCTTCACCAAGGGGAAGTCATGCTTGATCAACCTCATAGCCTTTTATGAGGACATAACCATGTGGATAGATGATGGCAGAGTGGTGGATGTGGTCTATCTTGATTTCAGTAAAGCATTTGACACAGTCTCCCACAGCATCCTCGCTGCTAAACTGAGGAAGTGTGGTCTGGATGATCAGGTAGTGAGGTGGACTGTGAACTGGCTGAAGGAAAGAAGCCAGAGATTCGTGGTCAATGAGGCAGAGTCTAGTTGGAGGCCTGTATCTAGTGGGGTGCTCAAGGGTGGGTACTGAGACCAGTATTATTCAATATATTAATCAATGATTTGGATGAGGGAATAGAGTGAAGTGTCAGCAAGTTTGCTGATGACACCAAGCTGGAAGGAGTGGCTGACATGCCAGAAGGCTGTGCTGCCATCCAGCGAGACCTGGACAGGCTGGAGAGTTGGGTGGGGAAAAATTTAATGAAATATAACAAGGGAAAGTGTAGAGTCTTGCATCTGGGTAGGAACAACCATAGCTTCCATTTTAAGTTGGGGAATGACCTATTAGAGAGCAGCATAGGGGAAAGGGACCTGGGGGTCCTGGTGGACAGCAGGATGACCATGAGCCAGCACTGTGCCCTTGTGGTCAAGAAGGCCAATGGCATCCTGGGGTGTATTAGAAGCGGGGTGGTTAGTAGATCGAGAGAGGTTCTCCTTCCCCTCTACTCTGCCCTGGTGAGACCACACCTGGAATATTGTGTCTAGCTCTGGGCCCCTCAGTTCAAGAAGGACAGGGAACTGCTGGAGAGAGTCCAGTGCAGGGCAACAAAGATGATTAAGGGAGTGGAGCATCTCCCATATGAGGAAAGGCTGAGGGACCTGGGTCTCTTTAGTTTGAAGGAGACTGAGAGGTGACCTCATTTATGTTTATAAATATATAAAGGGTGAGTGTCATGAGGATGGAGCCAGGCTCTTCTGGGTGACAACCAATGGTAAGACAAGGGGTAATGGGTACAAACTGGAACACAAGAGGTTCCACTTAAATTTGAGAAGAAACTGGAATAGGCTGCCCATGGGGGTTGTGGAGTGTCCTTCTCTGGAGACATTCAAAACCCACCTGGACACATTCCTGTGTAGCTTCATCTCAGTGTTCCTGCTCTGGCAGTGGGATTGCACTAGATGATCTTTTGTGGTCCCTTCCAATCCCTAACATTCTGTGATTCTGTGATTCAGTAAATGGTGATTTTTCTTATAAAGCAATACCGAATTGATACTGCAGCCAAGTACCAGTGAGCACTGTGCTTTTGGCTGGATGATGGGAGGCATTACAATGAGGTCTGCTCATCACCCATGGAGCTGACTCCTTCCAAGAGCTGAGCATTTATTCCAGGATCCTGTCTGAAGCGTAATGTATGGAACAACATCCTGCTCAACGTCCTTGCCCCATTAATTTGAAAGGAAAAGCAGAGCCTTTGTTTTCTCTGAAAAAGTTTGCAAGGAACAGAACAACGCCTGCATCCTGTCAGAGAGGTAGTTACTCGTCAGACAAATTATTACTGGGATCAGAAGCAGCTACATTTAGCTCAATAAAAATAATTTTCTCCCAGAGCTTCCTAACTCTAAGGAACACAACTTTTCACTTACATTATTATAGGATGATAGTAGTCCCCTTATTTTTATTAAAAGCTTTACCGCTTAAAAGTATAGTTCAAGAGTATGGGAGTGCTAATACTCTAGAGGATTAATTTGTGACCATTTTTTCACAAGCATACAAAAGTTATCACTTAGTAATGAGTGCAGATTGGCAAAAAATAGTGATGATCACGGATGCTATTTAATATAACCACATAATAACTTCTGGGACACATACACAGGATGTTCACTTGCCACAGAAACATATGTGAGGCTCAAAATCCTTAAGAATTTAGAAACTTGTCCTTGAAAAAATGATAATCATATTTACTGGAATGTCTGATAGGTTTATTTTTTTATATATATTTCTTTACTATGAAGGATAAATTCAAATACTCAGTTTCTAATATCTAAAAATAGCAAGGTCTTACAAGCAGTCTTGCTATCCTTATCAAGATTAGAAGAGTTTGCAGATTAATGGGATTTTCAGATGTTATTTGCAAAGTTGTGCTATTTTAACTATGTTTTTCATATTTCATATTAATAATATTAAAATATCAGGGGTAAATTGGACACTGTTATTGTTTATACTTAATTCATGGTCCTGTTTTCCTTCCTTGTTTTCATAAACTGTTTACCTCTTTTTAACACTCTGTAAAGAGATTTGCATGCTTATATGTGTGCATAATTGTAGGTAGGAAGATTGTTATATAACTTTTCAGCCTTTTAAAAACATTCTAAATGAACATTGTTGTAATAAGTTTGGTGTTCAGACAATAAAGACCTCTAAGTAAAAGAATAAAATTATAAAGGTATTTGTGTTTACATTGCATGTACACAGCATCTTCATCAAAAATGGTCAAATAACAGCTAGTTAATGATACACTTTCACCATGTCTTAACAGGCAGAAATCCTGTTGTCACATGTCAACCAGTTACTCAAATTGCAATGCTGAAGAAAACCAGTGAATTGAGTTATTATTATGGCAAAAGAAATTGCTTGTTCAAAGACTGTCATAAAAACTGATGACGGGTCTAATGGACCTTGCTTCAAACTCTGAATCTGCAAATCTCCGCTTAAAGAAAGTAATGGTTGATTACTGGGATTCATCGGGCTTTGTTTATGTAGTTTGAAAGAACATGTTTTCTAATGCATGAAATGATAAAAAGGTTCCAAATCCTGCTTTTACATATGTTCTGCAAAGTAATAACTGCCATCTTCTGTTCTTTAACTGCTCTTCAGGCCGGCAGTGATGGTAGCTGGAAAATGCCTTCTGAGGACTGTGATGGCCACACAAGTCACTCCAAAATCAGTGCTTTACATTATTTATCACAAAGAATCTAAGCAGAATTTTAGTTTATCTGATTGTGTGAATGAACACAGACTTTGCTAAAAGGGGAATTCTGGGTTCAGTTTTGAAAATGTGACATACAGGTATTCTACCAGATGCACTTTTATTGTTAAATATAGTTGTTTCAGCTGTGCCTATAGATTGATGTTGCACTTGGGACAGTCAATGGCATTTCAAATGCCTTGATTGTACAGGCTTGCAACAGTTTCATGAGCGTGTTCAACCAGATTTTAAACAAAATTAGTTTTGTTTTGGGCCCAACTTGTGTTATAGATTAGATCAAAACTGCACCATAGTGTGCCCTCCAGGCTGGATCTATTCTATCCAAGTTACAGTTGAACCACAACTGTTAAGCACAGGTACTAAAATCACCGATAGCCCTACAAATAAGGCATCAAGCTTGTAGTTTATTTTTTTCTGAAAGGGACAATAATCTGGGATTTAAAGAAAACTCTCCAGACACATTTAGAGCCTGATCTTACAAGGTATAGAGCATCTTGGATTCCCATTCAGTAGGCATAAAGGATGTTTAATACCTGAATAGGAGGATCTCAACACTTTGGAAGGCAATAAGCATCAGAGGCACAAAGTGCAGACTTTCTATTCTATATTACTCTTTTGTATTTATTTCAATGACACCAGCTATTTTTTATAAAAATGTGTAATACACTTCGAAGTCACACTTCAGTCATAAAAGAACTTAGAGTTCTCCGATATTTATACTGCAACACTGTGCTCCCATTTAAATGACAAAATTCCTACCGAAACTGCTACTTTGTTGCATGACTCTTCAAAGATCTTCCTGTACTCATTATACATCTGTCAGCTTCTCTGTCAGCAAGCAGGAATTCTCTATAATGAAAAACAGCAAATAACCAATAGTAAATGTTGTAAGTTTCTATATACACTTTGATAGCTACGTATTTTATATTTGGGTTCAGCACCTGGTTAACAGATTTGTTTCTGCCTCAAAGGGTTATTTCTGTAAATTAAAAGCAATTACATGATCAAAGGCAATTAAATTCTAAAGCTGGGAAAACAAGCTAAAAATCTGCAGAAAGTGTAATTTTGTTCATTTATGAACAGGAAAAATATTTTCATTTGGACAAAGTAAAACAGAGATAATGTACAATTGCTTGTCATAATCAAGTTAAATTTTGATACCAATGACATATCTGCATACTGGTATATAGTCTATGGATTAAGAGCAAATACTGTACCAGAAAGGATCTAGAACTGGTGTCTTTGGAAAAAGATCACAGGGGTTTTGAAGCACTTGCTTCTTTATCAAGTTCTGTTATTAAAAAAAAAAAAAAAAAAAAGTTAATGCTTTAGGCTTACAACATTCTTATTAACAGTAAAAAAAGCCTAGTTGTTTTATTTGAAAAACATGTAATACAGTAAAAAGTAACAAGAGAAGGAACTCTTTAGACAACACAGAGGTGAGCCACATAAGATACAGAAATACAGAACTCCTAGGGATTTCTATTCTTGTTTCTTGCACTCTTGTGTGGCAGTTCTCAACCAGGCTGGTTGTGGAGGATAGGTCCAGGTGGGACCAGCTGTGGACCCAACAAGGAAGATGCATTTGGGAGAAGATGATGGCAAAGACAGCACTGAAAGATAGCAGGCGGTAAGGAGACCATCCAGGGGAAGGAGTGAGCAGTGCAGAAAACACGAGCAGGCTGAGGAGGTTGGATAAGTAAAACTGCCATCCCTCAGTGGGGTTCTCCTAATGGGACGTGACCAAAATAACAGGTGGCTGGGAGGCAATGGCTTAACTGCAGAGCTTTTGGCAGCCACACGCGCCCTTTGCTCCTGTGATGGGTGATGCTCAGCCTTGTTCCTTCCTTGCTCCATTTCCACGTCAAACTCCCGCCTCTGAGCTGCACTTTCCGCTCTGTTCCCAGCGACTCCCCGCCTAGTTACAAGATCCCTGGGGCATTGCTTCCTATTTTGGGAACTACTGATCTGGTTTGCCTCCTCAAATGAAGAAAGTGCACATATATCTAGTCCATCCTTGACATCTGTTTGTCAAATCTATTCTCAAAGGCTTCTGATGAAGGCCATTTTACCACATCCCTAATTTAGCGGTTCCGGTGCTTCATAATCCTATAGCTCAGTTTTTCCCCTAATACTTAAGATAAATATTTGTTGCTAATCAAGCTGTGGGTTTTTTAATTGTTCTACCTTTGATAGACATGAAGAGGAAAAGAACACCATCCTCTTTTATAATAACTCTTTATAGCTTGAGAGACTCTTTTCCTTCCCCTAATCTTCTCTTTCTTGGCTAAGCAAACACAGTCTCTTCAGTATCTGAAAGGCGCTCATGTTTTCTGACGTCTGCATCATCCTTGGCTGGATCGTCCTCAACTTGTCACTACCCCTTCGCACTGTGATGCCTCAAACTGAACGCTGTCTTTCAATCATGGCAATACCAATGGCGCTTACATGGCATATGGATTTAATTTATGTCTAAAATAAATATATGGATCCAGTTCTGGTGGAGATGAAAAATAATGTTCAAAGCAGTGTCACTGCTGGTGCAATGTCTGACACAGATGCGAACTACTGGACCACTCAAGGTAAAATTTGTTTTGTCATATCATGGGCTTTTATTAAGTATAATGGCTAACTAGGACTTCATCTATAGTTGTATGCAAGTAAGAATAGGATAAGTAGACCTATGAAGAATATCTAAAAAATAGCGTAAGTTATCAGATGAAGTCTCATTTTGTATGAGGCCAACATGTACATTAGCAGTTAACTCTGTATTTAACAATGGAGTTATTCCAGGTAACATTTTCTGAAACCAGAACTAAAGTACATAGATGGAAATCACTTTACTGGCAGACCATGTCTAAAAACAATCTAATAAAACCTAATTGAACAAAAGGGGCTCTGTTCATGGCTGCAAAGTCTATAATTTCTCAGGCTGGCTTAAGAACACAAACACAGTGAAGCAGCCGAGAGCCTCACGCAGTTCAGATGTACTAACAGGGAGTCTGAACTACACAGCCCACCCCACCCCAGCTTCACGCCAGTACAGAATTATTGCTTTTTCCAGTGGAAGCTCACTGTTGAAAAAGTGGTGGGTGACTCAAGCCCAAAATGTGACCAGGTATGTAGAATAACATATGTATTTGTGAGTAAACAACACATTAAAGTGTGTCTCTGACAGCAGTGTATCTTACATACACTGACACATGCAAAAAGCAGTGGAGATGTGCACATGACAGATGGGGAATTACAGCATAAATTGCTTTTCTCATGCACCTTTTGGCCTTTTGCCTTCACACTTGGACACTGAGCTATTGTTGTCTGATTAACGGTTCTACCCTCCCAGTAAATACGAAGCATATCAAAGATAACTGATGGAACACTGAGCCCTGGCATTTGTTTGTCCAGTGCTATATGGGAACAATAAAAGCATCTCATATTCATAATGACAATACACATATACCACCACAGATCACATCATCAAGCATTCTCCTTCTATCTTCGTGTGATGTGCAAAATGCAGAAATAAACATTAATATGTACTAATAGTATGTAAATGTAATTAATCATAATAAGATGTTCCTGACATATTATCACTGCTGTTGATAAAATATAATTGAAGTTGCCTAGTCAAATTTTCAGTGTAGCTAGAATTGGCATCTCTGTTCTTGCTGTTTACATGTGTCTATGTAGATAGTTACACTTCTAAAAATTTCATTATTTCATCCTGCTCCTGGGAGAAAGCTAAACAGAGCTGCTAGTCCTTTACACAGTACAATTAGTGAAAAGTCATATAAAATAATTAAAGCCTCACCTACAAAGACTGAAGCTAAAATGATCACTAACTCCAGAGCGGACAGGAATTTTAGGCACTACTTTCTCAAAACATTATAAAGAAAACAAACGAGGCAACACCCATGTTCCTGAGCTTGCATGCCCATGCAATGGGAAAGCATTCAAATCCAAGTTTTGCACTGTTCAGAGGCTGTTTGAATTTATGAAACAAAAGCTGCACTGAAGAGCTCCATGAACAAATGAAGAATCATAAGAAGACTGTTGTTTGGGGGAGCTGAAACTGCTTTGAAAAAAAATGACGATAATTTGAGGAGAGGACAAGAAAAGTAAAAATGAGAGTAGAATGCAGAAGGTGACTCAGAAACCATTTTTCACTGCCTCTTCCAATGAAAGAATGAGGTAGGATATACTCAAAGTCACAGGTGGTGGGCTTGGAGACAAAGGAAGAGGTTCTTTGTGCATTGCCAACTCATCCGTGGAACTCCCTGCTGCAGGATGCTGAAGTTGCCCTAATTTCTGCGGTCTCAAGAAGTGACATGGTGAACAAACAGGAGAAAAGTCCATATCCTCTCCTACATTTCCACCACAGCTAAATTGCTTAAGTGGCATAAAATCCAGCAATACAACACCTCAAACAAAAGACAGCAACAGTGCTATTATGTTTTCAGATGTATTTAGGTACACATTTGCAAACAAACCCACATTTGCAACTGCTGTTAATGTGAGTGAACTCTTACTCTATTGTACATGCAAAAATAGTAACATACAGCAATATAGTGACATCTATTTTCCTTTAATACAATTAATTCCACATATTCAGACTCACTATTAGCCAAAACTGTATTTTTGTCACAAAGGGAGAGAGAAAAAGCAAGATTATCTCACCATATTCTTTATATCCTCCTCATGGTTTGGCAGCGTGTGCTACGTTATCACGTTGGCATAACACAGCTGATGAGTAACCCATTATTGTAATTTTAAAATTACTTGCATTTTTAAAGGTCATGCAGCTGTTTTCAGTTATATAATCTGTAGAATGACATAGTGGAGTAGCAAAAAAGCAAATCCAGCAGCAAATAATATGACTGCCAACACCATGCACATTCCACACTTGTAGATCTTCCTACTTTTTTTTTCTGTTGTGATAAATGAAAATCGATGCAATACTTTTTAAAAAGCAGATTGGGCCAACATGTTTAGCTATGTATCCTGACCAGGTTCACTTGGAATGGATGCAGTTGTACTTGGAGGTTTTATGAATATAGAGATTAATGAATTTGTACAATTTGGGCATGCAAAGCATTTTTATCAGGCATATTCCATTTAGAATAAGCAGTAAACCATATATAAGGGTTGTGTCAAAGTTTACTGAATAGGGCCCTTGGTAGCTAATGTAACATTTCTCCAACAAATCAAAGGTATTGTTCTATGCTCACATGAATATACAGTAGCCATTACCTTAAATTTAAAACTCACTGTGAGCAGCAAACACATGGTGGGGATATGAAGGCCATATTGTATCAGCGGAGTCTGGAGAGATTTTCTTCATATGGCTTTGCCTGGTTGAAATATATGTTGCAGTTGAAAGCTAAAGGGATTACTTTTGAATAGTCATCACAAAGGTTGATTATATTCGTATATCATTTAGCTGGACCCTGCAGGCTATTATTCCATTAGCTGTGCTGGCCCTACACTGTCAAAAAAGTTGATCATATAATGTAAAAAGGTTACATGCTCTGTTAAGGTATGTGAAGAAACTTGAAATAGTAATCTTTTCAGAGCACTACAGCTTTGTACTTGAAGGTAGATTGCATTTAAAAGAAATACCTGCAAAATCAAATAAATACAATTAACCTACCTGTGTTTTCTATTTTTCCTATTTTTAGTAGGCTGTATACAATTTGTCTAAGTTAATTGTACAAGGTAAGATATTGGCTACAGAGTATTTTTTCAACCTCAAATCCAAAGAACTGTACCTCAAAATAGCTGCATCTTTATGTGAAATGCTTTCTGAAATGATGTTTCTGGTGAAAAAGATTTGCTGATTACATTTCCCTTGCACATACAAACACACACATTTTCTTTCACTGCTTAATAAAATGGATCTTCAGATGGTTCCATTATGTGGATGCCTTAATATTATTTTATGCTAAAACATGGACAGCGCATTAGATTGAAAGCATCTTACTGTTCCACAAGGCAGAGTAATCATGGACTATCCCTGGATAGCGAATGCTCCCATTGGGGAAACAATACCAACAACACAGGCTAATGAATCACAGCAGTTATTAATCATGGACATTTGTAAGAGCCACATATAAAGGAGAAGAACTCTCAAGATTAGAGAGGTTAGAAAGTGGGACTGAGAAAAAGGACAGAAGACTGTCCAATTGCATTTGAGAATAAGCTTATGGGTATTTTCTTCACTGCAATTGTGCCCATGCTTGCTTCAGTCTTTCTGAGCCAGCCCAAAAAGATAAACAATTCAGTCTGCTCGGCTCAGTTAAGCTTTCTGATCCTTGTAGGACAATTTGGCGAAAATAAATAAATGCATGCACACAGGCAAGACCCTTAGGGCGTATGGCCTAGTTAGAAATGAGACAGTGCTTCTTTTATTAGACAAAGTTGTTTAATTTAGATTGTAAAAGCGAGAGTTGGTTCTCTTCTCAGTATACCGTATATATAATTCAGGGCAATGAATGAATCTTTATGAGTACAAATGGGAGCCTTTAATGAACTACAGCAAGCAGTTGAGCAGGTAGGTTTCTCTGAATAAAGGCTTTGCAGATGGGTGAGTTTATGAATGAGAAGTGGAATTTATTTTATATGCCTTTAAAGAGTCAGACTATGGCACTGTAATGAAAGAGCAAGGTTTTTCTGGTTTGGATAAGAAAACTAAAGGAAAAGTGATTTTTTCCCTGTCTAATAACTTCCATTGTTTACTTAGCCATATTCAACAGTCCTCAGACAAGTTAATCTTCCTCTCCCACATAGTTTGGGCACGTGTCAGACTTTTGTACAACAATGGAAATCTCTCTTGATCTTACATTTTTCAGTTCTGTTAATTGTGAAAATTATATGTGACAATATAGTATAGCAGCATCTCTTACATAAATCATTTGTTGAGTATCAACTTTAACTAACAGTTCTGTGAGGTCAGACTGTTGACTGTAGGTAGAAAAATGGGATTTTCTCAAGGCTAAAATACAACACTGTATTTTGTGCACCTGGAAATCAGAGCTACATCAAAAAATTCTACACAGTCATCAAGAATTCTTCAAACATGAAGAAACCTAAACAAAATGGCAGACAGTTTTTAGTTTATAGTTTTACCTTTACTGTCAAAAAATTTTATAAGAAATCCAAACTATTATTTTAAAGTTTCCATACAGCATCTCATCTCTGGCTCTACTCCAATCCAGGTTAGGGAGAAATTAAGGAAACAATGTTTCAGATTCAGTATCTTGAAACTTTCTCAGTTTAAGGCAAAGTTTTCCGGAAAGGCAAAGCAAGCTGAGCATCTGCCCAGCTGGGTAATCAAGGTTTCCACAGTGCAAAGGAGAATTCCCAGAAGGCCCAGAGAATGGTTTCTTTTCCTTCACCCCCACCTAGCTGCAGAATAAAGATCACAAGTGGAACCTGCTTGCTCGCTCCCAAAGACAGGACATGGCCCAGGAGAACTCCTGAGAAAGCAAAGTTCTGAGCACACAGGGGCTGCTCGCTCTCCTCGTAGAAGCCAAACACACCCTCTGCTACCTCGAGGAGTTGGTGAGGAGGCAACATTCAAGCAGTATAAAAGCACTTCTTCTACCTCTCTGCTGAGAGCCACCACTAAAGATTGAGCCCAAATGCTACTTAAAAATCCTTATGAAAGGAAGTACTTATCTTGCTCATAGAACTGGTATTTTATAGTCCTGAAGAAATTTGCCAGCATTTTAAAAGATATTCCTACAGGCTTTTCCAAAAATTTGCATATCTTAAGTTTCTAACACGCATCTTTAGAGTTATGAATGAAATAAAATATCATTGCAAGGGGCAAAGAAGCAGTAAGTGGACTGGTGTTTTAAACAACATAATGATCATAACAGAAGCAGCATATTTGTTCCTAATTCGTGTGCAGAATCATCATTGCCACATTCATTGTACAGCAAGGCAAGGTATATCAAGTGCTCAGTAAATAATTACAGTACAGTAGATGTGAAAATACAGATTTCAAACATAGTGGTGATTCTAAGACCAATTCATGCCCAAGTTGATACACTGAAAAATTCTTGCTGTCTTACCCCAAATCACTACAGTCCTTGTCCTATAAAACTTTCAAATACTCTGCTTGAGAACCTACTTTATGCACTTACTGTGCAACCTTATTGCCTGCCTACACATAAAACCTCATATCTTATTTTTTACTCATATAAACATACTGCATCAAGTCTATTAAGTATTTGTCATAAAGGCCCAAATAAAAACTGCAGGACAGGAGAGAAGGACAGTTCATAACTGCATTTTGTAAACACCACCTTCTACCCATTGAGCAAAATATGTCACTGAACAGAGCAGTTCAGTACTAAAATCACTGGTAGCATGTGATATTTATTTATGAATATGCAGCTTGATGTGCCTTCAAAGGATCTAGCGGTCAGAAAGTGCTTAGCACCCCTTTCTCTGCAATTCACGTTCCTCAAAGGTGTCCCAAAGGTAGGGAAAGCTGGAAAGATCAGATTACTTAAACACGTCCTCTTGCTTAATTATATGCCATTAGCATACTGAGGTTCAAATATAGTGTCGGACTGCTCTGATTAGAAGCTCTGATTTCAGTTCTTTTTGCTTTTATCTCTGTATTTTGATATGAGTGCTGTATGTAATTTTGTTGAGAATTTCTTGTTCTGCAGATCTCGTTCTTTATATTCTGATTTGGCTCTGTGGTTTTCTGGCCTCAGAAGGCTTACCTACTCTTTCTAAATGTACGTAGGAGTACTTCTTCATGGTTGAGACTTCTTTATTTCAGCATCTCCAGTGACTGCTTTGCTTGGTGGCTCACAAACTGCTTATCATCTGAGGCTGCTAAAAAGTAGGTTCTTCACTTGGGAAACTGTCTTCCAAGAGCTTAGCCAAAGGTATATTCTGAATATAGAAGCTGAAGCCAGTGAAGCAGAGAAAATTCAGCAATACATCTGCTACAAAAAACAAAAAGGATGCAAGGGAGATTTTTTTTTTTCTCCTTATCTGACTTGAGCTTTACATCTTCTAATGCATCTTAGGCATGAGTGCATCCTCTCTGGCTAAGGAGATGTAGGGGAAGCATCTGGAAGATTATGTTCTTTAAAAAGAAGATACAGAATCCCTTATGGAAGTATCATTTTCCTTGAGACTGAGGTTTTCTAGGGAGAATACCATCCTCTGTAGCAGCTAAAGTTCTGCTCTAAGATTGGTGCAAAATGCTTCTACTTCTCTCCTCTCCTAAAAAAAACCAAAAAAACAAACAAAACAAAACCTACTGGAAATTAAGGTTCAGGTTCAGTTGGGGTCCTTGCATTCAGATGTGATGACACAGATATAATGCTATTGTGAGATACCTCTCCCATGGACACTTTGGAGAAGCTTCTTTGTCTTAACTTCAGACCAATTTCTCTTCACCAGGTATTGGGAACAATACTTTTGGTGGTAAGAGCATCACTCAGTGTTGTTGAGTGATTCTCCCTCTTAGTTTTTGGATTTACGGTCATGTTCTTCTAGACAACACAGGACAACTTGAAAGGCAACTATTTGTCTTCTTGTGTCTTTACAGATAAATAGAAAACTCCAGCTTTCAAGCCAGTCATCCACTTCTGTTGAGAAACAGATTTGCAGTCAGCATAAGACTTGTGAGCTACTTTAGAAAGTTATAGAACTACAGATACTTTTAAGAACATGCTAGTAGAAACTAGAATTTAAAAATAAATGCTCTGGCTAGTCTAGGCTCAATCTTCAGGTGATGCAACGAATGCAGCTTCCCTAAAGTGAGCATGGTCATGTCAGCTTTACCAAACTACTTCAAAACAGATCTTTTTAGAAAACTTATTTTGGTAATTTTAAATTCAATTGGAATAATGCCATACCAATCACTTTGTTTTGCTGTAGGGACAGCAGAGCTTAGAAACATCCGCCAGGCAAACAAACGTCTTCATAAAGTAAAAGATGCCGCCCTGCCACTCCACTCCTTGACTGCAGTGACAGTTTCTTTAGGACCTTTCCCCCAACCACGTTGCAAAGGAAGAAAAGGAAACAGGGTTATTTCTGGGTTGCTGCCATAGGTTAGGCTGTTAAGGGAAGATTCGACTCTCAGTCCTGTCCCTCACAAAGGCATCAGTGGAAGAGGAGGCAGACAACATTTCAGTTGCAGCTGCTGCCAGCTTGAAATGCCTTCCTAAGATGTGCTAAATCATGTGAAGTCACCAGCTGAGAAATAAGGAAAGAATTTTTCCCCTGAGGCACAAGTCTGAGAAGGATTCTGGCAGGCTTTCCTCCTCCTTCCCCCCCCAACTCCATTTTTTTCCTTAACTGTTCTCACAATCCAGGGAATCTGTTTTGAAATTAACATAGGTTTGAAAATAACACAATTTCAACGAATTCACAAAGTGAATGTGGAACTTAACATGATTTCAGCTATCTGAATCTAATACAGATCTGGGGACACCCTGACTGCCATCATCCTCTTCCTGGGAGGAAGAAAGAGTCTCTTGGGAAGCTGAATAAATTCCACACATTAGGTAGAAGACCTGGGCAACAGCAATTTGATAATGTAACACCAGGCTGTACTCAGATGAATGTTTGGTGCTTTGATAGGAAAGCAGGTCTTCTTGATAAAAAAAATAAATACATAGCTTTCCTCTTAAAATCCATGCTGGAATCTGTCTGTTCTGATCAAATCATGTTCCTACCTCATCACAAAGTATAACAGACAAAATTTCTTGCTATAGGTTACAATAATACACTCCTGCTTGGAGGTTTAAGAGTCTTCAGAGCCTTGTTCTAGCAGAAGTAATATTTCATAGGCACAAATTTTGAAGGTTGCCCTTCTTCCAATAGCAGAGCCCCAGTTTGATCCTGGTGTGCAAATTCATTTATATTAGGCATAAAAATAGAAACTGTACTTTAGCTTCTCCTGTGTTCTGTTTAGATTGTATCCATTGTATTATGAACCAGCTAAGAAGAATCTTTGTAATGCGAAAAATAAAAATGCCAGCCGTTCGCAGAGGCTTTATCTGAGCTGAGCTGGTTTGTGGTGAACTCGACAGACCGTGCTAGAGCAGCACCAGGCCAGCGCACTCTGTAACAAGAACAACTGTATCCTTGAGACGCATCCTCAGCGAGCACATAAATAACTCAGCGAGCACCAAGGGAGCACAGGGGGTCACATGCAAGCCTGGCAGAGAGGCGGCAGCGGGCGAACAGTCTTGGAAAGGTTTACTTGCCTGACTGCAAATCTCTCTGGTGAACTGCTTGCTATGGCTTTATTTAATTCTTAATCTTTGCTTCTCTGTTTAATTCCTAGCTGCTTTAGAGACCTGTTGTAACACAGCAGTTAAAAAAAATATTCACATGTACTGTCGGGCCTCCCCAAAGAGCACTAACTTGACACGTAGGCCGTGACAGCTGGGCTTGGACTACTAAGAAATTTAATCCAGGGTTTCCATCATCTTAGTTGTTGCCTTCCTTTCATTACAGTTTGACTCAGCCCCTAATGGATTCAGCTTTATAAAAATCAGAAAAAGAGGAAAAGAAAGCAATTTATTCATGTTTCACTAGAGCTCACAGAAGACACGAAATTTCTCTAAAAATGTAAATTATTTTGTACCACACAAGTGAGACTGGGCGGCTAAAGCTCTTAGAGGAAGGCTCTTTCCCAGGGCTAATGTTTTTATAGCCAGTGATTGAATAAATCAATCCTTTTATTATCACATCTCTTTTACTCTCCTTTTTCTTCAGAAGAATTTAGCCAAAGGTACCAAAGCGCCTTTTTAATTCCAAGAAAATTGATTATGCGTGTTAATTTTGTTTTTAATCCCAGACATATCAAAATAAACACCATAGACACGTGTAGCAGAAATCAATATCTCTTAAGCATCAAGTTGGTAAAAACAAGGATTTAGTAAGAATCCAAGATGTAAAAGACCAATGTACAAACTAAGCCCTTATTTATGTAATGTGCCTTTATATAAGCTCCAATATAAACCTGAAAGAAACAATTTCAGGAGAACAGAAATGGCTTACTTGCACTGCATCAAAAATGACCCCATAAGACCTCCTTTACTGAGATAGCCCAGATATTTAATGTGAACATATGTTTTTAAAGGATTTCTTGTCTTATGTCCAGTCATTCTTGTTAATTCATGGGACAGCATACTGCAGATGTGCTCTTTTTTATGTTACATAAAGCAAAAATTACATTTAACAAGTGTAAGGTTGGTCATAAAAAATAAATAAAAATAGACTCTTAAAAGCTAGAAAATCACAAAGTGAAGCTATCAGTCATTCTTATTGAGAAGGGTGAGGACAATGTGAAATAAAACTTGTACATCTATGAACAGACATTTCTAAAATGCCAGCTCTTGGCTGTTATTTCACATTCTCTATAGGTTGCTTTCATCAGCCCCAATATTTCTTCCTTTAGAGTAAGATGCAATGCACATTTTCACTAGATGTCATTTCTAGTCACTGACTTCAATTTTAATAGTAATTAAATCAAATATTTTGAACGTTTCTGCAAATCTGCGTACTTGAAAGAATAGAAAAAAAAAGTCAATGTAAGTTTTTTTGTGTTCTACTTCTGGTTAAAGAACTTAAACTACACATTTGTTTTAATAGTATTCTTCATTAATGTGACTGTTTAATATGCAAATAAAATAACTTCCACAATTATTTTTCTAATACTAATCCAAATCTATATACCAATTTGTGCACTCTTGCATATGGACACTAATTATACCATTACTACTAGTATTCTGTATGGTTTTACTCCTTCCTGAGTGCAGATGAGATAAATGGTACATATTCTCTCCTGGTTTTGACTGACACTGAAGGTCTCCATCCTGCATACATCATTTGTAGCCAAGTACTATTCTCTCCAAAACTTCTTCATAAGCTGATGTAAGAAGCCATATTCAAAGACTTACTACAAGGAACTTATAATTAGAAGCTCCTCTAAGAGATTGGTTAGAGTATGAATTTAAGTCAAAACATGGAACCAAAATGGCTTGTGAGGCACTGAAGTCTGTTTTCCTTTTATCAACACACAGAACAGACAGACAAGTTGTTCCTTTGGACCACTCATCACCATTTGACACTACCAAAAATTGCTGTCTCACCTCAACAAGATGGATGGAGTTAACAATAAGTCAACAATGAGACTTTTACACAGTTTGAATCTTGCCCAAAAGTGGGCACTCCTGGAATAACACAATCCCAGCACCAGCCCTCTTGGTTGGAAAGTTCCACAACGATTATTGTTGTTTAATTCTTTGTAACACCCAGGTAGAGCCGTGAAGGGGAAAGATCAGACTAGATGGTGCCAAATGGCAGCAACATGTGAGTGATTTGCACAGACCAAGAGGTTTGATTTCAAGCACAAATGAACATCTAATTTTGATGTGTTATTTATATTATTGATAACACTACGCGATTCAGACCAGAACAACTACATCCATGGAGACAAATCTGCATATTAGCCAAATAATTTCTGAATTGTGGTTGGTCTTTCTTACTATTCATTTTTCTAGACATCTAAGTGAAATTCAGAAAGGGGAATAATTCTGTGGTCTTCTCGGACATTGTTAGTTTAGAGATGGCTAAGTAAATCCACCTATATTAAAAGAATAGGCTTATCAAATACACATATTTTTGATATATTTATATTCCTGTTATTGTTTCTAATGTAAAAAAAAAAAAAACTTCACAATTAATAATTATATGAAAAGACATGGCTAGTATGAAATTAGTTTTCCTGTTTCATAGGAAAAACATGTCGCAGAGAGCAATATTTACAACTCGGTTCCCTAGGAGCTTTTAAGTAGTGCTGTAACAAAACAGAGTATTTTATGATAACTTATTCTGAAGTTAAATTACATACACACAGAGAGGATTTACAAGTAAATAAAGACTACAGCTACTGGCACTTTAAAAGTCATTTTAGTAGAGAAGCTTGAATTGTGAAATATGAGACATATCTTTTGAAGAGTTCTGAATCTGTTTATGGACAATTGATTTCATTAAGACAATGCTAATTAATTATTTTAGTATATAATACATTTGCAAGGGTAAACAAACATCTTATTCTGAGCTACATCACTGCCAAATTAATGTTGCAGGTCTGGACTGAATCCTGAGTTTATAAAACTTTGCGAGTCTCTTTTTTATCTACTGGGAGGATTTTTGCTAAATGGTTGTAATTTTAATAATATGAACTGAATTCATCCAGTGATGGTAAGTGAAACATGGTGATTTTAATGACATATTTTTTTTACAGCTAGATATTTTCTGTAAAGTGTTAGTTTGAGGTTTCTACCTCACACTCAAGTCAACAAGGCAATTCAAAATGTTAAAAGTATATTTGTATTCCATCTTTCCCCAACTATACTAAGATTGAAGTTGAACCTTGCTTCTAGCAATGTTATATTAAAAAAAAAATGGTGATAGGGAGAAAGGAAAAGCACACTAACTAGATCCTCAATAGTCTTAAAACAGACCGTAAAGAACTATCTTCAATGCAAGTGATCTACGAAGGGTACACTAAGCTGCTCTCCCAAAACTGAATCACTGAATCAGGCATCAAGGAGTGCATGAGAATCTCAGGTTTAAAGCTTTTCAGGTTATAAGCTTGACTCAATACCCTCCGAATTTTTAGGGTCATGATCCAGCTGTAGCATTCACATGATATAATCTTGTTCATTGAAGTATTAAGGTCTACCTTAACAGAAGTCTCCAATGCTTTATTTTTAGGGTTTCTTCAAAACTTCACTACTTTTAATTCCTGACCTAAACCTACCAATGATCCAGTTCATAAAAAGAAAAAAGAAAAAAAAAAAAGAAGTCTGTTCTTGTGTTAACATTATCCTTTAATTTAAAGAGTCTTCTAACTTGGTATTTATTCGTTTGTGAGTGTGTATGCACTCTGCTAATTATGGTGGGATTTGGAACATGCACTAAGTATTCCATTGTATGCAGGACTTACATGAGCAAGATTAAAAGGATATCTTTCTGGATTTTTTTTTTGTTTGTTTGTTTGTTTTAATATTGCATTATAATGCTACTAAACTAACTTGAAAGCAAAGAGGCCTTACATCTGCAGACAAGGCCCTAATTCAAAAAGTTTATATAATCTCAATTTAAGGCAGCATTTTTGCCTACATTCTCTCATATGTTGTTCTTTTACATGTAGGTCGTGGCTATGTAAAGATAGTAAACACAAAAACCAGCAAGCCTAGAACACTGTAAAAGATCAAAAGCTAAGCTGTCGAAACAACGACATGATATTTTTGTCATTTTCTGTTCCTTAAATTTTTTCAAACATTTAAACAAATAATGACATCCTAATTCAACCATATATCATATACTTGTGAGAAAATGTAATTTGGCAAAAATGTAATATGCCAGCTTTAAAGATAACTTTGAAAAGCTCAGCTCATACTAACGTACCATAGAGCACACACCACATCCTCTGAATGTTCAAAACAAGTTAGCAAGCCTAGAACCTTTCAGGGCACCTTCACAAGCAGAAGATCAGCCCCCCATCAATAAAAATTAAAAAAAAAAAAAAAAAAAAAAAAAAGAGTAAAGGATCACGAATTGAACTTTGAATTTCTTTCCAATCCCTGCCCCTCCTTTTTGGGTGATCAGGAAGAACGCTTAAAAGATACAAAGAGATACAAATCTTTCCTTCTTTGAGTCCTGATGCTGTCTATTGTTTCACTACATTTATGCATTCCAAATTCTTTCTCCCTTTCTCTCAAGTACCCAAAGACTTCTAGGATAGCTTCACTCAACTATTTCCTCCACTTGTTTCCCCAAAGGGCTTCAATTTTTTCCTCCATTGAATAACCAGTAACTAATG
The DNA here is from genome assembly GCF_963082525.1 of Nesoenas mayeri. Lineage (NCBI taxonomy): Eukaryota > Metazoa > Chordata > Aves > Columbiformes > Columbidae > Nesoenas > Nesoenas mayeri. The sequence continues at coordinate 21,326,478 of NC_137540.1, forward strand.
CAGTGGTATTTGCCTAAGCTGGCAGACAACTTGAAGAGATGTCCCTTGAGGAGTAAGCTGCTTCTTCTGCTCTTAATTTGATTTATCAATTTGATGTTATCTCTAAATTCAAATAAAGACATTTTGCTATCAAGCCAAACTTAATCTCTGATTATTTAACCGGTGCTGTGAGCAAAGAACTAGGAGTGAGAACTGAAGTCCCTGTGAGCAAAGAAACGCAGGGAAATGATGGAAGAAAGGCCTTAAGATAGCTAAAATGTGAAAAGAAGAATGAAAGACCAAAGAGCGGAAATGGTCATGAACAATGCAACAATATTTTTCAAACAACTAATGAATAAGACAATATAGTGAAATAACAGTAAGTCGCTAAAAATTCAGTTACCACGTAAGGTTTTATTCTGTCTCTAATTACTGTGGAAGCTTCCCCTGGACTTTTCAACATGTAAGAAAGAAGGTACAGGTGTCTCTATCATATAGCTCTTAATTAAAAGCAGAATCAGGACCTCTGTAGTTTGCCATGCCCGTCAGAGATTCCCTTGGATGGCATAGAATGTAGCTGTTTTGCAGTCACTCTGTATCCTGCTCATTTGCCACCGGCACAGAAACCTGCTCGCTGTTACAACCCAAGAACAGCAACTTGACACTGTCACTGCACCTACAAATAGCTGATGACTACATGTTTTTGAACTGAACTCTAATGTTGACTTTCATGATGCCAAGATACTAGAGACAATTTTCTAAAATATAAAAGCTGAAAGATTCAGGGTACAGGCATAAAAATACAACTCAGTCCATTGCTTTATTTTATGCAGCTCACACAAAGATAACACAAAAGCTCACACAAAGATAACAGAGCGCAGACTTCAGGTCCTACATCTTCACAGGTTGCCTTATTTTCCTATTGCTATTTGTGTTCTTACAATAAAACAGTGAGAAAAAGCATGCTTTTGTTTGTTTGTTCGTTTGTTTTAAAAAAAGAGTTAAAAGAGAACCCAAGGAATAAAAGATAACAGCAGAAAGGCAAAATGGATTAACACAAACTGAGAAATGAATGGGGCATGAAAGTGGTATTTGCTCCAGAGGTTTCAAAAAGGACACATACATGGATATTTCTTAAATCAGCCTCAATACCAGAATAATATTAAACACCAAACAAGACATTAATTAAAAACAATAATGCCTGATGGGAGGAGAAAACAGTAAAAATCTGACTTCCAAACTGAGTAAATTAGCCACAACTCTAATAAAGGATATAATGATAGACAAGTGAATTAAAATGCTATAATGAGGAAAAGAAATCAAGATAGCTTTTGTAGAGGTCTCATGAGATTATTGTTCTTTTGAGGAAAGCATGATGATCTGGATGAATATTACCTGGTTGATTAGATTCCCAGAATGCTTCAGATATCTTCTCTGGATTAAAAACTAGTTAAAGGCAGGAAACAAAGGTAAGAATAGATGGATTGATTTTCACTACGAAGACAGATCAGTAGTGAATTCAACAGGGATCTGTGGCAGAATTTGTACAGTTCAACATGAAAAAAAAAAAAATACAAAATGTTAGTGAACAATCAAGTAACAGAATCTACTGCTGATAAAAAATTACACAGAGTAATCAAAACTTTGAAGAACTTCAAAAAGATTTTGTGACTGGGCAATAAAGCATCAGATAAAATTCGGTGTTGATAAATGCAAATTAATGCACATGTGAAAACAGTCTTTTATGCACAGCGAGATTGCAAGTGTCAGCTTCATAGAAAGATGACAGGAAACATGGTGGGATATAAAGAGATGTACCTATTTTCATAAGTGCTGTGAAGCAAAGGAGTGGGAAATGATAACTCACTATTTCTCATGAAGTAAAAGTTGAGGGGAAACAACTGAAAACGAAAGCCCATTAAATACAGTGGGATCTACATTCAACTTCTTCAGAAAGCCCCTAACTTGCAGGCTGCTGAAGACATGGAGGGAATACCAGAGCAAAGTATTGCTTCCTAATTTCCTGTTCTTATATTTTTCCTCATCTCTTAACCAGTGCTAGACAGATACCAGACTAGATGGACCTTTGATCTGGCTTACTACAGTAATTTTTTTGGTATATCATGTTACTACAAGAAAAGTATGATTTCTAATTGTGGAGATTAGAGAAGGGTTAACATAAAAAGAAGTGACATGGGAACTCTCCCAATTGTTCACTGTATGAAAACAGACAACTTGCTTCTGCTAAATGCTATCCCAGGGTTTTCAATGCTCTTTAAATTTTGGGGGTCTGGCCAGTAAGACTCATTCTATTAAACTTGCCATTTTCTGAGCATTAACACCTACTTGACTTCACTCAAGAGCTACTAACAAATGATGGTTTATGAGCACTGGTCTTTCCAAGATATCAAATAACTGTTTTTACTTGCAAAAATAACACTAATTCTACCTGCTGTGCTAAGGCATTCAGACTGTTTTTCAGTGCTTTTTACCAACAACAGAGCATAACAGCATTGCCATAGAAAGACTGGACAGTAAATTATTATCTCAACACTTTACCCAAGAGCTAGATCCTTTGCTCTGTATACTGAAATTGGGAGCACACTTACTAGAAGACCCAAGCCAAGCACTGATATTTAAAAACAGGAGCACCATTTCTAGAGTGAGTGGAGTTTACAGGCTAGTTTTCAGCTTGCAGATCATCTGCAGCAGCCCTGTGGGAGGACAGATTTTATAAATAAAATATTTGTGAACAGCGGTAGTCACAGCATTATTACGAAGTCCAAAAAAAAGATATCAAAGGGCACCGTTGCATGTGCTGAGCAACAAGTCTGCACTTTTTCTTCCCTGAACAGTTGTACACTTCTGTACTATGCCCAGAACAAAAGAATTTTTAAGGTAGTTTAAAATACAATGCAGGTCACATTTTAAAAACCAGTGATATCATGTTTGGGTATACATGGAATTAATTTTACTTACTGAATTAGTGACGAATGTTACTATTTCTACATATTTTGCATTTGACTGAGGATATGGTCTGAAATAATTGTCTACGACCTAGCCCTCTTTTTCAGTGGAAGAGTGAAAGGCTAGAGCAAAGGCTGAGAAAACCTTTTAAAATGAGGAAAAATTGCTCTTGAATTTGGTGTATTCCTGTGCTGTCCAGGCCTTCACACACACACTGGCTCTCGCTCAGAGTCCCTCATTCCTGGCAGAGTGACCTAAAGCAATTGCGGCAGGACCAGAGAGACTGGCGATGGGTAAAGAAGTCCACTAGAAAATGGCTAAAGCTCTAGTCTGTATCAACTTTCAGCGCTCTCTCAACAGCTGGAAAGTTGAAAATGTGCACTCATCTTCACGCTTTCAATTACTGTGTATCTGTTGTCCTCTTCTGTGAGGGAATCACACAGAATCACAGAATGTGAGGGATTGGAAGGGACCTCGAAAGATCATCTAGTCCAATCCCCTTGCCGGAGCAGGAACACTTAGATGAGGTTACACAGGAATGTATCCAGGTGGTTTTTGAATGCCTCCAGAGTAGGAGACTCCACAACCTCCCTGGGCAGCCTGTTCCAGTGTTCTGTTACCCTCACTGAGAAGAAGTTTCTTCTCAAATTTAAGTGGAACCTTTTGTGTTCCAGTTTGTACCCATTACCCCTTGTCCTATCATTGGTTGTCACCAAGAAGAGCCTGGCTCCATCCTTGTGACACTCACCCATTATATATCTGTAAACATTAATGAGGTCACCCCTCAGTCTCCTCCAAACTAAAGAGACCCAGCTCCCTCAGCCTTTCCTCGTAAGGGAGATGCTCCACTCCCTTAATCATCTTTGTTGCCCTGCGCTGGACTCTCTCCAGTAGTTCCCTGTCCTTCTTGAACTGAGGGGCCCAGAAACCAGGAGACTTTGATTCAGTGAGAGAACATTGGTCTATGAGGCCATGGGAAATGGTGCACAGAACAGTGTTTTTAATTGAAATGTTGTTGTGAAAACTGTACAGTAGTTTGCAAGACATCTTGAGGCTTGACAATGCTACACGATTCAGATAACTCAGGAACTGCCTTGATTCCCCATTTACATGTGATAAGATTATTTCCTAAGTGTCTGTGTGGAAGTGGGGAGGACTTAGTACAAGTTTCTTATTCTCTCTGTTCAAGCAAAACACTAAGGACTTTGGGATCTGGGTTATAATACAATAAAGAAAAAACCTTCTTCCTATGCTATTCTTTCTAGTATTGAACAGACTCAAATCATAGAAACTTGTGTTTGAATGGAAATGCTAAATAATTCTTGGATAATATGTTTATAATATATTTATTATTGGGAAGTGATAGACTAGAAACCTGTATAAATGTTTGAAAACAAATGCATTAAGATATATCATCCAGCATGAAGCAGATGCCAGCAGTGAGCCTGCTAGACACAGGGGCAGTATTACAATGCGATATGCAACCTTAGTGCTTCGTAGACAGAGCATTACAATGAGTTGATTAATGTGAAAAGCATGGATGATCCAAGAGCAATCACTGGAATTAAATATTACTACCAGACCTGCACATCACTCACTAAAAGCTGGCAGGATTTTTAATCCTTTGGAGTACTGTACCTGCATCACATTCCAGAACTTCAGAGATGCTGTCACTGAGACAAATACTTGTATTGTTCTTATTGATTCCTACCACACAATGTCATTAACTTCTATCAAAGACTGGAAAATATAGTTGAGATTTGATTTTGCATGATCACCAAGTGCAAGTCTTATGGGTAGCACTAATTTATGGCAAGGCTTTATGGCAATCTGGATTTTTAGTGTAACACAACATGCAAATAAAAATTATTGCAAGCCACTAGACTGGCATGCAGATTTGGGTCAGATTTTTCAAAGAATCTCTGGATCTCATGATGTTATTGGTACCAGTATTTTAGAAATTCTAGTCTTCTTCTGCTGTATTAATGTAAAAATGTTCAGTTTGGTTCCTAACAGTTATTGCCCACAACTGAGCATGATGTCATTGGTCACAGAAAATTGCATGTTAATCTCCTAAAATGATGTCATTTTAAATTTTATTTATTTATAGGAAACACCTACCTCAAGCTCCCAAAAACAAATTGCCCCCTGTTTTTGTAACTAATGTCTACATTTTAATGAAATATTTTTATAAAACACAGTCACTGCTATGTCCATCCTCTAGTAATCACAGTATCAAGCAAGTTTCCAGTGCAGATTTTGCTTCCTGTACAAATGTCAGTGTTGAAACAGGAACTATGCAGAATATTCCTGGATTATATTATCTGAGCTGAGAGTCAAATCCACCTTGTATTCCTTTTGTGGGAGTTGGAGAAGACTTTAGCTGAACATCATCCCCAAACAGGTTGTGGTTTTTTTTCAAACAGCCTGTTGTTCCCCTTTCACTTATTCTATCTTTGGTGTAGTATAGTATACATAATTTAAATAACCAGGGAATCTCTCTGGGCTCAAAACCACCTGCTGGCTTATATTAGCTAATTAATGGTGATTTATCCAAGTTACTAATTTGAATGGAGCTAATTGCCTTTAGGAATTTTGTGAACGTTGTAAGAATTTTGATTATAATTATGCTTATTTGATGGGCAGTCTACTTAAAATACTTAAAAAAACATTTGCCTGCCAGCTGATTTTTAACTGTTCCAAATAAATGACTTGGTGTTGTTTTGTACTTCAGATCATGAATTCAGGTAGTTTGTTTACTCTGCTGCTCAATTTCATCCTGTCTGTCTCCATATCATTTCTCTTTTATATTAGGGTTTATTTGCCTAGCTTTGAAACCATGACTGCTTGAAAAATAGTCCTGATCTTGAACCCGCAGAGCTTAATCATTTTCACAAAAACTAATATAGCAGATTCATTTTAGCCAAACTTCTCTGTCATGCTGACCTGATTCCCAGGGCCTGAAAGTGTGAATTTAATGGTGGTACAATGTCTGAGGTAAGAATATAATAGAAACCTCTCAGCAGTATATCTATTGGATCAGTGTAATTTCTTTTTTTCTCTCCTGGTCTCAGTGTCTCTTAAGGCAATCTAGTCTGCAGACAGCAAAGGAGACTAGACCTCTCTTCTCCTGTCATCCCAACGCTACTTATACTAAACAAAGAATCAACTCCCTAGACAAGGTATAGAGAAGACATCTGTTAAACACATAATCCTAGAGGAAAATTTACTCTATTTAAAAAAATTATTCTTTGCTGTGAATTTAAGAGGATAATCCTATGAGGTCTATCCTGAAGACCAGAAAATAAAAGTATTATAATTCAGCTGTATTATTATTGCTTTTTAATTTTGGGAGTGAGGAAGTTTTTCTCTTAATCTTGTTCAGGTACTAAAATTGAGAATTATACACTACTTTATCTAGAAAGTAATGAGAACCTGGCAGTACATAAGTTGGCCTCATCTACGCATTTGTAGATGAAAATTAAACAAAATTAAAGTAATTCACCAAACTGAAGCAATTATTTTCAATGTAACTCATGCATGAGATATTCTACTGATTTGTACTCTTGCTGGATCTACCAGCACGTTGTGCAAATTCCTTCTACAGAAACTTGTAGGATAAAGGAAACAGGAGTTTCCCAGCAGAAGTGTGCTCTCATAGCTCCTTCTTTAGACTAAGATTTCTGACAGAGCCTTGTCTACTGCTAACGAGATGTAGGAAATTGTAGACGAGCTTCCTTAAAGTCTCAGGTAATTTTTTATGAGACAGTATATAAGCTATAGTTTGTAGAAAGTGTCTTTAAAACTGAAATACTATATTTAGGCATTTAATGCCACATCTTTGGCTGAAATCCAAGAAGCACAAGATAATAAAAAAATGGTCCCGGAATGATACTTTTGATCAGAATCAACTGTACCTGAACCATTTTGGACTGACACTTCTGCAACATATTCTTTCAAAACCTCCAAAGATACACAGATTTCATTCTCTCCCTAGGCTTCTTATAAATAAAGTGTGTATTCCCATTGGGAGTTATGGGTAATCAACATCTCAAACTGATTTAAATATTTAGGTATGGCTTTCACTGCCTAATTATAAATAGCCAATATTAAAGAGATCTGACCTTAGGTTTCAGTAGGCTCTTTTCTTGACTAATGAAAGATTAAGAGAAGAATTAATGAATAACTGTGCTTTTCTGTGATTATTTAAGAAACAAGAAAAAAAAAATATCAGAGAGGAAAAGTGAGTTTTCAACATTTACAAAGCAAATCGGTGGCAAAGAGGGAAATGAATTGCTATCTCATACTGCACAACCCTCTGTGCCTTATCCTCTCCAGGTATTACTCTCTATGTGCTTTTCTGATAGTCTGAGTCCTTCCTATGGTGTCCAACGTTGCTTAGTATGAAAATCAGACTCCATCATTTTTGTCCAAAATAGGATGCTCTTCATTGTTAAGCTTTTCCTCCCTGAACAGTGTTTAGTGAGATAAAACAGAGAAATTCAGAGTAATTCTTTTTCAGTCTTCATTAATTAAAAATTATCTTACTGTTCAGTAAAAAGGGAGGCAAGGGGCAGAGATGTTAGAGTTCACTTCTGCAGCTGAACTGGTTCAGCTCCATGACAGTAAAAGTTACAGAGCTTTTGTTGTTTTCTACAGCAAAATAACACTACTGTTAGTTTTTTCACTACAAAAGCACACCTTTTTTGGCAGAGAAGACAAAGACAAGTCTCTCTCCACTTTCTCTACAATCTTTGATCTCTTTATTCCCCTTTCTCCTTCCTCTTGATGTTCTGGTCTCTCTGATCTCTATTCATCGCTACCATATATGTCCATGTAATCTCCCACTTGTAATAACTTTAGGACAACCAGAACCTCATTGTTTATTTCTGGCAGACATGCATTTTGTTGGAAATAAAAAGCTAGGCAACCTTGCAGTCTCATTTTGACCAGTTTGTGAATTATGTTCTGCAGGACTTTCTGATTACAACCACCCAAATTCAATGAGCAAGTCAGTGAATCATGCCTATGAACACCAGATTTATGAGATTTTATAGTAATGAAAAATAAGTACAAGAAAATACAAGGGACTCTTTATCAGATCAGTGTCATATTTAAAGCAGTGTCTGATTCAGCTCACTCAGTTGCTGGCGTGAACACGTGAGTTTCATTTAATATGTTGACAACATAATGCCCAGCTTTACTTTTTGAGTAGTCTTTTGATGCATTTACTTACAATGTGTCCAATAAAAAAAGCCTAATATTTCAATAACTAACTGACAAAGGGCATAAGTGTTATAGCTAACCTGAAAAAACATGATATATTAAGTGTGTGCCATCACCAAACACTAAAGCAAGGAATGAAAGTACAAGTTACACACAATAGCCTCAGAATCTGACGCATTCCACATTCTGAAAAGCAATTTATTGCAATATATGTGGCCTTGTGATATCTAGAAAATGCATACTTATTGATATTCCCTACTATCTTTATCCTCAGTTCTTCCCTCACAAAAATGAATACGCTGATTAATCAAATTAAATATTATTTAGCTGAAAAGCCACTGTTGAAAGGAATTAAATTATATCTTTAACTAAGTCCTTCACAACTTGAAAAAAAAAATAGAGCTCAAATTCAAACATCTAATCAAGGGATGAGCCAAACTGGCCATCTGTAGAATATATTTTATTTAGGCTCTATTCACATTTAAGACATCTTGAACTGTTTTGTTCTTGTGATAAAAATATCCTTTAACTCAGAGCTACTGTCCTGTGCAATGTACTTATTAAAACCAGCACATGCCTGTAGCCCAGAGGGCTGACAGCTTCCTCCAAAGCTGCGCTGCTGCTCGGAGCCAACCTCCCGGGGCTACTGGAGAGCGCTGCAGCCTTCATCCCCTCCCGCAGAGCCCCAACACATCATACTCACAGCAGTCTCAACCTCAGCTACCCTGAGAAATGCTATTCCGAAGGTGGCTACTGAACTTCACTGCTGGTAAAGAGGCACTTTGGCTGAGCAGAGAAGAAAAATAAAAATCACCTATCATTAAAAAAAAAAAAAAAAAATTCAAATAATTTTATGGAAGAATAAGAGGATGGGTTCAGTGCTTTTTTCCTCCTGCTTAAACACAGGTAACATTTGTTTCCATTATATCACTCATCTGTGACTTTTTATCTCACATGAAGAAAATATAACAAAGAAATAAACCTGCCAAACTCTGAGCTGTATGACTGAGGCAGGGGATGCTTGCAGACAGCACTGAAGAACAAAAAAAGCACTGAACAAATTCAGTTCAAAAAGGCTGATCGTATCCTGAGGTACAGCTAGGCCTTTTTTGTTGATGTCTGTTAAAAGTGGCATAAAATCTTTAGAGATTTTTTGTCTCCAAAGATGATATTTCTCTAGTTTACTAGATACACTCTTTTACTTTGCATGAACACCCTCTTTGACATTAAGTTCAGCCTTAGGGCTAGCACTGCTTAGCTCTGTTCCCAAAAATCCTCATATTTGATCGGCACATTTATTAAGTCAGACTCTGAACCAACTTCCATCATTCTACAGCCCTTTTCTCTTTTCCTTCCTCCTCCAAAACGTAAGCAATCAAATAGTTTAAACCCTGTAGCCAACTGGTGAAATTATAAATACTCTTTAACCATAATGTATTATAGTCTTCATTCATTTTTCAAATAGTTGTTTGAATTTCAAATCTATAAATATTTGTCATTTCTAGAAGCCAAAAGACATGGACAAATGCTCAAACATTTAAAATAGTATTTTATAACATACCGCCCCCCTTTTCTGTTTGCTTAGTTTACCTTCAAAAACCTTAATTTCTTGGGTAACAGACGCCTTAATATTGAGTCAAGAGAGAAACTACTACAGATATGGTAGAATTTCTATCTAATTCATCTTACTTGTTAGTTACCTACACTTGAAGTTGAAAACCACATTATATTGACGTGGAAACACTTCTAAATTGAAAAAATAAATTTTGATGAAAATCATACTATATCAGAATATTTGGTAGCAAGAGAAACCAATTTTGTGGGTGCATTTAAAATGCTGAATGAGAAAATACAGCTTTCAGCTGATACAAGCCAGTGCAAATAAGAATTCCATTTGCAGCATGTGGTCATAGAATGGTTTGGGCTAGAACTGACCTACTTAAATGTTACCTATTGCAACCCATGGCAGGGAGATCTTAGACTAGATCAGGTTGCTCAGAGCCCCATCCAAACTGACCTTGAACACTTCTAGGGATGGGGCATCCACCACCTGTCTGGGCAACCTGTGCCAGTGTTTCACCACCCTCACTGTAAAAAAATTCTTCTTTAAGAATAATCTTCAGATGTTAATTAGCAGAGGTTCTAGACCTCAAAAACGGGTATAACCAGAGCATTTTACCTTGAAGTAGCTTTAAAGCAGTCATTATGCAGTGCATTATTGGGAAAAAATGTCAAGACAAAACTGACTTGCCCTCGGAGAAGCAAGGTAGTTTCATAAAATGAAGTAAGAACAAGAAAGTAGGAAGTAACTTCCATCCTAAATTCTCACTTGCAAGCCACTCTTGAGCCTAAAACTACTTGTAAGCTGTTTTCGATGTCTTTTAAATGGGATCTGTGTGTCACTCTCCAGAATGATTTGCACTGGAGACCCCCCTTACATATGTCTCAATTCTACGGGGATGCCAAATCAAGGTTTTCATAAATAACTCCTACACAAGGGTCAGGAGCTTCAGTATTCCTCACAATACTAGGACTGAGCACAAAGGTGTTTTAGAAAGCATTTGGTAATTGCACTTCTCTTTCTCACATGGTGGAAGCTTTTCAGTATCTGCAGAAAAAAACATGTACGCACATACACACATGCAAGTGCCTATAGCTCCCATTTTGTTTACAATCAAACCATTCATGTGAAAAAACCCTGAAGAATACAGATCACTGCCAGACACTCAAGCCTCCCACCCTTTCCAGCCAAAGCTGCCCATGTCGGCCTTCAGGTTCTATGCAGAAAGGATGTTGAAGGCACTGCATGCTGCTGCTCCCTCATGAGCGGCTTGTCAGTTTTTGGGCATGGAGCCCAGGGAATAGCAAAAGGAGAAGCTGTGGATGTAGAGTATGTGAGTTCTCTTCACTTGAATATTTGCATTTGAAAATTTCTGTACCTGAGGACACAAACCCCACAAAACCAACAAAAATCTTGTACTGTGTAATCAGCATGTTCACGGAAGTGCCATTAATAGCAACTTAATGTGAGGTCATGTACATGGCTTAAGTCCCAAAGAGATGAAGGAAACAGAGACAAAGCTGAAAATGCGACCGCGTTTAGTACTGGTAGTCCTGGCAGCCCAGAGCCTGATAGTGGGAAGAGATGAAATGGCCTTGTGCTGGGAAGAGGACAATGGACACAGGGTAATGCCTGTTCAAGCAGGATGAAAAGGCTCATTTGTTTTTCTAGCCAGGAAGAGGAGAAACGGGCAGTGGAAGGAGAGAAAAGTATAAACTGCAGCTGTGAACTTTCCTTCTAAGAGGCAAAAGTATATTTCACTCTCAGTCTTCATAGCCTTCCCTCAGATTGAATCTGAATACAAAGCTGATCCCAGGCTTTTCAGCAATAGGCAGAACTGAATACTGTCGCCTCAAGGATCTATGGAACGAAAAAATTCACTATTTTGGTAGTCTTGAAATGGTTTCTGTGGAGAAGAGCAGGGATAAGAAGAGAAGAAAAAACTGGAGAGCTTCCAGGGAGGAAAGGATGAGAGGGTGAAAAGGGGTAGGCAAGGAATATCTCCCTCTTAACTTTCCTTAAGTCAAGAAGTATTTTGGGAAGCTATTTTATAAAAAGTAACAACATCTTAAAGCTGATTTCACAGATGGTCAAACTGAGGCACAAAGAAATGAAATGATTTACCCAACCTCTCTTAGGAGATGAGCATTTATTTCCAAGGAAAATGCACGTTTCTTTATTCCCAGAAAATAATTGCTCTTTGTTTTTGTCTCTACTGGGCTGCAAGATCCTGTCACTGGTATTTCACAGCCTTATCTCCAGAATTACAGCATGTTGAGAACACTGCTGTCCATATTCTGACATGAATGAACAAATATATGTAAAAATCAGCCTCATCATAATGGCAACTCATTAACCATTAAAACATGTGGATACAATAGACATCATCTAGTCCATTCCTCAAACTGTTACGAAGTTTTTCCCAGTGGCTAATCAGAAGCATTCTTCCAGTAATCACATTTTTCCAGTGTTCTACTTTTAGTTCAACCTATTATGGACAAAGAGAAAAGATCATGAATTATTTTCTCCCCCACTTTAAATTCTACATATCTCAAATCTGTTATTGTGTCTTCCTTGCGTCTCTTCTGTAGACACAGAAGCTCAAAGTCTGCCCTTAAATTAACGTTTTCTTTGTATCATCATTTTTAGCTCCTTTTTAACTTTTCTGAGTTTTCTCCAGCTTGTCTGCATAGTTCATAAAGATGATATCCAGAACTGCTATGATACTGAGACCTTATCAGTGTTGAGTAGAGCAGAAGGATTACTTCATGAGTCATCATTTTTTAATACCCTAGTAGGATGTTTGCAGTTTTTACAACAGCTTAACACTGTTGATCTAGGTTCAGCTTGTGGTTTACTGCAAGTCTAGAGTTTTTTTCCTCTCTACGGAACTGGTACTTGCTCCCTTTTTCTAACTACAAACTTGATTATTCTTGATGATATATACTCAGACATACACACACACTAACGCTGAGAAGATTACAACATATGTTTCTCAATTTGTCAAGGTCCTTTTGAATTGCAATACCATGAACCAGGATGCTTATGTTCCTTCCCTAGTTTGTGTTATCTGCAAATGTAACAAGCAGACTCCCTTTAAGTCTCCAGATAAGGAATAAAAATACAAGATAGTACAGACTCAGATCCCTGTAGATGCATGTGCTAAATAGCCTTCTATTTCTAATAACAGCCACTGATAGCTTTTTAGAGGCAGGTTTTTTTTGTAACCACTATTCGCCCACTTGATGGTAGGTTCATGTAGTCCATGCTTCCTTACTTGCTAATAAGTGTGGCGTATGATACTACGTCAAAAGCACCATGTGTATTCTCCTTATTGTAACTTCTGTACCCCGAAGTCCTGTTGCCCTGTTAATTATTTTGGCTTGACACAATTTGTTTTTGGCAAATCCGTTTAGGCTGCTGCATGTTTCCTTGTTTTCTCTCAGGTAGCTATTAAACATCTGATTGTATGTTCTGGTATTTTTCCATGACAGGATCTTAAGCTGATCGATCTGAAATTCCTTGACTCCTCCTCTTTCCCATTCTAAAAACAGGCATCAAGTTTGTCTTTTCCACTACTCTGGAACCTGACTTGACCTCCATGAGTTTTCAAAAATGGCTAATGACCTCAAGATTGTTCCAGCCAGGTTTTTAAGTGTTGTAAGATGAAGTTTCTGCAGCTCATCTGATTTGAAGACCTAACTCCTCTAAGTACTCTCTAGCCTACTTTCTCCTTTTCTGGCCCTGGATCTTGCTTTTTTGTGGCAGATACAAACTCTCTTTGCCACATGATCCCAGCTGACCTTTTCTGTGAAGATTAAAACAAAAAAAGCACTAAAGCACATTGGACTCCTCTAGGTCATCTATTAGGAGTTTCTCCTCTTTGTTGTATAGCAGACTAATACTCTTCTTGATCTTCCTCTGGCTAATAACATACTAATAGTTTGCTATCTTTGCTGTCCCTTGCTAACTCTATCTCTACCACAGTTACTCTTATTTTATCCTTTATCAGAACATGAATATTTTCTGCTACATGTTCTTCTTCCTCCATCACACTTCATTCTGTGTGATTAAAAAAATCAAACAGTAGTATATTGGTACATAAAAGGAGATATTCTTTTTGTGTGCACCAACATACACCCTTCTGCCTGAAAAATATCATGGTGTTATGAATTTTTCAGTATTGGCAGGAACAGAGGTGCTATATAAACAATGCTTTAACCATTTATTGATTGGTTCTTTAACAGCATCTGACTCTGCTACAATCACAACTAGGTGACTGGAAACTCATTGTTTTATTTAAACTTGACATCGCACCATTGCCAATATTGGAGGCTTGAGCTTAGGGATAAAAATTGGTGCTGACAAACAAATTCACTGGAAAGGAAATAATATCAAAATTAAGCATATCTCAGCACTGGACTTTTGGCATGTTTCTAAGTACAGCTATTTAGATGGGGGTATCACAGAAACAGTTCCCCCAGGGCCTGGCAACAGTGAGGGCACCATCTGGATTCTACGGTCTCAGAAAGTACAAGGAGAAAGGGAGCGAAAACTCAGGAAGGGGGGACGGGAGGGAAATGTTATGAAGGGAGATGACTGCCATGGCAAGTGAGAATAAGAGAGAGGGAGAGTACAAATATTTTGCTACCTTCAGGGCCTGAAAGAACTCCTGGTATCACTGTCCTTCAAATGTGAAATTTATGACTCCAATCCCAGAAATTATTTTTATCTTCTCCAAAACACATAGGAAAGAAAACAAGAAGGGGAATGAAGCAAAAATCAAAGCTTAACCTTTTAAAGCTTGTCTCAATATTTCAGCTGAACTATTTATTGAATAAGGGTCCACTCCTGACCCTTACTGCAATGAAACTACTCACATAGGCAGGGATTCCTCACGTGAGTAAGAATCACAAACACATTTCCTAATACACTTATGCCAAAACAAATTGGATCCATTTTTCTGCATGCTTCATGGATGCAATATGAAACAACGAAGAAAAGGCTTCAAAAATGATCTTATTTCTGTTCATCTTGAGTTGAAAAGCAAACAAATTAATAATTTGCAAACCAACAAGAATTCAAGCTTGAAGCGCCTCTGGTCATTAATGGTTGCAAGAAAGGAAAAACAAAATGCAAAAGAAAACTAAAGATTATATTTTAAAAATCAAGAAAAGAATAGCTTCTGTACAGAAGAAATGTTTGCTTTATTCTCTGCACAGATGCTGTACAAGCAAAATTCTCAGTATATTAATATAAACTGTCTGTAAAAATTCGACCCGATTTCATAAGACCAGCAAAAACAAAACAAAGGGAAGCATGACGTTTATGGGCTTTTTCCTCTAGCACAACCATGCAAGCTGAGCTGTGAAACTGTGATGGAAATATTAGAGCTGTTGTGCCTGAAAAAACGCAGTGATCATTTCATTCTTCCTGTCTTTTAATGCTCCAGGGTTTTGGAGACGAATAGGAGCAATAAGTTCACTTTGCAGAATTAATGCTGTAATTCTTTATCATAAGAGCGGAGCATTACCTCAATCTGATTTTTCTACAAAATGGTTCAAAGTCTATTTTTAATGATGGCCCTAATTTGTTAACACCTTTTAAATTATTAATCCCCTTTATATTCAAGTAGTTATTGCATGTCATAACAATGTATCTATGCAGGGAAATTTAATAGTATTTTCTGCATGTCAAGAAAAGGCTTGTTCTGCAAAATGCTATTAAAACTGATAATGAGCTAAATATTTGCCATAGCAAACACTGAAATTACTATATCAATCAACTTTGGGTTCTCTTATTCAATAAACAAAATTTAACCTATTAACTTTGCCTAATTTTAGGCAGGAAAATGCTTGTTTTCAGGCATATCTTGCCCTTGACTTCATGTCTTTATCATCTGATAACTACATTTTCCTGGCCAATTAAGCCATTGTTCTGAATCAGATGTAGTAATATAAGCCTTTTATTCTGTCCTGAATGCAACTATATTACTAGATCTTGAATTTTATTTTCTGTGAGCAAATTTAGCCTATCTTTTAAAGCACACATATATCACAGGAAAACGATAAGCTATGTTCCTGAAGACACCTTCCACATTTTTTTTTTTAAAAAGGCTTTATAAGGAAGTGAAAGAGTAAAATAAAGCCCTATGTTGCAAATCGCTTAACTCTTGAGATTTTGGCTTCTCCACAGATATGTCTATGTGGCAGGATGCTTGTGTTAATATTTTAAGAAAATAACTCCAAAAATATAAAAACTGCATGCAAGCATCACTATTGACAGGCACACGAAGGAAAGCGTCCTCTTTCGTGAGCATCTAAAGCATAAATCTGAATGCTGATTGAATACCTAACGTCCCATTCAATGAAAAAAGAGGCAGGTTCCATCTCCAAAGAGTACACAGCGCGCACATCAGCCGAAGGGGTTTATTGCACGAGACGAGAGCCCCACCACTGGTGGTGTGTGACGCTGCTGTTCACGCATGACATGGCTACATCCACCCGCTCACCGGCTTTTGTCATAGCAAGTCGCTGTGTGACCAGGCGGGACACGAGCGCACTCTCTTGAGGTGGAACGCAGTTCCAGGCACGGCTGCAAGTCACCTGCTCCCCTCGGCGCCCCACCCCGGGGTTGGTTTTGGCCCTAGGTCACCTCTTGCAAACCAAACCACCATAGATGGTCATAAGAAGGGTATTAAAAATACCACTTATGTGCTGGTGTCTTGATGTGAAATGCTAGAAAGGAGCATTCTTTTGCAAGTGCATCCTGCATAGCACTAGGATAGTACTGGTGCACAAAAATGAAAAGTAAGATTTTCTTACCCCTGCCTATAGTAAGTGCCCCAATTTATACATGCTGGACTCTGCCATGAAGCTCATAAAAACTTCAAAGAAAAATGTATCCTACACTTCTGTGTCATAGGGGAAGTGGAGTCAAAAGGCATGCTCCCTCAGTTTTGAGGAAAAGAGGTGTATATTCTAATTTGATAACCTGTGGTTCTTGCTCAAACACAATTTCTGAATACAAAATATTTCTAATGTAATGATGCAGAGTGACTCCTGAATGAAAATTAACAGTGCTTTAAGTGTCATTTAGGTAAGACAAAGCTACTTGTAAACGCTCATGCTCATTTATGTTGTTCCTCAACTTATTTCTTATTTTCTCATATTTCACATCCTCATACCTCACTGCTGCTAAATAAAGCCTCTGTGTGAAAGAATACCAATTTCATTTAATTAGGGTCAAGAACAGCATTAAGCTATTTTTTTTTTCTGTCTAAATTACATGAAGTATTGATTTAAAGTACCAAAATTTCCCTCAGAACAATACTGTCATATGTTAAAACTCTTAGACTTTGGTCTCCAAGACAGTATTATGTTAACTAAGAAACATTTTTCTATTAAAGCTCTTATTTTTCACAATGATTAACAAAAATGGTGACTTTCAAAAGGGTACCATGCATTGGTCATAAATACATGTAAGGTCTTAAACTATCTCATTGTTTTCTCCGGTTATCAAGATAGACCAAATTTTCAAGTGCAAGTTTGCAATCAATCATGTACACAACTGCACTTGGTGTAATCAAGGCTGAGTGCATATCAGGAATTTGTGCATAAAAACATTTACATGACAACGGAAATTATTCCCCCTCTGAGCATAATACAGCCAGAAAATTCTGAATTACATTAAGGTTAAACTTAAGAGAACCTGAAATTTACAGAAAGATTGCTGTTGAAGGTTCAGAAGCATTCCCACTTCCCGTGTAGTGACGTGCTACATAAAAGATTACCATTAGTGACTGTACTTTCAGTTAAAACTGATTTTAAAAAACCACACTTTGTAGTTTCAAGTATTTCTGCTTACAGCATGGCTAATATGACAGGAAAAACAAGGAAGAATGAGTGAATTTGCAACAGGGGAGTGCTGCTCACTTCTGTCTCATACTGTGCAGATACGGAGGAGTACCCTGTTGGAGGTACACCATGCAGAGACACGCACCCTCAGCCCCTAAACCCAGCCCTTCCAGGCAGCTCTTGAGACTGAGCCACTGTGACTTAATTCAAGATTGTTTTAAGGGCCATTTCTTTAGGTGATAATAATGACTAATAATGATTTGTTAATCTTACTTTTAGCATAGAAAAAGCTGGCTGAAATATCAAACTAGAGAAATAAAATTATATATAGCAAAGCAAACATGAAAGAATGTGATGGGTCTCAAGTAGATATAAAAAACAGTCAGATTCCCACATAGACAACTGCAATTTTTATTATTTTTTTAGAGTTTTTTTTGGTGCAGTCTGAAGGTACAGCCTGGAGATCTGCACCAAATGCAGGTGGCTTTGAAAAAGGGAAAGAAGAGTTTGGATTAATGAAAACCCAAATTGAGTTGGCAGGGGGAATGAATAATCCATTTTAAAATGAAAACTGTAATTTAAAATATTAAATAAAAAAATAAAGTTTCACTTGACTCTTGCACCAACCAAACATCTATCAACCACTGACATCTCACAATCACAACTAAAACTACGCTGATGGAGGGAAAGTTTTTTCATCAGTTTCCATGAAGCTGTAGAGCACAATCCCTCAGTCTTCTAAGCAATAATTACTTCAGAAACTTTTAAACCCTTGTTCTATCCATGGCCACCGAGATTCTCAGGCTCATAGCGAACCCCAGTCCAGTCTAAATAAAATGCAACAGCCTCTTTACTATCTAGACCACAAAGTTCTGTGTACACAGAAATTACAAAGTCAGGACAAAATGCTTTCCCTGTAACTACATGTTTATGTTGCACATTAGCAGGTCCCACACATGCATCCTCAGAGACAAATACTTGAAAACATTTACAGCTAGCAAGGCACTGAACAGTCAATGATTATTAGAACTGGAACACAAAGCTGAAGTTTATGGAAATCAGGAATGGACAACATCTCATTTTAAGTCTGACAGTAGGCAATGTTCATAGACAAGTTTTTTCTTTCCATTAGGAACACACCTCTCTCAAACACTCCCAAACACAGCAGCTTCTCACCATACAAAAACCAAACCAGCGTGTGTCTCTGCAGTGCTTAATGTACATGTGAGCAGAGGAAAGAAACATCCTTTTTCTCAAGAGAAGGTACATCTATCAGTCTGGAGCATTCACAGCAGAGTGAGATAACCGAAATTGGTAGAAGAAAATCAAACCCACCTTTGTTTCACATGGAGTGAAAGAATGTATGGAAAACCAGCTAACTGCCTGGCCATAACTGCTTCCACAGGATACTCTTTCTGTTCAACACCGATGAAGTAATTTTCCTGAAGCAGTGTCTCCCTGAGCTGAATGCTTGCTGGATGGAATGTGAGTGCATTTTATTGATCATTTGATCTATTTGAAGATGAATGCTTTTTGTACTCTCTTCCTTTAGCTATATCTTCTGCAGAAGACAAATATAGCCTTGGACTTTTTTCATGAATGAATCCTATGCAAATAATAGCCTTGCCAGACTTTAACTTAGGTAGAAGCTTCTCTGTAGGAAGCTCTTACTAAATGGAGGCAGCTATGTTTAAATTTTAGGATAGAAAGAGAAGTGACATTTAGATAAGTTGACTTGAGAACCTGGAGCTAGGGAACTACTGCAGATAAGACTATTAGAAGGGGTTCCAAGATAAATAAAAGGCAAAAAAGCCTTAAGCTGCCATGGGAGGATAAAAAATAATTGATGAAAAGGAAATAAAAGCATTTTATAAAGGCTCAAAAGATGAGTCATTTGGGTTGTAAATATTTTGATTTCTCTTTACAAAAGATTGGCAAAACGGGACTCAGTACAGCTTTATGAGAACTGAGAATTGTGATGGCACATGTCAGTACTGTAATTTTATTTATTTGAGGACATGGATCCAATTATTGAACTCTGAACCTGGAGAAATATCTGATTCTGTTATTTGAAGTATCAAAACATACAGTCTAGAATGGATATAGAGACTGTTCAGATCTCACGTCTGGGTTTCTAGAAAAAACATCCTCAATCATAAATAAGGATCTAAAACATTTCATTTGAGTTCAGCTGCATCTCTAGTTAGCATTGAAGTATGAATAGATTAACTCAATAAAAGGAATTCAGAAATTTAGCTGCTTTCCTGCTTTAGAAATTTATGTAAGAGTCCTGAATTATGTAAGAGACTTTGAATAACAAAGCTTCCCAGCACTTAGAGAGACCATTTAAGAACAAGCAGCAACCCTTCCCTCTGCTGCTGAAGCCCTTTTTCTTCCTGCCCTTCTGGAGCAGATACCAACCTACTGTGCTCAGATGAGTGATATGGACTAATCTTCCTGGACAATATAATTGGAAAATACATAAAAAGGAAACAGGACCCTTGCATCTTCTTTCTACCTCCTTCCACCAATTATGCTCATAAGCAGGGACTACATTCCATCATATCTAATCAATACTTAGATTAAGCAATCCTCATAAGTATTATTTTCAGAAAACACTGTAAAATTTTCTTCCAGCTTGTGTCAGATAATTCATTTCTCCAATGTTACTGCAAAAATAGAAAGAATGAATTCAAAGTCCTTAATGGAAAGAACAGATACGGAGTTTGAACTACAGGCACCTCACCTCATTCGCCTTTAGACATAAAAGAAAAACCTTCTAGCTTTTTTCCTTTTTCTGCATCATTTTACCCTTTAGAACAGATGTCCATGGATGCTGTGGAAGGTCCATTGCAAGACATTGCCCATTGCCCATTTTTAAGAACGGGCAAGACAAACTTCTCTTAGAAATGACATAAATACAGTTTCTCCTACCTTGGAGCAGAAGATGACTTCTTAAAGTCCCTTCCATTACTGTGTTTCTATGATCCTATGTTTATTGTCCTACCTCATTAAATTACACAGTTCTGGAAAATACTAGAGATGATGTTGCCAAGGTGATTTGAGTATCTTCAAATTAACCCCACAGGCTTTGGCACTGGGAAACAGAAGGACTGCCAACTGCTCTTTGTGTTTTCCCTAGCCTGCTTCTGATTCTTCTAACTGGCATCTAGTCAAAGTTACAACTGAGCTTTTACACCTCTGTGTTCAAATGAATCAAAGTCTCCTAGTTTACAGTTTAAAAAGCAGATTGCATCTATGTGGAAACTGAACTTAGCTTTGATTGTCCTATCCAAGTATCTCTAAGGAATTAAAACCTCTGTCCCACTGCCTTATCATATCCAACTCCCATGTCCTGGGTATTTACATCCTCATAAATGGTAAAGATTCCAGCTTTCTCCATCAGAAGACAATTCTTTCCCATTTAGAGACCACATTGAGGACAAATATTTTTCTAAGATTGCCATTAACATGTATCAAAAGAAACCCAGGGAGCACACACAAAAAGGGTGGCTGAAAGGTGCTTTACAATATATGAAAACAAATTAAGCTTATTAGTGTAACTATCATTACAGGGAAATATTACCATACAACTGGCAAAAGGCAACAAAGTAGCGGTTTGTTGTTACTTGGCTTACAATTTCAAAGGATACAAAATATTTTCTACTGTATCAGCCTTATTGACTATACTCAGCTTTAACTGTTCTTACTCAGATACAGATCAGCTGTTAAATGGTCCAGCCCCAGCTAAGGGGTTAAGCTATTGCACATATCTGTTATCTAACTCAAGGGTTCAAGGCTCAGCCGGGCAAGTTAACAGCACATTTTACAGTTATGTGCGTAAGAAGTACTTTAGCAAACACCATCTGAAGAAATACTACACTGCAAATGCCACAATATTATTGTGACAATGAATAGCACATGGTGGTCTCTTTCTACAAATGTCGAATGTCACAGTACACACAATTTACCTGCATCAAAAAGATGGTTTCAGACTTGCACTGTAAGGAATCTAAGTTTCTGAGTTGGTAGTCAGTTCAGTCTGGAATTGAAAGAGATGGAGAAATACCATGTACTGCATTGGAATCTCCTTTCAGCACTTCTAGAGGACTCACGCTGATGTCTTCTTCACTCTTACCAAGACAGGAGAGCCACAGTGTCCTGCTGTTTTGATTCTGTGGTGACAAAACTGGTATGAAGAAGGAATTCTACTGCAGTCCACACAGTATTACTTTATGCTGCAGACTGTGCACAGATGGCTCAGGGAATGAGGGATTTAATTTGAAAAAAAAAAAAAAAATAGCTGCAAGAATCTAAATGTAGAACTTAAATGTTAAGATCCTAATGGTCAAAAAGTAGGATCCTGGATCTGATGCACAATGTATCTGTTGAGACAGTCCAAACTGCATTTTAAGAAACACCCTAAAAATCATAGTAGGACTTAAAATGAAATTTAAAGAAAAAAAAGCCAAAACAAAAAAACAAACAAACAAAAAGCAGCTGTAAATCCTCTTAAAAGCTTAGGGCTACCTCAAAACCTCCTAGAAAACAGAGAAGCCTGTGGGATGTATTGTTGTGTGTATATAATGATGTGCATATATCTATATATTCTGTAGGTGTAACTGAGGATCAGAGTTCAAAATACCCTGGAAAATCTAAACATCTGGGTGCAAAGCCCCTAGATCTCTTACTCAATTGGGAAAAAATAGTCTGAAAATAAACACTTATTTTCTCTTCAATCAAAGGTTAAAATGACTTCATTGTTGACTTTGTCCATTTGCCAATTGTTGACAGCTGTCAATAGAGGGATTTGACTTCTTTATCCAAGCATCACAAACCCTACATTAGTATCTTCAGAGAAAGATCTTGACTGTGAGAGCTGCAGTTTCACTGCCCCAGCTCAATTACTGCATTCTTGAACTGCAGTGTATTCATTTGTGGGCACTGGGGCAGCCAGTGGGAGGGTATTGATTGGAGTATAATGTCATGTATAGCAGCGAGAGTAAGATGAAAAGTGTTTTCTGCTTAATGGGTCGGTATTAAGTAGGTGGGAATGGCTTCTAATTAGCCAACAATTGCTGTGTTTCTCAGTTTCCCTCCTTTCCCTCCTCCTGTCGGTCACCAGCTGCCAATCTCTCTCTCCTTTTCCCTTTTTGTGTGGAGTTCATTGCTCACTGCAGTGAAAGCCTTTGTTTAAAAAAGAGGGCTCCCAGGGTCTCATCTGCCAGGGTACAGCTTGCTGCCTGCCATGAGTAGCAACTGTCAGTTTATTTTATCTCAACCTTTTCATCATTCTGCTGAAACTGGTCGAGTGAAACCACCTGAGAGACCTGAGGATTCAGTACCTACAAGTCATTAGCCAGGACTGCTCAGTCTCTCCCCACACAGCAAGTCAACTGAACACTGCTTAAAATATAGTCCACTTTAACCCCATATTTTCCTATGGATGTATTAGAGCTCTGTGCATCTTCCAGATTTTAGTTTCATGATCATTCCTTAAACATACTACACCTATGATTAGTGAGTAATACATATGCCAGTGCTTCTCAACACAAATGCTCAAGCATTGTTCTTCAGAAATACAAAAGATAATAACATCTATTTATTACAATGCCTTCATTCTGAACCTTCCACCTATCTCAGTTATGTTTCCCAGCACGAATATCATACCTAGCAATACCCCCAATTACTTGAACCTCTGCTTACCTAGAAGTTTTTCATAATGCATCTCAGATAAAAGGGACAAATTCTGCTCATAGTTACACTTCTGCGATACACCCTTCTTCCCACTCCTCAATCAACAAGATTTATGGGGATAACAAAAAGCAATATTCGGCCCATAATTTTAGCATATTTGCAACATGGAAATGGGAACTCTCTTTGCCATGCAGTTTCTTTCTCTGCATGTACATGTACATGTACATATACTCCACATGCACATTTGCCTTCCAAACAGCTAACATCATTGCAGTACAATCATTAAAAACTTAGCAAAGTATGCGAGGAAAAGAAATATTTTATTTTGAACCAAAACAAAATCAAATTTATCTAAATCAAATTTCAAAATCATTAGCTTATACCATCTTTTTCTGGTAATCACAGCTAACTTGTTGCAGCCATTATTAACAACTTTAATACAGCAACTGCAGTGTTGCTTTCCCTCATGTAAACAGTGAGCCATTTCAAGATATATGAGAGATGACAAGGACACAAACCCAGTTATCCTCTAATATATCAGTTGATTCCCTAATGCTTAAAATCGTCAATGTTTCATCTCAATTCTGTTCTTACTGCAGCATAAGTGTGTGTACTTGTATGAATCTCGACAAAATAAAAAATAATTTTCTTTTATATTATTCTCAAAATTGAGCTAAAGGTACAAGTGAGGATAAACTCACTCTTGGGGAATTATACATCTCAAGATGCTGTTCAGCAGATTGAAAGGTACTGGAGCCAAAGGACTGGGCTCCACAGCATCCTGAAGTCACATTTTCTACCAGGAGAAAAAAAAAGCATAGAAATAAATGGAGGGCTACAAGTGCTGCACCCACGGTAAGAAGTCAGTGGATATCCCAGAAGTACCAACTCCACGCAGTATGCATGCCTCTGCCCTCCTCATTCCTACCATCTATAACATTCTGATTTTCTTTGACACCAGCTACTACGGCATGATCTAAAGTTTCTGTTCCTCAAATTCCTTGGGTGCACACCATGAGCTGAGCAAGACTACTATATGCCATACTCATCTTCCCTTTTTCAGGTTCAATTTTACATCAGCAATGAGTTGAAGGCACAGCACTATGACTTAGATGCCCGGTTGAGATGCATAGACACAATCAGCTGAATATCTATGTACATGTGATCTGTAAATATCAGGCAGTATGAAAAACACTTTCACAAAAAAAACCCCATGGTTTGAGCATCAGCTTTCACGGACATTATGATTAGCACACAAATAATCGCAAGGTTTAGATGTGAAAGGTGCTGGGCACTTGCAGTTCCCATTTCAAAAACTGCTGCAGAAGGTTTATTCCTCACAGGAGCTGTCATCAGCTACAGTGCATTTGACAAACATTCGTAGCAACTAGACCTCAAAAGTTAAAAAAAAATATGCCAGAGTTTTCAGGAAAAGGAATTGTACCAAAATACTGTAGCAACTGTGGAAAAAATATGAAAAAAATTTGATTCAGAACAATTTCAAATTGCCCTCCCCAATCAATTACCTCATCTGATACTTATTAATGTCACTATTACAGGGTAGTAGCTACATGTTCAAAATCATGTACCTGTATGACACACTATGGAAAATACTGTACAGTTACTTGGCTCCATGGCAAGACTTGGATGAACCCTTAAATGGGAATATTCTGTATTACAGATAAAATTGAATGCTTAACTGAGTGAGTACAAACAACTGTATGAGCCTAAGGGCATGGTCATCTACTTAAGTATGCATTTGGGTCTTCAGACTAATTAATGTGGTTGTACACTTCAACTTAGTCAATCCATTCACACAGGTGATTAAGATCTCTTTAAATGCTACGTTGATACTTCACAATTTTCTATTAACTGGCTTACCAAGATACCCAATATGAAGTGTCATTCTTTCCAGTGTATTCTCTGATCACAACAACATAGAAAACACAGAGCATGAGGAACAGTGCCAACATGGTAAATGTGAAAAAATGGAAACACTACTCTTAAAAAACCCATATTGGTTCTACCATAAGGACAAAATATTTACCTAGTGAGGTATAGATTGACATGCTAGCTACATACTAGCTACTATGAAAACATACATGAAATTGTGATTTGGAATGAAGGTGTGTGGCCAAAAAGGGAGAGAGAATAACTTGCAATTTCAAGGGGAAGAACAGGAGAGACAACAGAAGAGACGTAGGGCACAGAAAAGACAGTGAAGGAAGAAAACAAAAAGAAACCATTCAGAAAAATCACAAAATATTCCTGATGATTACAGAAAGAAAAAAAAAAGGTGTATTTGGGGGCAAAAGAAGTATAGTTTCATAAACACATTAATTGAGGACGTATGACACTTCACTTTTTAAAAATAGATTGGCTCATTCTAGAGGTAAATAATTTCAGTCTTGACTATCTTTAGACCACAGAGTCTTAATAAAAACAGCAATTTGTTAAACATAAGAGAAACATAAAACAATATGTCTAGACAGGGGAAGGCGCCTCAGAAAAAAAAAAACCCTCAACGATGCAGAGAAGAAAGCCGGCTTGGGAAACTAAGGAAAAAGAAGGTGTTTGATACACTGACTGTGACTCCTGAGATGACCTAAGGGTTCTGTTACAGAAAATATGCACTGAATACAGTTTCTCTGTCTCGACTTTGATTTTCTGCATCCAAAGATTGTTGGGGAGCTTTTGGTAAGGAAGGGTTTGCAGTAGAGAACGGTTTTCATGTTGACTTCAGGTCAATCTCTCTCAGCGGCCATGTTTGCAGACAGCTCCAATAAAAGGTTCTTGATAAAGTTTAAAAGTGATAACAACCCCCTCAATATTAAACAAAAACATGAAAGTCTGCTCTTTGGTTCTTTCTGAAGATCAATTTCCCTTTTGAGAATGAGAGTATAAAACCCACATCCTACGAGATCAGAGCAGGACTGAGCTTCTGCCCCAAGAATTTTACTTTTTAAACTGGTATGGAAATCCACTTTTGGTAGAAGTACTGACAGTGCCATGTGTAAAGCTACGCTACTTCAGTGCATAAAGCTACACTAAAGGGTCTGACAATGTACCGTAGTTTGAACACCACTTCCAACATTTCTTTTCCACAAGAAAGAGCAATTTGCCTTATTTAGGGAACCATTTTCTGCTGATCTAGAAAGCCTGTCTCAGAAAACACAGCAGGATGCCAGCACTGTTTAGCATGGGATGTGTCTAAAGCAAATGCATGGTGAGATTTAGACGTTTCCATTGAAAGTATCAGATGGCAGAAAAATCTAAATGAGATCCAAATTCTCCTCTGGTTAAGATGTTTTCATATAACTGTAGATGACAAGAACACTCACAATCGCATTAGACAGAACGATAATTTAGGAAGTCATAATACCACTTAGACATACAAGAACTGCCAACTTTTGGCAAAGACTATGAAGAAACTTCTCCTAACACATTGTTCCATGGTTAAACATTAAAATATTCTACAAAACCTTCTCTCCAATCTGGTACTGCCAATCCACAGACCTGGCCTAGATCTGATCCTGTCTAGCAATTTCCAGTTATTTAAGGCAGTATTTAGAAAGAAATAATAGCTGAAAAAATAGGATAGTGCATTTGTACAAAGCATAAGAGCACTGAATATCAGCATTCCCTTGTTTTTTTTTCAGACAAACTTTAGCCATCAGCAGAAAAGAGAAGCTACTGCACTCCAAACAAAACTGACACAGATGTTCAAACTGCATTCTCAGACTCTTCATTGGGAATCTGGTGTGGCCAGCCACTGATCACAATGTGCTAAATAACTTCCCTGTCACCCTCAGTTCTTCTCTTCACAACTGATTCTTTCTGCAGTCCAAGCAATAATCACTCTCACTTTCTAAAAATATCAGAGCATATCATTAAGCAAACATAGTCAGATACTTATAACCAACCACCAGTTAACAATAAATAAGACACATGAACCACATAAGCTGATTTTCTGAAACACACCTGTTCCATGTAATCAACACCTACATGTAAGCACGCTGTTTTCCAGCGCTTACTTAAAGGTATTTTGCATTAATTTCAAAGGTGCACTAGTACAAAAAATGACTGAGATTTTTTAAAATTGAAAGTGAGATAAGCTAAAATTCAGCAATTGATGAGTGCTAGGTTATGTAAATAAGAAGAGGCAATACAAGCTTAGAAAATTTCAAAGAGAAAAAGATAATGACTTAGCCATCACTATTTCTTTTTTCTGATACTTTTCCTAAATGTATACACTTCGGCATTTCTAACTACACTTTTTTGGGTTTTTTTCCTTCCCGAAAGTGAGCAAATTATCCTATTTGATAAACCCCACAAAAATGTGCAGAAGCCATCCTGTGAATCTCAATAGGAGACACTGAAGCATTTGAGCTACTTTTAAACATGCTTATTAAGAAGTGAGCCTTTGTGCCTCTGGCACAGGGACAGCCTTGGAGCCTGTGCTTGGTCACATATACTCTTTCCATAATTTAAAAATCAGTGTTTTTATTTAACAGTGTGAACAAGTGTATAATTCCCTTCTTTCATGTTCAGTTGTATTTGCTGAGAAAATACAAAAATCTGTCTCTAAAAGCTTTTCTATTTCTCATTATTTTTGGTCATATTAACAATACATTCTGAAAATTGAATAACCTCTCAGTTTGTATAAGTCACAGCGATTGGGAAGAGAACTATCATTTGGCCTGTTCCAATTCAGTCTAGCTACCTCAGCACTGACAACATCTACCTTTAATTATCATTACTCAACAAGTTAGTTACAAAACCCACTAATGTACTATCAAGGAGGAACATTAAAAGAAAATATTAAGACTGCATGATAATTTCAGTCACCAGACAAGCCTATATATTTGCCTTCTGTACATGTTAACTGCAGAATAGAATTTATTAAGTAATAAATGAGTCAAACAATATAACAGACACACAAACAGGGGCTCTGAGAGAGCATGTGCACAATTCCGGCAGTCTCACATCAGTATCATGATTTGCCAAAATCTATGACAGAGCTTTAGATAAATAAGCAGTGAAAGGAACCTTCTAACACGAGCCTCTGCCTTTCCACTGACATCATATAAGAACTATTTTAAGGATGGACATCTGTGTAAGGTACAAAGACTTGCTATTTTTGTAGTTTTGATCACGGCACCGTATCTTTTCTTTCTCTTAAATATTCTCAGATCAAAAAATCTGCTACCACTGATGAATATTTACTGGGCAAATACAAAGTATAATTTATAATGCACCTTCCTGATGAAAACTGGTTTTGATTTGCTGAAGTACAGTCAAGCATTTTGGGTACAGTGCCAAGGTAGAACAGTTTTATTAGCATGCATTTGAGGTAACTAACATAATTTATTAATGGAGGAAAGATGAGATATGCAATGTTAGAAGTTTTCCTGGAATTAGTGTACTTCAGAAAGAAAAGACAGTAAAAAAGCAGTTTATCACGTTACGTAGCAGACTGTTCTACTGTTGGACACTATTACCAAAATGGCCCATAAATTACATGGCTGTGGCAAGTTACAGTAGAGAAATGTTAATAGAATTTGTTTAGTGTAATCTTTGATCTCATATCTCACTTCTGACTTTACCATTTCTTAGGGATAATCCTTTTATTAATGAATGACAAAGTCACATGCAAGCCTAATCTAAAATGCACCTGGGAAGATCTCTTTTCTTCAACACATTAACAATTTTGTGCTAGACACATCTTTTACAAGAAAACGACTATAAGACACCTTAAAGATATTTTTTAAATGTAAATTGGTAGAATTACAATTTGACTTTTTACACAACAAAAAGGAGCCGTTCACATTATGGAATGCATCATTGTAACATCTATGAGCGGGAGCTGGAAAAAGAATATTGAGGGACTACATATTAGGGAGTAAGAACAAAAGCTCATTAGAGTTTATTTTCCAAGCTCTAGTTTTAGCTGGCACATGCATTTTAAATCACATTGAAGGCTGCTCAGCTATGGAATGCTAGAAATAGTCCTGAACATGCTAAAGCTGATGGTACAAGACAATTCAATTTATAATAAGACTTCACAATTAATGATATAGGTACAACAATAATATATGCTGCATTTGTAGCTATTAGTAAAAAACCAAAACAACACCAAAAATACTCCCCCAAACCCCAAACCAAAACAAACACAGAAAACCTACAGTAAAATATGTCAATTTTAAGAAGTTCTCCAAAGTCAAGAAATGTAGAACTAAATTATGGTCAAAAGCATATAACATTTCTCAAGAAAACAGCTGAAGACTTTTTAGTATGATGAAAATAACACCTTTACAATCTACTCTTAAAAGCGTTGAGATGATTTCAAGCATCCAAGGTCTCCTGCTGAGGCACAGCCCTGCCAGCTGCAATGACCTGGACAGAGAATCACCAGACTTACAGAAAACATAATTCCTGGTCAGCATTTCATGTAATCACTACCCAAAATCCAATCCAAAATTTCCCTGCCTTCAGCACCTTTAATTATTAGTCTCCCTTCTAGAAGGTGGCAAGTCAGGAGATTATTTATCGAAAGACCTGTGAAATATTTTCTCATCAGACAGTGTTACTCATGCTGTGAGTTCCTCTTTAGCCTTTCACATGAAGTCACAAGCCTTTTTGCTTACTGACTCTGCCGATAATAATTTTTTATACGTTTAGCTAAATGTAAGAAGATCAATAAAAATGTATTTGTTCTTGCAGTGGCATCTCACAACAGCATAAATAACTCTCTTGTAAGTGAAGTCAGGTGACTGAGTCAAATGCAGCAGATAGAAACACATTCTCCTTTGCATTTATAAATACTGTTTTCTGACAATTCCATCCCTTTTGTCTATGACAACTTTGGTCAAAGCGTCCATTTTAGTAATAATGTTGAGGTAAATTGAGTAATTAATGCTTCTTCCTGCCTGGTTATTGAAATGATTAATTTAGAAGATAAGCTTTGGTTGAAAGACATAAGGTATCTGGCAACACTTGAATTTAAATGTCATTGTTCCTCCACTAGACTAAGTATTTCTTTTGTCTAAGAATACAGAAACTACTCTTATTTATTTTGTCACAGCAAAATTAACCAGTCAGAATAGCTAGAAATAAAAATGTATTATCTTCCTTCTTCCCTTCATTAAACTCCCCTGCGGATCAGGAACTACCATTGTTTCTTGTCTTTAGCTGCTTTATCCTCAAAAAAGACTGAGAAAAATCTAGTAGACGATCGAAGTTGAGCTGTTTGAAAGAGCTAGAAATACTGTTCTATTATCACAGCAGGAATTTCCAAAGTGATGAGTTCATTATAGGATACACAGGCATTCTGCTGGAAGGTAGGATAAAGGCTATACCTGAACCTCAAAGCTGGTGAATCCGGATATTGAACTGGTGCCAGGTCATGTTTTGCCAGACACAGATATTAAAAATGTAATGCCAGTACTAGATAGAGATTTGGCACACAAAGCATGAAGAATGTTACAGATTGTGCTGACAGTGTGACACTATGTTTTCCTGGATGTAATCTGGGTATCCTGAGAGTAAGCTTGGTGCACTAATGAGAAGAATGATACTGAACTGGAAGAGCTGCTAAATATGCAGTAGCCACAGGGTTCCTGGAGTTAAGTGGAACTGAAATGAAAACCACAGTACCAAAAGTAACAGAGGGTAAACTAGGCAGAAATGCTGAAGGAAGAGAATCTCAGCAGGTAAAACTTGTTTCTGGTACCACGCTTGCCAGGACATAAAAGTCTTTTCTAATCATACTCTTTTTATCCCTGAAGTCCTGTTAAAGAGCAGCATGAAGCTCAAGCTTAATGGGGCACACATCATTTCAGGATATAAATGAGTATTGCAACAGTCTGGAGAAAGCAATATATAAAAGTTGAATAGAAAACTTCTTTAGGTGTAAGAAGTAAAATACATGTTGAAGATACAAAGATCATCCTATCTCTTCAGGGCCCCTTTTTTTTCTCTTTTTTTTTTTTTTCCTGTTGTCGTTGCTGATTTCTGTTGGCTTCCAATTTACATCAGCTACAGCTAATGATCCTCAGATGAAATGCATATAAAATTGCTTGACATTGCATTCTTCTTTGACCATCTCCTCTGGAATTCTTGGCATCTTCCCTACAGGTCTAGAAACTTACTATCCCTCGCAGGAGACACGCACCCAATTAACTCTGCCGGCCAACAAAATCTGATTGTGACTGTGCTGGATATTAACTTATTAAGGCAAAAATCATAAATATATATAGTCATTGATAAAGAAACACATTATCATTGAGAAAGAACTGCCCTGTTACCCTTACTGGAACTCTAAACAGAGTGCTAATTTGTTCTCTCTTTGGCATGCCAATCAATGTCCTTATTCCACAATTCTTAGTTGCTTCCAGTGTTGCCTCTGCTGCCCTGGCTCCTGTTAAGCCCCTAACATCTTCAATTACCAGGCTGTTAACCACTTATTTTATATATAAATATCACAACCGAAGCTATACTTA
Source organism: Nesoenas mayeri (assembly GCF_963082525.1). Classification (NCBI taxonomy): domain Eukaryota; kingdom Metazoa; phylum Chordata; class Aves; order Columbiformes; family Columbidae; genus Nesoenas; species Nesoenas mayeri. Next base: position 21,358,265 of record NC_137540.1, read on the forward strand.
ATTGTTTCATTTCCATGAAAGGAAAAGATACACAAGGAAAGGACAGACAAGCAGTTCTTTGAGAGTATGATAAATGAGAGGCAATTTGGACACAGTAACTCTGAAGCTCCATGTTATGACTTTGCCCACCTGTCATTTATTTCCAATGTACTCCTGATTCAGGTGCTCCACAGGAAGGCAGAGAGTAAAGTTCTAAGGTGGAGTAGACTTATCCCTCTTCCTTCCCCAGTACAATACAGTTCAGTACTATTAATACTTGGAGATAATGCATAATTCAGTTTGTCTTGTATGGACATACAGGACAGGGGAAAATAAAGTACAGAAAATTTAACCCATGAAGGAAGAGGTCTACTCCACCCAAAGTCCTCCTCTACTCTTTATTTGAGACAAGGAAACACAGTCAAGAAATCAGAGTTGCCCTTTTTTTTTTTTTTTCTCTTCACCTCCAATGTCGAGTATAAGGATGCCAAAAATAAAACAGCATGTTCTTCTGAATTCAGAACTATGTTCACTATGTCAAGCAGAAATTACTTCTTAATTTTAGTAACAGGGAACTTGTATTTGGATGCACTTGAAAAACCGACTACCAATGAATATTATTATTATATTTTTAAAGATTAAAATAATGATATTTGACTAAACAAATACACACTGCTTCCCTGTAACTGTCATGTTTTGGAAAACAGCACTGAAAAAAGTTACCCACCATAGCATATCTATTTGTCCCTGCTATATTGTATTTAAACCTATTTAATTCAGCCTATAAAATAAGCACACAAAGGAGTAAATCTAACCTCCATTCAACACAAGGATTAAACCCAGGAAATAATTTAATAAAACTCTACAAGAAAAACGACTTAACTGTAGAGGACAATACAGCACTAATGCGTTTCATAACCAATGTCTTACCGACTGTAAGAGGGTCAGTGCACATGTCACTTTTGTTCTCCTTCCATTCCAGCAGGTACTTGAGGCTGACGGGATCTTCTGCTTCTATATGGCTATTAAATGCCAACATCAGCTTATGAGCCTCCGCAATGCCACGGTAAGTCTTTGTTTCACCCACTGAGGGCAAATTATTTAAAGCTTTTGCTGCCTCAAAAGCCTGACTGGTATATTCAAAGGCTTCATTATAGTTCCCCTAGTAAAGAAAAGAAAAAAAAGGAAGAAAAGAACTGTAAAAACTACTTGTAGTCACCTATATTTTATCTCAACATTAGAGGCTGCTCCTCTCGCACCTCAGAGAGATCATAGCTGAGAGGCCAGCCCACAGAATGACTCATGGTCGGGTATTAAGCAAATCACTCTCCATCACTGCTTCTTAACTTCTGAAATCCAGATAACATTACTCATCTTCCTCAGGAACTGAATTGTTTTTCGGTTGTCTGTGTAGTATTTTGAACATACAAGTCACTGTATCAATGCCAAGTATTAATACTGATTCCAGCCAGGCCATTTAGGAATTGTCACTATTGTTTCATAAAGTTTAACACCTTTGTGGGAGGAAAGGTACTGATTTACTACTGTGATACTAAATTTTAGAAAAGAAAACCTAAAAATGGAAAAAGGAGGAGGATTAAATGATGGACATAAAGTATGGAAAAGAACAGAAATTAAAAACCTATAGATTTGTGGAGGAAAAAGAGGTATACCAAAACCCAAGGATAATCCTAATCACAAAAAGAGAAACAGTGGGAGAAATATAAGACAACTGTTACTAAATAGAAAACTTGAAGCTTTTATCTCTTTATCCTGCAGAATACAAAAATCTAGCATTCATGAATCCAGTAAAAAGGAGTATAAACTACAGCAGATAATACCTTGAGAGGAATTAAAAAAAAAGGTATAACAAGAACTAATTTTTATGTGAGATATACAAAGAAATCCCCTGAACTTCTTGACCAAAGAAGAATAAAGAGAGAACTAGGGAAAATCGTGATAGGCTGAACAATACTGCTGAAAAGCTAAAATACTTCTTGGTGTATTTCTTTTGAATATTTTTTACTTGCCATGGAGCGACTTTGAACTCAGAAATGGAGTGAAGAGATGCAGAAACAAGCTTCTAATTTAAAAAGTAGCATACAACCACACCTCAACAGTGTGTAAGTAAGAGATCTGAAGAAATCTAAAGACAAAGAGATAGAATTGCTGGGAAATAAATTACAGCTTTCATTAAAACTAGATAGTATAATCCAGGCTTGAAAGGTAGTACGTTTTGTATTGTATTATATGTGGCAGCATGCAACAACTTTCTGCTCTAGTATCAGTATCGTCTAATGTTTATTTACTGCAGAAAAATGTCAGGTGACATTTTTTGCCAAGATTGTCTAAACTGGTAAAAAAGGAAGATTTTTTGCAAGGCTTTGACAAATTTCAAAGGGACCTAATAATACTACCTGAGTGGTTATTTGACAGTAGATGAAATTAATTCTTTAGAAAAGGAGGGGTAATTCATACTGCCTGAAGTATATGTAACTTTTAACTAGGTTCTAACTAATTCAGGCTCAGGAAGGTGGCCTTGAAATAACATGGGCAGCTCTGCAGTGCCTTGTCCTAAATGCAAATCAGCTCTAATATCTAGCAAGGTCAAGCAAAATATTAGGATGCATCAAGAACGCAGTGGAGAGAGCTAGAGTAAATATAATATATTTATTTACATAAACAGTATATTAATAAAACTGGACAAAGTGAATATAAGCCAAACAGCAAATATAAACCAGAAATAGACTGAAAATTGCTACCAACTACAAAAGAAGAGTAGGGATAAACTGAACATAACTGTGGTGAAAGAAATCTATGGATAATTACGGACAGCTCTCTCCGATAGCGACAATCTTGATCACAAGCCTATTAAGGAGAAAGTTGGACATCCTTATGATAAAAAAACAAAACAAAACAAAACCAAACCAGCAAACAACACCCCTCAAAACCAACAAAGACGACAAGGCAAAAATAGGTCTTCCTGGGAGCAAGTAATTATGGAGCTTTTCATCATTTGCCTTACTCTGAAGGAATTAATTCTGGCTATTGTCAAAGCTAGACACAAACTTCTTGTGGCAGTTTCTATATGTCTGTCATTAATACTAATTATAGCCTGCCTGCTCTCTGGAAGATATCTTCCAGTTTTCCAGTTTTGCCCTGATGGCGCAAACTTCTCTGACTGAAAAGATTCTCAGAGCTGTCTTATCCTTTCATTCTCAGCTTGATTTAATAAGATTGAAATTCCCATCTGCATAGAGACCTGAAGGAGAGACTCCAACTGATACTTGCTGCACTTGAGATCAGAATTTCTATGATTGCTAAAATATGCCTGTAATAAAAAAGGAGAAAAGAGTAATAGAAATTTAGGTAGTCTTTATGGTTTGTTTAATACAGCAGGAGAGCAGAATTAGGTCTGTGAGGACACAGCAATGCATAAAGAATGATAAGTAGTAGTATAACAGATAAAATGCTCAACCATCTACCTACCGTACTCCTAAGAACTATAATAGGTTAAGTGATGCAATTAGTGAGAGGAGTGAGTCAGCTCAGAATAAGACATCTGAGAAAAGTGAAATGAGAAATGACAGAGTGTGTCATGCCAACTCCATCAGAGGTTGCATGTTCAGTAAGTAACCTGCTTAACAAACTGGGAGAAATTAGACCTAATACTCACGCATAATTACAAACATAGGCACTTTAGGAAACAAGAAACATTTGGGTAAAACAATCATGACTAGAGAGTGGGAACTGGAGTGTACAGCATTAAAGAAAGACAATGATGGTCATGGAACAGTGAGGTGACAGAACTGCAGAGATACAGCAACAGTGTGGACAGAGCAAAGTGCACTCGGTCTTAGTCACTTTGGGAAGAACAGTAAAAGTTATATCCCCAGTTTACTAAAGGTCTCCAGGGATAGATCTGGATATAAATAGAGATATCTTTAATTTGATGAGAAGGACAGCACTACTGCAAATTGTATCACCGTGGGAAGTATAGACTTGAATAAAAATACCTGAATAATGACTTAGAGAATACTGTCAGTGACAGCTGACACCAAGCAGGCAGTGATCCAAGAGAGGAAATGTCAATTTAGACTCAGTTTTGGTAAACATTGCTGACCTTGCAGAAAAAAAAAAGGTATAGAAAATAGGGAATCATAAAACTTTAAGTTTTGTTTTGTTTTGTTTTTTTTTTTAGTATATTTAAATTATGTATTTTATGTAAGTTAAACAGATTAAGTGTCTACATTTCTTCCCTTCTACACTGCTACCCCAGTTTGAGGCAGCAAATTCTGAACTAAGAAAGAGAATTTAGAGAATAAGCAAAAAGAAGTTAAGAATTAAAATATCACTTCTCACAGAATTGATTATTAGTAATGGTGGCAGAAGCAGTGAAATATAAAAGTAGTTAAACAGAATTTAGTTAATTATTTTTCAAATTTGGAGTAGAATAATTACACATAGTTTCACATCACACTACTTTCTTCTAAGTTGCAGATCCATTTTAAAGTTACTTCAGGAAGTTCTTGGAGACTTTAAAACCTAGTTTTCAATGGGAATTCAGGCATTTATGCTAAGAACATATGTAAATAGAAAGCACACAGTCTAATTTTTCTAGGAAATGTTTCTAATGCTCATGAAACAAAAAACAGTTATGAAACAAAAAACTTTGGTAGTGGGAGTTCATTGTAAGAGGAATCCAGAAAAAAAAAAAAAAAGAATCTGAGATAAAGTGATATTACACATAGAAAAGAAATTCTGACAAAGCCACAGGCAACAGAAGCAACAAAGGGTGATTTAGAAAGCGTAATTTTGTTTTGGTTTTTGTTCATAGTGAAAGTGTTTCCTAATTTCCACATTGTCCAGTCTGCAGAAAAATTATTTTTATTACTTACTGTGTCTAAATAATTTTGTGTAGCATTTCAACACTGACAGAGATGTTAAAAGGCTCAACATGAATCACTCTACAGTAATGTTTTTAACCCTTCCAATTTCAAAACCCAAGTGCTCCTGCAGCGCAAGTGCTGTATCTCCAGATGTGGTGAGAGTCACAGTGAGATTGGAAAACACCACCTGGACAGAGTCCAACCCAGAGGAACAATTCAGAGACTGGCACACGGGTCAGAAAGAAGCACCTCAAAAGACCTTAGAAACTACAATAAAGGGTATTTCTTAGCTCTAGCTTAACATTGTTCATCACTGCCTACCTATGGATTTAAATAGGTCAAATCAAAGCCATCAGGCTGGATGGAAGCACATAGAAGAGAAAGCCCTTCCACTACCAATACAGACCTTAGCCAAACTATTTTCTGCCAGCAGCCATTTCATAAATTTGTCTGAATGTAGTGAAGAAACTAAGCTGAGATTAAAAACTGCATACTAGTATGCAAAATTGTACACATTCATTTTTTAAAAACCCCACATTTTTTCAATGTCTAGGATAATAAAATTTCATTTGCATTAACTGATGACTCTTTTTGGTATATGAAGATTTGGATCCTGATTTTTCACAACATTGAAAGTCTATCATGATCCGAATTTGGAGTTTTTATTTACCAATTCTAGGACAAAACTGTGTGTAAAATAGGGTGTGAAATTTTCACCTTTCCCAAAAACTTAAGGCTCATTGTGTTTAGTCACACAGTATCTTCACCTTTGGTAACTCTGGTAAGATACAACATCCAGATCCAATTCTTCTGGGTTACCTCATATGGAAAACCAGATTTTTACCATTAACTAAACCCAGTTGTTTTACATCATTACTACAACCAGTACTTACTCTTTCGGTGTAGATATTCCCAAGTAATACACGTGCATCCACCTGGCTTTGGCTTAGATGAGCGTTCTCAGCAGCCTTCATAAACTCTCCCAGGCATGTAACAGTTTCATCTGCTTTTCCCTGACTGAAGCAAAGGACAGGGACAAAATTAAGTATTCACTCAGATGCTCTCTCCAAATGCAAAAGATCTAATCCCCCTGTTCTGAACTAACTTTACTTTGTGGTGACTCAGCCATGACTGAGCTTTATTTCCAGGATAGCTGTCCAGGTACTGCCTGTGCTGAGACCAACGAGACTAGTCCATACAGAACCTCTGAGGGCAGAACTGCATCCTCTGAGTGAAATAAAACAACATTCTTCTTCAGAATGTTGTGCCATATTTTAAGGCCAAGAATGAAAATGCAGGTGATTATTTTGTATGATTTTTGGAGTTTCCATTATTATATATATATATATATATTTCTACTGAGCAGCTGATAACATTTTCAATACAACTGGACTTCACATCCTGACAAAATAGGGGAAGGAGGTAAGAAGGCTAGTTCTTCAGTAAGACTTTCTGCTGCTGTCATTTAGAGCTGCCACTTCTTGCTCCAGAAGCCTGGTGGAACAGCGGCAGCTCCACAACGGTGCTGTGTCTTGGGTCTGGGGACGGCAGCCCTTCCCTGAGTGGGATGCTGCACTTTGGCTGGCTGGTGCAAAGGTTGCTGGAGTCACACAGGCAAACCTATAACTGTGGATTGCAGGTGTCACCCCCAAATCCCACAAGATCAGATAAACCTGAGGTCATAGCTGAATCTAAGTTAAAAATTGGCTAATGTACTTTGACAATAATATTTGCAGATTTCCTTTTTTTTAATAAAGCCGGTCATATTAACAATATAAGACTTCTGCAGCACGATTACAAAATATAGGATAGACATGTAGGTTTGCTTGTGAGGTATTATGCTCTTTTTCCCTTTAAGGCTGAAGCGTTACTGCAGCTGACCTCAATATTAGCCATGAACTTGAGTCACTAATGTAGGAGTGCAGCATGCTAAATGTCAAGCCACCAAGCAAGACAGAATGTCCAGTCTTAATTAAGAAATGCACAGAAACAGAAGTTCCTGTGCATGATAAAGAATTGTGATTTATTCACTATTTTAAAGCACGTTCAAACTATATTCCTGTAGCAAATGACTGACTGGGGTTTATTTATATTATGGTTTTTATTATAAACTATACTAGGGGTATGCACTTTCAAAATCTGGCAGAAGTCTCTAATTCCCTGTCTTATGATACCAGAGTAATTATAACAGCCTGCCACAGACCAGGACACACACCAAAGCACGGCTGCAAATTTACAGTATTGCAGTGATTATCTATATGTGACTGAGATGAACTACATTGCTACAAAAGGATGTTAAAACACTGCAAACTAACATGCTTGAAATGTTGAAGGATATGCTACTGTAAAGCTTAGGTGTCAATAAGCAGAATAAGATTTACTAAAGTTTCCTAATTTTTTTACTATCACAAAATATTAAATATACTGTACTGTAAACATTTGCCAAATGTCAAAAGGCTTCTAAATTTTAGAATTAGAAACAGATTCTTTTTTAAATCTATTTTTTTCTCTGAGAAGAGAAAATCAAATGTGCCCCCACAGAAATACAGCATATGATTTATATAAGTTAAAGGACAAGGTTAAAGTGTTAGACAAATATTAATTCCAGTTTTTCTAGTTTTCTATATGCAGTGCACAGGTGCAACTCGAAGAGCATATTATATGGTATAATCATTAAATCCATTCAACCAGACCTTTGAGAGTTAAAAACATATATTCTGAGGAAAAGGACTCCTCGGTCCAAGGAATGAGAATGAAACAGTGCAGAATATTTGTGTATCAAGGTGATTCCAGTTTCCAATTGGGAAAACAGGACTGTTAACACCCACATCCCCTGACAACTGTCCAATTATGTATATCACACTTGGCCTACTGTTTGCAGTAGAAGTAATCAATAAAGGATGTGGTTGAGTGAACATAGATTTTGGTTGAGCCAATGCATGAAAACTTAATCATTTACTCAGAGTGGAGAAATCAAATAGAGCAGAGATGAAACAGCCACTAAGGGGTTTGTTGATTGTGCCACCAAGTTTGTGGGCTAGAGGCTAAAAGTAATAAAGCAAATGGAATCAGTGACAGGAGAAAATGTAAAAAGGTTTTCTTAATTTCATGAATTAATAGAAATGTTTTGATGTATTTTTGGCCATTTTTTATATTTCACATAAAAACCTATGCTCCACATATAGATAATAGGAAAATTGTTAGGGCAGATAACCTCTTTCAAGAAATCAATTTGATACATATCAGAAAGATATTTCTTGCTGTTAGAACTTCACATATGCCAACTAGCAATTGGTTGGTACAGTTTAACAATTTTTCAAAGCAAGTACTTCTAAAAGCACTACGGCTTGAGATATTTAAAGTATGCTAGAAGGATTACTGAAACACTTTATCCTGCACAAGACCTGGTAACATGATAAACAGGTCTTTCCCACTCAAAGGGCTAATATTTTATAGTTCCATCAAAAATCTACATGTTATTTTATACAGCCATATACTTTCTATCTTCTTAGACATCACACTCCTAAATGGATAAAATGCCATTTCCTAAAGATATAGTCATTCATGATCCCACAGAACAGTTATGATGACTTCAGCAGAAGAGATTACATATCTACAGCAACTCATTTTCCAGTTTCATGCTAAAATGCCCTATGAGATTTTTACCCCTATTAGACTTTTATGAAAATATGCACCTTTTATAGGATTGCTCAGGTGATTGAATTGGATGTATAAATCATGTGTTCACAAGAAATCATTACCATGGTGGACAATGGCAGAATAAGTCAAGAACATTATGCTATTATGTTAGATTTTTCCCTGGAAAATGACATACCTAAATGCACATCATAGAGAATTTCAGTTTCCTGTGGTCTGTGGAAACATCTGTAGCAAAGATTTCACAAAAACTTCCAAAGCCATAGACAAGTTCCGAGTCATTTCGGAGGGCTCACCTACTTTCTCCAACTTGTCACAAGACAATCAGTGCAGATTCTCACAGGCATTATGGTTATAATGCATTATTTTAAGGGAAACACAGGTCATCTTTTCTTTGTAAAGATATTAACCATCAAATTTAAAATTATTTGCACAAGTCTAGTCTAGATCTGGTAAAAATACAAATACAGAATAATTACTGTTGGTGACAGAGTCTTCAGGCAGCCTGATCACTTTTTCTTTATTTGTATTTTTTCACATTACTTCACTGTCCGTTTCTGTAAGACATGCTTTATCAACTTGTGTATGAAGATGTTGCTGGAGATGGTGTCAGAAGCATTGCTAAAACTGAAGAGAAACAACACCCACCACTTTTCCTTCATCCAACCAAGCCAACTGTCTTGTTGTAGAAGGCTAACAGGTTGGTGAAACACGCTTTTCCTGTCTTATGTCCATGCTGACTATTCCCAGTTACACTCCTGTTCTCAACGTGTTTGGAAATCACTTCCAGGAATGTTCACTCCCTCACTTTCTCAGGGATTGAGGAGAGGCTGACCAACCTGTAATTTCCCAGATCCTCTCAAAGGCAGAAGTGACATCTGCAACCTTTCACTTCTCAGGAACCTCCCCCAGTTGCCACAACCTGACAGAGACAACTGAAAGCAGCCTCACTTTGGCCAACTCCTTCAACACTTGTTTCAAACATTGCTTATGCCATTTTCCCATGTCAAGGATACTTTATGGTCTACTCAGCTATTTTTGCGGCTTGTGATGTAGTAAAAGCAACCATGGAATTTCTCCATTTCTACATAAAACAATGAATAAATGGGTTTTATGGAACAGCATCTCCCCATGTGCGATACCTCCTTGCAAAATTTCCCTATGAATACAATGGATGAAAACTTCCTGAGTCTCTATGACCATCAGTCATGGAGCTCAAGCATTCAAGAAGACATAAGGCCCCCACAGAAAAGCAGATTTACATATCTTATTTGAGACTTTTTAAAGCTTTGGAGCACAAATCCAGAACTGTGATTCTTTGAATTTTTGGTCAACTGCATGTCAGAATTCAGTTGAGTCATAGGTGCCCAGATCTTTCTACATAAAAGTTTCTCAAATGGCTGAAAGATGCCAAGAATCATCACGATATTTTACAGGTCTGAGCAGTTAATGCCTATCACATACCTAAAGCTCTTCAAAGCAGGCACACATGTAAGCTGTTAATTTGGTTATTGTTCTCACGACATAAATACCGGATGGGTTTTATAAAAAAAGCTGCAGCAGCCATTTTGCAGAGGAAGGGTCTACAGCTGTGTCTTTATCTGTGCAATAGGTTAGCAACCTGACTTCAGAAGGATCTCCATAGCTGTAACTTCTGAGCAAATAAATGTACGTGCTCTCATTCCAAAATTCTTAAATCACAGAGAGAGGAAATTAATATAGACGGTTTTCTAGGAATGTCCTCTTGTCTGTCTTTGGCCACCCTCTACCCAGACTGCTGCTTTTCGTGAACACAAGGAAGCCATGAATGCTCCTGAGAGCTCAGACACCTTTGTACTTAAAATGAAGTCACTCATTGCAACAGCTGGTATCCCAGAAACTAAATCTTAATTTTGCTGAAGACACTTCTGAAAATGGGACCGTGTATTCTAAGTCTGTTCTTTGACTTGTTGAACATCTTACCTATATGCTTATTTAAGATGCCCAGAATATGAATAGCTATGAATTATGTGTCAGAGAGCTGAAGAGAGCTGTTATTGTGGCTGGTCTCTACATGCTCTGAAAGGCCAAGAGGCAAAGCATCCAACTCAAACATAAGAATTTGCTCCACATGCTGAAATAAATCTGGTGACAAGTCCTCCTCCATAAACAATTTGCCAGTCTCTATCATGCATCATATGCAATGAAGTCTTCAAACACAGGATTAATCAAGGATAAGCTGCAATCTTCACTTTAATATCTTTTTTTATTCCTCCTTCATATGATAATTGCATTATGCTTCTTTATGTCAAAATTACTTGTGTAAGAAGTTGGAGTCATTTCAAACTAATACACCCAAACTTGCCGGAAAAAAAAATACCCCCCAAATGTGGGAAAACAAGGGCATATTATAGTTTACAGGTAAAGAAAATCTTGGATCACACACTTTAAAAAAGTGTACCAGTTCAAAATAACTTTTGATGAAAGGATCGCTTACTGCAAGAAGGGCACTGCTTAAAATTTAAGCAGTCAGTAATGGGAAGCAACAGACCTCTAACAATTTAAGTCTTTCACAGTTGAATGAATCTGCACTGACAGCCAGACAAGGATGTGTTAACCTACCTTACCAGGATCTTGGCCATAGCTGCGTATGCTCTGCCTAGGCCAGAAGAATCACTAAGCTCTGTGAAGATTTTTACAGAGGTGTTCAAAATCTGTGAAATAGGAAAAAAAACCCCAAATCAACAAAACCTAATAAATACAAAGCTAAGAATTTCCACTTTTTTTTTTTTTTTTTTTTTTTTCAGTCTCTGTGTCCATATGAAACACAAAATTAAAGGTTTTCCCCCCTGTACATTTCTTGTTTAGTCAGTTGTAATGGGACTAGGGTTTTGATCTTTACTTATAGTTGGTTTGAACTCAATAATAAAAAATATAAAATGTATAACTTGCATTTAAATCCCTGTATTTTGACACTTTGTAAAAACCAAAGAGATATTACCTGATTTGCAAGATAAATATATATAAGATTTTAAGGGCTTGTGCTTTTATTAATTTCTGTTAATACCTTAAGATGGGCTGTTTTGCATTCAGCGTTTTAGAATGATATGCTGAAACACAACATACTATTATTTTTCTTTCTTTGATCTATCACTATGACAAATTTTCTTAATATGATTCAAATGCCTGAAAAGTGAATAAATTACAGGTTCTACATTTAAACCATGTTGGCTTAAAATACTGTAGATAATTTTGTTATTTTTGTGACTAATTATTCATGCACATGAGCAACTTGTTAACATTTGTTTGGAATGTACTCTATTATCATGATCTCTCCCATAACTGAATGCTTAGAGCTGCTGCATAAGAACTAAATGATATTAATTTAATTTAACACTGACATCATCTATATTGCATAATCTCTCTTTTCCTCCATTTTTTTTTCCAATGGTGATGATGGGAGAGTGCATATAAAATTAAATCCCATTCTTTCCTCCCTCCTCTTTGTTGCTTGACCCAACCTATTACACACATGAGAAAACAGGAAATCTCCAAAGACTATCTATGGAAATCCTTTTTGCACATTTCCAAGAAGGGAGTAGTGAATGTCATTTACCAGCTCTGAAGGGGGATGGGAGACGTCCAGAGACATACGACAGTATCCTGCATGCCCCAAGATGCCTATTTATACCGAGGTAAAAGATAGGGCATTTTCTGTTAAGAGTGCATTCCCTGTCATTGGCAAAGTGCGTGGTTCAAAAGAAGACAACTTGTGTGTGCTAAAGCTATGGATGTCACCATTTCAGTCACTGTTTCCACGGCTCAGATTTCCTAGTCCTTGAAAGAGTCTCACCACACTCAGGAGTATCCCTGGACAGGGCTCTTATTTTTTAGTTATAGAAGCTCACTGTGCACAAGAAGTAGCATTGACTAATGTGCACTGCACTATTTATCTTCTCTCAAGTACTTACCAGTTATGTTCTCATGTACATCCACATTGCATCCTGTACTTGAAGGTCATTGTCAATTGAGTTATCAATGCATAAGATATGACAAAAGGAGAGTGAAGGCACCTCAGTTAGGAACTTGTCACATCGATTCAGAACTCACCCTAAACTGAATGCATATGCAAAGTTGTCAAGATCTGCAGGGTGTCCTTTTATTATAATAACCCAGGCTGGTAACAGAAAAGCACAGAACTGTCCAAGAAGCAGGTTTTGGTTTTGCATTTAACTCAGATTTCCTACAACATTTGCTGTAATAATCATGGCCACATGAGAAAACTTGCCATAAGTGTTAGAAGGTTTTCAAAATTTTATGTACTGGACTGAAAAATTACTCCCACTTTAAACTGGCCTCTGCAACATTGAACTAGGACACAGAGGCTCTAATGGTTACTATCTGGCACAGAAAGGTTACTTCAGGACCTAAGGCTTAGATTATTGTACTTTTTTTTTCTATCAAAGATATCACAAAGCTTAGAAAGCACAGACAAAACCAAGGTGAAAACATAGCTATTAACTAAAGTAAATTAGCTAAAGTAAGAAGTTGGTTCACTACATCTCCGCAACAACTGCTAGAAAGAAGTAAGTAAAGCCACTCATTCATATTGATGAAAAGTACTGATTTTGGTCCCAGGTTACTATGCTACTGTATGCAAATCAGCTATTTCATTCTAAAAATGATTAATTAATTATAGTAAAATCATCTACGTGAAAGGGAGGAAATCTTGATAAATTACAATAGAAAACATAGTCTTTATGTCTGCATTTCAAATAACTCCTCCAGCTTCAGATACTATGTAGGGACACATTCTTGATGGAAAGGCGCTGTGTAGTGCCTCTGTACGCTACAATCGCCTAGTATCCATTTATGCAGAAGAAGTGAATAGAGGCTTCCTCCCCTGCAGTGCAGGCCTTACCTTCAACATTCAGGATAGAAAAAGAAGAGGTAGGGCAGGATAAAATGCTGGATTAACATGTAAGTATTATAGGTTTTCACTCAAAGTCTCCTGCAATCACAGCACACTTTTTCATTTAACTATACAACACAAATTTTCATTTAAAATGAAAAATTACAGAGCTTGCATACTGGCAAATCAAGAGGAACTGACACCATGTCTGTTAGAATCTGTAAGCAGACTAGAAACAACCAAAGGACATGGAAACTTTTCTGTTTGTTTACATGAGGTATGAACAACCAGCCCATCTAACTGGGTTCCTATGAATGCTACGTAAGAGAAGACACACAAGTGGCAAGACAGCATTGATTGGGCACAGCTGAGCCAGTTATCTGTTTGTTCTTTGACAAGTGGATAAATATCAGGAACTTATCCAACTTGTTATCAGTTGGACCTAATGGATTTCATAGGCCCCTATAAAAGTTTTTTTACTTTTAGACAGAAGTATAGCCAGAAATCAGTCTTTTATACATATTTTGGCCAATCTGTGCAGAGGACAGTGACATCCAAGGAAGAGGTGGAACATGTCAATAATTAATGCTGAAAGCTCCTATACAAATGTGCTGTTCTGCTGCCTTTATGGTCTTAGAGAATACAGCTACTGTTATACAAACAAAAAGGATGGAAAAATTCTTTTAGACAACAGAACAAAAGTCTACTTATTAGGGCAACATGCATCTGCTTCTGTATTTTATGCTAAATATTGTACACAAAAATGTCATCTTGGTAATTTTCTTCATGTTAATGAAACAAATAAAATTATATAACATTGTGTAAAGAGGTATTGAATGGGACTAAATAAGAATCTATACTAGTAACCTACAGTAAAAAGAGAGGGTTTGAGCATTATAAGAATGTGGTTGAACTTCTCAAAACTCAGACAAAGTTTTCAGAGATTTAGAGTTACTGAAGACTCAAAATGTCTTCTGTCGTTGTTGTTGTTTTTAAAATTTTATATGTACAAAAAGTTCTGATGAAAGAAAAAGTTGTGAGGTAGGAAGCTGTTGCAATAGATTGCTCCTGATCATGCTTGGCTCTGTTATAAAATTTCCATACTTTTTCAAAGAGGATTGGATACTCCTAGCAACTAGTGGAAAAACATCATTGTATATGCAGTTGAACAGATTAGAATAATGTACAGTTCTTTCCACCTCTAAAATGAAAACGTAAGTTTAACAATATAAAAATTACAACAACTATACTGATTTTGGTCAAAAATCAGTTTCTGGCTCTATGCGGCCAAGCACACTGACTGTCTCAAATTTCCTACTTCTGAGAGTCTGCAGTATAAATACTAGTAAAAAAAAACAACCAACAAAAACCAAAACACAACATCCCCCTTTCCCCCTGCCCCCCACCTCCCCCCTCGAAAAAAAAAGTCTAATACAAAAACGAACAGTGGGGTTCAAATCACTTGTTCTCATATGCGCAGGACGTGGGAAGGTGGCAGGGTGAAGAGTTCAACTTTGTCTTCCACATTACAGACGACTGTCTCACATGCCATCCACTAGTATTTTGTTGTATTCAGGAAAAAAAGTTTTCATGGCTCCAAAACACAAATAGAAAAAATTCAGGACACAGTCTACAATTTCCCTTGTTTTCCTGCTGAGCACAAAAAACTGGATGCAGGTGCACATGGAAGGAGGAGAGCTACTGTGGGAGCACCTATTTACAAAATAAACTCTCTTCCTGGGTCTTTGGAAGTCTATTGTAAAGACAAGTATTTACAGTGCATAAATAAAAAGGTCTACTTAAATCCTCAAACTAGAGCCTATTTGTGGTATAGCTCTTGCACTAATTCTCTAGATAGTGATGAATTTCATGTTTTCTTCCTTGGCCAAGAAAAATATTAGTCAGATCTCAGGGCCAGATTTGCTGCTCAGTTATCTCAGCATTGTGCCAGTGTGACCCCCTGGGGTTATTCCAGTAGTATAAAACAGATATACCAGCTCCTCCCAGAAGACTCCCCTCTCCCCCAAATCCCACCCTTTATTTTTTATTGTTGTCACACCTGTACTTCTTTTATATGTACATAAAAACATGTACACACCTCATTAGCATACACTGAGGATTCAGACAAAAAGCCTTAGGCTGTGCTGAACATTGATACATCTGAGGATAATGGACACGAGTAAAAATCGAAGGTATGAATTTATGCTGAATAGAGAATGTCTATCCAACTCAACACAAGATTAATGCTACAATCAGTATTTTATCATTTTGGTAAAATATATGACTCTGACAAAAACATGATGAGATAATATTGATTTATAATACCGTAACTTCAAAAAATACAAAACCATAGTTCTGCTCTCAGCTTTGCACTTGATATTGTTGTCAGACTTTATTGGAAATACATTTATTTTGATTTCTGAAAATCTAGCTGTGTTTAGCCATTTCACAGCTGGTGAGCAGTTAAGATGCTTCTGCCTCATTTACAGCTCCTGAACGTGAATCAGAAAATCAACTGCAACATTAGTCAAAGACATCACTAGCTAATGATTTCTGACAGGTGCTGCAGTAACAGGCCAAGGCCCAGCTTGGCCAGCAGCATCTGACAATATTTTTCTGAAGCCAACAATAGCTGTTGGTAGTCAGACAGTGCAATCAAGTGAGAACTACTGGCCTCATACCACTTAATACCTCTTAAATACTTCCAGAAAAAACACGTAGCTCTGACAGTCACTAAGTAATCACTTCCATGCAGTCCAGTGAAAACAGAAGAAAACAGAACTTCATGCATAGGCATTTTGCAATTCAGTGAATGCTCTCCAACAGCTCCCTAAGAAATGTGTATTTGAACATGCCTAAAAAGTCCATAGTGGAGTAGTAATGCACCTGTGGCCATCTGGAGTAAGGTCAAATAAGTTTTTCACAATACAGACCCAGAGGTATTCTTATTTTGTCCAAAACACAGAGTGAGAGAGGTTGGACAGCAACAAGAAAATTGTATGGTTCATATAATGCATTGATTACAATGAGCAGAGTTCCAGTATCAATGAAATGGCAGCCCACACGTTGTTAAATTCTGTAAAGGTGAATGCTGACTTCTTGTCTTCAGCCACATCCAATTACACTGGACTATACCGTTTTGATAAATAAATGGAAAAAACCTCAAACAAATAACCCCTCCCCAAGCAAACATCCCCCCCAAATGTACAAACTGTAGCACTGCTCCTATGGAGATAGAAAGAATTTGCTATGGCCAATCTGGTCTGTTCCAAAACTGTTGTTCCAGGGACTTTAATGTGGTATTTGGACAATACATAGCACAAGAGAGCATCCTGGAGCAAGGGAAGTGGGGACAGGGGTTGGGGAGGGAACGTCTGACCAAGTCAAACATCAAACACCTGTTCAAGACCTTTCACAGGCCCTTGCCAGGATGTGGCCACCACTGAGGTGTTGCTTCCTTGACACCTTCCCTGCTGGGCGACTGCTCCATCCAGCCCACACGCTTCCCTCCCCTCTTATACTTGGCTATCAAGTGCAACGTTTACTTCAATGCTCTATAAGCTTGTATAGCAATAGATGCTTCAAGGTACTCATGTCTGCATCTGCTTGAAGGATTAGAGAAGGGAAGACAAAAATTTCACTCATTCCTCTACAGGAAGGGTTCTTTCCCGGTGTCAACTCTTACTTGGATGCTTTGTGTAATATTCATTGCTTTTATTCTGAATGGACGATATGTAAATCCAAGTAACTAACTGAAAAAGTTCCTTTCCTCAGATATATTTCAAACTTCTGTTGGCTTCCACAAGGTCAGAAGTTGATCCTGTATGCTTTATTTTGCTGCATAGGAAACTTGAAAGCCATTAAATGTACAGATCATTGAATAAATGTTAACTTTTGTTCCCATCCTTATGTATTTTGTATTAACTTCTGTATTACTGTTCTTAATTGTGGCCTTCTGTGCCACTAACAATTATATTAATTATTATTCTCTATAACATACCTACAACTTTGTGGGAATGCAGTCATCATTTTAATATTTACTACAGCTCATAAAGGGTTTTATCTAAATAAAAATAAAAATCTGCCAGGTCCTTCAGAGCAAAAACCTATGCAAACATCAAAACCAGACATTTTAGTCTGTTATTACTGTACAATTTGAAATCTTTACTGCAAGAGACATTACTCTAGTAAAGGTTGTTGCAATCTTTTTTTAGTATGGGAAAGTAATGTTTTCCAAACCAGCCACTGTTGACATATTTCTTCAAAATAAAGCATGGCTTAACAGTCTGGAGTGAAGAAGCTTCATCTGTTACCCTTTAACAGCAACAGAAGAGGAAAAAACAGTTTATGTATCCTTTCCATCCTGACAGATGTGACAATAGCTGGAAACAGTGAGCCTGCCAAGAGCTTTTATCAAGTATGTTATAACAACTAGTAATAAGTGTAAATAATAAATGGCTACGATCTTATGGGAAATGGTGGCAATACTAAACAATTTTTGGTGCTTGCTGATGGGAGCCTGCTAGTCTTGGAATTCCCTGGCTTCCCAGTAGAGTTTTGGCCTGACAATAAACAACAGTTTAATACTTTATCTAATCCCAGCCAGGAGGTAAGTTCAACAGCAAGCTTTTGCAGATGTTCACATCCAATAATCTATCCATAATTGATGAAACAGGGAGGTCAGATGTAATGGTTGCTACTATTCCAGCAACAAATAAATGGTTATTGACAAAACAAGGCAGTGTGGCGCTGAGTGCTGAGCAGTGACAAGCATGAAACAGTGCTGAGACAGAAGTAGTGATGTGAATACAGCCCTTCATCTTGAGAATTCCTCAACGTGATGTGTGGCACAAGGGCCACTCTGACACATAAGCAGATGGAGGTGACTGGTAAAGGAAAAATGAGATTCTGCGAGTACATAAAAGACAAAGCCAGAGGTGGAGAAAGAAACGAGAAATGGGTGGACAAGACTGGAAATTTGGGTAAGTGCAATAATGTGAATTGTTCAGAAATGGTTTTGTATAACAGCACTGTGATCCAGATGTCTGGAGTGCTTTTATCACACTGTTGTATGTCTATGTGAATGTACCTGGCTGTCAGATTGCTGTAGCCTCCAAAGAGCTTAATATCACCCTGTATGTATGTGCATGCTTAAATTCCCGTTACTTCTTAGACAAAGCATCTATAAATATCCTGCTTCATGCTTATTAATATCTTTAGTCCACCCACGAACAGGTATTTTTAATTACACAAAGTTTTCCTAACTAAAAGCAAACAAACCAACCCTTAGATTTGCAGAACACAACAGAATAAATCTGCAAACTAGGAAGGTATAAAAAAATTAAGTCAGGTAAACCCCATTATTTTTCTTATACCTATATGGAAGTTAGGAAAAGTTCTCATTCAGCTGAAACCCTCATATTCTTTAAGTTTTAACTCACGTAAGAAATATAGTAAAAGGATTAATAGACTCTTTTTATTGACTGAATAAAACTTGAGTCATTTACATGCAAATAGACACTTGAAATCTTTTGCATCCATTTCAGTGCTAAGATAGTATTTTTACAATGTTTACTGTGTAATATTCTAATACGAAAAACAGCAGAATGAAATGGTGGCCGTTATTGCCATATGTAGTCATAAAAAGATTTCAGACAGAAACATTTTAAATATTAATATTACTAAAATCACTTAAAGCACCATGGAATGTTAAATCGATTTATTTAGAAGTGCAATTTATTTCACACTTTGCTACCAATTCTTTTGATCAGCTCTGAAATAATACATAAGCTGAAAGCAAAACAGCAAAACAAATTGCTTCTAGCAATGAAGCAGCAAGCTCTAGGTTTTATGCTGGCATGCTTCAGTGTTTTAACTTCTCAGGTTATTTATCTATCAAAAGATAAATTTTAAATTCCTTAAGATCCGATGCCTGAATCAGGATCTCCTCCAATCTAGCCAGTGATAGTTCTGATGAAGCAAAGCTGTTAAGCATTTGTTTACACCTGAGTATGAGTTGTCCCCTTCAAGCCAATAGGAATAACCGTATTGAAATTTAAACATGTATTTAATAAGTAAATTGCTGCAGCTTGAACTATACTAATTTGAGAAACCAATTTAATTTTAAAAGACTTACATTATAGAATTTTTTTAAAGCCTGTTCATTTGAACTAAACTTTCCAAAGGAAAACAAAACCTCTCAGGTTATGAATATATTTGCATTCAAGTACTGAAATTCTCGAGTTTGTACAGCGTGGGTACAAATGTTTCTTTTCTCAAAACACATAAAAATTCTGACTTCTGTAAGTATATTATCTAACTGAATTAGAAAATTTCTTATACAGTTTTTCAGCCATTTGCTGCAGGTCTGGGTATAATACGCGCAGTTTCACTAATGGAAATACTACTGACAGTTCTTAAGATCTTTCATGCTATTGTTTCTCAGATAATATAAGCTACAAAATCAGATGTGCTGTAACTATCTCTTTCGCTCAATTATATACAGCATGTAGGTTCCAAGGTTTAACACACCTAACATAGAAATCCAATACAGTCTAAAGTACATGAAGTAAATAACCTCCATAACATATGGTTGTATACTGCTTTGTCTTTTTTGTTCCTAGCCTGTGGGAATGAAATGAGTGGAAAGTTGTATATCAGCAGTTATTTAAAAAAAAAAAAAAGTATATTTTATTAGCTACTCTAAAAAAAAAAAAAGTTTCAATACAATAAGTAGAAAATGTTTGCCTAAATCACATCTTTTAACTGACAGAATAGAGTTATTAGAAGTCTAGAAACCTCAGGCAGTGCAAGCGGACTAATTCTAATTCTAACCTTATATCCCATAAAACAGACACTGTACAGCTGTGGTCACAATCTGGCTTGTGCTTTGCCTGGGAAAACATAAGGAAGAGTCACCTCTACTGGCCATACCCAGCAGAGTACAGCAGAGATTGTTACATCCCATTGGCTGTATCAAAAGTAGGACCAGAGTGAAGGCTCCATGGTTGCCAAGAGCTCTGCCCTCCACTCCTTGGCAAAAAATAGATGCAAAGATATTTTTATTGCCTTTCAGAACAGTTTGAGTTTTTATGGCTCAAGATATTAGAGAAAAGCAAACTTCCAGTAAGGGAAAATTTGCTTCAAGTTCAAACATAATATCTAGCAACAATTTCATGGAAATGGTTCAGAATCATACAAAGAATTCTCTTCATATTAGGATACCTATTATTATTATTAATGCAGAAGTGTGTAAATATTCTTATTAACGTTGCACTGCAGCCTCTTCCAGTTCTTTTGAAAACTCATACAGAGAGTGTGTGCCCAAGTGCAAGTGTACATGTTTATAAGGTAACAGTAAAACTTGTCATTTGGTAACAGATATCTTGAGTCAAAATCTTACAAAAAATAAAGCCTGAATTTTGGGAAACCACATCTGATGTGTTAAATGCCATGACTTGTAAATCCAGGATGTCAAATATATATATTATATATATATGAATTAAGGCTACATAAAACATATAAATATACAGAAACCCAGCATCTCTCATGCTGTTCGGGATTTTAAAACAAACACACGAAGCAATGTCCTCCACGCATAGCGCCCAAAGTTCAGGTTTTAAACTTTTTGTCACAAACTCATATTCAGATTCCTGAGAACTCCAGTGGTCAGATAGTCCTAAAATTCTGAAAAGGTGTTACAGCTTTATCTAATGGAGCATGCAGTCAAATCTGCAGCTCACTGCTGTTGTCTCACTCTTTTGGGATGTATGAATGATTAAATCTAAAATTGTACTGGATGAGATGAAAGTTTGACCATTTATGGCACTTTGGTAGCCAGTCTCATGGAACATGAGTCTCCTGAAGAGTAGGGTTGCTGTTGGCAAGTTACTAGTGCATTTATTTTCATTGTTGCTATGGGAAAACATGGAAATCTGATAATCTTCTCATTTGCTTGTCATCAAGTAATAGATTTTTTTTACATATTTAATATAATTTGTTTCTCTAGCTCTACATTTTTTGTATAACTTGACTACTATAATTCTGCAGCAGCACTGCATTTAAGAGTGTTTTCTTACAAAGGGTATTCTTGTGGTACATTTATTTTGACAAAACTTCACTTTACTGAGGGGAGTTATTTTGATGCCATTAACCAAGCAAAGTGCCATTTGAACCACAGACTCAAAAGGAAAATGATACCATGTTCCAATGCAATTGTAGTGGGCACCACGTCACTAAGGTGCAAATCTGCGCTAAACAGAAAAGGAGTAAAGAAAAACAGAGACATTACATCTCAGGGCTATTCAGAACATTTTCCCTGTGTGGTTTTTGTTTGTTTGTTTGTTTTCTTTCCAGGTTTTCAAGAAACTGTCTAAGATAGGAGAAGGGCTATCTAAATTAAACCAACAGAAGAAATCCTTCCTTCCCTAAGAAACTGTTAACTTTCACATCCAAATAAAAAGTTAGATCTTTCTTTTACTTTAAGAATTAAGTGCTACATTAACAACAAAACATTAATTGAATTATCAGACATTCACTTCTTTCCTGAAGTTTCAGGTTTTCTTTAAGATTCTCAACACAAATAATTTCAAATTTCTTAATTCTTAATTTGAGTCAGTATATTTTGTCAGGGCAAAGTTCACTACCAGTAGTAATTGTTCTCACACAATTTTGTTTGTACTATCTTCACCAGCCTAGTAGCAGTGGAACCTTTCAGAAACATCAAACTTAATCAGTTTCTTCAATAAGAAAACCTTTCTTTGCACATAATCCATTGTCAGTGACAAGATCAATTGGACGAACTTACCTTCAAAGATGACTCAGAGTTTTGCCTATTTTTTTAATCCCTCAGATATGAAAAATACAAAATTTCTACATAAATAATAAATTAATAAAAGTGAAGTCTCTAGGAATGATGAGACCTTTTCTTAAACTTGTATGCTAAAATGTTTTTTCAAGCATGTGATGCCACTTGCTCAGGTGACAATGTTACACTTCATTACTATTGGCCTCAGTTGTAGATGAACAAAGGAAAACCCAGCTGATTTAAAAGAGGCGGGAGGGGTTGAAATAATTTCCACTGAATAGTATCTTTTGATGCGTTTTGCAAGTCTCCATTTAAGGGTTTCTGTAGCAACAGTAATGAAAGCTTAAACCTAAACCCAGTGGTCTACCCAGACACCATTGACAGAAAGACATGTTGAAGTTCAGCCTTCCAGCAAAGCACTGCAACAGTGAGCAAATATCAAAAGAATGATGCTGCCTTTCACCATGTTTGGGAGAAAAGATCATAACATTCAGTCTACCTTTTTGAGTTCTTTTACTTGCTAAGATCCTCCTTGATTGGCCAAATTCATACATACATATGGTTACAATCTATATGATTAGATATAATAGATATAATTAGATAAAATATACTGTGCACACTAACTTTAGAATATCTGCATCCCAGATACACTTACTTATATTCTCCCTAGATGCATGAGTTGAGAAAAAATTTTCAGCTGTTTTGACATTGACTTTTTTAGACATTAAGTTTATAGTCATAAATCACCTCTGATTACTTTAATAGGGTCATTTTGAATGTGAAGATGTCTTTGTATGTTCATAAATTTTCTTGATAATTTTATGCCTGTGGCTTGTATATTGTAATTCTGACAATTCATGCATGTAGTATTATGTCATAAATTACTACATTTATTTTGGCATGAGTCTCAGTACTCATGAATGCTGCCGCTATTATTTAAATATGTAACGTATCTGAAACACCAAATTGAAAACCCAAAATAAAGGAATGCTTAGAAAATATGTAGTGCTCAGAGAAAGGATGAGGACTGGAATTTTCCTGATGATTTGAGATGCAACTCTAACTGAAAGAGAAAAAAGCATTGAGCCAACTTTAGCTATTCTTGAAAGCCTCATTTAAAAAAAACCAAACACCAACCTCCCACATCAAGCAATAGATTACAATACCTTACGCAAGATTTCTAAGGACACCTAAGTGTTTTACTTAATACTTAGCTTGTTGTGCAAGTCTGAAGAAAAACAAATAGACAGCAACTTTTACTTTAAAATTAGCCTAGATGGAGAACTCTCCCTGACAAAATCTATAATGTTTAAGATAAAATAAATCTACAGAATATGAACTATCAATATTTTGTGTCATATATTGTGGAAAAGCCATTAACTTGATTATAAACCAGATGATATGAAAAATATTATGAACATACCCCACTGCTATTGAACATAATTAGTTCTCAGGCTTTTAAACTTGCACACACTTACATTTTTACATCTGAGTAAGTCCACTGAAATCAATCAAATATATATCAAATAAAATTAAATCAATTTATACAGATTATAAACAAAATCAAATTATGTTAGATTATACACCAAGTGCCTAGCAAATAAAAAAACCTTCAGCAAAACTAGCCCACTCGATACAAAGTGACTGCATATTTTTTGATATAGTAGGCTGCAGCTTAATCATTCCAACCTTTAATTACTGCATCAGATAATGAATATTTGGAACATATGCTTCTCCACCCTGCTAGAAGACATGAATGAAAGCGAAACAAGTTTATATGCACGCTGCTGTGTGTGCACGCTGGGGGAGGGAGGAGCAGCTAAACAGCAAAAGGAACCGAGCGGCAACAATTGGAGGAAACGGCGTCTGAAACAGCTGCTCCCCTCAGATTCCCCTAGAAGGAGACTGCCCGAGGTGGGCCACAGCATAAAAGGATAAAGATGATGAAAACTGATGCAAAGCAGGAAAATAACTGCTGAGACCCCTGAGTCTACACCCGAATAGTCCCAAACTGTGTGGCAAGACCTCTTTAGCATGCTACAGAAGCTGGTGATGAACTACATATTACCATGAGGCAAAGTGGCTCCTAGCAGTATTGTCTGCGTGTTACGGGTAATGATAACCAGGAGCCCCCTGGGACCGGGATGCAATGATTTCATCTCCGTAAGCATCTGAGCTCCCCTTGGATACAGAGACCATTAAACTGAGAACAGAAGGGTAAATTTTAGGCAATGATTTCTAATTGGAGGGTGAAGACAACTTGTGCTCAACAGTACTGTCAACCATTGATATTTTACTGCTGTCTATATTGATCACTGTTAAGGACAAAAGGAAATAAAAATTTTCCCCTTTTCCTTAGTCCCATAACACAAACCGTGTTTTTGGAATGAAAGTACTTCATAGATTTGTTATGTAACATTATTGGAAATGTCATTATATTAGGAAATGCCACTATTTATAACATAATTATATTATTTACACTGCAAAGTATCGGTATTTTCATTACAGTTAAAATAAGATTGCATACTCTTAATATAATGTACCATTTATATTTTGCACTGCAGAGACTTTCCCTTTTAACAACAATGCACATTGCTTTCATTACCTGTCAGGTGTTTTTGTGAGACTAAAACCATTAGGCACAATGTATTACGTATATATTTTAAATTAATAGTAGTATATTACACAAATCAAAGTTTCAGAATCCTCCTTAAAAAATAATAATTCTGCATGTGAAAAAAAGAACTTCCAAATGATTGCTGTAACTTTCTGGCAGGATGCATGGGGGAGCAATGAAGGGAAAGCAGTAGCTATAAAATACAAGCAAAACGGATCCTGAGGAAACAATGCCAGGACATCTGATATTTTTGACATTTTCAAGGGTAGTTTGATACTTTCTATAACATGGAGACTGTGCAGTCTTGTTCCTTACTTAATTTCTCCTGAGATCAAATACGCATGCAGGCTTCTTTATTTAGCACATTGGTTTATCTTACTGTTCTTCATCATCCACACAGCTTATTGTAACTTGCAGAAACTTAACAGATAAGTTGATCAGGCAAGAATGCCAGCACATTTGTCAGTTAAAAACCAATGCAGACAAATTTCAGCACAGAAAATTCTAGTCTAATCTGCCAGACTACATTCTGGAAAGAGACAAAATATCCTCTTCTCATTGCTGTTGAAAACATTAGGTATCATTTTATACAATTATATGTAGCTTTTTAATTTTGAAATATTCACACATTCAGCTACAGACTTTGACTGCAACGGATGTGACAACAGGCACACACTTCCCAGCTTTGAGTTGATTTATATAGAAGATAGGCCTAGTAACATTGAAGAAGTATGCATAAAGGTGGTCAATAACTTTTGGATAAATCATATCACAAATAATTAAAAGCATGTAAGTGTATTTCAAGAAAGAAATCTAGAATGTCTCCTATACTGCAGAAGCCAAGCAAGCAAGCTTGAAACCTATGCCGAATTCACCTTGTGACTCCTATTGGTCTATTTCTAAAAAGAATAAACCACTACAAAAAAACCCCAAACAAACAAAGGAAAAACCCCAAACAACAAAAACCCCAACAAAATAAAACCAGAAACCACAACAAAAACCCAACCAACAAAAACAAACACAGAATGACATCTATAAAACATGTTCAAAAATATTTGCATTAATAAAATACTGAGTCAGTTAAAGGAACAAACAGAAATATTAATTATCTAGCTGATTAATCACAATAATCATGGACAAAATATTCAAACAACTTCATTTTCCACACAACATTTTGAAGAGGATCATGGAAGTCTTTGACTTATCTGATGACTGGCACAGACAAATCAAGTTGATGCTTGTCTTTCCTCTCACACTCATCTATGATGAACTAGAGGAACCTTCCTTCCAGAGTTGCCACATACAGAATTCTCATTGTCTTACAATTATGATGTATGGGAGGCCCAAGAGAGACATGAGAAAGAAGCTTGAATTCAAGTATCAACAGAAGGGATGGCATCAGCACTACAGATTTTCACACCAAAAGCAATTCATATTTCTTCTAAATTCCTGATGTTCTAAAAAGCTCAACATGTGGATTGATACATTTTAGTTGCTGCTCACAAATATGCCATATCAAACTAGATTGAAAAAATGGTGTTTTATACAAAAACCTAAACAAATAAAAACTGCTTTATCTGTGCATGAAAATGAAAGCTAGTCATATATCACTTGAACTGTCAATTTGTATTATTTCTACAGATCTAAGCATGGAAACTTGGACTATATCAGCTCTGAAATTTATTGGAACCATAATTGCTTAAGCCACATGGATCCCTGTCTACAGAACTAGATACAGCTACAAAAGGACCATAAGCCAAGTCTCTCCAAGTCTTTTCCACTCTCTGAAATGCATAGGAATATGCCAAGGAGGCATAGAAAAGCACTGGGAAAGCTACAGAAACTTTAAAATATACTTACTGATAATGCTCTCTCTTGTTCTCCAGCAAAATCATACGCTAAACTTAAGCAGTACGCAGCTTCTCCTTCGATCTTCATATCGCCTCCTAGAGAAAAGATTAAAGTTACAGTTACCAGCATAGTCTGAGCAGAATTATATTAGTATGGACAGTTCTTGCAGGTTCTTAAATAACATATAGATGTTTAAATATTTTAGTGATTTTTTCCTTCTTCTTACTGGTGCCATTTATCTCTTTCCAAAAATATATAGAGTGACAATTTAAAATAGAGGCTATGGATCTGAGCTAAGTTCAAGAAAGTTCAACAAACTCAGAGAAAATATCTTCCAGTAAGTGATGCAGAGCAATTAATTTAACATGCTGTAATGTTCTCTGTCATTAATTGTTTAATAATAGAGTATCTTCACATTAGAAAATCATAGCAGTCTCTCTATATGTATTCATGTATAGAAGTACCTACAAACCTATAAACACCCTAATATATAAACACAAAATATGTTGATCCATACACTTTGCTAACATGAATCTTAGTGAAACATCAAGAGGTAACTATCAGTAGACCAGGTTCATAATTCTTTTTCTCATGGCTATTTTGCAAGCTACTGCAGGCTAGAATAGCTCAAAAAAGAGATAACTTACACTTGCAAGCAGTAGTTGTCCAAAATTCTGCATAGGCCCACTGACATGCACGACACTTTTCCAGGCCAGGTTTTATTTCACTAACACTGATTAACAAATGCTGCTTGCTGGTCATTTTTTTATATTTCTCCCTCAACAGAAAATCTTCCATCCAGTACCAAAATTTATATAAAGTAATTACAGAAATGCTTACTGTGCCACACTATATTCAAAAATTTCCCTCCAGAACATGAGTATCCATTAAAAAAAAAAATTAAATGAAATTATATTGAAAACATTCAAAAATCTAGTCTTTCTGTTGCTCAACATCCATCTGCTTAAATACAATAGTGGAAAAGCAGCCTGAAGCATAACTGCATATCAAGGTATGTTTTAAAATAAGATGCAGCTGGAAAAGATGGAGAAGTTTTTGGGTACACATCTTTCTTCAGCTGATGAATTGTATTGGTATTCTCAGTATTTGGGTACGTACTCCCAAGAGGAAAGATCTAAATAGGCAACTCACAAAACTGAGCTACTAATGCAAATTGCAGATAAAACCAAAATAGGTTATTTAGTGATTTAATTAAAAGGAAAAAAAATTGCCAAACACTATCATACACCATCACAAATTAAACATTTGGAATGGAAAGGATTGAATTCTTGCCTCCAGAGTCCTGTTTGGTTTATTACCCAAAAAACACCATACAAAAGCATTAGATTTCAAATGTGTTTTGAAATACTACTCTTCATGAGATAGGCAAGATGAGAAATTTTGGTTCTTTAGAATGAATATAATTCAAAGACAATATAATCAAAGACCTGAAATAATTTACTGACACTTCTAAAAATAATAAATTGCAAAGTTCACATGGGCTTAGATGACTGAAAGTTTATTCATTTTTTCCAAGAGTATCTGCTGGTCTAATAAAGATACTTCTTTTTAGGAACTTGCCTTTGTTTCACTGAATACATTTTAACATTTTATACTTTTCTATAACTTGCTCTGTTCTACTATCTACATATATAGTTGTATTTTTATTCATGGCAAAACTTATTTTAAAATTTATAAAATATTTTCTCCTTTTTTTGCCATTTTTGACAGTTTAATTCTTTCTATCCCAACTACTACTCAAAGACTGGCTAATAGATTAATGTTGGGCATACATTATTAAATTTTAAAAACTAATGTATCTGGTGATAAATATTGAATTAATATTGTATATCACTTGTATGTGCAATTCATATACAAAATATGCCCATTAACAAATATCACAAAAGGCTCTTGAATTGCTGTGCATGAAAAAAGATGATTATTTGAGACTTTCTATCCCACTTCTGAGAAACACTCCAAAAATCATCTAGGATAATAATCTAGGAAAAGTCTGCAGAAGTGGACATCTAACAGCATCTTTTGACAAATGAGCATTATTAATTTTCCAGACTTTTTGGAAAACTTATGTATAAAAAAATTCAAATGCTATTCTAATTTCCCCCAATTTTAAACCTATCTGCACACAGACAAATCTTCATACAGCCATTATCTAGAGCAGGCATGTCAAACTCATTTTCACTAGGGGCCACATCAGCCTCATGGTTGCCTTCAAAGGGCTGAATGTAATGGTAGGAGTAGTTACACTTATACAGTCCTAACATTACTTTCGGCCCTTTGAAGGCAATCGCGAGGCTGATGTGGCCCCCTGGTGAAAATGAGTTTGATACCCCTGATCTAGAACAAGAAGGCAATCAGGAGTAATCAGCACAGACTTAAGACAGGGAAGTCACTCCCAGAGATACTAAACACTTGACTGAATGTAGGCCTGGTCCTGGGCAGCCTGGTTCAGCTGACCCTGCCTGGGTTGGACTTGATGATCTCCAGCTCTCCCTTCCTACCTCAGCTGTTCTGCAATTCTGCAGTTTTCTTCAAGTTTCAAAGTACTTATGGGTATTAAGACACAGAGAAGGGATCTTGTTTAATTATGATAGAAAACTGTTTTCTTGCAAGTACTAAATTACTATGTAGAGTGATGATGTAGTGATCCAGCAGATATTGTTGCTGAAATATTGCCAAATCAACAGTGCCTAGCCAATCAAAATCTCAACTTCCATGAGTCACCTCACTTTCTGATTATGGGTTCACTTTTTTATACTATTACTTCCCACAAAGTTGGTTTTTTTAGATACAAAGCTTTCAGGAATATAAGAGAGCCTTTGTTGTCACCAAGAAAGCATTTCTGCTTTAGTGAGATCTGGAGGTGTATTGATAGCATTTGCCTTTGAATTTCATAGGAAATAATCACCCAGTCACACACTTGACAATTTCTACTTTAGCCTTGGAAAAATCATAGCATGCACATCAAATAAAGGAATGTGAAAGTGTTATTTTCCACCTACCTTTTCCAGCTATTTCTAAAGCTTTTCTTAGCATGTTGATGGCCTGTTGGTGTTCTTTATTTTCTAGCATTTTGTCTGCTAGTAATGTATAAATTCTCCAGAGATGCTTACATGCCAGTGAATAGTACGTATGGCCTGTCTCATCCTTCCATGGCATACCCTCTGTAAGCTGATAAAATGCTTCATAATGTTTAGCAGCTTTCATGACATGACCTAAAAAATGTCATTCATAATTACAATCACTGTAATCAACAAATTCTTTAAAATACATTAACCTATAATAATTTTCTCATTAGAAAGTAAGTTGCAGCCAATAATTTCACAGATTTCTCAAGCAACTTCAATATATAACTTGCAGATCACTGGAAAATGCTTCCAAACCTCACAGGTACCAGTAACGCTGTAATTTAAACTTATGACATTTTAAATTAGCTTTCCTTTGTAAATTCACAATGTTGGGAGTATGTGATCTCAAGGATGGAAAGTCAGAACTTTCTAGAAAATATATCTATTAGAAATTCATGAATACAGCCTTTGTGGGTCTTATATTTCAAAATCACACCTATGCATTAATAATCACAATTCAAACTGTTCAAGTTTCTTTTTTCATAATGAAAACATGTGCTGAAAGATTTGAAATGTGGAAAATAGAGGTATCAAAACTGTGGGGGAAAAAACATATTTATTCAAATAAATAGATTAAAGAAAAGAATTACCATGCAAAGTAATTTATTCAACAGTTATTACTAGGCCACCTCTGGTGAGTTTATGTAGTAAATTTACCAGAAAAGCATTAACCACTAATGGATTAATTACTGAGCCTGAAGTAATACACTTTAAGGTCTTCAAATGTAAGTTACTCAAACATCTTAAAGGCAAAAGAAAGTCTGAAGATAAAGTTCAATTCATTTTAACATTCAAGTTCCTCCCTCCCACTATCTTCAGATAGATTTCTCTCTGTGTACACATGCAAGCTAGGAGATTTTCACACTTTCTGGACAGCCAAAGTTCAAAGCCCTTGAAAGAACAGAAAAGTTTTTCCTCATACACATGGGTACAGAAAAACTGTCAGGAAACAGGTAAGCTAAGACCATTTACATTAAAAAACAACAACAACAAAAGGCATTCTGGTCACATTTTGCAAAGAATGTTCTATAGCAGGGAGAACTCTGAATGTGACTCTTCCTTTGTAAGTTTGTTGTACGTGATGGAGGAATCTTGCCTCATGGATTATCAATGTAGCAATTGCTATTTTCATTAAAAGCTGAAGCAAACCATAAACTAAGTTTGTTTACATGTGTTTGCAGTTTACATCTCTTCTGAAACATGATTTATAAGAAACTATTACTATTTTCCAGACCATTTTTATGGTGCTGAATTCAAACTACAAAAAAAAACCAAACCAGCAAGGAAAAAGTTTTCCTCAGTTGTAGGAAACAAAGGGAGAGAAGCTGGGACAAGGGCCTTCTTTAAACACTCTGAGAGAAAACAAGGCTACTTTCCCAGGTCTCCAGTCAACCTAGAGGCAGCAGAACAGCTATGACGGATTCCTCTTCTTCATCTAGTTATGTCTTTTGCACATGTTATCCTTGTACAATCATGCTTTAAAATTTGCAATACAAAAATCTTATCTTGATTAGAATTAAATTTACATTCACATTAAGCTTCTCTGATGATTAACACGAGTCCAACTAAATCTGACAAGCACAAGAAACTTCTCTTTCAAAAAGCAATTAATTAAATAAGTTTCACAGACAATTCATTTCAGGGCTCTACAACCTATGTTTGATTTAAGAGTCCAAGAGGACACAACGAAAAGTGCTGAAGAGTGAAGGGCCAGGTGACAGGTAAGACAGCAGACGTTATTCAGTTCCACTCTATCTAGAGACAGGTACTGGGGAGATGGCCACTTTAAAGAGGCTTCCAATTTGAATTTGGGTTTCTGCCTATGGATAGCTAACTTCCTAGGGCAACTCCAACTTGGAAGTCAATGGAATTCCAGTTATCCAAGTTGATAAATGATTGAAAGTTGAGTTCAAATGTAATGTTAATAGCTAGACCTAGCATTGTATCCACTTGGATACTCATAAGCACATACAGATTCCTCCTTGGAATTCTCAAAGTTTATTGACTGACTGATTATCCTTTTGAAAGGACATTGCCATACATTTATGTGATCTAGTTTCATTACATGTGTAGTGGATTCTTTAGAGTAACAGAGTTTGAGTCATGTGTAACTCAAAAACATTTAGTAAGAATGGGAAGTAGCAAACAAATGAACGGTATCACCTGGATAGGTAATTTGGGACTTGTAATATAATCTCTTAATGGGACATGTTATTCAGGTAAAGAATATGTACATCCTTCAAGACTATTTTTTAGATTGTTAGAACTATCAGGTATCATAATTCTTACCCATGCTTACTTGTTTGCAGTAACCCCTCAAGAAAGTTTCTGTCAGACTAGAAATTGAACTCATATATTCCATGTACCTCATAGTTCTTAAAAGTTGACCTAACTATTAAAGCCACAACCTTACATTCTTTCTCCCAGATCTTGGCAAAACCTCTTTAGAAACAATCCATCTATCTCAAGCTTCAAAATACAAAAGAAATACAGTATTTTCAGGAGTATTCAAATGGAATCAAATTACATTTGGCTTCAGTCAACTATCAAAAAACACTATGGTGTAAAAACTAATACAATCTGCCCAGACAAATACCAAAAAGAACATGCTGGGACAACAAACACACACATACAGCATCTGCTGGTTTCCTAAATGAGGAAGCGATGGAATTCCTGTCCTGAAAGCCCTTACATGGCTGCGAATTTGCTTCCTGAAGACTCCTTCAAGTAATACTAGCTGTTTGAAGACACTCAAATTCATGGAAGGTAAAATATTTTAGATTTTGGAATTCATTCCTCCATCAAAATTATCTGAAATCTCTTGTTCTCATTGGCAAAGGGCAGATCAGCCTATTTATTTAACCCATAATGTTAATGTGCACCTCAAATGTTGTGGAAAATATTTTCAGGGGGATGGTGAGTTTACTCACTGTGATGAGTTGTTGCAGTTGGAATTGACCTGTCCAGCGCATTCCAATTTTTAAACACTGAACTACTGCAACTATCAGGTGCAGAGTTAGATGCTGCTGAAAAATCTTGAAAAACTTTAAAAGAAAGTAATAAGCCAATTACAGAACACTCCTGAGAGTAAATTCATTTTTATCTCACCTGAGCAGTGACAAAGCAGTTT
This sequence comes from Nesoenas mayeri, assembly GCF_963082525.1. Taxonomy (NCBI): domain Eukaryota; kingdom Metazoa; phylum Chordata; class Aves; order Columbiformes; family Columbidae; genus Nesoenas; species Nesoenas mayeri. The sequence goes on from NC_137540.1 coordinate 21,391,231, forward strand.
TAAATGGGTTTTACTATCAACTGAAAGAAAAGAAGGAAAAAATCAAAAAGAAAGCAAAATGAGAGGAAAAACAATGGGTAGGAAAATAACTTGGAATAGTTTGTAAAGTCTATCTTTTATATCTCTAGGAATTCAAAGAGAAAAAATAGAAAGTGTTTCTAGGAAATTCATATTCGAGAAAAATCTATTTGCAAAATGTTACACAACGCAGTATAGCTATTTTCAGATAGCAACATCAAGAGCAATTGTGTATTGCTTTTCCCACGGCCATGCAGAAATTAGCTCAGTGTATACTAAATGGATTTTGAGAATCTCTGATGTATCTTCCCTGTTTATAAAAGGATTCAAAAACCAGTAACTCTTAGAATATATATACTAGCAGTACTAAAATGTTATAGTTTAATGTAGCTCAGGGCACAACAAAATAAACACTATCAACAATGGTTTAACCTTAAATAAGTGAGCTAAACATCATCACAATGTAATTTTGGGAGTAAAGAATTAGTTTTAAACACCCTTATGAATATAAGACATTACTCTGCCACTAACAGTATCAAATTTTAGAAATTACTCTTATTTTCACAGCAACTGCATATGTATGCAAAGATTTGTGCTACAGCTTTCATTGAGTTGCTTAGAAGTACCAAAAAAAATCTATTCATTCAAGCAAAAGAACTGAATGTGATTTTGTAAATGCTGAAGAGAAACGTTTTTACATTATCTAAAACTTCCTTTATAATCCCGCCTTTCTAAAACCCACTCCAAAAGTATACATTTGTTATATCAGAATAGATATCAACCAAAAAGGGTATATATGGTGACTACTATTTTGCCCTTTTTTTTTATTATTTAAGTAGAAAGATTGACTAGATATTAACACAAATGGGTTTAAATGTGAAGCTGCCATAAAAGCAGGCACATAAATGTAATTCTCCCAGCCGCTATTTTGATGCACATTTTTGATTCCATGAATATTTTATGAAATGGCCCAAACTAAAGCCATATAACATTCCTGCATTACTGATGCTTGCGCCCGTAAGCTACAAACATTAGAGGCATGATTGAGTGCATTAAAATGAACTCATTCAGCAGTGCATTGATTACTTGAAGGAGGAAAAAAAAAAGTTGTTACTCCAACTTAAGAAAACAGCACACAAATCTGAAGTTTTCAATACTGAAATTAAAGATAGCAAATTTGAATAATGTGATATTTAATAAACAAAGGCAGAGCAAAGCTATCTAAAGTTGTCTGTATCCAGTCCTGACATTAATTAGATGAGATGTTAATTAGGTCCACAGATTGCTTCCAGTAGCATACAGGCAATTTAAAATGTCATGATCTGCAAAACGCAGTGACTGGCCTGTTCTAGCTCCATGGCTCAGCAATCCTGAGAGCACCTAATGATTTCCTTTGCTATCAGCTCAACATTTACCAATGAAAATAATGCTACAGAAACAATTGCACAAAAAAAGTGACAGGTCTATTTGGTACATTTCTTCAGCAGCACTAGTCTAAGCAGAGAGCACATTTAATTACAAACTGTAAACAGTTGTTGAGGACTTTACAAAATATTCCACTTTAGCTTAAAACGACAACCAAATAGAACAATAAAGCTTTATGTATATTACAGTGTATTTTAATCTAGAACTAGGGCATCTTTTGTAACCAGTTATTTCACTGTACAACGTGGACATAACATCTTCTTGAAGCAACATTTAAATTTCCATTTAAATTTGAGAAAGTTCTTCATGGTGAGAGTGACAGAGCACTGGAACAGGCTGCCCAGGGAGGTTGTGGAGTCTCCTTCTCTGGAGACATTCAAAACCCGGATGGACACATTCCTGTGTAACCTCATCTAGGTGTTCCTGCTCCGGCAGGGGGATTGGACTAGATGATGTTTCGAGGTCCATTCCAACCCCTAACATTCTGTGATTCTGTGAACAGTTAATGGTGGCAAAAAAAAAAAAAAAGAAGCAAAATGTTATTACTATTTTTAAATATACAGGCTTACATTTCAATGTAACTGCTCAAACTACTTGTATAACTTTCAGTTTCCTCTGCTCCATTACAATAATTATAGTGGCACTATTCACACTGAAATAGTTGAGAATCTGTCACAGTTTCCACTGTGAGCAACTGTCTACAGAGGTTGTTATAAGTCTTTAATAGAGATATGTTGGGAAATGGAACAAAAAGCTCCCAAGGATCGTAAACCAAGGCTCTCATTCACTAAATAGTTGAGCAAGCCTGGTCTCCTGGAGTAAAATGAATCGCACAGAAATCACTGGGATGGATCTCAGATGCAGGAACCTGAGTTTATCAGCCATCTGCAAAAGCAAGACAAAAATTGTGAGAGAGATTTACAATAAATTGCTGCTCCATAACTCCATGAGATTCTTCGAGAACACAACCAAACATCAGACAATGGTCAAGGCGAGCATTTTTAAGATAAAGGATAAAAAAATATTTTTAATTTACTATACAGGAGCTGATAACATTTTCCAGAAAGGTTCCACAGGGAGTTTTAGCAAAATGACATAGACAGTTTGTGAGAATATTGGTAATGAACATGCTGGCTCCACATGGGGCATTCTGACAATTTCCCCAATTTGACAAGACACCAGTAGATCTCTCCTTAGACTCTAAGCTGCTCAAGGTTAACTGAAAGTATGCCTGAGAAATCTTGAGGATATGAAGGAGAAGAAAGGAGATAAAAGGAAAGTTGAGCATCACAAAACCTGAGATCTGGCATTGATGGACTGGAGATAAAAGGAAAGTTGAGCATCACAAAACCTGAGATCTGGCATTGATGGACTGAGACTGCTGTGCAAAAGAGATGGTATTTTATGTTCCTTCGTCTGGGTCAAGAACTGCTGAGCTAATCCTTGGTATTGCAGTTTAGGGAATGACATATTACTTCTGCTGATGTTAACTAAGTATCTGTTATCTACAAACACAACTATAGGAATCCAGTGAGCCTTAGATCATATATAGTCAGGTTCTCTGAAGACCTAAGTTACTTGCCTTAAAGCTCAAATACTCAAAATATACTTACCTAGAGGGCAGTGTGCATTGTGGCACCTACAGTAGGACTGCTCACAGTATGTTGTACCTCATCATGAACATATTATGATGATAAACATATTATGATATTAAACATAAACATTAAAAATGCTCTAAGATGATGTTGCTTAAACGTTTTTTAAGAGACACCTCGCAAGCTAGGCATAAGACCAGTTCCCCTGGCTGCTTGCCTGTCTGCTCTCTAATCCCTTGCCCTGCTGCTGCCGACACTACTGAACTGCAAAGGCAGGCTTTCCCACAGGCAGCTGAAACGACAGCTGCTTTGGGGATAGTTTTCTGTGGACCAGCAAGAGAAAAAAATTGTAACTAGCTGAAGAGCACATTGCCAGGAGAGGAACTGCAGGGAAAAATACAAATCCTCTAATTCTTACAAGAAAGCATGAAGAGTAAACACAGGAGGAAGATGCAATGTTGTAGGGGTGACTGGAACAAATATCCTACTCTGGTCTTTTTTCCAGTTACTACACTAGCCACTGTATCCTCAAAATTCTGGGTTACCTCCCAGCCTTGTTAAGTTGCTTCTGCGTCTACATAAAATCTTTCTCAGATTTTCTCTAAGAGATATACACATATTCTGGAGACTGATTGTAACGACTCAGAGTAACTCGACAAAGAAAATCTGGTGTCAATTACATAATTTCCACCAAAACTATAAGCACAGAGAGCTCACACACACTTTAAGAGTGATACAAAACATAACATATGGACATATATGAAAGACAATAATAAACCAAAGAGTGATTTCACATTAACTGTTAAATCTGAAAGTTAGAAACATACCTGTAGTTACTCTTGTACTATCTGAACTACATTGTAAAACTGATTTTTTTCCTTTGTTTTAGGCTTAACTGTGGAAAGAAAGTTCTTCTTTCAGGGATTTTCACAGAAGTTTAGGTCTGAGGTGAAATCTAGAATCTCTGAAGGCTTTGCAACACTGTAATTGCACAAACTGTTGTAGCAGCATTTTGCTGACATGCAAACTACAATAAAAACTATACTCTTACAAGATCAATGCCCAACTTCAGGAAAACCTACAAACAAACAACACAACTGGACAGGTCACATATGAAAATCCCACTGACTTTTCTGTCCTACATACATAGTCAAAGGAACCAACACAGAAATTTTGGTTTACAATTTTAATTTATATTTTTAGGTTAACATATTTTATGAAAGCAACATTTGTCAGATGCTGCCTTCTGATTCGTTTATGTATAAACACTTTTTGATGTATGTCAATTTTAATCAAGATGAGAACATTGCAAACAATGTTGAACGCTAGCTGAATGACAACATACCCATTTTAAAGAGAATGGAATTCTTCACAATAACATTCAAACCTTCTTCTTTCATGTTTGCAAAGCATCAAAGTGCTTCCTATCTACAGAGGCTACCTAAGATGCCAAATGTATTCAGGAAGCTGACAATGTTAAGGCTCCAGGCCCTGAGTAAGGGCCGGCCCATGCTCAGTGGGATGCTCACACTTCAGGTTTCACAAATATTGCAGTGTTTCCAGGCAGATGTCCAGATGCAGAGAGGGGAAGGAGGTGAAAACGCAACGAGGAATAGTGAGCAATGGTACACGCTATATATACAATTCTATTTTTGTTTTGTTTTGGTTTTTGTTTTTGTGTGGGGTTATTTGTTTGTTTGGGTTTTTTTAGCTCAATGGAGATAAAATACAGAAAATAATACAGAAGCAGGCTAGTTGTGCTCTACATTACTTTTTTTTTTTTAACTCATGTCAAATGCTTCCCTCAGTTTAAATATTTTTTGGTAGTGATTTATGTATGTGAATGTAGCAACATTTATTCATATTCTACCCCTGTTTCCCTTGCTTTTCACAGCTTTCAGTAACAAATTCAATATCAGATGCAATGCTCCAGCACAGAAGCTGTTCTATTGTGCAAATAACCTACTTCAGAAGGATGCTTTGAGTAGCAAGGTTGGACTAATGACCTACTGAGGTCCCTTCCAACTTGAGCTATTCTATGATCCTCTGAAGAGTAAGATATCTTTCTATTAATCGCTTCCTAATGTTTGTTTTACCTATGACTTCTACAGATAATTGATAAGGTCTAAGGACATGTAACCCCATCAACTCTCAGTCCCACTGAGAAGGCACCTCTGGAGACAGCAGCTCCCCCAGCAATTACTAAAAGGAAACGCTGCCTCCAGGAAAGCTTATGATGACAACTGCAGGTTCAGCTGCAGTAGTCCAAGACCTTGCAAAGCTTTGAAGCAAAAAAATCTGTTAGTGAGCGGGCAGCTTTGAATGAAGCTTCATCTCAGTACTACTCATTAAGCAGTAAATAATTAAAATGGCCTGGAAAAGACAGGTAAAATACAAGCAGCAATGTCAGTAATAGACATGAAAGAGAAGAGAGGGAAAAAGAATTTAAAAAAGCAAAGAAATAATTCATTTGAAGTTTTAATAAAGTTTCATTTGCAGTCTTGTTTAAAGATATATCAGACTTTAGGGATGTAACCTAATTACATTTTTATTCTAACTTCTATTCAAAGACCTTGGACTTTGAATCTTTAACACAGATCAAACATAGTATAATTTACTCATGGCTATCAATACTTTAGAAAGATCTCTTCATTAAATGCCATATCCTCATGAATGTGCACATAAAGAAAACAGAGGAACATTTGATACCAAAACCACCAAGAAATAACATGTTTCTTGCAGAAGTGTATATATAAAAAACTCATTTGAGTGCTATGCCTTATATTCAAGCGTACATAAAAAGTTCTTTTCGGAAACATTTTTGAAACTGTATATTTCACAGTTCAATGTAAACAATAGCAACACTTTTTGAGTAATTTTATGAACTATTTGAAAATGAACTTTGCATTCACCAAATACCTAAGAACACAAACTAATTTAAGGGTTTTTTTGCATGTATCATCATACTTTTATAGAAAACAAAAATTACAAAGTTTACAATTAGCATGATTGCATTGCTGTGAATATTTTGAGGAGCTTCTCATTACAAAGTAAGAATACAGAGTTGTCCCCAGGTGTTACATCAAAATGGAAAGATTCTCAATTTGAAGAAGTAGGGTAGGAAACCAGTGGTGACAGTGAAAGGATTAACGAAGCTTTTGGCAAACCTGCTTAGTTTTTCATAGTGTAAAAAAATACTATTTACTTCTCTGTGCTTAAAAATAAACCTTGATTTAAATCAACTAATGGAAAAGCATGACGCAAGTTTTCCATTTTCACAGTGTGTTTTTTTTTCTAGAAGTGAAAATAAGAACCCTACAGAATTCTTCCTGAGTGGTCTTATTCAAAACCTCTTCATTGTCAAGCAACACTTTTAAAAAAAAAGAATAAAAATTAATTATATGAAGAATATTTCTGATTAATTCAACAGGTCCTTTTGTTTTCTTGTTGGATGTTCAGAAGCTTCTTTCAGACTTTCTTAAGAACATACTAATTTGAATTGAAAACATATCTAATTTCTATAACATCAATTCAATATGGTACATACTGGTTCAACACCAGTAACAACCCTGTAATAATAAAATATAATTTATCTGGGTACTACATTCTGCACTTGCATGAGGATGACCTCAATTATTTAATAAACCATTTAAATCTCTCCTCCCCAAGAACGTATCTGGATTTATGTCTGCTTCTGTCTGCCACTGACTGACAAAAACAAGCATCATGTGTGAAGACCTTATATCCTAGGAATTTGCTGCTTATTCTTTTTAAATTATGCTCTACAATCAAGTTTCCCCCAGCTCACTTACATATTCAGAAAAAACAAACAAACAAACAACACAACATAACTGCTTTGTGAAATCGTGTAAGTGCAGAAGAACAAAGAAGAGTTAGCTTCAGTAAATATGATGAAAATCATTTTAAATGGTCGAACTGAATAAGCAGACTTCCATGTCCCATTATGGAAAGGCATCTTTTTGTCTCTGAAGTTCCCTAATGTAAAGTATCTGCCTCTACATGAACTTAAAATTTAGCAATAGGTATATGTAGCCAAAGATACAGAATTCAGAGACATGGAAGTTTTCAGGTCTGAACTATCCCTACACTCCTTTTTCTGCAGAAGTTGTTTGGAATAATCACAGGTAGGAATAATCTTAAAATCTAGCAATCTAGGACATGCAACCTACAAACATGCAGGTTTGCAAACCTGCAACATGCAAAGGGGAGATACGATAAATCAATGATATATGGTTACTACTGGATATGGTCTGTCATACAGAGAAAATTAAAAGAATCAAATGAAACATGCTATCTGTTTTATCCAAATGATAAATAGTACATAAAGACATTTCTAGGTTAGTTTCCAAAGGAAACAAGCCTATGTGATCATCTTGTGAACTTTAACCGAATTTGATAAGTGGTTAGAAGTCTGTAGGACAGTTAGTTCCCACCAGGAACTAACTGGTGGGATACTCTTGAGGATAGAGATTGATCCCAATTCCAGACAGAAAGACAGGTAGAACTCTGATGTAAGTATTCCAGAGGGCAGCACGCTGCTGGGCCAGCCAGCAGAACATTCACATACAGCTTTTACTTTGTCACAGCACACATGGAACCTTACTAAGTGAAGGTGCAATAGAAGCATCTAGGAAGTGGTATTGTATAAACACAGAGAATAAAAAGGTCACTCCTGCCTCAAAGGATACACATTCTCTAAATCTCTAGAACTGAGACTCTCCTTTAGATCATTGCCATATTTTGACTAGCACTCAGGCTTCCTATGAAAAAAAAATACATAGGCATTTATATATTTTAATCCCTTTTCTCTTTTTGGTCTGCACTATGAAAAATACCATTATAAAAATAAAGAGAAAGGAAATAATGAGATTAATCTTTTATCAAGAAACACAAACTTATCTGGGTATCATTTTAGATCAAAAGAAGTTGCTTACAAAAAGGAAGCTCTGACACAGACACAAGGATAGACACAACCAAAAAGGCCTTGGTTAGCTATTAGCTGGTAATTTGAGTTGCTGTTTTGACTTTTGTTCCTGAAGAGAGAAGTGGGATTGATTTGAAGCTGTCTTCCTCTAGTGTCAGGCCTGCACTTGTGAATACAACAGCATGGAGACCTGTAGAGCAGGGGCGTCCAGCTCATTTTCACCCGTATAAATATAACTACTCGTAGATTTACACAGTCCTAAACTTACGTTTTGCCCATTGAAGGCAATCGCGAGACTGATGTGGCCCCCCGTGAAAATGAGCTGGACACCCCTGCACAGGCTATACACCTTATAGTGGAAAAATAACAGCATTAAATAGGCAGGTTGGAGAGTTCAAATGCAGCAATACTGTTATGAACAATTCTGCACTCCCCAGCTGGTAAGGAAGAAATTTATTGCTCTTCATGAATGTCCCACTGTTTTTTTTTTACCAGTTGTTTCTGATTTTGCAACCAAATTGTAAAGCATCACTTTTCATTTCTACATTATACAGCACAATGATGATTTGCTATTTAAGTGGGCTTGGCAGACTTGTAACACAGATAACATTATAAAGTTTTATTAATGTAGAAGATGCATGTGGGCCATCCATCCCACAGGGGAATTTTATTCTGGCTATACTTAGGAATCTCCTAGCAAAAGACACTACATGTTACTGTAATTAAAATGTGCACACAGAAAAGCATTAAAAAAAAAAATGACATGGAATTTTAACTTTTGCCTTTTAAACCTTTTTAGTACTTCACTTTGCAATATTAACTTTTTTTCTTCTTTTAATCTGAATATAAATTATTTTTGCCTGAAGGAAAACCAATTGAGGAAATTCTGTTTCAACATGCATATTTACTCTGCACAGATACGCACGAATGTATGCCAAGTTTCTCTTAGTTTATACATTACAGTTTTTAATTGAAAAACACTTGCCATAAACAATTCAAAATACAAAAATCAATAATTTCTTAGCAATACATTAAATAGGATCTGCTAAGAACAAGAAAATGATCAGTTCACACTTTTTATGTGCAAAGCAAAAAGATGACATTATGAACTTTCTTTAAGTTGTTTACCAAATATATCTAGTAATTAATACTTAAGCTTCAAAAGCTCAAATAAAATTCCCATTAAACTCAATAGGAATTGTTCCACCAACTTCCATAATGTCTTGATAAAAAAACTTCAATTTCAACAGTATGGTAAAATGATAGGTAGAATCCTACTCCCCAGTCTTAATCCAGATTGTCAAAGTCTGTAAGAACCCAGTGGATTTTTTTTTCCACAACAAATTAATTAAATTTATTTACAACTCCCTTGTGTTCAGTAGGCCTTTCATCTAGAAAAAAACTACATCAAATTCTAACAAAAAATACTGTAGGTTACCCATGATTACTGACAGAACAGTTACACCTTTCTCATAAATTAGTCCCTTTTATTAATATTTTTGGGGTGAATGCAGAGGGATTAGAAGTTCTCAGCTCTGACTGAAAAGCAACAGGAGCATAACATTACTTATAATCAAGGCAGAACAGGATTAGGACTGAACACGTAAAACCCATTCATTAATTTTCAGAATGCAGTATATTTTTTAACTGCCTAAACTTACTTTAGAAAGGGCTAAGGAGACCCTGATCTAGAATTCTTCACGACTTGCATCCTAAAAACCATACAAAGCAAGACAAAAATCGGGGGTTACGGGTTAGCTGCTCGTTATAGGAATCAGCACTGAGATATCTAACATCGCTATTTGCTTTGCATGCTGTACCTTTCTCTCAGTAGTCCCGCCTGTCTGTAGTCTTTCTGGTCTGTAAGCATGTCAGAAAAAGTATTGCTTCCACTTTTGTTGATCCTTCTGTGCTAGCAGAATATAAATCTGACCGCTAATTCTAAATCACCAGTGCAATGAGATTAATGGTATAATTTTCACACATCTCACTCCTCTCATACTAGGGAATATGCAGTTTCTGGCATGGCACTGATTTACAACTGGAATTCATTGTGGAAGTTTTATTCAGAAATGCTTTCAAGCACTGCAACCAACAGGTATCGAAAGGTACAACTATCTTAGTAAACTCCCTTAGCCTTCAAAACAGCGTGGCTGCTGGCAAACTGCCCATTAAGAAAAGTCCCTGAAACACTCCTAATTACCAAACTGTGCCTATGAATAACTGCAGAGCAGGGAGTTCATGTTAGCACAAGCTAAAAGCATGTGCAGGACTATTAACACCACTTTAGCACTAGCCTATGCTCCAGTGCTCATAGACATCCCTACACATAGCTTAATTTACTTACTTTACTTTAAATTACTTTAAATTTACTCTTTGCAGGAGAGCAACAACCATGGCCTGTGAACGTCGATGTTGTTGCTATTGTCTGAAAGGTGCACATTCAGATCCTGGCATCATTCTAGAGTGAGAGCATAGAGATTTATAGTAAGACTGTAGTGATGACGTTTTCGTTGCTTCCTCCAGAATTCTTGCCATCACAGATCCAGCTTCCTTGACCCACAGATAACGTAGCACTAACCTGTCTGTTTGTAAGGCTGTGCCTTAAGGAAACAAGAGTCACGCATCTGTATTAGAAAAACACCATCAGATATGTTAATCAGTTGTCTCTAAGCCACTCTCACAAATGCAGAATTGCTTGACATTAAGATTGAAACGTTGGTATCTGAAGTACTGGCTTTAAAGTACTGGCTAAATTTGAGTGTGTGTACACATCTATAAGCATATATATGCATATATAGATGTGTACGTGCACATACATGTACGTAGGTTCGCATCTATATACACACATTTATACAAACACCTGTATTATGTACAATGGACTTGATGGTTGCTTTTAGAACAAGCACACTTCCAGATATCTGCTTTTGTTATGCTTTTTGATAATACAGAAATATATTTAATTTTGTTATAACGTATTTGAAGCAGAGCTCCTACCAGTACAAATTCCACGTATCCCCTGGGCTGCCTTTGTTACTGATTAAGTTATTAGAAACTCTGGGATGCATATATTTAAGTTCTACATAATTTCATTTATATTAGATGTTAATTGTTTAATATGAAACAGAAAGCACTGTAACAATGAGCACTGGCAGTGTAAGAACCTATACAAACTAGAACCAACCATTGTGTTTATCAATACACTCAGCCCGTGTTTCTTCTGCAAGACACAGTGTAAACCTGAAGCTCACAATTAACTTCAGTAGAGTTTACATGAATATATCACAGACTAAAATAACTTTCTTATTCTCTGATATGCAGAAAAATACACACGTTGAAAATGACTGATATTACTTCTAAAAACATTCAAAGCACAAGAACAAAAATATTTTAAAAATTATTTTTCCTGAGATTCCGCCACAAAGCCTGTGCTTAGTTGGATGACAATTAATGCTGGACTTAATGTGAAAAAAAAACCAGAAAATATGACATTGCTTTTTCAATGTGTTTAAAGCACCATTGGCATATTTAACAGCTATATGGGAAAATAACTAGTAACCAAATTAATAATACAACTTATCATCAACCTCCTGAGCAAAGACAAAGTATGGAGCACACACAGCTGATTGAAAAGGATCATAACCTGAACACTCCTGCAATAACTGAAAAGTAGCATTTCATTTGGGTAACCTGTAAACAGAAACCTTATCTTGCAGCTTTTTAAAGAAGCGGTTAAAATCTCATTCTGCAAAGAACTGCCGCTAAAAACACGTTTGCTCCAAGCAGAATGTTACATTTGTGTCTGTAAAAGGCTACTCAATTATTATTTTTTTCCCCTTATGTACTGACAGTCACTATGTGCTGACAGCCACTAATCACCTGCATCCAAATACCATGACTGAAGTCTACACTGTTGACACCTCAAATATTTAGCTTTGAAGATTAATGAACATCCGATTATATCCAGCCTTCAGGACAGAGACCGGGCTGAAAGTCAAAGAACTTTAAATTTGATTACACAAAAATTACTCAGCAAATATATTGATTTGTTTCCAAGGCAAACAACAATCTTTACAAGTACATGTTTGACTTTATACTCCCAAGCAATCAGTCCTAAGCATATACAGACAGCTTCTGTTCACATGTAATAAAAAATACACTGTTGTGTGAGAGAACTGAAAAGAACAGGGACAAGATATTTACATCTAAAAGGATGCACATATGAATGTCTGTAAGATTAGATTTTAGTCTTGTAAATCCTCCCGTCTTCCTAGCTGCACTATGAATCAAGATAATTATTATAGATATAATTATTTAAATCAGATGAAAGCATCACATACACGTTAGACATCATTCACATACCTACACACACTTCTCTGTCTTTGTATAGATACACATACCTATTCCTATAGGCATATATTAATGCACACATACAAGCACATACATATGTATCTATTCCTGTATATATCCTCATAGGAAGCAGGCATTTGATGCATTCAGTTCACAAACAAATAAGATCACAGCATTATAAATAACCGAACAACAACAAGAAGTTTAATTTTCAAGCGATATCTATCTTTTCCAATATAAAAATTAGCATGTTTTGAATTTTACTTATAAGACCATTAATACTCATGCAATTTTATACAATCCCAAGTCAACATCTGCTCTTACACTTTTTTTCTGCAATCAGAACTTGTGATTAAATTTTTAATCTGCTGAAAATAAAAAGTGCATGGAATACATCTGCTCTTTTTCTCAGTGGTCCCTCAACGCCAATCCTATGCTTACCCTCTCAGCTTCTTCGTTTTTTTGCCTCTCTCTATAGAAATACAATATTTGCAAAGGACAGACCCTACAGACTCAGTGGAGCTTTATCCTGGGCAGTGAAAATGCATCTTACTATATTCCTCCTTACCAATGTTATAAAGAAGCCTCTCTTCTCTAAGTTTCTAATATTTTACAGTCTGAAAATGAAATTTCCCCTCCTCTGAGCATCTTAAAGTCTATTTCATAACTTTACTTACACACTTTTGTAACAGACTTAAATATATTTAAGCATTCAACTTTTGCTTAACACATCATAAAAGCAGGAAACGCTACTTTTTTTTTTTTAGGCAGTGGTTGGATAACAGTAGTGAATCACACTCAGTATGAGCCTTTGAAGCTACGAACAGATAGGGATGTTTGCTTTTATGCATCTTCTTAGACTTTTATTTTTTAGTAATTGAAGTACGAAGTGAAAAGGTTGCAAAAAATTCAGCAATTTCAATAATTTTATTCTGTTAAGTATCAGACAGATAACCGAATTAAGCATTTTTCACTCACAATGAAAATTACTTTATTATAACTGGCTAGGCTAAAGGCAAGAGCTCTTTTATCTGCTGGGAAACTGGATTTATCTTAAATTCCTGGAACAATACTGGAATAAATACATAGTCAAAGAGATCATTCTCAAGCATTTAGAGGCAACATGAAAATATAGCCAATGCCAATACACCAAGAGTAAATGCCATCAAACCAATCTTCTATTCAAGTTAAAGTTTAGAGATTTTTTTTCTCACTGTTATCAACTTTCTCATAAAGCATTAGGGAAGCATAGTTCACCTGCAACTATTGTTAGGTGAGTGCAAATGGGACAGGGAATCCCATATAGACATTAGTTATCAGTAGTCCATTGTCAGTATGGAAAAAGCACCCAGTGAGGTTCCACAGGTGCCTGTCCTAGGGACAGCTTACTACTTAGTATTTGCATTAAGAATCTGAATTACAGGATAGGAAGACTGCTTTATTAACTGTTCAGATGATACTGAACTGAGAAGAAGAGAAAGCACGTTCAAGGACAGCTTCAGAATTCAAAGCAATCTGGACAATTTCTAGAAACCACCTGAAAACCACAGGATGCTATTCAGTGCAAAAGGAAGCAATGTATTGCATTTAGGCAGAATTAACTGGTGATCCCAGAGTGAGGAATAGAATAGTTAGTAAACAGTTCTTCAGAAAATAACATAGAGATTACTGAAGGTCATGAATTGAGTATGCAATTTATGCTGAAACAAAGAATGTCAATGTCATACCTGAAAACAAATAAAAATACAACTTGTACAGAAAGTAATCTTTCCATTCTATTGATCACCAGTATGCAGACAAATTTTAAAACTAAATTCAGCTCTAGGTATTGCAGGCAAGAAAGATATGGCAACAGTTCAGAAGAAAACATTGTGAATGACCACCAGTCTAAAAAATATGAGGAACTATTGATATAAGTTTCTTGTTTCGGCTTTAAGAGAACACGGGGAAAAAAAAAAAAAACCAAAACAGGACAACAAACTTTCAATTAAAAAGAACAAAAAAAAAAAGGCTGCAGGTTTTATGTCCAGTTTTTTTTGCTGGGAAATTAGGCCATCTTTTAAAACACACCCATTCTGTCAGTCATTGACTGAAATTACACTATTTTTATATATATATGTGAATTTTATTTTTTGTCCCTGAAAAAAAGCCATTCTATTTGAGAAACCAGCCACAAGCTGAGATCAAAGTTGAAATTATTTTAACCCACAAAGTCAAACTTAAAAAATAAAATGTAATGACAATACAAATCACACATGTTTGAATCAATGATTAGATGTCAAGTACCTGTAAGAGTTAGAACTAGTCTATTCACTTTATAGAGGTTCACTCATTGCTTGTCTTCCCAGAATAGGATAGGATTTTGTACAAACACAGAAAACGAGTTTTTTTTTATACCTAGACTGATACACACACACACAAACCCCCTCTGCCATGATAGGTAATGTATGTTTTTAAATAGAGAAGCAAAGTTCATACTGATATAAGAAAGAAATAATTCTTATAGTGAGAACAATCATTCACTGGGACAACCTCCCTGAGGATATGACAGAGTCTCCATCACTGGAGGTTTTCAAGATGGGACTGGACAGGGTGTCAACTAATCTCATCTAGGCTGCCCTTCTCATGAAAGGTTAGACCAGATGATCTTTCAAGATGCCTTCCAACCTGGGCTGTTCTGTGATTCTAGTTCTCTCTAGTTATTTCTATGAACACCTTTTCTAATTTCAGAGACTCACAATTTGAGGATACAGATACAGGAATAGAGAAATGGAGCTCATGGTGAGGTATAAAGCTGAAGCAAACACCAATATGGCAGCCATGTACAAACAAACGGGGTGTCATTTTCAGGCAAGAGAACCAGAAAGCAGTTTTTAAAAAGAACATAAAAATATAGGCTGTTTTATCCGCATGCAAATTCTCCATTGCTGAGGCTGGATTAAACTAAGTTATATGTTCATACCTCTTTTAAAATAACCCAATTTGTGTAATGACAGATGCCATCCTACTCAAACATCCCTGGCCTGAGGCAGCACTACCAGTCTCTTTGTCAAAAACAAGCAAAAGGAAATAAAGTCAAACCCAAAGAACCTTTGCATTAAACACGTGCTTCCTTTAAACTTTTTGTTATTCATCTGACTGAGTACTTTCAACTGTAGGCAGAATGTCAGAGGAAACACATCCGTGAATATAAACCTGTCTTCCTATTAGATGCTCCAAAAATTAGAATTGCAACCGTTTTAAAACTTATTTTAAATTATGGTTGCAAATCAGTTTTACACTGAAACACTGTGCTCTGTGATGAAGTACAAATTGCCAAATATGACTGTCTCAATGCTGATACAATGTAGCATTGTGATCTCAGTGACTTACCTTGTTCCTCACTGATGAGGCCCATATTTGCATGGGCTTGTGCCTCTCTTTTCCCACGATCTTTTTTTACTAGTTTAGCAGTGTTAAAGCATTGCTCATAGAAGTAATTACTTAACCATTTTTCCTCAGGGTCATTGAAACAGTAGGCCAAATTAAGCTGGTTATCATACACCTTCTCATATTGCCCTTTAAAAACAAAAAATACAATCAAAATGTTAGATTATCATCAGCTTTCAGAAATTTTACACATTATAGCAATAACCATATAATTAAAATTAAGGGCTATCTGTATTTACACCATTCAAATATCACCAAGTTCTCCCACGTATCCAGTCAAGGAAATACGATAAGGGGAAAATTACAAACTTCCAAATCAGGCAGAATTGAAAATTATTTTAGCAAAACTGCAATAAAGTGCGCTCATTTCTGTATGCACAACCTGGATAAGACATCGATTAATCAAAAGAGAGAAGGCAGAGTGAGCAAAAAACCATTCCCCTGAAAATGACAGTTCACCAAGGTATTGCTCTCAGAACAAATGCAGAAAGCAGCAGAGACTCAAAGTCACAGATCTCCTTTATGATCTGAAGAATTAGTTCCTACTCTTTATAATTTCAAACAGCTGAATGAACATACACTATCCCTAAAACTTATAAAAGCACCTCAAGTCCCAAATCTAAGTAGCACTGCCATATTATCAACAAATACATTATTCACATTTTAAAATTCCAGAATGAGAGCTCCTACGGAATTAGAGTTATTTCTCTCAGAATATTCTAAAACTATCTTAATTTGGAATAGATATCTAAAACTGCCCTGACAACTCTTATCATACTGCTTCTCCCTAAGGGGGATTTGAAATATATATTCCCCACATGATGCTGAAGAATCCAAGATAATAAAGAGCAGCATAAACTTCTATGTTTCACAGTTCAATTTATCACTGGCAAAACTAAATGAATTTTCTTTCCAAACTTTGCTCATGTCAGATGTAAATGCAAATAGTTAGCTAAAATTCCGGTGCAGTTTCGGTTGGTTACATAGTGTGTTTGTGGCTGCTAAATGAATGTAAGCCAAACAGCCAGTTCTTATCAGAATTTTCATGCAGTTGGGTAAAGAAGGAGTTAAGAACCACAAGTCTTGCAGCAGGTAAGAGACTGTTTGGTTAAGCTTGATGTGTGAACAGAACTGCTTTGCTTTCAGGAGTTCTGTAATCTGTAAGCTTTGCTCTACAAAGGGAGAGAAGGGGGAAAAGAAAGAAAAAAACCCTTTTACTCCTGGGTATGGAGCACAGAAATCAGCTGGGGGAAAAAACTGATTTCAATACAGGCAAGGTCTCACTCAAAGTCAAGATATTTTCTAAATGTTTTAAAACAGTGATACCATATCAAAATACTTCGATCAAAGTATGCAGTTAAATTCCATTTGTTTGTTTATTTTAATCTACAGGAGAAGTGTGGAAAATGCAACTTTCAAAAAGGACTAATTGCTTGACTGTAAATTCTATCATCTGAGTCACTTGCATAGTTTGGAACAAACAACAGCAATTACTCAATAAAGTACTTCGAATGCATCACTAAACCACAGAAGAGATTGTTTCCTCAGCCTCATCTCCAGTATGTTCTGTTTCCAAATTAAAAATGACAAATTACATATGGAAGTAATCTCTTATTCCGTCTGTTGTCATGACTAAGTTCTTTGATTTCAGAACATCTTGATAAAGTTCTTCTAGTGTCTTACACAACACATTAAGAACTTTATTGTCTTCTCAAAGAATCCTGTAACCACTTAATCACATGTACAGTCTTCAACAGGTTTAGCTAGTTTTTTTTCCCCTTCACTTTTTCATCTATCTTGGACATTTTGGAGAAAATTGGCTGAATTTTCTCTGCTTAAAATTTTCTTTTCCCCATTCTTGTAGCCTCTCTGGTTTTGTCTTTTGATTTACAAACTCATTTATTTTCTTTAATGGTAAGCAAGACTTTCTATTATTGATTTGTTGTTGTTGTTGCTTTTCTATTTATTACTTTGCTTTCCTATTTATTTTCTCAGTTTTTCCTCCATTAAGGGGTAGTTCATACTTCCACTGTTTTAATAATTCCTTTATCAGTTTTCATTGAAATATATGAAATTATTATTTTTGAACAAGTTTGTGTTGGACATACATTTCCATTTCTAGTATTTTAAATAAGATGACACCCTTTCCAAGGAATTAGAATCTCAATCACAATCGAGGATCACAATTAGAATCACAATCTCCTTAGGCAAAAAATCACCAAAACAGAAGCACACCAGGAATTATATCTAGATTATCACCTCAACATTTGTATATAAGGTTTGATATCAAAACATGCCAAAGCATCAGTTTATGTTTAGAAATTTGGTTTTGAGAGGAATAATTATCAAAATATAAACTTCATGCATTCCTGATCAGAACATTCTTCATGGCTGAGTTTTCATGCCTTTTGTTCCCCCTTAAGGCTGAAAAAGTACTTCTTCGGAATATGCAGGAGGGAATACCACATAAAACTTCTTCACACGTTAGAAATTAAGACTATTCTGGTACAATAGCCTCATAAAAATCTCTGCAAATGATGCAAGTAACAGAACTGGTTCAGGCTTAAGGCACATAAGTGTGTTTGTCTGTGTGCGTGCATGCACACAAAAATGCATATATGTAAGCACATATGTACATATGTATAGATAAAAAAAGTCAAGACAGTTTGGATTCATCAAAACTAACCAATTTAGATATAGCTGTGGGTTACTTCACTCTCAGTGAAGAAAAGCAGATACTGCTTGGGTGTGATTTATCTCATCGAACTTAAACATCTACTGCAGCACAAGGCAACACTTTTAAAGATTATCTCCAAAGTAAAAGGCACAGGTTCCCAGGACAATTAGAAGTACACAAACAAATCACTGCATGAACAGAGAAATAGAAAACCTAATTATACTCACTAACACAAAGATAACAATTCACATTATATACTAACTACAACTAAGTGAAAATGAACTCAGAAGATACCAGAGGATACTTACAAATCTTTACAATAACACAGTAAAGATGATTAGATTGTCATTGGGGTAGAACACTAGATACAGATTCGTTGCCTTTGAAATCTTTGCTACAAAGTACCAAGACACTAATGCTACATAAAATTATGCAAATAACTTCAGGTAGTGCCCTACGAATCTCAAGAGATGGAACTGACCTGAGGCAGACTATTGCTACTGCCATAGCTTTGATTGAATGAACTTTAATGTGACCCTCTGATGACTATCCTGGCAGTGAATAACAATGGGAAGTACACAAAGACAACCATTTCTCTGTAATTGTCTTGGACAGTGGCTGACCAGATATGCTGGTCACAAAATAAATGCCAAAAGACAGACTTTTAAAAGTCATATTGTCTTCTAGATTCAAAGTCTCTCTGATTTAAAAATCAAGAAATTCACTGATGTTAGTCTGACAGTGGTAAAGCCAGCATGTCAGACTTGGTAAAAGTGAACTTTTTACCTCCACAGGAGAAGAAAAAATGAATAGGTAAAAACTCTCTTCTATAAATCTCCCATGGGTAGTTCAGTCATGAAAGCTTTGACCTCTCTGGTTTTGGATAGTAAGTTCTCTACATCTGATAATATAATACATGTAGACAAATAATCTTTGTGCATCTGTTGATAAAAAATATATATATATATACACACTACTTATCAGAGAGGTAATGGAATGTGGCACTAAATGAACAGAAAAGAAAAGTTTCAGTCACACAAGCATTTGTAAAAGAGTTCCTGCAAGACAAATTCATTTTTTAAAATAAGAAACAATTAAGAAAGCATATAGATAAAGATTTAAAGGTCAACCCCATTAATCTTTCAAAAATTACATTAATTACATTACATTAATTTCATGAAACAGTGGAAGTTAAATCCAGAACAGTTAAGCCACACAACTGTGAGAACACTTTAAAGATTAACATCTACCAAAATGACAGCTACATAGAACAAACAGAACTTGATGGAGCAGATAGTAAGGCCTGATAGTTTGCAGTTTTGGACTTAATTGAAGATCTGAAGCAGGGGTTAAGAACACATCTTCGCGGCAATTATCCAACACAACATTTTTTCCATACCAAAATACCAAATTGCAGGCAGTAATATTTGACAGAAATTAAGCAGAAAACAAAAGATCATGATATGTTGCAGTCTTCGTTTTATAATATTTTATTATTTGTATGATTTTGTCACAGAATATAAATTACAGAAAATGGACTTTTTTCATTTTGTTTGATCTGACGTTTTAAAAATATTTTATTTCCGTAGTCCTTTGTAATGGAAAATAGCTTTGAAATTGAGCGTCTATGCACAAAAGGAAAGTATCCCTATGAAGCCTTGCTGAGGGAATCATGCCTCTGCACCTACAGAAGAGGACCACCCGTTCATTTCTTTTTCCAGAAAGTTTATCCATAAGCCAAACTCACACAGAATTAAGAGGTTGCTGTGGGGCAGCATGCTGACACCACCAACTTTCAGGCACAGCCTCTGTTTCCCAGGTACAACAAGGCAGGGTGTACCCAGAGCTCAGCCCTCCCGAAGCTTCTAGGTACATAAGGGGAATATATTTAATTAAAGTACAATCTATACAAAGATGGTACGGAAATGGTCAGGATATAATTTCGCCAAGAAAGGATAAAGCTATTTAATTATAATGACATAAGGCAATTAACTAGTAATCTGGGATGCTGAAGAGGGGCTCCAAGCCATTGCAATGAAAATACACTACTTAAAAGTTCCAAGAAACGCTGCTTCTGTTGAAATCAATGGTAGTTCTACAAATGACTACATTTTGAGAAGGCTTGGCTTCTTTCCTGAGGAGAAACATCTCACTTTTTGTAACATCATTACAAAAATAATAATCTCCTCCATTTGTCACTATCAACTACTGCTTTTTTTCCTGCGATACAATATTAAGTATGGAAGGACAAACCTGCTTAGAAAATAGAAGTGTTATTTTCCCCATGCCCCCAAAACCAAACAAAACTATGCCTCCTCTAAGCAAATATTAAAAGAGGTTTTGGTATGTTTATTCTTATTCTTTTTTAATGCACAACCTCTCTCACTTTTTTTTTCCAAACCAGCATGAGTAATATGGCTATTGCAATGTTTCTAGCCCAGCCTAAGGCATACGTGTGAAATCTTACAGAAAAGCTTTGCACTGTAAAATGCTAAACTCTGTTTTCAACCTTAACTACCTCAGACAAAGATTTTCCAGTGCAAACACATCAAATACTCATGCTTTCTTCATATAGTTTATGAAAAGTCACCTTTTACAATGACAACAAATGATAACACATACTGTTGAAATTTTTCCCTAAGCTGAAGTGAGAGAAAAAAGAGCCAAATTAGCACTTCCTTCTAATTCTATGTATCTGATATTCTGTAGAACAAGGGTCAGCAGCCTGTAGTACACACGCAGGTTCATAATTTAGTGTACAGCATACTGCAAAGCTTGCATGGGGTTAGGAACCAGGAGCAGATGAAACCTGAAAAAGTCAAGGTTTCCAGGTCTTAACTCTTACCTTCCACCAGCTGACCCGATGCTCAGCTAATAAGCAGTGTCTTGTCCCTTCGAAGGCACGTTCATATCAAATATTAGTTCTGTGCATCGTCTTTGGCACAGTGAACACAGTGATCTGCCATGACGGTGCTGACTGCTCATTACATGTTGCAGCCACTGAACCGGGGCATTTTCCCAGGTTTTGCTACCCTGCTCTGGCAAAGTAGAGCCAACAGGTGAGATGTCTCCTCCTTCAATTGCTCTTGAGCTGTAAAGTGCCTTGCATTCCTTTCGACTTGTACAATACAAGTAAACCAGCTCACTCTGGTAAGCACTGGTCATACGAGCTCTTCAGGGCCTCTACTAATCCTAGGTAAGGATTCAGTTAGGGTTCAGGCCTGCATTTAATATGTAATTCAGATGTAATCTGAAGAGCAACAATTTCCAAGCACTCCTCAAATAATAATAGGACAGTTGACCTCTAATTTGACAAAAAACAAATTGGGCACACTACCACTGAGAGGCTGGCCTCAGTCTAAAACACCCAACTGATGCTTGCAGTAAAATCTGCACACTGCTAATCGCTCTTCTGGGAGGCTCAGTGCTAACTAAAGAAATAAACGCAGCTACACAATACTTTGGTGAGATGATTCAAAGAAATGCCTTAGCCTAATTAGCATACAGACCCAACAAATAAATTAGAAATGCATGTTGAAACAATAAGAGAGTCTGTAACAGCCAAGTGATTTAAAGAATCAGTTACATTCATTTAGTAAAATCTGTGGAAACACCAGCTTAAAGGTTTTAATTTCACTTTTAGTATTTTAATCTGAGAAACAGCAACATTCATCATTATAATGAGCTGTTCTCCCAGGCACACAGTAAACTGGGTGCTGTTCAAAAATTCCAAAATATAAGTAAAAGAAAGACTTTTTAGTTGCATCTCCTTTGTTCCTACTTCTTCATGATGACCCACCCAAAGACACAGAGATATAAAGTCAAATTTTGTCTGAGTCTTAGATAAAATGGACAAAAAGAATTCTATTCAGTTGGTGCCTCTCTGTAGGGTCTGGTCATCATTCATTCACGAGGTGTCAGCAGCCAAAGGATATTTCGTTAGTAACCCTCAATGGCAGAAAAGGATGGACTGTGGCTTCAAACTCTCCCTCCTGCTAACTTGCAGAACAGCACTGAGCAGGGGCCAGGGAGAGCAACAACAACCTGCCAGCGCTGTATTATACCTTTAAAGGCCAGTTATATCTTTAAGTGAAATTACTCCAAGCAGTACAATCAGGCAGGCAAGCAGGCCATCGGGTAAGGCCATTCTATGGCCTTCAAATAACTTTGTTTTTGAAAGAAAACCCAACATTTTCATAAACATGTCAAAAAATAACTGCACACATCAAATGCTGAGCTATGTAGATACATTGGTTTGTCAGTTATCCTACATTCATCTGCAAAAATCCCTACAACTATACATATTTAAACAGCTAAAATACTCCTTTTTTTATTTTTAAACTACTCAGACCAGAATTAGTACAAAGAAATAATTAGAAAAAAATGAATTTTTAAGTCAGAAACATTTATTTTCATCAAAAAAGACCAAATAGGAGAGCAGTCATGTTTTGCCAATATTTCTGCCAGTGTTTTTGGAATAATGTTGGGCAAAATAACCCTGTCAGCTATTTTTCTGAGAAGCTTCAAGGATTAATGCTAGCTTTCTATTTTTAAGTACTTGGGAGGTATTCAAATACAATGACAGCGAGATTAAACTGGACAAAGATATTTTCTTTGCACACAGTATAATACTGGTAATGGCCTTTAGGGGAAAAAAAAAAAAAAAAAATAAAGAAAAAGAAAAGACGGCTCCTGGACTCCCCCGTCGTTTGAAGTTCAATCAAAATGTTCCGCTAAAAATGAAAATGGAGAGAATATTCACTGGTGTATGTTAAGGTAAACAGTCTGTACAATGTACACTAAAAGTACAATGTACAGCTGGTAAACAAAATGTTTCTATTTTCAAACCCAACAGTAAAGAAAATAATTGTTCTTTGGTATCATACACAGGGACATTAGTTGGACTCGATGATCCTTGTGAGTCCCTTCCAACTCAGGACATTCTATGATTCTATGATCAGCCTTCACGTTGTGATGGATGGTGCTGATTCTGTCCAAGCATATACTTTACATCCAGCATTACAGCATCATATCACTACAAACTCTATCTATAGCTATATATATCTATAAACCACATATTTCACCAATAAATATGGAAAGCAAACGGATATCTAGTTTTCTCCATGCACTGTGGTAGCAACTATAAAACTCTAAACTTAGGAGCAGCAGTTCTAAGTTATACTCACAATTAAGACAGCAACACTCTACAATACAAAATTATCAGGTGAGAAAAATTAAATAATAAGAAAGTTATCTACTGACATAGTAAGTGAAGTTTTGTTTTCCACTTACCACTTCAGGTTCAAAAGCAATCCCTCTGTGAAATTTATATTTGTCAAAAAACTTTAAAGCTATGAAGAGTTTTTTTTCATAATTTATACCTGCTATCTCTTCTTCAACACAACTGTTAGCTCAGGACACCACATCAGACCAGAGGGAGACTTTCAGCTAGACTAATGTTAGTGACATCAGCCATGCTGTGAAACCCACACTGTCTGCAGCCCCAAATATTACTTTCAGCCTTTTAAGCTTGAACTGTGGCCACTGAAGAGCAAATGCAGGTCAGCTGCTGTTGTTACATCATGGTAAGTTCCAGCTGAGATGAACTGCTGAACACTTCTTAAGTGGTGTCAACTAGAGTTGTCAGGAGATCATAAGCCAGAGCCCCAAGCAATTTGATTAGAATCAGAGAGTAATTGGATAAGCAGAACTACCAAATTAGTACTTGATGAGCTGTATAATTCATATGTTATCTTCACAGCACTCCTAGCTCTAACACCTGCAACATGAATTCACATCCAGCCCTTCATAAGCCAGGTGACTCAAGCCTCACTTAAAACAAACAAGCGATTTGTACAAAGGTTTGCATCGAAACTGGTGAAAAAAAAAGAAAACTAACTATACTTTGATCTAGAAATTCAGTAAAGATGCTTGCCAGCTCTACTGGCACATTCTCATTCTTTTTCTCTTCTTTCATTTCAACCAACTTTAACAGGCAAAGCTGGGAGATTTTTTTCTCCTAGAAGCGAGATGCCATCAGTCAGACAACGGGTGGTATCTCGTCTCAGTGACAGCTGAGACTGGCAGAGCTCAGCACACAATGAGCGCTGGATTCAGAGAGAGAAAGGGCCTCTCCGAGGGGTGGGAGCTGCACAGCCAGCAGCACCTTGGCTCTCTGGGAGCATGTTCACCAGCTCTGTTGTCACATATCAGTTTGTAACACTGAAAAGTATCTTGCACTGAAGGAAGGCAAAGTGCCCTCCTCCAGCAGCTGCAGGAAGCAGGTCTTCCAAGATAAGCCACATCTACCACGTTTTGAACATCCAAATGTTGGCAGAATGTGTCTGTCAGGGCAGGTGGAGTGCAAAACTTCTCACTTGTTCTCCTGCAAGCTACAGGAGTGCTTGGTCAGGTTTTAACCATACTCCAGAAAAATCTGAAGATTCCTTCCAATCACAGGCTGACTAGATTTCCTGCCTAGAATACAGTTAATTAAATAAACACAACTTTTGACTGACATAGTAAACACAAAACAAACATCTTAAATGAATATGTTTTTACGTGCTGAAAGGTGGGGGTTTTTGCTGTTCCTTTTTTTTTTTTTTTTTAAAATGAAGTTGCGTGTTCCCAAATTTCAGTCAAAAAGCTTACGTTCCAAACTCGCAATCTTTACTGTAGATTTTCATATTTGTAATGATCAGAATGTAACTGAAAACAAGCCAACTATAATGAAATCAGCTCAGCTATGAAACAGGATTGCAGTTAAAGCTTTATCTGCCTCCATATCTACATTTATTTCAAAGGAGAAAGACAGAGTAAGTTATGTTACTATTTATAGTAAAACTAAATTATAAATACGAGCTTAGTAAATAGTAGGCAATAGAGAAAATACAGTAATTTGGAGTTATGTCTTCACTAATATTCAGTAATTCACAGGTAGCATGTTACATCTGTGCTGTATTTTATCTGACATGTTCACAATCTTTTATGAGTCAGTCACAAATCCAAACACAATTAGCAGACAGGGTATTTAATAAAATCAGATTTATAAAACTATTACTCTGTGAAACAGCATTTCACCTATTAAATTTTTCTAATACAAAACCAGCTACACAAATCAATAGAGAAAAACAATGAATAATTAAATGATGAGAAAATAATTGAGATGTTCTCAAAGCTTTTCTGATGATATAATGCAGTCTATATGTTTTTCCTTTTTTTTTTTTTCCCCTTTGCAAAACCTCTCCTGCTATCCGCAGTTTCTAATCATTTATTCCACAAATACAGCTTAGTTGACTAAGGCTGAAATGTGCTAAGATGCGGTAATGCTTCAAATTCATACATGAAACAATTTGGAAGCTTCCCCCAGGCACTGGCGGCTGCGGCTCCCGCTGCTCCGCTCCCCGCAATCCCCCACGTACCTGCTCGCCTGGCTGCCTCGGCCCTGGTCAGGAAGTGGTGAAGCTGCTCCAGCTTCTCAGGCTGCTCCTCCAGGGACTTCTGCTGCCATATGGCTGACCCAGGCCCCGCAGCCTCCCTCAAGGCATTCCACTTCTGGATCAGAGCAAAGAGCTCCGAGAAGGACTCGTGATAACCCTGGCGCAGCATGTCTATGCAGATGTTCTTCTTGTATGAATTCCTGTGCCTGGGAATAAGAAAAAGACAGATTTTTTAAGCCTTTAAACCTGTATTCTGTTCTCCACCGTACCAAATCAGTACAGATAGCTAAAGCAGCTTTCAAGAAGAGACTTCTGCAGTTCCCCAGCGTGGAAGAGGTATTTTTTTTCACCTGCTCCAAAAGCATTCTGCTAAAATACAATTATGAATGTCATACCCTAGGGAAGTAAACGTGGCAATGGGGAATAAATACCAATACATGTATTGAAAACATTTAAAAAATATACTGGTATTCTTTAGCTGGTATTGGTAAAAAAGGCTGGCTGATGGCAAAAAAAATACAGATTTACATTATTTTATGAAAACACAATGAACTTTTAGTTTGCTTTAAAATAGTGCACAGGGAAAAATGAGGCACATTCCACATGTCAAAACAACGTATATGTTAAATAATTTTGCTGTAGGAGACAAAGGCTTGGTTGAAAATGTCAAACAAATGTTATGCCAGAAACATAATCTTTAGATATTATTTTACTTCTCTTTAGCACAGAACTTCAGCTGGGACTGGTTTTCTGATGTGAAAGTTTGATAATTTCTCCCTAATTTTAAAATCAAATGACACAACAATGAATTTATATGAAAGTTATCTCATTCGTAAACTCTGATAAGATATTAATATCAAAAAGTTGTGTCATCAAATGTTCTCAAGAGATAATATATCATTTGAGGCATTATTTATGGAAATAATCAAAATATTTTTTTCATGTGGCACAAAACAATCATTGTGTCCTATCCTGAAGAAAACAATGAGTCCAATGGGACTGCCTGCAACACTAAAGTACAGATGTAAATGTTTGCAGGCGTAGGTAGCTAGTGTGAGAAAACAAACCTTTGTGCCAGTAAAATGGCAAGGGCCCAACAAATGCATTAATTTTATTTCACATCTTCTGTTATGTTTCCAAACTGTTTTCAAGAACATCTTTTTAGATTAAAATCCCTTTAACTTCAAATTCTCAGCAGCTTTAAAATAAATATGGAATTCTGAAAACTGCTGTCTATGGTGTATGTAATAAATTCAGATGACATCATGCTAAACAATGCCCTAATGAGACTAATACTTTCAGCCTAAAAAGAGCTACTGTAGTTCTTTAACAAAGCTAATAAGATGGAAGTGATGTAAAAAAACTCTTTAGCTAGATGTCACTGAAATAAACCATAATGTGAGATGTAATAAGTAAATAATCTGCAATATTTAATATTTAATATGTTTAAAATAAAATCTATTAATTACTACATAGATGCACGGTAATCCTTCATAGGTATTTTTTACATATCAGTTGCAGAACTGAACACAAAAATACTACAAAATCCTGATACAATTTAGACTAGACAGTACTGAATTTATGTTTAATATATAAATAGGTGGGTTTTGAGATTAAAAAGCACACATTGTTCACACAGACAAGGGAAAAGATAGAACTATTCTGTACCACAAAACATTTGCAACATTTATCTTAGAAAAGTAGATGACAAATATCTTAAAACATTTAAATTTTAATTTGCCAGAATATGCTATATTTGTCATCTATCAGATAAACAGTATAAAGCTTAAAAATACTGTAAAGATATGATATTAATACAGCAATGGAATAACAATCTGCATAGCAGACACACATGCATATTTATTTTACATGCTGTGATCT
Source organism: Nesoenas mayeri (assembly GCF_963082525.1). Lineage (NCBI taxonomy): Eukaryota > Metazoa > Chordata > Aves > Columbiformes > Columbidae > Nesoenas > Nesoenas mayeri. The sequence continues at coordinate 21,418,990 of NC_137540.1, forward strand.
ACATATGTGTACATGTGTTTATGCATTAGGTCATTAGATGTATTGGAAATAAATAAGAAAACACTGATAAAAGGTCTTAACAGTCACTAAACAAAATATTCAGTTCATTTTTAACACTCATGGCACACTCACTGAGCACAGTACAAATATTTATATTAACAGAAAACCTGTGTCCATGTAACGTTATTTGCTGTAGATTGATATGTTCTACTTGAAGTCAAGGCACATTTTCTCCACAAGACAGCATTATTTGCAAACCAATATAGTAAAACAAAACATCCAGGAATACAGGTCAGTTTTATAAAGAAATTGAAATAATGCTGAAGCAATCATACAGTACAGCGCACATATTTTTTTTTTTTTAGGCAAAGATAACTGATTTTAACTCATGCAGTGGGGCTATCTACTGTATAACCATCCAAATTTTAAAGGCAAAGATAGAAGTTATCTCTCATTTATACTTAAAAAGAGAAAATACACAAAGAGCAAAATAAGAATACTCCATTTCCTTAAGTTTCCGCTATATGTAAGTTACAAGTGACAGATCACACACATAAACAATATCATAGGGCTAGAAATGAATGACATTACAGGGATGAATGGTATTTGAGACACCTAAGAGAGCTTGACACTGCAACGAGTTCTGAAATTGTTTCAATTATCAAAGTGGTTCCAAATGAAAACGCCAGTGTCCTTTTCCCAGCAAACAGTGCTTTTGAATAGAGGAGTAGTGTAGGTGACAGGAGTAAACTTTTCATGGTATCTTGAGATAAACTATACATCCTCAATCCTCAAAATCATTTTCATACTGCTTTTTGTAACATGCAGCATGTAAAAGGAGAGGTTAAACAGAATGTATTATTTTTTAACATAACCGAAGATTACTTTATTCCTAATATCAATATAAAAACCTGATACCTAATTAAATGTACATTATTTATTTTGATTCAACTGTTAACAGTATGTTGCTACTACATCAATAAACTAAACCTTTTGAACCTTCCTACCTAATAAATTATGATGTATTATTAAACAAGGAAGTTTGTTTTTCTAAATCGCGTCCACGCCGATTGCAGGTTTCCTTTGAACAATCCTGTTAACTCCGAGCAGCAAAATGAAAAAAAGACCGGCCTTCCATCTGCTGGAAGCGGAGCCGTTCCAGAGGTTTAATGGTCTCTGGGGGCATCTACTGGCCATGTGGCAAACTGCAGCCGGGACGCTCCTCAGCGCGCAGCCGGTGCAGCGAGGCCGAGGCTGCAGAACAAAGGACGGGCCAGCGCGCCCCGAGCGCACTGCGCGGAGCCTGCGCCACCCGGCCCGCGGAGCCGCCGCAGAAACCCGCCCATGTGGCCTCACTGCGTGCGAGCAATTGCGCCAGGCCGATTAGAATGAGCAGGCGGCTTTGGCATGTTAGCTGTGGTTAATTTTAAAATTCATCCGTGATATGAATATAAACCTGAAGTCCTCTTTCCCCTTTGAATGATCACATGTGCGCGCTAGGAGAAAACATCTCAGATGAGTTTTTAGAAACAAATTATTTTTCAATGAAATCGGGAGCATAGCTATGTATTTATGATTAAAACAAAGAGACCGATTAATCTGTTTTAAATTTAAAGCAGCACATTTTTTTCTTTTTATTTCATTTTTTTTTTATAATCCATGAAATTCAACAGATGAAAACCATAATACTTAATGCCAACATAGATGATACTGACATTCCACTGTTCCTCTGGCTGTACGCTCATCTCTGTCATTACCAAAACCCTGTTGATGTTGCGAGACGTTAGTTTACGCAACTTGGGTAAAACGGTTAAATGAGGCCCACTGAGTGGATCTGGTTGGGTACCCTGCATTGGTCCCACCGCAGCAGTTACTGTGATGCAGTAGTTGCTGAGTGATGCATGAGTTGCTGAAAAAATTGCTGCTGCGTGTTGCAGCGGGGCAGTGGGTGTCAGAAGAATTTTCAACAGCAAATAAATAGCCACCAAAAGTTCAAGTTGTCATTTTAGTGGTACCAAGGTATAGATTATGATTTCATGGGGTATAATATCACAGAGGTGGAAGCAGCTATTGCATGTGGATCTGTGAGCTTGAAAAAGCACTGCTACTGTTAACACTGTGCTTTAAATGTACCTGGGTATTGCTACAGGCATCTTACTTTTCTTACATTATACAACTACCTACATAATTTTCTTACATGGATTTCTTTTATTATTATCATTGCTATTCTAAAAATTATCTAGAGTTATGCAGAGAAATCTCAGAAACCTGATTCTAATCTGCTCTACCAGTGCAAAAATCATCAATACCCATCTTCAGTGAGGCTAATGAAATTACATTCTTGTTTCAATCTCAAGGCCTTTACTATGTTATGGTATTGTACTTCTACAAGACTCTTAAGCAATGCTGGGAGACCAGGACAGTACCATTCTACATTCCCTTTAATTGATAATCCTGCGCACCAAGGCTATTTGCATTCTAACCTTTACATGGAATGAGAAAACAAACAAAAAAAAGAAATTAAGAGGCTAAGTGGCAGGTACTGGTGTTAGAAATAATCAAAATAGTTAGTATAGCATAACAGAATTATTTATCATCAGCTTAATTCTCCATGCCTCCTGTCTGGTGTGGTGGGTTTTTTTGTGTGGTTTTCGTTCATATCTTTAGACGTTGTAGGATTTAATTAGTACTACAGGTTAATGTCAACAGCTGATTACAAGTGTCCTGTAGCAATCCCATTTTGTAAAGCACAAAATGGTATGGATTAAGCAACAAAATCATTACCAATTATTATGATGTTTAAAAACTGTATTCAAATAGATTCATCCACTTGGGATTTCCTTGTGCAGTTACCAAGTCAGTAACTGATATAAATGACTTCGATAAGGATCACAAAATTGTGAAAAAAATAAGCAAGATATTTTTGCCTCAGTTTATTTAAGCAAATACATAGTAATTCCCCTCTCCACATTTCCTGTCTATAGAACTACAAGAAAATTAAAAACACTTCAAGTGTGAATACTTAGATACGTTGTATTTAACCTACACATAAACAAACACACCATAAACCAGGAGACATGAGAATTTCTTCACTGAAATTTGAAAAATACATGCACTAAGTGAAAACAAATACTATACAACACACTAAAAAGCCAAGTGTGCTTTATCATTTCAGGCTACTTTGCCTAAGAATCAAAAGAGGAATTATTATTTAGCTATAGTTTGACGGACAAAAACTGTAACAGTTTGGTAACACCATTAGCGACCCACACCTAAAATATATTTAACACTTCTGCAGCGCATTGTAAAAGATAAAAAGCACTTATGCAAACACTTAGTAGATATGGAAGCTAAGATTTGACTATCGCATTCAGCGATGCTGTGATCCAGGTTACAGTGGTATAAAACCACGTACTCTGTTGAAATTTACCTTGTCACGTGTCTGAGCTGCAATCCACCCAAGTGAGGTAAACAGCTTACTTGAAAATATAACTGAGTCACGTCTATGAATTTTCACACTGACCTCAGAGACTCAGACAAGTACCTCAGTCGGGCAAGATAGCCAAAACATTTTCAGCACATACTGCTACCGATACAAAGCTATTTAACTGAATTGGGATACAGACCTCTTTAATCCTGGTTTAAAGACTGTCCGTTTAAATACTTCTCTTTTAATGAAATATTTAACCAAGAGTAATACGTTAAATTGTAGAATATAGTAATCTCATTAAAGAAAGATATGAAAGTACAGTAAATGCAATTAAGTAGTAAGAGACAGTTAGCTTACACATCAGAATTTTTGATTACTACAGCCGAGAATTAAATGATATTAGAGGTGGGATCCATGTTTTTTACTTCCAAATTATAGAGCTGAACTAGCTAATGTCCTAACACAAAAAGCATAAAATTCAGCAAAGCCTCAAATATTATAAAAAGAACTCCCTAAATAGTAAATAAAAAATATTGCATGGCTATTTGTATATATAATGAGAGGGAAGAACATCTACTTAAAACTGACTTTTGTAACTATTCAGATCTTTTTTTAAATAAGAAAAGGTTTATGGAGCTGTGATTTCAGAACTATTAATAGAAAGATTCAAATGAAGTATATCAGAAAATAAATATATCAGTACTTTGTATCACATATATAGGTACAATAACTTTCAGCATAAGTAATTCAGTATTTTTCTGCCTCACAGACTCCAGATGCTGTCAAACCACACTTTAACCTAAATCATGCAATCAAAGGTGGATGCATAACCTGTCAGTAGGATGCTGTAAAGAACATATATATCGAACCCACTTCCTTTTGTTCAAAGCTACGCTGCCACTTTAACACTACATAAAATGAAAAATTAATCAATTATAAACATCAAAGGATGACACAGATGAAGTATTTTAAAATGAATGTAAGTACTGTAATAATTAAGAAACCTCATTAACACAGAAAATGGAAATATAAATTTAGCAATGAACTTTTGGAACATTCTGTCCCCAAACATAAATGCAAAGAAAGCACTAAAAAAAGATAAAAGTGCTACCCTTACAAAAATATTCCTCATACAAGGGCACACACACCTCTAATCTTTACCTATTATTTCAAGCATAATCAGAAAAAAACCATTCTCTTCATTAATCTTTCTGCTTTCTTTCTAAATCAATTATGTTAATTAACAAAAGGAATTTCAACCATATTTTATGGACTATTATTTATCAAAATGAAGTATTTCTCAACTTTCCCCTTTTATTTCAAAGCTGACCTAATGGACTAAGAGCGAGAACTTGTGAGTTTGAAACCCTTTGCATTTGACTTGCATGATATCGGAGAGGTCATTAGATTTCTCCGCAGATTTCTTTCAGAGTGTGCAAAATTATTCTTAGAAAAAGATGATAATAATTATTTACTTTCTATATCTTCTCAAGATGATGCCCTGAATTATCATAAAATGCTATACAAGGCTATGCATTTATTATACTATTGCTATGAACAATTCTCACAGTATTTTTGCTTTTGTTTATGATATCCTATTCAAGTCCTCAACGGAATTTACTCAGTAGTCCAAGGACAAACAGACCACACAGAGATTAAGAGGAAAAGAAAGTATTTTACACAATTCAGAAGGATTCACTGAGAATTATTAAGAAGTCATAATTGTACCGTGGCAAATTAGACTGTATTTCTTTATTTCACACTCTTTTTGTACGTTAGAGATGCTTCAACTCAACGGAGTGTTTTAAAAACAGAAGTCAGTTGTGTATTGCTTGTCCATTATCTTCAGTACTGAATACTGTTCAACTACTGAGAAATGAAAGCACTAGAAAACCGTACGACCAAACTTAGTAAAAACAACAAGTTACATAAAAAAAGAAAAACTTCAGCTCACTGTGTTCTTCTTTATTAAAGTATGTCATGTATTTTATCTTGGCAAGAGTTTGATGAGTTTTTGCAAGTAAAATTCTGTTTCCTCTATACTTGCTAATAGTCATGAGAATCTGTAGTTTGCACCTTCCCATTAAAAATGTATTGTATTTTTTGAAATTATTCACCCCGCCTTTTATCCAGATCATGTCTTTGAAAGGAGGAAGTAGATAATAAATGGAATAATTCATGATTTCCCATTAAATATGAAACTTTCTTTTGCAGAGTTTAGAAAATGAAGTTCTACATAATGTACAGAAGTTGATTAGAACTTTTTTTAACCTTTTCAAGAAAAACCTTTCACATTACGCAAATGCACAGAGAAGTTTCTTTAGGAAATGCAAACCATTCACTTCCCACACAGTTCTGTTCTTTAGATCACTGCCTAATTACACTAAATAATATGTTTATCAGACTCGAAATTCACAGAGATCATTCATTTGACCAAAAAGAATGTGTGCCTCTAAGTACTGAAATCTCTTTTGGAAAGTTGATGAATAAACATTGAATCCTGGTCAAGGCAAGCAAGACTGTTAGGAATTATTCAGACAGAAAAAAATACATATTTAAATAATATTGTGAGATAAATTTAAAATTTATCTTCTAGCTCAATAAGTAACTTGTGCCATCTCCCTTTCCACAAGCAACACATCAGCAGGGAGTTTGGGATAGAGTGCCTTAATTTAAAATTTATTTTACTATGAAAGGGGACATTTCTTCGGTTCGATTTACTCTTTTCCATAGTTTTTAATTTAAAAGTGAAGAAATATCCTTATAAAATGTAAATGAGTTGACACAATACGCCATCAGTTTTCAACCAGAGTAATGCGACAAAGAGTGTTCATGGGTCACATCCAAAAACTGAGACGAGCAAAAAAAGCAAATCTTGCTGCAAGTCCATCACTTGATGTTGTGACTACATCAGTGGACAAGGAAAGACTGGACTGCTGTAAGGCCTTTGATATGGTCTACCACAACATCCTTCTCTCTAAATTGGAGAGATACGGATTCAATGTATGGACTGTTCAGTGGAAGTGGCTGAATGGTCACATACAGAGTGTAGTGGCCAATCGCTCAATGTCTGCATGGAGACCAGTGATAAGCCATGTCCCTCAGGGGTCCATATTGGAACCAGTACTGTTTAATATCTTTGTCATTGACACGGACAAGGGGATCAAATGCACCCTCAGCATATTTGCAGACACCAGGCTGAGTGGTGCTGTTGACACGCCTGAGGGATGGGATGCCATTCAGAGGGATCTGAACAAGCATGAGAAGTGGGCCCATGTGAATCTCGCGAGGTTCAACTAGGCCAAGTGTAAAGGTCCTGCACACAGGTTAGGGCAAGCCCTGTTCTCATTACAAACTGAGGGATGAAGGGATTGAGAACAGCCCTGCAGAGAAGGACTTGGGGGTACTGGTGGATGAAAACTTGGACATGAACTGGCAATGTGCACTTGCAGCCCAGAAAGCAAACAGCACCCTGGGCTGCATCAAAAGTGTGACAAGCACATCAAGTGAGGTGACTCTGCCCCTCTACTCTGGTGAGACCCCACCTGGAGTACTTCATCCAGCTCTGGAGCTCTCCGTACAGGAAAGATAAGGAGCTGTTGGAGTAGGTCCAGAGGAGGCCCCAAAAGCGATCAGAGGGAAGAAACACCTCTCCTGTAAGGAAAGGCTGAGAGAGATGGGGTTGTTCAGCCTGGAGAAGGCTCTGAGGAGATCTTATTGTGGCCTTTCAATACTTAAAGGGGGCCTATAAGAAAGACGGGGACAGACTTTTTAGGAGGGCCTATAGCAACAAGACAAGGGCTAATGGGTTTAAAATAAAATAGGGTAGATTTAGACTAGATATAAAGAAGATTTTTTTTTTTTTTTTTTACGATGAAGGTGGTGAAACACTGGAACAAGTTGTCCAGAGAGGTGGTAGGTGCCCTGTCCCTGGAGACATTCCAGGCCAAGCTGGATGAGGGTCTGAGCAACCTGATCTAGTTGAAGATGTCCCTGCTCATGGCAGGGGTTTGGACTAGATGAGCTTTGAAGACCCCCTCCAACCCAAACCACTCTGTGATTTTACGACCTGATTATGAAATGGAAAGCACGATTTACATCCTTCCCCTTTGGCTGTTATGTCTTTCTTTACCTGCCTTGAGCTCTCCTCTCTTCTTCTGTCTTCATAGTGATAAAGAAAGAAGATATGGAAGCAGCTGAAATCAGTGCATCACTAGAACCAAGGACAGTGCAATTGAGGACTGAAATACAAGGAAAAAACAAAATCTGCACCTATGCATTATCTGTCTGCGTCTGAAATTGCCTTTTACAAGCTTTCTATTAAGAGCAGTTACCCCTCCTTCTTCTGTGCCATAACACCGTGCCAACAAGATATTTTTCCTAACGCTTATTCTTGGCAGTGCTCCTCCCCTGTCCCTTGGAAGCCTCACAAAATGGCCCAATCCACTTCACAACACAAAATTCTCAAGTCTAAATTATGCACATTCAAATTGGAAAGTCCCAGTAAAGATTTCAGGTTGCAAAAAGACAAAATGGCAATATGATAAGCTCTCAATGGAAAAAGGTCCAAATCCACTTGTTGCGCAAAAGATTTAATAGGTCACCTATGAAGTCACCTTACTAATCTATTTGGTAGAGGTGACAGCTACTCAAAAGTCTGGATTCATTAAAACCCTAGTCATCTATTCATATTTAGCTTCCTTAAAGAACTGGTCTATTAATGCGAAAGACTAGAATAAGGAAAAAATAGAAAACCAAACAAATCTACACCTAAGTACCAAAACTCTAATGAATTAAATAACTTATAAACAGAGGACAAGATCAGAAGCCAACTCTAATGGTAGATCTTACTAGTCTGTCACGGCTGTGATGAGAATAAACAATAACTCACCCTTCAAGCTAGGCCTTCTTTCCATCAGCCCACCAACCCCATTCCTCTTCCTCAGTGGACCCTCCAGATCATCCTGGCCTCTAATCAGGTGACATCTGGATCCTCTTTAGTGTTGGAAGACAGGTGGAGTTGAATATTCAGAGACCAACTGGTAGAACAAGGAAGGATATAGAAGAGAAATCTCTTATATCTGCAGTTACCTTGAGCACTAACACTTAATCCCTCATTAATTTTCTGACATATTTTTTCCATAAATCTACCTCGTAGATATTGACACCCAAAACAGCAGAAACTTGGGGAAGAAGTGGGTGAGAGGGGGGTCAGTTAATAATTTGTCCCTTTTTATTTTCTGACTGAAGAATGGAAAAATGATCTTCTATGAGATGGCAGTACCAGATTTAAAATGGATGCCAGGTCACTTTTGTTCTAGGCTTGACAACTTCTTGCAAAAATGCTGCCTTAGGAATCAGTGAATGCAATGCTCCAAAACTTGCACCTCATCCTTTTTAAAGCTTTCAAAATTCAATAGTTCTCCAGTGTGGAACTCAGCTGCAAATATACGTGTCTAATCTAACCTGGTCACACTAAGTGCTCTATATCAGCAACGAAGAGAAATTCAAAAGTGTAATTTACCTTATTCTAAAGCAGTTGTCTAAATCCTAAAAGTTGTGGCTCAATCAAATTATGTATTCTTAATTATTTTCATTGATCATATCGGGTGATTTACCTAGTTCTATGGATTAAACTTAACCTGTTTCCCTGAAAATAAGACAGGGTCTTATATTAATTTTTGCCCCAAAATGTATTACTTTTTTACAGGTATAGCTGCCTGGACACTATTTAAATTGACTTTTTAATGAACTGTAACTAGGGCTTATTTTTTGAGTAGGGCTTATATTTCAAGCATCCTCAAAAAACCTGCCAAGTCCTGCTAGGGCTTATTTTCAGGGAAAGAGGGTAGGTGAAACCTTCTTTGCTCTTATTGCACAGAAGGACAAAGGTTTACGGAAGCAAATGAATGCTACTATATTCACCAGTCATCACTCCTAGTGCAAAACAAGTTATATTCCAGTTTTCAGTATACAATCCGCAAAGTAGCTTAATGATTGATCTTCCCAGTATTAGCTAAAATGGCTGGCAATTGCTCTGGGAGATCACAGTCCACTAGAGACTGAAAGCCTTTGCCTTTTTGTGTTCCAGATTATCCTGAAGTGGACCGGCCTTCTGGTGAATTCTAAGCAGAACAACCCACTATATCTCAAAAACATCTGATCCAATGCATATAAGATAATCTTGTCTCCTGCTTCAAAGAGTCATATCAGAGCATGCCTTCACTGACAAATTTATCAAGGCATAACTGCCAATCCACCACTCACAAGACAGAAAACACCAAATTTCTGCATATCTAGGTCAGCCAGTACCAGATCTATATAATAATTCATATGTCATCTAACTAGCAATGAATCTTGAGAGAGAACTAGAACTTCATCTTCTGATTCACAGAAATGCATCTAGTGAAATCACGAATGTAATATTTTTGTCACTACTAAACACAGCTGTTCCTCCCATCAAAAAGATTTCAAAGTCTCTCTTTCTAGTCTTTAACTCTTTTTTGATTATATGGTATTGTCTGGATGATTTCCATTTGTATGAAGAGGAGAGAACTATTGCTTGATCTTTCTAGTCCTGACAAGAAGACCAGGAAACAGGAATGACATCAAATTCTGGGCCATTCTAGGCTCCAATCTCATTTGAAGAATCAACCCTGGAATAAATCTTTGATGGAAAATGCCTTACTTCACCATTCATCCTGAACCTTTTGACTCTTAGATCAGTCATAAGGACAATTTTAAATTTTTACTGCAACCCAATTTTGAGCCATCAGTGATTTGGTGAGTCAAAACGAAGAACAGAAAGCATCAGGTACAGCACACTGAAGGCAAGTGAAGTCAGCCAACCTCCTCATAAGCTGACAAATGCCTAATTCTATAGCAAGAAAGCAGCCACATACCGCATTAACGGGAACCTTTACCTTTCTCCATTTCCATCTTCTTGCATCATATTCATTTGTGGTGAAACACATCAACAGAACAAAAATCAATGAAAACAAAGTAATAGCCTGATTTAATATAATTAAAGTACTATCTTTCTTAAGCGTTGTTTTTTCTTCATTTTCTATCACATCATCCAACGAAAAATTATTACAAATTAAAAAAATCCTAAAAGCATCTCTATATTTTTGCACAGAAAAAAAATAGATTATCACATAAGCACACTTAAAATAATTCTTTTCATTTGAAACAGAGTCCAGTACTATATGATAGAAGAACAACTGCAAGCTTTTTTTCCCAAATATGAAGAAACTAGCTTATCTTAATTTTAAAGAATATTGTGCAGGATATTGTTTTACAAAATGGCTTCAAATAATGTTGCTTGTTTCCATAAATGCAATACTACCCATAGATCCCTTTATTTAGAAGGTAATAAATTTGTTTTCTGCCTAATATGCACCAAAAAATATTAAGAGTGTTTAATATTTAGCAGGAATGTGGCTACAAGAATTTGTCTTGACAAAATAATGACATACTTATTAAATTAACCTCCATATTAAATAGAGGTTAATTATTATTAAGTTTTTATTAAATAATAATGATTTATTATTAAATTAACCTCCATATGAGCACCAAATAGCTTGAAAATATTGTCCTTTGAAAAGGACAGTAAATAAACTCATATTTGTAAGTATATTAGTAGTAGCACACCAGCTGATTTTTCCACTTCCAAAATTCTCAGACTTCTTCCATCCACACACCCCAGTAACTGCCAGTACAGAGGATGCAGGACTCATGACACCTAATTTGAGAATCTATTTATCAGTACATTCTTATACTAATGAACATGTATCTAAACATAGAGTACCGCTGACCTCCATGTGCATAATTGCTGTCAGCATAAGCACAAATGAATGTGGATGAATTTGTTTAGTTCAAAAGAGTCAATTTCTGACAAAAGTCTTGCTAAACTATTTTGTCGACCAAACTCTATAATGCTATCACATTGCCTAACATTGGTGTTTTTCTGTTCTGATTTTAAAACATTCTCAGCAATAATTTCTCTGGAGAAAATGAAACAAACACCAAAACAGTCCCAAACGAAAAAACCTTCATCATACATTATTTAAAATTATGACAATTTCTATTTAGGCAAATATTTTAAGTATCTTAACGAAAGTGCAGGTATTTAGGTGGCAAAAGGAAGGTATCCTGTCCCTTTATAAAGAAGTGTGATAGTCTACTTTTGGAATGGAAACATTATTTTAAAAACTACACAGCATATCATAAGCTATTTCTCACACTTTTTTTTAGTAAAAACATCTGTTGTCTGCTGAGGCACACAAAGCATAACATTGATTTCAGTAAGATCATTTACAGATATGGCATTGCCTTACTTAATAAATTGGTTTTAAATTACAGTTGATACATTTTGGTTTTTATAACTAGATTAGCCTAGTACTAATGTAATTACACTGTAGCTGCTAGTTTGTTATCATTCATTTGCTCTCACGTGATTGTATCAGGTTTATAGAACAGTATTACTTAATTACATACTACAAAAATTTTGTAACTGCTGAGCTACTATCAAAAACTAGAATTCTGAAAATAACGAAATACACAGAACATGAATGTAATCTTTTAAAAGATGTACTTAAAAATCTGCATAGAAATAAAACAGAATACATTTGATATTTCAGTTTAATCTTCTAAGAAGCTTTGATAACTGTGAAGAACGGCATATTACAAAACACTAAGGAAACGCCCCACTTTGTGTATGTATTGCAGAACAGATGATAAAATTCTCAATTTATTGTGGATTTTCTCACTGGTTTCCAAAGTTCAATTTGTTCCTTTGTTTCTCTTGGTGAGAAGGTCCTACCCAATCCCATCACTGAACTAGCCTATAGTCCATTTTTTAATCTAATTCAAATAAAAGTGGGGCAGGAGTGTGCTTTAAACATATTGCTCTATTAGATCATCAGACCAGATATATTACAATCTTCTTTTGTGACAGTCAGAACACTTACTAGCTTTACCATGTTACCGCTATATAAACAAAGTCAAATTGGACATGTATCCCATTAAAAGAAAGTGTGACTTCTGGCTGATTATTATATGGTATGGATGCAGGACACTGCTAAGGTTATTACCCCTCAACTCAAATGTGGTAATTTTCTAGATTTTCATGTGAAAGTTTTTAGGGAATGTTCACAGGTACATTCTTAGGCTAGGAAGGAGAAAAGAAACATGTTTTGCAAGAAACTAGCTAGTCAAATTACTGGCTAGTTGATGGAATGTTTTTATACAGCGAGGGTGATCCTGCAATATTAATTGTTCAGGTGCCTAGAGCCCTTGTATACGCGTCTTTTTATTATTTAAATATTGAAATAAATAAATCATTTCACTTAAGCAACCAGCAATTAGATTTGTTAGAATTCGTTCATTAATTTTGATGGTGCTGAACCTCGGATCTGTTAAAAGACTCCAGAAGAATAAGTCAGTCGTAGTCTCTTGTAACTTCTAAATGTAAATACTTCAGCTGCAAGAAATCAAAAGTTATCTAGATTTCTTTCATTCACTGGGTTTTTAAATAACTAATGGTGTATTAAATGCTTCACAGCAGAAGTCAGCACTCGGGTTTGGCTAAATAATAATTCAAAATTACAAGAACATGTATGTCGGTATACGAAGGTTCCACCCCAGAGGACATGTTTCACAGAGGCTCAGAAAAAAATTAAAAGTAGCACAATTTCACATATAATTACTGACACAATCTTAATGATCATGTTACAAATGTGATATAATACTTCGGTAAATACAGAAATTAGTAAAACCAGGAAGCTAAATGCTTTGATATATTTAAGATCAGGAGGAATGAACCATCATTATTTAATATCAACTTCAATTTTTAAATGCCAAGTTTCACTAAAAAGGGTAGGGCCTAGGGAACTTTAAATTTAAATGATTATGATGACTAGAAACAAAGGAAACAATAAACTTATGGATGTTAAAATGCCTCAAAAAAGCCAACTTACGCGGCAGCTTCTTGTTTTGACAACCCTTTGATATTCTTCGCCAAATAATCATCTATGCCATCTTTGTCTTTGATCAAATGAATCCTAAATTTAAATGAAAAAAATTAAAAGGAAAACTGTGAGGTGCTAACATAGACTTCTGCAGCATGTATAATATATTAGTATTGCCAAGCAGAGCTAAATACTGAAATATTGACAAAGTAATATATCAGACATTCTATAAACATACACAAATATCTTTTAAATATTTTGGTCTGTAGCTATTCAAGGCTTTCTTTCTGAAAGAAAACAAAGTCAGTATTAGCTTTCAAGGAGCTGGTTATCTGATATTTATGCCTAATCTGGAAAAAATTTTGTATTAGCTAAATCAATAATAATTCATTAAGCTATCCATACTTCAACTGTTTTCTAAACCAGAACCTTTACATTTTTGATAATCAGTATGGACTGGAGTGGTCCAATCTATTTTCTATTTAACTTTTTCAAAATTAATATAAAGAAAATTGACAAAAAATCCTAAACCCAGCTCAAAATGTTTTCCTTTATGCAATGCAGACTTTTAAGACTGCTCTCAGCTTTTCACAGTTTGAGCAGCATATTGCAAAAGACAGTCCACTAAGAGGGTAATCCAAAGGGCATTAAAATAAACAGCAATGTTCCTAAAAATTTCAGGGTGCATGGATCTAATGTTAAGATATGAACTGTACATCATTTCACTTTTCACTTGAGACATCATCTCTTCGCATCTCCATTCTGATGCACAAGAGATGCCTTGAATTTCAAAGGATTATATGCACTTACTGACCATAAAATGTATTTATATCGATTCTGATAGTGCCACAGTAGAGAATATTATCTTTTTAAAAGTAACGTGAATTTATTTTTATTCTCCTTTAAAAGAGGATAAAGATTGTCTTGTTAATCAATCAAAGATAAAAGAAATTCAACATTAGTGTTCCACATAAATTTATTACTTTCCTCTTTGTCTGTATTATGCTGCTGTCTTTCATTAAAGGGATGAGAGTAAATTCTTTTCATAATGTTCACTAATATAAGCGTCATGCTCCTTATTGCTCTGAGAATGCTGAAGACGCTTCATGAGGTTCATTTAAATGAAAACAGAATAGCTAAGCAATGCAGAGATATTTTGACACGTCTGTATTTAAAACAATGTAATAGTGAAAACTTCCGGCACAAATAGGGCACTTAAATTTGTTCCAGAATTTACTACTATTGAGCTGCACCAACAGAGGCTTCTGTTTTCAAGCTGCACGTAACACAATCCCTGAAAAATGTACGGCTAATGGATATTGTCATAAAAATTCAGTTACAATCAATACCAAAAGTGAATCAATATAAAAAATTTCATACCAAAATAGTCACAATTTAGGAAGATACACAATGTCATTACGATACTGAAGATAAGGTAATTATCGTATATTTTAAACTGATGTAAAGCATATTTTGAGATACACTAAGTTTACATGAGGTAATAGAAAAATTGAAAAGTAGTATCTCTGGGTAATTAAATATGAACTATTCAATAGTCAACACAAAATGACTTCGTGGCTGACCTTTGTGTTTTAAGAGTACGAAAATGAGCTTTTAGCACATCAGTAGTATCTAGAGAACACACCAGGTGAGGGGATGGGGGGGAGTCCAAACCCCCAAACTGAAATAGCTACAAGTGAATTCCTAGGCATCACTGTCAGCTTTCTGCAATTTAATCTACACTGCAGTTAAAAATCATCTCAAGCTGGAACAAAGGAAAGCCGGATGCTTTCTCACTATCTTCTTAAAGATGTTTTAATTGAAAAAAAAAAAAAAAAATCAGGGGAAAAGCCCCCAGAATTATATATAGTTTAAAATTTCACCTACCTTATAGACAAGATATAAATTTCTGAGCTCTGACTGGAAACAAAAAAAACCCACAAAAGCAACAACTTGCACACCGATTACTGTTTATGTAAGTTCTGCAATACCCTGTGTTGGACTGATGCAACTATACACATGGCCATCCATCATAAAGAATTTAAGTTACTGAAAATAATAAATACTTCTCTCATCCTGGCTATTATTATTAATGATGCTAATGTAGTAATAACCAGAAAAGACAGGTAGATAGGAAAAAATACACAGTAGAAAATTCCGTCACCTCAAATAATCATTATCTAAAATGCCTTGTTGTATGCAATGAGAATTAAAACCAATAAAAGTAATTAATCAGAATAACAGATCGTGACTCAGCATGGACAGTGTTTCTTAATAGTGAAATGAGGTGCGGATGGCACAGGCTAATAGGCATTGTTTCTTCCAGAAGTTGCCACTTCCTTTTCCAAACTGTTTTAACCTTATTTCTCCAGTTTTTCAATGATGACTCACTGTATTTCATAGTTTATAAAAGAGTCGAATTCACCTGTAAATTGACTCCTATTTAATTTTAAATTGATCACTTATTAAAAAGAAATGTATTTTAATCCAAGGGACACCTATCCCATAGTTAACATTTTACACATATAATTATTTCTGTTACCAGTCTACACAGGAAAAAAAAATAGATACTGTTTTTTTTTTCCTAGAAATAGACTTACTGATAAATACACTGGGCTTTTTAATCAAAGAACAGTACAAAGTCGCAGAAAATATGAAGGACCAAGGTCTCACACAACTTTCTATCCCCAGTGCCTATTCTCTTAACTCAGACACAAGTTGCTCAAAACTTCCTATTGAAGAAAGTGGCAGAGCTTTTCTCGCTCCAGTCACTATGCACGTACAGCATAGTCTAGACCATTACAGAATCACACATTTATTTTCTGCAAATAGGCACAACTTCTATAGGACTGCTGCAGAATGATCTTCTAGAACGCGGAACTCCCCAAGCAAAGGAACGAAATGAGCCTCCTATCTCTGGGGTGAGTTCTCCAGCAATGTTGTTACTGGAAAAAAGGATGGCTGCAAAGCACTGCTCCAGTCATAAAAGATTAAAATAAATAAATAAATAAATTGAAAGACATCACTGCATGTCTTTATTCTATCAACATGTGAGAGAACACCTACCAGTAGGAGATACCTCAGAATGTCTAGGCCCAAGGATACCATGTTTCTAGATCCTTACTGCTTTTACACATGGACATGCAGGTGTGCAACTCTGAGAAACAGCCACAATTCTTCCTGAAATGCAGGCAATTTCAGGTAAAAGAGCACACTGGGGCAGAGTGATAACTGGGAGACCAGTACTCGGTGGGGGAGCCAAAAATGTATGGATACAAGTAACTGAGAGAAGGAATGAGTACAACAGAATGGAAAGCCATGCAGGCATCTGCAGAAAGAAGACGGCTTGCAAGTATGGCACTGTTGTTAACAATCTCAGTTATTCAGTATAGGATAATGTTTTTCAAATCAGTTTTATTCATTATATTTTAAGACACAATAAACTGAATTTAAAAAAAAATTGTCTCTTCATCCAAATAAGCACATTTTCAGTGACCTACATTTGTATCAATGCAAGACAATATTTGCTAATTGGAAGTAACTTCCTACAGCTCTTGAAAGGGTTTTGAAAAATGACGATGAAATATCTACCCTAAACAGAACACATTTCCTTTGTTATTTTTTCCCTTCTTAATTATGAAACTTTCCTAAGAGAGATTTTTTTTCCTTGCCTCTGATTTTTGCAGCTTTAAATATTGCAAAAAAACCAAACATAATTTGTCACCTTGCCATAGCTGATTGAAGCTATTCACAGTGAAATGATACTCTGAAGGAAAAGAGGTACATACCTTGCAAAGTCTGATGAGGGGCAAGCAGTCTGCTCTAGGAACCTGGGATGCTCCCGTGGGCTTTGTAGGATCGCTTGAGGCAACACATTCATTTTAACTAAAACAAACAAACAAAACCAACATGACTTCAAACAGTGTCTTCCCAGTGATGCAGTTTCTTATCCTTCTTGTGCTGCTTCCCAGTCAACTCTTATTTCCATTGCCTTACGTGTAGAACTGGACTCCAGTTCCACACAAATTGTGTCAGGCCTCAGAACTGCTTCACTAGGATATAATGCATAGGAATGGTCATGATCTTACTTTCAATGGTTTTCTCTCTTTCATGGGAGTGCTCTTGATTTGCACAGGGACACCTCACTCAGCAGCCTTTCTTGCATGCGATTCCCTGTGCTTCCTCAAGCTATCTCAGTCCGAGCGTTAATAATATTTTAATACATAAGAGCATGAATGATGGAACATGTAGTATGCAATGCAACAACAGGCACTGTATTAACATTCAAAATAATACATAATTGTAACAGTAACAATCCTTTGAATAAAAAAATGTAAGTAATACTACACTTACAACACAAGGTTTTACTTAAAGCAAAAGCTGAAAGCCCCACAGTTATGTAGAATCGTCTAGCTCGTCATTTTGAAGTACATAAATGCTAATAGGACTTTTTTGTCATATAGAGCTACTGTGTTTTTTCCCCAAGTATTCAGTCTACACTTCCTACCATTAAAGTTTCAGCTGCCAGTTCCTTCATTTTGCATGTCTGTGATCTGAGGACGTTAGCAGCAGGAGCACCCTTACTTTTAAATTTGGTTTAATGTAGGTATTGCATGCCCTGCTGGTAGGCCTCAAGGCACAAACTTTTAATAGGGATGGGAAAACAGAATATAATAGGAAGGAGGGAATAATTTAACTATTTGCTACATTTATTCCCTGCAAAATATATTTCCTTTCACTAAATGCTAGATATGAATCATCTGGATACTGAATGATCAGCATCAGAGCAGCATATGTTTTACATATTAGTCTTCCTGGGATCAAAAGCCATTTAATTTATGAAAAATTTTGCTACAGTTAGTGTAAAGCAATTTTAAAAATTGTGTTACTTAGACTGGAATAACAAAGACAATTTTAGGTTAAAAAGATGACAGGATATGATGTTTCTTTTAGGTCTTAGTACTAACGATAACATTTGTTACAGAAAAAAAAATTATTTATAAATAAACTGATCTACAATCAGACACAGGAACATTTTACACAAGTGTCACCAAAAAAAAATCAATAGAATGAAAACATATGGGTAATTCATCACTATGAAATATTATACTTTTTAGAGAGAACGACAGGTTTGTATCCAGCAGCAATTTAGAAAGGAAAATCTCCTTTTAGGAAAATGCTATTCAGTGAGAAATAGTAATTAAACTTTGGAACAACAATACTGAATCTCAGAGAAGATCAAAAGCTTTCTACAAGCCTCTTAGTTTTGAAGCATTAGGTGAGGAGAAGCAAACAGACCATGTCTTAAAGGCAGCTGTTGAATCTGGCAATACAGGAGAGCTGACCATCGGTAGCCATGGGGCAAAAAAGGCAGAGGAAAGCAACTGAAAGGAAGCCCTGAAAGCCGTGGTAGAGCTTCTGCAACCATAAAAAGCTCTTGCTGGGAAGGTGTGGTCTCTGACATGGCACAGGTCTGAGGCTCCAGGTTGCTCCCACATGGGACCTGACTGGAGCATCCAATAGCTCTTTGCTGGGCCCATGCTCCAGCTTCCCACCTCACAGAAATCAAGTGTGTGATAAGCGAGGCTGGCACGCACACGGGTCTCACACTAACATGAGAAATATGCAGACATTTTTTTGAGTCCATTACTGCTTCGCAAGGATTAAAACTGTTGCCCTGACTCCTATTTCAAACTCAAAGCTTGAGGAAAAACGACGACAACCAACAACAACAACAACAAACAAACAAACAGACAGACAAACAAAACCAACAACATACCAAAACAAACAAACCACATCGAAAAACCTACAGCACAATAATATCAATTTCATTTTTATTTTAGAGGTGGGAAGTTGCTTTCAGTGAAATGGATGGTGTTTTCCCTCATTTCCAAGGTAACTAATCTTCACAGGTAAATTACAACCACAGAGGCACGTGACAGAAGTACAAGCAAACATATTATTCTGAAATATTTGCTATTACATTCACATAACTTTCTTTGCTGATCAGTTAGAGATTGCTCACCCCTTTACATTTTGCTCCATTATTGCAAGTCACAAGCCACAATCTCATTTACTTAATCAAACATCCGCAGAACTCAGCAAACACCAAGACAGCGCAGTTTGTTCCTACCGAAGTGCTACATTTAATCACATGAGCAGGGGAATCTCCCTGCAGGCTGGAATCGCCCCAACAGAGTTGAAGCTAAAGGTAAAATGCAAATTGATTGTAAGGGCCTTCCCCAGCATGTTTTAGGAAACACCTTGGCTGCCACCTAGCTCTTCCTGCACATTTCCTTCTCACCAGAGGCTGTTTCCCAAGAAGGGAAGCAGTGTAGGAAGCAGGCATGGCTACATCCACACACCTTTGCAGACACACATGCTGCTGTCTTGCACCTCACAGAATAACAGGATGTCAGACAGACTTACAGACCCACCACTTTATTGTGCTGAAAGTGCTGTTGTGATCGAATGAAAAACACAATACATTTTTAAAGTCTATAGCCAGTATTACAGATGTAATATGCTCCACATAACCTGGAGGAGTTCACAGCCCCAAGCAGTGCTTGGTTTGGCAGCGCTCAAGCCGTACGTCCTGAACCTCCTCCAGCGCTGTGGCTGTGGCGAGCACAGGCAGCTGTTTCCCTTACCTGTGAACCACCCAATACGCTACATACCCTCAACTGTTGGTCCTGCTACTGTCTAAGCCCCTGAGAAACCAACCAAACAAAAACCCACAAAACAGCAAACAAACCAACGCCCAAACAAACCAGACAAACGAAAACAAAGCCCCAAACGCACCACCACCACCCACCAGTTAGCTGCAGTTCCTGGTTGCTGGACAAGCTCTCCCCGGCGGCCCCGCCGCACTGGCCTTTACCGGCTCCGTTGCTCCCCGGGGCCGCTAGCGGCGGGTGCCGGTGCCGGTCAGCGCTGAGGGGGCAGCCGGTGGCCGCCCCTTCTGCCCCCGTGCGCCGGCACCGACCCCGCGCTCCCCGGCCCGCCTCGGCCACGGTGCCGCCGCCTGCAGCCAGGCGGCTCCGCGGGACGCCCGCGGCCTCGCCATGGCGACGGGGGCGGGCGCCGCTGAGGGGCGGTCCGCCGGCTGCCCGCAGCCCGGCCGCGCCAGGCCCCGCCGCCCGCCCGAGGCCGTCCCGGGGTGAGGCAGCTCTGAGGAACAAGCCCAGCGGTTCCCTCCTGGCACAGGCCTGCGGGCCAGGCGAGCCGCCAAGCCGGGTTTAAAGCAAAGGCGGCGGATGTGAGAAGTGAGCTGGAGGTGCTCAGCAGGTCTTTGCGCGCTTGCTTGGAGCTCAAACGGGAATGTCTCTCAGAGCTAAGTGACTGAAGTTGGCAAGCAAAGAATCGATGGCAGTGTCATACTGATGCTTAAGGAAGGCTGGGGGGCACTCAGGTGACAGATGAACGCTTGCAGTGAGCAGGCTTTTTTTCTTTCAGGATCTTCTCCAATGTTCTTCAGGACCAGAGACTTTTCAGTAGCCTCTATTCTCCTGTTGGAAACTCGACACCAGCAGAGGAGGCCATTTTTTAGCACAGATTTGACCTAGTTTTTATTGCAAAAACTGGTTGGAAAACTGGAATGTCAAAATCTATTGTTATAATCTATTTTGGAAGGATCAAGTGGACACAAAGCACTTGAAAAATGGCATTATCTGTTTCTGAGCTGATGGCAATTGGAAGCAAATGATCTTGAATGTTTATGGGTCAATGTTCTAGCAGCTAAGTCAGAAGTTGACAGGGTACTTAGCTGATATGAAATCACACTAGAGAACAGCATGACCTATGCATTATCCATCTACAACATATAGGGAAAACACTGCTGTACTGAGGTGAATTTCAAATGGAGTGACATATGCTGGAGTTCTCATGCTGCCAGTGCTAAAATGTACTTGGAATTTCAAAATATTTTCTATGTCAATTTCCCAACTCAGAAAGTGTTGCACCCAACACATGGGAATTCTATACTAGACCTTATCTTGATAGATGAAAAGGAACTGATCATGGAACTAAAAATTAACTGATAATGATTTGATCACATTTGTTATGTGCAAACAGAATTAAGTCCAAAGCAATAATATATATATTCTTACTACCTTGAAAGGGCTAATTTTGTAAAGGTGAAAGCTATTGTAAGGTAAATCTGTTGAGAGAAAGAATTTGATCTGAAATGGGAGAATAATAATTGGAACCATTTAACGATGTTAGCCCAGGTACCCCCAAAGCTATAATCCCACAACTAAGGAATTTGCTGAAAAGCCATGGTGGTTTACGAGTAAAACATCCATGAAACAGAAGAAGGGATGTGGTGTCATACATGTACACTGGAAGCTAGGAATCATGGAAAAAATGTACTGTGGGAGGTAAAAGGTTGTAAGGGAAATATACATATGGTCAACAGAGTTAAAATGAGGAAAAATAAAGTTGTTTTCAAGTATAGGATGTAAGAAATTATCTGAATAGTGAGCACACCCTATTAAGGGATGAAGATGTCAGCTTTAACCATAATTAGTGACAAACTTGGAATGTTAAAACATTTACATATTTCTTGTGTGCATTTGGGAAGATGGCAGCTGATATACTTATGTTGTATGGTACTGAAGAGTTGTTTTCTATATCCAATGATAATGTAGGAGGACGGTTCAACTTCTGTTACTAATAGAAAGCTGGCATCAGAGAGTTTTGAATGAATGTGTCAAAAAGTTTTATGTGCTATCAATTTTCATATTCAGAAGGTCTTGGAACACCAAGACATTTACATAAAGTGGCATAAGCTAGTATTGTTCTAATACTTTTAAGTAATAAATGGGGTAACAGGCGTTTGTCAGTGGTCACAGGCAAAGTACAGAACAAGCAATATAAAACTCAGTTAACTCAGAATTTAAAAGAAGACAGATAATTCCAGTTAACCTGGGCTTCTGCTAAATATATATATATATATGTGTATATATATATATATATATCCTGGCAGAAAAATAGAGCCTGGCAAACAGACTTTGTTTTCTTAATGGGGCTGCAGGTTCGCATATTGGTGCAATTTAGTTAGACTTCAGTAAAGCATTTGACTTATCATATGGCTTTTTAGATGAAACACTTCAATGATACAGTTATTTGTATCCTATACATAAACTTACAAATAAAACTTATAAAAACTGAAGAGATAAACCAGCAGATTTCAAACTACTGGTAATATTCTGCAATGATATCTCAAGTATTTCACAAGCTACCATTTTACACTATGGCTACATCTTCCATGTTAAGCATATATAAATCATTTGACTTGAAATAGCACTAAGATTTTTTTTAATAGAGATGTGTTTAGAGGATCCTGGATGCCAAACATTATGTAACTTAGACAGGACACTCTTTAACAAAGAACAAAAGGCAGTCTACATCTATATAGTAATATGAAGAGGCAGTGGCCTTTCTGTGGGCTTTCTGCCCAACTGTTCATCTTTGGTCCTTGGTAGTTTTGATTTTCCTATTATCTGTTTATCTCTCCACTGCAGAAAAAGAAAAAGAATTAAGTGTCCTGACTCCTCTGCTCTAGAAGAGGGGAAAGAGAGAAAGACTTGGTGAAAACTAAAGTGATCATGGAGAAAAATATGAAAAAAAACAAATGAGGAGAAAAGGTTGAAGTGTCAAAAATACAAAACCAAGGCACTGAAGGGGGCCAACAGTGATGATGCTACTGCGCAGCAATAAATGTACACAGATGTACAAAAGCTAATGCTGGTTGCGGTGGCTGCAGGTGTGGAGACATGACAGGCTGATGGAATAGAAATAATCTCTAAAGTTGCCAGGTTTTCTTTAGTCAAACTTCCTCCTCCAATGAGAAGATTCTGCAACTCTTTGAGACCTTGGATGGCACACTATGGTAGGTGCTGGTTTGGCATGAACTTTAACCAAAAGCTGACTGTGGCACTACAGTTGTTTTTCATGCAAAGTGAAATACTCTGATTTTTTCTTTATGGCAAACACATATTTAGATTTGAATAATATCTCACTGACTAAAGACTTCTACTAGTTTTCTAATGCAGCACTTGCATCTTGTTTAACCAGCTTCAGCAATGCCTCTACATCATGTATCTCCGCTTCTAGTTTTCTGTTTGAGTGATGAGATGGAGACAGCAGTGCTGAGGAAGATCAAACAAACTTTCAATGTAAAAATTACTATAAGGATCTCTAGCATGATATTCGTTATATTTATGTATTATGATTCAATATACTAGGTCACTGTCAAGTTCCATTGCTGGCACAATAGGCTCAGGAAAGAGCCAAATATTTGAACGGGCAAAAAATTATCCCCTTCAGGTCTTATTGTTCTGCATACGTAGAAATTTGAGTTTTGTGTTGTTAAAAAGAGGGTAGAAACATTCATTTGCAGTCTGGAAGGTTCAGAGATACTGTACTTCGATTTTATGGCTGTAACAAATGATAATTAGATTCAGGGTAACCTAACACATTTCAAAGGTGTCTAAATGAGTGTTTCTTTCACCTGAGAGACACATACAGGATAAACAAAGAGGTACCGTTGTACAAAGGTTTTATTAGCATTTGCTTGTGATCACCTTATGCGTGATAGACTTGCAAGTAATACTGCTTTCCAAAACTCATGCTGTTAAATCTTTTATATCACGGCACTGTAGGTCCTATATTTTACATGCATTACAGAGAAAACTGTCCCAGCATACACTTCATATGTTTGCTTCTGCTCCCTTTCCTACGCCCTCTCTTTAACAAACCAAAATTTATCCCATTAATATCTCCTCCTGGTTTTGTGGTAATGTTTACTTATTTCACCTACTAGTACTTACAGATTTATAGGTATGCATTGGATATATTTTCGTCTGCTGAAACATTTGTACATTATCAGCTTATTTGTTTTGCCTGCTTTTGAAAGCTGTCTAGAAAGATTTATATAAAAAGTTAATCAAACTACATCACTGACTTGGCCCATCACTACAACTTTTTCATCACTATAACAATATCCATATGACATGTAGCTTATCATCATGAATTATGGGGGAAAGGATAAACAACCCATTAAGAAATTAAAGGCCCACAAAGGTACAGTTTGATAAAGGATAAAAAAACCCCACAGGGTACATATAATAAGATCTCTCTCCCCAGAAGAGTAATTGTTATCTTTCTTTCATGAGCGTCAAAGACCTGGAGCTTCTCAGTGCCTCAGGCAAGTGAGCTTGAAGGTCTCCTTCATGATTGAATGGAAAATAGTAATCAGAATTAGGTTAAGATCATTTATAGTATAGAGCATTTAAAAAAATGTTTTATGCGGAGAACTGATATTAGTATGTGATAGAAACAACCACTGTAATCACATTTAGAAAATTTTACCATGTTTTGTGTATTCAGTGTGTCATTTGTGTGTTTATTCTGGTATATGTTGGGACAAGCTTTGTTTCATGGAGAACTGAGCAAAATAGCTCTAATACATGAGTTTGTATAGTCTTGATTCTGTAATCCATGGAAACCTATGTAAAAGAACAGTGACTTACAGATAAAGATGTCGTTACAACACCAAGATAAGTAAGTTATTCTTAAACAAGTTTTCATTTTCTGAGACAAATTATACAGTGAATATCCTTACTGTACATTAATTAAATATGTCTTCCTTTATACTAATTTAAAACAGTAGTATTTACAGCCTTCCAGATTCCTCTGAGTGATTTTCATTCTGTATGTGGTATGACTTGTGGCTGAATGAGAATTTAACTAAATCAAAGGAAGTGCGATCAAAATGAATGACTTAAGTGATGACAATAGAATTATCCTGTACAGTTCCCTTCTTCTTCTGATAGATTATGCTTAAAGTGGTGAAAAAGTCATTTGAGATAATCAGAAAGATTGCTAGCAAAAAGTGCTAATATTAATTTGCATTGAAGTATAATTTTTTTTCTCCCCAGTAAGCTGGATCTCTAAAGCTTGGCACTTGGTCTTTGAAGATTGTTTATTCTTAATAGCTATTAAACTCTTCTTCCATAATTGTTTTCTAGTTCTGTTCACACCTGTTGATTACCTCTCATTTCAAACACTGACACAGACAAGTAACTACATTGCATGATGGGGCCTAGCCCTGAGACCTTTGTATTCTACTGCAGTGTAAATGAGAAATAACAATGTTAACTGCATAAAACAGATGTCTTTTGAGGTCAGGGCATCTGAAGTTCTCTTTCTAGCTGACTTCTGGAACGCTGTCAGTGACAGCCAGCATTGCCTTTGGCCCATTCTCTGTTGGCCTGTGGTTTATATATTGTATTTTATGTGGGAGAGTACTCAGCAGAGACTTGCCTACATTTTAAATACTCACTCACTGAGGTTTATAACTTAAAGTAGCAGGAGTGAAAGAGGCATGGAAAGGCCAAATGTTGTGTTGTTATGTAGTCCTAAAACATTTAGTGTATCAAGCCAGAGATAGATCAAATCCTTTGGGTTCAGCAGGTCTGGGGATTAATGGATGGGTTTTTTTCCCATGGGCAAACTCTTTTGTATCCATAAGGCTAAGAAGTGTTGCTCTTTTTAGGTATAGTAGATGTTTAAATTGAACTTCGGAAACTTTGGGGTTGAAAAGCACTTTATACAGAATACGCTTCCACATTAAGTACTTCTAGGTACATACCTCCAAACTGAACTTAAAATTATGCACTGTGATTAAAACCATTGCATGATAGTAATGTAATTTTGTCTTAGTGTCCTTACCAAAATATTTTATGGAAATTTCTGGTACATTACATTGCTGTTATCAACCAGCCACAAAAGTGATACTGAAATTCTAGTGGAGGCTATTTTAACATTTCCTATCAGTGACATAAATATAGGCTTCATTATTAATTGTAGCTGATTAGCCACAAGGCAAACATCTAATTAAACCTTGAGAGACAATAACATTGCACATAAATTATCCATTTAAGAGCACATAGGTCTTTAGATTTGATTAAAAATTGTTTAACCAATAACCACACATCTTAAGCTCAATCTGTATATGCACAGATTTGAAGTCAGAAAATCCCCTAGTGCATTGCTGGGGTTTTCTTGAACATTTGTTTCTTGATGCATTTTGATTTGTATTTACTTACCACTTGTTCATGTTGCTTTCCCGATTAGTGGGACTGCCACTCAAATAATGGATTAACAATTGATTTTAAAAGTCCTACTGAATTACTTACTTTTAAAATTATTGCAAAATAGTCTAAAAGGTACATTAGGTGGTCATGGGATTCAGAAACAATGTTATATTGCTATATATTGAGGGTTCCTGTTTGAATTATTTTTGTCCCTATACAGCTGTTTTCGATTCTAGTACTGAGAATTTTTTTCTTTCCTACAAGAATACATGCTTATTCTTTTATACATTTTTCTGAACACTGGCAAATTAAATGCATCTGTGAGTATGAAATTAAGATTCAAGCAACAAGATGACTGCTTAACAAAATGCTCTATGAGTCTTAACATCCAATTTTCCTTAAAAGGCCCCATACTTTCCATGGGCTTGAACAGATCATTATCTGCTCTGTGAAGTAATCTTGAGAAGTGGGAACAGCCTTAAAATACTCGTGGTCAGTCATAAGCTTTGCGGGAAGGTCATTTTTCTTCAGCATATATCATCTACCCACTACATTTTCTGAATAACATAGACTGAGGCAAACATATCTGACGAGTAGGTGAAGAAAACAAAACTACCTGACAAAAAGAAAGATGGTTTTGATAACGCAGTGCACCAATTCTTATTTCATATGATTTTAAGACTTACAGCTCACACTCAGAAGTATTTGATACTGAATGCTATTTCTCTATCCTATGGTAGTATATAAGGAAGCATGATCTGTGGTGTACTTGATTTTACCTTCAGTGTACTTCTATTTATGTAAAAAAAATTACAGAACTATGAAACACATTTATGTGTATCAGAAATTGCAAATATTTTCTGAAAATCAATGCCAGTCCACATGCCTGTCTTCTTCTTTACCTGGATATTATCTGTGTAGGCAGTACTCTCAGAGCAGGGATCTTGCCTCTCTATTTTAAAACTGTCTTATTTTTAGGAGTACTAGAAAGACAAGATCTACTTAATTGTGGGATGAAAAGACTTCTGAATATCAGTCTTGTGGAGTACTACTAAAGTGTTGCAACTAATTACTGCTACTGCTAAGATCTTTAAACTACACAGGCTACTATTACTTATAATGGATATTTTTTTTAAGAAATTCCTGAGCTTAAGTACATGAACTCCACCAAAGCAACCAGTATGAGGGCTAAACTTCTTAGGTCAGGTAGGCCCTCTGATATCTCAAAGTTTCCCTTTAGCTTTAGGGATAGGCTCTGGGACTGCTTTCCTATGTATATATTTTTTAAAATATTATTTTAGATTTGTAAAGTGGAGGAAAACCAGCTAGAAATCAATTATCAAACAAAAGCAGAAAACAAAACAAAACACACACAAGAAAAAAACAAAACCCAAAAGCTGAAATACAGTAGATTTGCACAACTGCCTGTGAAATTAAATGTAGGTTACTTCATTCATGTACAAAGATCGTTAGCTGGCAAATGAAAACGTGCTGCTGTGAAGCACATCACATTCATATATAATTGAAGCACCTGAGAATAAAATACTGAGGCGCAATAGGTGACAACTGATAAAACAAGAGAAGAAGTATAAAACAGGATACAAAACTCTGGGGAGGACAGAGAACATCTAACACAGGCTGAAGAACCCACAATAACTGTATCTAAGTTACCAGATAATATAAAAATAACAGCTGAACTGCTGAAGCCAGAGAATTCAGTGAAGCACAGAGCTTCTGTTGGAATGATACGCTACTGGAATCAGTAACATTTGCCTGATTTTCTTCTCTACCATGCAAAGACGAGGGAGATTTTTAACTAGTTGCAAGATGTCCAGAACAGGGAAGCAGCAGTTCACCAGCATAAGCCACTGTCCCTGTGTCCCTAGAACAGCTTCACTCATTCTTTATGGATCTGCTTCAAAAGAAAGTGGTGGTGGAGGTGACATATATTGTCCCTCAATTTGCAGGAGTAACTTGAGTTAATACTGATCCAGTTAAGCCTTGCCCATTTTCTTCTTGCTTATCTAGTCAAAGTAACATCTTTTGGAGAGTGAAATTGAAGGCAGCTGCTGGCAATGACAGTTTAGGACCATGAATCCTGAAAAAGACATATTGCTATGGTAATAGCTGATCTTGGATCTATGTGCAGTTGCAGTAGGCTTTGACGTAAATGCCTTTGTCTTGTGGTGGCCACATGGCCAAAACCATTGAGTCAAATTCTTTTCTAAATGTGAAACAGAAGTTTGTATCATACAATTTCTTATGAATTAGGTTTTAACAGAGCATGCTGTTTATTGAAAATGGATGTTCTTGGCATTGATTCTTCTGTATTGTAACTGTAGTACACATGTATCTAGCATTTTTACACCACAGTTTCCTCAGACTCAAAGAAATCAGGCATATTGTCTACCTTGCTCTATCCTGGCCATCATTTTTCCACAAATACACAGGCCTTTTGAATTTTAAATCTCTCAGCCCCAGAAAGAAGAGAGGATGATGCTAATGGCTCCTTTTCTTGGAATTTGACTGTGAATTCAAAACCTTTACAACATTTTATTATGTCATAACAACATCAGTCTTTAGATATGTCTTAAATGTTGTCAGATAGTAATATATGCTATTAGAGGGTGATTAATGATAATTCCTTTGAACAATATTATTTAAACAGTTTCAGCTAAGTACATAATATTTCGGTCTAGAAACAAGCTGCACTGAAATTGTGGTTTAGTAATATGGCTCAGCTGGGAGATAGATTAAGGCAGTTTTCAAGATAATACTTCGAGTTTACGGCAAGAAAGATTAGAAGCTAACATGCATAATGAAATTCAACATTGTCTCCTGCTGGATGATACACTGTAATGTACACAGCTGCCTTTGATCTTGGATTCTTTGAGAGGAATTTCTGGTCTCCAAAACCCAGAATAGAGGATTCAGCCAGGATGTGCCTGTGCCTCATTGAAGTAACTGGTCAATAACTAGTAATGCCAGAGGATGACATCCCGAAGAATGAAGTGTCTTGTTGCTTGGAATAGAATGGGAAGAACTAGCTAGAGCTGCTCAGTCTCATGGGGAAAAGGGCTTGGGTGCATTTTTGGAACTGGCAGCAGCTGAATGCATTGTTAAACCAAGGCTAACCAAAGAAAAATGGTAGAATTGGCTTGGGATGGTGGTATTGAGTAACAAGTTTGGAAATCAACAAATTCCTCCTCATGAGCTTTGGAGAACCAGGCTTTTCTACTGTAACATCTTTAAAAGGTCAGGGCTAAGAATCTTGCATAATGTGCGTTTATAATCATCTACATTCTAATTTTTTAATGACCTAACTTTGTAATTTTAATAGCTATCTTCTTGTCCCCTGTAAACTTGGCATCTGAACTCTCAATAAGGCCTCAGAACGAAACCTTACTCTTTTCAACCTGGGCACAGTGCAGGCATTGCCTTTCGGTCTCTGCTCACAGCCCTACCGTGCAGTTTCTCTGTTTTGCGTCCCTGCTGTCCAACCAGGACTCATTACAAAGACAAGTTCCCCAAGTGCCTTCAGGAAATGAGTATTTCTTTTCTCAGCTGCAAGTTACTTGGCGTAGGTTCTTTAAGTACCACAGCAGAGAAGTGTGATGACTGAAGTGTATGAAATACAGGCACTGCAGAGATCCTACACTTGTTTTTAATTTTAACAATAAACAGAGCTGGACAAAGATGTGTGACACAGATAGTTATGTGGCTGGTTTTCAAACAGACATTTCTAAAGAGCTAGTCATTCTCCTTGCTTGCATCTAGTGTTTTCCTTCAAGTACTCATGTTTCTTTCATTTACAGCTAATTCTTCATTCTCCCTTGAACTCATAGCAAAATAGACCTTCCTGTGAGAGCAGTCCCTTGTTTTTGCCATCTTTATCTTAGATTTTTCTCAGCATGTTTACATCATCTCTTGAAGAGGGACAAAATTCTGTATCTGTACAGACAGGGAATAGGCAAGCAGGGCTGCAGGGACACCCAGAAATGCTGAGAACTGAGTACACAGCCAGGCATGCCCAGAAAAACAGATTGCACTGCTTATGGCACAGTCATTTCCATGTGGAGGCTAAATAAGAGTTATCTATTTTGTTCTTCCCAGGAAAGATTTAGTCAAGGCACATCCATCTCAGATAACTTATTTATGTACATGAAAACACACCAAGACACCATTGACAGGTATGTAGTACAGGTAGTGGCAAAAGCAGGATATCAGCATAAAATTGGTTTGCTTGTAAAGTAAAATGAAGCAAAATTCATTAAATAATGAAATAAAATGAAAATCACATGTAAATTCTTATGTAGCCACTGATTACTTAATGGAACAATTTTTATTTCAACTTTTGAAGATTCTGTTCAGCTAGTTTTTTACCCTAAAATCTTGTATGTATTTTAAAAGGTGGAATAATCTCTCATTATTATAAGACTAGTAAGTGGCAGATTAGAAAAACAGTGAACTATGTCTTTAGAAAAGTTCACTTTCTGTTCATATTTTTGATACCGGCAGCTGTATTTTCACTAATTGATTAAAATGTGTCATAGGGTAAACAGCAGAGGGTGTATATATAGTTGATATTTGTATGTATGATTTGAAAGTTGAATTGACTACCTGTTGTTAATTTTCCTGTGCATAAAACAGTTTTGGGGATGCATATTACATTTACCTGTAAAATCAAGAATTTTTCCACCTTTTTTTAAAAAAAATATTACTACAGGATTTCTGTAGCAATGATTTAAGACAGCATAAGTAAAAATAGCAATTTGCAGTAATTACTATAGAATACTGTATTTTATAAAGGTGAGACTTCCTATTTCATCCAGTAAGCCTCAGTTTTTCATGGTTTAAAATTAATGTGCTAAAAAGTAAACATGTAAGAATTCAAGTGCACAGTTACAATTATGCAGGCAGATAAACAAGTGTGAAAACATAGACTTTCATGTCTACATTTATATATATATTCTATAATCTGCAAACAGTTGTAATTCAGCATGATATTATTACAAAAGGGCGAGAAACGCTTAGTTTTTTCTGGAGCTGCATCTTATTACTAAGGCACAGAGTGGTAGCTAATACTGAGAAATAGAAATGTATATAGGTAAGAATATGTAGCTCTAAACTGCTATATGCAAAACACCACGTAGAGTATTACAGAGTGTTTTTTTTCTTTTACAGACATTTGAATTATAATCTGTAATTGGTAATCTTCAATCTAATTACTTTTGCATGGCGGACAAACACACTAGGATGCACAGCTTTCTGTGCTTCCCCTCTTATTTTTATTTGCTATTAAAACAATTGTTGCAGTATTAGTTGTGTTGGTAGCAGCCAAATTACTCATATGGGGACAGATCTTTAGAATTTCATTCTGGGAATAAAATACTGACCCAACTGCATGTGTTTCCTCCCAGGATTAACTGATTTTTGTTCAAGCTCAAATCCAAAATAAGAAATATGTATTCTGGTTGTGAGCTGGACTTCATCATAATCTGTATAGAATATAAAGCACTCAACTAATGTTTCTTGATTGTTGTACTTGATAGTTTGCATCTTCAGAGTAAACTGGGTAGTAAAAGCTGCAGCTATGATTCACTTCTGAGTGCACATGATAGGATTTAAGTTATCATACCATCATAGTTAGGGTTACGTACTGTAAGTTAGTCCAAGAGAGTGTCCTAGGGGGTCTTCGTATCTAAGAACTTTGTGTGCTGATGAGAGCACACTGCTTGCTTTTCCATACAATTTTTTTTTACTTTCAATCATTCTGCATCTTTCCTGCACATATATGCATGGTATTTTAGTACTTATTTTCTTTTTAAGCATTAGCATCATAAGCAGAATAAAGAGCTGATGTCAGGTGTCAGTTTGCATATCCTTTTTTGATTCCAGTCTTGTGCTCTGATTCAGGCATTCCCACTGCTTATTCCAGTTACAGCTTTTGAACTTCCTATTGCCATATAGATAATTGGATATCTTGAACAGCCTTTTTCTATACGGAGTAAATGTGCCGTTGCTGGGTTATAAATACAATCTACGGTCAGTTCTTATGCAGTATTTATGCGTGTCTTTCCAGAAAGATTATTTTGATGTTAATTTAGGCCACTGAAGAGCAGTGAGCCATCACTAGTAAATTAAAACCTGTAAGATTAGATCTGTTATTTCATATTTTTCAAAATGATGACAACTAACAACTAAATGATGTGTGACTAACACACCTATCTCCCCACCAAACCCTTCTCAAATCCTGTCAGTGACATACAAGTTTGCAATTTTTATGGTTTCATTTCTGTGAACATTCCCAGGGTTCTACTATTCATGAAGTGGCAGCTACCTCTGGAAGGTAGGGGTTGATGTAATATGTAAGAGTAGGAGAGAAGATCTTGAGACATACAACTTTTTCCACTTTGTTTGCCAGAAATTTGCAGTTACAGCTGGTAGAAAATCTGAAACATTGATTAAATATATTATTTGGCAAAGAACCATTGTGTATAATATTTCAAAACTGCTTCAGCATTAAGGATGAAAATATAATCAGAAATTTTACATTGTGCTATTCCTGCAGCCCTAGTAAAAGGAAGCAAACTGTGGCCATGTAATAGAATTTTGAAGTTGTGTGTGTTTGTTTTCTAGCGACATCATTGATACAATAATGCAAATAACTCTGCTAATGTTGCCATGCAAACCTCTCAATTTGTTTTACTTTCTTACAGTTATGTATTATTAACGTTGCATTAGTATATGCACTATTTATTTCCCTAATTGTAACAAGCACTTAATTAATTACACTATAACCTTTTGAATCTGTAGGCCAACTGTTGCGTCTTTAGTTAATATTTTAAAGTCTCATCTTCTTCCGTTTTTCCTTGTGTCTTTGATGTTTTGTTCCTTACGCTTCTTGTTTGGGTTCTCCGTGGAATAGTCTCAGAATAATCCTGCAGTTCTCTTTTATGACTGAAACTTTGCATTTTAACAGTTGTCTGGAGATAGTTTCTTCCTTGTGAAATATCAGTTTTAATAACAAGAAAAGAAAAATGCCATAAATCTGCACTAACCACATAAAGCTGAAGTCTCTGAGAGACTGATTAACATTGAGACTCCACACAGGTTTTTCAATAATTAGGGGATGTGCTTGCATGGAGCCATGACTGCTCTGGCCTTGATGCCATTTCCCAGGGCAGACAGCAATTATTACAGCCCGCAGTAAATTTCCCACATTCTCTGCCTCCAGCCACTGAAGATGTTTTTGGCGTAAAGGTCTCTTAATTTTCCACACTCTTGTCATCAGCTCGGATTAGCAACATCTTCTGCTTGTTTTCTTCAGTAGGTTTAGAAACAATTGACAGCTACTTTTCTGCTGTAGTGTTTTCTCTTCACCTGAGGTTGAAGAGGTCGTGATCACAGCTTTCATTATATTAACATAGTAGATAACAGTCTTGGCATTTTCAGCAGGGCAGCTAGAACCAAACTGTTTCCACTGTCTTTGAGCTCAAGTGAGTCGCTTCTCACTCAGTACTCTCAAGCTTTCTGGTGGTGATTATATTTATTTATTGTTCTCAGATTTTTATCACCTCCATGGTTCACAAATGAATTATTCACTGAGGTAGAGGGCTCTTTCTTCTATGATACAGTGTCTTCGCCTTGTTTGTACATTCTTGGTTATTTTGACTAGAATTTTATTGTACATGGTATTTCAGAAAGATGGACCCAATCTCAAAGATATAGTGACTTCAAATTGGGTCCGTCTTTTTGAAACACTCTGTATTATAATAACACAAACTATAAAACTGACTCACCTGATTTAATATTAAAAAAACCCCAACACAATAACAACAACAAAAAAAACCAAACCAGCAACAAAAATATATAGTCATGGCCAATACATTAAAAACTAAGTGGTTATATTGCTCTTTAATCATACAGGTGGGATCCTGCTAGAATTCTTAGTAGGAAGAAAATGTCCAGGCTGGGCTGCGTAAGGTGCGGGAGGCGTTGCTATAATATATCCTGCAGAGCTCCAATCTGACCAGAAGAACGGGCAGACTCACAGTATGCCGTTATGGGCAGATGGTTTCACCCCTCCTGCTCTGGCATACGTCATAATTTGCCTCTACATCTGATGCTGTCAGTTCATGCTAAGCCACTTCACAGCGTTGTAATTAAATATAGCAAAGGAACTTTTTAAGCAAGAAGGGAATTCAAACACAAGACCTGCTGTAACCAACTGCATAGGTGCTTGTGCTAATTTTTATACTTTCATCAATGGTTTGAGCTGACTTGAAACTTATGGTGGCGTAGACCAAAAGATGTGGCAAGTGTGAGTCCTTAGCATCTTCTAGTTGTTTGTCATCCCCAGCTGAGTCATGACATGTAAAGATACATCTACAGCCGTGTAAAACAGAGCTCTAGCTCTCTCTGAGCATACTGCTGCAACCGCACAACTAGAACCCTGGCTCCTGGCTGCTTTATGCCTGTTAGACTTAAACTTTAGAAAACATTAAGATGTTTTATATGTGGCTGCAAACAAGAGTTATGTTTCTTATTGCTAGTTGGATATCATGACAACATATATACATAGGTTTGCCTTAAACAACTAACAGCTGCCACAGATACCTAGCTGGGGGGCTCAGTGCAAGCTGGGCATAATGCAGACAAACAGTAAGCTGAACTGAACAATGAAGAATAATCTCCAGAAGGAAGAAAGAAATATAACTTTATGGATTAGCAAACTGATTCGAAATCCTTTGTAGAGGGAAGTAGGTTGAAACTGAGAATGACTTTTCAGAAGAAGATAAGGATTGAAATAAAGATTGACATTGAGATAAAGATTGAAAGGGGAGGAGAGAGAGCATAAACTTCTAACATGAAAAAAAGATAATTCAAAGAAATAGAAGTGGTTAGTGAAGAGAGATCAGGAAGTGTGGAGGAGGATGAAAGGTTTAACGATAGTAGTTAGAATGTGAAGAAAAGAAGGCATAACTAATGCTAGTGAAAGACGGTCAGTTATTAAAAAGTTGTTGAATGAACTTCTCAGGGAAAAAAAAAAAAGAGGAAAAACACTGTCAGGCCCTGCATTTTCTGAGAGAGAAAAAAAAAAAGAGTGAAAATGCAAGTAAATACAACTCTATTCAGTGGACCAATATCAGTGTTGCCAAGTACAGCACCTGGCAGTTTTGAAGAGAAGGTGAAATGTCTAGGGCAGATTTAACATATAGACAGACTTTTCATTCTCAGCTAGTTTCAGTAAGTTTGAGATATGAGGTGGGAATACGCTGATGAAGGAAATATCTTCTTATTGCTCTGTCTATTCCAGATGTTAACAAGATCTTTGGTCAGGCACCATTGAAACACAGTAACGATTTTATCTGGCATTTATCTTAAGGGAGGAGAACATAAAGTATCCTTTTAGCATATCATTTCATCTGCAAAAAACATTAATATTGGTGCCTTTGATTTATATCTTTGGGTACCAGGGAAATTGTGCTGTGTTAGAAGAAGCTGCTGATGTTTATGCTTCATGCTTTACTAAATAAAAATGGAGGAAAGAAGCAGAGTCTGCAATGGAGGAGAGTGCTCTTCCTAAGCCACTTCAGAAAGACGAGACACTAGCACGGTTGCACCCAGCTGAGATGAGGAGAGACATCCAGTACTAGGTAGAGAGAAGGCCACAAAGTAGTGTTGCTTGCAGATGACCTTTTCTACACAGCACTGCAAGAGCTGAGATAAAGGAGTGACTGATGATGGAAGAAGAAATTCAGAGGAGGAAATTCCAGCAAAGCAAGTAGAATTAAAGGAGAAGAGAGGATTTCTGTTTAAGAATCCCCATGTAAGATTTTGGTGTGACAAACATTTTTGTAACAAACTTCATACTACTGTATGTTTGTAATAGGTTATTTGCCATAGAATATGATCAGTTATGGCTGATAGAGCAATTAAGCATAAAATTTACAATTATGATATTGATAAAGAACATTCCAGCAAACACTCAAACCCAGTAGCCAGACTTGCAGCTGCAAAGCAGTGGCTGCTCAGCCCAGTTGTTCAAACCTGTTTAGCTGGGGATAAAGATAAGTCAAAGCAAGCCCTACAAATCTCATGCCTTAGCATGGTGTTAGCTGCCAGAGCACGAGGGGGAACCTGTCAGGTTAGTACACGCAGAGGTGGCCTGTTTATTCCTGCCAGAGATGGGATTGGCTGAGCTGAAGGTGACTTAGGAAAGTGCCAAAAACGGGACACTGATAAATCCCTTTTAGTTCAAGATCTCAAATGAGATTCCAGTCAGAACTCTGTTCCAAGGCGAAGGAACTTGCGTCCCTGTGCCACCTGCCTTGGACTTCATGCTTCCAAAATTGTCACTAGAAGGTGTCATTCCCACCTATTACAACTTCTTTCCCCAGGCTTTAAATATTTATGTAACGATCATTCTGAAAATCTTGCAGAAACATTATCCACATTTAGTCCCTAAGTATGTTATTTTGTGTTTTGTACTTTTAAATTCCTTGCCATTGAAATCAGTCCAGCCTTCAGTGATATTTATATCCTTCTTTGTGTTTAAAACACTTCATCTCAGCTTTGACTCATTTATTCCTAATTGCCAAGACCACTTTTGAATGTATAAAATGTGGTTTATCCCCTCACCACTACTTTACAAATCTTATGTATTGCCTCTTTTCAGCTTGGCTGTTTCTCCTTAAACATAGTATGTCGCCATGTCCTCTTCAGTGAGTTCCCCATATGCTTTCTTGTAAAAATTCCACTGTAAAAAGTTACTCTCATGGAGCACTGGATTTGGCTCCATTCTGAGGTGCAGACAGGAAATCTTTTGCATTTCTTTTATCTAGAGGGAACATTGATTATGTTAGCAAAAATTAACATCAGGTGTTAATCCGATATTCATTCCTGTAATAACAGGCAGCATGCTTCAGAGTTTTCTGTGTATATATAGCACAGTTCATTGGCTCATACTCTTTACATTAAAAATACATTTTAAAAGAGCAAATGAGTAATGTTCAGAAACATGGGGGTAGATTCCTAACTAGCATAAAACATTCCTCTTTTAGCTATGCCATTTTTTGCCAGCTGAGAACATGGCTTATGACCTCTTTTCACTTATTTTATCATGTGATGGAAATAAAAACAAATGAAATCAATGAGATTTTCAGATTTAGTCCCTAAATAAATAAAATCAGGAAAACAGATGTTGCAGAGTCTATGCTATTTAAAGAATATTTTTAGGAAACACAATATTTTTACTTTCAGAATGGTTCATAGTGCATTGCTTTTTAGTTGTTTTGTAGTTATTGACACCGTAATTAATGATGGAACTCTATCCAGTTTTAAAAAGGGCTAGAGACTTCATATATCTGGTTCAGAGTGTAAACCACTAGGAAGCGGAAGTGTGAGAAGGAAATACTCAGAGGGGGAAAATTGTGTCATAATTTTGCATTGAGATGTCATATGCTCTTTTATACATGAGAGACATGCTATCACAAACAGAAAACATCTGTTTCTGCCTGATTTGGCAGCTGTTTTGTTATGCTGTTAAGGATAAACAAGTGATACTACATAAACACTGCAGAAAATGTTTTAGTAAAAAATTATGATACTACAATGTGGTATTTGGAGATAAAAATAATTATTAAGAAAGTATTTGACCATACTCACAACTTCTGCTTTTGTTTCAGGGTAGTGGGTGGGTCCACAGTGGCAGAGACAGTGCACCTATTTAACGTAATTAGGAAGAAACAAGTTTTCAGACTAGAATACTGAATAAGGCCCTCATGAAAGAGTAGTTGCTCAGTTTTATGTGGTCAGATCAGGGGCTGTGCTGGCTTTCCACAACCGAAGTACAGAGTTTCCAAGGGTGCTGTGGACTCCTGCCTTGCAAAGCTGGTGCTGCACCCTTCTTTGTGGGCTATTGTGTCCTGTGCTAGCTGGGTTTAGCTAGCTAGGGATGCTGGCACATGATAATGAAGTCATGTCTTTATTTCACTAGGTAGACAGCTGCTCTGAAGTTAGGATGTTATGGGATTCCAGGATTTTTTATTTTTTTTTTAAGGTAAAGCAGGTAATGAAAGAGTTTGATGTTAAAATTGATGAAACAGACTATCTAAATAGATTTGTTCAGAAATATGGGCAGAAAAGAAAACAATACACTGGGGTAAAGTGGCACTCAAGACAGATTGATCAGAGGGGGCAGAAAAAGATATAGTTAGAACTGAAGACTGAATAAATTCTCAAGCTGTTTAGTATTATTCTGGAAAAGCATGGCTGTCTGTGAGAAGACTGTTCTGAAGACTTAACAGAAGGGGTGATCAAGGTCACATTTGAGAGACACTAGAAAAACCATTACATTGAAAGTAATTGAGATTTTGTCAACAGGAGGAGCAGATACAAAGAAAAAAATGAGGGGAGGGGGGATATATCATATATGACATCACTGAAAGAGGGGCTAGTTATATTTTTCAAATTTGAGTTAGATTTTGAATTTAACCCAAAATATACACAGACAAATTAAAATAAAACTTAATGGAAAAGTATGTTAAATTTCCTCTATGCTAAGACATGCACTCCCTCAAATATTTAACGTCTAAAAGTATAGTTTCTATAATGTTTTCTCTTTAACTTCCATACTGTGTTTGCTCAGTTTACAGCCCCAAACAGGTTTTAAATCTTTTCAGCATTGTAGCTCCCGTCTGACTATAGTCTCTTGGTTTCAGAAATCATTTTCGCTAACAGAAAACCAAGCTCAGCTCCAAGAATGCTTTTTGCTAGTGATGCTGCTGAAAGCACAAAGCATGCAGTCAGCCCCTTGAGAGCAAAGTAACTCCCAGGGCACTGCTATTGGAGATTGACATGGCTCTGGGGCGGAGGAACTGATCTGGCTGTGCATCACCCCCACTTGGACCTTTGCTAACTCCATGGCAGGAACTTGCCGTGTCTTCTGCTTTCCTTGTTTTTATGAGCAAAGGTACCCCTCGCAATTACAACCAGCACTTTTGTTGTTCTTCCCAGCAGCGATCACTTTGTGTCAGACTCGTGTAGTCTTTGAAGAACATTGACATTTTAAATACTTTTCTGAGCTGTCTAAAAAGATCTGGGCATGTTGCTCATGATTTAGTGCATGAGGAGTTTTCATTCCTAGTATTGTGCATTTGTATGTTTTGAAGAAAAATATTTCATTTTATAAATACCTGTAATTTCCAGCATTCAGCATGTTAACAAAATAACAAGAAGAAACAAATTGCAGTTTAATACAGCTTCTAAAATGCCCTCTCTAAAGTCCTTAATGTTAGGCTAGAATAAAAATACTCTTAAGATGATGAGGAGCAACAGGATGTAAAGAAATGGGTTGAAAATATAATCAGACTTCATTAGAAGAAATGTTAGAATGCTACAAGTAAGATCTGACAAGCAAATGTGAGGAGGATGCATAAGATAAAGAGGGACCTTTTGGAAGGCAGAGAAAATTGTGTCTTATTACATGATTGTTCCCTACTGTAGCCTCTGAACCTCTTCGAATTATCTAAAAAAAAATAAATATTTAAAATAAAGACTATTGCTTATCATCTGTAGCATGTTACAGAAAGAGTATTTTTTTCCCTTAGATATGCTCTGTTTTGCTTATTCCTGTAATTGTATTGAATCATATTTCTGTTTCCTTATTAAATATATTAATGATTAAATATAAAAGGACTTGAAGTTTAAATTTTATTAATTTAATTTTACAACTTTACTTCAGGGTCTCCAACTTCATGCTTTCCAAAAAAATCACCCTTGAAAATTTTGTTGATAGCTCACTAAAGAAACAAAAAGACAAATAGCAAGAGGCTGTAATGTTGTGTATGTGTTGATATGTGTGTGTATGTAATGACAGTTTTAACTGAATATTTCTCTACTGCTTAGGTTTATGATATTGTGTTTATGATAGAGAGGGACTTTTTCTAAAGGAAGACTCTAACATAAAGAGAGCATAATTTTACCGAATCCAACAAGATTCAGTTGCTTGTGACATTAATTTCATAACACATCTATATGTGGGAGGGACTCTACCCCTTCTTTTTATTAAGAGCCCCATAATTTTAAGGGTAACAGTTACTGGTGAAAAAATTATCATAGAAGAAAAGGGGATTTTCCTTAGTACCTATAGCCATTCATATGAAGTTGAGTTCCACTTCAGGATATGGCAGCCTCCAGTATATAGATAAATGCCACTTGGCCACTTTCACAGAATCACAGAATGTCAGGGATTAGAAGGGACCTCGAAAGATCATCCAGTCTAATCCCCCTTCCAGAGCAGGAACACCTAGATGAGGTTACACAGGAATGTGTTCAGGTGGGTTTTGAATGTCTCCAGAGAAGGAGACTCCACAACCTCCCTGGGCAGCCTGTTCCAGTGTTCTGTCACCCTCACTGAGAAGAAGTTTCTTCTCATATTTAAATGGAACCTCTTGTGTTCCAGTTTGTACCCAATGTTCGTTGTCCTATCATTGGTTGTCACAGAGAAGAGCCTGGCTCCATCCTCCTGACACTCACCCTTTACATATTTATAAACATCAGGCACGTTCTAATTTATTTGAAATTATTTACGCTATCTTAATAATGTTCTGTCCATAGCTGGTGTTCAATTATTTTCTCTCTAGTTTCCAAACTAGAAGGACTTCTATCTCTCACTGGCCATCCAGGTCACATCTTTTTGTTCCTTGAGTGGCTGAGTGTAATCTTTTAAACTGAGTTTCTCTGATTCTGTTCTTTTCTCTAAGCTTAAATTAGATTGTT
Organism: Nesoenas mayeri; assembly: GCF_963082525.1. Taxonomy (NCBI): domain Eukaryota; kingdom Metazoa; phylum Chordata; class Aves; order Columbiformes; family Columbidae; genus Nesoenas; species Nesoenas mayeri. The sequence goes on from NC_137540.1 coordinate 21,460,275, forward strand.
TTTAAGACAGTTAAAAGAATGTTTCTTTTTGCCCTAAACCCTTTTTTGATTTGGGTATCAGAAACATTCTGAACCTCTGTCATTAAAATAATATCTGCAGAAAAATCCCTTTAATAGATTATAGTAATATGACTCGCTAAAGAAAATTGCACATAGTCTCCATAATGTGTCATACTGTGTTTTAGTTTCTGGACCAACACAGATATGAAACTTCACAGGTTTATGTTCCTAAGAGCAGGACTGACTGGGCAGACATTCTGGGCATTCGTCATTTTCTGGGGAACTAATACTATGTATACAGCCGTCCTGTTCCCTGTGGCATTCCTCCTGGAAGGCCGTCCTTGGATCTGTGCATAATCATCTAGACAACTGAGTGTACAGAAGAGTTTCTGGAAGAGGAAGGCTTATATAAACTAGAAAGAGTTGACTAAAAGAAGACAAGCTGGAGGCCCGTATAAATATCACTAGTATGAAGAAATTGGTTAAGGAATGATTGTTCATTGTCTTTTTCGGAACAAATATTTGGGAAATAATTTCTTGCAAACATTAGATATAATCTGATAAAAACATTAAGAAACCATCCTCATTCACTTAAAAAAAACCCTCCTAAATTTGGGGATACTTCTGAAATTGTCCTTTTTGGCCCTACTGCAGTTCTCATACAGAAATCTATTTTGAAAGGATCCATAAAGATGACCTCTGACAGACTCCACTGTACTCATCTCTGTATGTTGTTGCATAGCACAGTGTCACCTAAATGTGTTTTCTTTTCCACGATTTGAGTAATAAGAATATAAAGTGTGCATGAAATCAGTACCCCATCTTTCTTAGGGGAATGATACATACATAAATATTGTGTGCAACTTTCTCGGCTATTTCTGGAGCTCCCCAAATTTATATAAGCTTAATTGCATTATTTTATTATTTACATTCTATTTTGTTATTTAGTAAGCTCCTAGTTGGCATAAGAAATAATGAGAAGGCTTTCAGAATGCACATTAATGCAGGAGTTTTTTTTTCTCTGGCTGACATTTCCTATAGACCTACTATACAAGTGTCATCTGGGAAAATAATATTTGTCACAAATGTATTAGCATGAGGAGCAAAGTAGAAAAAGATTTTAAACAAAACCAAGTTGTTATGTGTCTCTGTTTTTCTTTTATTTGTTTGTTTTTTAATGGAAGAGCTGTATTTCTCACACCGTTGCTAGTATTGCAGAAATCACGGTAGAGATCACTTCATCACTGACCACTTTGGCAGCCAAAGCTTTGACAGAGCAGGCAGTGCAAAGGGTCACATAATACTATGCAATTCTGTTTGAGCCTGGAGATTTGAAAGGAGGATCAGCCACGAAATAGGGAGGTCTTTTCCCATGCTCCATCATCTCACTGAGATTTAAATAAAACATTGGGAAGTGAAACAAGTTGAGAGTTTTTTTGGAGAATGTAAGGAACAAACCAAGTAAGCAAAGAATCACTTCCCTGGCACCAGCAGGGCACCTCTCTGCCAGTCTTCCTGAGCAAACAATTGCCTGTAATATAGGTAATACAGTCATTCTCATGGCAAAATACTTTTTTAAAGTAACTTTAAAATGTTTATTTTTGTACCTGACCCTTTGTATATCTCTGTAAATTGCCACAACACTCTTAAACACAAAATCCACCAGTTACAATCTCTTGGAATTCCTGCCTCAGTCATCAGCTGTTGCTCTATCATCAGTGAAATAAAATTGTCTAGAAATCAGGGCAGTATTGCCAGTCCAGCTCTTTCTACAGAGGCTATCAGAGGTAGGGACTTTTCCTAGGTCAAATGACTTTTATGGTGAAATTGACAGAAATTGTCAGCCTAGCGTGAAACAAATAGCGCTGTATCCGAAGTCATAGCAGAATCAGGATTTTACAACTATTAAGATTTCTACAGCTGAAAGAGAAATGCCACAGCTTCTGGGTGCCCTTCTATTCAAAACTAACACAAATTGTTTTATTTTGAACAGAGGTGTTAGAAATTGCACTTAAGTAACTCTGCTTTCAAAGTAAGCAAATCATACACCACTGAGCCATTTCTGTTGCCAATACAATACCTTATCTCTCATGTCTTTCTCTTGCTTTTAGTCCACTCTCTTTGCCTTCCTATGCCTAGCTTTTGATCTGAGAAGTCCCTCAGCTCGAAGGAACTATCCTTGAGTTTGATGTTTTGAAATCTTGCCTGGCCTCAGACAAATGGGTGTAACAGCTCAGCCTGTTGTAGAGATTAGAGATGAAACAATGTGGAGCCCAGATTTCCTCCAAACCCCTCCTATCCAAACAGAACGCTTACCCTATACAGTCACCTGAATGACAAGGCCCTTCATGTTTAGCACCTTCTCTGGATAGTTTAACATGAAGTAATTCCATTAATGATTCATACTCTTGTTTCATTAATTTTTTGAAGGAAGAATGTATTATTAAATGTTCATTCCCTTCTCTCTTATCAGTTCAATTAGGGTACAGGAGGTACATCCACAAAGATGTCCTCCAGCAAAACCGGAATTAACATTTGATATTCTGAGGATTAAGAAGGCTGGGAAAACCACAAAAACCAAAGGTTTTCAAATGCATACATAACACACAGAGGAAAAAAAAAGTGCAGTTACTCTTACTAAAGAAAAATGTTTAGGTTTGTTTTAGTTGTAACTTGCAAATGTGATATAAAATCCCATTTTTTTTAAAAAAGTGTCTTTCTTGATTAAGGCCTTTCTCAAGGATATTCAGCCTTTGCTTCCCATGAAAAATTTTGCTCTCAAAGCACAAGCCCTTCTCTCCACTTTTGTTAGCTTTCTTTGTCCCCTTCACATTTCCACCTACCTGTATTAAAATTCCAGTGTTGCTCCCTAATTGTTCAATTTCAGTCATTTTTAGTGCTGCTTATTACAATTATTTATTAAGACAACCTACGGCCAACGTAACTGCGTGAACTCTGTGCTCCCAACAACCACCACGTCTATTTAGTTCCACATCTTTGTGTGTGATGCAGTTCGTTCTGCTCACCATAATTCAGCTGACTTTGTACTTAGATTATACAGTTAGAATGAACAGCCCACCTCAGCATCAGAATGCAGCTATAAAACACCGCTAGTTCTCTAAAATGATAGTCTACTGCATATGGTAGTTACAGTAGATGTAAAATCACTGGGTATAGGATTTTCCCTTCGGTGGGTGGTAGAGAGGCAAAACAGCAAAGAGAAGTGCAGCATTAGCACCTTAAGAAAAGCAAAGTTCATGGAAAAGCCAGTTTCACTAAGTCTTGATGCACAGAATGCAGCTGGGTAGTGGTACCAACTGCTTGAGTGTCTCATGCAGGCTGTGCAGAGACCGAATAATTCTGCCCCAGCAAACCCTGACAACAGTCTCCTGCATAAAAGTAACTTGACTCAGGATTGGGCCATCTACAACCTTTCACCAAAGCTATAAAGCAGGTTGTCAGAGTTCCCCAGAACTGATCCCTTCTGTTCGGGCTGGGACTGTAGAAACCTCAAATTCTCTTCAGTCACCCCCACTTCCCCACACACCATGCATGGCTCTTCTCCCTATAATTCCTTCCTCCTATATAGTGTGAGTAAAGATGTAGATTATTTTGGTTTGGGCTTTTTTAATATGCTGTGCTTAATGAGAGCATATATTCCTGTGTGTATGTTACAGAGTGTTCTGTGTAATGCCAATCATTCCTTTGACTTTATTGCCATACTTGGGAAAAAGTTTCTGATTAATGAATCTTTTTATCCATGCAGGCGATAAACAAAGAGATACCATTTAAACCCAGTGACTTGTGGAGGCAGGCAGAGGGATCAGCGTAGTGCTGTTTAGGTGGTTGACTGACTGGCAGCTTGTTACACAACCAAAATAGTCAAAAAATATTCTTACTTTACCTTTTGATAGAGCACTGTACTGTACAATGTTTTCATCTACTAAAAATGTTTTTTATAAAGTATATTTAAAAAAAAATCCCACTTGCATAAGCCTGTGCATCAATGACATAGGTGGAAGCACTTTATGAAACAATGTATTAACTCAGTAAAATACAAATGAAAACTGTATATTAATTGTTTTATATGCCCCCCTGTCCTCATGTTTTATTAACTTTTTAATATTACCATGTATCATGCTAGCATGTGATACTCTTCCAAATAAGGTACTATTTTTACTTGGTTTATGAAAATAAATGAGCATTTCAGATTAGCATTTTGATTTTGCATGAAAGCACATAATGTTTTTTCTTGTATTCCCTGGTTGTTTCAAGGGCATTGTATCATACCATAAAGCTGAAGGATCTTTTGTCTTTCTTCAGACAAAGTTGATAATTACTTTTTACATTATATTTAAAGACTTTAATATTTATTATTACTATCGTTACCAAATCCTAACGTCAGTCGGAGTAGTAAGACACGGAATAATTTTTTTTTTAATGTTTCTGTTACAAAGTACAGTCATGACATACTCTGCCTCCACCTCATTCCCATCTCTGACTAGAATTTTATCAGAGTACAAATGTGAGGAAGCCAAATGAAAATACAGTTTAATTCAGCCAGTTAAATTGCCTGAGAGGAAACAGTGAATACAGCTTTTTTAAAGCCTTTCCCCTCAGGCTATTAACTAAGAAACTGGTCACTAACTGCTGGTAACAAACCATTTTGGAGGGATTATTGGTATTACCACTATTCAGTGGTTTATGGCTACATTTTGTTAAAGATGTTAGGAACTGTAACATGGATGGGCCCACAGTATTGGAAAAATCATTCTTTTCCCTTGTGATTAACAATAGTTTTCCTTCCAGTCTAGATGTCTCGAGTAGTGGGTTCATTATTTGTCACATCTCTCAATGCTCTAAAAAACTCTTTTCATTATGGCCAGGATGCAAATGAAAAGAGTGAAACTGTAACACTGACTTCTGGGAAAGTGTGACTCATGTAGAAAACACCACAAGTAGAATAGATTTCAACTGTTGCCCAGAATTTTAGCTGCCACTGAGAACTGGTTGACAGAACAATATACAGTAGCTTTCCCTTCCTGTGATCAGCTGTTTCTTGGTGAAGGCAGCAGCACTGCTGGAGAAATAAACAAAGTTATATATTCATTTTACATAACGATGTAGGGTAAGTTTAGGTGTAAGAAAGGGCTTTTGATCAGTATGTTTCTAGCACTCTACAACTAGTTCCATTTCCTAATTATTACAATTTACAGAATCTACAGTGTTAGCAAAGATGGGTCAGCCTTAGTTGTAATTGAAAGTGCAGAATCGTAGGATGTTCAGTGCTGTAATGAGAAAAAGTTCTCTGGAGCTAAAAAAAAAAGGAAAAAAAATTTCTCTTTTGTTCTTTTTTTAAGGAACTCCATCTAAGAAGGTATTTTGACAGCATAGTTGTACAAGCAATATTGTTGAGTTAGAATACAGATTACAAACACATTATTTGCATGGGAAATGTGTTTTTCACTCTATTGTATCCCCCTCCACCCCAATCTTTTAATTTTTTTAAAAAAACATAGATCAGAACATATCATTAGCTTTGCTTCTTAGTGAACCTGACTTTCTCGAGAAATTTACATCTTTCTCTCATTTTCTGTTAAGGTTTCTTACCCTGTTTTCTCACCTAAAGAATTATAATGAGGTAGAGTGAATGAGATCTATGGGGAAAGCAGTGGACCTAGAGACTAAAGGTAAAAGGATGATTGATGGTATGAAATTACCATAAAAGTACAATCAGGATCAGATTTTAAAATGAATTTTTAAGCAGCCTAAGAGATACTCTTTGATTTGTAGTCTGGTGGAATGGATAATGTCTCATTCAGTGGATAAAGTTTCTCACTGTGTGACTTGAGCTTTTTCTGATCTTTCTGACTGGGAGTAAAATGGAACCAAAGCATAAAGTGGTTTTTAATGCTGAAAATATCAAACACAATATTCTTAATGTCAAAACCTAGGCGTAGCAGGTGAGAAAAGAAAAATAAATATAAGAAAATTATAGTGTTGGTATTAGTGTATTAGATAAATACACTATCTTTTAAGCGCCTTCTTGATCTATAAAATTATTTAAACTTAAGGAAAGAGTTAGATCTTTATGTTAATATGAAAAAACACAGAATCTTTAAACAGCTTCAGATTTAAATATTTGTGAATTTGTTAAAAAGAAATCAGTATCTCCTGCCAAAATATTCAAGTGCAACAAATACTATAATTTACATCTATCTGAGCAATGCATGTCATAGGTCTTGTGATCTCCATATAACTAACAACAATTTATAGTGCATTCAGTGGGTCAATGAAAACAGAGCTTCGTAGCTATTTAAGAGTCTGAAGTATTCTGTGAAATGATTCCTATATAACTGCATCAAATATTGAAATAAATTTAGGAAAGTCTTAAACTGAAATTAGGACCTTTTAACCTTTCTAATTGAGTACAGTCACAGGAAGCAACTAATTGGCTCTGTAGGACTGACATTAGAAATTAATACTTTGTGGACAGGCTTTTTCCTTTAAAAGAGCTCTTGCAACTGTGACTTTTTTTTCCTTCCTCTCCGCCCCTCCCCGCCCCCCCCCCCCCCCCCCCCACTTTAGTTTTATTTATTTAATTTAGTGGATTTAAATATGATGGTAAGATTTTAAAATAGGGATTAATTTTGTAAGCAAATTCACTCTTCTTTCAAGGAAAAGGATTGATTTCCTTTCTACGACATACGTGATAAAGAAGGATGTGTATACCATTTATGGTAGAGCCTCAAAGGATTCTATTTATTATATGGATCCATATTATATGGCTGGGTATTGTGATGTTAAAATTACAAAAAATATTTTAAAATAGTTTAGCATCATAAAAAATCCTAAGATTTCCAACAGTTGCTTCTCATGACAGTTTTCATTTTTTTCCCTCCTACTGACAGTTCCCATAATGACTTTAATCATATAGTCTGGAAATGGAGCAGGTTACTGAACAGCAACAAACTCACTGGTCAATGTCGGTGTCACTTTTCTGGGAGCAGGACTTTTTGAGCATCAAGGAACTAATTTTAACAGCCTGCTGGAAAAGTGTTAAGTGCATTAAGTCTCTGTCAATCACATTTTTAGCATGCTGGCCAAATTATTATTATTTGGCTCGAGACATTCTCTTGAAACTTATTTGTGTGGTATTCTTATCTGTGTACCTTATGTGACTAATGATGATTGTTTATGGAGAGGTGCCTGTCCAATTATTTTTGAAGGAACACAAGAATGCAGAATGACTGGAAGCATCAGGTTTTTGCCAGAGAATGCCTCAGGTAAGAGGAGAATGGCTAGAGGCTATAAGGAATCACAAGAGACAAGTCAGAGTCGTAAATTGGGAAACTGACATATCTCATCTAATATACTTGCTAACTAGGCCTTTAAAAACCTTGACATTTAACTAAGTTTGTGGAAAAGTTAGAGATTTTGTCCTTTTCTATTGGCTATAACTCATTAATATGATGAACTGCGGTGTTTATAATCATTACCAGCATTAGCAGACTAGCATATGGGATCATTTAGAGATCCAGTTAAGCACCTAACAACTGCTCCGTTGTTTATGGAGATTGTGCCTTTTTCAAAGTCAAGTCAGTCAAAAATGATACTGCAAGTTATTTACCCTTTTGGTACTTTGGTGTGTGAAATGGGATGAAAGAATGCTGGTATTCAGCTGAGGCATTTAAATAATGCTTTGGAAGTCCTGGCCTGCTTAGAACAGACTGCAATCTTTATCGTAAAACAGAAATTTCTGATGGTTTCAAGAATAAAAAAAAAAAAAAAAAGGTAGTATAAAAACAAATTTGCAGTGAATGCTGCCTAATAACTCAAATCGATTTAAAGACATTAGGGACTTCTTTTCTGTGAAAATATACTTTGTCTTTACCTATTAATGTTTCAAGAAGATATACTGTGTAACTAAATAGATAGCCTGCCCTGATTCTGATCCTGATTTTTATGTGGGTGAAAAGATCTAATTTCCGTATAAAAAATAAACAAAAAAAACCCCAAGCCATAGAATTCTGTGAAGTGAACAACAAAAGGAACTCATTGCAGTATGAAAAGTGGAGATGATCACAAAAAAGGTAGGAGGAGGCACTACACCACAACAGCTAGAAAACAGTAAGTTTTAATTTCTGAATAGCTTTCCTATCTGAAGAATTAATTTAAAACAATATACTTCGCAAGCAACCATTTTTATGCTTAGGAATTGCCATAATTATTCCAAAAAGCAGGGAAAATGTGAAGCAAGCTAGTCAATGGGGGCAGGAAGAAGCTATTAGGGTTTGTTTTCCAGGGCAGGGAACTGAAACTCAGTAGGAAATGGCATTTTGACAAGCACTTTGTATTTCCAACCACAATGGAATCTTGCTCATTTAGTGCACCTGGAAAACAGTTAATTGAGGCAAAAGCCCCACCTTAATCTTACACGTGAGAAACTGTATTGACATTTATAGGATTGGAGGCAACTCTTCTAGCACTAAGAGTTCATTACTTTTACCAAATGTACTTTGGAACATGAATAAATTATACTGTAACATATTACAGTAGGGGAGAAAATGACTACTGTTCAGGTTGTGTGACGTTTTCCACACTATCCCATTTTCAGCAGCTCATAACTTTCTGAAAACTTCTGGCTGCTGGGTGAAATTTTCTTAGTTTAGATATTTGTTGGATGAAAAATATTTTTTGAAAGTTTGAGGGACTGGTTCCATTATTTCTGTATATACATTAATAGAAACATATGACCCATCTTGCAAATATTCTTGTTTCTTTTGCACTATCCTGTTGTCCAAAGCGAGTGTGAAAGAGGGATCAGCTTATGTGAATTTGTGGACTGCAAATGATTAATTGCATCTCTGCATTTGAATGGCTTAGTAACTTTTGAAAATAATGAAAATCTTAAAGGAATTTCCAGTTTTGCCCCATGTGCTGCTATATTGCCTAAACACTTTGTCCTCAGCATGTTTATATTTTTCATGTGATAATCACAGAAACTGGTTAAGTATGGTGTTCTTTCACTGGTCACTTAAGATCAACGATTACTTCGCAGTATTTTAACTGGTCTGAGATTGCTGAAGACTGTATGTTGGGTTGTACTTAAGTACAACTTCAGATGCAGCAAAATGAAATCGCAGTGTTCCGGTAGGTATAGGCTCCCTGAAATGCTACAGATATACCCACTAATGTCATCATGAATCTGATCTTTCAGAGGAACATGTTCAGATGGCATGTTAACTTTCTTTCAATTACAGAGGAAGGCATTATCCAGTTAGTGAAAGGAATAAATGGAAGCAACTTTGAAAATACATTTATGCTTGGAAAAAATAAAAAGAATATCTGACAGCTACTATTGTTTGTCCCACTCTCTTCAGCTGAGGAATTGAGTTCCACGGGTGTTCTCGTAGGAACGTTCATAGAGATAACAGACTCCTAAAGATTAGTATTTACACCAGATACTTGGCTACAAATTATGCCCAGCCAGTGAAGAAATAGTAAGCATATGATATCACTCAATGTACACGGAAAAAGAGTAAAATATTTTAGCAAACTGCCTGCAGGTAATCTGCAGGACAAGAATGATTGTAAAAATGACTTGGTATGTAAGCGCTTTAGGTAAGAAAGGAAATAACTCTTATCTCAAGAGGTTGCAAATTAGGCAAGCATTCAAGACAAAGGACAGGCAAAACAAGCATGAACATATATATATATAAGTGTTTGTGTGTGCTACTGTTCCCTTTAAAGTTCCCTAATCTTTTTTTGTGAACAGAACATGAAAGGTATGTGAAGACAACTGTGAAACCTTCAGGCAGTATGTTCCACAATCTACAGATATTGTCTTTGAAGAACAATAATTTTACTATGAAGAGCAGAGTGTAGCAGTAAATACACAATATATAGGCCTCTTATTTCTGCTGTACTGGTTCCTGTCACTGAATACTCTGAAAAGACCTTAGCAGATCTCACAGCTTGTTCACACTTTCTTTTGTCAGAGAATAATTTTTCTACTATTAGTATCTCAACATGAGAAACTTTAGCACTCGTTCAGTATATTTCCTGCATCTTCTCCTTGTTCTTGTGGGCAGGAGAGGACAGGAAATTACAGGCATCCCAGACATACTTAGCTGTGCCATTTCCATCTTTAAAATAACAATGTATCATCATGCTCCATAGACTTCCCCTAATTCTTGATTATATCTTCTCCAGACAACCTTATCATTCATTTGCCTGAATTTAATCGTAGTGTTCTGGTTTGGTATCACTCAGTTGGTGTTTTGTTTATCCTACATAGTAAGTTCTTCTGATGCCGCATCAGCAGGTCTTATAAAGTGTTGTTAGCACTGCCTTTTGGTAGATGTTCAGAATCAAAAAACTCTGAAAACAAAAGGTCTAGGCATTATCACTCTGCCTGCCACAATCTTTCATTTCTCACTGGTAATACAATTTTGTCAGTAGACAGTCTAGTTTCCCAGACTGGCATATTATCTTAAACAGTTCATGTGTTGCCACTCCCTGAGAACCTTTAGGTTTTGCAGATACCATGAATATTCTTGGGGAGGCTCTAACAGACGGCAAATCAAGACTGTGGTGGGCTGCCCCTTCTTGTTCTTTTAGCTTTCTGCTCTTGGTTTAATTATTGAGCAAATGGGTAGCATTTTGGTGGGCATCAGTTTGGGTAGAACAGAACATTTTGGTGGGCATCAGTTCAAAGGTCAACATCTTAGAGTAAACATTTTCACATGAACTGTTTAAGATAGTATGCCAGTCTGGGAAACTAGACAGCTGAGAAACAGTCAGAGAACCTGATCTGCTGCCCCAGCAAGGCACAGAGCTGAACAGAGGGGTGAAATGCTGCACATTGCACCACAGCTTGTAGGACAAGTGACATCTCCTTGGGTTTTTAGTTCCAAGCACAGCAAGGCTGTTTTATCCTACAAATTTAATGACACTTCTGTGATTTTTCAGCTCTGGAGATGGGGTCATTAATTTAAATAAAAAGTCTAAATAAAGGTGTGTAAGGGAAATACTGACTACAATCACTGGAAATAAGCCCTTCTGAAGAGACGATGCTGAGGGGAGGACATCTTCCCTCTAGAATTAAAAAAAAGGATGTGAAAGAGTTGCTTTTTTTCCTTCTTAACAGAATTAAACACCTTAACAGATGAGACTTACTTGATAATTTTGGAAAAGAGATTGGGAAAATGTTTTGCCTTCAATTCTGAATGTAATCTCCTCTTCTTCACTTACAAAACAAATTTATTAACAGAAAAGAGGAAAAACAATATTCCAATTCCTGTCAATTCTTTGCATTTGGATTAATTCTGTAAAATACATCTCCATAAATGAGAATGGATTATTACATCTTTCCCTGGGAAGTCCTGTGAACCACACTATGCCAATTTTTTATGCTGGATCTAAACTTGCCTTTCCTTTAATGTTATGGACTAAAACCTCAGTACCCAACTTGGCCAAAAGTCTAGCTCCAGCCTGAAGCTTCATTGCTTAGATAGCTTATCTTGTTTTGGTATTATTTTATAGCTCCTATATCCTGCTTTATATTGGTTAATTGATAGGAATATGTGAGTAGATGTTAGGTTAATTATTTGGAGTAATAGCAGCAGTAAATTATAAAAGAGATCTGAAATGTCTTTGCCTCAGTATGAGGTGCTGTCTGTTATTGCAAACATCAGTGAGGTTAGCAAAGTTAATATAAGATGCATGCAGTATACGAGACAAATTTGAAAAGCATTTTCTGGACAGGTTTATGTATGTCTTCTGGTAGAAAGTGTTGTTAATAAAACAGCGGCTCAGTACATTCAGCCCCTACAAGTGTCTAAGAGCTCTAAATGCACTGGAGTGCCCATATTGTTTTCAGACTGGCTGTTCTGTTCAGCATGCAGGGTTAGCACTGTGCGGGTAACAGCTGCTGACTTCAGTGGGGCCTTTAATCCTACACATGAGTATATCTCTTTCTGCTTTATGATTCCAAAATTTATTTTTCTGATCTGAGACATGTATCACTGGACATGAACGGAATAATTATTGAGAAGGAACTGGAACTGTACATGGAACATTTGTTGTATTTTTAGCACAACTACACTTGTGGATACACTTTATAACTAGTACTTATATTTGCTTGTCTTATTAGGGTGTATGGGAAGAGAACAACAGGGTGTAACATGTTCTGTATAGGTGCTTCCTTAACTCTGTCCTATATGGACATTTAACAGTGAGGAGTGGAGAAGCAGCAGCCATGGCATCCCTTGGGGCATTGTGACTGTCTTCCCAACCTCCATGCAAACAGAAGCAGAGATGTGCGTTTATGTAGTGGCATGGGAGAACGGAGAGACAGCGCTGGAAGCTGGTTGAAGCTCTCTGCCTCCCATCCCCTTCCCTAATAATGTCTTTTTTGTACTACTGTGCTATGTGTTCCATTATTTTAGGTGGGTAAAGAGGGAGAGTTATGTGAAGCCTCAGAACTGTGAATCTGGTACAGGGAGAAGCATATGACAGCACAGATGGGATGTTAATATGGAACTAGAGCTGGGATGCAAGGTGAGAAGTGAAGGCATTGAGGAAGAGAAGACAAAGCATTTGGACTTGCTAACCAAAAAACCCAACCAACAAACAAGCCACAAACAAACAACAACAAAAGACAAAAAGGAATCTCTTTTGTAGTAAAGAGTCATAACTAGGCTGGAGGCAACAGATAACCTAATATATATTTCCCCATAGCAAATTTTTGTGTTCTAAGATTCCAGATAGTTTGTTTTGATACATGATACATATGGTAGTTATTACATTGCTTGATCTTGACCCACTTGAGTCAGTGAGCACTTTTCATAGAATCACAGAACATATGAACCTGCATCGAACATAGAAGCTGCTCCTTGCAGGGCTACCTAAAACAAACCCATATGACTAAGGAGCATTGTCCAGATGCTCCTTGAGCTCTGACAGTCTTTGTGCTGTGACCACTTCCCTGGGGAGCCTGTTCCAGTGATCAACCACCTTCTCAGTGAAGAACCTTTTCCTAATGTCCAATCTGAGCCTCCACTGATGCGGCTTCATTTTATTTCCCCATGTCCTCTCGCTGGTCACTAGAGAGGAGACGAGCCCTTCCTCCTCTGCTGTTCCCCAGGAAGAAGGTGTAGACTGCTTTGAGGTCCCCTCTCAGCCTTCTCTTCTCCAGGCTGAACAAACCAAGTGACCTCAGCTGCTCCTCTTTCACCATCTAGGTTGCCCTCCTCTGGACACACTCTAACAGCTTGATGTCCTTAAATTGAGGTGCCCCAAACTGCTGCTAGCTTGCAGGACAAGCTTGTTCTAATCATGTAACATTCAGTGTCTTTGTTTCCTTGTTTATAAGACTGGGATAATAACTTTTATTTTATCTGTAAATATACAAGAACACTTCAGAGAAATAGATGCTGTGATTTTTAATGGAATCAATTATGCCTGAATCCCAAGGTATTTAGGCAACACCTTTCACTGGATGAATGAGGTCACCAGGCTAGATAGAACATGTAAGTTCACATGACTGGAACCATTAATTTAATCTACTTATTTTTATCTTTTTCTTCTGCTATAATTGTACACCTGGTACTGTTGAAGACAGTTGTTTATAAATAACACACGACCATCTTTGCAGTATCCAAAGACAAGAAACATCCATCTCCCCTTCATTCTGTTCCAGTCAGTCCCTTATCTCAGTGCATTCTTGGTACATGTGCAAGTAATCTATCTGGTTTGTGAGAGGGTACAACATCTGATTTTATCAGAAAAAATGGTTGAATTAGCCTTCCTTTCCAAAGATAACCCTGGAACTCTGACATCTCCATTAAATTCATGTCCATTTTACTGAACTGATATTCTTCCAACAGCCTATTATGTTCTCCCTCCTTTCATTCATTTATTGCTAATAAAGCAGCCCAGAGAGACACTTCAGCTTAGTCTCAAATTATCTTTAGTTGCATCAACAGTATTATTTAGATGAGAGTAATGCTTAATTTCTTGTGCAATTTTATTTTTATCAACACTTAGGTGATTTTCTTTAAAAGACAGTTGTTAAATCTTCCAAAACTTTCTGTCAGCGTTTCTGTCTGCTGTCTTTTAGATACAACTGTCTGATACTCAGTATGCCTGGCTGTAGGAGGCAGCATTTATTTTCACTATTAAGAGTAAATGATTTCTCAGAAAAGAATTGCAAGGAGCTTACATCACTTTTTCCCCTTGCAGGGGTTGCTTGCAGCAGTATCAGGAAAAGGCCACCATTTACTGTATTCAAAAACTGCTTACCTATTGCAGGTTTAACTGCAACAGTCTTCTGGTAACAGAAACCTTCTTCTACAGCTAACCTAGATTCAGTGAGGTTAGCTCAAAGACCGATGTGTAGTTGATATTAAAAGCACAGATTAATTTTAGGAAAGCAGCTGGCCTCAGTTTTCCTTTAAAGGATTATATTCACCATTCACTCTTTAACAACGATTGCTTTCATGAGCTTTGTTTGCTGCTTAGAATCCCCTGCCACCCCCAGTTTAGGTTTTTCTAAAACTCTCAAAAAGATTAAAAAAAGATATTTCCACCTCCATACTGTCAAGGAACCATCTGTTACCCATTTCCCAGGACAACCAACACTAGCAAAGAATGGAGACAGTCTTTAAAGCACATGTTTTTAGCCTGCGAGTACCAGGCTTATCAGTGAATTTTCACCAACATCGGTCTGTTGTGAAATGCATTGTTATCCTAATTTATCAATGGAGAACTGAAGCAGAAGAAAACAGTTTACTCCATCTCATACTGAAAGGTTATGATAGAACTAGGACAGACCCTGAATTCCCTGAATCTGGTAGAAAGCTTTAACCACACATTGCACAAAATTGCTAATGGAAAAGATATAAAATTGTCAATCAAATTAATAATGCCTCCATCATTATATGAGGAGGAAAATAACAATTTGTCTTACTTTAGTACGACACTTCTTATTTTACATGTCTTTAAGTCTCTATTAAATTGCATATGTTTTGGAGTGTCTGATTGTATTGGGGTTGATTTTGGGGGGGACAGGCAATTTCTGGAATATTTAGGGACCAGTAGAAGACATTTTCAACTCAGCTTTAAGAGTGGCAGGTGCCAGTGTGTTTCTGCTTTACACAGCCTGTTTGCAACTATTACTAAGGATTTGTAGATCTATTGGAAGAATGAAGCTGGAAAAATAGTGTTTGACGGCTGTAAAGCAATTTATATTGGATTATTTGTGGATAAAAAGAGACTCCTCTAGTGCAGCTGGTACCCTTCACTGGATTCTGGACATTGCAACTAATTAAAATAAGATACAGGTAGTCATTTTTCAAAACAAATGATAAGTCTATAAATAAAACATAACCTGTCTGCAAAGTCATTATTTTAGGGAATTAATGTGTTGCCATATTCGTTATAGCATGCAATAATATCTACATGTTTGTAAATTTATCTTATTAGTTCATTGGCACAGTTGTCCTCCCAGGCAAATTTTAAGACTTTGCAGGTATCGTGGTTTTGTCCTAGGTCTTAAAATTATAATCAGGTTTTAATATTGACCATGAAACTGCTGATGCATTGCCTATGGTAAATATAAACAAACTTACTGGGCAATGAATACCACGTTTTTGTTAAATGTATCTAGCAAATTAATGGAATATCATTACTATTATCCTAGTGGAGGGCAGAACATTGAAGTCAATATTTTGTGCCACTTTCGTGCCAAATTCTCTTGTGTCACTGTAAACAAGTAGAGGAGCACTGTAACGCACCCGTGATGAGAACCAAATCATCATCTTTTGGCGGTCTAGATTTTGTGCTGAGTAATTTTTATATCATAGACGTTCTTTTGTTAAGACAGGGTCGCTTGGAGTAGAACTTTTCTCTAATCTTAGAAAGATGCAAACAGCTCTCACTGAAAGCATTTTTTGGTCTCTAGGCTTATCTCTGCTGTGTTTTTCTGACTTTTTCTTATTGTGAGGCCAGTTTTTGAGGAGTGTTGAGAAAAGCCACTGACAACAGCAGATTCTTTAATCGTGTTATTCTTTCTGTCCTCTGACAAGGTTGACAATCAGCAACTGAATATGCAATGGCTCTAAATCTTGTGAAATGACTAGCCAAATGCTATCATAATTCATACACTCCTAAAGACTGAGAAGTGTTCTACCTAGTTGGGGTGCCTTTCCAGATTTAATTCAATTTACCTTTTGAGTCAGCCTAACTGAAACAGAACAACCACTTCAAAATAAGCAAGCAAACAAACCCTATTATGTGTGTCAGTTTTTTATGCTTGTAGGCCTATACCTACTGAAAGCTTAACTTTGAAGATCACAAAGGATCAGAATATATAAACATCACCTTTAAAATAAATGTCAATAAAAAAATAGAAAAAAGTAAATGACATCTCCTATCTTCCTTATTGTTTTCTGACCAATCGAAATACGTTTTTTTCTTGTGTTTTTAGAGCCAGGGGATTATTTCTTTCCCACTAAAATGGAGCAGTTATCTTTAGCAACAGATAACTACAGTCAAATTATATATTTTCCTTAGCATGCACTTTACAGTTGGAAAGAAAGGTGATAAGTAATTTTAAAAGCTATGTGTAACACTGTACTGTTTTTGTACTTTAACTGTTTCATTTTTCTGTCTTATGAAATATTCATAAGACTTTACTAGTGTTCATTGCCACGAGACTAAGCACACTGAAAATTTCTACATTTTGATTCTATGAAAAGAATCAACATTTAATGTTTTAGTGTTGTACAGTGACAAAGTGAACACTTCATGCTTCTGCATCCAAAAGCCATAATACCAAACAAGTATAGAATTAGACTCTTCAGTGCATATCTTTTGTCTCCCTTGCACTTCATGAATTAGTGTAAGAATTCTCCTGTTTTTTCTTGATACATGTGGGGTAATTTTGGGGAAAGCACTAAAAGGCATCTAGGACTTAGCTGAGCTAATCTGCAGCCATACTATTAAATCGTTAGGTTAACAACTAATGCGTTTACCGAAATTCTGGCAAACATCTTTCTGATGGCTATTTGGGGTGGAGATGGGCCTCTGACTGCCCCTAACCCTGGCCACAGTGAAATTATGTGAGAAACTTGTGTTGGGACAATATTTAAGAAATCGAATGAAACTTTCCAATGAAAAAAACACAAAATGGACTTAAATTATATGACTTGAAAATCATTTTGTCTAGGCTACTTTTCTTACTCACATCAATTTTCATCTGATGAATCCATGGGGAAGGCAAAGAGACACAAGCCCAGTACAGTGAGAGCTCTGATAGCCCTGTAGTCTTTCAGCCCACTGCCCCACGAGGCTATTGTGACCTGAGATCACGAGTGTCATTTAAAATCATCAGGCACAGGTGTCTGAGTGTCACTAGGCCAGATCCTTTTCAGGAATCATTCTACCGCAGACAGTGAATAGATAAGGAAGGTGAATGTTGATAATGAATTGTAGTTTACACTTCGATGCAGTTAACACTGTTCCATTTGAATGAGGAACATTTTTAAGTGAAGAGGTTACTGTGTAATCTCATTTTTATTTCATACTTATTGCTATATGCTCTATGTTTTTTCTTTTAAATACTGTTAATAATATATTTGACTGCATTGTATACAATAGCACATCTTCCTTTTGATTTATAAAATATGCGTATGAAACTAAAAGCATGTACGGTATTAAAATACATTAGACTAATTGATCCACAGTCAATTAAAAGGCTCCTCCAAAAATGTGGTTTATAGGCTCAACAAAGTCTTCAAAAATATCAGCCTGAAGCTTCTGGGGGAACAATCTGGGGCTTTTTCAGTCAGCAGGGAGCTGAACTCTGAGCTCTCACTGCTCGGCACAATTCATAGCTGCCTAAGGAGCTTTATAATTCAAGAATTTCATCTCATCTGAAGTGTCAAAGTAGAATACAAATAGAGAAGTGACCTTTAATCAGTAACCCAAACCATAAAACTCATATATTTGGAAACAATCTGGAAGCAACTGCAAGCTTCCCTGTGAGCAATCCCACCACAGCAAGCAAGCACATCCTGTACTACATGAAGAGACATCAGACTGAGCTCGGCTTGAATGCATTACAGGCTAGAGATGAATCTCTGATAGGAAAATTTGTGCTCTTCTTGGCCAAATAAGGGTATGAAGAAAACACTCTTGGCTTCTGTTGTTATTTGTCCATCAAAAACAGCCAAAACCCTAGTTTGCACACATCTCCACCAAAAATACATATTTTCTATCAGGTATATTTTACTAGAAGCCATTTCTTAATAATAAAAAGCAAAAACTCTAGCAACCATCAGAGTGGTTTTTGTCTCTCTGCACTTAGCAGCAATAGCTTCAACATGCATTTTATTGATTTTCATTTGAATAAAAGATGTATTTTTTTCAAATAAAATTTTTGATTAAGAAAGCAAATTCTTTTAATGAAAATATTGAAAAAGATCCCATTCAACTAATGCAACACAAAGTATTTCAAAATTATAAGAGAAGATAAAATTTTCTATTCACTTTTCAGGCACCGTTCCAGCAAACTAGATATACACAAAACAATCCTTTGTAGCTTCTTGCTTAAAGATACCCCTGGCTCCAAAAAAATCTCTATATGCGGGACCAAAGTATGCACACAGTGTCTGGTAGCTTTATTATACTTTAGAAAGAAAACTACAGAGGGATGTTCAGTGTAGTATGACTAGGAGAAAAGAGATTTTTAGATTTTCCTGTGTTTTCTCTGAGCGACTGTGTTGATGCTGTTCATATTAATTTAATTTTGTGACTATGTTTCTTCAGTAAATATTCAGTCCTGCTATAAGAGATGATTGGGGATTGCATTGGCAGAAGCAGCTTCAGCTTTCATTTTTACATTCTGCTGTTGGTCATTTCAGGCAGCGTTCAAGACAAGTGCATATTAAATGAAAGGCGCTTCAAGCACAGAGCTGCTCTTGCCTCTTGGTAGCTGTATGAGGGTGCCTTAATTTACGTCACTGGAATGTAGAACTAGCTTCAGAAGAGCAAGTTGAGGCCCATGAGGCACAAGTCCTCACAGGCTCACAGCCACATCTAGCTATTCATAAATACCAATGGGTTCTGTATGCACAGAGAGGCTCAGAAAGGACACATTTCCACTGTATAGACCTGAGGAAAAGACAGCTAAAGAGGAAGACACAGCCTGACCACAGGTCAGTGTCAACATTGGGGTGAATTAGGAGATAGGATATTTGTCAAGGAGAAAATTCTGGAAAATTCAGAATTTTTGTCTTGAGCCAGAACAATAAGGTGGCATTTCCAAATTTGCTGCTAAATTCACCCAGACCTTGGGGACAAAAGCTATTGAACAATTCAACGTAATATAAAAGTATAGGAGCAATCTATGATAACGCAAATAATTAAGTATCAAAAATTTGAAGATAATTACAGGAACTGTGAGAATACTGACATCAAAAGGTCTATGCAAGGTAGTTCCAAGAAAAGCAAAGTAGAGATTTATCAGAGTAACACTCAAAGCCTCATTACCTACAGCTGTTCTCCTGCCACTGGAAGTAGTAACAAAGTAGAATTCATATTTTCCTTATGACATTTCTTTTAATGTCAGCTAAAGTGAGGAGACTCCAAAGTTTCTTAATGGAGTTTCTTCTGCCAAAACAAACACACACAACTGTCATAAAAATCAGTATTAAGAAGTGAGGAACCGGTCATAAAAGACTCCCACAAAAACCATGGATACCCAGTTCCACATTTTATCGCATGGTAAACTGCTGCTAGAGTTTCTCAGGAGGAATCATCAATATAGCCCCAAGAGACCAAATGACATCTTTGTGACTGGCTATTTATCTTTATCTCACTTATGTCAGGAAAATTTGTACTAAAAGCATAACAAATGATTCTTGAATTTGTAATATCTAATTCGTGTGTTATAACTAACTGCTCAGTGATATATTAATGTCAATCTTGGTTAAACTGGTCCAATTTTGTTTCAGTTGCTGCTAGAAATGAATGTCACCCTTGCAAACTGTATTCATTTTGAATGCATTAAGTATAATGCAGTACAATGTTATTTCCAAAAACCTATTTACATAGGTTTTAGTGCATATACGTGTTAGTATGTTAACCTGTAACAGCCTTTTAGCCAGTGAGGAATTAAACCACTGAGATCAGCAAAACCAGATTTTAAATGTTTTTCTCTTCAGCTTTATCAATGTAAGAACTGGGGATGGAGCTGCAAAATCTCTTTTAAGTGCAGGTAGTTGCTAACACAGTGCAGTAAAATAGAGAAGGACACTGCAGTTTGAGAAAGAAAGGAGAGGAAAAATGGTGAAAGCAAATTTAACTGAAGAAGAATAAGAAAGAAGAGGCCTGAAATGGCCATATCCTTGCTGGCCTTTTTATATCATTCTGGTTTATATGTTTTTACAGAGCGGTGTCATAAAATGAATAAAAAGCATGTACTTGGAAGACTGAAGTTACTTTCTATGGGAAGGGAGAGGGAAATGTATCCTGTGCAGGGGGTACAGGGGAAAGATATGTAGGCAAGGAATGAGGAACACCTGCAGAGAAGAAAGTGGGAGCCATGAAGAAGAACTCAAAGGCTTAAAAAGAGACTGTAAGACATGTAGCATAAAAGAGAGAAAAAGGACCAGGACAGGCCAAAGACTGAAAATAAAGGACGTGGTTTAGAAGAAGGAAAAATGGAGCATAGCCAAAAGCTATTTTGGCCATATGAGAAAGAGAATGAAAATAGGTAGCAAATAGGATGAATGAATTTTACAAAAATATTAACAGAAGCATAAACTATGGGCTGTTTGCAGGATGCCCTGTTGCATGTAACCATCCCACCACGCAAAGGGTATCTTAAGCAGCCTTTGTGTGTTCTGGTTTAGAACTAAAATTTCTAAATTAAAAACATTTCAAAGTCTTGAAGTTGCTAAATTACAGAAGTAAATGAAGCAAAATATTATCTCTTTTATGAGATTTAGAAGCTGCATGCCAATTTCTATAAGATTTTGGATTTGGTCTGGCTTGCAGGTAGATGGAAACTATTAAGCAGCAGTGTTAATTTTGAAAACAGGACAGACATTTTTGAGCTTATCAAAATAATAATACTGAGGTTTATGAATTTTTCTTGCACATCTTGGGCAGATATTACATCTGAGCCATATTTCTTGCTTCAAACTCACACATGATGTTTCAGAACTGACCATTTAGCTGAAAGATCAAGTTAAACATACATATCCAAGACAATACAGCATAGTGACTTGTTTAGGACAGGAAAAACGAATGATTGTTAAGTGCCGTCAAGATTTTCTGGAGTGTATAAAGAAACTTTCAGCCTTTCTTTAACCTTAAAATCATCTCCCTTGCTTCCACAAAACAAGAGAGATTTCCCAGTAATTGCGTTACAGTTTTCTAGGGCTCATGGTGGGTGCTAGTATACATAAGCTCACTATAGCTTCTAGGATAAAAGAAACTGGACACCTCTGAAAAAGACCAGTCCCTGTTTCACTCTATGAAAGGAGAGAAATTGGTTGCAGGCAGAATACAGAGATATGAAAATCAAGCTTTAGAATCTTTGCCTTAACATGAATATGCCCAAAAGCAACACCCAAACTCTTGTCATGGTGATTTCAGGAATGTTGATATGACTTCAGAAATGCTCTCTGCGTTCTGCAGCCTTATTTTGCCTGCAATTACCGTCTCTATTGTTTTATGAAACAATCTCCAAGGCTTTTTGCATAACTCATTTGCATGGTTGCTAGCCAAATGTGTTACCTTCTACATGTGCACATTTCCTCAGTATCTTAGTTCATGAATGATTACTTGCTGAACAGGGCTTCACAGGTTGTTGATGACTGAACAAATGTTTACAATCACTGAGGACATACAAATATAAAGAATTGCCACAATTTATTAAGTGAAATTTAAGTAACTTCTAGAATCAGATTAAGCACATTTTTCTCTATGAACATGATGCAGCAATAAGCATCTGCCCTGTCCTGCAATCTGCAGAGAAGCTGATTTAGTTTCCAGTTTTAAATTAAGTTTCAGGAAGCATATAGTGACTAATTGTCTTTCACAGTTTGTGTTATATGTTTATCTCATGAAGGTTTACAGAGAGTAGGAGTCAAGCAGCTATGCGGCTACTTGAGCAGAAGTGTCAGGGTAAGCAAAGGAAACCTTCACTGTTCCCCAATCAAAGTTACATTTTGCAGATGTATGGACAGGTTCCCTCAGACCACAGCTTTGCCATTAAAGTTGGCATGCCAGTCTTGGACATTTTCATTCTCAGTTCACATTCGTGCAGCAGAATTATTTAGACAAGCTCCAATTTCCCCAATTTGGAAAGGGAGGAAAAAGTGTATGGTGCTGCCAGGCAGAAGATTATATCTTCTTTTTGATGGAGGTTTCAGGCTCTTTAGAGAGCCTCTGCTTGTGGCTGTCACTCTCTGCCACACTCAGAAGCTTTTTTTATTGTCCCTGTCAGTTAGCAGCCCAAGGTTACTGCCAGCTCTCTGTCAGTGCTTTGATTTTTGTCAGCTATGGCCAGGTCCTTTTAGTTATCTGCTATCTTTTCAGCTTTGTTCAGCCTGAGCTCTACTTGTCTACTAATTAGCTCTTTGGAGATTTCCCTTTTAAAACTCACTATCACAGAGGACAGGAACCGTTCAAAAGTTTTGTGCTTCATAGAAATTCCATATTCATCCACATCCCATACAGCCATCTTTTTAAAATTGATAGTGGCAGGTCAGGCCAATTTAAGGTATATAAGCAGCACAGCTTGTAAAAAGATACCTTTAGGTTCTTGATCAGGTATGTAGATGAATGACAGAAAAAGAAAAAAAGGTTTCCACTGAAAAGACCAAGGTATACAAATAAAAAAGAAACTATCATTCTGTGTAACATATTCTCATTTTCTTTATCTTCTGGTGTGCAAATATTGTGCTAGCTGAATCTAAAAGTAGCACAACTTTAGGGTACAGAAAAAAAAAAACCACACTGTAACAACATCAAGAGTGGTCTTACATCAAGGAGGGCCCTGAGGATGTCTTTGTTGTCAACTTCAGAAGAAAAGAGAGGAACAGAAGAGGAAACTGGCAGAAGGAATAGATGCCAAAGAGAACTCAAAGGATTAGGTCCGGGTGAGGTGATCGGTATTCGAAAACAGTCTGCCTTCTGGCTCTGATCTAAGGGAATAGGCTGGCAGCAAAGCCAGAGGGCATAACAGCACAAACACACCTTCAGCACACTGCTGGAGGCTTGCCTCAGTGCCTTAAAAATTGTGGTAGCAATTAGAAATAAAGGTATATAGGAGCAATAGGCGAAAGTGCTCTATTTATGAATAAAAGTCCTCTTTTTACATAATCCTCAGTCTACTTGTATCTTCTTTCCTTCTTTTTTGCCACTTAGTACGTTTTTCTTGTGGTATCTCATCGATGCTGTAAGTTGCGCCTACATTGCACTTACATAGTGTTAATGCCTGGAAGATGAAAGTAAAAACCTTTGAATATATTAATGCTATAACACAGATGTCTTACTTTTTATACTCTTTTTTTAGAAATATGGTGTGGTTAATAATGATGCAGATTGTGCTGGATGGATGAGCAGATGAAACAGGGGAATACAGATTAAATAAAAATTTCTTCAAAGCTTACGTTTGCTTCATAATTTAACTTCTGTACTTGTCATGATAGTAGTAGCTAGGTGCAACTGTGCATAATCACATTGTTCTAAAATATCCCGTTGAAACAGAACAAACCTAATCTAAACAGCACTGCCACACTTGTTTAGATAACTGGAAAAAAAAGTAATTAGGAAATGTCAGCTCAGCCCCATGGTTCATGATAATTAGAAATCTATAGTTACAGTAAAAAGTACACAAACAGTTTTACAGTTGAGAACCAAACAATTCTTATGGAAGGCAGGGCTGCCCAGAGACCACTGAATCATCTGTTCAGACCTCCTTTTTTGACACAACACCTCATGCATTTTGTGCCTTTTCTCTTGGTTTTCTGCTCTCATATTTGTCTTACACATTGGACACCAGAAAGTAATATAGATGTGGCAGCTTTTGCTTTGCTAGTGGTAAAGCTCCTTTCTCCTCAGGTTGCTGCTAACCAGAGAGATGTTTGGCCAGCATGTGGTAACTCTGCTTCCTCGGAGCACTTGCACTTCTGTCTGAGAGCTGTTTTTGTTCTTCAGAGCTCAGGTTTTCAGTCGGCCAGGTATTACAAGGAGTTACTGGTGAGGAATTACTGGTTATTCCTTGAACTCACCATATACATGGGGTCCTTGGCTCCTGATGTTTGGCCAAACTGTCAAACTTTCAGTTGCTTTTTTATATCTTTGGTCATTTTCAGCCTCTCATAAAACTGCTTCATGACTAGTCTGGTTGATAGATTTGGAGGCTTCACATGTTTTTTCCTTGCAGGTTGAAATTTTCAGACATATGCTATTACAATATTATCATTTTGCTGTTCTTAAGGTTTTCTGTCTTGGATTAATATATATTAGGGCCTATTAGTGCCATAAAAAGAACACAGTTATTTTAGCTGCATGCATTGAAAGCATTTTGAAGCCACTCCTACTGCTTTTAATAAAAGTTCTGGTTACACAAGCTCGCTTTCAAATTGATTCATAATCTTCAAATCTGAAAACTGAACTGGCCACATTTTGCATTTGAAAAGCCAGTTCATGACTTACTTAATTTGCATTCCATTGATAACAGCAGGATAACAGCGAGTTTGATATGAAAGTTACCTGGTGTTCTTTTTGGATAAGCAATGGCCCAAACACTTTCTCATTGGCATGATATATTTGCTTGTCCCTACTTTCACAATTTGGCATCCGTACATTAAACAGCTGGCCACTTGCTCCTAAAATTACATACTGGCTATGTCAAGCTGAAGCAGTTATGTCTGCATTGCATCTTTGTCCAACTGACCCCTTAAATACTTGGAAACGATTTAGTTCAGAAAACTTAGAGCTATTAAGTCTCTTAGTCTCTCCTTCCTTACTTCAGGTATGGGCAGCTGTCGCATTGCTTTAGCCTTTCCAGGTTCAAGAAACGCTCCTGACAGCAAGTGACCCTTGTATAACACTGTTGGCAGTCACCGCTTCTCTTGTTTGTCCCTTATTTTAATTATGATTCCCTAGTTTGCTCTTAGGAGCAAAAGGATGGTGCAGACATGATCTACCATGAGTTTCTACTATGTTCAAATTACCTGAGCATGTTGATCATCCAGATTTTTATCTCAACAAGTCCTCTTAGAATATTTGGCTGGCACCATTAATATTCTTTTACAGCAAATTTAATCCATGCTGTCTGTCTCAGCCATCCGTTTCTACTCTACAGTGTAGAGATTAGGGTAATTGCTTGCTTAATACAAAATTGTTTGGTTGTGAGACAGTCTATGCTTTTGTCAACTCAAATACTATTTTCTCAACTGCAGGCATCTGTTATTGAGTTCATCTCAGTATCATCCTGTATAAATGAATTGCTCTATGCAAATGTATATTGTCAGCTTTTTCACCAGCTGTCATGCTTCTTACCCAACTCAAGGGCTGTGTCTTTTCATTGAGTTTCCCCCTCTTCCTTATAGTGAAAGCATTTAATGCATCAGTTGAATAATTTCATCTAGTTCTAATACTACGTGTCTGACAGACATAACAGTCCTTGAAGTACCTCTCAGTAATCTTTTAATAGCTTTGTTCCAAGGCATGTATTTTTCTCTGATTTTATTTCTTCTGTGCTTATTTTACAGATTGTTTGTGCTATTATAATAACTGAGGCAATGCATACCCTGCAGTCAAGCAGTGATTCAGTTGGTCCTAAGCTGGGTGAGGATTCACACAATATTATCAGTGCATTTGCAGCATTCTTGGGAATTTTCAGAGAAATGCCTCATTGGCTGGTGTCACACTGGCAGATTTGCTGTACTGGACAGTAAGAGAAAGAAGAGGAGGACCAAAGAAAAACAGTCACTAGAAGGACATTACTGTCACAAGGAAAACAATCAAACAGTTCATAGTCTCTTCTCCCAAGCAGCAAGTGATAGAATGAGAGGAAATGGCCACAGGTTGTGCCAGAGGAGGTTTAGATTGGATATTAGGAAAAATTCATTCCCAGAAAGGGTTGTCAGGCATTGGAACAGGCTGCCAGGAAAGTGGTGGAGTCACCATCCTTGGAGGTGTTTTAAAGACATGTAGATGAGGTTCTTAGGGACATGGTTTAGTGCCAGAATTAGGTTAATGGTTGGACTCGATCTCAAGGGTCTTTTCCAAGTTCTAGAGACTCCCTTATATCTCTGACGATAACCGTTTTAAAAAGTACCTCCTCTCCTACAAAAAATAAAGGTCTCTTACCACTATCTTGAGATTGTCTAAAGATCAAGACTAATAAAAGAAAGAATACAATAGAAATTTTATTGACTGAAACTGATGTCAGAAATTAGGCTTAACTAGCAGACAAAACAATGATGGCTGCAGAATGCTGCTTCTTTCCCATATCCATCCTGCCCTCCCTGAGCAGGGGTCTATTTCTGCACAGAGAAGAGCAGCTTTGGGTGGTACAATGTGCATTGTGGCTGCATGAAGAACTAAAGGCCTGTACTTCACAGTCAAAGTTCATGAATTCTGTGAGCTCAACAGAATCACACCTTTTGTTGAATTAAAATGGTTCTCACACTCTTGGTCGTAAATAAAAGTTCCAGAATGTTATCTAGGTTAAATAAAATCACTGGTGCCTGCCTAAGTTTGCAGAGAACTGTGTTAATATTTGTGTATGAGAAAAACTGATCCATTCATCTTGTTCCTGCTTTAAGTGGCAATCAAACCCCGTCCCAGCAGGAGGATAACAGAATTAGTCCTCAAGAGGAGAGGAGACCTAAACTACTACTCTTATTAGTCCTGAAGAACAAAGCCACTCTTTTGGGGGAGAGGAGATCTCAAGTTATTGCTCCAAAAGCTCACCTTCACCCAAAATGTTTGTGTACTGAGGGCCACAGGGTCAAGGGAGTGAAAAGAGCCATGTCACAGAGCTGGTTCCAGGGCCCTTTCCACGTCACAAGGCAAGCACAGCTCCCTCTTGCCTTACGCAGCGCCTTGTTGCAGTGAAGTCAGCGGCACCAGAGCACAGGTACCAACCCAATGGAGTTATCTAGCAGAAGGGCAGATGGAAGCTGTGCCAAGGAGACGTTGCTTTCTGTTGTCCACACTGCCAGTTACAATCACTTCCTTGAGTGAAATGGCATTTTTTTTGTGGGCGTGAAATGCACATTTGAAAACAACAGTTAATTTTCAATATGAAACAAGAGATGTCCTTATTAATGTGTTTCTTTTCCTCTGGGGGCAAACATCTATTTTGCTGCAAGAAGACAGTAAGAAAAACAGCAAAGCTCCCATAAGCAAAATGTCACATTGTTCTACCTTCCATATTTGAAGTGCAAGGGATGGGAATAGCTCTCTATGGAAAGGACAGGCAGACACTAAATTTGCTTTCTTCCCAAGAACTTCATTAAAGAGAGCAGACAGTATTTTTTGAGGGCTTTAACAAATACTGAAATCCCTAAAATCTGTTTTTTGAGGGATGTAATTCTTAATATCCTTTACAGAGAGACAAAAATGAGACAGAAGTTTTAACTAAACATTTGTTAGTGGCCTTCAGTTTGGGTCCCTTGCATTTTGGATGTCTGGGTCTATATTTACTCCTGCTGTCCTCCTCCTTCATCTAAAAGATGCTGAGGACCCACAACTACAGGTAAGATCAAGAAGAGTTGTGTCAATACTCAGTGTCACAGAAAATTAAACTCAAATCATTTCAGGTAGAAGCCCAAGTGTTGAAAGTTTCAGTTGCACACAGCTGGACTCTTGGCATCTTACCCAGATCTTTGAGTTTTGATTACGTCTATCTCAGCACTCGTGTACCAGAAATTCATGGTGCTGCCACCATGCATCTATGCAAGTACAAAAAAAATCTCTTATTGAAAAGGCCAAAGGGCAAACAGCCACTGCATAAATACTTCAAAAGTCAGTCTCTGTTTCTGGGGACATCCACAGCGTTTCAAATAGAAAAGAGCCTACTTTGCTCATTCTCAAGGCTTATCAGGCATGGATCACTCCAGACCGAAACCTTTCAGCCATGGCTAGGGCTTGGATGAACCCAGAGGCAACAGGCCCTGCAGTCAGGATCAGCATTACAGTGATGTTATTGTTTGGCTTCAGCTGCCCAGACGGCAGGGAGAGCCTCTTATCATCCCATTGTGAAGACTTCATAGAGATATCCTGAACTGCTGTTGCATACTCTCTCAGAAATAAAGAAATATAATGTTACACAAGTCTCATCTTCCTCATCTTGTGGTTGGTTTCACACATTTTTGCTCTATACTAAATCATCTTTATGGCCTTTTCTTCTCTCTAATTTGTTTGTTTGTTTTCCAAAGACTGAGGTGCTCTGCAAGGTAAAGAGTGCTGTGGAGAGCAGGCAGAGCAGGAGTTTAGGAAGCTTGGGAGTTTTCCACGTCACCGTTTTTTTCTTGGTTGTGAGCACAGCAAAATAAATAAGATCCTTGTAATTAATATAATATGAAATCCATGTAACTTCTGACTCTGTATGTGCAATGTTACATTAAAAATGGTGATTCACCTGATTTGTGCTGCAAAGATGAAATGACATGCTTTACTTTTTTTGAGCAGTTAGAAGAAGTCTGTCAGTAAATACAGCATATCTACTTGACTGGTTTTTAATTTCCTAAATCATCCAAATCTTATTCATGCAGCAGGTAATATATTCATGGTTTTGTCTTTGGTGGCTTGGTAAATAAGGAACTGAGTCTCCCTATTTTTTAAATAGCAGCAAGAATTAAAAAGGTTAACAGTGAGCTTGAGCAGTCCCTGTGCCAGACTAAATGATGCAACAGAACTTGGAGCTGAGATCCCCACATTTGTTTCCTTGCAGACCTGCTTTAAAAGTCATTTGTGCTGCAATGTTTTCAGAACGCCCCAAAGACAACTGTGAGGTTAGTGGAGAGTTGCAGTTACATTTCACCGTTGCCTACATATGCACATGGGTGGTCTGCAGATTTTGTTGTCCCATCCTTGCCTTGTCTTTTCTCCCTTGCGTCTTGTCTCACAGATCCCAGTGAAGCTGGGGAGGAGCCCAGCTGCTCCAGCAGGGCCTAGTGATTTCATAAGGACTTCACTTGAGCAGATAAGTCCACCTCTGTGAAAGTGTAAGATACAACATAAACCTCCTGAATGCTGTTGCTCTCTTTCCCTTCAGGAATGAGGAAGCTATTAAAGTAAATGCAATTATTTGTAACGAAACTCACATGCCTGTGGTATTTGGAACAGACCTGAGATTAGAACTTTTAGCTCCAGTTGTAGTTTTCTGTTTTAAATCTTCTAGCAATGCTTCTGTCCTATAGAAGATCTGGCAGAACCCTGGGAAATACCAGCCCATTTTGTAACAACTGAACTATAGTTTAACTTTTGTCCTGACAGAACAAAAATCCTGGTGATATTTGGCAAGGTCTGGGAGAATAATATAGATGGTTATATAGAAGGGTTTGAATTTCAGAGGAAGTGAGGACAGGAAAACAAGCAAGCAGGAGATAATCTCAAGCTAAATGCAAATAATTAATGGAAGTTGCTAGGAGGGAAAAGAGAAAGACATGACACATAAAAACATCTATCTCATTTAATTCAGGCATGTTATACCTGTATTATACTATTGTTCTGAAAAAGGAATGAGCTTGTTTTCAGTCCTGTGGGACTGATGCATTTGCCTGTCACCTTTCTTTAGGTGGTCAGGGCTGTTGGCAGCACATGATGTTATTCTACTTACAACCTCTGCAGTGTGAAGAAACACCCCGTGCCTGATGTGTGCCACTTGGATGATGTTTTAGATCCTGACACAGAGGTGGTCACAAAAACCATGTAGACTATTCTGAAAGTCATTCCAGGAATGACAAACTAAGTAACTGTCAGCGGTGTTCTACGCAGCAATAGAGACCAGAAAGTAACAGGGGTTTTTTTTGGTATTTCTAGGTAAAACGTGGTAAGGCCTCATAATACAGATCACAGCGAGGTGTTACAACAGCCTGCAGATCAGAAGGGGAAGAGATCTCCAAAATACAGGACTGAAATGCATTGTTTCACAGCAAGAGCTATCATTTGAGATGAGCAAAAATCAAATGCCAATCACTAGAGTCAGCTCTCTGCAACCTCCAATTTGAGTAAGCAGTCAATCTACTATGTTCTGGCAATCACCAAATGTTTCAAAAGCAGTCAGACTCAGGGTCACCACAATTCTTACCTAGCCAGGCATTATCTTCAGACCACATGCAGAAATTAACCTGAGACAACTACTTGTTGCTGATAGAAACATACTGAATATGGATCATTCCTAGAACAGAGTGCTAGCAAGACATTTTTGTTTTCCTGGGAAGGTAGAGCTTACACACATTTCCCTCTTGCGCATCCCTGAGCCTTCTGCCAGCACAGGTGTGTCAGGGAACAATGCGGTGAAGTGCAAGCTTTGCCCAAAGCAGGTGATGCTTTGGCAGCAGAGGTCATCTGTGTAGCCACAATCTACTCTAACAAATCTCTGCTTTTATCACCCAGGAATACAGTGTTTAAACAAAGGGGTGATTTTTTGCTTGAGGTTTTTTTGGGCTGTCTTCTGGAAATAGCACCCTCACTTAGAACACTTTCAATACAGGCTTGAATTTTTTCTAACGTAGAAGTAGCCTGGAGGAGTGTATGAGGCAGCACCCCGCCTCCCCCCCTTTTTTTTTTAATGTGTGTTCCTTCTGTAGAAAGCACCTCTTGTGCTAATCTGAACTGCCTTGAATGAGGCAATTCCCACTTCCCAAACCTAATCACCAAGTTGAGGTGCTTTCAGCCTGGAGAGTAGACATTACTCACATTAAGCAGTTCTGTTTTTCATAGTCAGTTTCACAGGTTTGTATTGGTCCTCAATTTATCCAGCTGTTCTCATATACTACTAAAGATTATATATCATATTTGCCTTCTCAGAGAAGGAATGCATGTACATTGACAAACACTAGATACCACAGTCCAACATCCTGCAGTAGTCCCCTTTCTGAATCCCAGAAGACATGTGCATGTGCAGGGTCTAAAGCCACATTTTGGGGATCTCATTATTATTTATTCCCAGCTTCACAAATGACTAAGGTTTTTAGAAGGCACTAGAAATACTCAATTTCCTACTGTGTTTGTGATTTAACCTACCTATGTCCTGTTTCTAGACCAACAGATTAATGGGATGTAATACACTCAGCCTTACACTAATTCAGAATTAAACGCTGTTCATCCTGTGGCTCTAGCAGAGAACTTTCACACACATTTTATAAAAGGCAGAGGATATACCTTTTCTGGCAATCACAAGGGCATACAGGGATTTGCATGTATGAGTATATCAAATGATGAACCCCTTCAGGATTAGGATAGTAAGTGAAGCATAATCAAACTATGTATAGTTTTATCAGTGCTCAAGAAATAGACAAAACAACAATCAACATGATTTACATTTGATAGCACTTGTACCAATTCTCAGTAGTTCCATAATCCTCACCCTACTCAGGAAGAAAGGGTTTTTTTTAAAGAGGAAAGGGTGAAATTGTTTCTCAAATTAGGGAAAAAACGAACAAACCAAACCAACAACAAAAAACCCAAACAACTTTCAAACTAATCTAGAAAATGGATCACCTTACATGGATTCCATCTGCCAGTCCTCCTGGTCACCTGGCTGTATCTTCCTGGGCATAACAGGAACATGCTCAAGAAGGTAAAGGAGCTCTCACAACCCAAATCCATGAAATAAAGAGATTTCATATCCTCTATGTTCAGTTCTGGTGGATTAAAACTTTAAAAGCATTTTTGTGTCCCAGACAATGTAGTGGAATATGAGAAGGGTGAAAAGTATAATTAATACCAAGTAGGATATGGAAAAATGCAACTTTCCTGTGCCAGAGAAGCAATGAGTTTCTACCTGGTCCCTTTTGGGCTAAGCTGTTTGATCAGCTTCCTTCAGTCTCTGTGGATGTCCTTATACGAGTTTAATTGAAGGACTCCTGTTCACTTTTTATTTTTGCTCTATGAAAAATGCATTGGAGATGTCTTATAATGAACTTTGATATGGTGAAATGATAATAATGTCCTAATTATATATAAAAATGTAATTACACTTGCTACTATTATAGAAAAACTCCCTTTATAATGAAGTGTTATGTTAGAAAAAAAGATTTCATTATAGGCAGATTCCTTTACTTGTTAATTCGGCCTGTGATTCATCGCTTTAATATTAAAAAAATTTCTCTCTAAGTTACTTTTGATGTTTCTCATTTATGGCTCATTTCTCTGCTCTGGCACCTTAAGATGCCAAAATTACAAACTTATTTAAGATATACTTCAAAATGCACTAGTTCTTTAAAAGGAAGATGGGGAAAAAAGGAGTAAGAGGCCTTTTTCTGGTAAAAATATTTTCTAATGGAACATGGAACCAGGTTAAATACCATGGCTGCGTTCTCACTGACCAATTGCCTTTGCCTTTTTTTTCCCTCAACATTTTATTAAAGAAATGTAGTATCAAACACCTAAAATTGCTAATGAAAGGAAGGACAGTATTAAAAATAGACCATTTAGACAGAACAGTTCAATGAGAGAAATATCCAGTCACTTCTGAATGTTGCAATGCAGTGATGGTCCTGAGCAAAATCTGAACAAAAAAAGAAAAGAGGAGAGAATGAACGTAATGTGATCTCAGGAATAATATATCAAAACTGATATGTGTTCAGAATAAGAATCTATTCCCACTTGTACCATGAAAAAAATACTTCAATTGTTTTTATGAGCCAGCAAGTTTTCCTCTGTGTTATATCATAGTTTGCAACTAAGGCCCTGTCTAAAAACCAGAGCAGGAAGGTGATAGTAAGGCAGTGATTTGTTAATAATTGAAAAAGATAACAGCAATTTTTTGGAGCAGGAAATAGCATTTCCCAATCCAAAACATAAAATGGCTATGAGGTAATAGAATGTCTAATCAACTCCACTAAACTACACAGTCACTGTAAAGAGATATCTCCTAAGATTTTTAAGTTGAAAAAAAGGATTTTTAATAAAGTATAAATCCCAGTTTATATAATTTTTCAAAGTACAGAGCTTCAGTTTCCTTTAGCATGGAAATTCCCTGCCCCGTCCAGTCTTTTTTTTTTTTTTTTTTCTCCTCTATCGTATTCAAGCTGGTCTCACTAAAAAGGATCTTTCCCCACTAGCCAGCAGCTGTGCATTATAGAAGTAAAGAACATGTGAGGAAGCGGTCAATACACCTGAAAGCTGCTCTGTATTTTCAAATGGTATTGCAGACCTAATGGAAGATACTGTTATACCTTTTCCTACAAGCCTTGCCTCATTTCTGTCTTTAGACCATCACAGCTGTAATACTACTGATGACAAAACTTATTTATCTATGGAGAAAGCTAATGCATTCTGTATGACACTTACACTATATCATACTCCCCACTCTTGCTCCCTTGACAGATACTTTTGTGGAAATAGCTTTCTGCTCTCTTTATAGTTCACATCCATACATGTCTTCCAGCCTACACATAATGCTAGAAAAAAATCTGAAGGTCCATCTATTTGTGGGTTCAGTGTTGTCTCACATGTTTTCCTCATTTTACACTCTTGCAAAGCTGCACAAGCCAAGACCCTCAATCCTGTGAAGGTTCTCACAGACAACATCTAGGTACCAAGAGTTTTGGTCTACATAACCTTCCTTGCTTCATTTTGCTTATATGAATAGCATCCAGGAACACTTATTGTTTAACAAATATGAAAAACAAGTGAATTTGAACATAAGGATTCTAACTTAATTGAGACTGCATCTGTCTGCATACATGGTTGTATCTGCATTGGTCAGGAATTCTGGATATTATTTTCCTGGTCCATGATATTGCTAGTGTCTATTAAAGTTACTTAGATCATGTGGTGACTGAATTGGGTCTGAAATGTCAGTATTTGCATATCTAATATTAATTAAGAAAGAAAAAAAAAAGGGGGGGGGGGGGGGTGGAGAAGGAAGGGGAAAGTTGGGGCAGATGACATCAGACCAGAAATTTGGATTACTCACAAAACTACATGCTAAAATCCAGGCATTATATCTTAGAAGTAGCGTAGCTGTTTCACCCTGCCAAATCTGAGGAGCTCCCACCGAAAAAAAAAAAAAGAATATTGAGAAAAACTTAAATAAAAAGATAATCTTGCCCTCAGTGAAATTAGTGTGAAACAGGCAGTTGTTAAAACGATGTCCATGGGGATGGAGCCACTCTTGCGCTGTGTGACACTGCTGCCTGACATTCCGAAGGATGCTCTGCCATATGGTTACACTGTTGTACCACAAAGCAAGGTTATTTCTTTCCTGGTTAGAAAACTCACATTTGAAAAATTATTCCCACATGCAAACTTAAATAATATATTTAATAGAAAAAGAAAAGCATTCTGATAGATACCAAGCATGAGTGGTTGGTGTAGATCCAGATGTATAATATTGCGCATTTGTCTACAAGATATAATAAGTTCTGATCATGATACAAAACTATTTAGCACATCTAGAACATCCTTTCAAAACATTCTCCTAAGGAGTTCTTACAGCAACCCTATGTAAAACACTTAGTGATTCATTTCTTCACAATCAGCAAATCAGATTATCATCTTAGTGTGCATTTAAGCTTATATAATTCAGTCAATGAAAATAACTTAAAAGAGGCCCTACACCTGGAAGTCTGAGAAGGGAAGGGACATGTCCAAAGCCATAGAACAAATCAGTTGTAGGACTAGAAGGAGATGGGCAACAGCAACAGGATGGACTGTTCTTTCAGCTGTCCTAATAGAACAGCTGGTCTATTTTCCAGTTTAAAAATCCCAAACCTAATTGCAAAAATCAGCACAAGCATTTACATATCTAAGGGCCTAAGTTTTGAGAATATTTTTGGTTTTGCAGTTGGAGGGTTGAGGTATTCAATTAAAGAAAAATGGGATCAGCTTTAGAGTTGGTACTGAATAGATGCCTTTCTAACTAACCTATTGCATTCTACAGCACTATTCTGTCTTCAGAGGAGAAAAAAAAATAAACAATGATGTGAGGAAAGGCAAAATGGAGACTTTTGAAATGGACTGACAAATGTAGCCTGCAATAGAGCAGCAAGTGTTGCTGACAGAGATGCAATCTCATGTACTACCAGAATGCAGAATTCTCAACAATTTTTTTCTTCTTTTGTCAAAGCTGCATTCATATGAATAACTGCAGATAAAGGCAAATTGGTTTTATAGAGGAAAACTAGTTACCATTTTAATCACAGAAAAAGTCTGAATTACTAAAAAAGCATACTTTATTTGGTTCCGTTTTAGCACCAGGAAGAGAGTGCTGGGGTTCCTCAATGTTTTGATGGAGATGAGATTTTTTGAGGTTATTTCAGATCATATTAAAGTTACTGGCAAATGAGGACTTTATTTCCTACTTTGTTAAAAACACAGTGAAACATTGTAAGAAATGCCTATTTTGGCCTTAGTTATGTCTCTGCTACTCCTGGCTACACAACTTCTGATTCCAAACAGAAGTCCTGTCTGCCCACCATGCTTACCTCCAGACCCTTGCAGCATCTACCTCAACACACTTGCCTGGTAGCTGTGCTGGTGGGGCCCTGGCAGGTCTACCAGGCCAATGGCTACAGAGCTCAATGGGCATTTAGGACCAATTTACTGCAGTACTTCTGGCAGTCCGATATGCTAATGTTGACATTCAAGGCAAGTATTTCTTCTGTTAGCAAAGCCTCACATAGGAGAGCAATCACAGTGATTTTTGACAGAAAGCATACCTTTGAAGGCTTTAAGGTTCTTGCAGCCTTTAAAAATTTCATTCTAAGCTAGCCAGTTGCAAGATATTTCAAAAGCTTAAGCTTCCCATGATCAAAGGCACTCTTGAATAACACTATTATGTTCTCCTCCTTAAATCCTGTCTACTTGGCAGTGTTGGTGAGGAATTCTGCAATTTATTTCTTCTACTAGTGAAGCATATTGAAACATGCAAAGTGCACACATATAACTCCTCAAGTGTCACATATTCTGTTGGCATCTCAGGATCTGATAATATTTTGAGAAAACCAGACGACTGTTTACTACACCATTTAATTTAGAAAGCAGAAAAGCGATCAATGTTTAGTAATGCCATTGTAGGCAAGACAAATATGTAGTTGCCACTTCATAGTCATATACTTTGAAAGTAACATTGATTAGAAAATAAAATTGGGGACCAAATTTTCAGTTCCTGAGTTAAAAATTTTCTTACCCAGTTTTGTTTGCTGTCTTTTCTGTAAAGTAGAGTGTATTCAGACAGCTGATTGCAGGTGCCAGGTGGTTCACTTTGCCTTCTCATTAGTGTATACAAACACAAGCTTTGTGTTATAGCAACCAGATGTACATTCATATTGCTCACATACTCAGTTTTGCCAATAATGAATGCTGTTAGTTTGCGGTAGACCATACAGCTCCTCACCGGTATTTTATCCATACTGTGCTTATTAGCATAAGGTAAAAACATTCAGTGGCACAACTCAACATCACAACTTATGCTGGCAGATGGTCTCTCATCTCAGCAAGGCTGGTCCAAGGCTGTAATCTCCTTTGGAGGGCCCTTCTATGTGCTCTCAGAGTATGTCAGGCAGGCAATCTTTATCTCAGTCTCCTACACTTGAATATAAACTATTTTACCTCTCTTTTTGTATGAAACACTGCTGAATATAAATATGCAATTTGTCCATAAAGCCCACAAAATTATTCGTCATTGCTCCTATGACAAACACAACTTCTAATCAGGAGAGAAGAAAGAGAGTGGGACAAAAAAAAATAGGCATATTGCAGCCTACTACCCGGCTATAATTCCTACCTGTTGGCTCAGGTTTGAGGAACAATGAGAATAGGAAGGCAGG
The DNA here is from genome assembly GCF_963082525.1 of Nesoenas mayeri. Taxonomy (NCBI): domain Eukaryota; kingdom Metazoa; phylum Chordata; class Aves; order Columbiformes; family Columbidae; genus Nesoenas; species Nesoenas mayeri. The sequence continues at coordinate 21,497,315 of NC_137540.1, forward strand.
ACCTGTTCCCACCAAGAAAATGAACTGCTAGGAAAGCTATCAACTAGACTCAGCTTACTTTTTTACACAATTCTGTGACCTACTGCTAATTATATTGTGTTGTAGTCTAAGTCTTGATCCTGGCTTTTAATTGCTTGGTTTCCTCAAACATAAAATAATTTAAAAATTGCAAAATATATGCACCTGAGGCCACCTCCAAAATATTTGAATCAGACCTCCATATTCTGCATGAAAAATGAACAGGCAAGAAAATATGTAAGCATAAGCATTATCATCTGCCAGTATCTACAAGTTTTACAGCTATCTACCTAATATAAATACATATCTGGCTCTGGTTTTATATATATTTGTTTATTAGAAGTTTTGACATTTTTTGTCTTACCTGAAGTCATACCAGGGAACATGCCTTGTTTTAGGAAGAACCAGCCATCTCCACTAGCAAAATGGAGAAAGAAACATCTGGGACAAACACTCTGGCAGGCCAATGCTCTGGCATTTCAAGTTTGTCCCAGAACTGATTTCTATGAAAGGGCAATATGAGATGTAAGCCTGTTCTTTAACAATTTGGAAAGCATAAGAAAGGACAACTTTAGATGAGATAACCATCCTAGATCAGCCGCTAAGGCTGACAGGTTTCTTCTTACAATACTATAGGTACAAACGTGTTCAGATTCAAACTCAGATTCAGATTTTGTACACACAGCAAAACCACTCACTGGAGGAAAAGACTGAATAATCAACGATCATCTACTTTGTTTTTCCTTACCAAATAACTTTAAGCAGAGGCCCCAAACCTGTTGCAGTCAACAAATTAGAAGTTACAATGAAATGCTAATGAGCTATCTTCTGGCAGTCAGGATAATGAGATTTTTAAGCTGCAGAAGAAATTATACTCTCTAGCAATAATATCTGACCAGACAGTTGATTTGTCATAAAATAAGCTTTTATCTACGAAAAAAAAATACTTCAGTAAAAGCTCATATTCCTTCTAGTTTGTATATAAAAAGCTGCCATTCTGTGTAGCGGCAGCAGTTGTGTTTGGGGAGAATCAGAAAGGGTAATACATGCCTCAGTGCCACAAAAACAGCTGAATCTATGGCTGTAAGGACAACACTGCTAACACTGATGTCCTCATTCAGAGAGAGATGCTGAGCAAGTCAGGGAAACAATCCAGGCCAGCCAGTGCTGTAACACTCCAAGAGCTGCAGATGAGTAATTGACACCAGTATGTGGATCAATGGTGCTGAAGACACCTGTCTACTCACTGTCTCAAAAGAGGGGTGGGGGCAACAGAGCCTTACCATGATCTCCAGCTGTTTTGGCAAATTTACTTTTACAGAGTAGACTTCTCTCATCTCCCTATATCATTTATGATGCATGGAAAATATCACAGTTACTTGTGCAACAGCTGTAGCTGAGAAGCAGAGAAGAGAATCAAAAGAATTATATAAATGATGCAAACAGAAGTAAACTACGACAGCCTCAATATAAAACAGAGGAAATAGAAATGCATTGAAGACTACTTTCCTGGATAGCTATTAGTTTTACTTGAAATAAATCCTATAAATTCCCATTCTATACAGAAATTAGAAGACATTTTCTGTCTTACTAACCTTCTCAAGAACAATAATACCTGGGAAAAGACTGCAGTTTGCAGTTTTAAATTCCTGGGTCTTCTTTACAGAGTGATTTAATGCATATCACTTCCAGCTGGTTGAGTAAGGACCAGCCACCACTGAATGAACAGCAGAGATTGCCAACACATTCTAACAACATGAATGACAGGAAAAAAAACCCCAACACACACCAAACCAAACCAAATAAAAAAAAAACACCTTCCCCTCCCCCCCCAAAAAAAAAACCCCAAACCCCTCAAAACAAACAAACAAACCCCAAAGCCCTACCAAACAAAAAAAACCCAAACAAAACCAGAACACCAATTGTAAATTTTGCAGAGACACAGGAGCAACTTCAATTAGCTTAGTAAGGAAGCACAGGTAATTTTCTAAGCCCTGACAAAACCAATCACTATCAGTCCATATAGATGACCAAACACTTGGAAGGCTGTAAGCAGAAGCTCAACAGCACAACAGAGAAAGTCACGCACACTCATGGCTCTTTTAAATAAAGCTTTGTGTTCAGTGCTGGAAAGTCACAAGACACTTTCAGTGGTTGTGGCATGAAGGAAGCACCCTCATCATAGCAGCACTAAGGAATTTGCTGTAAGTTGAAGTTCCTCAGTATAGGTTGTCACTTGCTTTATGAACAGTCCTCTAAATCCCATTTGGAATTAAGATCATTCACAGAGTGAAGTCCTAATCAGCTTGATTAAGCGCAGCAAAATACCCTAATGAAGTTTGCCAAGAGGTCAGGTATCTGAGTGATAACTCAGCTGTTTGACAGCTGGGAAAATCATGCAAACAAGAAACATCTCATAATAGAATATTACTTTATCATTCCAAAATAAATAAGAGCTTATATGTTTGGGGAAGAAAAATATCTTAAATCAAAAAATGGGGAATGAATGGGAAAGTTCTGTTAAGGTTGCATCTTGAAAAAGAAGCAACAGCAACAATGACTTGCTAATACAAGAGCCGCCACATTTCATTGTGAAGCTGCAGTGTCAAGCAGGGCAAACTGCTGGAGTTGACAGTGTACCAGGAAGTCAATAAGTCTGTATAGAAGATTTGCTAGCTTTTGAACACTGTCAATATGTAGTGCCATTCCAATTATTTCAATCAAAGAGTATTCATTGGCAAATGCCGATTTACCATCCATGATGAAGGTAGGAATTGGGGAGGGTCCCAAACACATTCGAATCACAAAAATCAGATCCTTTTTAGAAAGTATTAATTGAGAATTCCACTTGCAAATAATCTCTCATAGATTTTCACAGAGCTCTTTTCTTTGTTGCAAATAAAACTAACAATACACCTGAAATATACTGGAATATCAATTATACTTAGCCAGAGAAATGTCCTAAAAGACAGCTATTCTGCACCAGGAGCTGTACAAACCACAGATGAGTCACTCCACAGCAATCTGTAGCAAACAGCAATACTTAGCTAGAGCACTGATCCTGCCAATTTTAAAAGTCTCTTGATTTTGTGCACTGCCGACAACTTCTTATTCAGAATTATGGCAGCTTGAGTCCTGGTCTTTGGGGAATAACTGCAAGACACTTCAGTGTCTGATTCTCCAAGTAGCTCATTAGGGTGGTGAAAAGCCACATGATGAAGGGGCAGTGCCACGCCTGAAGAGCTAGGGGTTCCTGTTGTCTTGAATTATTAACAAGTCAATATTTAGTGGACTGTTCCTGCCTGCCTACAGCAGGTGGTACCCCACTGCCTTTCACTTGGAAAGCATCTGCTTGCTCTGAGCCTCCCCAGAGCTTGCTACAGTCATTTGTTCGATTTAAGACAGACACTGTCATTATTCCGTGCAGCACTTCACAGAAATATTTCCTACTAAATGCTTGAACCATCTGAGCAGCACTAGGCAGGCTGCAGGCTTCATTAATAATGCATCCCTGCTTATCAATAGATTTAGACAACGGGTATTTAGAAGCTTCTTCAGAAGGAGTAGGTTTTTTTCACACCAGTTAGCTTCATTCTGTCAGTTCCTTGATGTAGACATTACATCCAACTGAGTTCTGAAAGGCAGAGGTGCTAAAATTGTATTTGAGCTGCTCCCTTGCTTTGGAGCGCCATTTGACTGATGTAACTCTTAAGATCAACCTTTCTGTTGTGTTATTCTTTGCTAGTTTGGGGGTTTGCGGGGAGGGTTGGAGGCAAGGTTACATTTACATTAAAACAGGAATATGCCTTTATCTTACTTTGAATACATGGAAGCATTGGTTGCACATTCTCAACAAATTCAGCTTCCACTAAAACTTCCCTGGACTCGTCTCACAAATGAGGGAAGAAAATTTAGTATTAGTTGCTTTATGATTTCCAGAGGAGTGGCAACCACTTTTGGCAAAGCATTCAGGCTGCTAAAAACTGAGTAAAAAATATCCAACTACTGCCTGGATCAAACAGCAGTGTGGACAAAGTAGCTATTGCCATATTTAATATAGGGGAAGGGAAAACAAAAAAAATATATATTTTTTTTTTTCCAAAATAGAATTATATCTACAGAAGGAATTTTAAAAGTAGCCTTGAATAGCTGTGTTGTGATTACAGGGAAAATATGCTTGGATCTCTTTTGGTTCTGCTAGTATGCCCTCCTTCTGGATCAGTTTTCCTCTCCATCAACCCCTTGATGAATCCCAGAGCCTCCAGGCAGATTTCTGCAGTGCAGTTTTCTTGTTTTCTGGGCTGGCTGTATTTGCTACTCATGAGCCTTTTTTTTTTTTTCTTTTACGAAGCAGTCAAGCAAAGCATGTGTACAGATCTTACCTACACCGTCATCTTTATTGAAAGTTTACGGAAATATTTTTCAGCCCTGTTACCTCCAGCCCTCCATGAGGAGAAGCTGCTGTTTGCTGTAGTTCCTGCCTGCTCATCTCTAGAGAAACTCATCTCTAGCTGATCTGAACAATCCACTCAGCAACTTCACACCTTTTGGTAGACTTGGAATCTTTCACTACTTTCATATCCCTTGTCTCTGGCTTGCAGAAGGAATCCAGTCTGCCAGGTTTTCTTGGAGTCAAGGAGGGGCATTTGCTATTTGCTTGCCATAATTCCTTGATTCTCCATGACAGGAAATTTTCTAAGATTTTTTTTTTCCTTCAACTAAAGGAATTAATTAAATGAGACTTTGGCAAAAAGTGTGGAAATATTTATGAATAATGGCAATAGTCAAAGTTTGCTGTCAGGGTAATTGCAGATTGCTTTTACTATAGACTGGTTTATGTGTATAATTGCTGGTTGCTAAAGAAATAATTACATACCACTTTTTTTTTTTTCCAGGCCAGTAAGATTCACTCTGCATACACAGATTAATCACACCTGTGCATTAGATTTCATACCTCTTGAACCTATCATAGACACTGCGTACATCAAATAAAACGCCATGTGAACAGCTCTCCAATCTGCTGTCCAAGGCACAGTTCACTTAAATGGCCAGGTTGCTGACAAATTAAAGGCTCAGTCCTGTACCCATTGATTTGAGAAATACCAAGAAAAACTGGATGCTGGTTGTATACTGTACTTCATGAATAAGCAAATACTTATTAAAATGTTGACAGTGACAAGTGACTGGGGGCTGCTATACACAGTCTCAGCATTTGCTGAAGTTCATGGGAAGATGAAGTTTGTTCAAAAAGGGCAGAATTTGGCTGTAATTAATAAGATGATATTCACACTATGAACAAGGGAAGCTGAGCTGTAACTGCAGCCACTGCTGTGCCTACGCTCAAATATCTGTCAAGAATGGAACACAACACCCAATTCTGTGATGCTCCAAGAACAGAATACTGATACGGGAAATATAGTCACACTTAAAAAAAAATAAATAAAAAAATCTATTTTTGTTCTAATAGTTTTATGCAAATACATGAGAAATTAAATTATTTGTTCTAGCTCCTCTGAATCACACAATGGATTAAGCTTTTAATAATGACACTTATTACAAGGGATTGAACATTCATGCTGAAGGGACCTCTTTGGAAGGAGTTTGCATCCTATCCTTGTCCACAGCAACTAGGTCACACATGATTTCTCCAATGAATAAGAGCGTATTTCAGAAGGACAATTTCTGGATCAAAAGGCAGTTCAATCACTTTGCCTCTTAATTCCTCAGCTTAGCTAAGAGGTGTCAGTGGAAACTAATTTTTTCAAGGAATAAATTCCCTTACACTATCATTATTTCCTTCTCACAGGGTAAAATTCACCTGTTATGTAGAAAGTAAGCACCACATCTTCCACCCTATCTATATACAACCTTGATACATATCTTCACATCCTCAGTGGACAAAGAAAATGCAGTAGATTATCAGCATGTGCAGAAGCAAAGAAGGAAGAATGAAGCAAGAAATTGTGTATGCCTTGGTTTTTACAGATTCAGTGCCTCTAAACTTTCAGGAAGAGCAAAAGCTCCTCTGAAGTGGTACCCACCTAGGAATAGCACACTTCAGCTTGTAGATGGAGAACACCTTCTAAGCCAGTGTGTTCTTCATCAGGACAGTACAATTCCTCTGTCCCACCGTGGAAAATTGTTTCACCCTCAGGCTAGTCTGTCTTTTCAACTGCCATCAAATGAGAATAAAATTTCTGAATTTTTAGAGAGTCTTATTTCCCTGCTTCATGCACAGTTTAAGGAAAAATTGGAAGAAAAAAGAAAAAAAAAAAAAGAAAAAAGGAAAGAAAAAAAAAAGGAAAGAAACCTATAAAGCTGGTTTAATAATTTTTAAAGAGATTTTAAATGATGCTTGCTTTATCAAGGCTGATGAAAATGACAGTAGTGTCAGAGGGTAACAGGTTGCTAATAAATACAATAGTTTAGTAAAGTGCTATTCTTGTCATGGAAAAACATAATCTCAGAAAAATAATACCACTGTAATTCATTTTGGAAAGCTATAGAGGCTTCTTGGATGAGGAATGCAGTTATTAAAGGCAAAAGTACACAATATGTTGTAATGAAATGGTTGCGCTACACACTTCATTAAACGTTTTGTGAGCCACCTGGGAAATTCCAGCTCTCCTCCCTCAGAAGCAAATGTTCTACGAGGTTGGATCACTAGAGGGAGCACAGAGAGCAAGACTGACACATACCGCGCCTTAGTGACTCCAGCCTTCAAGCAACGCTGAACATGGGGAAAGATTAATCAAGGGGCTACCATAATTTGCATTTATTCTTCCAGTGCAAAATGTATGGTTGCAGGATTCATGGAGAAAGACCTGAATACTTCTAGCTATCAAAAATAAGTTGATATGGCAAGTGCTGAAGTTCTCTCTGAGCAAGAGAGTTGGGGAAAAAACTGACAGACTGCGCATTGCAGGTGTCCATTGGAAGAAAACTCGCTGTCACATGAGATGCTGAAAAGCTTAAAAATTCAGAAAGCACAGCAGGGAGTCCTCTAGGAAATTCAAAGAACTGATATGTTTTGGATGTTTTGACTGTTTGATTTGCAATATTTAAAGGTAGAAAATAAAGGGCGGAGGGAGGGGGAACAGACAAATTTTGTATGAACCTCAGAGGAACAGGAGCTATGGAAGGGATGAACTGCAGATGTGCTGTGATACCTACGGTATTTGCATGATCATCTCAAAAGCTCTTAATTTGTGTTAAAAACAAAATTTAAACACAAGAAACAAAGAAAACCAAATCCCTGACTCCGTGCTTCAGTGTTATGAGTAGTATTGCTGAAATAATACTGTTTACAAAGCACATTCTGCAGATTTATTTCACTTTAATCCACTATTCCTTTTAGGTGAGCAACAAAAGATACATTACAGACAAAAGAATCAGTGCAGAAGAAACTGTGCTTATATCACCAAAGGAAGCCAGTGAGACACTGAAGTGCTGTGTCTGTCTTAAAAGAATTTACAATCATGCTGTAACCTTGAGGTGTACACCCAGCAGAGTGTATAAGGCAAACATGAAGATATTGTTGTACAATGTTATAGAAATAATACATAATATAGTGGAACCTTCTGTTTTTGCTCCTTGTTTATCAAAGCCTGCAGCCTTTTAACTTTACTGTTTCCCCTCAACTAGAATTACAATACGAGATGCTCATACGAATACTGTGGCATAAAGATTGACATTTTAAATGAATACTTGCATTGGCAAAGTGCTTATTAGTGTCTCAGAGTGATTGCAGCAACAATTATCTTTGCTCATATCCATTGACTCACACTCAGAAGGACCCTGTGGATACAAAAACCGCCCAGCACCAGCAGTGTACCATGTGGCACCTCCAGGCTTCACTTCAACAATTTTACATTACTCAAAGCTAAACTGGGCTCAAAGACTGACTGTAGTTTGAACCACTCTTGCTCCCCAGTCCTTCATGGACTGAATGGTACAGTTACATGCTGACACAGCACACTGAGTGATATGTATGCTTGTAAAACAGAGTATTTCAGTCTTAAGTTTCTCTCCTTGGAACAGTAATCAGGAATTTTAGCAGTGAAATGCTATTAATGGTCATTAATCAAGTTTACCTGTCAGCTTCCCTCCTGCATCCTTCCACAAATGTGTTTTTGTGCATGAACAAGCAAGGACAGGGTTGTGCATACATTTCCACATCCAGCAGCATCATCTCTGTCTGGAACTCTTGCTGGGTGTTCCTGGAGGATTTTGTGGCAGGAGATAAACCCAGGTCCTAAACCGTCAGTAATTTGCCAATCTCCATAGCATTCATTTCTTAGACTTCCATGACTTTTGATGTTCCGATGCAAAATTTTCTTTGTTTAAGTAAAAGGTTAATCTCGGTCTATGGATAGTTTCTTTGACTGCTTTCTGGGATTATTTCACTGGTAGAAAGCTAATTTATTGAGCCATACCCACTTGGCTAAGAGTCTGTAAGACAAGCTTACTCCTGTCCTAACAGTAATATATTTTTGATGGTACACACATATATAATACAATTCCATCTCTCTCCATATGTGTGGACACATATATGACACAGTAAAATAAGTCTGTAGTATATAAAGTTTGCAAAGTCCATTGCTCTCCAACTGACAAAAATACTTTTTTTTTAAAAAAAGAAACACTGGTCTTAAGGTTACTCTTACAACCTTCAATTTCTCTGTGAAACACCAGTAGAGCACAATCCTAAATATCGTTTATCACTTTTTTTTTTCTTCCTATGAAATCACTGCCTTATTCAGCAAATGTTTACATATTAAATACTGTTCAGTGAATGGGTCATTCCAGACCTTATTCTCACAAACACTGCACATTACTTCACTAAGAATAAAAATATGTATATCTGTATCACTAGTTTTATGGTGCTTCACAGCAAGAATGCATGTATTTTCACACAGACAACCTCCACCAGCAGAAAAATTATTATTCCCATTCTATAGATGGATGACTAAAAGCCAGAGAGATGCCAAATGACCACTTACTTTCTTAGCACTGATACTGAAATTATTTCTATGGAACTGAGCTCATCTTCATTAACTCTGAGGCCATTTACTATCTTTCTTTTGGTACCGTAACTTCCTTCTGAATTTATTACATACCTTTCAAATGGGACAGTAAGAGAGGTAGCAGTCCTACAGACATGAGTCTGCTCTTGTCTTGCCTTTTTCTGAGAGACTTTTCCTCTTTATCACTGCACTAAGTGTAATGCCACATACAAGTCCCATTTAGCCTAAGCAAACTGTTTAGCTCCCTCCCAGCTGCAAACACAAACATGCATACTGGTCAGACAAAATCTTCTCAGCTTCAAGAAGGTTATTGGTGAACCTGAAATATTCTCTCTGACATAGAAGGGACAAGAATGAATGAAAGATATGCTGCAGAGAAATTTGTGAGTGGCAAGCCAGAGTTGAGCTTTGTTTATTGATATTCTATTAGCAAATACAACAAGCTCCCTGAAGAGGTCCTTACAAAATACACAGATTTTGGCAGAGGGAGAAAGCAAGAGGAAAGTAGTGGGACTATAACTCCTCTTTTAGCACTTCTCAAGTGATCTCAGGTGTATCAGGTGGGTTTTCCTGATGAGTTGTTTAAAGCCATCACACATGCATCTACTTAGTGTGCTCCTTGGAAAAGACACAGGATGAGAATTTTTCTTCCTTGTTCAATTTTTGTTTGCAAAGCTGAAGAGCTCTGCAGAGAACTGAAATTAATAGTAAAGTCTGGTTTAAAACAGCTTTTGGCCATTCTTGCTTCAGTTCTGTATCATTTAACCTCCAGGGCATAATTCTTCCTCCTAACCAATCCCCTTCACATCCCTTATGGATTCTCTTCTTACTTATAACACATAGTTTAAGATTATAATTCCAAGGAGATCTGTACTCCTTCCTACTTAAGTCATCTTGCTTGCTGCTAAAACTTATTTGGTTCAAAGTTATTATATGCCTCCTCCATGTTCAAATATGTAAGCTTCCCAGTGCTCACTAAATATCCTCAGTTTCTCAGTTTGCCTGGGGCCCCAGAAGTACAGATTTATCTTTTACTTTTCTCAGAAAGAGAACTGAACAAAATTGAATCTGCTCTAAGTTTAGTTTTTATGTCCAACCCCTTTATATCTTGCTGTTCAGTGAAACAAGCATAACACATCATTATTTTTTGCTGTTTTACTTGATTATTTGGTTTTTAAAAAAAAATCTACCTTCATTCACTTGTAAGGATATCTGAGACCTGACTTTATTGGAAAATACATTTCAGAAAAAAGTGACAGCATGCCAATGTAACTTTTTCTTCATTTCATCCCCATGCAACTATGACTCTTGCTTTTTTCTTGTCTGTAGCAGACTTAAGTAGTTAAGAAGTTTTACCAGCATCCTTCCCCAGCTTCCTAGTTTAGAGCTCCTTTTACGAGTCATGTCTGTCCTCAGCCTAGGAAGATCTTTCCTGTAAATTAACTGGAGTCCCTTATTTGAGGGAAGAAACGTAATTCCTACACACATCACAGAGACCAAACACTGTCATATCTTTACAAGAGCATCACATCTCAATTTGTCACTTTCTCTAAAGGCAGAGTCTGGTTCTCATGAGCTTCAAATGAACTAAACAGAAATGAGGGTTGATTTTACAGGGACACCATATAAATGCAAGCAATGTTTACAAGTATTATACTTTATCATGTGTGCAGCATCGGCATTACATCTACCATTAGTGGAAATCCAATAAGTAATTCATCCCCCTATCCTTGCAATATGCCTTCATATTCCATGACTATAGCTCTCTACCCACATTTTTTGCCACTTCTGTCCCAGTGGCCTCTGCCTATTACTGTTTCATTTAGGAAACTGTAAGGTCAGAGAGGTGCAGAGGAGAGCAGCAAGGGCCTAGGGAGGGTCTATTATTCTTTTCAGTCTGTTCAAAAGTTTTAATAGCCCTGATAGCAATTAAGTACAGTTAGTACAAATATACTCCCTTGTGGCACAATGCACAAGCAGGTAAAATCTCATAGCATCACTTTCCTTGCTTCCACATCTATCCCTAACCTTCTACTCCTTCCCAGGAGAGAGATACTTTTCAGGAGTATCTTTTAATAGGATTAGGAAAATAATATTAATTAATTTCATGCTTAAAGAGTTGACAATCCAAATGTAAAGGAAAAGAAACGTTGCTTCAAACTAAGGAACAGTAACACACACTTAAAAAAAAAAATTAATAAGGTAGCAAGACCCTACACGACAAAGCCTCTTGCTATATGAAATCCACATTTTGATCCACTCAGATAAGAAAAAGGTTCCATGAAACCTTAAAGCTCTCTGTAGTATTCCATCATCATTGCTCTTGTCCTAAAAGCATTTGCCTTGACATCCCTCACTGCTGTGGTGCCACCACACACTCACAGGCAATAGGGCACAGTCTGGGCCTTACACCAAGATGTGAAAAATCAATTGAATTCCCAGCAGATGGAATCATTGGTGCAGAAAGTGACTAAACACTAACAGTTATTCTGTGATACCAAAGTCTTGAAATAGTATACTGCAAACATATACACTTCAAGAAAAAAAAAAGAAAAAAGGTGATTTAGTTTACAATAACTCTCTGCATGGCATTGTTATTTTCGGGCTCTTTCTTTCCATAGAGATGCTACTATTCACTAGTAAATGAAGAACTTCTCCCCAAATATTTTCTATTCACATATAACACAGAGATATATGCTGTGATACACACTGATATACAACTTTATCATATCACGATAGTGAAACATACAGAATATTTCTATTCCCTTACTGTTACGCATCAAAAATAGACAAGACTGACAGCAGAGTCTTTACATACTGTGACAGGAAACATGATTTTTATTTCTGATTTCATCAGCATCTTTTCACCTCTCTCTCCAATTCTTTATTTCTCTCTTTCACTTCACATATTGCCTTATATATTTGTATTAACCTCCTGCTGAGCTGCAGGGAGGATTTTTTTAGTGTACTCTGTTTCAATCCTTTTATAACATACTCAGGATTATGTATTACATTGAAAGCTTCCAGCATAAAAATAAAGAAGTCATATTATCTACTCCCAAAAGAGTGTTAATCATTATCCTTTAATCATAATTATAATCATATAAATATTAATATATGAAAAAAATCATTGTATGCTTGAGCATGCAAATAGGTGTCAGAAGACAAATGTTCTCTTCTTGGTTTTTGCACAGTCTCGTGGTCACAAGAAAACTGACTGATCTTGTTTTCTAGTTCAGTTTATCTGTCAAAATACATGAATAATACTGGTCTACTTGACCAGGCAGTGGTTGATTCAGCTCATGTTTATATGGGTTTTGAAAACATCACATATGCTAGGCTAAAGAGATGCAAAGTATTATTAGCTGTCCATTATGTTTTATAGAAAACACAGAGGCTGAACATTCGTCAAACTAGTAAATTGGTAGAAAGGAGAAGAACAGAGAAAAGAGAATAAAGAGAGAAAACCTAAAACCTGGTTTGAAACAGAACATATTGGAGCTTGTCTGTAATCCAAGGCAACAAACTTTTGCATTAAATCTTCAAAATCTGCACAGCTACTCCCACCCAGAGTGTGAAACTGCAGCTTACACACTCAGATCTCAGACTGGTCAAAATGAAACGTCCCAGTTTCTCCAGCTTTCTGTATAAATTCTGTGCTGTAACTATGCTGATGCTAATGGTATGAGGTCAATTAACTTTGATCTATAATGACAAGAGCACTAGCTCCCTAATTTAGTGGAAAAAATAAACTTTCAGCAACCTTGAACACTCCCTATGCACCACTATATGTGCTTCCTATCAGGCTTATAATTGAGCACACTCTAGTGGTCTCTAGCATGCTGAGAAAACTGTGCACACAAAACTACAGTCAAACAGAATAAATGGGTTCATACATGTAACTGTGCCATATGACACAATGGTTCAGCTGTGGACCACTCACCCATGGTCATCCAGTGGTTTGAGAATCTCTGGTCTAAAGACTAATGATGTTTGTTATTTGCAATTTCGACTTTCTGTAGCTTGCTTCTCAACGAGATTATATAGTGCTTTATAATCTAGCTATGGCAATTTATGGAAAAAAAGCACATCACTAGATTAACCAGTTTGAGATCATAATTTCTCTCTAATGGCCTTTCGTTGACAACAAGAAAACAAAAGAAAATTAAAGCTGATAGGGCTGTTCTAGTAATGTCAGAAGTTGGCATTCTTTATCAGTCCTTAACTTAAAAGCAGTCAGAATAATGATAAAGGCATCATAGAAATTTTGCTTTTCATCTGTCTGACATATAAATCAATGATCCAAAAAACAAATAATTTTTTTTTTTAGTGAATATAAAAGAAGCCAGCTTGTCTACATTTTGTGTTTATCTTTGACAGAGCCACTTATACCATTTCTCAGAGCACTCACTCACTTGAAACTGCTCCCTCCTCCCAGTTATAACACTGACCCCGTTTAGAGAGCACATCACAAACAGATGCACTGAAATCGGTAGCCTTTCCAGGGTGCGAGCTGACATAATGGGCTGCTTTCCTCTCCCTTGGGAGCAAGCACTCTCTTTATCACTAGGACAAATGACCTGGAGGAGAGGTATCCAAGGCGAGACACTCTATTTCCTTATAAATGCCAGATCAGATCATAACACATTACTGTGACTCACTGTGTTAATGACCAAGTGCTTCGATTTGCAGGGAAAGCACGAAAACGCAGCAGACTGAAGTCAAGCTCTGTGTATGTCAGAGTCCACATTCTAAGCAGGCACTCTACTTTTAAAACTTTGCTTTCCCTTTCAGTACACAGCTTTGAAATTCATAGTTACAAACAGATAAAACTACTTAGATTATCAATAAGTGAGGCTTACCTTACAGCAATTGTGATCTGTTAGAAATGCTGTAAATTATGTGTTTTTCACATCAGAGAAGGTGGGTTTCATCTCTCAAGGGGGCTCCTCTAGGATTCTTCCCTTTGGATTTTTTTTTATCTGTGTGTATATATATATATTTTTATTATTTTTTTTTAATTATTATTACTTTTTTTTTTTCTTTTTGAGTGTAGGTCCTTGTTCCTCATGGTGAGCAAATGGCAGCAATTAGATATTCTCTCTCGGAAGTACAAGGCTCTACCTCATGCCTCTATAATCCTAAGAGTGGAGAAAGAGCCTAAAAAAAAGAAAGGAAAAAATTCCTTTTCAGGTTTGAATGAATCAGAAAAAGAGAAATAGAACTACTCCTTATTTTGGAGGAATCAAAAAAACCCTATGGGAACAATTAAAAGGTAAATTAAGAAAGAGGAGAAGTAGAGAAGGAAAATAAATATTATATGATAGAATATGGGACAGAGAGAAAAGAGGATGAAATCAAAAGCATGGAATCAGAAACAAGAAAATGACAAGGGTTTACTAATGATAAGGAATTACTAGAAACAAATATTTACTTTCCCTTTGATACATCTGTTAATGTTAATAAAAGTCTGAGAAAAATGGAAAACGTTAAATATCCACAGTGAATAGAAAAGCTTCCCAAAGAAAAAGCAGAAGAAACCTGGGAAATTAGAAAGATAATTGTGGGAAACTGCAGTGGGTCTGTGGAATCCTTGATAGAAAATATGAGAGTAGAGATCAGCCTTGAGATATTAAGATTTACCCTTGAGGAGGATGGGAGTAAAGGAGTATTCGGAGAGAGGAGAGATGTACCCGTGAGAGAGAAGGGGATAGAAGAATAACATGGATGATAGCAAGTTTAACCAATGAGATGTTAGTGCTGTAACTTGTAACCAATAGTGAAAAGACACATGAACTGGCAGAATTGTATAAAAGTGCACTTGTAGCAATAAATGGCATCTATTACTTTCATCTTGAAAGAATTTGGTCCATGTCGCTTGTCCGTCTCAACCGCGACAGATAATACATGCAGAGGAAAGGAAAAATATGAAGGCAAATGCTAAGTAACATAAGGACATAGGTCTTTACATTGGTCACCAGTTCAACCATTCTGTAATCACAGACGGCCGTGTCATGGAAGCCTAGTTCAGAATTGCCCACCAAATATTCAGTTCATGCCAGGCCACAAACTACTTAAGAGAGCATTGAAGTAAAAAAACTCCAAAAAACAAAAAACAAACCTTACTGCACCAAAATAATGCATCAAAGGCATACTCTACAGAAAGTGCTTATTACCACTAGCTTTTCTGACACGCTAACTGTCCACACAAAGCCAACAAGATATATGGAAGTGGAGGATAACAGAGACTTCAATTTAAGATCCCTTTATAACACAACTCTTGGAATGCACCATTCTTCTCAATGAAGGTATTCATAAGCTCATATGTGTTCTCCAATGCAATCTTCGAACACATCCTTAGATGTAGGAAAATATTCAAGTGTTTTGCCAAATTAGGAGCATAAGCATAACAGCGTTCATTTCTGTTCACATCAGATGGCTTATATTTACTTCCAGGTCTGAGAAATCTGTGAGAAAAGATCTCAACTGTTTGAACTCCTAGACTGTTTCCAGAAACTCTTGTTAACCGAACTATTCTAAAAAACAGTACTCAAACTTCAGTACCTATTTCAACAAAGAGCTGCTAGAGCAACGGACGATGCAGATTATCTGCCTCCTTTCTCTGCCAAGGCTATTAGTCTCCTGTTTACTGTGTTTTTATCTGTGTTTATCCTCTAAACTAAATTAATTGAAATCACATCTTTAACTTCAACTACTTGGAAGTTTTTCCCATTTTTTCCATCTTAAGGCAACTTCTTGTGAAGATCATTTTCTTTCCTATGAAAGAGGTATAAATAAGAGTGCATGGAGAAACAGAACAGGATTGGTAAAACTGGTAATAGCCAGTACAGTTTAGTTGGCTAAGTCTTAGATTTTCCACCATAGGAATTAGGAATCAAACTTTTCCAGATGTTAACTTTTTTAAACAGCAACTTAAAACAAACCCACTTATAATCAATTTTTAAAGCAAAATAATGTCTTCTCCGTATATATTATACAATGTGAAAGGTAAAGCAAGACAAGGTTCTGAAAATAAATCTTTATCTGATGTAAATAGCTTTTTATAGAAACTCTCACCAAAGCATTTCAAAATGATATACTGCTACCAGATAGCAAATTATCAAAGCCTTGTGGTTTAGTCTTGTTTTTGTTATGAAGACAATAAAAAGTTGTGCTTGCTCTCTTTTCTTCCTGTTACCTTCATACAACCACATGGAAATTCCTCTTAATCATGTTTATACGGAGCAAAAAGTTGCCTTCTGTTTTTAGAAAGCTGGATTACCCTTTCTATAAAGCTACTGAAAAAAACCAAAGTCACAGGAAGGTTTGGAAACAGCAAACAAGAGGGAATTAAAGCTAAAGTGATTTAATGTAAAAATATAATATATTTGAAATTATAATTTCTGATTTACGTTTACTTGCAAATGAATGTTCCTTTCCTTAAAATGTTCTTTAAAGGGGCACATATATTAAAAATCAGTTTGTATGTCACAGAGAAAGATGGTGGCGTTCATACATCAGAAGAGTTAGAAGTATGAGTTTTATATATAGATGTACTTGGACATATACATATATATATATACATATGGAGTTCTTGGTTCCACAAACAAAACATGAGTATATGCAAAAATATGTTTCCCTTTTCTACACAATACCAGACATGTGTCTTGTTTTGAGCAACACAATTACTCTTCCCTAGAGTCAGCAGGACAGATTCACTAACAACACCTAAAGAGTAAAGAATATAGATCAGTCCTTGTTAAATGTATATTTGATATGAGTACTACGTCAGAGAAAATGCTCATGCATAAACTCCCCAGACAGTAGATTGCCATTATTAGCTTTTTCCCAAGCAACTCTGTGACACTGGTTTTCAGGCATCCTTATGAACCAGAAGCACCTTCAAACACTTTAAAGAGCTAGAAACAGAAGAGCAGCCAGGATAGAGGAAGAGAAAGATCTAGACTGGACTCTTTGCCCCCAAGAAAAAAAAAAAACAACCCCTACCCTTGGTAAATTACAAGATTTTGTTTGGTTTTGCACAGCTTTGTTTCATTCTAAATTGCTGCATCTATTGTGCTTTCCTTGATATCTCTGTATAAACCTTTTACCATCTTACAGTGACACATTACATTTGCTTGAGCATAACTTCTGTTATTTAATATTAGTAATAACTTAATAGTTGGCAAAACCTTATCTTAAATTGTTTATTACTTTTTTTTTTAAAATAAAAGGTTACTGCAAGTGCTTTATTCAAATTCCAGAAGCATTCATGTTGATAGCATTTTACCAGAAATATAAATTCAGCAAAATAACAAAATACAGTAGTTAAACCATGATTTTTTTCCAAGCAAAAAAATTTGCTAAGCTTGTTATATAGATATTTTAAACATCTGTGTCAATCTTGTCAGACTTCATTTAAAAAAAAGAATTGACTTTGTGAAAGGGATATTTATACAAGGTCACTGTGATAAATAAATAAGTGCTGGAATTTCTAATCCTATGGATGATTTGCTGATGCAAACTGAGTACAAATGGATTTCAATCACTTTTTTAATATATATGGATATTGTATATATTTGATAGAGTGTAAAACTTCATGCTAGCAATTTGCACATGTAAGTCCACATATACATACACATAATGCCCAGAGTGAATAGTGTCAGAAAATTAGACTTTCAAAGTTTCCTTTTCAGCAGTAACAGAGAGTACCCTGCATTACATAGGCTGGAGACCCCTTGTACTCAGCTCTATTTAAAAAAATAATTTCTCAACCAATGAAACCATGTATCTTTTGTTCACTCTATGATAGCATATAAAGGTCATCCTTTGAATTAAACATATATAAAGCAGCAGTGATAGTGGCTAAACAAAGTTAGGCTAAGTATCCACATGAACTTATGGAAATGCATGTTTCATAGCTGTGGACAAAGATAATGGTATGCAAGGAATTGCTATTCCAGAAAATGATGTAGTCTTTCATCCTTAATAACCAAATAAAAGATGGGAAGTCAGTACTTGGGAGCTGCTCTAGCAAGCAGATCTCCAGGAAACAAGGCTCCCCACAGACTCTTCCTTGATCTTAAAGCTTAACGTGAAACATTTATATGCACGTAGCACCTGGCCAGAAGACGTGGGAAGGCACTTTTATCACACTGGCTGTATTTCTCCCTTAAATAATAGATTTCCCCTTTTTTTTCCCCTCTTCTGGAAATGGAATACATGCCTAATAATGTTTCTGTACTTCCCCCCCACCCCGCCCTGAACAAAACAGTTTAAGTACAACCAGACAATCTTGAAAACCTCAACATCACACAACCTTGAAAACCATTAACATTCCTCAAATTGTCAGGTTCTGAATTGCATCCCCAGTTTTTGAAAGCAAAAATATGTAGTCAAAGTAAGTTAAGCATTATGTGGATTAAGAAGTTTTTATGTTTTTTTCCAAAAAAAAGACATTAAGTTTAATGGAATGCTAATCTGCCACCCACATTTCCTTGACATCCAAGCATGTGGATATATGATGCACAGGCTAACTATGTCCAACTGAATCTATACAAGTCAGCTGAATTATGTACAATATTTTCCCAAAGACATTCCATAGGACTGAAGAACAACAGTATGTGAACCTTAAATCGCTGCTCCAAACTATTGCCATCTTCACAGAGGTTGACTCATTTGTGTCTTATGCAGGAGTTAATGTATCAAATATATATAACATGTATGTAAACCTGTACATCCTGTAACTATATCTTTGTATTCTTCAAATTATTCTTCTTTTTATCTACATCCTTGAGAATCAGCACACAACCAGTTATATATGCAAAACCTCTGTATACATGGACACTGAAAAACACAGAAAAATATACTTTTAATCAAATGACAAGTAGCTTAGCACAATACACGTTCACCTTTGCATGTAAAATGAAAGGTGATTTCCACATGGATTTGAATTATTTTCAGTATTAATATTTTCTTTACAAACAAGAAATCCCTAAATTTATTATCCATTTAGACTAGCATTTGTTGAGTACATGGGCTGAGAAAATATATCCATTTTTGTTTGGGCAAAACAACATTTCATATCTGCCTTGAATAAAAAATTGCAAATAAGCATTGCAAATAAGTCCAGTATTTTGGCTGAGAGCAGGGCAGGAAAAAAAAAAATCCAAGGTTACTCACAAGTTGAGGTATTTGTTCATTTGAGGTCCTGATTGTGACTCCATTGGTATTGCCATACAAAGAGATTTTTCTGTCATTTAAATGTGAGAGAACACATGGTTTAAGAGAAACTGTGAAAGGAGTTGTTACCTTGGTTAACTTCTATGATCTGGGGCAGGCAGAGCTTGGACACCCACTTTTAGCATTTAACCATCTATCACTAACTGCATGTAAGTAACCTTTGTCACTTTTTCAGGATTCCCAGGGATTTGAAAATCAAACACTAAAAAGGTCGTGAGTACACAGAAGGAAAAACAGCTGAAGAGACTGCATCCAATTCAGGCTGTAACAAATGCAATTAGGCCCAAACAAAGCAAATGAGGAATTACTGGAAGGTTTCACTGTCGCTCTCACTACAACAGAAATTTTTGCTGTAAAGCATGAGTTAGACTTGCATCACATAAGATTAGGATTTGAAACAAGAAAAAGCAGCAGCTCTCTTCCTCTACAGCAGGAAAAGAATGTGAAGTACCTAAAGACATTTGGGTTTAGTACAGCTATTGTAACAGCACTCATCTCTCCAGCTGATTTTCTGGATTTCCATATGTGTAGAAGAATAACAAATATTCCTCTTTTCTGCCTTTCCTCGTGTAAGGGTGTATTATTTCCAGTTAACATTTTGGAACCTGAGGCACAGGAAATTCTCTGCACAAGCCAGTGGGAAATCAGCACTCCCCCCTGTGCTCTCTCTGATCCTTGGAAAGTACTTAAGAGCACTCACCAGTTTCTCTCCACTGACCAGGAAAGAAAATTTAGAAAAATCAGCAAAAGTGAAGCCACCAGTTTTCAGTTAGACCATTTTGAATTTGGGCAAGTTAGGCTACCAGTATGAGTTCAGTGATCAGGAGTAAGCTGTTGCAATTGCTGGTGCAGCAGTAGGTACTTGGTCATCCCTGTGAAATGCTGCTGTGTTCCTTATGCTGGTATGTGGAGAAGCGTAGATACTTTTGGAATAAGATTTAAAAAAAAAAAAAGCCCAGCATAATGTGCAGGAAACTCACCGTATTTTGTGAGACATTAAGGGAAGTGAGCATGGTCCCAGCCCAGACAGCCATAGCTTAGTGAGCAGAGCCTTCTTCTGGAACACAGGTCTAAACTTCAGTCAGCTCAAACCTCAGCTTTCCTAAGCAAACATCGCAACCACCGAGAAGCTGAAGAGAAAACTAACATTTGCTTCCCTCTCACGTATTTTGCAGAGCCTACTCTAAGAACAGAAGACAGAACACCAGAGATGGGACAGGCAGAGAAGCCCTAGTTTTATGAGTTGTGAGAATTCTTAGAGAGGCATCTTTCCAGTACTGTCTCATTTGAGGCAGTTCAGATCATAGTCTGAACCAGAGCTTTAGGTACCTAGGGACTTCTAATGTAGATGAATATAGGTACACATAGAAACTGGCCAGGGCTGAGTATGGACTTGCAAAGACTTAAAATTTCGACACACACAGTCGAAAGGGCAGGCACCTGAATGAAGCATGAGCTCCTGATGTGAATTTACACCTAAAACATCACTGATAAAATGAGCTTATTTGACTTGCTAAATGCACTTATTAATCCATCTTCTTTACAGTGAAACAGTTGCTTGGCATGAGATTATTTCCTGCCCTCCTTAAGCATGTACAGAAAGAATTGCAAAGTCCTGCTCCGGCACTTTTACAGTCAGTCCAAAGGCTGGGTCTTGGTGCATCCATTTCAGGTGGAGACAGCAAAGATTGCTTCAGAATAGTATTACTTCCTCAAAAGAACTAAAGAGGAGCTGGAAACAGTACCTAGCTTCTTCATCAATCACTGTTAACTACTAGAGACTGCAAAAGAAAGGCCAGGCTTGTGGCCAAGCCATTTGTTTTGTGCTCAGTCTAATTCTTGGTACTAACTCAGCTTTATCTGTGACACTGGGCAAGTTGGTTATCAATTTCTCCATTATCCACCTGTAAAGAGGGAATTGAGAGTACCTCCATGTTTCTTCACCATCTGCCAGGTCTATTTTCATTGTAAATACTGGGCAGCGAATATCTTCTATTATTCATAGGCTAAGGCCAGACAAGACTAGAAGACCTTCTTATCTGACCTCCTGCATATCAAAGGCTATTATGTGTATATACAATACACAGTGGGGAGCTGATCACAATTGGGGTCTCCAGGTACTCTTCCAACAGATAAGAAATAGTAATGTTAACTCACACACAATCACTCACAATCTTTAACTTTCATACATTTTCACTATATGTCTTCAGTGGCAACATTTGTTTCCTGTATGTTTACAATAGTGTATTTAAATGGCACTCAACTCTATTTAGGAAAGGAGGAAATAAAATTCAGCTTAATGAGAATTAAGTTTACTCCTCATTTCTGCTGGTATAAAAAAACCCACACAACTACTCAAAGTAGTAGTAGAATTTTTGTATCTTGATGGACTAGAATAAAATAGTTCAAAAGAAAATACTGCAGCAAGAAGTGTGACAGAAGGTGTCATGTATGTACTAATACATCACCTGTTTATCCAGTTTATAATTGTATTACACACTACCATTGTGTCAGCTCTCAGAAAAATACCATCATATCGACAAAGGCAGTAATTCACATTGTTTATCTTCTGAGTGTGTCTGCACATATGCATTTTTCCTCAGGCTTTCCAATTCTTGTTTAAGGAACTGTGATCATCTCAGTGTCAAAATTCAACTTATCAGATGCTATATATATACTGAGGGAGTAAAATATAAGGGCTCATAGCATGCAAGAGTTCAAACAATATGATTTGATCATCCCCCATGGACTTAATCCCTGTGATTCTGTGACACCTAGCACTGAGGTGAGTGAGCTGGTAAGATGTGCTGTCTGTTTTCTGCCTCCTTATAATACAATCAAGATGATTTGACTATAAAATTTGAGACAGAATGTAAGACAGTCCTTGATCACACTCCCTTCTCATTTAACAGCTACATAAGTATCTTCTCCAAGAACTTATTTCAGGAAAGAGTACACTGAAGAAAGGCTGTATAGTTCATCAGATCTGAAAAGAAATCACAGTATCACAGTATCACAGTATGTTTGGGATTGGAAGGGACCTCAAAAGATCATCTAGTCCAATCCCCCTGCTGGAGCAGGAATGCCTAGGTGAGGTTGCACAGGAACATGTCCAGGTGGGTCTTGAATGTCTCCAGAGAAGGAGACTCCACAACCCCCCTGGGCAGCCTGTTCCAGTGCTCTGTCACCCTTACTGAGAAGAAGTTTTTTCTCAAATTTAAGTGGAACCTCTTGTGTTCCAGCTTGATCCCATTGCCCCTTGTCCTATCATTGTTTGCCAACGAGAAGAGCCTGGCTCCATCCTCATGGCACTCACCCTTTATATATTTATAAACATTAATAAGGTCACCCCTCAGTCTCCTCTTCTCCAAACTAAAGAGACCCAGCTCCCTCAGCCTTTCCTCATAAGGGAGGTGCTCCACTCCCTTCATCATCTTGGTTGCCCTACGCTGGGCCCTCTCCAGCAGTTCCCTGTCCTTCTTGAACTGAGGGGCCCAGAACTGGACACAATATTCCAGATGGGGTCTCACCAGGGCAGAGTAGAGGGGAAGGAGGACCTCTCTTGATCTACTAACCACCCCCCTTCTAATACATCCCAGGATGCCATTGGCCTTCCTGGCCACAAGGGCACAGTGCTGGCTCATGGTCATCCTGTTGTCCACCAGGATCCCCAGGTCCCTTTCCCCTACACTGCTCTCTAATATGTAATTTCCCAATCGATACTGGAACCTGGGGTTGTTCCTGCCCAGATGCAGGACTCTACACTTTTCCTTGTTAAATTTCATTAGGTTATTCCCCGCCCAACTCTCCAGCCTGTCTAGGTCTCGCTGGATGGCAGCACAGCCTTCTGGCGTGTCAGCCACTCCTCCCAGCTTAGTGTCATCAGCAAACTTGCTGATAGTACACTCTATTCCCTCGTCTAAGTCGTTAATGAATATATTGAATAATACTGGCCCCAGTACTGACCCCTGAGGTAATCCACTAGATACTGGTCTCCAACTAGACTCCGCACCATTGACTACCACTCTCTGGCTTCTCTCCTTAAGCCAGTTTGTAACCCACCTCACTACTCTATTGTCTAGACCACACCTCCGCAACTTAGCAACTAGGATGCTGTGGGAGACTGTGTCAAAGGCTTTACTGAAGTCAAGGTAGACCACATCCACGGCTCTGCCATCATCCATCCACCTTGTAACATTCTCATAAAAGGCTATGAGGTTGGTCAAGCATGACCTACCCTTGGTAAAGCCATGCTGACTGCCCCTAATAACCTTCTTATCCTTGATATGCCTTGAGATAGCACCAAGGATAAGTTGTTCCATTACTTTCCCAGGGACAGAGGTGAGGCTGAATGGTCTATAGTTACCCGGGTCCTCCTTCTTGCCCTTTTTGAAGATTGGAGTGACATTTGCTTTCCTCCAATCCTCGGGCACCTCTCCCGTTTCCCAAGACTTGGCAAAGACGATGGAGAGCAGTCCAGCAATGACCTCAGCCAGCTCCCTCAGCACTCGCGGATGCATCCCATCTGGACCCATGGATTTATGGATGTCCAGTCTATTTAATTGCTCCTTAACCCAGTCCTCATCAACTAAAGCAAGCTCCTCCATTGACCTGGCTTCATCTGGGGTCTCAGGGGTACAGGGCTCCCCAGGACAGCCTCCGGCAGAGTAGACAGAGACAAAGAAGGCATTCAGTAATTCTGCCTTCTCTGTATCTTCCGCCACCAGGGCACCCACCCCATTCCTCAGTGGGCCTACATTGCCTCTGGTATTAGTTTTATCCGCTATGTATTTGAAAAAGTTCTTTTTGCTGTCCTTGACCCCTCTCGACAGCTGTAATTCTAAGGAGGCCTTGGCTATCCTAGCTGCCTTCCTACATCCTCTAACAGCAGCCTTATATTCTTCCCAAGTGGCCAGCCCCTGCTTCCATGACCTGTAAACTCTCCTCTTCTGCTTGAGCATACTCAATAGATTCCTATTCAACCACGCAGGCCTCCTGGCTCCCTTCCTTGACTTCCTACGTGTGGGGATGCTCTGATCCTGAGCGTGGAAGAAGCAATCTCTGAATGCAATCCAGCTCTCTTGGGCCCCTTTTCCTTCAAGCAGTCTTGCCCATGGGATTTCCCCCAGCAATTGCTTGAAAAGGCCAAAGTTAGTCCTGCTAAAGTCCAGGTTTGCAATTCTACTTGCTATTCTGTTCCTGCCACACAAGATGCTGAACTCCACCATCTCATGGTCACTGCAACCCAGGCAGCCCTCAACCTTTACTGCTTCGACCAGACCCTCCTTGTTAGTGAGGATGAGATCCAGCAGTGCACCTCTCCTAGTCGGCTCCTCCACCATCTGCATGAGGAAGTTATCATCAATGCACTGGAGGAACCCCCTGGACTGTGGCTGGCTGGCTGAATGGTCCTTCCAGCAAACATCAGGGAAGTTAAAATCACCCACAACAACCAGGGCCTGTGACTGCGAGGCCACTCTCAGCTGCCCATAGAAGGCCTCATCAACTTCCTCAGCCTGATCTGGTGGCCTGTAACAGACGCCCACAACAGTGTCACCCCTGCCAGCCTGCCCCTTGATCCTGACCCATACACTCTCAACTCGCTCATCATCCACTCCTGGGCAGAATTTAGTACACTGTAGTTGCTCTCTCACATAGAGAGCAACTCCACCACCACGCCTGGCTGGCCTGTCTTTTCTGAAAAGGGCATAGCCATCCATGACCACATTCCAGTCATGTGAACTGTCCCATCATGTTTCTGTAATTGCCACCAGGTCATAATCTCCCAGCCGAACATAGGATTCTAACTCCTCCTGCTTATTCCCCATGCTGAGCGCATTGGTGTACAGGCATTTCAGGGAGCGAGCAGAGCACTCCCATTTCTCCCTAGGAGCATAGGAGGCCACCTGGTCCTCATCAGTTTTAGAATGCTGCCCCACTGGGACAAGCCCAGCTACAACCCCATCCCCCTTCGAGCCTAGTTTAAAGCTCAAAATCTACCCAACCTAGAAACAGGTAGGACAATAACTTGGCTTGGAGGGAGGTCACATTCAGGAAAACATCCCATGGGCAAGGGCTCCAAAACTCAGCATGAAGCCTGTTGTGCAGGATAGGATGAAGCAAACTGGAAGCAGAAGAAATGAGAACTGTGAGAAGAGGGGCAGAGTGGCACTACTCAGAGTAAGAATGTTTTATCAGGAAGCAACAGGATACTTGTAGGTACTGAAGAATACTGGGCTGAGAAGACAGCAAACCAGAGAGAACTGAACCAAGAACGAGCCAGGAAACTGGAGAGAGAGCGCCGAGATAGCTATGAGCAATAAAAAGAAGTGAGACAAAGAATTAAAGGAAGAAGAATACTGGGACAAAATGCAGTGCTGGGAAGAAGGATGAGGTAGAAGGTTGAAGCAGGGAAATGAGGAATAATCAGACAAGGACAGAAAGGTTCAGTCTCTGAGGATCTGGTCAGCTGGCCAAGATTCTTTTCCCAGGAACATGGATGGTATGGGAAATAGGTTAGGGAATCCACAGGATGCATATACTTTCTTCCTCAGATAACTCTCTGTCACTGCTGCCAATGACACAGTTAGTTTGAGTAGCAGATGGTTGTCAGATGTGTCCAAAGACTGCCACCTTGCTGGTGACCCCTGTGGGTGTTGTTATGATTCCACAAAATATAGTTTGCTGTTTTCAGTTTCTTCTCTAAAAATCTGAGGAACCATACAAAAACATTAGAAATAATATTATGCTTGCAAGTAAAGAATTTTTGTCCCATTTCTTTTTCTGTTGTTTTTGTTGTAGTTGTTTCTTGTCTAAATAATGCAGAAAATGAGTGGAAAGTTAAGGGGTTCACTGGAGGGAGAAAAAAGTATATTCTTAGGGTCAAGAGAGTTGAATGCTGCCTGAAGAATGAGACTCTATGTCTGCCTTTGTACATAACACGAGGCAGGACTCCAAACAGAAACCTTCACTAATGGGGTGGTCACTTAATTCTGTCACTTTTTACATGTCCCATGTAAAACATCTGGCCAAGTTTACTGAGTACTCACAGTTTCAGCCAAACTGTAACATATTATGATGGTTTTCTAAATATCTAATACAGTATGCTTTGAAAAGCATTCTCAAGACATCTCACCGTGAGCACCAAAATTAATAGTAGTTTGGCAATATTTAACTTTGTCTCACAACACAGTCCAGGTTGTTCAGTAACACTGCTTGATTTTATATGGATACTGTAAATGCACAAAGAAGTTACTAACTCAGTCATCATAACAGAATAAAATTAGTATATCACATCTTTTTCAATGAAGATAAAATAAAACATTGAATGCTGATGAAGTAAAGACCATCAGAGCTGAGGATGAAAGAAGATGCTGACATAAAAATAAGTGGTGTGTGTTTGTATATGTAAACACCACGTACTACTACTACTGTAGAAATGAGAAAACACAGAGTGCATGGGCAATATTAAATTTAACATGTGCTTGATTTCGCAGCCTTAGTGATCCTTTGTTAATCCAGATTTTTGAGTGCAATATGCTATAGATAATCTCATATATGTAGTTTTCAAGAATTTATAGGGAAGAGACAAACTCTCAAAAAGTTGAATCAGAGCATAACGCTTTTTGTACCAGTTTGGGAAAAGATGTAACCATAAGCTGATGTGTTACCTCAGAGCCACTAGCAGCACAAAGATCTGTCAAAGATTTGGGCTGGACTAACAAGAAATGCAAGATTAACTTGAATCATCCTGATTTTCTGGGTTCTTGTTTGCTCCCAGGAGGGTGCTGGGACAGAGGGAGAGGTGCTCGGAGCTCCTCCGGGGCGGGCGGCGCTGCCGAAGAGCGGCGGCACCATCTAGCGGGCGGCTGGAGCGCTGCCGCCCGGGCAGCGCCGTGGCTGCTCACGGGGCTCGGCCCTCCCGCCGGAATGGGAGCGGGACACACAGACACACAGACACACAGGTTCTCTAGGGAGAGATACCTTGGTATTGAGATTTTGTAATCGCTCTTTAGATACAATTGAAAGTTACTTTAGATAAATGAGGAGTCCCATGTAAAGCAGGGGAGCTGAGGGACAGACACACAGACATAAGGTTTTAAAGCATCCTGGTTTGGCCATAGATGTCAATTTAATGTTAAAAACCTCCAATAAGTCTCCAGTCAGCATACTTCCTTTTTTTCCCCTCCAGCTCCGAAAAAATAAGTGAAATCCTTGACACCACAACAACTCCTCTGTCAGATCTAAAAAAAACCAAACCAAACCAACACAACAAAAAGCACAACAAAAAACAACCAACCAACAACTAGAAAAAAACAAAAACAAACCAAGAGCTTCCTAATGAAGAGGCTATGATATATTTTCTGAAAACGAGGGCAAAAAATATTTTTCCCCTTCCTATCTCAGAAAGCTGTTTCTGGAAAGCATCATTCAACTGACACACACTGGGGAAACATGCCATGGAAATGCCAAGGCCAGATAGTTAAAACCTGGCACACAACACTCAGTTGAAAATAGAGACTTACAAGCAGGAGTGCTGAGCAAAACAGGCACAATTGCTGCCACTTCATACTCTAGCCCTTCAAAACTTACACAAGCTACACAAGGAGATGAAATTAATTCTGCTCTATTTTGTACCCCAGATGATTTATTATGTCCATACAAGTCAACCCAACATTTCTAAAAAGAAAAGATATTTCACTAAAATGTAGTCCTACTTGAATGACCTTTGAAAACCAGGAAATAGTATGTACCTGCCAAGAACCTGTTGAGGATTCATTCAATGTAATGTATCCATCAGTACACAAGATCAAGTCGTTGGTTAGTGTTACACAGTAAGGTTCTTTAGCTGAAACCAAACTTTTATTTGTGACCACACGCGCCCTGCGTTTATTTGTCATCCATACAGACAGTGAGGCTTCTGCTTCTTTTGGGGTTTGTACCAGAGCAAAGCTTAGGAGGCTTATACCATCATAGGCTTTAGTAAAAGGCAAATATGGCTGTGGTGGTTTAAGCTCTATCCACACATTCCTACTAGCCCTGGTTTGCATCTTTCCAAACCTGTCACTCCCAAATCTGATTTACAAGGGAATACACACTTTTTCATTGACATTTAAAGCTAAAATGCTGGGCTGAGACTCAAAGGCTTCTTTAACTCAGCTTCAGGGGAGGAAACCTCCAGCAGACATGCAGCACAGAGAGCTGCAGATTAAGGAAACAGTTCAAAGTACCCCACGAAGATTCACCAAAAGTTGTCAATCAAATCCTCAAGTCAAAAAACCTCAGTGAAATTTTTACAGACACCCACCTGGTTCACTCTATTCTATCAGGTGGCAAGGAAGGAGAAGAAAGAGTTTCAGAAAACTGTGTATAATGTATTTGGAAAAAAAACATCCACTATAAAACATATTGCAAGGCCTATCCACAAGTAACTCTATTTGCTGAGGCTTTGCATCTACATCACAGCGAGTAGTACCATTTTTTGACTACACAACTCCTTTTCTTAAAAGCAGTACACACATTCTTTATATACTACCAGAAACTCTTACACTTAAAGAGGGCCAGGCAAAATATTTTCAAATACTTGATGAGTCCTTCTGACTGAAGACTCAACTAGCAGATTTCTTATACAGAGAATACAGGGAGGCTTTCACAGAGCTATGCATATGTGTGGATAGAAGCTGTGAAAAAAACACAGCAAAATGAAAACCAGAAATAAATATAATAGTGTTGTTATTAGTTTTTAGGAGGAAAAGGAAAGTTTCCATTAAAGCACATGCAGGATTGTAGCAGTTTGTGCACGTACCAGAGGAAAACAAAACTTAAACAAAACAAACAAAAAAAAACAACAATAAAAAAATTACACAAGCCAAGCCCTTTGAGGGAAAAAAATCCCAGCCCTCTGAATAACTGAACACTGAGTCCTGGCACTAGTTTTTAAAGTTGTTATTCTTCTCCTATATGGCTGCAGTAATCTTGAATGTCTGCTTACCCTTCTGAGGTCTATGCAAGAATCTATTTATAACTGTGGGATACCAGTGCTAGTGCCTTGTGACACACAGCCTCTGTTACTGGAAATGATCCTGGCTGATTTACTAGCAACAGAATGAGTAGCTGACATAAGCTATGAGAACAAGAAGTTCAATTCTTAGACAGGAAGTAGAAGAATGAAAAGAGAAGCCTTAAGATGCACAGGTACTCAAACCAAACAAATAATAAAGAAATAAGGAAAAATCCTCCATTTAAAACACAATTGTCCTTATTTACTCATAAGTGACAGAGTAAAGAACAAACCAAAGACCAAAGTATCTATCAATTTAGTTACATCAGCTCTTGGATGTTCTAATTAAGATAGCAAGGGTATACCTTTTCAAAGGTGAAAAGCATCCATGATCAGAAAAATCAAAGCCAAGGGAACCAGACCTGGCATGGACTTTAAAAAAGCCTTGCTCACAAAACTGTTCATCACCACAGAGTAACAACACAAAACTAACTAGAATGGAACTCCTAAAACTAATTTCACCAAAAGTTTGTGAGCTAGCTTTCCCTGCAATCTGTCAGAAGGATATCTTCACATAACCAGAAAAAAAAAATCCTACTGGAATATCAGCTGACACATTTTTGCTTCTTCCACAACTTTCCCCTTTTGTATTCCCTTGAGTGCTGTATCAGTCAACACTTCACAACATCCACATTCTCTTATCAACAATCAGACACTAGTGTTCATGGCAGCCCCTTGCCAATGGATAGGCAAGTTTGACACATGCCTTGTTTATTTTGGAGATTTGATAAACTGTGATCCTTGGCTCTTGGTATTTCTAAGTTTGAGAACAGATTTATTTATCACCGGCTCTGAAATAAGGCTATAAAACTTCTGTGAAAATGTGTAGATGGTTCTTTAGAGGAC
Source organism: Nesoenas mayeri (assembly GCF_963082525.1). NCBI lineage: Eukaryota > Metazoa > Chordata > Aves > Columbiformes > Columbidae > Nesoenas > Nesoenas mayeri. The sequence continues at coordinate 21,527,507 of NC_137540.1, forward strand.
AGCTGTAACACTGCTAATGAAATGGTTGACAATGTCTGTTAAATAATAAAAACACATTGAGCTAGCTTACTAAGGAGTAAGCCACACCAGTACTGATATGACCAGAAGGTTTGCCAGGCTTTGTGATAACAAGAGTCTATTTATAGACTTTGGAGTACAGAGCAGACGCTGTACTAAGCACAGGTAAGAGTAAGAATACACAGCTATGAGCAGTCTTATCCTTTTAAAACTATATTCTCTGGTTATATAAATTAATCACTTACAAGGTCTCTTTCCTAGAATTTGAGTCAATGGAAATCCACAGCATTCCCACAGTTGCAAGTATTTCTGGGTATTAAAACATCATCCAGTGAGAAAGCAGCTTCGCACTGCAGCATCAGCAGGAAACACTTACTATGGTTTCCAGAGGGCATCACCACATCACAGTGACTATGTGGAGAGAGAAGGGTATTTCTTCACGTATGGTATTTCCTCCTGAAGTATCTCAGTATGGTTTGCCTGTAGCATTTGGAGGTGTGTATTCGGAATAAGCTGCTGTTTCAGAGAGTAGTAGTGAGCAAACTGCTTTTGCAGAGGTCAGTGTTCCACAACAAAGGAGGCTGTTGCTTAGAGCAGAGTATTACCATAAATACCAGCTTCTTACAGTTATTTCACTTCTTGGTAGTGGTCGATATGTCGAGTGTCAAATTCAAGAACAAATGTGGTGACTACACGCTATATTGTAAAATCAATAAGGAGTCTCCTTGGGTCTTCCAAGTCTAATGCAAAGTCTGTATTTCCTTGTCTACAGCAGAAGACATTTATCCAGGCAGTCCACATTGCAGGAGTCAACAACAGCCTAGAGAGTGCTTTGCTTCAGTTTGAAGACGACATGTTCATCAAAGAAGCATTTCTCTAAGGAAAACTAAAAGAACTGGTTAAGAGAATGCAGACAGCCCTAAAGACAGAAGGTTTTTGCAACCAAGGTATTTAGATTATGCAGCGCCATCCTATAGGAGATTCAGGATTTCCCAGGCTAAGAAGGAGAACTTGCAGCTTAATTAGATAATTACATGATACATTTTATCATGGAGGATTAGATACACCTTCAGCAGGGTTATTTGGTGGTGTTTGTTTGGGTTCTACTATCTTCTTGCACAGTTGTGCAAGCTATTAAATTTGAGGCAATAACAAGACATCTCTTGCCTGCAATGTTTCCTCCCCCCAGATGAATTGGATACCCATTACTTTTGAATAGGGGCTGCACCACTGTTTCCATTACAGTTTTTTATCAGGTGTGCATTTGGTCTACAAGGTGCAATTGCAGTTTATGCATGCCCACATTGTCAGGAGTTCAGTCAGACAATATTAAGCTCTTTATTCATGTAATTCTGTGTCTTCCAAGAACTGTTAGTAAGAAGGTAGTTTCAAGCAGGCATGGAAAGACTTATGGAAGGAAGTTTTAGAAAGACACAATATTTCAAGACATATTGGTAGAATTTGGACTAGCTCATGCTAGCCTGGGGGATCAGTACTCTACAGCTGTTAGATGCTGGTAGACTTTAGGCTTGCTAGGGGAGGTGGGGCAGGAACTAGTGATAATAGAGGCATTAAAAAGGCATTATTATCTATTTATTTTTAAATGCTGATGTGATGATTCCTTACAGTTTGACTTTTGGTCAGGTACTGCTTTCTAGCCACCCTCTTCCCATATGGAAAATGCAGTAATTTGCAGGCCACGCATCAGAACATTAAAGAATTACCTCAGAATGGCCTGCCTAGCACCATACACTGCTTCCACATACAGTGTCCAGCACTGGAAAGCAGTTTCTCCATTTGAATATTAAGCACTTGCATAATCTACACAGACACCACTGTCCAGACAGAATCACTTTATCAGCTCTGCACATAGCTCCCTGATTGAACTACTGAGCTCTAGCAGATTCCCTGATTTGCCAACAGCTGCAGCTCCCCAGCACATTTGTTGGGAGCAGAAATGCTTCATCTTTGTTGGCTCTAAGTCTCCTGATTTCCCAGCCTCTGTAAAACCCGTGACATCCCAACAGTGCTCTGCAGCTGCTGGAACTTTAGCCAAATATATTTTTGGCACTCTACAGAGTGCTTCTTGAGGAGCTCAAGCCAACTGCCCTCTGAGCTGCTAAAACACCTCCACCTACAGACCCTTCTCTCTGACCTGTGTGTACAGCCAACTATAATGAGAACTGTTTCATCTCTTTCCACACAAAAATCTTACTGACTTCCTCACAGTTCTATAATGCTTCACATCATTCACACCTGACCCTTATTAAGAGAAAGGTATAGGATGTGATGTTGAACTACATATAGGGACATTACAAACCTTGTTGTCCTGGAAGGTGGCACACTTCACACTTTCCTAAATCTAAACCATCTGGGGGCTGAAAATTCCCAATTTCAGTACAACTCACATTAGAGCAGGGCCTAAGAAAGCAACCTTAAAGGAGATTATTTGCAATATTTTCATTGGGCTTTGTCTGTCCAGATAAAGAACTAGTAAGAACATCTTCATTTTCTTTAATCTGTTTTAAAGAGACACAGGCTCCAGGGATTTTTTTTTTTTCCTTCAATTTCTGATTGCCCACAGGTTAATCATCATGACTAAATAGACACATTTTTAATACCACTATTACTGTTAACTGATATGATGCTTTTCTGTTTATCCAGAAACAAGTCAGATAACTGTTACTATCAACAGAACTTGAGTGGGCCACAGCAGCACATTTTTCCCCAAATTGACCCAGAGAATACACTAAACATCTGTCCTCAACAGTTTTAAACTGTCCTCTAGCATTAATTTGGCTTTCTCTCCATGTTATTCTTTCGTAAACTCAGAACAACTTTTTCCAGTCACTCAGAGGAATCTCCAGTAAAAACAGACAAGTCGTGAGTTGATGGTTTTTTATATTTTTGAGATTAAAGAAGCATATTTATTTTTGAGTAAAATCAACATAATTCCTACAGATTGCAGTAGAGACTTCCGATTGAACTGAAACTTCATCTCACATGCTTTATGAGGGTGTATGTACATCTTAGTAAAGAGGAAAAGGAGAGTATAAGACTTATTTTTCTTTAAATTACAGAAACAGTTTAATTTTAACTAGCTATGTTTTTCTTTGCAGTCAATAATACTCCTTCCACACCACAGTTTATCCTAGGATTTTCACCCTCATACAAAAAGAATCCCACACTTTCACAGATACATGTAAGTTTGCAAGTTTTAAAACATACACACAGGAACTGACACATTACCAGTGAACACAGAAATTACCAAGAAATGGTTCATGTATGAAGAGGCAATGGTCAGTGTCTTACTGGATGACCATATGCCCAACAGAATTACCTTGACTGTAAGAATTCCTCTCCACATGGACTGAGGTGCTACTGAAGTGAGGCAGGTTTAATGTTGTCTACTGCAAGAATTAATTTTTTACTTCATAGTTTCTTCTAGCATTCTGTTAACGAAACAACTCCTCCTTGAGCTGTCTAATTCCCTAAGGCCCCAGCTGATAGACTTTCAAAAAAATAATTCTACCTAAGCATTGAAAGACTTGAATTAGACTGTTACTCCTGACTTCTGCTGGTCTAAGATCAGTTCCAAATACATGATAGAAGTCTGAAACAAGATTTCCTGGAAATGAAAATATTAATCTCCCCCAAAGGGCATGGGAAACTAAGAAAGATAAGGTAGTCTAATGAAAAATAAAACTTTCCTCTATTCCCCACACAATTATGAGGAACTTCTAAGCAGCTATAATTTACTATTTACTAAAAAATGCCCTTTTTTGAAAGCCAGCTTTTGGTGCTTTGTTTTAGACTTCAGTAGCTTATCAGATCAGTAAAAGAAAGCTTACTATCCTGAAGAATTTAAGGCTATGAACTAAAAATTCATACAAAGTGAACTGGGAGTAGCCACTTTAGCTACAGCACGCTTGCATGCACATGCCTTTACCTGGTAAAGGAGCTTTGCCAAAAATTTTGGGGCCCAGCATTAGTTTGCATATTTAGAGTCCCCTTTACTACATAGAAAACACATGCTCAGACTATTTTTTCTATTACATAGTTTATTTATTTTCTAAAATAAATAGCTACAATTGCTGAAGCCTTACAAGATTTTATGTACAGTTCAATTCTGTTTAACTGACATTGGTTACTGAGCTTATTTTTGCTTTCTTAGACTTCTTCCATGGTCAGCTGGCATATAATCATAGGGTTAGGACCCGGAATTCATTCCCTGGCCTACCCAGCTGCCAGCTGGCTGCCTCCATACCTAACTGGATGGCAGGTATCTTAGATTGTTCTATTTTGTTATTGAAAGTACTTTTTTATCCATTTCCTGCATTTACTTGTTTGGAAGAAGGCCATTATCCTTCCTGAAGGACCAAAGATGGAAGTTAGGAACTACTGAAAATACTACCTGGAAAAATCTTTGAATATTGAGTGTGGGTCTTAGCAAGAATAAGATAACAATCTTCAACAACAGACAAGCTGCTGCAACAAAGAAAAGATCAAATTTGTTCACTGTGTCCAAGGCAAACAGAAAACAAACAGTAGACTTACCCAGACATACAAAAAAGTGCCTCCTTTTTAATGACAGAATTAGTGACGTTCTGGAACAGTTTACCTAAAAAGCTTCTGACACCGGAAGTATTCAAGAACAGATGAGAGAAGTGTTGTCAGGAATGATGCAGGTACAGCACAGCCTGCCTTCACTGTGATCTCATGAGGTCTACTGCTAGCCCAGTTTTTGTAAATACTCCTTTTATTTTTTCCTATATCTTTAGGTATATGAAGACTCTTAAAAAAATAAAATTGGCTGCCTGCCTGATCAAACGCAGAGTGACTTTTGTATCAAAATTAACACAACCTGCAATTCAACAAGATTTGAGCAAACTGTTTAAGAACGTTCCTAGTGTTAGACACACATTCTTGCATGAGACTTTGATGACTAAGGATGGATTGATTCAGGCATGTGTTTCCTACAAAGGCAATATTTCATAACTTGGTTGGGGGGATGGGGGGGAAGGGAAAAAAAAAAAAAAAGAAAAAAAGAAAAAAGAACCCACTGCCCCCGCCCCAACACAAACACCAGACCTCAAATCCTAAAACTTCAACATAAAACCCCAATGAAAGACAGAGTATTTTTATTTCTTGCAATCTCTGCCTCCACATTGGGAAAGGAAATGAAAGCAAGTGAAGTAAAGGCAACTATAGCTTTTTCTTTGTTCCTCCTACGTATGCATGCATTAAAAAGGCAGGGGCCAGGAGGGAGAAGGAGGGCAACGAACATACACATGATGACACAATTACATTCCATTTCCTCCATTTTCTTCATCCGAAAAACCAAAGAGGTCAAATGAAACATGAGAAGCATCAGCCCAAAAGAAGAAAGTCTCAGGAAGTGTCAGAGGTTGTTATGGGAACAAGGACAGAGTGAGTTTAAAAGGCTTTCCAGAGTGCAACGGTTACATTAACATCCACAAATTAATTACCTCACCTGCCCTGAACTTTAAATATGTACGTATGTTAAGTCACTAGTGATCAAAACTTATTGATACAATGTGGTAAACTGTACACGTCTTCTGGGCACGTATGCTAGCAGCTTTAATCCATACCACTTAAGGCAGAAAAGGGTGCAGACTCTTAAAATTTACTTTTGCCACTAGGTATGTATGAAGTTGAGACACTCCAGTACAAAATACTTTACTTAACTTCAAACACTATGTAGAAGTGACCAATGCAGCACAACTTCGACAACACGTATAACGTATAACCAGTTTTCATACACTTACTATTTTCCTATAATGTCATCGGGTATCATAACTATTACCTGCAATCACAACAGATACAGAGGCTATCCAGGAAAACAACCCTTGACTGCAGTCCACAGAAAAGTTAAAATCAAGCAAAGAACTTTGATGCTGGCATGACCACCATAATAACCTACTATAAAAACAATGTACTTTTTCAAGTATATCTTCAACTATTTGCTATGAAATTGAAACTACATTATACTTGGTGTACAGTATAAATCACCTATTAGAGTTATTTTTTTTAAACATAAAAAATTACATTTTCCTTCTTCCATTAATTTTTCCAAGTTCTTCCTAAAATAAAGTGATTGTTTTGAACTATAACAGTTAAAATAGAAATATCTGACACAAACTTAGCTTTCTAGCCTGTGGGCAAAATATAAGTATTGTTAAATTTGAGTGGACCAGAAAATGGATGGTGAAACTGGTCTGTGAAACCTCTGCTAATAACAAACATTCATCCTGTGACGTGGTTTGTAAGTAACAGCCTATGACACTGTAGGTATTACAGCATTACAGCAGCAGGATTCAAGACCATTTTGCTGAATCTGAAGACCAAATACTTCTGGTACTCAAGATGTGTAAATGTTACACCATAAAATACCTCACTTCATTATATATATAATCTGCAAATTTTCCATGTGATGAATAAAACTCAGTTTTGTAAGCTTCTTAATGTTCATTTAATTTTTATTGTGTTCACTCAAATGTAACTGGTTGAACATCCCCTTTTAACATTCATAGCATTTGCCTCAGATATACTGCCTGTTTGAACCTAAACAGACCAAATTATTCTTTGAAGTGACTGGCAGTATAACAAAATACCTTACACTAGTGCTGCAGGAAAAAATCTGACAATTTTACTTCCAGTTGCAATAAATCTGTCAAGAAATCTAAGCTTACAATAAAATTGAAAAGTAGTCAGCATAGTAATCAAAACCTTTAAGTAGGCACTTGCATTTCCAAGCAGGATACTCTCATCCATTCCCTACTTGTTCATTGTTATTTGCCCCAGTGTTATGACTTTGTATTCCTTGTGCAAGATATAAACGAATGGGTCCATGATGTTCTAGCCTCATAAAAGATTGTGTTGAACGTGAGCCATCTCAAATATTATCCTGAAATGTGAACTAAACATGAACTTTTAAGAAGTTCAAAAAGTTAACAAATCCCCATTCTTCTTCATTTTAATAAGGCATGAAGTTGTTCTTCTATGGAAAAGATGCTGTATTTTTAATAAAAGAGAGATTGTTGGAGAGTTCCAGTAATTTCCAGAGCACAGAGGATCAATCCATTCATAAAATTACTGTCTCAAAAGTAAAGCCAAAATAGGGATGGTCCCAAATGTGAGCTATAGTCCAAGGCTAGATATTTAAGCATGCTGAACTAATTTCAGGTTTGACTGAAAAGCAAGGAGCTGGCAACTCCTATTCTTGTAAGGAGTCAAATTTCTTCCTCAGTAGGAAAAATAGCAGCCAGTTATAAGATTGCAGCTACTTATACAACTACATACATGAATCTGAGGTGCGTCACTACAGCTTGTAAAACTGTCAACCATCCGTTTCTTGGTATCTTGAAGTATTCTATGTAAATTCATTGCATAAATGTCAAAACACCCATCTGATGATCAGATATTGAACAGTCTTCATGGCCCCTGGTTGCCCTCAAGCACTAAAGATTGCATGATTTTTTTTTATTATTTTTTTTTATTTATTTATAAATGAATCATCTAAATGCAAGTACCATTACAGCTGTGATGGTCTGGAGATATCACAGCGAGAGGAAGAATAGTATCTTCACATTAGCAAAACTAATGCCATTGGAAAAAAAAATATATACAAAACTTTGGGCACTGAAGCCCTTTGTCCAATAAGTTATTTTTCCCAAGTGATATCGGTTGTTGGAATTAAAGATATTGTTTGTGCACTAAAGCCTTGCCTCAGCTTTTCTGGAAATCACACTAAGAAACACTGGTGCTGACAATGACCTAGCCACTCAGAGACAGGATAATAGCACTATAGCAAGGGGAGGGGAGTAAACAAACACCCCCCACCCCCACAAAAACAAACAAGCAAAAAACCACACCCAAATCAACCAACCAGTTAAAAGGCTGTTGTTGACATTCTTAACTGTTCTCCAACCAGAATTCATCAGTAGTGCCAAATCACTGGACCATTTCTCAGAATGAAGTATTTTTCTTTGAGTCATGAAATCTTCTAGGCTCCTAAGTATGAACTTGTGTTCTATGGTGTTAGAATCAGAAATCTTGTTATAGGGAGAAGCTTTTGCTTCAGTTTTTTCATTATGATTTATGTAGCTGAATTTTAAGAAGCAGTACTGTGCGGTTAGTGAATTCATCATTTTTTGTTCCTTTTCCCATCGCACAATTTCAATGGAAATAATGGACACTATATTCTGCCTGCCACTGACTGCCACCATGATTTCTAGAAGCTTTTGAAGTCAAATTATGTATTTATGAACCCTCTTCATCTTTGAGATGTGGCAGCCAGCTCACATAGAACATTTAAGAGCATCATGACCAGTTTGTTGAACTGTTTACTCAACATGGTTGAAAGGTTTTTTTCAGCTTTGGCTCAACATGATTTTGGTCTTGAGCCAGAAACACTGTGATCTTCAGGGGTTTACAAAACATGAGTAGCCTTACAAAATCTAGGCAGTTTGCCAAAGTCATAAAAAAACCCAAAACAAAACAAAAAACCAAAATGCACAAAAAAACCCCCAACCAAACAAGCAAGAAAAAACCCCAGACTTTGTTGAACTGTGGTGGAAGGTTAAGCATTTCACACAGTTTCAATTCTCCCTACCCCCAATTCGTCTTGTACTTAATGTTTTCTTGTCAAGAAATAAAGTAACTTCACATAATGGGATGGATGGAACCATTTCAGCTATGACACAGCAAGGATGGTATTACTTGAAATCTGAAACATATGTTATCCTCAATCCATCTCTGTTTAAAAGAAATAAGCATATTTAGCCTGCTGAAAAGTCTTTACATCATATGGTATCAATTTTCTTATGGCTTACTTTAAAAAATAAAAATAAAAAAATCCAACCCCCAGCTTTACATCATCCGAGAGCTGGAGTGCAGGAAGTGAACTGGTCCATACCAAGAGGCAAGACTTGCAAACTTGACTCGAGCGAAAGAATGTTGTTTCCAAAAACCACTATTGCACACATCATACAGCACAAGAAGGTTTCCACATCCAAATTTTAATTTATGCATGCTTTGTGGTACAAAATTCCGTCATTTAAGAACCGACAGAACAGAAAAAAATGCAACCCGTTGAAAATTTATATTTGAAAGCCCTGGGCCATATCGTGACATTGATTTTTAAGATTAAAAAAAAAAAAAATTGTCCTTTCTGAAGCGCTCTGCTTCAGAAAACCCTCTAACTGGATGTAGAAATTCTAAGTCCTGCTGTGAGCCACACAAATTTTGTAAATCAACCTTTAAGTGAGCAGGTACATTAGGAAAAAACACAAAACTAAAACAAAACCACAAACGGAACAAACAAAACCAAGAAAACCACCCAGGCTAATATGTAACAAAATGTATTTTTGTTCATTTTGACAAGTGTTATTTTATTCCTGATTGCACTTTGAAATGCTCTCATGAATGCACCCTGGTGTGTTTGGGGGCAGGGGAAGACAGTCTTAAGAAGAGGACTTTCGCTCGGTACCTCCGCTAAGGACCTTTGTCAGGAGATGTGAAGAATGGGCCCTGTTTGTTCAAAACACAGAATTTCTGAATTACCCAAGAGTTGATTTATTATGTCCCTTTATGACTATAAAGTTCAGCTACTAAATACCTAGAGATTTCAAAATGCAAATTTTATCCTCATAATAAGTTCTTGCTTAGAAATGTATACATAGAAAGGGAACCTGACACATCTTCCTTTAAGCAAAGAACAAATCAAAAGGTAAAGTCAACAACATTTCTTCCATTTTGTACTTCCTCTTCACATTTGAAAGGGGTCACTCCCATTTGCTCTTTCAGGCCTAACCATAGCCTGTAGCAGAGCTGTAAACAGCTGCATTAGTGGGCATTCACTCATCTGGTTTTAATGTATGAATAAATAGTAATGTGCTTCTTTCCTGGGCTGAAACTCCAGCTACTACATTAATATTTTCACCCATGAGCAACCCTTCTAAGGTCTCGTATGGTACATTTTCCAAATTGTTGCTAAGTTTCAAGCCACAATGCTAAAAATTCCTCCATAAATGCTTTTATTTCTTTCTTAATTTCATTTTTCAATAGCACCTTTCTATAAATATTCAGTAAGCGAGGGCACGCTTTGGTGGTTTTGCTCAGAGGAAGCATTTTCATTTGTGTCAGCAGGAGGTTATAGGGCTGAACATAGGACATTTACTGTGAACTATTATCTCCAAGTGGTAGAAGTTAGAGGCAAACACAATTCTACTGAGCAAGTTATTTACAGGTCTAACTGCCTCTGGCTTTTATGGAGTTACGTGACATTCCCTAGTTCATGTACTCCCTTCTACAGTATTATTACTAACATCAGTTTTCTCTCCATTCACACTTCACCCAGTTTGCAATGTTTCTGAAAGTGCTGGTCTTTCACTGAGTAGGTCTAATACAGTGGAGTAATTGTTCTGTCTTCCAGTTTCAACACTAATGTTCAATACAAAGGCACAGATCAGCACCCTATCCTCATGTGCAGCCTCAAGGGAACTGATTATTCAAGCATGTGTCACAAAAAGCTTATGTCTCTCACACTCATTTGCAAACAGGATGCAAAACTCCATGAAACATACTCAAATACTCTGGGGATGGCCCATACTTTGAACAGATTAAATATCATTATCAGTATTTTAAATTTTTTTTTTTTTTTTAATCGCTCCAACACTTCAATTATTCACTACAAAGATCTTACAGTTTCATTTGCTTGCATAATATTGACAAATATAACTGAAGTAAACTGTAAAGTCATCACTTATTTATATTGTAATTCTCACTTTCCTACCTATTGCATAATCTGGTCACAGTTTGGTGTCTTGCTTCTAATGCAGCATCCCATATGACTACATATGTATATTGCCAGAAATAATAATTATAAATAATTTACAGCTCAGACTCTGAAAACAATTATTTGAAGCAAACATACTGTTTATATCAACAGAAAACCTTTTAGTAACTATATAAAATCAACTATAGTATGTGCAATAAAAATGGTGCACTGTTCCATCACTCCATGCCTAACATTATTTATATAAATAGGTACATTTCACTTTAAGAAAACTGAAGGGCAGATTTCTACTATACAGAAAAAAACCCCTAACTTTCTCAGTTCCTCGAGGCTCACTTCTTCAGCTTTATCATAGAGAAAATGCTTATAATTGTGGCATTTCAAAAATTAAAGCTATTGATGGAGAGAATCAGAGCAAGCAAGCACATAGAGCAGTTCCATTAAAATATTGTAATTTAACAGTATATTGGAGAGGTGGGAAAAGGGAATAAGTCATTTGTGTGAGAGGCTGAGCTATCATACAAGCTGTCTCAAAGTGGTTTGAGGTTCTCTGACACAAATGCAAAAAGCTGAGCATTTATGCTAATGAAAACCACTTAGTCACTTGACAGTTATTAGACATGAAATTTTAACTGCATTATAGTCAGTTAATACCACTGGGTAAGCTAATAAATTCATAACATACACAAGCAATTTAGCCAAATACTTTGGACCGTATACTTAGGACCAAACTCAACCTTTGTTTACTCCAGATGTCCCCACTGGGGTGGCAATCATTGCATAGGCATAAACAAGGAAAACTTACATTACTTTCACTATGAGAGTTTTCCAGGAGCAGACAAATTATGTTCCAATCTACATATGTATGTTCCTAGCGATATCCAACAAAAAAAAGCTTAGTGCATGCAGCAAACAATGCTTACATGCAATGGATAAAGTCTTTCTAAATATCATTGCTAACAAGGATCATGGTTACAATAGATAGTGCTGGGACACCAAACTCCATTCCTCTGCTCAGGACTGTCCTGCACTGAGCAGGCACTGTCCTCTGTGACCTGAGAGCTCCCAGATGTCACACCTGTGTTTTGTGTACACACCCAGAGTTGTCAGACACAGACATCAGCTGGAATGCAGCTTAAATCTGCAAAGGGCCTGTACCACTCATTGTGCACAGAGCACATCTAAAGCATACAACAACCTGAACAATTGATCTTGTGAAAGGCCAGATCATCACACAGAGAACAGACCAGCAGTGAGAAAATTTACCTGATGAGCGAGCAAGGAGAATCCTCAGTTCTATTCTCTTACTGGTCATCCTAAATTTAGTCCAGTTTGTAGCTCATCTTACCTCCCATCACATCTGCTATCAGAGATTCTTATTTACTTTCACAAGTAAAAGACTGTTCTTGAGAAGAAACCTAACCAGATAAATAAGTCAAAAAAAAAAAAAAAAAAGTGATATCTTATAAGAGGATGAGACTAAACTGAAGCCTTGCTTTTGCCATACAGTTAAAGAGGCATCTAATGCAGACTGTCCAGTCATACACACATGACCAGCCTGAATTTATTAGGCCACCTACCTTGGTCAGAAAGCCCTCAAGGAAAGACCACTGCATTAAATATACAAATGTTCTGCTACTGCAATTTTCAGAATTTCCAGTCTGCTAATTTCCCCATAGTACAATTCTAATTTCAACATAACAACAAAAAGAAAGGTAGCATAAATCAAGTCTTCCTGGATAGACAGAACAACCAAATACCATATGTTTAGAGAGATGTTTATACAATTACAGTTTCAAAGTAAAAATAATCTGAAGATGTGTTAAAGGGATAAACAATACACATCAACTCTTCAAACAAAGCCAAAACTCCCAAGTAAACCTATTCTGTATTTCAATTTGCAGTATATCATTCAGGGCATAATGCATAACACTTTGATAACCCAGTTCACATATCTTCGTCTCACTGAAGAGGAAACTTCAGAGATAAGGCTTTATTTCTCTTCTAAGATTTTAATTTTTGGTACTCCTTTTTATGGATATAGACATGGAATATTTTCCCTTCATTCAATATAATCAGCAGATATACTAAAAGGACAAAAGACGATTATACCAGTAGCCTATTTAAACAGAACAAACCCTGAATTTAAAAGAAAAAGCCACCTTTGAAAGTAACATTTCTAGATGGTTAGCATAGCTACAAGAGGAAAAGATCTATTAACTCCAGCAAAAAACAAAGAAACCCATCCCAGAACACACAAAAAATTCCAACTTCCAAGAGATCGTTTTTCCATCAGCTTTCTGTGTATGCTTTTGTACTTTTCACTTTCACAAGAAGTACAACAATTGATACTAACAGTATGGTCTGTTTTCTCTCTTTCTGTATGTCTGTGCTGAACAAAGCTGCGAAGACAAACCATATGCAGGGGACAGCTTGTTAAAGTGCATATACAATACGACCAGTAGCACTTTTTAAAAGCCAGTTTGTTTTTTCCTATGTAAACATCTTTTCCTACAGGCAGTCTCAACCAAGACAACACAAAGTAAATATGCTTTAAGAACCAGCTGGGAAGTTGTGCTGTGACACCTGACAAAGACTCACTACCAATGTTGATGTAATTCTACATCTGTCCACAAAGTATGCTCATGTCTTCTCTTGCAGCACTTTTACTGGAGTCAATGCTGCAAAGTTGTCTATGCTTTGTTTCAAACCCCATCTTGTAGCTTCCATTAGGGACACTAGTGCCATTGCATAGTCAGGGGTCAACTGTGGTGTGTCATCCTGATGTAGTAAGATGCTGTTATCACAGTATTTTTTCTTATTCTTATATCATTCTATATTCTGACACATGTATTTGTCTTGGACATCTGCTACTTCTCATTCCTTCCTAATCCTAAGAGCAGTAACATAGTTCCATGTGTCTAATACACATAGTCTCCAGGCCTTATCACAATATAAACAACCAATGAGTACAGTGAATACTGCTGAAAGCAAGAAGTGTTCATGTAACTCATAACTCTGAGCATTAATGTATCACTTCCATCTAATTGGGCTCTTGACAACACCTTTTAGTAAAAAAAATATAGAAGCAAATCTTTAGATTGTGGAGATATAGTTGATCTTTTCAACCTCTGTGTTTTACTTTCGAGGTAAATAACCTAACCCTCCTTTTACTAGAAATGCTAATATTTTCTTGAGGAACATCAATGACTGCCACTGACCCATTCATGATTTCAAAACAACTAACTTTAATAAACAATCAACTGTTCTACAACTGGTTCTTCCCCCTCCACTATTACACAAATGTATCTTTAAATGGCTATTAAAAGCCTTCAAGTTCAAAACTCGTGCTAAACAAACCCCTAACCACTAAAACCTGTGATTTGGGGGTTTCAGGCTGTACTTTTGGTTTTCCAGGTTATCTGTGGTACAGTTAGACATTTAAGTGGGCACTAGTAACCAGATAACCTACTTGCACATTAAGTATACATGCAAATTTTGGTTAATATTACATACACGTTTGTGTGAACTCACAAACTTTTGGAACTCTGTCCCTTAACTTGCCTTATTGCAGCAATTAGAGTATAAAATGGTAACCCTGCATTTGTGTAGTAGAGCACTACAAGTAATTCTCATTGGTTACCTTGTGAGTTATGGCCATAATCTTACTAGGAATTCTGCCTGGGAAAACTGCAGTTCCATGATAATGCTCTTTGCCACTGCTGACATTTTCTTCTCTCAGAGCTAAGGAGTGAATCCCCATCAGTATTGTTAAGACTTTAAAAACTATTTACCTCTCAAGCAGCTGGCCATAAACTTCACAGGGAAATCAATCGACCTTCCATAGTTGGCAGTCAAAATGAGATGAGAGCCAGTGAAAACAAATACTTCAAGATTATACTTCAACTAGGAGCCAATTGTATTCTGTTTAATGTTCTTAAAATACAAGGTGGGATAACCACCCTCCTCACATTTTGTCCCTTACATGAAGGAGTGCTCTGCTGCTCCCTCCTTGGAGACCACAGTGCTCAAGAGTCATCAACTGACCCATTTTAAAAGAATTTTTAAAGCTATATTTATGAGGTGCTTGCAGGAATCAAGTTTTAGGCAAGTTTCAGATCTACTTGCACTGGTTAGTAGCTGTTTTGTGCTAGGTATAGCTTATTAATCAGGGCAGACACAAAGGGAAGCATAGGTATACACCTTCAGGAATTCGTCTTCTAAGCACTGAGTCAAAACTGATGGCCCTAATTTTCTTCATGCCAAAGAACCTCATAGAAGTCTATTGCAGACATAAAGCAAGGTTTTTCCAGCTATTGGCACAGAAGTGGAATGGCAAAAAGAACCTTTCTGTACCCCAAACACATAATTTTGTACAGCAAGCAACAATATAAGCTGTTTTCTCACACCCAGAGAACAGGGGAAAAACAAAACCCAACCACTCCCACTCTGCAATATATATGTGCAACTTTGGTTGACATCAGACAACACCACACACCCACAAATCAGTCTATCAGAGAAGAAGCTGCCTCCTTAACCTCGTACACATGGTTTCCATTTAAAACAGCTACAGTGGCCTTAGAGCTTCAAGCAATGAGGAAAAAGTTTGTTTATGTTCAGAGTCAAAGCCACAGTCCCCACACTGACCGTGTAACAACTTATCTTCCCAATTTGAGCTGTTTTCCCTCTTCATGCCAGAAGAGAACAGACCACTTTTCAGGGTGATGAAAACAACTTTAATCAGTCATGCACAGGACATTCAGGATTTAACTGTAGAGTTTTCTTTAGACATACTCTCCCTACAACTTGATGTTCACACATCCTAGATTAAGAAGCAGACTTAGATTTTTCTTCCTGATATACAACAGTTAAACTGGGACATTAAAAAAAATCGATAACTTCTAGACCAGATGTGTCAAACTTATTTTCACTGCGGGCCACATCAGCCTTGCAGTTGCCTTTAAAGGGCCAAATAGAATTTTAAGAATGTATAAATGTAATTTTAGGACTGTATAAATAGTCTAGACTGTGTAGTCACAGAGCATGAAGACAAACCCTTTTGGAAATAGACTGGTGGTGGGATTCATTTGATAGTAAGGACTGATACATTTGTAATGAAACAGAACACAATCAGAATTTTTCTTCATGCGACTTACGTTAATTTCTCTTGGTCTTTCACTGTGAACATCATTGAGTGCCCGGCTCTGCCTTCTCTATAAATTCCCATTAGGTAGTGAAGACAGCAGTAAAAGCCTCCCTTGGCCCTACCTTCTATAACACATAAGAGTGTTTCTTCTGATAGTATAAAGAAAAACAACTAAACATGTTCCAAAATAGAAACATTAATGGAAAACTGATTGAACGAACATGGTTTTTCCCAGTTAATGAAAAAATATGGCCATTTTGACTAGTTATCATATAACAGTAATAACAGCATATGCCATAGTATATGAGAACCAGTAGGATGTTATGCAGTGCCATGGGTTTGTTAACAGAGAAAGACTGTATCGATTTGGTGGAGTGACTGCATTGAATAGCTTGGTTTATTGCAAACATTCCTTATGTATCACATTCCTCACCATGCTAGAGCATTCATGGCCACGTCTAACCAGGTCAGATAAAAGATGATGCTACTTTATCTCCAGGAGAGGGGTGCGAACAGGAAATCACATTCTCCTTTAAAGCCTTCTTTAATGTGCAGGATTTAAAACCAGTTCATTTGGCTCTCGTAAGTATTCTGCTAAAGGAAAAAGAATGTTACTGAGTTACATGTACTCATAAATAAGAGACAGCAACTGGAACATGGTTTACTAGAGACGCAACCCAGCAAGAATACTTAAAGCCCAGTGCCTAACTTTGAGCAAGGGAGTGTCCTTGTGAGGAAAAAAGTTATAGCTCGCGTTCAAATTAGGCAAGTGCTTCAAATGCTTCATTACAACTTCAAGACTTGCATTTTCTTGCCTTCTAGGTTCAAAGTAAGCTTCAGTGAATTTACAGCAAGGTTTTGGGTTTGTTTATTTGTTTTGGTTTGGTTTTGTTGGTTTGTGAAATCCTTTTTTCACGGGAACAGTCAGAGGGAAAAGTAAGAGAGATATGCAGGAAACATCCTCTAACAAAAGAAAATATATTCTGAGAATTTTGACGCCTTTGTCAGAAAAACATTCACCACTTTGAGACATAAAATCCAGTCAGTCTTCAATATTTAATATTCTCATCCAAAATAGCTGCATCTTTCTAAGCAAGGTAGAAGAGAACACAGGAATCTCAGTTTGCATCTTCTCAGAGCCTTTTGGAAACAGAAATACAGGAAGTGGACTGAACATCAGGCTTTTCTGACTGAAAGAAACAATTAAATACATCCTTCAGAAATAATGAATTCATTTCTCATCTTTGAATACTTTGTATAGATCTATACACTGGAAATCTCCACAGCTAAGAGCAAAGTCTGTTTTCAGTTCAATTTAGTATTTTAAACTATTGTTAGGAATGCCAAAAAATCAGAAAACTGATGCCAGAGTCAACAATGTAGAGAATTCTGCCCTAAAGCTGTAAAGGTTACAATGAGGTTTCTTTCATGAAAAAAGAGCATTATGTTGAAACAGCTCTCCTAACCACTTCAGACTTTCAAAATTGTATGCTTTCAGAACAGATTCTCATTTCTTTATTACTTTCATCTTTGAAAATGTTTATAAGCAGAAACAGAGCTATTCATAGCAAAGTGTAGTTCATTCTTACTACTACACAAGAGAAAAACCCACAAACCTTCACGTAAGTATTGATCTTGATTATGTGATTCTGTCAAAATTCTCTGATTTTGTATCAGGTCTTTAGACCAAGGTCCACCTTTCCATTGGCACTGCTTCTGAACATTCATTGGTTATCTCATCCCCTACCTTTAAGTCATATTTTTTCTTGCAGAGCCATGGCCAGAACCCAAGAGTCTGATCTCCATTGAACTTTTTTTTTTTTTCCCCAAGCAATGCCTTGCAGAAGTTGTTACAAACAGCATATGTAACATCCTCTTCTAGCTGAACTAAAGATCAGCAAATTAGAACAGCAAAGACTTGAACTGATGGCTGGAAGGTCCAAGATTCAGGCTTTGCTCTTATTCCCTATGAGAAGATACTATGACAGTAAGCAGCAATGATTTTTCTAAGTTTTATGATTATTGGAGTTCAAAATTTCTCAATGAGAATACAGTTCTCTTACAGAAAAAGCAAAGAGTTGGGATTTTTGTTGTTATTGTTGTTTTGTTTGTTTTAAATAACCACCTCAAGAATTAAGCAATACAATGACAATTATGGACTAGTAGAAACTGCATAAGAGTGTGAACATCCAGAAAACTTTTACAAATATTTTTACAGGCTTTTACTCCCCAAAATGTTACATATTTTACCAGGTATCTGTTGACTTACTGTAACACACACCCCCCAAAAATGAGTAGCTGATAGGCTCTAGAAAAATACTGTTGACTTCTCCTAAGCATTTATAGAGCAAAGCAGAGAAGTGGAACACAGATGAATGCTCAATATCCCATTTTACACATTTGTCAATCACCAATCTAATACAAAGGGTGTGGGGAAGGATATAAATCACAGAATTATAGAATCCAGCCTTTTCTAATATATCCTCAAACTAACACTGAATGAATACCAGGGTATGCCCGAGGGAAAGATACTGATAGAGAATCCTAACAGGATTTTTTGTGGACACTTGTACCCCATTTATTGTTTTGGATATCTTAAGTGTATTGCATGAAAAGACTTAGTTTGGCATGTTTAGTTCCATTAATCAGCCAAGTCTGAACAAGCAGCAGAATCCAGATTTAGCTGCTAGCAAATAAAATTCATTCAAGTCACGGAAGAATGGCATAGGACTACATTAGAAGTAACACACTGGTAATTTTTTAAAGTTCACAAGCCCATTTCAGAAGAAAAACCTTGCATATTTTGTTCCTGCTCCCCTCTCTGGAAACAGAATATAGTACTTTGCAGAAAGACATGAACTTGCTACAAGTACAGATAATCTAATCCTGCCCTTAGGATTTGTTAGCATTCAGTACTGTGCTAGTCTTATCCACATCATTTTTGGTTAGCTCAACACACAGACAGAGCTTCTTCCCCTGCACCGTTAAGCAATCTTGCTTAGTTATTTTCAGAGTCTACCACAGCTTGAGAAATACGAAAAAAAAAAATCCATCATTTTCATAATTAGGAGGAATCAATAGACTTCTTCACAAGACAGAAACAAACTGAATAAGGATGAAGAGACTGTTGGCTTCTTAAGAACACATAAGGAGTCTTAGGGACACTAAATAGCAAATGGCATCTTTTTACAGGCAAGCTAGTAAGCTGTGCAAAGTGCTTGATTCTTATTTAGATAGAGTCCCTTCCCTTCTTCACCCCTCAGACAGAAAGCATCAAGGCTTTGTGAGCACCAGACAGCTTGTCATATAAGATGGCTTTCCACCCATTCACATGATGGATATTTGTCCATTTGCTGGGCTGATTCTGGTCTAAGTTTATGGAGGTCATTTTTTTCCACAACAGTTAGTTTGCAATAAAAAGCACTAAGTAAACAACACACCACAGCTCATATTCAGATGAGTCTGCAGTTGTAGGCTTAGAAAATGGTATGAATTTCAATCCTTTACAGATTTTTTTTTAGCTTTGTTTCCTTTTTAAAGGGCAGTCTGTTTATACACAGATTTGATTATATTTGATATGTTTTATAATAATTAACATAAGCCAGTGTACAGAAGCAGAGATGAAAATTCCCTCTCACCCTTTTAAAGGCACACTTATCTTGCATTTCAAAATACACCAGTCTCATTTATTTTTCACCCTGAAGGGCTACTGCAGTGATAAATCCCACAGAAAACAAGTTCTTGAGCCATCCTAGGTACAGAACAGTTCTGTAGTCAGCACTGCCACTAGCTTTCATCTATACCAGAGAAGAAAGAAGCTGTGTTCCTACTCATCACATGTCTTAAACTCCTTGTATTTTCTCTCTTACCTTCATAGCTCTCTCGAAGATCATCCTCATGACACCTGCACAGCAAGGATTGACTAACCTATTTTGAGAGATTTCTGTATGATGGGAAACCTCTATTTCTACTAGTTCTGTAGTTCTTCCTTTCCTGTTCCCCTGGGTCCATTCACAGTACACACATGACCCTCCAGGCTGGGCAACAGATGTGGTGGGTAGAGTTCAGCTTATCAAGTTTTAGCTGTCTCTAGCACAAATGCCTGTGCAAGCTCTGTCACAGATCACGTTCCTATTTCTGTCCATTGCCTAGAACACAGTTAACTTCATTTTTACAAGAAAAGCATTTTTTTCCAGATCAGTTCCCATCTGCTCAGCATGTGGCCATACTAACATCTATTGTTGGTGCACCATCAGAGAAAGCCTAGGGGGCAGGAAGGATACCTGGGAACTAGATGGGGCCAAGTACTTTTAAAGCCACTTTTACCTCTGAAGAAACACATTTGAGTTAAGGCTGGCTTTCGCAAGACATTCTCTGGCCAGCAATATCAGCTAAAGAGGCCTTTGCCCTGTGCATCCCACTTTCTCCTCCTCCCAACACCACTGATCACTATTCCACAGCTATTTGGATGCCCATTTTATAAGCCAGATTGGAGAGCTGACCTGCCTTGATAATAATATATAACATTTCTCCCTTCCACTCCCCCATAAATCTTTCTTTAAAATTAATTCTGTTCCCTGATCTGGTTCACAGCACAGTCACACTGGCAGAACCAACAAGATTATAAAAAGACAGAAAAACAATCAGCAGTAATTACCAGTCAGTATTGCTGGTAGGGAAATCAGCATGACTTTGCCTCAATCTCATTTCTTTCATTTCAGAATAGCACATCTAGTCTTTTTCCCCAAGTGCTCAATACTGCCAGACAGCTTAAAAGGCAACCACAAACACTCAGGCATACGCCACTTAAACCTAAAGTCTCTCTAGAAGTTTAATTTCAATGAACATGAATGCCACCTAGAAGCTGTTCATTTTTCATTTTTATGCCATAGACAGGCACTTTACCAGTGGCCAACAAAGGCTGACTACAGAGCGTGCAAGTTACCCCCTCAACACCCACTCTTTTTTCTAGCCACTCCTAGTTATACACATGTATTTTTATTAGGCACCCATGGATTTGGCTGCCTGCCATAACATTTGAGTACAGTCAAATATGCTATGGATGAGATTTGGGACATATGAGCATATCTTGAGATATCTGCAGTGCAAGAATTTCACATCTGAGCTGGTCACCTTGATTCCTTTTGGAGTCAACAGAAGGAACAGACACTGCTAACATGCAGTGCAATACATCCCAAGGTATTCAGCCCATACCAACAAGCTTAGTTTGTTCATAGAGCAGATGCTTGTAGAACTTGTCCACCTAGAGAACTTCAGGAGTTGGACACTGGCAGACAATAACAGGCAGCCAGGCTTTTATTCTTCACAATCAGAATAAAAGTGGCAAAGGCTGATCTGACAGACCTTGGTAATGGTATTTGCTTAAGTCTCCCAAGCACACAAATATGCATCTTCCCATCTCACTCCACCTACTGCTACTTCTCCTTTCTGATTTATTTCTAATCCACTTCTTTGTTTCCTCAGAGCATTCATTTTTCCTTCAGTCTCAAAGCTGGGCACCAGGAGCTGTACTAATGGCTCGCCAAGAACACACAGCATTCCACAATCTTACAGCCTCAACTGCAGGTTCTTGAGATTCATTCAATACTAAACGTACATCTAGGGATTGTTTTTTTTTTGTGTGGGGGGGGGGGGGGGGGGGGTGTGTTTTTTTGTTTTTTTTTTAATTCCCCCAAAACCAACAAACCCTTTGCAACTAAGTTTCAACTGAGCTTCCCTTACCCCGGCTAGAATAGCCTAAGGATGCCATACTGTATTGTGAGACCCAGAAACAATATTATATTCCCTCTCTGTAATGCTGTTCACATTGTGATACAATAGGTGGATAATCGATAATCATCCAAGTACAAGATTTCCATTGCCCTTGTGTTTTCCCCCTTTTCCCACTCTGTCCCTTCTGATATTTTCCTGCTTAAGGGTGGCTTGTCAACATCCTGGTTGCCAGGACCTGTCCCATTTGTCAGATTTCTTTTTCTAGCTATTTCCTCTCCAATATACCCATAATAACACACATTTTTGCCTTTGGCCTTACACTGCCTCCTCTCCTTTGTGCTTTTTTTTATTTTTGCCTTCTCTGGCTATGTTTCCTTTTTTCCATTTTGAGCCAGAGGGCAAATGAGCAGTGACCTCTGTAGCTGGCACCAGGACCTCTCCTGTGGCTAAAACGGAGCCAGCCCCTGTGCAAGAGGCAGCCAAGTCCCTTTCCCAGGGGAGGGCATTCACCTCCTCACAGCAGTTCCTCTCTGCTGAGAAGCTGAAAAGAGTCAAGACAAATTTAGATATTGATTAATCTTCTGTTTTTCTCTTTTCTTCTGTGTGAATCTATGTCCTCTTTCTGTGAAGCAGGGATTCTCTCAGGAAAAGGAGGTAACTATAAAGAGAGCTTTTTCTACATTTTTACCCCTAAAGTACAAACTATATCTAGAGGAAACCCATAAAAAATTTAGTTCATCAGATTAAAAAAAAAAAAAATAATTTAAAAGCTAATTAAATTTA